>NC_045767.1:112032373-113255954 GCF_008692025.1 Phocoena sinus
TTACTCTGTTTTCTTTGTTGAGAGGTGCATTAGGTTGGTAGATGAGAATACCTTAAACAAAGCTAATGTAATAGATTTCAGCAAAACCTTTTGCAAATTCTCTAATGATAGCCCTGTCAATAATGTGGTGAAATGCAGGCTGGTTTATGTTATTGTCAAGAGAGTTCAAGGCTAGCCAGACTGGACTTGGAAAGTTATGATCACCTGCATGATGTTAGCTGACAAGGTGCTTCCTTGTAGATTGCTTTAAGATGGTTCTTGCCCGTCAGGTCCTGTAGAGATTCTCTTCAAATCTTCACATAGCCTTACATATCCGTGGCTCCTGCTTTGAGGCAGAGTGGTGAAAAGTGTCCCTCAGCCTGCTAGTAGGTGTTCTGTGAAAAAAAGGTGCAGTAACCAAATTATTTAGAGGACTCTGGATTAAAAAGGAAACAGATTTCTGTACCGTGGAACTTCCCTGGAGTTTTAGCATGCAAATTTCCACTGTGAAACTTCAGAAAAGGCAGTGAGTGATCATGCTTTCCAAAAGACAATTTGGAGGATGAATTTTTGGAGAGGGGTCTGGATGAGGATGGCCCTTCAGACCCAGGGCAGATGGTTCTCTTGCCTGGGGGGCAAGGAGCGATACTGTAGGTGTGGGAGTGAGGAGGGGTGAGCCTGTGGAGACCTTTGGTAAGGGTGCCAAGGCAAGGGTGACTTCTGGGCATGTGGGTAGAGGGTGGTGCAGTTCACCAAGACAGAGAATGTGGGTTTAGGGACAGGGTTGGGGGTGGGGGAATGATACACAGAAGGTGTTCAGTTTTGAACAGGAGTAGACATGTTTCTTGTGGTGTTTAATGAACTTGGACCTGAAACATCTATACGTTAGATATACATCTGTTCAAGTTTGCTGTGGGGAAGACAGAATATTCTCAGGTAGAAGTAGAAGCAGGACATAATATTTACTGGTATTTTCAACCCATGGCTACTATTAAATGGTTTTTCAGTAAGGTAGAAAAGGCCAGTATTAGCTGTTTTGGTCCCATTTCACTATATATATATTTTTTTTCTTTTTTTTCTTTTTTCCACTTTCACTTAGCTTTCATCCACATTAAGTTTTTCAGCTGGAATTACCAGATTACCTCCTCAAGCTTCGTAATTTGACTTATTTTCCACTGTTTTGTGATTTGATTTGTGATTAGGAATTTATAGAAAAATGTTCTTTAAGTAAAAGCACACTGCATAATTGGGAGATTTTAATGTCCACAAGTTACTGAGTATTGATTATGTTATAATAGTTTAACTTTCTTAAATTTGCATTATGCTGTCGTCTTGGGATGCAGTGGTAGAATTGATAAAGTTTCTGCCTTCTGGGAACTTAAAGTCTAGTGTAGAGTACAGAAAAGTAAGAGGTAATTATGATACTTGGACAATTTGGGCATTGAATTTTGTCAGTGAGCCCTGCAATATCTCATGCCAGTTTATTTAGTAGAGTCATTATATTATTTTTCTATGATAATTAATATAATTTCTGGAGCAAAAAAGCATCCTAGTCTCTTTTTAATGAGGGGAACATAGGGCAGATGGAGATTGTGAGTGGCAAAAGTTGGTGGGGAGAGGACTGAGAGGCCTAAAGTAATATTTGTATTCAGAACTGCAGAAACTGCATCTTGTAGATCAGGACCTTTATTTGGGTCAGAGAATGTTTACACAGCTGAAAGGATTTTAAAAATGCATACTTAAAGATTTTAATTGTTTTATGCATGAAAATGCATAAATGAAGTTTTATTGAGAGTGAGTTAATTTTCTTTGAGATATGTTTCTTTAGAGTGGTGGTTCTCAAACGAGGGGTGGTTTTGCACCCACCAGCCCCAGAGACATTTGTCAAGGTCTGGAGGCAGTCTGGGCTGTCACAACAGGGGAGGAGGAATGCTACTGGCATCTAGTGGGTAGGGGTCAGGGAGACTGCTGGACATCTTATGATGTGTAAGACAGATCTCAACAAAGAATTATCAGGTCCCAAATAGGGCCAAGGTTGAGATAGCTTGGTGTAGACACCTGGGATCAAATTCCAGCTCTGCTGTGTGGCCCCTGCCTCAGTTTCCCCAGTTGTATCATTTGGAATAATACTTTTGCCAGTCTTGTAGGGTTGTTTATAAGGGTAAATAAGTTAATATATGTGAAAGGCTTGTAATATGGCATTGAATGATATAATGCATAAGAATTATATAAATATAGCCTATTATCATTATTCTACCTATGAAATAAATTTATAGAGAGAGCCAGTGAGTAAGATGGTATATGTAAAACAATCCTGTGGGCTCCCTGAGGAGGGGGACTGGGCCTGTTTTGTTTATCACTGTAGATTCAGTGACTACTTCTAGGCCCAGGATGTAGCACATACTGGGTAAATATTTGTTGAATGAATGAACACATAAATTGTCAGGGCCCATCTCAAACTTCCTCCATTAACTGTTGAGACTGAAACTGGCTGTCTGTTGGGAGTCGCTTTAGCAGAAGTACTGCTAGGTCAGACTGCATGTCAGAGTCCTTGCCAGGATTGAAATACAGACTAGAGTCCTGATATTCTTAAGTTGTCCTACAGCCTCTCTGTTATCGACCAGCTTAATTAATCAGGATATGTGACTCTTCACGTAATAGAGTTGATTTTAAATTATCTTCATCACTAATCCATTTTTAGAAAATCTTATTGTTTTAAAAGTAATTATTAAGTTATTTTGCCTGTGATCATTCACTTGATGACTTTATATTGGGAAATGGTAACATTAATTGCATTTCCTCGTTGTTTTTAATAAAGCCACGTATTAGATATGGAAAGCAGCTTCCATATGCTGGAAAGACTCCAAAGGCTTTGGAGTTAGAAGATTTAGTTTTAAACCTGACTTTGTCACTTATTATGCCTTTGACCTTGGGCGAGTTGCCCTCTTCACTAAGCCCTCAGTTTTCTCCTTGCCTGCCTCATGAGTCCCCAGGATTACTTTGCATATTAAATAAGTTAACATTTGTAAATACTCTTTGCAAACTCTAAAGGCTGTATTATAGCAAAGATGATTTATTGGTAAAGATTCTTTGCAACCTCTAAAGGCTGTATTATAGCAAAGACGTTACTTTTATTTACATGTAAAATAGTTTTATTGCTTCTTATATTCTGACTTCCAAATTATAGTCAAGACTGTTGTATCAGCACCTAAGAAGGTAATAATTTTAATATAACTAGAAGTATTGCTTATAATAAGTAGAATATGTATTTAGAGATCATTCCATGCAATTTCAGAATGTCTTTTAGAGTAATCTTGCTATCAAGAACTCTAATTCAGTTTTTTAATATAAATTTATTTGTTAGCTATGGAAACCAAAGGCTACCACAGTCTCCCTGAAGGTCTAGATATGGAAAGACGGTGGGGTCAAGCTTCTCAGGCTACGGAGCGTTCTTCCTCGGGACCTACAGAGCGGACCGATGAGAATAACTACATGGAGGTCGTCAACATAAGCTGTGTTTCCGGTGCTATTCCAAACAACAGTACTCAAGGAAGCAGCAAAGAAAAACAGGAACTACTCCCTTGCCTTCAGCAAGACAATAATCGGTCTGGGATTTTACCATCTGATATTAAAACCGAGCTGGAATCTAAGGAACTTTCGGCAACCGTGGCTGAGTCCATGGGCTTATACATGGATTCCGTAAGAGAGGCCGACTATGCTTATGATCAGCAGAACCCGCAAGGAAGCGCGAGTCCAGCAAAGATCTATCCACACGTCGAACAGATGGTGAAATTTTATAAAGAAAATGGCCACCGTCCCTCCACTCTGGGGAATGTGAGCAGGCCCTTGAGGTCCTTCATGACTGACTCGGGGAGCTCCGAGAATGGCGGGGTCATGCGCACCATGGTGAAGAGCCCCATCCTGTGTCACGAGAAGAGCCCCTCTGTTTGCAGCCCTCTGAATATGTCATCTTCGGGTTGCAGCCCTGCTGGCATCAGCTGTGTGTCCTCCACCTCGGCTAGCTTTGGCAGTTTCACAGTGCACAGCCCCATCGCCCAGGGCACTCCTCTGCCGTGCTCCCCTAATGTGGAGAATCGGGGTTCCAGGTCACACAGCCCAGCCCACGCCAGCAACGTGGGCTCTCCTCTCTCCAGTCCGTTGAGTAGCATGAAATCCCCCATTTCCAGCCCCCCGAGTCACTGCAGTGTAAAATCTCCAGTCTCCAGTCCTAATAACGTCCTTCTGCGATCCTGTGTATCCAGCCCGGCAAATATCAACAACTCGAGGTGCTCTGTTTCCAGCCCTTCCAACACAAATAACAGATCCACACTGTCCAGCCCAACTGCTAGTACCGTGGGATCTATCTGTAGCCCGGGAGGCAACGCCTTCAGCTACACTGCTTCGGGCACCCCGGCTGGATCCAGTGCAGCCCGGGATGCGGTTCCTAGTCCAGACACACACGAGAAAGGTGCTCGTGAGCTTCCCTTTCCTAAGACTGAGGAGGCAGAGAGTGCAGTCTCCAATGGTGTGACTGGCCAGCTTAACATCATCCAGTACATAAAGCCGGAGCCAGATGGAGCTTTTAGCAGCTCGTGTCTAGGAGGAAATAGCAAAATAAATTCTGATTCCCCATTCTCAGTACCAATAAAACAAGAATCAACCAAGCATTCATGTTCGGGCACCTCTTTTAAAGGGAATCCAGCCGTCAACCCCTTTCCATTCATGGATGGCTCATATTTTTCCTTTATGGATGATAAAGACTATTATTCTCTATCAGGAATTTTAGGACCACCTGTGCCCGGCTTCGATGGTAACTGTGAAGGCAGTGGCTTCCCAATGGGGATAAAACAAGAACCGGATGATGGGAGCTATTACCCGGAGGCCAGCATCCCTTCATCTGCCATTGTTGGTGTGAATTCAGGTGGACAGTCCTTTCACTACAGGATTGGTGCTCAAGGTACAATATCTTTATCACGATCAGCTAGAGACCAATCTTTCCAACACTTGAGCTCCTTTCCTCCCATCAATACTTTAGTGGAGTCGTGGAAATCACACGGTGACCTGTCATCTAGAAGTGATGGATATCCGGTCCTAGAGTACATTCCAGAAAATGTATCAAGGTAAGTGGGCCTTTTTTTCCTGTTTTGAAAATGGCTTTATAAAATGCTGAAGGTTAGCACTATCTTTACAGTTAAGAAATTTAAACACGTTTGATTTTTGTTTTCAGCATGGTCATTTAGCGCTTCTCCCTTCGCTTGTTGGTATGTTACTACTCTTTTGAAATAGAGAAACCAAAAATTCTGTGAATCTCTTAGAAAATATTTGTGTTGATTTTGAAGGAGTGTATTTAGGTGTTTTTCCCCCTCTGCATTGCCTGTTTTAGGTGTTTAGGAAAAGTTTGTTTCCTATTGTCTGTTACTATATTTACTTTAGCAAACTAGTGCTAGATTTTTTTTTTTCTTTAGCTGTGTACGCGTTCACTAAAATTGCTTTAAATTGGTCTCTTTGTGGTCATAGTCTTTTTTTACCTTTAATTTTCTTTATTAACCACTTCATTGGTTGTGAAAAATGAAAGGAAACCCCAAATCTGTTACCCACAAGCTCCCCACCTTCTTCATCTTTTTCTAGATTGGTTAATCGTATGCAAGTTGTGGTGTTCAGTACAAATAAATCATTTCCTTAACTCTGGAGGGCTTTTTAAAGACTCAGCACATCTAAAATTACTAAGTGGCCCGTCTTGCTTTCTTACTCATTGGAAGTGAAGTATGTCACTGCAGTTTTGAGCTGGTATATTTATAACTTTTAAGATCTGCAAGAAGACATACTTTACTTACTGTAAAATACCTCTTGGCTTTCCTTCATGCAGATAGCATATTGTATATATTTAGAAAAAACAAGGAAGAGGTTTTAGATATGACTCTGAAGGGTGGTTCTAAGTTATGCAATGAATACTTGCATTGGACTTTGATTCAGTACTGTGTTTTTTATACGGTTGTGGTCAACGATCCCTGTATTGAACATACAAAGAATAGATTTCCTAGATATAGTTCACGTGGGCATCTAGGAAGATGTGGCTGTTTTCCTTAAAAACTTATTTGGTGGGAAAAATGGCCATTCCCATTAACAAGATGTAAGGTTGACGTGTATTCCTTACTCTTTCTCCTTCGGTTTTTTACCGAAGCAAAAGGAAACACTTTCATTTGTGCATTATTTTCATCATCATCAACTCATACCTCGCTCCTCTTGCTTTTATAGAAGCACACATTCCATAAAGGAAATTTACACATTGTTACAGTTCTCGGTAGCACGACTAGTCAGTCCTATCCTAATGCTGCCTGTCTCTCCTGAATTCTAAACTCTTTACACAAATGCTGAGGTGGCATGGTTTTCCTCAGAACCAAGCTCAGCAGGTGTTCCACTGCTAGTGCTTTGTTTTACTTTCAGAGCAGGACATTTTGCACACGATGTAGATATTTTTGTAAGTGATGTTTGTAGTAGGTTATTCAGAGCGGGGACAGCCTGATAGTTAAAGAGCATGGCTGCCCTGGTTGAAATCCCCAGCCCTGCCCCTTAACTGTTTTGTGACCCTGTGCACATCCCATCACCTTTCTGGACTTGAGTCTTCTCATCTGTAAAAAGGTAATTCAGTAGTACCCATCTCAAGGGTAGTCAAGACAATTGAGTTAATTTATGAGAAGCACTTTGACTCCCATCTGGTACACAGTACGCACCATAGAGTATTATATACAGCTCATCGATTGCTCTTAGCATTTAATTCAATTGTTTTCATAACCTTTAGTTTCCGTTTCCTTTAGAGTTCTCTTTTCTGCATTCTGTGAAATTCCACAAAATCTTTTAAAGACATATGCATAGTGTAAGGAAATGTTTGTTGATAAATTCTTACGATTAAATTATTTTTTTTATGGTTAGGCACCCCACATTTGTTACTACATTTCTATTTATGCTCTTTTACCTTTGAAGGCTATTGCTTTGGGTAATGATATTTCTGGTAGAAATACTAGAGTGATACTAGCTAAAATCAGTAATTCTCTTTTGTTTGTTCCGTATCCTATTTCTACTGTTTTAATTGTCTTTTTCACACTCAACTCATGAAGCCCCTCCTGGTGGTCTGGGGACCCATAGCCTTACATATTCGTATAAATCAGTGACCTTGAGCCTACTCTGCCTTTGTGGGAACCTGGGGTGTTGTCTGGTGTCTCTTCTTGAGCCTTCCAAAATTCTTACTGAGCTTGTTAATATAGTCAGAGGGGATTCCTTTTGTTTACATATATACTGGTATTGTGCTAGTTAATATAAGTTTTCCAAAAACTGTAATGTCAAAGCTTTAATGTTATTCAAAGTCTCTTTTAGATTACTAATTCTTTACAGCTTTTCCTGGTGAATATTATCCAAATGTATTTGTTTTGATCATTCTCAGAGTAAACTTAGATTTTTTTTCTGGATTTCAGTCTACATGTTATAATATTTAATTTAATCTCATCCAAGCTTCATTATTGGCCTCTTCTTTTGTGTCTTTTGGACCAAATCCAACCCTTCTGCCTGTGTCATAATTTATCATGATGATACCCCGTTCCAGGGAATGTTGGATTAATGAATTAAAGATTGTAAAGGATCCAGGCAGTGCGAAACTGCTTCTGAGTTTCATAATATCCTTTATCTTTAGGTTCAACTCTAAACTATTTTCAAGTAGATGCTGAAGTATTGTTTGGGGTTCCTGAGACCTTTTCAGGGAGGTCCACAAACTCAAAAATTGTGCATTGGTAAAAGCCATTCAAAATGGGAGATAGGGCTTCCCTGGTGGAGCAGTGGTTGAGAGTCCGCCTGCCGATGCAGGGGACACGGGTTCGTGCCCTGGTCCGGGAAGATCCCACATGC
The DNA here is from genome assembly GCF_008692025.1 of Phocoena sinus. Lineage (NCBI taxonomy): Eukaryota > Metazoa > Chordata > Mammalia > Artiodactyla > Phocoenidae > Phocoena > Phocoena sinus. The sequence goes on from NC_045767.1 coordinate 112,040,249, forward strand.
CGTGGAGCGGCTGGGCCCGTGAGCCATGGCCGCTGAGCCTGCGCATCCGGAGCCTGTGCTCCGCAATGGGAGAGGCCACAACAGTGAGAGAGGCCTGCGTAACGCAAAAAAAAAAAAAAAAAAAAAAAAATGGAAGATAGACCAACGGTTTTAATGTAATAGTGTGTGAAAAGTTCACTGATAGAGTTTCAGATTCCATGTGGCAACTAAGCTTTAAGAAACCACTGACTCTCCATTTTCAGTGTCGTGTTAAAGAATCGTATCTGCAATGATCTGAAATGACCATTAAAATGCTCTTCCTTTTTCCAACAATGTATCAGTGTGAAGCCAGGTTTTCTTCATATTCTTGAACCAGAACACATCACCACACATTGACCACAGAAGTAGATAGGAGAATCCAGCTGTCTTCTATTAAGCGAGACAATAGACTTGCAAAACTGTAAAACAGTGCTGCTCTTTTCACTAAAGTTTTTGTTCTGGGAAATAATTTTTTTTTCACATATGCACTTTTATGTTAATGTGTGATGACTTCTTTTAAATGATTTAAAAGAAATATTCGTTTTAATTTCTAATAGGGTAGATATCAATAGATAGAAATGCAGATAAACAAAACCTCTTGTCCTCAATACATTTTAAGAGTGGAAAGGCATCCCGAGACCCAGAAGTTGAGAACTGCTGGTCTCTTCTATCCTATACACCCTTTGGAGGTTAATGCAGAAAGAGGATATTACTCTGTTTGTGTTAGCTTTACTGAATGTTATGCTGAGGAAGGGGTGCCCCAGGCAGATAAGGAAAATGGTTCGTATCCAGGTGAACTTGTCAAGCTGATAGAAGTGAGTGATGGCCATGGAGTGTGTGTCTGTTTCAGCCTGTGGGCGTTCTACAAGAGCGGTGACCAGAGGCACGCCTGTTATCATTTCCAGAGAGTGGTTTATCTGAGGGCCACACTGGAAGGTACATGATGATAAAAGCTGGATGTAAAACTCTGCGGTGGACACTGGACCTAGTTGGGTCATGCAGATGCGAGTTCCCCTGTCCGCTTGGACACAAACAAAGCTGTGACCTTGAGTGAGTGGCAACTTCTCTCGGCCCCAGTTTCTTCATTTGAAAGAAAACGAGTTGACCTAGATGCTCTGTGAGGTCTGCCAACAGCGCGACTGAGTGGCTGTGTAGTTTCCTTGGAGTCGTGTACGTTAAGAATAAAAATAGAAGTATCCCTTAACATATTTGCTAGTCTGGTTTCAAGTTTATCTTACAAGTCCAGCTCTGTAGTTGCCAGGGTAGTCAGGATAGAAAAATGTCATGACCATTTACCTTTTAAAAGTAAGGGTGAGTAGGGGTGACCTGTCATTTTGCTTGGAGAAGTGGCAGGTTTTTTTTCTTTTAATCAACTCTTTCCTTTCTTAAAACTTGACACTTACACTCTGAGTTTCTTGTTCTTTTGAATTTACACTATTCCTTCTGGAAACAGGGTTTTTCTGTTGACATAACATTGGGTGTTTATGGCGATAGTCATAGTCACTTTGATAGCATTGTAACACAGTGCTACCATTGACTTAGACTTTTCGAATATAAAGTTCACTGTTTCAAAGGGCACATTCTGGTAGTTTTCAAGACAAGTAATCAGGAATTTATCTTAATATATGCTGAACTTTTTTTCCATGATAGGAGAAAACAATTTAGTGATAACCTACAGTTGTTTTCAAAATTTTTCAGTGGTCCCTGGAGTTTTTCGAAACCCATCTTCCATAACAAGTCAAAACCTTCAGAATTCAAGGAGTTTGTTACAAAGTTTGCCATGTCTCATAGTAAGCTTTGTAAATAAACCGCTGAGATATAAGTAACTTCATGTAATGCAAAGCATGAAAGAATAATGGGTTTTGGAGGGGAGAGATTGACTGATTATTGGTGCTTACCATAATAAATCCATTACAGAATTACTTAGGTCATTTGGAAATGAAAACATGGAACTTTCTTTTTCTTATTTGTCTTATAATATTTTGATTTTGAAATTGCTAGTGTGCCTAGAATTTCTCCAGGTTAGTGTTCTAAATAGTATTTTTATAAATATTTAAAAGGAGACTTGCTTCTTCGGATGATGCATTCACCTTCATTATTTATGGTATTTCTGGTAAAAGTGGTGATAATTTTATTGGAGAAAAAAACCCTATTCCTTTTTAATAAACAAATCAGTATGTACTGCCCTTCTATACATTTTGCTTTTCACCTCCTTGATTTATATGTCAGTATGTCCACCTTTTATCGTCTGAAGTGTTAGTATATTTAGAACTGTTTATTTCATACTTTAAAAATAAAGTGGAGATAAAAGCCCTGATTTCAGTTAAATAAACTCAAATTATTTAACTTAAGGAAGTTTGCATACATACCAGTGACATGGTGAAACTAGGACCTGGAGATTTATCATTTATGGATTTGATGCCTTTTGCAATATTCAAATTCTGGGTGTGTCTGACCTTTTCTATCCTTGTAATGTTTACAGTAAGAGAAGATGTTATATTGATCACCAGTAATTTAGGAGTAATACTTCACTTCCCCTGATGTCCTTTATTTTTTTCTCCAAAATAATACTTATTTTCCCAGGCTTTCAACTGTCGCTGTAGTTTCATACAGCTCATCTACTGATAAAATTTCAGCTCTGCTTCTAAATAATTTATCGTTTCCTTTCATTTACCAAATTCAAATTGAGAGAAAAATATTGATTTCTTGGATCCATTTAAATGTAGCCATTAAGTTGTATATTTTTGTGGACTGCATTCCAAAATTTATTAGTGAAAATCCAAGAAATATAAGTGTGTTAAATGGATAGTGTCATCTTAAATTTTAGAATTTCTAGTTTTAAACTTGTCAGGTATAGGCTTTGTTTTCATTTTTAAGAGTTTTATTTTGTTCTTTATATAGTAAGGTAATGACGAAGTTAAAATGTAATTTCATATAAGCACGTGTTACTTAATTGGTGCTCTGAAAAACCTCTGGATTTATGATCGTTAGTGGTATGGCCAAGGCCAAAATTTCTATGTAGAGAAGAGGTAGAAATTGCTTATATTTTATGCAAGACATAGAACACTCTAGCCCAGGAAGGAAAAGAGGACAAACAAAAAGTAATCTGAATACTTAACAAAGTTAATACCCTGGGGAGAGAGTGTGAGCTAATAACTGGCCATCTGAATTCGCAGCTCTGGCCATGACTTAATGTTATCAGTGATGACCTCTTCATTGGCATGTATCCTCACCTTATATATTAGGAGCTGTCGAAACAAATATCCAAAAATTGTGACCTGAAACACAAAGAAATAAGGTTTGTAATGGGCAAAATCAACTTTGGGTGTTCCGACAGGGAAGGATCTGGGCGAGTCTTGGAAAATGAGGAGATGGGGGTATGGTGATCAGAGTTGGTATTTATCCTTAGTCTTGAAAAGTTTGCTGGGGATCGGGGAGCACCTCCTGGTGGAAGGAGTTACGTGGGCAAACCCTGACAGGCAGAAAACACTGAGTGTGGTCCAGCTGTATGGCTGGCTGTGATATGGGGAATTGGGGGAAAGAGGAAGAGCTTAGTTGGAACTAGAAGCCAGTGGAACTTGGAAGTCACACTAAGAAGTTTGCACTTAATTTGGCAGGTAATGAGGAGTTCCTGAAATGTTGGAGCAGGCAAGCAGCCTGAGCTGAAGTACACTTGGGTAAAACCTTAATTAGGCAGTGGTAGTAGGGTGGATTGGAGCGTAAAGGGCCTTGTTAAGAAGTTATTGCAACAGTGCAGGAGGATGGGAACTGGAATCTCTGGAGCAAGGATGTCGGGGGTAATGGAAAAAAGGGGCAGATATGACATATTCCAGAAGAAGACTTTGTAGTAGTTGATTTTTTAATAAAATTTTTATTTTGAAATAATAACAGACTTAGGAAGAACATGGGGGAACCATTACAAAGAATGATAAACAAGGACACATGTACACAATGCAGCCATCAAAGTTCAGAAAATAACCTTAAGTTACTGACATCTTGATTCTGGTTTTGCCAGTTGTGCCCATAATGTCTTTCATAGTGAAAGCACCCCAGTGCAGAATTGTATTTTGTTCTTTTTAGCTGTCATGACTCTTTAGTCTCCTTCAGTCTGGGACAGTTCCTCACTCTTCTCTAGATTTCTTGACTGTACAGTACTTTAGGGCAGTAAAGGCCAGCACTTCAGTAGAAAGTCCCTGATTTGGGTTTGTCCTCTGTTTCCTCTTGATTTGATTTGGGTATCAACCCCTTGTCAGGCGTATCACAGAAGGGATGTAGCATCCTTCCTCCTTGCTTCCTACCACATGCCAGGCCGTTTCCCTTCGTGCCTTTACAGTTTATCTGCAGCGTTTTATCCAGGTGCCGTCTGCCAGGCTTCTCCACGGTCAAGTTACTCTTTTCCCTTTGCAATTAAGAGCTATTTGGGGGAGTGGTACTTTGAAGTTGTATAAACATCCCAATCTTCATCGCACTTTGCTTATTCATTAAATTATCGATATCTTTATGGCATCATTATTTCTTCTTTTCTGCAGCGAGTTATAGCCTGTTACTGCCCTTATTTTTGAGGTTCAAACTGCTCCTCAAACAATTGGGAGCCCATTCCAGCTGGTTTCCGTGACCTTTTGCCATGTTCCCATCATTTCTCTGAGCGCTTCCTTGCTTTAGGCCCATCTTGTACTTTTCCTGTCCCAGTCCTGGAGCCAGCCCTTTCTGCAACGAGTGCCCTCCCCATGCCTGCAGACACCCTCCTCTCCTCTGTGACTGGAGTCTAACTCTGCATCCTGGGTCACAGGGCCACACCCCCACTGGATGCCCCCCTCCACCACTCGGGCGCTAACTCCCGCTGCTGGGTTCTGAGACCCGGCACTAGGCCAGGTGAGCACATGGATGCCCCCCTCCCCCTCTGTTGCGACTCTGACTCTCTGCATGGGGGGGCTTGCTGCCCCCCCAGTGGGCCACCATAGCCATCCACACCCTAGCCCCCAGTGTGGAGCTCTGCCGTGCTATGTCTGGCCTAATGGCTTTAGGACTAAATCACTAAGGAAGGGCAGGAGAGGAGTTGATACTTGAGTGGAAAGGATGTGGAAAATCAGTGAAAACTCACAGGTTGTCGGCTTGACCATCATGGAGGGGGGTGAGCAGTTAAGAGAAATGGAGAGGTCGAAAAGAGGTGATGATTTATCTTGGTTGCCTGAGTTTTACGTTCCAGAGAGGTGGGAATGCTGGTGTGAGAGTATGGGAGGCCTCTTCACAGACATGGCAGTGCAGGGGGCAGCGCGGGTGCTAGCCAAGTCGAGAAGGTATACATGACTCAAGTATCGTCTACAGTGCCTTCTCTGGGAGTTTGGAGGAAAAGTACCCCTGTAGATGAGCAACACATGCTAGTAAAGGACACAGGAGTTCTTTTGACAGTCAAGATAGTGCGGACTCCTGGATGCCAAGGGAGGAATAACGTTGTCTTGGAATTTCCAAATTAGAAGGGCCCTAAGTCTGTCTATAAATCCAGCCCTCTACGGGCACAGATACTGAAACTGAGGCTGAGAGAGACTGTATGCCTCTTCCAGTCTCAAAGTAGTTAGTAACAGAGCTTTCCTTCCAGTGGGAGAGGGGGGTTCAAAACCCGATGGGAGGGCTTTCCTGGTGGCGCAGTGGTTGAGAGTCCACCTGCCGATGCAGGGGACACGGATTCGTGCCCCGGTCCGGGAAGATCCCACGTGCCGCGGGGCGGCTGGGCCCGTGAGCCATGGCCGCTGAGCCTGCGCGTCCGGAGCCTGTGCTCCGCGACGGGAGAGGCCACAACAGTGAGAGGCCCGCGTACCGCAAAAAAAACCCCAAAATAACAAAACCCGATGGGAGGGCTGAGGAGGCCAGGAATTAGGCCGAATAGTTGGAGCTGGTGGCTTTTCAGGAAGGAATTCTGTAGAGCAGTGGGAATGGGACTCAGCCTGTGATTGACTGAGGAATGTTAGCAATGAAGGAGAGAAACCTGTGGGTGTGGGGACAGTGCTTACGCTTGGGAGGTGCCTGTTTGGTGGTAAAGGGAGGTCGAAGGGAGAGATGTTGGTAGAAAGACACAGCAGGATTGGAGAAGGGACAGGTAAGTCCTTTGTTGGACAGGTAAGGTCTAAAGAGGGCAGTGGACCTGTGCTGAGATTGAGGTTGAAAACGTCACAGGGAGGGAAGATGCTTGATGGGGGGCCCTGTCCCAGGAAGACGAGGGCAGAAGTGAGACTGTCCTTAACCTACGGTCAGATATTTAACTGCCGGCTCGAACCCATAGGTGGAGGCAGTTACTGGTAGCCTGTGTCACCGTTTTATAGACCTGGAAACTGAGACTTAAGCCTGTAAAAGAGATCCACCTAAGGCCACAGAGCTAAGGTAGATGAAGAAACAAACACTTGAGCTAGAGAAGACGAAAGCTGAATGTCCTGGAATAAGGAGATGGGTCTTTTAACGAGCGTAAATCAGATTGGGTGGCTGACCTAAAGCCCTCTGGCCGCATCTCATTGCAAGCAGCGCAAAGTAAAGTAACTTAGGGTCTGTAAAGCACTGAGTTACCAGGCCCCTGACGATTTTACTTAGTATGTTTCCTCCTTGCTCATTTTCCACAGTGATCTTTCTGGGGCTCAGACAGCCAAGCTCCCTTCCTTCTTGGGGGCCTCTGCTTGCTGGTCCCTCTGGCAAGAAGGCTCTGATAACTTATTGCGGTTTAAATTGGTATTTCTCTAATGCTTACATGATACTGTACATCTTTTCAGGTGCTACTTGCCATCCATACGCCTTCTTTTCATGCCTGTTAACTCTTTTGCCCATTTTAAAAAGATGTTTCCCCTTTATTCTTCTTTTTTGTTTTTTCTTTGTCTTGCCATATGGCATGTAGGATCCCAGTTCCTCATCCAGGGGTCAAACCTGTGCCCCCCACAGTGGAAACTGGGGTCTTAACCACTGGACTGCCAGGGCAGTCCTCTGTTTTGTCCATTTTTATTGGGTAGTTTTCATTTTTTTGAGTTCTGCTATCAGTGTATTTTAAGATAAGCTTTTTGATAGAAGACCTAGAACTAAGAAATAACTTAAAAATTCTGTGTTGGCAGCGGGAAAAATACCAGGCAACTCTCGAATTATTTAGTACCTACTGTGTTCTTAATGTGGGGAAAGATACCAAATGAATATGAAGCAAACCAAATGTTTCCCCTGTATTCCCATCTAGCTGGGGGAGAGGGCTCACATGAGTTTATATAGCCCTTCTTTTGGTTGTTCCCTAATTACGTGTTTGGTCTGTTACCAAAGATGAGAAAAGGAGGAGTCTTATGTGGGCTAGAATAGTGAAGGAGAGCGTCATACAGGAGGTGAGATTTCAGTTGAAGTTTGAAGATTGGCGGTCTTTGGGGAGGAGTAGAGAGGTGTCATAGGAAGAAGTAAAAGCACAGGTGGGTACAGGACAAACAAGGCCTGCTTGGACGGGTTTAGTGGTAGTTGGGGAAAACTAGACTATAGAAATCTGTGAATGCGAAAAAGAAGTGCTTCGTACTTTTAATATAGTGCTCGTAAACATTAAAAAATTTTTTTTTATTGTGCTAAAGGTTACATAATAGAAAACATACTCTTTTAACCATATTTAACTGTAGAGTTCAGTGGCACTGAGTACATTCACCTTGTTGTGCAACTCTCACCATCATCCGTCTCCCGAATTTTTCACCTTCCCAAACTGAAACTCTGTCCACGTGAAATAATTTTCTTTAAACCTAGGAATGACCTAAAAGGATAGAGAGGTCCACCTGGTAAGGGAGATAGAAAATAGTGACAGAAACAAATTTTAAAAAGCAACGGAGAGGCTATCATATTGGTAATTCAGTGAGTGGTTGGAATGGTGAACAAGGGATAAATATTAGAGACAAGACAGTTTATGGGAAGAAGTCATTGAAGACCAGATTATCTGACCCAAAGCCTGTTTCTTTCCCACTCTACTCCCAAGCCATGTGTGTTAACAGCCCCACAAAAAGTAGATTGCCAAAGAGCATAGGGAAGAAAAATGCAGAGTTTTATAGTAACAAGGAGAGAATTTCTGCATAATTATGACTCTTAAGAGAAAAGGAGCAGAATAGTTTTGTTATTTGGATGAAGGTAAAACCCGATAATTTCGATACCAAAATAGAATACTTTTTATTAGACTTGGGGAAAAAACACCCCCAGGGAAATGGAAACAGGAAGAACCAACTCCTGGTTTAACAAAGTTGGAAAGCAAACTGGTGAAAGATTATGTAAATCAATTAGAAATAGTGACATATGGAATTCTGATTTGCATACAAAGATATAAAGGAACAGAAGAATCTCAGCTCTTTGGGAAGTCCATTTATTTTGTGCTCAAGTAACTGGTGTTTGAATTTACAGGGCTCTTTCCAAAAGTGGAATTGTGCTGATTTTCCTCCATCACATGGTAGAGTTGTATTTACTTAAAAAAATACTTTTCTGATAAGTTTGAGATGAGAGTCCAAGTGCAGAGTTTGAGAGTGTAGGGATGTGATGGGAGCAGATATTCTTTTATTTACTCCAGTTCGGATTTTCAGTGTATTTTTTTGAAATGGAAATTGTGTTCAGAGAGGCTTTTTTTCTTGGAAACTTGAAGGTATGACTGAAGAATTTCTGGTCGTACGATACAAAGTATTTTTTTCTCCATCTCTCTGTCATTTTCAGACCCAGTCGAGGTAAGTGTACATGTGAAGTATTCCTTTGTGACCTCTGGAAGCATTTGAGTTTCTGTATGTGGCAGAAATATGATAATTTTGTTGACATATACCCTGTATTTTGGACTTGGTTGCTATGATTCAGGTGAAAACAGCACTTTCCCCTCCTAAGTACTGTTTTTTAGGGGACTGAAGAAATTGACAGAGGCCTGGAGTAGGGGAAAGAGGAGTTACAGCAACGTTTTCATGATGAAAATCTAAAGCAGATTGCTCTTATATTTACATGACTTCTGAAACGTTTAGCCCCATGGGTAGTTCTTAAATGTCCCTGTTCTTGAGCTAATGTTCATTTACAAGCCAAAGATTTTTATGAGGGTATAATTACATGAACTGTGCATTTTTTTGTTGCCAGTACCCGAGGATGGAAGAAGTAAAGAATAGAAATCTAAGTGTTGAACGTGGTCTAGCCTCTACGATTTCATAACACTGATGAAATATGCTTTTTTAAGAATTTTGATTCTTGCCAATTCTACTCTAGCAGAAATTATCAAATTTAGGATTATGAGGGTTTTAAGGAAAGTAGACATAAAACAAATGTTAAGAAATCAATGTTTTATTTAATATGGAAAATGACTACATTTCCATGACTGTGTTAGAGTCCCTACACAGTCAGTCTCCTCCAGACCCAGACATGTAACTGATGCAGAGCACGCTAACCCCGAGTTATTTAAGGCTTTTAATCAATGAAGAATGATAAAAGTTTGCTTGTCATACTATTCTTAGACAGTGTTGATATTTCAGCAGCTTGGCTGTAAAAGGGGGTGCCCTTCCCTGGTCCTTAGCCCAAGAGAGACTATGCAAGACAGAAAACATGGAGGTTTTTTAAAAAGGCATTCACTGCTACCTATAAGTAACTAAATGAAATACCAATTCTGTTTACTGAACACCATGGAATCTATAACAACAATGTACATTAAAAACACTTACTTGGAAGTCTACAAATAATAAATCCTGGAGAGTGTGTGGAGAAAAAGGAACACTCCTACACTGTTGGTGGGAATTTAAGTTGGTGCAGCTACTATGGAGAGCAGTATGGAGGTTCCTCAGAAAACTAAAAACAGAATTACCATATGATCCAGCAGTCCCACTCCTGGGCATATATCTGCAGAAAACTCTATCTCAAAAAAATACATGCACCCCAGTGTTCACTGCAGCACCATTTACAATAGCCAAGACATGGAAGCAACCTAAATGTCCATCGACAGATGAATGGATAAAGAAGATGTGGCGTGTGTGTATGTGTGTGTGTGTATACACACACGTATATATACATATATATAATGGAATATTACTCAGCCATAAAAATGAAATAATACCATTTGCAGCAACATGGATGGACTTAGTATGATAATCTATAAGTGAAGTAAATCAGACAGAGAAAGACAAATATATGATATCACTTATATGTGGAATCTAAAAAACATACAAATGAACTTATTTACAAAACAGAAATAGACTCACAGACATAGAGAACAAACTTATGGTTACCGAAGGGGAAGGGGGGGGGCAGAGAGGGATAAATTAGGAGTTTGGGATTAACAGATACACACTACTGTATATAAAATAGATAACCAACAAGGACCTACTGCATAGCACGGGGAACTCTATTCAGTATCTTGTAGTAACCTATAAAGGAAAAGAATCTCAAAAAGAATAGATGTATTAGAAAAAAACACTTACTTGGCAAACGTTCTGGACGTGGATGGTGGTGATGGTTGCTCAAAAATGGGAATGTACTTAGTACACTTAAAAATGGCTAAAATAGTAAGTGTAATGTTGTATATATTTTATCACAATGAAAATAGCACCTAATCCTAACAAAAACGGGGGTGCCTTGCATTGATGAAATTTGGCACATGGTAAGATTCCGGGGTGCCCTGAAGGCCCAGTGTGGGAGCCCCTCTAAGTAGAGAGGAGGTGGGGACTGTATCACCCAGAGCCGTGCACTGACCTGTACAGCGTCGCACACAGGCTGTGTTCAGGACTGATTCCCACTCAGCAAGCCTTTATGAAGCCCTTGATTCTGTCTGGGCAGAGTCCTGGGTGTATGTATGGTCACAATAAGAATGGGAACTTCCTCATCCTTCGGAACACCCAGTCTAGATCCAGCCAAGATCCCATTGCAAAGTAGGTTGTGATGAGTCTTTTTCTGGAGGTACCAAGTAATGTTTCCAGAACATGGGGGAAGGAACACTTCGAAAATATTCGTTTCATTAATAAAATTACATGATGGCCACAAGCAAATTTTATGTGATCGGTCAGAACTCTCGGTTTGGAAACAGCACAGGAAGCCATCTCATACTAATTTAAACAAAACGGAATCCCTTGGCTCACAAAATGGGAGAAGTTCAAGGGGTAAACCTCAGGCTTGGCTAGATCCCAGGTTTCAAATAGTGATGTTGTGAATTTCTTTGTCTCTCCATCTGTTGGAGCTTTTCTCTTTTCATTCGACTTTGTTTTGGGGAGCAGTGGCCAGTATCACCCTGGGCTTGTATTTTCATTAGTTACTGACCCTGGTGGAAGGAACAGCCTCTTTCTTGATAGATTCTCATTGGCCTGGCTGGGGTCTGGTGTCCAGCCTTGAGTACAGATGGTGATGGTATGTGTGTGTACATGTATGCAGGTGGGGGGTGAGTCCTTGGCCTCACTTTGGACTAAGAACACAGCAGGATGAGTCTCCAGAGTGTTCTGGACAAACAAGACTGTACTCTCTAGCAATAGTTTCAAAAGCTGATCATGTTGTCAGTTATTAATTATCTCTTATTGAAATAGAAATGTTAAGCACAGTGCTTGATTCTCTAAGCATTATCATTAATGAGGTTTTACTAGTATTGAAGTGAACTATCTGGCAATGTTGAAAACTTGTGCAGGATAGAAAAATGATGATTGGGAAAGGCCAATGCAATGTTTTTTAGAGGGAGAGAAGATCTGATGGTCTCTTTTGTGAAGTACATTTATAGATGTTTTTTTTGTTTTTTGCGGTACACGGGCCTCTCACTGTTGTGGCCTCTCCCGTTGCAGAGCACAGGCTCCAGACGCGCAGGCTCAGCGGCCATGGCTCACGGGCCCAGCCGCTCCGCGGCATGTGGGATCTTCCCGGACCGGGGCACGAACCCGTGTCCTGTAGCATCGGCAGGCGGACTCTCAACCACTGCGCCACCAGGGAAGCCCTATAGATGATTTGATGATGGGAATATTTAGCAGTAACCAGGATGTGCTCCAAAAACAGTACACTGCAGATTTAATCCCACTTTCTGATACAGAGGGAAAATTGGGATTAATGAAACTCTAAAAGGTTCATTAAATTGACCCCATTAATAAATATGGCCCTAGGCCATCCAGAACTAGTTATCATTGCCCATCTAGGAGCACCTAAGAAGTGCCTTATATTGTATTTTCTTTGGCTTATTCATTGAGAGCCTCTGCCGTTCTTGGTAAAAATGATAGTTTCTTAGTGTGGGAGGATTACTAATAAAATGAACTTACACCTGTTCACCAATTCAGTATACATGCATACTTATGCGTATAATTTTGCTGTGGCTTCAGAAGATTCATGGATCATTTCATGAACTCATGGACTGCAGGTTAAGAACCACTCCACTTGTTCATTGTTAAAATATGATTACATAACTACGGAAAGAGGACTGTAGTGATCAACTACCAATAGGACATGTGTAGTTGAAAATGCAGTTTGAATTGTGTGTTCAACAGTAGTGCCAGGTTATACATTTGGTCACATCATCTTACGTAGTAAATATTTATGCAAGATGGCTATCTAGGCGAAAGAATCCCATGAAATAGGGAATGTGGAGTGGCCCATATAAACAGGCCAGAGATATCAGTTGATCTGATTAGTTGATTTCTGACAAGTTGAAAAAGATGAGGCTCAATAAGCTTGCAGGTATTGACAGGTAGAGAGAGCATCATTTAGGAAAAATATAATCAGAAGCCAGAGTTATCTTGGTAAATGGGAGAAAATGTAAGACATGAATAAATAGGAGAATGGTGGTGGATAGGAAGGCCAACTTTGAGGTCATACCTCCACTTACTTGGTGGATGACCCTGGGCAAGTTACCTACCCTCTCTAGCAGTGAGTTTCCGCATCTTTAAAAGAGTGACAATAATAGTCCTTGCCTCCTGTGGCTATGGGAAATTTATCTGAACCAGTCTGAGTAAAGCGCTGGCATACAGTGAGCGTGCAATGGAAATCCTAGCTCTTACCATTATTGTTGATTGTTATTAATAGTTTCAATTAGAAATGAAATCGAGGAATAGGAACAATAGGAACTACAGGCATAAATAATTGCTCATGTGAAAGTGTGACCTAAAAGATTCCATCGTGAAAAGAATTAGCAATGTAGATTTAATAAATTCAACCACAAAACTAACATTATTTTAGAGCGAGGAAATCCTTCCAATTCTCTGTGCCCTCATGAGATCCTTAATTGAGAACTCTATTCTTCTCTGAATTCCAAAAATAGAGATTATGATGAAGATAGTTTAGACTAGTGAGTCTCAACGCTTTCTTAGAGCAATACAAATGAAGATTGATATTCACATATATCACATACTCCATGGCAGATTTGATTTAAAAAGCATTGTGTGGGTATGTGTGTGTGTGGGCAGCAAAGCAAATAGCACCATGAGCTTTTTGTTTTTGTGGTATTCATAAAAATCAATACTCGGCATAAAAATATTATTCTCTTAGAGTTGCTTATTACGGGCTGCTGCATAGATCAGACAGGCTGCATGGTGGTATACTGTGATGGTTTCAACTTCCATCTCTTTTCCCGTCTGTGAAAATATTAGGATGCAAACGAGTGAGTGGCTTTATTGTAGGAAGAATCATGGACCTGTTGTGTGTTTCTATTTTAAAAGTAAATAATTCACAAACATCAATTTCATTATTATTAACAAATTACTTGGCACACGGCTCACAACTGATCATGCCCTATTGTATGGTACTGTGATATAAAGGAGAGCCTGAGAAATTAGTAAAATGCCATAATCTCCCCTCTTCCTCTACACAGTTGAAATCACTAACTAGAATAATGCTATTCAAATTGGAGAACCGTTCAGTTGATGATACCAAATATATAGTTGCTGTCTTCTTTGGACGATAGAATAAAACAAGAAGAAATCCTGTTAGGGATTTAGATCAGCTATGAAAATCTGCTGACTTTATATCACGGTTAAACATTGGGCTAGACTTATTGTTCGGAGAAGGCCCATGATGACTTTTACTCTGCAAGATTTTAAAGGTAAGAATAATTTTCATGTTTGAGATTTTTTTTGATGTAGCTGTAACCAGAATAGAAGTGTCTTAGATTATGACTTTGCCTCAGATTGAGTAATTCGGCTGTAATAAATCAGCATATGTTGCTGGCTAGTCTAAAAACTACATGAGGATAAAAACATGTTATGTAAAACCATCCATAGTATCAAGTCTTTACGATTTCACTCTGCTGAAGATTTAATGCCAGCACCATACACCAGATAATTTCCAGTTTCTCTGAAAGAGAATGTCAATCGAGAAAAAACGTTTGAACACCTATCTGGATCCTGGAGAGAGAAGTACTTTATAAGACTAGAGCACTGTGTTTTGTTTGATTTTGTTTGATTTTTAGGTTTCAAGTCTCAAAAGGATAGACTGTGATTTATGGGTATCATTCATTATACTGAAAAATACAATAATGTTGGTGCAGTAATTAATCCCTATTAATCCTGTAAATTAATGTTTTTAAAGGAGGGTATGGTTTTATTAAAATGTGCTTTGGTTTTCACTGTATGCGGGTCTTATTGATTAGCTGAGAACATATTTCACAAAACATGTTGAACAAATAATGTTATACATACTTTTATTGAGGTGTAATTGGTATAATATATTTTTCAGGTGTATGTTTTGATATCTATATATATCATAACTTTTATAACTGAAAATATGTAGCTTTTGACCCCTTCACCCATTTCGTCCCACCACCCACCAAAAATTACTTTATATGACTTTCAGTTCCTCATAATTGTCATTTATAAATATAAATTTAGATAAACCGGTTTATATGCCTATTTAGCCTTGATTCTTGTTATTCTGAGCAGATCTCAATTGTGGACTTAGAGTCATTTCCAAGGTTCACATGTTGATAGTAAATGTAACATAATTTTAAAAAAGCCTGGAGCAGTGGAAGAAAGCATGCATACACATAAACTGAGCATTTTGATTATATAAAAATTCTGTGTGCCAAATAAAATGCCTATGTGCCAAATAAAATTAAGACAAAAGATGGGAAATGATGATTAGGTTAATTATCTCTATATTAGGAGCTAATACAAATCAATAAGACCGTGAAGACTTCCAGTAGGGGTGGGAAAAAACAAAGAACATGAAGAGACAGCTCATAGAAGAGTCAATACAGAAGGAGTGCGTGAACATCTAAACTGTTTCGTCATGCTAGTAAGTAGAGAGATGGAAATGAAAGCAACAGTTAGATAGCGTTTTTCACCTATCAGGTTTTCAGAGAGGAGGACAAATGATGGATAGATGGATTCCACTGTGAAGGATGTCCACAGGAAGTAAGTATAAAGAGAAAGAAGTGATATGGCAGCAGGTACCATCAGAAGCAGTGTGATGTGATTCCACAGCAGGAACTCTCCAGCCAGAAGGCCTTGTATGAATCTCAGCTTCACCACTTACTAGCTGTGCAATCTTGAGCAAGTTACTTAACCTTGGTTTTCCCATCTGTAAAATGGAGATAATCATAGAATTTATCAAATGGAATTGTTATAAGGGCTCATTGAGTTCATATATGTAAAGTGCTTAGAAATGTACTTCGCCCATGTAAGCCCTACATAAGTATGTTTGCTTTATTGTTATTATTATTGATTATCATTGCAGTTATATACTTGCAGAAGGTCCAGTTTCTTGGACTGTATCATCAGGAAATTATCATACATGTGGACAAAGATTAGCGTATAATGGTGTTCGTTTTAGCGTAACTTAGAAAAATTTAAATAGCTTTTTCCCCAGTGAATTGGGAATTAGCCAAATCATGGTAAATTTATTTTTATTACTATCATGTAATATATGCAGTCATGTCTATGGAGAAAATTTAATAACTTGGAAAATCATTAAAATCTAATGTTTTTCATTTAATATTATATATGCAACTGTATTTACAGAATTTGTGCACATTTATGTATGTGTATATTTCATTCCCAGTGGAAGGAAAAGTCTCAAAATCAGAAGCGGTTGTCACTGAATAGTAGGATTTCTGTTTCGTTAATTTTTCTTTTTTGTAATCACCAAATATTCTACGGTGAGAATGTTATTTCTGCAGCAAAAAATTATTAAAAGAGCACCAGTAATGATCTTGAGAGTGTAATAAATCTCCCACATACGAGAACAGATCATCTCTGTCTCCAGACGGTACTATCATTTTCACAGAGAAGTGAAGGATTCTGGGCTGATGGGCATTTTGTTTCCTTATGATCTGTGCTTGCTGGGGTGTGTTTGCCTCTCGCTCTCCACACCAGCCCTAGAAGACCCAGTGGTCGGTGGTCTGGGAGGGAGAGAGGTGGGCGGGCCCTGCACACGCCCATCTGAATGTTGCTCTGTTTCTTTCAGGTTTAACCTGCTTCCAGATTCTTTAAGGTTGTAGGACCATTTGTCATAACAGCAATTAAAACTACTTGAGAGTGAATTAAACTGTTATGTTTATAATTGTCTGAATAAGCAAGCATGATGAATAATGCAAGTTTTTCGTAACAGTTTATTTCCTAAGCTAATAAAGGAACTTAAGAGCTATTAGGGCAGAATAAAAACATTGCTTAAAAAAATTCATTATCCTCACATTTATTCCTCCTCTACCTTAATGATCTTTCCTATTATTCCGCCATGGGGTCCCGGTTTTATCAGGCCTGAAATCTGACCCCTTCAGTTCCTTTGTGTAAGAACGGTTCTTTCAGGTGCTTAGGTTAGATGGACGTCTTTTGTTTCTTCTTTTCATTTCTGTTTTTGTAAAGTTGTGCTGTTCTCCTGTAGTGATCCTTTAGCTTAATGATATGAAGAAAAGTTAAATGTGAATGAACAGGAAGAGTTTTATTTATTAATTGGGATTGGGTGATCATTGGAAACTTTGTAAGCCTCGTAGAGTTTTTTTGGTCGGCTAATCAGTGGAAAAATATTTTAAAGATTGACTTTTATGTATAAGTATGAAATTCTTATTTTTTAAAAAACCACTTATATTGTTAATAATGTCATGGTTTGGAATTGTTCCGCTGACTAGATGCTATATTCACCAAGGGTCTGATGACCTTTATGTAGTGACTTATCTAGATTTATATTTATAGTTAGTCAGCTGTTACTGTGAAGTATTTCTTTGTAGTAAAAAGTAATTTTTTTATGAGATAAATTACAGGAAAATTAATTTCTACATAAGTTTCCTTAACATCAGTATGTATGACAAATTATCTTCCAAAAGACCTTAATGTATTTAAGTTTGACCTACTGGTAATTTTGGGGTGTAGTTTTCCAAAGGGGCATAAAGTTCAGCATAGAATTACTTAAGCTAGGCAACAGTCAAGGTAGATTACAGTTACCTTCCAGGAAGTGGAATCAGTTGAACCAAACAGAGGCCAAATGAGCTAAACAGGGGTTAGGAATTTACACATGATGCCTTATTTGTTCCTTTCTTTATTTTAAAAATTACCAAAGACAATAATAATATCCATATTTTGCCACTCAGTTAACACGTGTTCATTTGTCATTTGTTTCAGATCTTTCTTTAAATTATTAGAGGCAAAATATCACAGCTGAAGTTCAAGTCCTATTTGAATCCCTTCCCTCCTTCCTCTCTGTCTCTGCAGAGACAGTTGAAGTCAAGAATGTCATATATATTCTCTGTCCGTATTTTTATTCTACACACATATATATATGCATATATTTAACGATTTTACAGAAATGGAATCTCACCCTTGCAAAATATCTAACAATTTTTGAGCTCCATGTGTGATGGTGTATTCAGATCTAGTTCATTCCACTTTCATTACTTTATGTATTCTGTGGCTTATCTGGTTCTTTATTACTGGGCACTGAGGTTGTTTCCAGTGTTATTGCTAATAAAAATAGTGCTGCAAAGACCAATTTTGTAAATGTCTCCTTATACACACGAGTAGAGATTTCTGTAGGATATATAACCAGAAGTAGAATTCCTGGGTAATGGAGAATATATGTATCTTTTTGCAAGTTTTACTTGATGCGGGGGCAGCGTATTTGTACTAATTTACATTGTGTGTAAGGTACTGGTTTCCTCACTTCCTTGTTGGCACTTCGTATTGCTAGTAGGAAACAGTGTCTCATTTGTAGTTTAAATGTGAATCTCCTCATTACTAGTGAGGTTGACATATTCTCCTAGGTTTATGAGAGTGGGTTTCCTCTTAAATTGCTATTCATATCCTGTTTACCCAGATTTCTTTTTTTTTTTAATTTATTTTATTTATTTATTTTTGGCTGCGATTGGTCTTTGTTGCTGTGCGCGGGCTTTCCCTAGTTGCGGTGCGCGGGCTTTCCCTAGTTGCGGTGGGCGGGGGCTACTCTTCGTTGCGGTACGCGGGCTTCTCACTGCCGTGGCCTCTCCTGTCGCGGAGCACAGGCTCCGGATGCGGACGTGCAGGCTCAGCGGCCATGGCTCACGGGCCCAGCTGCTCCGCGGCATGTGGGATCCTCCCGGACTGGGGCACGAACCCGTGTCCCCTGCGTCGGCAGGCGGACTCTCAACCACTGCGCCACCAGGGAAGACCTCATTGTTTTCTTAACAGTAAGAATGGCGTCGCTGCACCCACCTGTCCCCACAGAGAAGAAGCTATCCCATTGGTGGATACACAGCATCAGTCAATCCTGCCTTCAGTGTTGCCCACGGGCCAGTCTTAGTTGCCATGTGCTTTCCCAGCATGAGTCTCCGTGGCGACCCTAGGAGACAGGTGTGCCACACCTGCTTTGCTGGTGAGAGACGGATGCTTTTACCAGGCTGAGTAGACCTTTGTGATCTGGATCCCACAGTAAATGCAGAGCTGGGCTGATAACCACATACAGACTCTAAAAACCCTTTTCTTATCGATCCTATCTGCTTAATTAAATCAAGCAGTGGTGTTAGAATTGTATGACTTTGTGCCTTGGAATGAGTGGCTTCTCAAATTCCTACCTGGGGAGATGTGGAGTCAAAGATCAAGAGCCAGGGATTCTTGCTGTGTGCTTGCAGAAGAGGCAGACATTAGCCTTCAGTGTTGCAGGAATAAATATTCTCTTTTCCCTCATCTTGCCTCTTGTTTATAATAACAGTAAATGGAAAGTAACCTTTAAAAATTGTATTAAATTTTTTTAATTTTAAAAATAAAATGAATAAAAATTTAAAAAATCATGTCAGAAGTTTTAGAAAATATGCTAATAATCTTATATGTGTAAACTTCCTGTTATTATGAAATATAAGTAGCGACCAAATTGCTTCCGGAACGAAGCTCACCTCAAACCAGCTGGCTGCTTCTCACGCATGCTATTCCAAATCAGGTGACCTGTGCTTCCAATAAATGAAAGTGCTTAAACGATCTATTAATAAAGTTTACAATAAAAGCCCATTCTTAAAACCAGGACACAGATGAGACGCCAAGAAGCCAGACCATCCTCCACAAGATAACAAATCAGATTCTCTCACATTCTCAGTTCACAGGATCTCCCCCTTGAATGGAGCAGTAACAGGAGTTTATGGGTTTCAAATTTAAAGAGACTCAATTCAGGGAACTCTTAACACCGCACTGTAATAGTTAACCTTGGAGCTTGTCCTGGATCTCGATGCAGGTGGTACCACCCATAAGTGTCTTGTGATGTGCTGTTGTCTGAAGACAACCTAAGTAGGGCTACACTGTCCAGAAGGTTGGAGGATGGGTCTCAGTGGCATTGTGTTGAGGTTTTTTTTTAAAAAAAGGAAAAAGCAGAAGCAGGTTGTAGAGCAGTACATGTCATGACGATGCCATTTGCATAAAAAATTTAAAGCAATAAATGTGTCCATTTATTGTTCATATGTGTGTATATAATGAAGTATAAACAGATGGGACAAAGATAGCAACGAACCTTTCGTTACTGCTTGGCCCTGGTGAAGGAGGGACACACAGACACATCACCCTTATCTGTAATATTTTCATTATATATTTGAAAAGGATCTGAGATGGATTTCATGAATGCTATAACATCTTAAAAATCTAGGTGGTAGGTCTGTGAGCGTTTTGTTACATGTTGATATTCTTGCTTTTACTTTTCTGTACTTGAATTTCCTCCCCCCCAGTAAACACCACAACAAAACATGATCAGAAGCCAGGAGGATTTGCTACTGGTAACCCAGCCCCCAAACAGAGCTATTTTGGACCCAGAACTAAAGAGTTTCTTTGATTCCTTGTTTGCGCTGTTGAAAAGAGAAGTCTGCTGTGACCAGCTAAAAGGAGTGGCGTTAAGCTCTTCTTGCCCAAACGAAGAGTATGTAGTTGGAATGTAATAAGAAACTGCCCTTTGGGCCCCCAAATTGTGTTAAGGTGACGTTGAATTGAGAGCTGGAATGTTGAAGTTTATCTGAGGCTTTCTTACATGCCTTGGTGTGTGGCTTGGGTGGCTATGTGTTTTGTATGTCTGGGAATTCTGGCAGCAACCTGCAAAGCACACCTCGTCACTGCTTCTGTCCAAATGGTGTGTGACACTGTTGTGCTCTCTGGGCACATAAATGATAGAAGCACAACCTCCATTATTATGGGTGAGAAAGAAATCTGGATGACCAGCCTATAAGTACTCACTGGTTGGAGTCACGTTTTTCCCCCCCAGAGTCTAAGATGGTCACATTTACTCACAGATAGGTAAGAAAAATCATTTCTTTGAGAGAGAGTGAAAGGTCCCCAGACATGTAGGTAAGGTCACAAGGCACTAGTTTGTATTTTCATTTTATTTCTGTACTTCAAACTTTGATTTAAGCTTCTGCAGTTTAACTACAGTGCGGTGTTAAGAGTTCCCTGAATTGAGTCTCTTTAAATTTGAAGCCCATAAACTCCTGTTACTGCTCCTTTAAGGGGGGAGATCCTGTGAACTGAGGATGTGAGAGAATCTGATTTGTTATCTTGTGGAGGATGGTCCGGCTTCTTGGCATCTCCTCTTTCTCTGTCCTGGTTTTAAGAATGGGCTTTTATTGTAAACTTTATTAATAGATCGTTTAAGCACTTTCATTTATTGGAAGCACAGGTCACCTGATTTGGAATAGCATGCGTTGAGAAGCAGCCAGCTGGTTTGAGGTGAGCTTTGTTCCGGAAGCAATTTGGTCACTACTTATATTTCATAATAACAGGAAGTTTACACGTATAAGATTATTAGCATATTTTCTAAAACTTCTTTTTATTTTTAAAATTAAAAAATTTAATACAATTTTTTTTTTTTTTTTTTTTTTTTTTTTTTTGCGGTACGCGGGCCTCTCACTGTTGTGGCCTCTCCCACCGCGGAGCACAGGCTCTGGATGCGCAGGCTCAGCGGCCATGGCTCACGGGCCCAGCCGCTCCGCGGCATGTGGGATCTTCCCGGACCGGGGCACGAACCCGTGTCCCCTGCATCGGCAGGCGGACTCTCAACCACTGCGCCACCAGGGAAGCCCTAATACAATTTTTAAAGGTTACTTTCCATTTACTGTTATTATAGAATATTGCCTGTTTTCCCAGTGTTCTACAATACATCCTTGAGTCCAGCTTATACCCAGTAGGTTGTACGTCCTACTCCCAGTCTCCTATATTGCCCCCCACCCATTGGTAACCACTAGTTTGTTCCATATAGATGAGAGTTTGGTTCTTTTTTGTAACATTCACTGGTTTGTTGTATTTCTTAGATTCCATGTATAAGTGATATCATGCAGTATTTTCCTTTCTCTGACTTACTTCGCTTAGCATAATGCCTTCCAAGTCCACCCATGTTGCTGCAAATGGCAAAAGTTCATTTTTTTTTATGGCTGAGTAGTATAAAAAACTTCTGACATGATTTTTGAACTGGACAACCCATAGATTGAGAAATGAATAAACATGCATTGTTCTTTAAAGAGTTTTTGTTTCCTTTATGTTAAAAATGAAGTAACCCTTTAAAAGTATCTACGTTTTGATGTGACTTTTCCTTCATGGTTTTTATAGAAAACATGTGAAATGCTAGTTTTGGAATTTGTGTACAAGGTTTTTAAAATACAGGATGGTTTAAAGGGCTTTATTGACATTATGTCATTTAGACTGATAACATCCTTCTCATGTGATTGATTATAGGGTCATTCTTAAACCTGCTATTATATAGATGGGAAGTTTTACTAAAGAGAAAGTATGTTTTCCTTAAAGTCCTAAGGAAAATCACGGTAAAAACAGAATTTAGGAGGGTGCGAGTAGGAGAAATGGGTGAAGGAGGTCAAAAGGTGCAAACTTCCAGTTATAAAATAAATAAGTTCTGAGGATGGACAGCATAGTGACTACAGTTAATAACACTGTATTGCATGTTTGTAAGTTGCTTATGGAGTAGATCTTAAAAGTTCTCATCACAAGAAAAAAAATTTTGTATCTATGTAAGGTAATGGATGTTAACTAGATTTGTTGTGGTGATCGTTTCACACTGTATCCTGAAACTAATATACGGTATATGTCAATTATATCTCATTTAAGAAAAAAAACAACAACAGAATTTAGGACTAAGTAAGTTACTTTCCTTGGGACATTTTACCATGAACCTTATTTAAGCTATGATATTTAAAGGGACCACCTAGATAATCACATATCTTTATATGAAGTTTAAATATAAAATTTCTATTTTGATAATACATTTTAGTTTCAACATTTTATGATCTCAATTTACAAAATACTAACCTAGAAATTGACCTCTTGACTTAATAATTAGGGGTATTTTTTAGGTAGTTCTTTGGAAGATAAAAATAACAGTTAAAATATACTTACTATAACTGGAGAAATGTTCCATCTGAATGCTGGAGTCTAGGTTTACAAGTTTTGACAAAAACAATGTTGTGGCAATAAAAACAAGGGCTAAGGCTAGCGGATAAATACTAGGGAATCCACAGCTACCCCCTGGGTTATTGAAATTAGGCTCTGAATAGTTCACGGTTCTGAACAGTTCTGAACAGTTCATGGCTCATAGTAAGGAAAAACACTAACAATTTTTGTGCAGCAAGAGAAAATATAAATGGCTAATAAACATATGAAAAGATGTTTTATCTCACTATCAAGGAAATATAAATTAAGACACTAAGAATCTATTGCTTGCTTTCCACTTTGATAAAAATTTTAAAATAAGCTGTGTTTTTTGAAGTGAGAGATATACATATGCTTCTCATGAGATTACAAACTGGGATGTCTTTTCTGGAAAGCAGTTGGCAATATGTTAAGAGCCTTGTTTTGTTTACCCTTTGACCCAGTATCCCCACTTCTAGGAAACTATCCTTAGGGAAAAATGAGAAATGTGGACAAACGTTCACAGTGATTTATTGCGGTATTAGAAGACCAAGAAAACAACAACTAATAGGGGAATTAGTGAACAAAGTTTGGTACATTCCTATTATTTGGGACTTTATAGCTGTAAATATTATTTTCTAACAACTTTCAAGAATAGAAATTACTGAGTGAAAAAGCAAAGTACAGAACAGTCTATACAGCATGAGCTTTTCATGTATCCATGTATGTAAAATATACATTCTTAGATGTATTCATAGATGAAACAGATTCATAGATGAAATACACTATTTCTCTGGTTGGTGATATTATGAGGGATTTCATTTTTCTTAACACTTTTAAAATTCTCTGTTATCTATAATTAGTCTATTGTTTTTATAATCAGAAAGTTAAATAGTTAAAACAGCTGCCCTTTTATTTTTTTATTGAAGTAAAGTTGATTTACAATGTTGTGTTAGTTTCTGGAGTACAGCAAAGTGATTCGGTTTTTTATACACACACACATATGTGTGTGTATGTATATTCTTTTTCTTTATGGTTTATTATAGGATGTTGAGTATAGTTACCTGTGCTATACAGTAGGACCTTGTTGTTTATCAGTTTTATATATAGTAGTTTGTATCTGCTAATCCCATACTCATAATTTATCCCTCCCCCACCCCCTTTCCCCTTTGGTAACCATAAATTTGCTTTCTATGTCTGTGAGTCCATTTCTGTTTTTTTTTTTTTTTTTTTTCCATTTCTGTTTTGTAAAGAAGTTCATTTGTATCATATTTTAGCTTCCACATATAAGTGATATCATATGGTATTTCTTTCTCTTTCTGACTTACTTCACTTAATATGATAACCTCTAGGTCCATCTATGTTACTGCAGATGGCATTATTTCATTCTTTTTTGTGACTGAGTAGTATTCCATTGTATATATGTACCACATATTCTTTTCTTAAAAAAATAAATTTATTTATTTATTTATTATTTATTTTTGGCTGTGTTGGGTCTTTGTTGCCGCGTGCAGGCTTTTCTGTAGTCGGGGTGAGCAGGGGCTACTCTTCATTGCGGTGCACAGGCTTCTCATTGTGATGGATTCTCTTGTTGCAGATCATAGGCTCCAGGCACACGAGCTTCAGTAGTTGTGGCACGCGGGCTCAGTAGTTGTGGCACGCGGGCTCAGTAGTTGTGGCTTGTGGGCTCTAGAGTGCAGGCTCAGTAGTTGTGGTGCACAGGCTTGGTTGCTCCGTGGCATGTGGGATCTTCCCGGACCAGGGCTTGAACCTGTGTCTTCTGCGTTGGCAGGTGGATTCTTTAACCACTGTGCCACCAGGGAAGCCCATGTACCACATATTCTTTATCCATTCATCTGTCGATGGACATTTAGGTTGCTTCCATGTCTTGGCTATTGTAAATAGTAACAGCTGCCCTTTTATAAGCAAAGATACTATCTAGCATTTTTTAAAAAAATATTCTTCTTTGAACATTGTAAAGTTTTAATGGATGATTTGATTATTTAAACAGAGTATAAATTACTGAGTTTGATGCTCTGGAGTATAAAGAAATATAGTATGATATCAGCCTTCCAGGAGTATAAAACGTGATTGGAGAGGCAAGATAAAACTCTGCTGAAAATCCTACAAGTAAGTTCCCTGAGTTTTCAGAACCTGCCTCTATAGCTGCATTAAAATAGAGGGTGGAAATCTAGTTTCCATTCTTGCAACCACCAGGTAACCAGCAGTGATTAATAGAAGTATTAATTTTGATCATTTACGCGAATTCACTGAGGCCTGCTTGGCCCATCTGTGAAGACATGTTACACCCCGCCACCCTCCCCTTTCCATGTTTAGATTAAAACTTAAAAAATTGTCTTGCAGGTGTTGGGTCTCTGCTAGTTCATATGTGACAGCTAATAAAGGAAGCTTCTTATTTTTTTGCTAAGGATATTAATTTGACCACATGTTGGCTTACCTCATGCTCAGCACAATAGCAGAAGGAAGGAGGTGGGAGGAAGGATTCTTTTAAGGTTCTTTTTTTTAATCTAAAAATTGTTGCTTTTTAATTTTCAGGAAGGCATTACTGAGGGCCTTTCACCAAGTTGTTGGAATTTTCTTCATATCAATTTGCTAATATAAATTGTTTAGAAGAAAATACTCTAGGATTAGTGTTAATATTCCAACTTGAACACTATTCCAGTAGTAAACAGTGATGGGGCAAGGATACTGATCTTTCATAGAAAGAAGGGTGGCACTTTTGAATACTACAGTAATACTAAAATGGTTAAAAGAGCTGCTAACTAATGTAGAAATGGGACGGTGAACTAATTTCTTTAGAAGGATGTATTCCTAATGAAGTGGGACCTCTGTTGGATTTGAGTGATTTACATTCATTTAGATTCATTATGTGCATATGCTTGCAAATCATATTCTAGAATGATGAAAGGAGATATTTGGCATGCTTGGCAGTCTGGTGAAATCCTGTCTGTCAGTGGTAATTTATGCAGACTTTAACACTGTTTTCTTTGAAGAATAAGCTGTTTAATGAATGGATCAATACAATTTCACAAAAGTAAACCATTCAATCAAAACTAATTATATGTTTGGGAGGCATGATAAAATCATTTTAATATGGGAAACTGTATGAAAAGAGATATTTTTTATGACCCCCCCCATGCAGTTTATGGCCATAGACTCTGATTTGAAGACTTTCTTTAGTTGAATAAAATATAATCAAGGGAACGCTGCGTGTAACAGGGTCTTTGTTGTTGTTGCTAACAGGCTGTATTTCCCCTAGGTTACAGATTATCATCTTCCTAACAGACATCTCTGACTTTGGTTACTGTGTAGTGGCGGGAATTGAAATTGCACTGACTTGCATTTGCATTCTGGTTCTGGATGGCTATTAGTACTGTGACCTTGGGAAAGTTATTAATTTCTGTAAGCCTCAGTTTCTCCATTTGTGAGAATCTACTTCATTCATAGGGGAGGGGGTTGTGAAGAATAAGTGAATAATACACACAGAGTCCTTAGCACAGCGCTTGGCACTTATGTCAGTGTTAACTCTGCAAATGGTTGCCATTAATAAGATACATATTTTTAACTACTTGGTATTACATTTTCTTAGACTAAAACATGTAAGTCCAATAATTTTGCAACTTAACTTCACATCTTCCTGAAAATTGTCAACTGCCAGATTTCAACACTGAGATTTGTATGTTTTGTGTTTTCCAGATCACACAACCTGATGGTCAAGGAATCGAATAAAAAAGATTTTTGTTAACAATTATTTTGTATAATAATGAGTTGTCTTATTTTAACATTTTTAGAGTTTAATATTTGAAAAATCCTGAATGTCAGTATTTAAGATCCTATCAGTCAGGATCTTTAGTTCAGCCTTTTGGTGGCTTCTTATTGCCATTAGGATAAGAAGGCCAAACTTTTAAATACGGCCTCTAAGACCCTGACGAGCCCTTTTTCTCCTCTCTTACCTTCTCTCTCACAGCACAGCTCTCTCTGTGCTGAATGTCTTCCAAGTGTTCCAACAGTACCTACTCTCACCTGTGGGTAGTTTTCCCTGCATACCTCCCAACCCCACAGCTGTCTTGCCCCACGTGTGTGTCCTACCTCTTAGGACTTCAGGGCTCAGCTTGCCATTTCTCCATCAAGAAGGCGTTCAAACTCTGTGATCTTAAATTCTCCCAATATGTATTCTCACCGATCTTCATACTTTTCTATCAAGTATATACATTATCAGTACTGTGATTATTAGTACTACTAGTACTACTGCTTTGTCATTTTGTATTACTTGTTTAACTGTCTTCCCTTCTGGAATGTATGCCCGCATGAGGACAGTGCTGTGTCTCTCTTGCTCACTTTTATCTTACTGTGCTTTGCATTTGAAAGTTGGAAACCTCTGAACTGGAAAAGAGTGGCGAGAGCCACTGAGGGACTCGGCACCTGTCAGGCAGCTGTTACGTGGGCAGATGTGCACACAGGTACCTTGTTGCCTGCCCTTGTATGAAGCAGGAACTTTCCTTTAAAAACCTTCTCTAACTTCCCATTAGAGACCTTGCATTTGTAAAATGCTTTGTAATTCCAAAGATCTCTCAAATTTTTATTAATAGAGAGCATTCAAACTTTGCTGGAAATAGGCAGATTTCTCTTCGTGTAGGTAAAATCCAGTTATGACTGGTTCGAGAACTAGTCAATATTTTGTTGCAGTGCAATTTTGTTAAACTTGGTAACTTCCAAAAGTGAAATCCCTCTAAAGATGATGTGGTATGTATTTACAATGGCATATTTCTCAGCCATAAAAAAGAATGAAATCTTGCCATTTGTGACAACATTGATGGACCTAGAGGGTATTATGCTAAGTGAAATAAGTCAGAGAAAAATAAATACTGTATGATTTCACTTATATGTGGAATCTGAAAAACAAATGAAGAAACATAACAAAACAGAAACAGAATTGTAGATACAGAGAACAAACCAGTGGTTATCGGAGGGGAGAGGGGTAGGGGTTTGGGTGAAATGGTAAAGAGGATTAAGAGGTACAAACTCTCAGCTGTAAAATAAGTCACAAAGATATAATGTACAGCATAGGGAATAGAGTCAATAATATTGTAATAACTTTGTATGGTAACAGATGATAAACCAGACTTATTGTGGTGATCATTTTGTGATGGGTAAAAATATCAAATCACTATGTTGTACATCTGAAACTAATATAATATTTTAAGTCTTTATACTTCAATAAAAACCGTAAGCCCCTCACCAGGGAGAAGGGAGTGAAGTCTTTGCGCCTCTGTTATGAATGTGTCTGTAGGAAGAGATGACGATTCTGGTGGTTGACAGATCCATCTTGAACCTACTGTCTCTTGCCTACTCCCAGTTGGAGAATATGAGACGGATTTGTGTGCTGCACATGTGTGTAGTTGAAAGATTTGCAACGTATTTTCTCTCTTGAGAGTTGGAGAGAGAAGGGTGATGGCTGTATATGATGCCCTTCGTATAGCCTTTTGGCGAGAATATTGTCTCTCTCTGTCAAAGGCATACTGCATGTCAAATTGTCATTGATACGATTTGTTATTTCCATGTACTGAATTTTCTTTCTTTAAGCAAAATAAGTCTGTTCTGGGTTTGGATGTTATTATATATGAGCAGAAGACAATTTCTAAAACATTACTATCTTATTAGAAATTAATCTTCAAGAATATAAAATATTTGGAACTTAGCAGTCCAC
Organism: Phocoena sinus; assembly: GCF_008692025.1. Lineage (NCBI taxonomy): Eukaryota > Metazoa > Chordata > Mammalia > Artiodactyla > Phocoenidae > Phocoena > Phocoena sinus. The sequence goes on from NC_045767.1 coordinate 112,068,740, forward strand.
TGACTTCGTATACTGAAATAATTTGCTAAAAAATCCAATCTGTGAAGTTGGAACCATTTAATTCCTCACATGCATTTTAGTTTTATAAGCTTAGAAGATTCTGCTAAATATATGCTTTTATTTCTGGTTATTTTAAGTCAGCTAAATTTGATTATAATTTTTTTCCTTCAGGTAACATTCTGAGAAGCAAATATTACAAATAGATTGTGAATGTAAATGAAAAACGTTACATAGACTTTCATCATTACTGAAAATATGCCCCTAAGTACATTTCCTTCTTTTTTTAATTATTTTTTTATGCTTTGGTATTATGTTTTAAAATCATTTTATCATTTTCCTTCCAAATAATTCATCAAGATCCACATATATTAGTTTGAATTTGAATTTCTAGATGAGATGCTAGATCATAAGTGTTAGAAAACGATTCCCTGAAATTAACTGAGCATTATGCTAGCATTATACTTACTCTGTGGTAAGAGATCTGAAATATGTTCTGTTTGAATTTTTGCGCAGATACTTCGCCCCGCAGACCTCCTCGCACCAAACGAAAAACAAAACCAAGGCTCTGGGAGCCTTGAGATGATCTTTGGCCAATAACAAAATGTTGACTGTTAAATACTAGTGTACCTCATTTAATGAATGGGTTCTCATTCCTTTTTTGAGAATTAAGTTCCATATAACATATTTAAAGTTTATTCAGGAGAATTTAATTTTTAAAATCTTTAGAATCGTATGCTAAAGAAAAATATCGAATGTAAATAACCAGTGAATCATTTCTGATTCACTGATTTATATAAATTTTAATAAACTCACATTTTCCGTTATATTATGCCGGTGTACCAGGTTTTTAAGCCTGAGCTATAAAATGAAGACAAGTTAGACATGTATTTATACTTTACAGAATAATTGTAAGTAGAAAGCAGATTTTGGAAATCAGATATATTGAGTTTAAAATCTGACCCAGCTCTCTAAGCCTGAGCAAAATATAACTACTTTCACTCTTGGATGTCCATCCAAGAAATGAGGATAGCACTTACCAAAAAGAGTAGACACATAAATATGTAAAGTTTGTTGTAGAATGTGAAACTTCATACATTTAACAAATTGTCACTGGCCTCCTCGCGATAAACAGTTCCCCTGATATATTTAAAATAGAAAGTATATAAAAGAGAACATAAAAGTTTTTGACATTTGAAGAGATCTCAGAAAATATACCTTCCTCTAAAACATAAAGAAACTAGTTATCAGAGGAAGTATGCAATGTGCTCATTTTAAGAATCTTGAACTTCTACACTGGTACTTATTTTTCACTCTGTATTATTTAGAACAGTTATATTTGCAAATTACTGTGATCAAATCTTGTCTAGTAAAAAGGTTGTCTTAATTTCATGGCCTCATGTTTCCACTAGCACCTGGCTCTCTATAAAAAATGTGTTTCTTGAGGAGTGAGAATAATCTGTAAAGCATATTCTGAAATAAAATTGAGTAACATTATATAGAGAGGGCAGGCGTTGAAATCTGCTAGCAGTAGATATTTTCCTCCCAGTCATTAGAAAATAGAACATCTCCCTAAATTTCTATTTTCCTTTGGGCCTGATCACCTTCCTTTCAACACTTGACTACTTTCTAATGGAAGATTTCCTTTTAAAGCCAGGAGGGATTAGTCTGTAATAATGATATTATTACCCAGTAAATGGAAAGCAAACCATAACAAAGTATAAAGAGCTGGTGGAATAGAGTAACCTCTTTCTTTTTCCTTTTCAGCATCCAGTATCTTATTTGGATCTAAAGTAGTAATTTATTGAAATATGAAGCTGAAGTTTTGTAATATGAGAGGAAGCGTAAGGATTTCATACTATAGACTCTTCTTTTCTTTTCTTTCTTTATTTCAATTTTGTGATTAAACTATTTGAGTAATATTCATCTTTTCATTTGGATCCCTCAAGTAATTAAAAAAACATTTAAAGTGCTTTATTATAGAATACGTGTTTTAAAATATGTACATATGTTTATATATGTATATATTCGTACATACAAATATATGTATGAAATAATGCAGGATTACATAGAGTAGAAACTTTCCTATTGTTCCCTACTACCAAAAAAAAAAAAATACGCTCAGAATCAAAAGAGCCACTATTTGGTATTATATCCTCTCAGAGATTTTTCACTGTATTTACCAGTTAGTTACTTGTTTGTCTGCAACTACCATTTTTAATTTACTAGTAAATTTTGGACTTATTTCCATGTCAGGAAAGCCTCATAAGCCTGTTTTGTTTTCCATTGTCTGTATGTTTCAATCTTAAAAACCTTTAAACAAATAAATTGGAAGCATTTATTAAATCATAAAATAAATATTTATTGAATACCTATCATTTGCCAAATAGGTACAGGGATGTTGATATAGCTCCTAACCTCAAAGACTTACATAGCAATTTTATGTGTGTCCGTACACAAAAATAATATAAATACTGAAGAAACTTTCTAACTGAAAATTTAGCAAGTTGTCATCAAGAGATGTCCAGTCAGCCTAGGGCCTCTATATTAGTCTCTGAGGCACTTCACTCCCAGATACTTTATGTGAATTTTATGTCTATCACAAAACCTGAAGCCCAGTAAATACCAGCTTATTGATTTGAATATAACAAACAATATCCTGGTGAGATAGTTCATGTTCATATATCATCTGCTATAATATAGATTACTGATGATGTTTTCCTTATTAAGTAGCTGGTTTTGTTATTAACAGCTTCGTTTTGATTAGCTTCTCTTTCTCCTCTCTCCAGTTATTCCTAGCTCAGAATAATTACTGAAACATAATTTAGCCTGGCAGTTTATTGTGAAGAATTCAAAGCCCAGAAGGTATTTGTGTCTGTCTACTGTTCATGAAACTTATGACTATACATGTAACACTGACCACTGCCCTGGGATAAGATTAAATGCCTGCATGTAGCCTGACACCCATACCCCATTTTGGATACTTCCACCCTTGAAAAATACAATGTTAGATATTAAAAAGTCAGTGGATAATAATACGGTAAATGATGGCATGACATTCAGTGGAATATGACGGTGCCATTTTACCGCAATCATGAAACTCTTACAAGTATGGCGAATGTTCGCCGTATATAACACAGAATAATCTTATATGTATTCTGTGTATAAGTAGTCATAGCAGGACAGTTACACAAAGGCCGGGGCAAGGGAAGGCGGGCTGTTTTAAGGGATTGAAAGTGGTTCTGAATGGAAGACAAGAGTAGAGTTTGAGTTGGGCAGTGTGGCAGGAATGACCCTGCAGAGATAAGCGGGAGGTGGTTTATAAAGAGTCTCGTCTGTGCCATCCTAAACATACATTTGTTCTCTCTTCCTAGAACGTTCTTCCTCTGTCTCTTCTGTGGCTGCTTCACCTCTTCTCAGACTATGGCTCAACACACGCCTTCATAAAGGGCCTTCCCCAAACCTACCCCGAATTCCTCACCCTCATCCAAACACACACACACACACACACACACACACACACACACACACACACACGTCTCTCTCTATCCATCCCACCACTGTGGGTATGTCTTTCTTAGCTTATCATAGTTGGTAATTATTGTGAATTTCTTAACCGCTTGTTTCCCTAATAGAATGTAAATTCCATGGGAGCAGAGATTATCTATATTTACAGATTGATGGCTGTTACATATGGAGCATTCAGTAAATATTTCTGAATGAATGAATCAGGAGTTCCAGCTCTCTCCCCAGCACGCTTCCTTGCTCACTGTGGGTCTTTCTCCTTTATAGATTTGGAATATACTTATACCTTGGGTTCTGGTCTCAGCTGACATGATGTAAAAGATTACATAATGTGGCCAAAAGTGTGACAATATGTCTGGATAGCCTCTCTGAGATTGTGGCTCTGTGTAACCACAGTACAGAGGTCATCTGACGGGCCCAAGCCACGTAGTTCTTAGATGGCAGAGCCAGGATGAGAACCCAGGACTCTGGCTCCAGGACTGTTCATATTTTCACTGCACAGTGCTGCCTGGAAAGGGGCCATGATGAAAGGCCATGGCTCCCCAGGGTCAGGAATGGGGCCACCCTGCCCCTCTGGGATGTAGGGCCCAGCCTGGTGGTCAGGACAGCCAGTCAAGGACTGAGGGGTGTGGGGGGAGGCTGGCCCTCTCTGGTGTTTCCCGTCATGGCTTCTGGGAGGGATGTTCAGTGAAAAGCAGGACTTTGTAACATATATAATCCATCATATATAATATATAAAGTAGCTGTTCAAACCGTAAATCTCAATAGGGTTCATGTGGGAAGTTTTGATACTGGAACTTCCAGAGGACATTTGTAAATGGTAGTCTATATTTAATACTTAAAACTTTTGAATCCCTCAAAAAGAAGGGTTCTTAGATGTCTAACAGGGAACAAAAATACCACCAACTTCTATAAATTGAGCCATCCTTTATACGCAGAAGTAGGGCTTAGAGAGAACCCCATCCCTTTTGTGATGTACTTATGTTAAAAGGAAAAGTTTAGAAAGTTAATGAAAAGATTAAAAATTGCTTTAAAATTATTCAAAGTTTATTAGAGTATACTAAGTTTTCAGCTAATCAAAAATAAATTTTACTTCGTGGAATACATTCAGATGAGCTATGGTGTGATTTCTAAATGAAATAAAAATATCTTTTAGTAGCTACAGTGTTTTCTAAGCGGGTAGTTTTATGGGAACCTGTTTCCAGGGACTTAGATGTTTCTGTCCCTATATTATTTAGGTTGAAAATTAAGTTCATGGTATGAAAGTTGTGTTTGTTTTTTTATAGTTTAATGAAACTTTCCACCCACTTAGTTAACCATGGAAGGAAAATAATCTCTTTACTAGTTTTTGTAATTAAATTCAAGTAAGGCTTCAGTTATTTTCCTCAAGTCTTTGTTAGTGAGAGGTGCTTAGTTATACAACTTGAGGGTAATTTAGATGTATACAGAATGGCTGGATATAAATTTTTCTCAAATTGCCTTGAACTCTTAACGGATAAAATGAAGAAACTCTGCCCCAGGGAAAACATAAGCATTTCAAGTTTTATTACTCATAAGTACTAACATATGAATTTTTAGTCTCTGTTTATATATGTAATTTATTTTATGTGCTGCTTTATATTTATGTGACATATCGTGAAATATTGCACACGATATGTTCAGTACAAGTTTGGCGTTGAGATTGTTCCAGAGAGCTGAGAGTTCGCTTAAAATTCCACACTGTTTTGTTTTAGACATTTGAAACAGAAGACTGTCGAAAATAAAGTGCCCGTTTTCCTGTCTTCTTAAATAGAGTGCACTGAGCAAAAACCTTTCCTTGATGAATGATCAAACGATCATGGTTTATTTGAAGCTCCTTGGGAGCTTCATTGCTTTCATAAGGGTAAGATGCCTTATCCTTGTATGACTATCACTTTGGCCTGCTCCTGAGTCCTCTGAAGGCAAGATTCACATTGCGATGGACACCTAGCATGGCACATGGTCAGTCATTTTAGTTGAATAGATGACACTGTTATACCAAAGTACGAGGCCCTGAGTGCCAGCTGATAATATTTAGTGCACTCTGCCAGCAAAATAAATGACCTCAGATCGCTGTTGCTGTGTCCTGTTTGGGGGCTAATAATCTTGTGTAGCTCATCCTAAATACCTTTTTCCTTTTGTCATGAGTCTGGAAATTTTAACTGAGTATGCTTCAGTATTCCGCACCGTGAGAACAAACACTCTCTAAGAGCCTGACCCTCACTGTGCAGGAGCGCTTTTGGCATGTAGATTTGGGGTCATCTGTCTTAATCACGGAGGTCTGCTTTTCTATTTTTTTTTTTTTTTTCCGGTATGTGGGCCTCTCACTGTTGTGGCCTCTCGTGTTGAGGAGCACAGGCTCCGGACGCGTAGGCTCGGCGGCCATGGCTCACGGGCCCAGCCGCTCCGTGGCACGTGGGATCCGCCCGGACCGGGGCACGAACCCGTGTCCCCTGCATCGGCAGGCGGACTCTCAACCACTGTGCCACCAGGGAAGCAAGCCCTGCTTTTCTTAATTTGCCTGCCATTTGCTTCCGTCCTTTTCTTTTGAGAGACGGATCTGTGAGGGTTGGGATAACCCTTGTGGCACAGTTCTCATCCCATGGTTCCTTGTTGCCGTGCTCCTCACTTTGGTGGGACCTTTAACTGATGCCAGGTTTCCAAAACTTGGGAAGTGAGGTCTTACCTGGGTGGCTTATCTATCGCCCTTCTGGGCCCCCCCTTTTCCACCCAGCACCCCTCATGTGGCGGAAGAGAAATGCCCATCCCAGAGGGTTTAGGGGTATATCCCAAACCACCAGCCAAAAGAATAAAATTTTTTGAAGCCTTACATTTTATCTTAAAAAATTAATGCCAATTTAGAATCTATACATAGTACATTCACACTTATTTTAATGTAAAGCAATAGTTTCAATAAGTCATAGAAAAACATTGCATCTGCACACACACGTGTATACGTTTAAGTACCTTGTTTGTTTTTACACCCCGGACCCCTCATGCCCCGTCAGTACACATGCGCGCATGCGTGCGCACACACATACATACACACACACACACACACACACAGAGTCACACTGGTTATCTATCACATTGAAAACTTTGAGGAGGAGAGAGAGGTTTACTTTCCACCCACCAAATCCTAGCTCTCTCTTTTCCCCCTACATTCTGCTTGCAAACTGAACAATTCCTTATTTAGCTGTTCTTTCCCCCCCCCCGCCCCCCGTGCCTTTATCAGCTTAAGGAAACCAAATTATATTTTCAGCATTCTTTCTAGAGATCTTCTTGGCCAAATCAACAAGGTCGTTAGGTACATTTTTATCTCCCACTTTATGGCAAGCAAAGACACGGTCGGCTATTTTGCCACAATGGGCCGCTGCTTTTCCCATCGTTAATCACCTCTTTATTATTTCCCCGGCTTCTGTCTACCACCCAGCCCGAAAACTGACTCCACATGTTTCCAGTTTTGATTATGAGCTTTTATTATGCAGTTTTATTATGGCAGCCCTCTGCTTTCAGTACAGCTTCTGTATCAGTTTTCTATTTCTGCTGAGTCAAACTCCCCAAGTTTCGTGGCTAAAGCAATAGCTATTTGCTCATGATTCTGCATTTTGGGTGGGCTTGGCTGGGCAGTTGTTTGGTATTAGCTGGGCCCACTCAGGCGGCTGTGGTCATCTGATGCCTTGTCTGACTGGGGCTGGAGAGCTTAAGATGACGTCGCCTGTGTGTGGGCGCCCTTGGTACTGGATACGAAGGCAGGCCCTTCTCCCCAGGGGCCTGTAACCTGTCCCAGGCTTCCTCATCTGGCAGCAGGAGTGCTCAAAGAGAGGGAAGGGGAAGGCTACCAGGTCCCTTGAAGCCCCAGCTCTGGAACACACACACTGTCATTTTGCTGTGTTCTGATGGTCAAAATAAGTCACAAGGCCCGCCAGACTTGAGGGGTGGGGAAATAGACCCCATCACTTAATGGGAAGAGCTGCAAAATACTATGATCGTGTTTTACCAATCCCCGGCCCCTCCCCGCTCCATGACATACCTCCAGAGCGCTCTGGCTGAGGGGCAAAACTTATTCAACACTGTTGATCTTCTAAACCTGGGAAAAGACCGCCAGGGCCTCAGTGTGATCATTGGCATGTTTCAGCATTTAAAACCCAAGAGATTTTCTCATTCAACTGAATCTTGAATTCTTTCTTCTCTTTAGCAAAACGGAAGCCCTGGTAATACCAGGCTTGCAGCTGCAAGTTCCCAGGGAGCTGGTGCTAAGTAGGGGGTGTCTTTCCCATTTTGTCACCATCCCCACCACTGCCCCTTCTAGTTTAGATGACCCACCCAGCTTCCAAGGCATTTGAGCCTGTGACAGCTCACCCTCAACCAGGGCTCTATCAGAATCACCTGTGAAACTTTTAAAACTGCAGATTCCAGGGCACAACCCTTTGAATTAGATTCGCTGGGAAGGAGAGCCGGTGTATATGTGCATTCACACAGCTTCACAGGTGATCCTAATATCCCCCCATCATTAAGAAACTGATTCAAGATAAGGTTCCCACATATTTGAATAATATTGAATAATTGAGAAATGACTGTACATTACTTATTTCTCTACTGAAAAAATGTCATGTGCTTTCACGTTTATTTCATTTTTCCTCATAACTTCTCTGATGAAACTGAGACAGGAAAATTAATTTGTGAATTGCTGGGAAATTTAATGTTGTCTAACTTCTGCATATTAAAAATAGAAATAGTCAAAACTTCAGCATCTGTTGTAGCTTCAGGGATATTCCACTTACAGGAAATTCAAATAGAAACAATAAATATTAGTGGTGGTCCTTTTACTAGCACCTGAATCTCTGCCTATTGAAAGATTTCTTTATAAACACAGACTTAGAGAACAAACTTATGGTTACCTGATGGGGAGGGATAGCTAGGGAGTTTGGGATTGACGTGTACACACTGCTGTATTTAAAATAAATAACCAACAAGGATCTACTATTTTTTTTTAAAAAAGGAGAGGGGACGTGAGAATGATATAGATGGAAAAAAAAGATGGGAGAGAGTTGTGAACGTTAATAGCCACTGAAGATGCTATGGTGATAGTACCATTCACCTTGAAATTAAGGTAAAGCCTTAAATTATGTTAAAGGGTGAGGAGGCACACAGAATGTATCTTCCCTCTTCAGTGTGTCTCAGAAGGCAGCTTCTTTTATGGTATTTTATTTTAGTAAAATACTTCTACTTTACCATAATAAAATTTTATAGTGTTTTAGATGTGGTCAGTGTTTGAGGTTCTTTAAAAAAAAAAAAACATGTTTTGGGCTTCCCTGGTGGCGCAGTGGTTGAGAGTCCGCCTGCCGATGCAGGGGACACGGGTTCGTGCCCTGGTCCAGGAAGATCCCACATGCCGCGGAGCAGCTGGGCCCGTGAGCCATGGCCGCTGAGCCTGTGTGTCCGGAGCCTGTGCTCCGCAACACAGAAGAGGCCACAACAGTGAGAGGCCCGCGTGCCGCAAAAACAAAAAACAAAAAAAAACCAAAAACATGTTTTAAGGTCAGCTTTTGTTTTCCTTGACCTGCCTTCTCAGTTTTGTCAGCCCTGTCTTCTGTGTGTCATACATACCCATAGAGTCATAAGCAAGTGCTGGGCTAGATTCTGGGGACACTGGCCAGGCATGCCTGCCCTCAGAGAGCATGAGGGGACCAGGAAGTTACAGTGTGCTGTAAATCTGGAAGAGAGATTCCTGCCAGCTGCTCTAGAAGTCAACAGGAAAAACACAATGTAAAGCTCGCCGATAGCAAACGTTTCAGAAACACATTAGTTCCCTAGAATGAATTCACTGAAGTCTGAACCTTAAAAGGGGTTAAGCACGGTACTGTCTTTCCTATTTCACACTTTAAGGTGTTCATAGAAAATCTGAATTGATAATATGACCTGAAAAGAGTTATAAATTGGCTTCTTTGAAACTTCTACCAACTTCTCTTCTGATGGAACTTTCTCTGTTAATATTTGGTAAGTGCATCTTACTTGTCCTGTCCAGATCTTTAAAGCTGTGTGCATTCAGTATATTTGGCTAACCAGATACTTTTCAGGCCTTAGAAATATTGCCCCAAATTGTAGGTTTAGTACTCTCTGTTTAAACCAAGAACCTGGTATTATGATTAACTTTGTATTTAGAAAATTATTCACTGTCTTAATGTGTGAGTTTCTTATACTTCCCCCAAGGTTTTCTACCATTTTATTAATTATGATGATTTATTATTTTTAAAATTCTCACATACACTAAAGGAGACATTTGACCTTTTATATTTAAGTACTGGACATAATACTTATTAGTATATGGTTTGTCAACATCCTGCTAAATTTGGGTCAAGGCCATGAAATTCTCTTATCTCTTTGGGGAGAAGCCTCTGCTTTACTTGTACCAGCAATTCAGTGGATGGACATGTTTAAATAAAATATTATCAAGGCCAAAGACAATATTTGTACGAATTATATAACACACTATTAAAAGATTTTCTAAAATTAAGAAAACCTTGTTTTTTTTCTTACATATTATTATAGCTCACTTTAAATGTATAACTCCCCGACTGTGAATCACAGTAAGAAGTAGAACAGAAAACCATTTATGTTAGCTATTTCATGTATTGTTACATACCGTGGTTTTGAGAAATAGATTTTGTAAGCCTTGGGATCTAATGAGAGGCCCTGTTTGGTTTATAAATACGTGTGGGGTATTATTTAGGTCTTTAGAAATAAAAGCAGAGAATGATTTCCTTGTGTTATCAATTCCTCTATGGGGAAGCCTATTAAAATGTAGAAAATATAATACTATATAATTTAGCAACATAATGTATAGTGTGGGTTGAGAGACAATTACAGTGTTTTATTTCCCTATATTTTCCATTTTAACTGAATGCATTTTAACAACAATTGGTTTCTGGCCGTAACATTATTTTAGCTGTTTCATAAAGCTTTATAGCAAATTACTGTGTGTACCAGATAAAATAAATTCCTGACTTCGCTCTTAAAAGTTGTATTACGAGCAGGCATAAGTTTTTACTTTTATAGGTAAGCATGGCTTTTATAACAATTTTTTTGTGTGTGCTGTCAAAATCTTAGTTCAAGATTGTTGTTCCTAACATTACTTTAGTGTTTTCCTCTGTATTTAAGGTTTAGTTTTATGGAGCAAGTCAGGCTTCTTCCTATTTGGTTCATAGTAAGGTGATATATACAGTACTGAATTCTGGGGTCACACATCACCAAGTAAACAGCATCTGTTTGAATGGGACCTTGTTGTGTTTTCCATTCACACAGTGCCTGTAGTGTACTGTCTCCCCAGACAATCCTACCTTGTCCTCTTTTCAGGTGATTCTGGCTTTACTCTTTGACCCTTCTAAATACCCTGCCTGCCTCTCTCCCCAAACCTTTGAATTCTTCTTATAGTCTGACACTTCTTACCTAACCTCAGATCCCACTGGGTCTTGTTTTCACCTGAGAATGTTACAGTTTCACCCCAAGATTTTTTTCCATACTGAAGACACTAGAGAGCACACTAACAAAATTGTCCCTCCAATTTAATTGTCAACGTTTTGCATATTTACTGCTATTCCTTTTTTTTTTTTAAAGGAATGTATAATTGAAGGGCTCCTAATCACATTTCCTTTCTTCTTTCCCAGATGTTACCACTCAACTGGTGTGCCCTTTTCTAGCACATATTTTATACTTGTATCACGGCCCTATATAGCCACAACAATAGGAACTATTGCATTACATGTTCATAATTTGGCATATGTAAAAGGTAATGATTTTAAAAATTGGGGCATTGTGTTACAGGTGAACTTTTTAAGACTTTTTAAAGGAGCCGTTTTAGGTTCACAGCAAAACTAAAAGGAAGGTGCAGAGATTTCCCACATACCCTCTTCTTTACATGCATAGTTTTCCCTATTATCGACAATCCCCCACCAGAGTGGTACATTGGTTACCAAGGAGGAACCTACACTGACATCATTATCACCCAAAGTTGGTAGTTTACATTAGGGTTCACTCTTGTTGTATAATCTGTGAGTTTGGACAGCGTTATAATGATGGGTATGGATCATCATAGTATTGTACAGAGTATTTTCACTGCCCTAAAAATCCTCTTTGTCCCACTACTATCAACCCACCCCCATCAGCCCCCAGCAGCCACTGATCTTTTTCCTGTTTCCATAGTTTCACCTTTTCCAGAATGTCATAGTTGGAATCATACAGTATGTTGCCTTTTCAGACTGGCTTCTTTCACTTAATAATATTCATCCCTAAGCTTCCTCCACGTCTTTTCATGGCTTGAGAGCTCATTTCTTTTTAGTGCTGGATAATACTCTTGTCTGGATATACCACTGTTTATCTATTCACCTACTGAAGGACATCTTGGTTGCTTCCAGGTTTTGGCAATTATGAATAAAGTTGCTGTAAACATTCTTGTGCAGCTTCTTCTGTGGATATACATTTTCAACTCATTTGGGTGAATACTAAAAAGCATGATTGCTGGATCATGTGCTTAGAGGAGTTTAGTTTTGTAAGAAACTGCCAAACTGTCTTCCAGAGTTGCTGTGCCATTTTGCTTTCCCACCAGCAATGAATGAGAGTTCCTGTTGCTCCACATCCTTGTCAGCATTTGGTGTTGTCGGTGTTTTGGATTTTGGCCTTTCTAATAGTTGTGTAGTTTATCTCATTGTTTTCATTTGCATTTCCCTGATGACATATCACGTGCAAGTGAAATTTTTTTCAATAATGTGATTACATTGCTTAGCATTTAAATTTCTTATTGCATTTTAAATATGAAAAATGGTTTGTGAATATAGGTTTTTAGCCTCAGCAGTATCCTTTATCCTTTAAGTATTTTTGTTCTTAAAGCTCTGTTATAGTTGGTAACAAATAACATGTCTTCTGTATATTTAAATGAAATAATGTACACCTAAGACTTGATTATCATTGTAATCACTATAAGATGCATAGAGGATGCAAGATATGTATCTGTCAGTCCAAAGAGTGTACTTTTTTGTACAGTTGAGTTTTTTAATTCTTATCTACAAAGATTGTCTTATTATGAGTTAAACTGGAAAATGTGGGATTTTTCCTGTAATTGGGAAGAGAGGAAAGCCTCAGTTTCACAAAAGTAAAACTGAAGAGATAAATGGAGAAAGAAAAAAAAAGCAAAGGGCAAGAAGACTTCTAAAACTACAAGAACAGTATATTTTTCAAATATACTGTACAGGTACATTTACCAAATTAATATCCTGAAAATAGTGCACTTACATTGGAAACGCCCATCTTTTGAATCCTGCAGGTGAGCCACTGTAGCTGCGCCCTGTAGAATCATGGCACAGCCCTGCCATCTTTATTTTCACGTACAGGTGGACGAGCTTCTCTCTGCAGTGAGCTCTTTCTCACCTGGCGCTCTGCCCTTTCTGAAGGATCTGGCCAGGCCCCTCACTGCTGTTAATTGCAAGTTGGATGGCTTCAAAGACCTGGGGGTGAGAATGTGGCTGGTTCGTATTCTGATTGTGTTTCCTTGAATCTTAGGAAGAACCAAGTGTAATGCTTTGGTAGATGAAAGTGGAAATCTTAGATGAAAGCTAGACCTGGAAATTGAACATTGAATCAGTTGAGATATAACATATGTTTTTAAAGTATTGACCTGTAACATAGCTTAGTTATGATCTTAGCCAAGCAAAGCTTTCTCATGTAAGCCAGCGTGCTGTAGGGTGCCTGCAAAGGCAATGCCTATGAGTTCACATGTCCCTTTCCAACTCGCTTGCCAGGGTTATATGCCACCCAAGTCCCCTGCCCGAGGGTGGCGGAGCTTCAGGAGAGCCAGAGAAACTCCACTTTCTCATCCGAGTCTCCTGCAAGCCCCGTGACTACAGAATGCATTTCAGTTGTCAGCTATCCCTACTAGTCCTTCCACTTATTATAATAAGTATCTGGGCAAGACAGCGACTAAAGGGCATGCATTGTTGAGAAACAGGTTTATTTAGTTCCAAATAAATGACTGTTTAATGTTCTCCTACTTATAGCTAGGCATTTTGTCGTTTTCTATCTGGTTTTATATGTTGAAATTGGGGCTGACGCTTGATATGTTTTTATGTGAAGTTGTGATGTGATACAAATACACATTTTGAGGAGTAAAATTGGTGTAATTTAAAATTTAGAAGAGTGTCTATCCAAGGCTGATGCAGCCTTGCAGTAGTTTATCATTTTGTCCTAATGTATTGGACTTTATTTACTTGCCTAATATTCTGAGAAAAAGTAAAGAAAACTACTGTAGCATATAAGTTATTTTCTGAAGCTGTTTTCTCCTTTCAGCTTATTAGAATTTGCAAATGAGACAAGAATAAAAATGAATGCGTCTGGCAGAGGCAGAGGTGGTAGCAGCTGAGAATTCTTGGGTAGTCTCAGGAAGGAATCTGGACATAGAAAATGACTTACCAGAAATGCAGTGTAGGTGGCAGGATTTTTAGGGGTGTGTTCGTATTCTGATTGTGTTTCTGGCTACAAAGTATTTCATAGGATGTGGGTAACCAGTTGCCTGGATGTTCTTTGCACCACCTGTAAAATACTGCTGGCACTAAATTGCAGAATTGAGACATTGAGAAATCAGCTATTTAGAGTAAAAACATCCTTTTGAGAAAACAGCATCCCCAGTTCACATAGGAGATGTTGCGGTCACTGTTAAATTCTTGGAGATTACTCCAAGTTACGGACCCAGTTTACCTCAACTTTTCTCAGTAAAAATTTTTTTGAACTGTACAATTGAAAATGTACAATTGTGATTTTTTTTCTTGTTCATTGTGACATCTGTTGACACCTGATATATAAATAAGGAATAATTTCAGCTGTGAGTAACTGAAAACTCAAGCCACAGTGGCTTAATCAAACAGAGGTCTCTTTTTCTCTTATCTAGACTGCCCAGGGCAGGGTAGGGAGCCTTACAACGTAATCAGATCTGAGGATCTTTCTGACTTTCTGTTCGGCCCTCCTTTTGGTTGTCCAGCTTTCATCCTCGTGCTTGTTGCCTCATGGTGACAGAGTGGCTGCCACACCTCCAGGATCCTCCTAGGAATGAAGAAGGTGAAAGGCAAGGAACAAAAGGCACAAACCAGTCAAATCTGCTCCCTTTTAAAGAGCTTTCCTGGGAGCTCCCACCGGCAGCTTCTGCTTATATTTCATTGTCCAGAGCTAGGTCTCTGCCATCTGTAGCTGAAGCAGAGGTTGGGATATGTCGTTTCTTAGCTGGGAACTGCTGCTCTGCATGTAACAGGGGTTGTGTTGCTAAAGAAAAAGGAGGGTAGACTAGACAGGCAGGTAGAAGGACCCCCCCCCCCCCCCCCCCCCCCGCCGACACACACTCACCTGTGTGCAGAAGTGCCATGGCGGACAGGCCAAGACAAAACCCCGGAAAATGGCACGTAGAACAGAACTACATTTTTTTTATCATTGATTTAGGAACTAGACAAAGCTCTAAAGAACAATAGAATAAAAAGAAGTTAACATTCTATAGTCTTTTCTTTTGAAATGGACCACAGGGAGTTCTTGAATTTCAGTAATTTGTAGTGTTGTAGAAATGCTACAGACCCAGCATTAGGGGAGCCTGGGGTCTGCCCCTGGGTCTGCCCTTGTCTGACTTTATTATGCTCAACAAGCCGCTTCATTCTTCTTGGCATAAGGGTTTCTTCCCCTGGCCTCTAAAACGAGGGAGTGAAACGAATCACTGTGATCCCTCCAAGGTAAAAGATGTTTTGATTGTCCAAGTCTGTTGCCGACAATTTACTCAGTTTGACTCCAAATCCAGCTCACTTTTACATCCCCGCACGTGAGGTTGATTAAGTATATATAGTCCTGGTGGTCATTTTTAGGAAACATTACCATCAGGTTACTTGTTAATAAGGCTTTCGTTTGTATGGAAAGGAAAGCCAAGGTGTGCCGTTTGTCCAGAATGTCACCCGTTTAAGACTCATCTGTGGCTCAGACCTGTGCCCACACAAGGGGGTGGCCCTGTGAATTTTGGTGTTAGAGTTGAATTTTCTTTTTTGGACGCTCATGTTCAGAGCTGTGGAGAGAGGAGCCAGGGGCCTTGATGTCATGTGAGTGATGGGAACTTATTCGCAGATGCTCATCATGCTGGTTTCAGGCGTGCAGACACCAGTCGTGTTGACATCCCAGAGCAGAACTGCCCCCCTCTCTGCCCCTCTGTACCCTGTCTGCTCCTCCAGCAGAGAGCTCCTTTGGCTCACCTGTGTATCGGAAAAAGGCAGACGATTAAACTGATGACAGTAGCTCTGTCTTTAGGGGCAAAATGTGCCAGGAAGCAACTCAGATAGACAGAGGTGGCGTCACTGATGGTAAACCACATGGAGGCTTTTGGAAAGTGCCTAGCAACGCTTCGGTCAGCCTTTGAGGCTGCAGAGGGTCCTGGACCCTGAGAACAGCACAGGTTCGTGGAGAAGGCAGGTGGGACGGGAGGGGCGTGTGCAGCTGAGGTGCAGGAGGGGGACCTCTGTGGAAAGTCTGGTCACAGAGGTTTGCATGATTTGCCAAGATAAAATAGTGCATCTGTCTGTCTTGCCTTTCTCTTTTTCTCTCCCTTCCTTCCCCTCTCTTTTTCCATCTGTCTCTTTCTGGCTTTAATTTAGTATTTTATTCTAAACAAATAAATCTTTGTGTTCCACTGAAAATCGGGGAGAGACATTTTGGTCTCTTAAGGCATTTGTCCTTGAATAAGGCAAAAAAACCCCCTAGGATTTCAGATAGAAATCTGAGCAACCTGAGGTTTCTGTATGGAATATAAGCAGAGTTGCAATGAATAATTAAACAAGTTATAGCTAATAAAATATACAGCACATTGCTTCAAACTAAAACATTCTAACGCTGCCTTTGGGATGAATGCTTTTCATTATTTTTTAATTGTTGCCAGGGTTCGACCTTGAAGATCTTTGCTGGCAGATAATTTGTTATGGTAAGAATGAGATCACTAAGCGTTTTAGCACAAGCCGCCTGATGCATTCGGTTTCTTCCTATTATGTAACGGTGATGTGATAAATCTGTTTTCCTGGGGATTTGTTCTTTCATTTCGGTGGTAGCTTCTTTCTCAGGTCCTGTCTTTGGCCATCTGAGTGTTGCTGTCCTATAGGAGGATCTCCGTGGTTCCAGTGCAGCTCCCTGAATCCAAGTCATATTAGGCCTGCTAACCTCTGCCGGGCCCATGGACAACCAGAGGCATGATCCTCCACTTTGATAAAACGGACACGGGAAGATCTAGGTTCTCCTTTCTACCCTCAAGATCACGTTGTCCTGGGAGATCATTCTTCCAGGAACAGGGGTGTACAACTTTGCCCTGATGGCCTTTGGGTCTTCCTTTGCGTTTACTCTAGGACCTATGATTGCAGAGTGGTTACCAATCTGCCTAGTTCCCAGTATTTTTACAAATGACTTTGAAAAGAAGCAGTCCAATGCCATTAAATGTTTTATTAAATTAATTCACAGTTCTCCATTTACATGGCGTCTTATGAAGAACAGACAATAGAACATTTTGGCTGCAGAATTGTCGAAAGCGTAGGGAAAATCTGTAGTTTTCACCAAATAGAATAAGAAAAACATGTTGTATACAGTTGGGGGAATTACATTTAGCAAATATAGTTTCTTGTTTGTTTAGAATGTGTACTGAATTTTAGGCTTGAGGAGTAAGTTCAAAACCACGTGGTGTTGGAGTGCAAAATATTAGTAAGTTATGTAAACCATTTGGATTAAAAAAACACCTCATTCAGTTGATGGGGCCATACGGTATGTCTTCATTTGTCAGTAGCATTTAGAAAAAAATGTTGATTTAGGAACAAGACAATATTCTCATGATACTTCCTTACTGACGAAGAGAATCCAATGTGCTTTTAAATAAATATAAGATATATACTGTATATGAACATATATATATATAAGAATAAGAAAGTTACTAGCAAGTGATCACATATTGATGTGAAAAATTTTAGCTTCTATTATTACAGGTAGAAATTATTTGTTTTTATAGTCTTAATATTTTGGATGATAGAAAATATGCGTTGTTTATCATACATGATCATTTGAATTCTATTTTGATATACGTAGAACAGTAGATGCTAAGTGTACTCTACATAATGTGTATTGCTTTTCCTTCCCAGAAATTGCCAATGAATCGTGGTTCTTAAAAGACAACAAAACCAGCTATCATTTACTAAGTGTGTAGTTCCTTATTGCTGTCATCCAGCTTTAAAAGGTGCTTATTTATAGAGCCTGTGAAATCAAACTGTGTCCTTGGATTATGGTGTTAGAGTTGTAAACTTAGACCCTTTGCACCGGTGATGTTTGTTTACATTTTGGTATGGTAAATCCCTAGTCAAACAGCTGTTATTTAACATTTATAACATTTCAGAAAATTGTGGCAAAGCTGTCATGTTTAATTTCAGACACACAAAATATAGAAAACCCATAATTGTTAACCAAAGGCTCGAGTATGAAATTATCCTAAAGGTAACGAAGATCTACTAGATTTTTCAGCTACTGTACACTGGAGCATAACAAAATTATAACTACACTGTCTTGATTTACATGAAGGTAAAATACCTCTTAATACAGTAGATTTATCTTCCCTCTGATTGCCTAAGGCTTGGTTTTCTCAGCTCAGAAAGGAAAAAGCTGGAAAATCATTGAAAATTGCTACTTTAGTTCATATTATTATAGCCACTTTTGATACAATATAATGAAACATGCAGCATGATGATATTTCATGCTACCCTACACGTTATCGTACATTAAAATAATCAAGTTGTGACTCTCTTAACTCTTGTCACAGATTAATTTTGAGAATATTCTGAGTATTTGCTTATTATCTAATTTATAGGCCTTCTTATTTACACTTTGGGTAAATGATCTTCATCTTGTGGTGACAAACTGGATTTGAAAATATTACCTCTGAGGGAGTTGAGACTTTAACCATTTACATTTTTTTTTAAGGAATGGGTGGGGAGCAGGTCTTTTTTTGTTGGGAGAGAAGGATAATACTGTTTCAATGCTTTATGGGTAGTCCTACTTTACTTATAAGATCCTAATAACCACATCCTTCTTTTAATATTACTTACAGATTCTTACTTTACTCTTTTCTCCAAAACAGATCTCTTGATTGGCAGTAAGAGGTTAGAACCTATAAATAGATTATGGTTTTAAAACTCTACTAAACCAATTACTGCCATTCATAGCCTATTTTTATAATTGTACAAAAGATTTATGAAAAATTTTATAAAATATTTTATAAAAGAAATTACATTATAATTTAGAATAAGAAAACTAGAGTAGCCTATTTAATGTATAATGTCATGGGAATTATGGACATTAGTTTTATATGCTATAAAGTACATAATGATTGCATCTATGTAATATGTATTTTTATACCTTAATACACTTCTCAGTGATTGAGCTGCCTCAGACATTGAGGTTGGGTGACGTTGGAGTTGGAAAAATTTGTCTTTTTTTCCTCCAGATTTGTCTTTTGATCTTGGCTTGAGTACTGGTTAGTTTTGTGAGTTTGGACAACTTCACTTCTAGAGGCTGTTTTTTCTATGCAGTGAATAAAATAGTAGGGTCTTTTGTGAAGATTAAAAATATAGGCATATCTCATTTTACTGCACTTCACAGATACTGTGTTTTTTACAAATTGAAGGTTTGTGGCAACCCCACATCAAGCAAGTCTTTTGGCACCATTTTTCCAACAGCATTTCCTCACTTCATGTCACATTTTGATAATTCTCACAATATTTCAAACTTTTTCATTATTATATTTGTTGTGGTGATTTGTGATCAGTGATCTTTGATGTTACTATTGATATTATAATTATTTGGGGGCATCATGAACCACACCCATTTAAGATGGTGAACTTAATAAATCTTGAGTGTGTTCTGACTACTCCGCCAACTGGCCATTCCCCCATCTCTCCGCTTCTCAGGCCTCCTTATTCCGTGAGACACAGCAATCTTGGAATTAGGCCAATTCATAATCCTGCAGTGGCCTCTTAGCGTTCAAGTGAAATGAAGAGTCACGTCTCTCACTTTAAATCAAAAACTAGAAATGATTAAGCTTAGTGAGGAAGGCATGTTAAAAGCCAAGACAGGGGCTTCCCTGGTGGCGCAGTGGTTGGGAGTCCGCCTGCCGATGCAGGGGACACGGGTTCGTGCCCCGGTCCGGGAAGATCCCACATGCTGCAGAGCGGCTGGGTCCGTGAGCCATGGCCGCTGAGCCTGCGCATCTGGAGCCTGTGCTCTGCAACGGGAGAGGCCACAGCAGTGAGAGGCCTGCGTACCGCAAAAAAAAAAAAAAAAAAGCCAAGACAGGCCAAAAGCTAGACCTCTTGGGCCATATAGCCAAGTTGTGAATGTAAGGGAAATGTTCTCGAAGGGAAAAGTTCTTGAAGGAAATTAAAAATGCTACTCCAGTGAGCACACAAATGATAAGAAAGTGAAACAGCCTTATTACTGATATGAGGGAAGTTTTAATGGTTTGGATAGAAGATCAGACCAGCCACAATATTCCCTTAAACCAAAGCGTAATTCAGAGCAAGGTCCTAACACTCAGGCTGAGAGAGGTGAGGAAGCTGCAGAAGAAAAGTTTGAAGCTAGCAGAGTTGGTTCATGAGGTTTAAGGAAAGGAGGCATTTCTATAATATAAAAGTTCAAGGTGAAGCAGAAGTGCTGATGTAGAAGCTGCAGCAAGTTATCCAGAAGATCTAGCTAAGATAAGTAATGAAGGTGGCTACACTAAATAACAGATTTTCAGTGGAGATGAAATAGCCTTCTGTTGGAAGAAGGTGCCATCTAGGACTTTCATAGCTAGAGAGGAGAAGTCAATGCCTGGCTTCAAAGCCTCAAAATACATATTGACTCTTGTTAGGGGCTAATGCAGCTGGTGACTTTAAGTTGAAGCCGGTGCTCATTGACCATTCTGAAAATCCTAGGGCCCTTAAGAATTATGCTAAATCTATTTTGCCTTTGCTCTATAAATAGAACAACAAAGCCTGGATGACAGCACATCTATTTATAGCATGGTTTACTGAATATTTTAAGTCCACTGTCAAGACCTAATGCTCAGGAAAAAAATTCCTTTTACGATATTACTGCTCATTGACAATGCACGTGGTCACCCAAGAGCTCTGATGGAGGGGAGATGTAAGGTGAGATTAATGTTTTCATGTCTGCTAACACATTTATTCTGCAGCCCATGGATCAAGGAGCAATTCTGACTTTCAAGTCTTACTTATTAAGCAATGCATTTCATAAGGCTATAGCTGCCATAGATAATGATTCCTTTAATGGATCTGGGCAGAGTCAATTGAAAATCTTCTGGAAACAGTTCACCATTCTGGATGCCATTAAGAATGTTTGTGATTCATGGGAAGAGATCAGAATGTCAACATTAACAGGAGTTTGGAAGAAGTTGATTCTAGCCCTCATGGATGACTTTCAGGGGTTCAAGACTTCAGTTGAGGAGGAAACTGCAGATGTGGTGGAAATAGCAGGAGAACCAGAATTAGAAGTGGAGCCTGAAGGTGTGACTTAATTCCTGCCATCTCTTGATAAAACTTGAATAGATAAGGAGTTGCCTCTTATAAAGAAAGCGGTTTCTTGAGATGGAATCTACTCCTGGTGAAGATGCTGTGAAGATTGTTGAAATGACAACAAAGGATTTAGAATATTACGTAAACTTAGTTGATTGAACAGTGGGAAGGTTTGAAAGGATTGATTCCATTTTTTAATTGAAGTATAGCAGACATAATTTATGTTGGATTGTCTCCAGTTTTGAAAGAAGTTCTACTGTAGGTAAAATGCTATCAAATAGCATTGCATGCTACAGAGAAATTGTTTGTGAAAGGGAAAGTTAATCGACGTGGCAAACTTCATTGTCTTATTTTAAGAAGTTGCCACAGCAGCCCCAGCCTTCAGCAAACATCATCCTGTTCAGTCAGCAGCCACCAACATCAAGGCAAGATCCTCCACCACCAAAAAGATTATGACTTGCTGAAGGCTCAGATGATGTTTAGCATTTTTTAGCAATAAAATATTTTTTTTTTTTTGGCAGTATGCGGGCCTCTCACTGTTGTAGCCTCTCCCGTTGCGGAGCACAGGCTCCAGACGCGCAGGCTCAGCGGCCATGGCTCACGGGCCCAGCCGCTCCGCGGCATGTGGGATCTTCCCAGACCGGGGCATGAACCCGTGTCCCCTGCATCGGCAGGCAGACTCTCAACCACTGCGCCACCAGGGAAGCCCCAATAAAATATTTTTAAATAAAGATACGTACATTTTTAAAACGTAATGTTATTGCATACTTAATAGACTAAAGTATAGTGTAAATATAACTTTTATATGCACTGGGACACCAAAGAAATTCATGCGACCCACTTATGAGGTAGTCTGGAACTGAACCTGAAATATCTCCAAGATATGTCTATAACAGTGCAGATGTGGAGTAACTGTTATATAGTAAGTGCTTAATTAATATTAGATATTTATTAAATGCATGGACCATCTTCCTATTTTTATCCTTAGCACTAGGTTAGGGTCCACTTAGGAAGAGGTGGAATAAATGCTAAATAAATGAATGAATACATAATAATGAATTCATTTAGAGATCCTAGAAAGGCAACTATTTTTGTACCTTCTGTTTTGGAGGCTGTCCTCTTTGAGTTGATTCGTACCTTCATTACATGTTTATGGAGAAGGGGATGTGACCTACATAGTCAAATAAATGAGAAACCTAGGAGTCATCCTTGGTTCTTCAAAATCCACCTCCTTTTACCTACCCGTGAATTTAATTGCCCCAACTGATATTTGGTGTAACTGTTCAGTGGAGGGAATAGTTAAGCCAACAGCTTTATATAAATTATGGGCTTGTATTGGATGTGGTTAGATGGCAGTGGTGTAGAAAAAGAAGACTGGAGAAAGGAAAATTCCAGACAGGGAAACTTACATGAACAAATGTATTGAGGCTGGAGATACAGAATATATTGGGGGGAGTTAGTGGTTAGACCAGAACATCTGAATATATACACATACACAAAATATTAACAGAGCTCACTAAATGGTTTTGGTACTTGCAGCGGAAAAAATTATGGCATCATTTACTAAATGATCAAGTGAGCATATCCTGAACGAGTTAAAGATCACAGCTTGAATGAGCTAACCGTTGCCATCAGCAGTACTTTGAGCTTTTGACTTATTTTAGGTTTTCAAAAATCACACATTTTGATTGAATTTTCCATGTTTTAAACATCAGTCTCAGTCCTAACTTTTATTGTACAGAGGTCTTAAATGTCATGAGTGTGGGCAGTAATGTATTTTGTCAAAAGAGAAAGTGTACCTTCTAGTACTTGAATTAATACTGAAATGTTTCTGAATGTAGTTTAAGTTAATGTTTTATTTTGGTCTAGCACATAGAAAGGTCACAGAAGTGAGATTAAAGCAATTTGAAAGCTGTAACAAGTAATGAAACTTTTAGTGATTACTTAGAATATTTTTCTAGAGAAATAATGAATGGCATTTGAACAACTGGGCTAGCTACTTACCACCATTTACTACTTTGCTATAAGATATTGAACTGCTTTTCCCAAACTTTATGCTTACGCTAGTATTCCTTTGATCAACCATTTTGCTAAAGAAGGACAAAATATATGCATATACATTTATAAAATTTCATAACTATATAAATGTATAAAATCTTATGTCAGCGTATGTACTTTTTAAAGATTTACTTTATTTAAAAATTTTTTTTTTTATTTGGCTGCGTCCGGTCTTAGTTGCGGCATGTGGAATCTTTCATTGCGGCGCGTGGGCTCTTCATTGCAGCGCGCAGGCTTCTCTCTAGTTGTGGCACATGGGCTCTAGAGCACGTGCGCTCAGTAGTTGTGGCACGTGGGCTTAGTTGCCCCGCGGCATGAGGGATCTTAGTCCCCCAACCAGGGATCGAACCCGTGTCCCCTGCATTGGAAGGCTGATTCTTAACCACTGGACCATGAGGGAAGTCCCAAGAGTTACTTTTTGATGATCTTCTAGCAGTTTCCTTGTTCACAAAATAAATACTCATTGTGTAAATCTGTCTAATTATGTAAGAAATATTATGCAAGAGTTAAACTCACTCATTATTGTTGTAGCACTAGTTAGATCAATATAAGCTATATGGAAAAACTATTTTTCCTAGAAGTCTTTGTGCTGAAAGATGCTCAATATTATTAGTAATTAGGGAAATGCAAATCAAGGTTGCAATGAACTACCACTTCATGCCCACTAAGACGGCTGTAATTAAACAGAGAATAACAAGTGTTGGTGAGGATGTGGTGAAATTGGAACTTTTGTGCATTGCTGGTAGGAATGGAAAATGGTGCAACTGCTTTGGGAAAGTCTGGCAACCCTTAAAAGCTTAAACGTAGAATTACCGTATGACCCAGCAATTCCAAGAAAACTGAAAATATTTATGTTCACACAAAAACTTGCAGACGAATGTTCATAGATGTGTTATTTCATAATAGCCAAAAAGTCCATCAGCTGACAAATGAATAAGCACATGTGGTATAGCAATACGGTGGAATATTTTAGGGTCATAAAAAGGAATGAAGTACTGATACATGCTACAACATATATGAAACTTAAAATCATTATGACAAATGAAAGAAAGTAGACACAAAAGACCACGTATTGTCTGATTCCATTTATTTGAAGTGTTCAGAGTAGTCAGTTCCATAGACATAGAACATAGTTGAGTGGTTGTCAGGGGCTGGAGATGGAGTGTGGGGAGGGGATGGAAGGGTGGGGGGTGACTCTCGAGTGTACAGAGTCTTTGGGGGGATGATAAAAATATCTTGGAATTAGATAGAGGCAGTGGTTGTACAACTTTGTGAATATACTAAAAATCACTGAATTGTACACTTGAAAAACACGTTATATGAATTATATCTCAGTAAAAACAAAGGAAAAAAGTTTATGTGCGTGCAGAGTACCACTGGCACTGTATTTCCCCTAAATCACTGTTTGAAAAAAATATCTAAATTTCCCATGCGCCTTTTTGAATAATTAAAATTAAAATCATCTAAATCTATTTTTATGAACTTTTTCATATAATCCTTAATTTTAGTTTTCCAAATTAGGTGAAAGTAGAGGATTAGTTGGCATTAAAGTGTATTCATACTAAAATAGGGACTTAATAAATGAGCACCTGTGAGGAAAAGTAAGTACAGAGGCCAGGCTTAATGTTATCCAGCTTCTCAATAACTTCAAGCTTTTGACATAGATTTTCAAATTATTCTTTGAACCCTTCGCTGCATCTCATCATTCTCTTTATCCCGGGCAGCCAGAGAAAGTTGAAGATGCTTGTTTAGTAGATAATACGGGAGAGTACTATAAAATTTTGTTTTTCTTTTGCTTCAGAATTGGCCTGTCATCTCTTGTCAACTCTTGTTTCTGAACAGAAGCTCAGATAGTTGTTACAAAGGGATGGTTTCTTAGACCCATTTGAAAATTGTACCTAGAAACTCTGCTGGTGCCTTACTGGTACTTTTCCAGGACCTCATTTCCCAAAGTAGAAACAGCCTGGCTCTGGCAGGGAGGGTGAGCTCCCTGCCCGTGTTGCTTTTATGCTAGAAGGTTCTGCTCTACTCATTTGCACACCAGAGATCGAATCCTTTCCTCCCTGGAAGTGGGGAGGCTGTATATCCCTGCCTGGATCCCCTGATGAATTCCTGACCACCTCTATCTGAGAACTTCTGGCATAAAGAATACTTGATTTACATCCTTAAATCAAATTTCTAAATAAAAGCTGTGTAAGAATAATAATATGCATATTCCAAAAGAGGTATCTGGATTTTTTGTACAGTTAAATTTAGACGCGTAATTAAAGTATGAGGTAAATTTTAATTCCCAGTCCTTTTTCATTAGTTGCTTACTCTCCCTCTAGTGGGTTTTCCAGCTTTTACTCTTTATAATATAGCATACTATGTATTCTTTTGTAACTTGCATTGTTTGTTCATCTTTTCCTTTTTCCTTTTTCCTCCCTCCCTCCCTCCCTCCCTCCCTTGTTTTGCTGGTGCAGGTTGATTCCATGAATTCATTTTAATTGCTCTTTAATATCCTATTATATGAACATAATTTGTTTCTTTCATTTCCTTTTGATGAAAATTCTTTGTAATTTCTCTTTATTGCAAACCATGGTGCAGTGAATACTTTTATGTGTTTCTTTGTGCAGAGATGCAACCATTTTTCTGGGTCTGTTCCTGTAAATGAAATTGACTGTGCATGGAGTATGCCTGTCTTCATTTTATTCTAGTCATTGCCAAGTTCTTTTACAATTTATAGTCCTACCAGCAGCGTATGAGGGTCCTCCTGGTTTCACATTTTTGCCAACACTGCTATTAATGAGTTTGAAGTTTTTGCTACTCTGATGGGTATGAATGTCTTCTTATTGTTGCCTTTCAGTTACTTTTTTCTTTCTCAAGAGCCCCTAAGCAACCAGATTGGAAGGAAATTGAATCTTCCTAGTCATACTCATTATTATTCCTCTAACTTCCTCCATGGCTGATGTGAAAGACCCAGAGGTTATACACAGAGTAGAACATTTGAGGAGGTCCCTCTGGCTGTCAGTCTCTACTTTCCCCTCATGTATCTGGTGTGTCTATCGTCCAAATCCATGTAACCCCTTGAAGGTGGCATGAAGATTTCCAGGACATGCTGGCACAGTCTGTATTTGCACCACACACCCACGAGAAATAAATTTCTCGGGTCCTGTTATTTTCCTGGGCACTGGGAGGCCCGACTGCCTGGATCCCAGAGAAGTTCCTTCCCCCATCTGTCCCCACAAGGAAGGAAACAAAACAAAGCAAAACACTGGAAACAGAACAAAAATAAAATCTCAGTAAACTACCCTGCTGTAGAAGTATCTTGGTGATTCCTCCATGTAGCTGCTCAAACTCTCCTGAGAAGCCTCTTGCAGGCTTCAAGAGTTTACAAACTCTCTTTCCAAATGTCTAATGTTCAGCTGTTCTGCTAATTATTATTAATGTTTAGGCCACTGCCTCAAAACCTTTTCTCTTCACATCATTCCCAGCTGTCCATGGCTTTGCTTCTCCCTTGTTCATCTGCTTTCTTTTTCTCTCTTTTTTCACATTCCTTCTGTGCCCACATGAGCTCCTTTTCTCATTTGGGGAACAGCATCTGTGTTTAAAGAAAAGTCGCTTTGCTGTCCGCCCCCGTTCTTTGGGAAGAGCTTCACAGTCGTTGAGAAGACTTGTTGATTCCTTAGGAAACCCCGTCATGTGCTGGTGATACCCAGAGGCTGGTTCCCTTGTACAACTCCAGACACACCTTCCCAGACACCTTCCCTAAAACTGCACTCTCTTCTTCCTGCCCCACCAAATCATAACGCCCCATTCCTTCTTTATGTTTTCTCTTCAGCAGTTTTCACTATCTAGTAGTCCATCTATTATACTTATTCAACTTTCTTTTGTCCTCCTTCTCCCCTTAGAACAGAATGTCAATGAGGAAACTAAAAGTTAAATCAGAGATGTGTTTTCCGTCACATTGATATTTAAGATAAACTTTTGTTTCGGCTGAAGCAAATATGTAACCTTAGGTATAGATAAAAAATAAAAATTGCAGTATACTTCATTTTCATTTACATTGTATATGGGCATAGTTTCAAAAGAAGTGTCACTTTGGGGGAAGAGAGTTTTTGTGGTGGTTGATTTTAATATGCTGGTCATAAAACTGTCACTTTAAATTTTTAGTTACTTCTGGAAACAAAGTAGGAATGCGCTCTATTAAAATTGTCGTCGGGTCCCTAATATAATTTTCCTGGTGTCACTGAGTCCATTTTATTGGCTAAAAATGTGTCACAACGTAATGGAAAGAAGAAATATTAAAACTCCCCGAGAAGCTTCTTGTTTCAGGTTTAGCTGTTCTCAGAAGACAGAGTCCACCTATATTGTTAAATATCATGTGCTTGTAAGCTTTGGAAATTTTTCAAGTTCAATCTAAATGAATAGATATGCTATCTTGGCAAGTAAAATACACGGTTATTTAAAGTTTAAGCTAAAACTCTTAGCCCAGGACGCTTTCTCTTGCCCTTTTGGCGACTCTTGTGACTATAATTTGAGAGTCATTGAGGAGAGAGAGCTGTAAAAAGGAGAGGGTCTATTGCATGTGGGGTTACATTCCTTCTCTCCACAATATTTGAAACACACAAACCCAGCAACACTACACAGAGTCCTTTGTTCTTCCCGTTGGGCAAAACACTAGATAGCTTACTGTAAATATGGCCAGCCGCCAAGCTGTGGCGCAGATTCTTTTTTTTAAATACTGTAAACTGGCACAGGCTCAAGAATTACAGTCCTTCCTCTTATTTACTTTCCCCTTCTATACTGAAGAGTTTCATCTATCGGAAGATAGAAAAGCAGTCGTTGTGGTTGGGGGGAAAGAAATTCCCAGACAATCCTTTTTTTTTTTTTCTGCCTTTCTCCACTTAACCTCGGGTAGATGTCTCATGAAATAAGTAGAATCCCTTCATTGCTCTTCACTTTGAAAAGAATAATGTCCTCTGATGACACATGAAAAGAGCTCGAGTGGAGCAGGGTGAGCTGAGTTGAAGGCAGAGCACTGCTGCATACCATGCTGCTTTAAAAACGGATTCTGCCCCCGTGTTTTCCTACTTCTCTTTGTCATCCTGGGTTTACTTCTTGTTGTCCTAGAGTGTATTTGGTTTTCGATTCTCGTTTTCATGGGCCTGCTGTATTTCTGACATTACCAAGTTGCCTTCCCTTGTGTTGGAATTTGTGTGGCCGCAGCTGAATTGAAAAGAGGTGGAGGGAAGTGAAGGGTGGGGAGTTCTGCCTTTCAACTAGAGGGTGTGTTCCTTTTGAAACTTTGTTTTTAATATAAGAAAAAGCTTGGAAGTGTATTTTTGAAAGGATTATTTGCTATGATATTAAAATCAAGATGCCAGAAAGGAGATCTTTTTTGATATAAATGACATCTTGTCAAAATCTTAGTTTTGCAGTTTTATTGATTTTTACGCATAGAAACTTCTAGAACCAAGTAAAAATTAAACATATGTTGTGATTAGTTTTTTAAAAAATCAAGCTAAGGTTGAACGTACTATCCTTGCCTACTTCACTGACGTTAAAAATATTTTATATGATAGACACATCAACATGTTTACTTTCTCATTTCGTTCACTACTCTTTTTAATCTTGACTTCTTGATTTATTAGATTATTACATGGTAGAAATACCCTTTTTTTTCTTTTTTTAACATCTTTACTGGAGTATAATTGCTTTATAATGGTGTGTTAGTTTCTGCTGTATAACAAAGTGAATCAGCTGTATGTATCTATATATCCCCCTATCCCCTCTCTCTTGCATCTCCCTCCCCTGTCCCTATCCCGCCCCTCTAGGTGGTCACAAAGCACCGAGCTGATCTCCCTGTGCTATGAGGCTGCTTCCCATTAGCTATCTATTTTACATTTGGTAAAAATAGAACTACCACACGACCCAGCAATCCCACTACTGGGCATATACCCTGAGAAAACCATAATTCAAAAAGAGTCATGTACCCCAATGTTCATTGCAGCACTATTTACAATAGCCAGGATATGGAAGCAACCTGAGTGTCCATCGACAGATGAATGGATAAAGAAGATGTGGCGCATATATGCAATGGAATGTTAGCTATAAAAAGAAATGAAATTGAACTATTTGTAGTGAGGTGGATGGACCTAGAGTCTGTCATTACAGAGTGAAGTAAGTCAGAAAGAGAAAAACAAATACTGCATGCTAACACACATATATGGAATCTAAATGTAATATTGTGTGTAAAAAATGTAATATTACCAAATGTAATATTGTTCATTAATCGTTTCTTAAAACAGGGAAATTTCACTAGGTTGTAATTGAAGGATATTCATCTTGTTTCCAGATACAATTCACAGTAGAGGATATTATGTTGATAATCAGATAAGCTTTATGACAGTCTTTTTAGAACATGTGGAAGATCTAAGAAAGTATAGATGAGTAAGATAGGGAGACTGCTTCTACAAAGATGCTCTCAGTTACTGTGATGAATTTTCTTTATACCCTAATATATTTTTCATTGTTTGAGGGAGAATTTTCATTGAACTGATTAAAAATAAATTTAAAATTTGGGCAGAATGTATTGGTTTATTTGTGCCTCAGCTTTCTTATATGAAAATTTCGGTTGTTACACTAAAGTGTAAGGATCCATAGGTTCTTTTAGGTATTGACATATGTAATTAATAATTCTTATTTTCAGTGTTCCTCTAGACACACGGTATATAATTATACCAGCATAGTGTAATTATAGTATAACCAGTGGACAAAGCAGTTAGGCTGGTATTATATTTAGGGGGCCCATTTCTTATCTTGGACTTTATTAATAACAATATGGCCTTGAGGCTGTTGAATCGTTCGGGGCCCAGTTTCCTCATCTGTGAAATAATCAGTAGAATTAGATGATCTTAGATGTTTCTTCTAACACGAAGAGTCTAGATAACTTTCTATGATTATTTTGCCTTTTTGATGGACTGGAATTTGTGAATAATGAGAACATGATATTCTAACGTAGGGACTATTTAATTTACATTCATAGAGTATAGGTGTATAATTTTGTAAAGTTGTATAATTTGAAGGCATATTTCTTATCTCCTTAGTTCCTACTGATTTTAGAATCCTTTTTCTTTTATTTACAATAGCCCTTTTTCATTTGATGTCATGCATCAAGAGAATGTGAGAAAAATGGCTTACAGATTAGGGTATTTGGAAATTTTGAAGAGTTCCAATGCATATTAAACCTCCTAGGAGGGGGATACCATTTCATATCTTGAGCGGCAGCCTCAGAGCACCATGCCATAAGACTTTGAGCTCAGACCCTGCGTTTTAATCCTGGTTTTGTTGCTGAAATTTTTATCCTGGGCATAATTTATTAAAATGCTCCAATTCTGGGATTCCTTGTCTTCAAAATGGGGATATCAATGACAGTTCCATAGATACACTGTGAGTACTAACGGAGTTTAAGTTAGATTGTGTGTATGACTACCATTAACTTCAATTTTAACATTTTAAAAATGTCATCTTTCAGTTTGTCAGCAAATTTTTGTTGGGTATCTAAGGTACGATGCTCAGGGGAAGCATGTATATGCCTGGATAATAAGAATGGAAAGCATGATATGGAAAAGTTGGTTGTAAAAAAGGTGAATGACAGTACAGTAATGTAGATAGGGCAGTAGATGTCAGCTGGTAAGGTTGTGCAAGACTGCATGAGAAGGTGGGTTTGGGCAGAATAGAAGTTGCTTCACGAGGAACTCAAGTACAGCATTGTTTTATGGAAGAAGAAATAGTGTTTAATTTCCTCAGAAATTGGAAACTTATGTAACGTGCTGGTTTATTCTAATGTCTTATGAAAGACATTTACCTTCTTTGGATACTTCTTCCAAATCGTATAATAAGTGTGTGTGTGTGTGTGTGTGTGTGTGTGTGTATTCAGACATAATCAGATACTGCTGAAAAATCTTTCAATTACAAGTGGTATATAAATTCCTCTAATAGTAGGAGAATGTTATACTCCCGACTTTTTTTAACTAATTAGGATGAAAAACTTCTTTAAAGGGATTAAACTATCTGAAGCATACTCAGACATCAGTGGAAGGATTGGAATATTTAATCTTAGCTATTATCACTTCAGTTTATGCTATAACTTAATAACTTTTTCTTTGGAATTGATCTAGTCAGTATCTGAGGTTGTGTTACTGACTTTGAAGTAACAAACTTCAAAGTTTGGTAACAAACCACTTTTAATAATATTGTTAAATATGTATAATATAAAATAATATATATGTATAATATATAATATTATAAAAATATTATTTAAAATAAGCTACTATGAATTAGATTGCTTATAAATACATTGTATTTCTAATTGCCAATAGGAAATTTTTTTTCAAACCTTGAGTTAAATTATTTTCTTACATGCTAAGAAATTTTCTTTAGTGTTTGACTACATATGTTTGGCTTTTGGGAATGCTGAGATTACCACTCACATCATTTTAAAGGATATAAGTAGAATCACTGAGAAGAAGTGGTCAAGGCCAGGGCTTTTGTCTGAAGAATATATTAACAGGACATATAAATTAAGGGACTCTAGCATATGCATATTTTAAAAAGATGAGATCATAATGTAGTATATAGAATTCTATTTCTGCCGTTATCGTTAATTCACTTAGGAGAGTTTCAGAAAATGACACATTTTTCTGCTTTGGTTTCTTTATCCATAGAACACCTTTTAAGGTAGAATATGATATTAAATGTTTTATCAGAGAACAGATCTTAATTTAAATGCCTTATGGTTGAAAAACTAGTCTTCTTCATTTGCTAAAGCATCATGCAGGTGTATTTGCTTCCAGTTTTAGACATCGTCTTTTAAAATTGTGACCATGAATTTTTGGTACATGAGCAGCATTCACCCCTTATTTCTTTTCTGTCCAGGTCACCAACAATAGTAGGATGTGTGCAGAATGAATAAATGAAAAATCAAGGGCATAGAAGTAATGATTTTCATGGAAAAAGTTGACTTTCTCCACGTTGTCCTTTTAATCTTGTCCTCTTTGGGTACTCTCACTCACTAGCTTATGGCCATGAGCAATGACCTTATTTAATGTATCTAATCTTTAGTTTGTCTGTCATAGAACCTGTCTCTCAGGTGCGTGAGGATTAAGTTAGATCATGTTTTCATTTTAAGAAAATTTTGAGAAAAATGTTCAGTGTAAATTTGTTTGGCATCCCTCCAAAGTTCTTGGTGCTTTTGAAAGTTTTTTCCTCCATTTCTTTTCCTCTCTGGTGAATTAGAGACTACATTTAAAGGGACTGTTTATATACAAGATTATTGGTATAAAATTTTCACTTTCTATTAGACAGGATATGCCTGTTTAATTCTGGGCTGTAATAGTGTCTTTGGGAGCCTCTTTTGTCTCTGTGTATTTAGAAGGTTAGTAGAATTATAAACTAGTCAAACCAATGGGTCCTTGGGCATTTATCTAGTTTCCTCTGCAGAAAGGTCCAGAGAAGTTTTTACCAGCTCTCCTTTCTCCCACATGATTATAAGAATTAAAAGTAATGAAGGGAACTTAACATTCAAAACTTATTCTCTAAGTAATATTTGTTGGTAAGATTGATTTTTCTGTCTTAAGGTAAACCAGACTGTGAGCATGTCTGTTTTTTTCCAAATTTCAGCACTCTCTCCCATTCCTGCATTTTTATTTCTTATAAACTGCATAGTTAGGGAAACTCCTACCTAAACCTCTTGATTTTGACAGCATGCCATGTAATTTTACTCAAAATAACACATGTGAAAGAAACATGTTTCTTTCACATGTAGGCTTACATACATGTTGAAACAAAGCTATGTAGGAAGGCTAATTCTTGTATTCTTCTAACCATACCACTTTCAGGATTACCTTCATAAGAAAAGCTCGAGCAAAGTAAATTGAGTAGCTGCCTTTTCATTGCTTAGTAAAGTTTTTTGTTCTTTTTTTTTTTTTTGACTGTTGAATTATTAGTTTGCAGTGAGGTGCATTTTGCACTACAGGAACAGAAGTATTGAGTAGACAGAAATGCTGTCTTCCGAACTCTCGGGTCGGTTTTTGTGCCTCTGGTAGCCTGTTTGACCAGGTCAGTCCTGGAGTTCGTGGGGTCCAGGTTTCCTTGCATAAGGAGAAGGCACTATACTTTGTTCTGTGGTCAGACTGCAAGGCCGAGTCTGGACAGTTGTCTTGCACCTGTCCCTGGCTATCCATCCCCATGGGATAGATCTTCCCATCCATCACCACTGCTAGCAAAACACTTCAAAGCTCATGCCTCCCTGCGGACGGGCTGGCCGTACCATCTCGGTCTACAGGAAAGCAGGCCGTGACTGATTTAGAAAGTTACTGCTTTTAAAGAGGCTGTGCTTGCATCCAACCCTTCCGTGCCATCAATCGCGTCTGATTCTGTGAGACTCTATGTGACGCCTGGAGAGACTGACAGCCAGCATAGCTAATCGTGAGCTCGGAAGCAAGTCTTGTTGCTTTTTGCAGTGTAGCTCACTGCGCCTTTCCTCCTGTGACATTATTGTGCTTGTTTTGTAGTGTTCTCCTCATTAAGATCCTGCCAAGGGGGGAAATAAGTGTCTCTGGATAAGAATTTCCATACTGACATTAAAGTGGGCACAATCCATTTGCGGTAGACAAATAGCAGATTATGCTTTAACATTTAGAGAAACTGAAGGATTTAAGAGAAATGGTGAGCATGGTGATTATACTCCTGCTTAAGAAATACTTGTCAGTTTTCAGATCTGTTACCCCTTAAGTTCTGCCCGTTGATTTTTTTTTTTTTTTTTTAGTCCGGCTTTAATTTTTCATGCTTCAAGTCAAGTGTACATTTCTGATAATGCGGCCATTTGGGGCATTTAAATTTCTATAGGCAAATGCTGTAGTCATTAAACGTGGGGGGTTGAATGCAGATGGAGAGCATTAGAAGATGGCTTCTATATGGCGGTGTGAAATTGCATTCTAACTTATTTTTAATTAATGTCATGGGCACCTTAAACAAAATTTTAAGAGAGCTCCAGATTTTATCCATTTATAGCCAACACTTTAAACCCACCTAAACTCACAAATGCAATGCCATGTATGGAATCACAGTTTCGATACTTGCCTTTGTAATCCATTCTGGATCATTTTTGCATAAACTCTATTAAGGGAACTAATTTTTTCCCCTGGCTAACAGGTAATTGCCAAGTGTGACCAGTCCCATGACTTGCAAAGAATTCTAAAGTGCTGACTCCATTTTTACGGAAAGCAGTTAATGACAGCCAGCTGTAGAAGAGGAATAGACCCAGAGAGGAGCTGAGTGTAACAAGCTGAGAAAAGGCAGAGAAGGAAAGTTAGAATCGGGAAAATATCCCCAGTATAGTGGAAAAAAGCTGTCTCCACAAGGCTGCGTCTTTGGGGAAATCACGCTGGACAGAGTGGAGCAGGTATGAATTGAAATGACCGCTTTCTGGAGTCTCCTCATGGATATACCTCCTAGGTGGTCATGTGTGCCTTTTATGTTGTCCTATCTTTTCTTTCACTCATGCTCTCCTTTCCAGTGCCAGTTGACATACCCATCCAGTCTTCAGATCTCTTTCTGCTGCTGCTTCCCTCACCCACGTTTAATGAGCCATCATATACTGATAGAATGTATAGGATTCCCATTGCCCTCTGTGTAACCAGGACCAGGGAAGGATTAACTTTGTGATTGTGTATCTTAAAATACCATGTTAATTTCATGAATAATAAAAACGTGCCGCTGTTGGTTACTTATTATTACTTATTGTTATCAAACATATGATGTAAGAAGAACGATGTAATAACAATAGCAGAGATGGGATGGGGGCATGGGGGGAGCTAAAAATAACCACTGCCCTTGAAAGTGCTACTGCACAGCTCAGGGTTCTGCTCCCTTCCCTGGGTCGTCTTCTTTGAGGAGGTAGTGATTCAGTTGAAACACCCTGTTAATATTAAAAGCACATCCCAGCCAGAGAAGTTAGAGCTCTTCCTCCCCACCACAGTAAGCGACTTTAAGGGGAAAAGGGAAGTGTGCGGAGGCTCAGAGGTGAGAGACCCTGCCAGAGCCTGAGCAGGGGTGGTGGTGACTGAAGGAGGGTGGAGAAGAGGGAGAGGACAGGTGATTGGCCTCACCTGGGGAGACGTGTGGCCACTCCCCCCATCAGGGGCGTCAGGAGAAGTGACGGATCTGGGGGACACTTAAGTGGAATCGACAGAACTTGGTGAGTGAGTGATGGCGAGGGTTTGGGGAGAAGGGTGAGTTCAGGATGATACCTGAGACCCGGTTTGGGCATCCGGGTAGATGGTGGAGGAAATACAGCGGGAGGGAATGTTTGTGGGCGAAAAATGAGAGTTGCTTTGGTGTGTCTCTGGGTGGATGCATACTGGGTAATTTGCAGTTTGTTGTTGGTTTTTTTTTTTTTTTTTTTTAAAGAGGAATGTATTTCTGTTTTTCAGTATGTGGCATTGAACATAAGAAAAACAGGTTTTTAATGGTTTTTAAAAAGTTAGCTTCTTCCTCAAAGACCTTTCTAGTTTTCTCTTTACTGTCACTAAAGTAATGCTGAACATAAATCCTTCGTGATGTGGATAATGAAAAATTTGTGTCGTTCTGTACACTTAGAAGGTATATTACATTTGCCTTTGTGCCTTTATGGATATTAGGTTGGGATTGTGGTTAAGCTAATGAACTGAAGAACTCAAGCTAATGGTCTCATCATTCAATCCAGCAACTTGTCTTAAATTTCAGGCTAATATCTATGTATACATGATTGCTTAGCTAGATTTCTTTTGGAACATTAACACTTTTCATATTAAACCCAAGCTGAATTTTAATATACATTTTTTTTCAGTTTGAGAGTACCTTTAAACTTTTTAATATATTATAGGTTCAGTTAAATGATGACATTGTTGACTTAACATTATGATAGTATTTATGTAGTATGATCTAGACTAACAGAACAATTATAGTATATTGAAAGTTTATGTGTTTAATATTTGGGTTGCCGTATCAGCTCAAACAGTTGTGTTCATTGAAAACCACCTCTTAATTTTTAGGTAGCTTTTGAAATGTAGCAAAGTCACATGACAAATCCGTTTTATTATATATATATATTTTGTTGTTGTTGTTTTTGGACAGTGACTCTCAAATGTAGAGGTACTGGAACCTTTTTGCACTTCTCAAGTGATATGTACTTTTTAAAATGAATAACTTTGGAGGTAACAAAACTCAAGACTGGGTTCATAGAATGTAACATACTTTCTGAATGTTATAAGGGCTCTTTTTTAACTTCATAGCCTTATAGAAACTAAGTCACCATACATAAAACATAAGAGTGAAGGTATTTTTTTGTAGATTGGCATTAAAATCACGTTGCCAGTGTAATTGTACATCTAGCTATTGTTTTAATAAAATCTGAACATAACTAACAGAAGGTTAGTTCTAGATTTGATATTCTAGAACATTCATTTCTTTTTTTTTTTTTATACAGCAGGTTCTTCTTAGTCATCCATTTTTATACACATCAATGTATACATGTCAATCCCAATCTCCCAATTCGTCACACCACCACCACCACCCCCCCTCCACTTTCCCCCCTTGGTGTCCACATGTTTGTTTTCTACATCTGTGTCTCAATTTCTGCCCTGCAAACCGGTTCATCTGTACCATTTTTCTAGGTTCCACATATATGCATTAATATACGATATTTGTTTTTCTCTTTCTGACTTACTTCACTCTGTATGACAGTCTCTAGATCCATCCACATCTCTACAAATGACCC
This sequence comes from Phocoena sinus, assembly GCF_008692025.1. NCBI lineage: Eukaryota > Metazoa > Chordata > Mammalia > Artiodactyla > Phocoenidae > Phocoena > Phocoena sinus. The sequence continues at coordinate 112,105,745 of NC_045767.1, forward strand.
AATTTTGTTCCTTTTTATGGCTGAGTAATATTCCATTTTATACATGTATCACATCTTCTTTATCTATTAGTCTGTTGATGGGCATTTAGGTTGCTTCCATGTCCTGGCTATTGTAAATAGTGCTGCAATGAACATTGGGGTGCATGTGTCTTTTTGAATTATGGTTTTCTCTGGGTATATGCCCAGTAGTGGGATTGCTGGATAATTCATTTCTATTATAGTTCTTGGAGAGGTTTTTATTGTTGTTGTTGTAATTTTAGTTTTTGATATTCAGGGTGGAATGTAATCACTCTGGATTTAAGTATGGGAGAAAGAGGAAATCAGAATTTTTTAAAGATTTGATAGGTCCTATCTTTGCCCTTCATAGGTAAGGAGGCTTGTGAACTGATGAGAAAGAATAGAGACATTCCTTTAGTTTTAATTCAATTTAGATTTTCCGAATTAGGACTTGTGTCTTGAAATCGATAAATGAATTTTAGTGCCAGTAACTTTTTTCTCTTCTAGTATATCTTCTAGAATATCTTAATGCTTCCTAAAAACAAGTGTATGAAAAAGGAAGTAGCTGAAATTACTTCAAAACTTCCCAGATGGCGAAAGACTATCACGTAATTGGCGAAAGACGTACTCACCGTACAGCGTGTAGAGCAGGCAGATATGCCCATTATAGTACAGGAAGGTCAGCCTTATCTTTAGGAGGAGGAAAAACTTCCCTCTGTGTGCATTGAATTGTTCCTTATGGGTTTTCCAGGAGCCTTCCGATAGCAAGTATTTTGTCTGGTTATCCCCCCATCAAGCCATGTCTGCTTATTTTAGATTCAGAATCTGTGGTCTCTGTATCTATAAGGAATGAATTTGGGGCTATTTTGAGGTCTCTCTGCATGAGGTACCTTGGTAGAGTTGTACCGGATGATAGTGAAGTCGAGCCATGTGTTACAAAAATCTTGGGGAAAGGTGCAAACAGTGGGAAAGTGTGTCCAGGGGAGGAGATTTGGGAAAAGGCATGGAAACAAATGCATCCTACTTCATCATATTTAACATCCTTGTGTGTGGATACATCTGCCATGTGTCCTTTTTCTTTGATTTGGAAGCCAAACTACATTTATCCAAATAGGTTTTCAGCACACTAGGTTTTTTAAAATTCCATATTTCTTGAAATTTGTTTTAGAGATTTATAGAAAGGTTTGGAAAATTAAGATTGGTGGAAGTTGGGAAATAAAACTTTGAATTCGTGAAAAGTAGAATTTTCTGGGTTTTTTTTTTTTTTTTTTGGTTGGACCTTTAGATTTTGATATTGATATTAAGGACGACGTTTTTGGTCATGTATTGAAATGCTTTGAAACTCCTGTGGCCATCTTATACATTGGTGAACTTTGTTGTGGCAGTTGTCAAGGGTCCCAGTGGCATCAGTGGCTAGAATTTCCAAGAGTTTGTGAGCTTTGGTGAGGGAAATAATTACACTTTCATTTTCAGTAATAGCTAACTGAAATTGAACATTTCCCTTAATTATGAGCACAGGCAATAAGCCATAATAGTATTGGCAGACTGTGACTTTGCCACTGGTAGAAATCACAGATATTTTCATATCACATTACAGTTGTGGTAGATATCTCAAAATATTTAAGCTCATCACTACTTTCAAATTACAGTATTTATTAGACCCACACTAGAACTTGTTATTTCATAGACAAATAAGCAGTACATTACTATATCACATTTAAAAATATTTTGAGAACTGTCAATCGTTTTATTTTCTATGTAATCTAGTTATATACTACCAAAAAATACACGTTATTCTGAGAAGGAGTCCATAGACTTTACCAGACTGCGAAAAGGATCCACGGCGCAAATAAAGGCCGCTGGGCAAGGGAGCTGAACAGATGGGTATTTTAGAGCCGGTTTTACCAGCACCTCACTGTGTGACCTTTATCAGTACCTCACAGATGTGCCATATGATGACAGCATCCATTGATTTAGGAAATTACTGTAGAGATAAAACAAGGGAAATCGTTTTGAAAAATTTTAGTATTCATACAGAAGGGTTTTTTGCCTTTGTAAGAACATGCGTATATTTTTATTAATTGTTAAGAGCATAAATGAGGCATCTAATATAATTTCTGCATTCACTCTGACATTTCAGAGTATAACTCAGCATCATTACACTTTACAGTGAACTGCTACGGGGACACGCCAGTTTCAACATAGCTCTAAAAACATTACCATTCATGGAAGCAAAGAGAATTACTTTTCTCTAAATATTTCTTTTTCAATTGATTCCTGTAGTCTCCTATCCTCTAATCCAAACCGATGGGCTTCAGTGCTCTCCAAGGCAATGTGTCAGTCAGGCAAATCACGGGAGAAAAGTGCATGCTTCGTTTCCAGCAAACCAAAGGGTAACAGTGTGGTGAAGTCCCTCTATTTACTCAATATTATTAATCAAGAAATGTAAGAAACGGGAAGAGGGAAGAACAGGTATGGAGAATGATATTTGATGTTTTATAAAAGTTTCATTTTTATGGTGACCTTAGGTAGGTCATAATATTACAGCATTTAACAAATGAGCAAACAAATAGGTATCAACTTATTAAATGGTCATGTTACTCAGAAGTTACCAAACTTAGCTTATTGTACAAGACTAATTGTAAAGCCATGTGACTGAATTAAAATATAATTACTGAGTAAAATTTAATTAGGCATTAATTTTGAAATGTGAGATTTTTTTTTCTTTTAGAATTTTCTCTCTTTAATGCACTGTTCATTTCTTCATTGATGCCTGAGATTGACTATACAGTTTGGGCAGGAGGGTATTTTTACCCCTTTGAAATTATAGGTAAGACTTGATAGATATATGAAGAGTCGACTCTAGTTATTATGATTAGTTACATATTTTCATTTTTTAAATCCTATCCCCTTGTGCCTGTGACTTTGATACATAACAAACATATTTTAAAGGTCTGTTAAGTGAATGTGAGTGACTGAAAAATGGAAGGAAGGTGTGTTGTGTTGCGATGGGTCAAAATCCTGGTGGAGGTTGACTTGGGAATATCTGAAATGTCTGTTCATTCAGAGAAAGCTAACAGCAGTGAAGAGACCACTAAAGATCAGAAGGGAGGAGAAAGAGAAGATGTGGTAATAAATACAAGTTCACACAGTTAAGTAGCCCTGGAGTCCCCAGGACCTCTGGCGTCTGTTGCTCACACACAGTCTTTTTCCCAGGATCTCCGTATGAGGCGCTCAGGGCACCTGTCCTCCCCATTGTACGGTTGGAGCCCAGGCAGGGGAAGCACCTCTGTCAGCTTTGCAGATGAGAGGCAGAGCGGGGTCTCCTGATTCAGAGTCTGACTGCCTCTCCATCATATCCTACTGGTGTGGTGTGGGAAGGGAGAGGGATCCTGGGGAGAATCGAAAAGCTGCAGAAAGAAATAGAGGAACAGGTAGTAAAGAGACGCACCATGGAAGCCTTGCTGCAGGGACTGAGAGGATCTCCTTCAGTCCTCTGCTGAAGCGTACATCCCTCAGAGACCCTTCCCGGCCTCCCTGGCTCCTTAGCCCTCGCCTCTGCCAAATCTGGTTTTCCTAGGATGTGATGCTCTCTCTTGTACTTCACAGCAGTTATTCCAATTTGTAATTATTTATTTGGGTAATTGTTTCATTAAATACCTCTTTCCTCTGTGTGTGTGTCTGTGTGTGTGTGTATCTCACATCTTTTTTATCTAAAAAATAAATGAATGAATATAACAAAACAGAAATTCACTGATAATAGTGACCAAACTAGTGGTTACCAGTGGTGAGAGGGAAAGGAGAGAGGGGCATGGTAGGGGTAGGGGGTTAAGAGGAATGAACTACTATGTATAAAATAGATAAGCTACAAGGATATATTGTACAGCACAGGGAATATAGCTATTATAATAACTTTAAATGGAGTATAGTCTATACAAGTACTAAATCACTGTGTGGTACATCTGAAATAATATAGTACTATAGTAATAATACAGTACTATAAATCAACTATACTTCCATTTAAAAACTACCTCTTTCTCCCTCAAGAGTCTAGATTGTAAATTCCATAGCAATGAGAATAGTGCCCGTATCTTCCCTTCTGTAGTCTCAGAGCATAATGCTTGATATACTGAAGCTTTTATGAAAGCAGGGATGAATATATAAGAAATTATCAGTGAGTGGAAAAAAAAGAATGGCCAATATGGAGATAAAGACTCAGAAGGACTTTTAATGAAAAGAAGCAGTGCAGACAGCTTGCCATCTTGGGGAATGCTCTGTGCCCTGAATTTTCCAGGAAATCTCTCTTTTAAATATTAGTCTAGTTGTTTGGTTTTGTCCCCCAAGTTTGGGTTTAGAAAATATGGTCACCTGTACCTCAGTAACCTTGAAGGTAAGGTGCACCTTGTAAGAATGGAGGAGGGTGGTGTGTGTGTTCACTCGAGCTCTGCAATGGCCCTGGGTGGATGGTGTTACCAAAAACTTAACAGTTGAAAAGATGGTGGACAAGAGATTGAACTTGTCCGAGATTCAGACGTTAGGTGTCCAAGCTGAGATTAAACTAGAGCCCACGATTTTCCGTTAATTGAATCATATTTGAGGAAGCTGGAAAAAGACAATGTCTCAGGCCTGGAAGGTCATCAGCTTGCAGAGCTACTGCTGGGACAAGCTTCGGTGTGGTCCTCCCATTCCTTGGCTTATGCTGTCTATACTTACAGTTGCCTCTAGAGTTCTGTGTAATAACTGATGTTCACAATAATTACTGAGTCATTGGCAGAACGTTGAATTATATTACATTTAAGAAAGAAAAGAATATCATAGTGTAGGGATTTTTCTTCAAAGTGACTAATGGTTTAGTACTTTAATTCTGTTATGGAGGAAGCTGATGTTGAAATTGATCCTGTGTAACTGATGTGGGCTATCAATTTAGAGATTCTTTCTTTTCATTTAAAATTCATTCTTTTTTTTTTAAGAATTGATAAACCTTTATTTTAACAAATGCTTTGGTTTATTTACTTTGTCATGCTATTTTATTTTAAATTTTTAAAAATTTTATTTATACAGCAGGTTCTTATTACTTATCTATTTTATATATATTATTGTATATGTGTCAATCCCAATCTCCCAGTTTATCCCATTACCACCACCCTCACCCCGCTTTTCCCCCTTGGTGTCCATACATTTGTTCTCTACATCTGTGTCTCTATTTCTGCCTTGCAAACTGGTTCATCTGTACCATTTTTCTAGATACCACATATATGCGTTAATATATGATACTTGTTTTCTTCTTTGACTTACTTCACTCTGTATGGCAGTCTCTAGGTCCATCCACGTCTCTACAAATGACCCAATTTAGTTCCTTTTAATGGCTGAGTAATATTCCATTGTATATATGTACCACATCCTCTTTATCCATTCATCTGTCGATGGGCATCTAGGTTACTTCCATGTCCCAGCTATTGTAAATAGTGCTGCAATGAACATTGGGGTGCATGTGTCTTTTTGAATTATGGTTTTCTCTGGGTATATGCCCAGTAGTGGGATTTCTGGGTCATATGATAATTCTATTTTTAGTTTTTTAAGGAAGATTCCTTAAAATCTTCCTCCATACTGTTCTCCATAGTGGCTGTATCAATTGACATTCCCACCAGCAGTGCAAGAGGGTTCCCTTTTCTCCACACCCTTCCAGCATCTGTTGTTTGTAGATTTTCTGATGATGCCCATTCTAACTGGTGTGTAAAATTCATTCTTGATTTATATTATCTTTGTATTCTTTAAATCCCCAACTTCTGTTAGGTTATCTGTAAACAAGCACTTCATTTTTTCAAAATTCAGCAGAGGTTTATTACCAGGTGCCAGAATGTACCATAGTTAATGTATGGTTTCTGCCTTCTAGGAGCTTACAGGCCAGTGAGGGAGAAAGAGATATATACAGATATTTACAATCCTGGGGTGCTGATGCCACAACAGGGATTGAGTGGCATCCTAGGAGGCTGTCTACAAGGGTGACAACTGTGGCCCAAGTCACACACTCCATTGTCCTGGGAGCCCCAGACTTCGTGGGTCTAAAATATAATTTCTTGTCAGTCTGTATTTAATACTGTGTTATAAAAGATGTTAGCATTATATGATTATATTAAAGTGAAAACTTATATGAAATCTCCTATTGAAATACCTGGCACATAGCACTTAGAGTTTTTTAAAATTCTCTTTCATAAACCCAGTCAATTACTATGTGAATTGGAATATTCCAGACTCTGAGAATATTCTAACAAGCGGTGACTCAAAAGTGTGATTCTGTTTATAACGCAAACACATCCTAAAACCAAACAGGGATGATTAATCTTTAGTTAATATGTCAGATGCTTATAAATTAAAAAAAAAATAAAGTTCTCTAGGGAAAAGTACGTTTGTTAGTGAAGAAAATATACTTCTAATTACAGTGGAGGTTTTGTGATGCTTTTAGCTGAGTTGTTTGCCTTTCCTATGAGCTTCACAATAATATCCTTTAATACCCAGAGCATACGGTAAGAAGTTAACACGCATACTTACTGCAGTTACATAGTATATGGGTCTTGGCCTGTGTTACTATGATCCAGTTTCAGTTGAAGCTTATTTTCGGTTTTGTTTAAAGAAGAAAGCACATACTGTTATGTGGAAAAAAACATATATACAGTATGCTTATGTGTATATATAAATTAATAGTGTCAATTATATAATTAGTTTTATTTTTATAAACTTCTCTACGGTGCTTGATGCTAAATAAGCAAGATGAGAACGAAGCGTGAAGCAGGGGGAGATGAGAAATGCCTTTGTATTGCCAAGAATGACTTGTGAGATCCCTTCTACATTTTTGTGCTTGAACAGGCTGCCTGAGAAAAATTCCATTTCTTCTTATCACTAACTTCCTTCCACTTTATTTGGCTACCTTTACTTCCCACTTAGAAGTGAAGAAAGCAAAGCCAGGGGCTCTGCTATACCCCTGGGCATCAGCTTCTCATCCATACGTACCTGCGTTGCTCATCCTGAGTGCTCACCTGTCTCCTGCCTCCGTAACCAATTACAAAGGATAATCCAATTAATTGTGTGTAAAGATTTAGCTCCCCATATACGTGCTACTGCCATTTTTAACATTTTAATTCTTGAAATTATATCTAACATTCTGTGTATATGTTACCTATGGGAGAGGAGTGGGTACACAGCTGTTTCTCAAAGGGTTGGGACCCAAAAAACGTGGGAAAAATGGGTACTGACTCTTAGATCTCCTCCACCTCCACCAATATACCACCATTTCCTCTTAAAAAAAAATTAAACTGTGGATCTTGAACAGCTGTGAAAAGCTGTAGTGATGATTAATTTATTTCGCACCTATAAAATTTATTGGTACTCATTTGTTTCTCCTCTAATTTTTTAGCTATATTTGCCAATTTTGAGTGGTGAAACTGAAGGTAACTAGAATCCTTTTGTTTGCGGAGGGAGGTACAGATCTTATATGTCACACAAGGGGATGTGAGAATTAGGCGGTAAAAATCCTAACTTCTATCGGGAATGTGTAAGAACCATGTGGTGCAATAAATTCCAGCTATGAGGTGTTCAAATTATTAGCTTTTTTTTTTTTTTTTTTAATAGCTACGGTGAGTACAGGGCAGAGAACTCAACACATTTAGTCAGATGTTGAGTGAAGTTACTCCGAGAGCACTGGCTTATCATCTTTTTGGATGATATCCAAGTTGAATGGTCCAGAAAAGAAAATTAATAAAGAGAGAGAACTGTGTAAGGAAGTTGGTCCAAAATTACAGATTAGCAAAAGCAATTCACTTATCATTTCATTCTAGCCTGACTTCTTCCTTTATGCAACTCTCTTCTGACACGATGATCCAAAGGAATGATGCTTGAAAAATAGGTATGTTTTGTGACCTAGCAAGTGAATCACGTGTAGCATTTTGGAATTTTTTAAATTTATTGCAGTCTGTCTTTTTCATGAGTTGTGGTTTAGCTTATTTTATTTTATCTATGTAGTGTTTCTGTAGCTGCTTTCCCCTTTTTCTAGACCAAACTTGGATTATGGAAACACTGTTATTGGTATGCTATTATCCTGTTTAAAGGAAATTGCCAATTAAATATTAATTTACTGGCCAAGCATGCTAATGGGTTAGGATAAGCACAGCTATAATGTCTTGAAAATGGAAGCATTTTTTTTTCTTGAGATTCTAGGACCTACTACTTTTAGAAACCTCAGTGATTAAGCAGTTTCATGTAATTTAAATTTAGGAAACAAAGAACTGAGGCATGTCATTTTAATAAGGGGTTTACCTTGTATTGGAAACACATAGTTGAATAAATATGGCTCTTTTGAGAGAGAATACTTTCAGTATATTTTCACAATTTAAAGATACTCGTTTGTGGTTTTCTTATAATAATGCTCTATTAACTGAGTAGTAAACATTTCTGATCTCAGTGTATTTATCCCATTTTTGACCCACTCCTCACCTTCATAGCCTTTGCCTTACTTTGAATTTTAACATGCCAGGAACTAGAGTGGTTTGCACCTCTATTCCATTTTCCTTTTAAATGACAATTGAAAAGGAAAGGATATAGTGGGGATTTATAAACAGAGAAAAATGAACAATCAATATGCTCTAATTTAGCAGAGATAATTAATGTTAAATAAAAAAGAGCCTTTGATGGAAGTTTCCTTATAAAAGTTTGTCATGTTAGCATTTTCCTATATTATTTTAGTAAGAAAAATTTTTAGAAATCACAAAAATGCTTTATATTTGGAGCAGTATATGCATTATATTTGCTTAACTTTGATAAAGTTCTGACTTGGGAGAGCCTTCGATGTTACAGCTATCATATAAAAAATACTTATAGTCTAGTCATTTAGAAATGTACCTTAGAATTCAGTCCTCTCACTATAGAGGAGATTGATGGTGATTATGACATTTGAAAGCATAGGTAGTTTTACAATAGGTAAATGGGCTTGTCTTTTATTATATAATGCTGATTTTAAAGATTTACAAATAAAGATTTGACCAGCGTTATAAAGTTATGACCAGAGAGTTGTGGGAAAGTAAAATTTTATTCAGGTAACAAGACTTTATTTTTACATATACACACATATGCTACCATGTCAGAATTTTTATAAATATGTCTGTTATTGTGATATGTGCCATATACATAAGGCTACTTGAAGAAGTGGTCTTTTTGTTTGTGAAATAATATCATAGTACTATATGGATCCTAAGTATCTCTTTTAGCAAATTCCAATTTAGAGTGGATAGGTTTATGTTACGCTCCCAATATATTTACACGTAGGAAATTGTGGCTCAATAAGCTACAGCCTAGATCTACAACCTTTATGGATAAAACTACTGAAAAAATATTCCATTTTTTTAAACCCTGGATGTCTATTTCACAGATGTCTATCTTTAAATGAGAATTTGCTATTTGTATGTTCATACAGTTTTTTTCAAAATTACATAATGTACATATAAAAACAGGACACACAATGGAATTAGCGAAATCATTTGTACATTTACAAGAGTTTTTATTTTCGTCAGTATTTTAAGTACTTTGGATAAAATTTTCTCAAATATACAGAGAGCATATTTTCGTTATAGCAACAGTGGTTTCCATTGTTTGATAAGTATAATGTATAAAATACTTTAAAGTGTGTCCCTTTTCGTGCTATTAATTTGCATGATGAGAGTTTTATTCTGTGTGTCTGAGGTTTGCACATGAACATTATGTGATTTTAGTGGCACTCGGGAAACACCAGCTTAGGTCGGGTTCAGTGCTAAGAACCTCATACACGTGAGTCATGTAATACACACTCTAACCCAATGTGATGGGAATTCGCCCTGTCCCCATTTTAAAAACAAGGAAATTCAGGCTCAGAAGGTTAACTAATTTGGTCCGGGCCAGGTAGCAGGACCAGGATTTGATCTCCAAAGCCAAAACTTTACTTTTCCTCTTCAGATTTCTGACAAGAAACGTCTTTATTCAAAGTGTTATTCTTATCATTCGTTTTATTAGTAGGTAGCTCGTCTCTCCTCCCAGTGATCGTGGTGGACGTCCAAGCTTTAGAGCAGTTTGTACATTTGTTGTTTGCCAGTGACATGCTCACAATAGCTGACTGAAGGAGCAGAAAGGGCCCCTGCCCTTCCCCTGGAGAGGGATGCTGCTGCCTTTGGAAGTGTGCTGCAGTCTTGTCCCCAGGTGCCTCGGGAGTACTGCCCCAAACGGGGCACTGCCTGGGAAATGCAGGAAAGCTTTCTTCTGACTATTACACCAGGGTTGAAGGTCAACAGTTGTTGATCTGGAAAAGAATGGGGTTGGAAGTTGAGTAAAGTATTCTGGGCAAAAGAAAGAATAAACAAAGATCACGAGACAGAAGCACTGTGATGAATGTAGGGCCCATCAGCACGTTGGGGCTTTCGTCTGAGATGCTTTTGTTGGAAAGCATGCTACTCCTAAAGTAAAAAAACCTACGGTGACATGCTGCAGGTTTTCTTGGGACTTCTAATCTCTGGCACACCTCACTTACCCAAGAGGTCTGTGGACCTCACCTTGAGAAGTTTTGGTGTTAGATATTTTACTGATAAATTGTGGAGGGTGCAGGAACAGTGAGAAGAATCCTTACTATATGCAGAACACTGACATCTAGACATTTTCTGACAATAAGAACAGCTCATTTTAAACTCTTGATTATTGAAATAGGTGTTAGTTTAATTTTGCTCAGTTGCATTAAAAACTGTTATTTGATTGCCCCCTTTCATTGAAATAATTAGTGTGATTAGTTATGTGATTGAGATTTTTTTTTAAATATAGCATAAACTCAGTATAAAGTCATCAAATCACTTCTTCATTTCTGTTGCTAATTTGGAGTATAATGTTTTTGTTCTTGTTTCATGTTTCTCCTAGCTACAACACATTCGTTTAATTTTATACTTCTAAAATGAAACCATCCTTGATTGGGGTGAACCTGTATCGTTCGTAATTGAATATGGTGCAGTTTTATAGTATTTTTCATAAAAATAACTTCATGAACTATATTTCTTTGGGAGATGCTTTGTACACCCATAACATTGGGGAAAAAATCTGTGTTTTACTATCACTATTAGCTTTCTATCATTGTTTTGTATCAGGATTTTTAAATTTTAAAATATCCAGCACAGGCTTGAAAAACAAATATGCCTTTATAGCCATTTATCCTTGAGAAAAATGTATTTTATAATACAATCCTTCTGAAAATGTAGTTCATTTTTTCTTTTTTCAGTTATTTCTCTTCATTGGGTGAGTAGATATTTGCAAGGTTGGGTAGGTTTAAAGTAATTTTTACATGTCCAGAGGTGTAACTTATAACTTATGAATTGTGTAATAATTTTTCATGCTGTGTAATATTAATTTTAGGGAGTAGTAAAAGAGGTTTTGATTCCTAAGTGAAAGAAGCCATTAAGTTGAACCCCTTTTATATATGGTAAAACATTACTAGGATATGGTTCCTCATTTACAGTACATGGGTTGGCCTAGGGTGAAACTCTGTCCTATAAAACAATAAAATCTTAATGAAACATGTTAAGTCAGCAAGAAGAGTGATAATAGATCCTCTACTATTACTCATCTATAGGAAGTCTGTTGTTTTGAGTAGCAGCAATGGTCTTTTCCTATAGGAATATAATTATAGGAACAATATGCATTTTTCGTTTTTAAAAAATTTTATTGGGGTATAGTTGCTTTCCAATGTTGTGTAAGTTTCTGCTGTACAGCAAAGTGAATCAACTATATGTATACATATATCCCCTCTTTTTTGGATTTCTTTCCCATTTAGATCACCACAGAGCATTGAATAGAGTTCCCTGTGCAGGTTCTCATTAGTTATCTATTTTATACATAGTATCAATAGTCAATTGATATATATATATATATATATATATATATACACAATTGACATAGTATATATGTCAATCCCAATCTCCCAATTCATCCCACCCCTCCTTTCCCCCTTTGGTGTCCATACGTTCTCAACATCTCTGTCTGTTTCTGCTTTGCAAATAAGTTAATCTCTGTACCATTTTCCTAGATTCTCTTAAAAGTATAGTTTTCTACTTTATAAAAATAAAACACATTCTTTGTAGAAAACTTTTCTGCAGACTGTCTTTTCATTACCACTTGCATCTACTGTATCTCATAAAAATTTTCCAGTGTTGTTATATATTCTAGAATACATGATATATATGTGTGTATATATACATGTATATGGAAGATGTATCTATAATTATCTTATGTTGGTATATTTAAACAATCCTCTATTATTAAACAAGTTGTTTCTTATGGTGGTTTTGGCAAAGTATAAATTTAGCTTTGACTCTAATAGATTTCTGTAGTTTAAAATTAAGGTAAATTTGTATTAATAAGAATATATTGGTGCTTCAGTTGTGTATTTTACCAGGGTTTTAGAATTAATTTAACTAGCATTTTTATTGTAAGCCTCCTTACATTTTTTTTGGAATAAAGCAGGATATAAATATATATTAAAGTACACTATCTGGTTTAATTATAGCTTGGGAGCATTTTGAGATTGTCTACTTATTTAGGCAGAAAAGATCTTTCTGGTTTTGTAAAAATGGATACATTGCCCTACAGTGAGTACCTCCCTTTTTTCTACCTATGATCTATGCAAACGGTCTTTAAGGAGTTCTTTTTCAATGCTAAGACCTGCTTTGTCATCTGTGGGGTTCTCATTAATGTTTATTCATTCATCGTTCAACTTTATATTTTATGTTATTTCAGAAAATTTGTTAAGTAACTTGTTAGCTGCTGTACATTTTTAAACCACATTTATATAAGAATCTTTATTTTTCAAGCGTTTGCTTTGCGTTTAGCATTCACATTATTTATATATCCATACTTGCTTGGCGTTTCCAAAACATTTAGTAAGATAGGATTTTTAAAACAGGAAAAAGCTATAGTTTGTTCACTACTGGGTTCATGGTGGAGGAAGCTAGCTGCTGATTGCTTTTAGGAATAAGATAAATAGAGATCAAGGGCCACAGTCTCTCATCCTTTCCTGATGGCCTGTGGATGCAGGAGGGACAGTCTGCAGTGTGATGTTGGGATGGGGTCTTTCGGTTCCATCTGAGCATCAGCCTACACGAGTCACCGTGTCATGGCAACCCTGGCTGAATAGAATCTCAGAGATCCTAAGCAGCATTTTGGCCAGATGAACAAGGATATATATCATCATAGTTCTATGTAGGGTTAAGATTTATGATTTTAATTAACACAGATAAGAGAAGTCAAATACTCTTGAGTGATCTCAAAAAATGTATAAAGTACACCCCACGCATCATCTTTTCTCAAGATAACATCCAAAAACCCAGACAGAAATCCAGAAAAATATCTTCACGTGTTTTATTGCTGGGAAGTGGGTAGGACACTGTTGTCCCAGGACCAGTATTGCAAAATCCATTCTCAAGGTTTAAGGAACAGGTTTGATCTCTCCATTAGCCCTCCTCCCTCCAGCAAGGCAGGAAGAATAAATAACTTATCGTTCCATTGGCTACTTAATAAGATTCCAGAATTCCTTTCTTTTTCAACCACAGATTATTCACCCTTATGGTATCCTGAGTTTAGAACACTGAGGAAATACATCTTATGGTACTTGATCTGCTAAGGCTTGAAAATCAGAATGGAGACCGACATAGATGCAGAGAACAGACTGTTGGTTGCCAGAGATGGGGGTTGGGCAGAATGGGAACAGGTGGTCAAAAGGTACAAACATCCAATTACAGATCCTGGGGATGTAATGTACAGCTTGGTGACTATAGCTAACAATACTTTTTAACTATATACATTTTGCAGTATATACATACATCAAGTGATTATGTTATACACAAGCGAATACAATGTTATGTCAGTTATATCTCAATTAAAAAAAAGAACAGAGGCTGAATTTTGAGAATGCCTCCCTTGAGGCAGTCATATCACCAACAATATCTAATGTCACCTTGTAGGCAGCGTTTATCACCCTTTTATGACTGAGGAAACCTGGACTTAGAGTTGGTCACCATGAGTCAATTTATTTGCTTTTGTTCACTCATTTACTCAACACTTGATCACCTGCCAGCTGCCCCGGGAACAAGATGCCGTCCTGCCCTCAGATGGCTGAAAGCCTTGCAAGCTGGTCACTAACCAGTGGGGCCCATTCGGGGTTCTTGTCATTATCCCATGGCTGAGAAAGGGGAGGGACAGGCATCCACTGACAGGCGAAGTGGTAGATGTTCCTGGTCAGTGAGAAGAAACAGGCAAAGGTTACCTACTAGAAAAGACAAGTTGGCCCAGAATATGAAATTGCTGATGAAACAGAAGACTTGGATAATCTATGCAGCACTTTTAAATGTTCAGGGAAAAAAATCAAAACATAAAAACATGAGTCTGGTAAGGTTGTTATATTTATAACTAATTTTTTTGTTAACTGAGCACCTACTGTAGCACACCAGCTACTCTGGCATTTAGAGATGTATATACATGGTTTCTTTATCTCAGGATGGGAACAAAGGAATAAGACAAGAAAAAGAACAGTAGAATGATAGAAGAATATTTTGTGCCAGGTTTAAGGCTGCTAATTTAATTCATGTCAATAAACATTTATTGAACTAATAAAGCTTTTTTTCTTGCCCTGGAGCTCACAGCTACTTTAAGGCAGGTGATTGACGAGTGCCAGCCTCTGAGGTCTCTATATCCCATGCCAAGGAGATAGGAGTGTGTTTAAGTGTGGGTTTAAGTTTAAAATGAGCTGTTCTAATGAGATATCATCTCACACCAGTCAGAATGGCCATCATCAAAAAATCTACAAACAATAAATGCTGGAGAGGGTGTGGAGAAAAGGGAACCCTCTTGCACTGTTGGTGGGAATGCAAATTGATAGAGCCACTATGGAGAACAGTATGGAGGTTCCTTAAAAAACTAAAAATAGAACTACCATACAACCCAGCAATCCCACTACTGGGCATATACCCTGAGAAAACCATAATTCAAAAAGAGTCATATACCAAAATGTTCATTGCAGCACTATTTATAATAGCCAGGACATGGAAGCAACCTAAGTGTCCATCGACAGATGAATGGATAAAGAAGATGTGGCACATATATACAATGGAATATTACTCAGCCTTAAAAAGAAACGAAACTGAGTTATTTGTAGTGAGGTGGCTGGACCTAGAGTCTGTCATACAGAGTGAAGTAAGTCAGAAAGAGAAAAACAAATACTCTATGCTAACACATATATATGGAATCTAAAAAAAAAAAATGAGCTGTTCTTGTCAGACATTGTCTAGAGGACAGAGGAGAGACAGTTTTGAATTTGTGTTTTGAATTTGAATTTTAGTATGGTGGCTACATAAATAAAAATGAGGGGTTCATTTAGGAGACTAATCGAGTAATCTGAGAAAATAGCATGACCTGAACAAGGGTATAATTTGGAAATTTAAGAATTAAAAAAAAACCAGTCTTTTAGAGATATTTCTAAACCTCTGAGTTTTTCCATTAATGTATTAGTGCCAGTTATTTGAAAAGTTAAGTAAAGGGTGTGTAGTTCGTCTTTTCTATCCAAATATATAGTAATTAAGTCTTACTCATATATTATGGATATGAATATGGAGTTTCAATCCCACCACCTGAAATTTCTTGGAAATTACCATATTCGGCAGTGCAAGGCGGTGTCCAGATGATTTCAAAAGGGTCAGCATACGAGGACACTAACTTCGGAGTCAAACAGACCTTTTGTACTTTGCAGTTGTGTTTCTTGGGCAGTTTAATCTTTCTCGGCATCAGTATTCTCCTCTATAAAATGGGCATAATGCCTGATTTCATGGCTTATAGAGTTATTGAGGATTAAGGAGACAACGTAGAGCATCTGGCACAATACTCGCTCACATTCTAAGCAACAAGTAAGTGTTTCTTGATTTTATTTATAGTAAGATACTTGTCTTTCAGGAAAGACAACCATATTGTAATTTGGGGCCGCTTGGTTTATTTTGCCACTTCTGTAATAGGACCCTTGTTTGCATATTTCTTCAATTTTATGTTTATACATCTTTTCTTCTTCCTCTAAATGTTTTCCCTCAGTCTCATAACATTGCCTTGGGAGCAGTACACTGTTGTGTTATTTGATACCAACAATATACACCATCAGCCTTTCTTTTACACTTTTCTGGGGACTCAGAAGAAATTTAGCAAATAATGAGAAATTGTCTAATGGGAATTGGAAGTCATGAAATTAACTGGGATATTGCATGTCATACATTAACATTGACAACAAAAAATCAAGGAAGCGGTCATAATGAACTATTTTCCCAAGCAACCAACATGGCCCTCATAGAAGGGAGATAATTCTCATTCAAAAGGTTTGCTCAGCTTTTAGACCAGGAAGCATTCGTGATCCCTTTTTTTTGCAGGAACCCTTCCTTTCCTTATGGGGCTACCTTAAAGAAGATGATGGACATTTGTCATAGGCCTTGGCTTTTCTGAGTTTAATTTCTGTTTTTTTCGGCTTGTTTTCTAGCTGACCTTAACAGCCTTTGCAACAGGCAAAATCGTGAGCTGTCCCTGGAAAGTTGCTATAGCTCAGATTCAAGTTACAGTGCAAGAAAGACATAATGAAACCAGAAAAAACTGTAGAGACAGCCAAACAAAATAATCGGTGAAAAGGAAAGGCTCTTGTGAGAGAGGACACTTTTCTTTTTTAATACCAGAAATATGATGGCTTATTTTGCATAGTATGTAATGGAATTTTCTACTCCAAAAGGTGCCATATTCTGGATTCATCGTTTTATCCAAGTCAGGGTCTAGGTTAGTAAGGAAGCATCCGCTTCAGGACTTTCAGAGTTACTGCCATGTCTATGTAATTGAGTGGATAAATTAACTTAGTACACGTTCAGCTGTTCTGTTTTCTTTTGAAAACAGCTGTTCTGTTTTCTTTCTGTTTTATTTTCCTTTTGCTTGGTAATACTGCTTTGAATGCAGCAAAAATCAGGTAACAATTTAACCTTAGGGTGTGAAGATGGTTGACAAGTCAGAAGGATGAAAGGAGAAAAGTCATTCTAGTAGTTAAAATAAGATATACCAAAATCTCTGCACGATATTCCATGCCCTTTTTTTTTTTTTTTTTTTTGCGGTACGCGGGCCTCTCACTGTTGTGGCCTCTCCCGTTGTGGAGCACAGGCTCCAGACGCGCAGGCTCAGCGGCCATGGCTCACGGACCCAGCCGCTCCGCGGCATGTGGGATCTTCCCGGACCAGGGCACGAACCCGTGTCCCCTGCATCGGCAGGCGGACTCTCAACCACTGCGCCACCAGGGAAGCCCTCCATGCCCTTTTGATAAGGCCAATAAACAAGTATCAGGTTTCTTGGATTATCATATATTAGAAGCAGCAAATGAGAGGATGAGAACAAGCATAATGAAAGTGGTAAGACAGGATGTTAAAACCCATACAAGCACTTAGCACAGCAATTAGGGAGCGATCTGTTATCCAGGCAAACGACCCTACAGACCTCATTAGCTCCCGATGGTATCACTGCATTTACAATCAAGTGCAAAAATTAGAGTCTATAATGATGACCCAGGGAAGATACAGTTACATCCATTCTGCACGATACAAGAAGGCAGACAAGGATAAGAGAGTTTTCTTTGAATGGTAAAAATACAAGTTTGGGCCTGTACATGAATAAATTTCCTGAATTCGGAAAATTTGCTTTCATTCATTTAGTAGTTATGGCACAGTTGTTGACAGTTGTAAGCCTTATAAACTGCACCATTAAGCCCTTTACACTTATTAATTGTTTAATGCTCACAGTTAATTCATGAGTTAGGTCACTCGTTGGGCCTATTGCACAGATGAAAAAAAATCAAGACAGAGCAGCCCGCCCTCAAGCCACACTCTGCCTGGGTAGACCTAGCCTCTTGGTTGGGGATCTATGCCACATTCCCCTGCCAGCTGTATCGGCCACAAACCTGATGTTACAACACACCCCGTCTGCCCAGAGCAGCACTCACACTACGTGATTTACATCTGATTCACCGACTGTTCTGTACATCCCATGAAGGCAAGGATTGTATCTAAATCAAGGATTTATATCCTCAGCACCTAGAAGAACACCTGGGACATAAGAGGTGCTCAGAAACTATTAGTTAAAAGACTTAAAATGCAGGAAAATGAACTACAGTAATTATTATTATTATTATTTTGCGGTACATGGGCCTCTCTCTCTTGTGGCCTCTCCCGTTGCGGAGCACAGGCTCCAGACGCGCAGGCTCAGCGGCCATGGCTCACGGGCCCAGCCGCTCTGTGGCATGTGGGATCTTCCTGGACCGGGGCACGAACCCATGTCCCCTGCATCGGCAGGCGGACTCTCAACCACTGCGTCACCAGGGAAGCCCAGTAATTATTTCCTTATAATTTTTTTAATAAATTGGTATTTTAGAAACAATTTTTTCTTCTACCTGTGTTCTAGCTTGAATATGCTTTTCAGTCTTCTTTCTTATCTGACGGCCCAGCAGACCCTGTT
This sequence comes from Phocoena sinus, assembly GCF_008692025.1. NCBI lineage: Eukaryota > Metazoa > Chordata > Mammalia > Artiodactyla > Phocoenidae > Phocoena > Phocoena sinus. The sequence goes on from NC_045767.1 coordinate 112,124,309, forward strand.
CTCCCCTCTCTGCCATTCCGAGCCTGTGCGTTCCTGGTCTCTTGTGGCGCCACATTATCCAGTTTTCCCAGCGCAATCCTCCTCATCACCCCCATCCCACGAGTGTTGAAACCTGCAGCTTCCTGAGACCAAACTCTCACTAATGCTCTTCTTCGCTTTTTCAGACCTGTTACTATCTGTCAGCGCTGCCCGTAGAAATATAACATAAGTCACAGTGTGAACCTCACACGTAATTTTACATTTTCTGGTAGCCACATTATCAAAGTGAAAAGAAACAGAAGGAATCCACATTAATAATATATTTTGTTGAAACTGCTGTCAAAAATATTTTCACTTCACCGTATCATCAACATAAAAATGATTAATGAGACCCTACATTCCTTTTCCGTATGGATTTCTCGGAAATCTGGCATGTATTTTATATCCAGCACAACTCACTGTGGCCTGGCCCCACCCCAGATGCTCCACAGGCACTTGTGGGTCGGGGCCACGGTGCTGCACCCTGCAGGTCCGTGCGCTCACAATTGCCAGATCTTCATCTCTATCACACAAGTTTCACGGGGCTCTAGACCCCCTTATCCAGTTCCCTGGAAAGTGCCTTGGACTTACCCTGCCGTCTTCCCTTCCTCCTTCCAACTCGCTGTGCCTCCAGGGCTCACGTCCGTGAAGACACCTTCATCTACCCAGTTGTCTACCCTGGAATCTTGTGCATTTCCTTTGGCCCTGCCCTCTCCCTCAGCTGCACATCTGGTCCTGTCACATGTATCAACCAGACGTCTTTGAATCTGTTCACTCTTCATCATCCTTGCAGTTGCTTGGACCACAGAACCATCATTTCCCATTTGGGCTTTGGTAACAGCCTCAGATCTGGTTTTCCTGCTGCGGTTCTTGCTGTGACACAATATTGCCCACAGTTCCTTCCTGATTCTAATCGTCCCGTCACTGTTTAAGATCTCTCCACAGTTTCCCTTGCTCTTGGGATAAAATTCAAACATTTTTATTGTGTCCATCAAGGTCACTTCCTGCCTTCCTTTCCAGGCTTCACCCCCGCCCCCTGCATTTCAGCCATCCTGACTGTCCTTCACTTCTCACTCACAGTTTTCCCTGCCTGGAGAATTCTTCTCTCTCCTCTTGGGCAGTTAACTTCGATTTGCCCTTCAGATGGCTTTGGTAGAGAAGTCTTTCCCTGCCCCAGGCCTAAGTCTCTCATTAACATCCTCATGGCCCTTATGTTGTTTATAAATCCTTGTATTTCATCTTTCCTACTGGACTCTGAGCTCCAGGAAGGGAGAGACTAGGTCTGTCCTTTGCTCTGCTGTGTGTAAAGTCTGTAGTAATTTACCTGGCATTTAGTGAGCATTTCATGAAACAAACAAATATAACAAAACAAACAAAGTCACAGATACAGAGAACAAATGAGTGGTTACGGGTGGGGAGGCGGGGATTGGGTGAAATAGGTGAAGGGGATAAAGAGGTACACACTACCAGTTATAAAATAAATAACTCACGGGGATGTAATGTACAGCACAGGGAATAGGGTCAATATTTTAGAACTTTGTGTCTATATATTTTACAGTCACTTTGTGTAATCTATAAAAATATCACATCACTATGTTGTATACCCAAAACTAATATCATATTGTAAGTCAACTACAATAAATTCAAAAGAGAAAATATTTGAAGGGATGAATGAATGAACAAATCCAGGAAGAACACAGTGTAGTGGTTTCCAGGTTTAATTAACCTTTACCCAGTACATGAGTTACCTTTGGAACATCCCAGCCTCTGCTTGAATACTAGTAATGGAAATCTCACTAACTAGATGGGCATTCCTTCAAGTCATTATTTAAAAGTTATTTCATTGTATAGAGAAAGTACGTCTTATATAAGAAACTGGTTTGTAAACTTCAAAGCATTATACCCTCTCCTCCCCAGAGAAAACCATGAGATAAAGTTTGTATTATCCTAAGTATTCTGTTTTGACTTAAGTGTTATTGTTGAGGTTAGTTAATAGTTGCATCATGAATTTCATTTTCCATTGAAAAACAGAACAATGTATATACATATATTTTTTTTATTCTTGACAATTAGTGTCTACAGTGAAGAGAAATGAAACACATGTCAACTCGTTTTTTGTCTTGTTTACATGTCTGAGTGTGTATGCATTCTTTTGTGCATATATGTATTGTCTATTACTCGCTGGAGGAAAAAAAGTGATCTAACTATAAAGCATCCAGTGTTTTCCATTAGGTCTCATTTGTTACACATTTCTGCTTTTAAATTACTTCTGAACCACAGAATCTGGCAGGCCTCATTGGAAGGCATTTGAGGATAACTACTCTATCTGGAATCCAGCCATTTACAGTATTTGAAAGCAAAGAACAAAACAAAGCAATTTGAGATTATTTCGCTGAATGTTTAAAAGTTTTGGAAAGAACAATTAAAATTAAAAGGAAATCCTCCATTGGCGCATGCTTTGAAAATACCAACTTTTCTCAATCTTTAAGTTTTGTGCATCTGAAAACCAGTTCGAATTTGTTCATCTTTAATCCTTCGCTAATCAGTGGAAAGGTTTACTTTCTGCCAGTTTATGGCAGAATTGCTAATCCTCTATGGCCTGGAATAATGTTAAAGAATCAGATAGTTTATTGGGTCAGTTGTCCTGCTTTCCACTCTTAGAGTCAGATGCAGACCCAGGCAAATCTTGATCGTGTGTATTATCTCAGTTCTTCCTCAAGAGAATTCAAATTGCATCATCTGGTTTTAGAATTTCTAAACCTCTTAATAATGTTAAGTGTGTAGAGCAAGAGTAGCAATGCTGACCTCAGACTAATAACAGAGAAGCAGTGGAAAAACTCGGGCTTTGAAGGTGTACAGATGCGGGCTCTCTGCTGAGAGCATCTAACATGTACCAAGTGCTGATGCAGTGCCGAGTGCTGCACTCAGTGCTGTAGGTATGTTGTCTCGTTGAGGACAGAGGGGTATCTCCATTTCATGAATTACAGAGGTCAAGTCACTTGCCATGTTTACATAGCTCCCGGTGGAGTTTGACCTCCAATCCTGGTGTCTGGCTTTAAAGCCCAGGCTTTTTCCAGCACCACCACCTCTGTGTTGTTTAGATTTCTTGAGTTATTGTGGTTGTCGTTGCTTACAATACCGAAGTTGCACTGTATTACAAATAGTTCTAGTATTTTAATTGAGCTTTAATATAAGGGATGTATTTGAGTATCGTTTCAGGAAGTTTAAAAACTCGTTATTAATACTTCTGAAGATATCGACCTGCAAGGAGCCATTTCTGTTACTTTAAGGGAGAAATGAGATGGAAGTTGCTTTTCCTTGTTGGAGTAAAGTCAATCCTAGGCAAAAGAATAAGGGCTTTAGAACTATTCTTTGTGAAGTTTTAAGTAAAACATGGGTCTATTGTCCTTTCTCTAGATAAAGCTTATGCCTTAGTTGGCATTCAGCAGCCAATTTAAAGCTGTATCAGGGATTGTCAACAACTTTAGCCTTGCTTACCATTCCTGAGGCTCAGCAAACAAGAATGCAACCAGCCTTATAATTTTGTAGCTGAACCAGGTCCCATTCGGCAGCCTGTCTTGCTATGGAGAGGTCGTAATTGAACCCCCAATTCTGAATGTCCTGCTCTCCAAAGGAGAAGACTGGCACTTAACTATTACATTTCCTTTTGCATTTTAGTTTTTTGAGTGTGTGTTCGTGTGTGCGTGGGTTTATATCACTCAATGACTTCTGCTCCCTCATCTGACTTTAACTTTTCTCAGAGGTATCTTTAAAGTGCTCCTTTGGGGGAATTTTCTCATTTCTAGGACGTTTTAGTCCTAGTTTCTGTACGCTTCGGTTGAAATTGTCTACAAACACAATGAGAAATTGGGGCTTCATTCCCTCCAGCTCCATCCCAGAAGTTGAGAATTAAAAAGAACGAACCTGGTAAAATCCTGGTGACCAAAAGCATGCTAGACAGGGTGGGTGTCGGTGGGGAGAAGCAGCCCCGGGATGCCTCCCTCCTGCGTTGGCGGTTGAATCAGAGAGATTCAGACAGGCTGAGTTTGGTCTGGAGTAAAGGGTTTAAACTCTTTGATTCCTTAGCAGTTCTCATTCAATGACACAGACAATGATGAAGGCGAAATAATTGAACTTGAGATAAAATAATATGGGCTGAGGGAACCCAAGAGAGGTGGGGGAGGGGATAAGCACTTGCTGTGACAGTAAGGGGTAGACCGCCATTTGTTTGGCCTCAGATCCTGTAGGTATTGGAGTGGTGGATGGATGTCTGCTTTACACTTTCCAGAGTTCGGGCTGCTTAGGAATCTTTCCTAAGTCTGATTAGGGAAAGAGCTGTGATACTTGATTTAATAATTACCATGGAGTCAGATAAACCCCATTCTGTACCAGACTACCATATTAATCTCCTAATTGGGCTTTATTTTACGTTCCAGGAATGGGCTAAAAATCTGTCCTTGTCTTTAGTAAACTCAAGAAAGATTACTTTGTATCTGAAGTAGTTGCATTAGTAATGGATTCATTCCAAGGTCTTTGAAGTTTTCTCAGAACCTTTAAAAGATGTCAGTTAACCTTATAGCTAAAGTAATTTACAGTAAAAGACACGGACGAAATGACTGAAACAGTATTTCTGTGAAAATTGTACCGTTTCTCTTTGTTAAATGGTGAGATTTTGGAGTAAGATCAGGTTTTTCGCAGTTCTTTAATGCTACAGCATGTTAATTGTATGTGTTAATAATAAAGGTATAGCAGAGGATTAGAAGTTCTAGTCACTGCTAATAGCAGTTTAAAAAAATCCTGCAGCAGGTTCGGATATGTGGGAAAGGATTATAGTGAAAGCACAGCTTAGCTCATAAGGGGCTTATTACGGATCAGCACCCAGGGACCTCATCAGGTATGAAATACAGGTGTATTCTCAGAGTTGTTTTACTTTGTGTCACTTGATACCCATCACAGTACATGTATGCAGCCCTAATGGAGAAATTTCTAATGTGCTTTTAATCTTTCAGTCTCTTGCTAGTTGGTGTTTTTAGGTATCCATGACGTTAAAGAAATGGTATAATAGCTTTCCTTATAAGGGTTTCTCTTCTTTCACTTTCTCGGCTGTGGTTCCTGTTTCATTGAAGCTTCTTCTCTTGAAAAGAGAACCCTCCTACACTGTTGGTGGGAATGTAAATTGGTACAGCCACTGTGGAGAACAGTATGGAGTTTCCTTACAAAGCTAAAGATAGAACTACCATATGACCCAGCAATCCCACTTCTAGGCAAATATTTGGAGAAGATGAAAATTCTAATTTGAAAAGATACATGCCCCCCAGTATTCACAGCAGCACTATTTACAATAGCCAAGACAGGGAAACAACCCAAGTGTCCCTCAACAGATGATTGGTTTAAGAAGACATGGTATATATATATACACAATGGAATATTACTCAGCCATAAAAAAGAATGAAATATTGCAATTTGCAGCAACATGGATGGACCTAGAGATTATCATACTAAGTGAAGTAAGTCAGAGAAAGACAAATATTGTATTTTATCACTTGTATATAGACTATAAAAAATAATACAAATGAACCAATATATGAAACAGAAACAGATTCACAGATGTAGAAAACAAACTTATGGTTACCAAAGGGAAAAGGGATGGGGGTAGGGTTAAATTAGGGGGAAGGGATCGACAGATCCAAACTACTCTACGTAATATAGATAAGCAACAAGGATTTACTGCATAGCACAGGGATATTCAATATCCTGTAATAACCTATAATGGAAAATAATCTGAAAAATATATATATAGAGAAAATGGAATCACTTCGCTTTATACCTGAAACTAACACACTATTGTAAATCAACTATACTTCAATTAAAAACAAGAAAATTCCCCTTTTTCCTAATTTGAACCGCAGTCTTCTTTATTGCCCTTAATGGCTCCTTGAATATGTCACAGAGCTTGACTCTTTAGGACAAGCTTTATTTGGTATACACTATAACCTTTGTTCTTATGCTTCTAAAAGCCAAACTTGGGGTTATTTTAACTGATACAGGGCATGCAGGCTTTCCTCACCTTATTCAATTTATTTGAAATCTAAACCTTTGGAGTAAAAAAATAAAAAGACCCCACATTTTTAAATGAAACAGAATCCTAATAGATAATATTGAATAGTGAAGACTTAGAAATAATTTATTTAAAAAGTCACTTAGAAATGTTTTACTTACTCAACATTTTCAATGGCTCCTGTTTTCTGCAGGCTTGGAAATTGTATATCTTAGAGAAATAAATAACCACAACCTAATGACAGCAAAATGGACTGCATCAGTTCTTAAAATGCTAACTCAAAATACGTTCAGCAAGACAAAGCCAGGCCTGTCTGATTGCTACAGTACTTTGGGTGCACTGGGCTGAAGGTTAATTGCTGCTGCTTATTTCCTTTATACTGTCGGCTAAGAGGGAAAGGCTAGCACCTCCTCCTGATCTCATCAGAACGTGCCATCAGCAGTGGCAGAGTTGGTATGAAAATCTGGCCAGTGTACGGAAACGTTTTGATCATAGTTACAGGGCAAACTTGATTTGAATGACTGCTCATTGGAGCAAACTTGTTTTTGATCCACTCATTGATAGCTAAAATCCTTAAACCTCAGAGAGTTTTTTTTTTTTTTTTTTTTAAGTAACCTGTTATCTGTGGTCATGATTCTGATTTAAAACAAAACAAAACCCCTTATCTCTACCATTAGGAGCTCTTACAGGTTCAAATCTGATTTTCTGGAAAGCTTGAGTGTTTAACCCCTCAGGAGAAAAGCACAGGCCAATGTTGAAGTTGCGAGGCCCTTCGGAGATGTAGTCTAACCTATAATGAAACATCAGCTCGTAAAATAATTCTTATCCAGTGTTTATAATGGCCCAGGACTTTGCACATGATAGATTTCCTATAAATGTTTGTTGAATTAAACACATACCTTTCTAGAAATGTAATGCTGACCAGCCTGCGCCTGTGTCCTAGGAACCCAGGGCTGTGTGTGTGTGCGTGTATGCAGTATGTTATTTGTAGTACTAGTTTGAACTATTGTGCTGTGTAGAAAAGCCGTCGGGGCCCTTTGGTAAAATACCTTGCAGAACTCTGAGCTTTGTGGGTCATATTGGGCAACGTGACCCTTCACCAAAGATCTCAGGCTCTGACTTTGACTGCTGGTAGCTATCACTCTCTGAGGCTCTTCCTGTCATCTTGGGGTCTTTAACATCAAGTCTATTGTTATCAGTGGGACTGTCTGCAGCAACTCCATTCCTCCTAGGCTGATGACAAAACATGTAAAACCAGAGTAAGAAAAATTAGAAGGGGGGTACCCAAGGTTTCCATGTAAATCCACTGCATGAAATGGTGACAACAGTGTTTTATGCTCAGAAGCCCTTTTGCTGCTTGGTTGGCTTTTGAGTGGCACATAGGCGATGTTTGGGAGTATTTAGATTACAGATATGTGAGTTGTTATTCTAGTTTTCAGTTACTTTTCCCAGACTTAAAAAATAAGTGTTTATATTAAAAGGGATGTGTACCTATATAATGCAATTTTTAAATTAAAAAAATGTATATATTTTTCTATTTCATGCACTCCAAAAGGGATGGTACTGAAAATGTTTCAGGTGATTGGGAACACTTACGGCAGAGGTCACAAAACTGGCACCATCGACATATTTGGCCCTGCAAAGTGTTTTGTTTTGCCCTCTACATTTTAAAAATGAAATTAGTCCTTAACTCTTTAAAATCGAGTTATTTCTGGTCCTTCACAGCGGGGATGGGGGAGGGCAGAGACCAGACTGTCTGGCGCTACTAGATTTGAATTCTACCTTGTCCAGGGCAACTGGCTTCTTTCCAGGGGACACATGTTGCTAGGTCACTGCATTTGCCACTGTACCCTGTTGCTCCTTCTTGCTAAGATGAAGGGTTGGGTGTCATTCAACAATGGGCTTGCCCTGTCCCAATCTGACACCTTTCCTCCTTTATTTCACCTGACTAAGTCCTATAGCCATTTGAGTTTTGACCCCTGATTTTGACATGGATAAGCCAGTCCTAGATAAATCATGAGAAAGCTTTCATACCTAGATAAATCATGAGAAAGCTTTCATGAGCAAAGGAAAGTGTATAGACAAGATTCCATCATCTACACCACTTAAAAATACAAACACTGAAATATTCTTTTTTTAAAAAAACTAATTTAAAAATCATTACATTTAGCTCTCAGATATTCTGTTTTTGATTTTTAGTCTATAAACACATTATCTGAACTTAAGACTTTTGGTATACCAGATGCCTTAACTTATGGAGCAGAGGATCTGCTTGTCATTTAAAATTCCTTCCTTAATTAATTGGATATTAAATATTGTAGCAGAGTAAAAAGGAGTTTATAACTTAGCACGTTTCCTTCTAAGGTAGTTACTAGTACTGGAAGAAACAACCTGAATTTCTAAAGGGAAAGTGACTTTTGTGAGTTGCGTGGTAGTTTTGCTGTTCCCCATAATGAAGGGAAGGTTTCCTCTTTGAGAGCAAGTCCTGTTCCTAAAAATAACAATAACGGTGGAGTCATATTTGTGCTCACTTTGCGCCCATGTACTTTACATATAAAGATACTGTATTCAATTGGATTGAGATACTGTATTTAATTAATTCACAGTATCTGAATGAAGCCAGTTCTTACATTACCCTAATCCTACAGATGAGAGAAAAATGAGATGTGTAAAATTCAGAAAATGTATACCTGGTCACAAAGCTGATGAGAAATCCAGGATACAAATCCAGGTTTTCTGTCTCTGTAAGCACTGAACCACGATGATGTTTTCCAAAATTTGAAAAGAGAGACACGCTTCCTTTGGCTCCACTCCCTCCAAAAACAAAAAGCAAAAGGTGAATTCCCACTGTGTGTACTGAAACCATTACACTGTAAGTGTACTAGTGAAAACACTGATATTTTTGCCTGAGATGTTTGCTTAATTTTGGATATATACCATATCTTTCTTGTCTGAAGGAGCATTTTTAATATTGATTTTCCTTTTAGTTGTTAAAAGGTAGTAAACGTAAACATGTACCAAGTACTGAAACCAAAGCCTTTCTGACCAAATGACATGCTTTATAATAATTGATAAATTATGTTTAGACTTATCAGTAGCAAATCCTAAATTCTTAAATATATTTGAAAGTTCATATAAGGCCTTAATTAAAAGATCTTTCTTCTTAATGTTTCTGCTTTACAGTGTATTGCTTAACCAACCACTTAACCAATCTAGGAAACCAACCACTAAATTATAACTTCTACGTCATCAGGAGATAGTGTGAAAGTCAGCGATCTTAAAAAATAATCAGCAGGATGCCAGGTGAACCGAACATTTAGGTTTGCAAGGAAAGAATATACTAATCCCGTGTGTTTCTCTTGAACTTTTTCCATTTTAAAAGTAATATAACCATATTATAGAAAAAAGAGAAATAATATTCCCTCTTCCCAGGCTGCTGAAAAAAGAGGAAACAGCAGCTATTGTCATTTTGATATGTTTCCTCACAGGCTTTTTTCCTATGTACTTTCAAAAAACAATAATATGTATATGGCATCAGACTTTCACCTTTTTTTTTTTATTCTGCCTTCTTTCCCATAGCATATTACAAACTCTTTTTGGCATAATTGTTTTCGCACCATTTCAACGGTTGAGTAACACGTAGGATTCTTAATCTAAAATCTAGGGTATGCAAGAGACTTATACGTAATTTCTTGTAAATTTTGTAGACTCTGACAGGTTAGGGAGAGGGACATTGTCTGCCACCTGTAGCTTTCTCCTCCCGTGTCCTGGCAGAGATCCCGTGGTGTGTGCGTGGAGTCCTGCATAGCACTGTGGAGGTCCCCACTTAGGAGTCCTCATGCCCTCACCACTAATATGCCGGCCATCCAAGCCACCATGCTCCTTCAACAACTGATAGATCTCCATCTTCATTGGGCATGGGAATCCTGTCAGGTCTGCACCCTCTGGATCTTGGAGTTCTGCCTGAATAGACCCACATAACTACCATTTCTCCTAGCAGGCCACCCACTCCCAGAGGCCTGCCCTGGCTTGCATAGGTCTCTCCTATGCGGCCGTCACCTCACAGCTCTCAAAGGCGTGCTCCTGTCTTCCATTCCCACCCACGGGAACACTTGGTCTAATCCCACTGAGGAGTGCAGGCTTCCAGAAGACATAAGGGAGTCCCACTGTCTGCCCGCAACATCTGCCTCTGGCTCTGAGGCAACGGAGGGACATACGATGCCCTTGTATGTTAGTTACCCAGTCCTAGTTGCAGAGTATAGTATCTGGGCTGTACTGTACTTTGCTAACCATTCCCCTGTCTCAGACAATTGTTGTCCATTATGTTTGTTTGTTTTGTTTTGTTTTGCGGTACGCAGGCCTCTCACTGCTGTGGCCTCTCCCGTTGCGGAGCACAGGCTCCGGACGCGCAGGCTCAGCGGCCATGGCTCACGGGCCCAGCCGCTCCGCGGCATGTGGGATCCTCCCAGACCGGGGCACGAACCCGTGTCCCCTGCAACGGCAGGTGGACCCTCAACCACTGCGTCACCAGGCAAGCCCCTGTCCATTATGTTTTCAGTGTTATAAATAACACTGCAGTGAACATTTTTGTGCATACACTTTCTTCGCTATTTATGATTTCCTTAGGGTAAATCCTCAGAAGGAGCATTTCTGGTTATGAAAAACTTTTTATGACTTTTTAGATACTGTAGAGCCAAGATGCATTCCAACGCTGAGTTTGAAAACTGAGTAGAACATTCTGGGGGTTACAGCTATGTAGTGAGTAAAGCAGGCTTTCAAAGTCATTCTTCTTTTAAAGTTTTTCTAAAATGATGAGTATTCAAGCAATTCTAATGCTTACTTTTAATAAATTTTTTCAACTTAAGGCAACTCGCTGAGCACGCTGAGGTACCTGAGAGGAGCTGGGCACTTGGTGGATGAGTCAATGGCTGCTGTGGTGTTGAGGCTGAGTAGTGGCTCCCCTGTGGGCAATCACTCCTGTGGTCCTCCCTGTTTCAGACGTGGCCCCATCTGTGCTCAGCTCCACACGTCTTCTCTAATCTAGTCACTCAGAGCTTATATTTAGCTAAACATCAGTTTATTAGTTAGTTACTTTAGTTATTTCGTGATCAAGTACTTTGTACATTAACATGTTTCACAGACCCTTTTAAATAAATACAAATAAAAATCAATACAAAACGGCACAGTTGTTAACACCCGCTTTCGTCCGGCTGTCCTGGGAACGAATCAGATGGACCTTAGTGTCTTACCAGTTGTTATGGGTCAGGTTGTGTCCTGCCAAAACCCACATGTTGAAGCCTTAACCCCTCAGTGCCTCAGAATGTCACTTTACATGGAAATAGTCACCACAGATGTAATTTGTTAAGATGGAGTAGGGTGGGCCCCTAATCCAGTATGACTGGTGTCCTTATAAAATGGGGAAATTAGGACACGGACACTCAAAGGAGAACATGTGAGAATGGAGGCGGAAATTGAAGTGAGGCAGCAGAAGCCAAGAATGCCAAAGATTACCAGTAAACCACCAGCAGCCAGGGCAGAGGCTGGGACCCATTCCCTTCCATGGTCCTGGGAAGGAGCCAACCCTGAGCAAACCTTGGTCTTGGACTTATATCCTCCAGAACTGTGAGACAGTAAAATTCTGTTGTTAAAGCCAGCCCAGTTCATGGTATTTGTTATGGCAGCCCTAGCAAACTAATACACCAGTTGAAGAATGTTTTACAATTATCTATTTGATAACCAAGGGTCCTTCTTCCCCCTTTTGGTTGGTTGCCCCTTTTCTTTGTCATCTAAAACAAATTATGGTCACATCAATGCGAGAGCTTCTAAAGTTTCTATTTTGTGCTATTCTCCCTTTATGTCCATTCTGTTACTATCCTTGAAGGATGCTTTAAGCACATTTCTATGTGCTTTGTGCCTTTTCTAAATCAAAAAACCTCTCTCATTGTAGCTGTAAATGTTCCTAATATTCTTCATCATTTTCCTGAAGGCCTGTATGGCATCATTGTGCTCCGGCCAATTATGGCATTTCATGACTTCCAGGTTTTGCAAATACACCTTACTATTCTGTGTATGCTTTCTTGTTTCCACTTCACAACTTCTGTTTTCTAATTATCAAGCCATCGTCTCAGCTGAAAAGAAATTTTAAATTATTTTGATTTTTAAAGTGTACAATAAAAAAATAGAAGCCAAACACTGATTTTTAGTCAGTTTTTCAAAGCTAGTTTCAAAGAAATTTAGCTGTGTGGGCATCTTAGGACCAGTTTTGAAATCACTGCTTCCAGCTTTTTGATTCCTTTGGACCAGGAGCGCTCCAGTGGGCAGGGTCCCGGGCACAGTCTGTTGCTGTAGCAAAAATATACCTGTTTCACTTTGAAACAACTTTTATACTAATACTGCCTTGCTTGTCCTGATTTTATATCACCTGGGGTTAGGTTTAGCTACACACACAAAAACAGTGCTTTAAATAAGGTTTCTTTCAGGACTTCCCTGGCGGTCCAGTGGTTAAGACTTTGCCTTCCAATAATGCAGGGCGTGAGGGTTCTCTCCCTGGTCGGGGAGCTAAGATCCTACATGCCTCGCGGCCAAAAAAAACAAAACATAAAACAGAAGCAATATTGTAACAAATTCAATAAAGACTTAAAAAATGGTACACATCAAAAAAATCTTGAAAAAAAATCAGGTTCTTTCATGTAAAAGAATCTAGGATGTGGCCGTCTGGAGCGATCATGGTGGTCCTACTTAGTCATCAGAGACTCATGGTCCTCCCAACTTTCCCTTCTGTCTCTTGGGGGATTTTTTTTTTTTTTTTTTTTTTTTTTTTTTTTTGCGGTACGCGGGTCGTTGCGGAGCAATAAGCTCCGGACGCGCAGGCTCAGCGGCCGTGGCTCACGGGTCCAGCCGCTCCACGGCATGTGGGATCCTCCCCGACCGGGGCACAAACCCTCGTCCCCTGCATCGGCAGGCGGACTCTCAACCACTGCGCCACCAGGGAGGCCCTCTAGGGAGATTTTTAAAGAGACGTTCTAGAAGTTCCATGAATAGTTCGGCTTGTATCTCATTGGCTACAGCTTAGTCACATGGTCACAATCCAGCTGCAGAGGAGACTGGAAAGTCTAGTCTTTTGGGTAGGCAACAGTACGCCCGGCCTAAAATCAGAGTTATTTTACTAAGACAGGAGACCGGATATCAGATATCCACTGATGATACAAAATGCCAACTTTTGTGGTTGTCTATAGCATATAATGTTTTTTTTAACGCTGAGGTTTATTTTTTATGAAAAAAGACAGGTCTTTTTACCCCAGCTCTCTAACCTCATGCAGTGGAGCTATGAGGAAGAATGGCTGAGCCCCAAGGAGAGTGTTGACAGTTGAGCTTATTACTTAGTAATAAAAGATAGTACTTTATATGTGACAAGGTCAGATGACCTCTGTGAAATGTCGGGTTTCATTTTCTCACACCCTTTGTTCACCTGGATATGGAAGATCAACATATATAGATATTTTTATATCTAAAATATAGGTGTAATTATATCTAAAATATAGATGTTACTATATCTAATATAGAGATGTTACTATATCTAATATAGAGATATTATTATATCTCTTTGCAGCTCACTACTCCTCTCCTACTAGGAACCTACTTTCGTTTCTAAATCAAAGTGTATCTGTATATTTATGAAAAAAGCAATTTTTCATTGGATTCATAGAATTTTTGCTTAACTTAGGTTTAAACTATTGCTTAGAAACCTTGTAGAAATGTCCTTTATGTAACGTTCATCCTGGACATCCTTTGATAGTTAAATGTTTTCTAATTGTCATGTATTTATTTTTTGAATGAGGAGAGTTACCTTGGACACTTTTCTTAATTGGGTTATAGCTGCTTTACAATGTCGTGCTAGTTTCCACTGTACAGTGAAGTGAATCAGCTACATGCATACATATATCCCCTTGTTTTTGGATTTCCTTCCCATTTAAGCCACCACAGAGCATTGAGTAGAGTTCCTGTGCTAACTTTGGACCTTAAATGTCATGTTTCCACTTGAAAGATGCTGTCACCTCTATGCTGCCCCCTTATGTTGGTGTGTGTAGTTGGCTGAAGAGACTTTAAACCCTTATTCAACTGATTCTTTCCGTGTTTGGGACAGTCTTTTTTGACAATCATTTGTTGTTTTTTTTAACCCATCTTTTTTCTTGTAAGAAGAATATTACAAAGACTTCTAGGTATAACGTTTTCTATTAGCAGAATGACCTATTTTTTTTCCTTTGCACCTTTTTACAAACCTTATGAATGCCAAAGGTTAGATCTACTTCTGTTGACCAGTTTTGGAGAATATATGTATCTCATTTATATACTGTGAGTGAACTTTTGAAAATAAAGTCAAAAAGGAGAATAGGAGTGTCTGGGTATTTATCACGGGAATGCACGTATACCTAAAGGTTGGAGTTTAAAAAGGAAAAAAGTGTGTGACTTATTCTTCGATCTTTAATTGCCAGAATCAGAGGAAGAAAAATACAATTAACAAGGCACAAAAAGATTATATGCAATGAAGAGTTATTGGGTGTCTAAGTTGGGTCACCTCTGCTTGTGACACGGGAGTTATTTTCTGGGATGCCATGAGATCAGAGGCGAGGGATAGCCCAGTGGAATCTCTGTGAAACACTGGGTTATAAGTCAGTGAAGCTTGTTATTTTATCAGAATTTAGATGGGCCAGTTGTGAACATAAGGCTGTATTTCATAATGTTTCTGAGCTGAAGACCTCATAAATTTCGAAACCACAACTTGTCTAGTTTATAAATGCCTACTGAGAATGAATCTGACCTTAATGCATATTGTGGGGCTTTCACTAGGATTAATTAGCTAATATTTGCTGAGTTTTATGAAGATGAAAGGCACATGTAGGTGCTCAGAGACATACTAATTTTTTCCACTTCCATTAACACCAAAATGTTTTCTAGCTACTGAGAGGTTAACCTTTGAAACTCACAGTTGGATTTTCAACTCAACCACCCAATTTTTAAACTTGCCCTCAAATCAGTATTGTAGAAATATTTACATTGTTGGAACCACGGTCTCCTTGGATAGTCAAAAAGGTAAGAGATGATCAATGGCTAGGTATGTAAAGGTAGTAGTAGGTGATCACAGAGTGAAAAGCCATTCAGCACCAATCTGTGACTTAGGTTTCAAGTTTTACTAACAGTTAAATAAAACTTTTTTTCTGGTTAACGGATTCAAATTCATAGAAGAATCACTCAGTAGTTTTATTTGAATGAATTGTTGAGTTTAGAATTTGTCAGAATTCAACCCCAGTCTCCACCACCTTGGGCAAGTTCCTTAAGCTTTCTCAACCCCTGTTTCCTTACCTGTAAAATGTAGAAGGTCCTAGAAATTTTTGTAGTTTCTCCCAGAGTTGCTTGAGGCAGTTGTATATGTAAATCTATTAGTGTGCCACCTGGTACAAGGAGGGTGTTCAGCAAATGGAAGTTGTCTGTCTACCTTCATCTTTTTTACTTAAAAGGATTGCCATCTAACAGAGAAATCTATTGTTATATCAGATTGGTATTGTGGAAGAAAAGGACTTGAAGTTTTAGAAGAAAGAACCAAAAAAGTATAGAATCTGTAAGCAGTGTCAGTGAATCCTCCTTGTTTTTTTTAATAACTTGGAAAATGAAGATGTCCCATTTTAGATGATTCTTATAAACTTAGGAGTTGGGGCTTAAGTGCATTGAAAAATAGCTGATATAGAACATACACACGTGTATGTATATACATCTGTATGCACATGTGTTTGTATACATATATATTGATATATTCATTTTCTGTAGTACGGTGCTAAGACTGAATCATATTACATCAGTGGGGAGGCAGAACAGAAAAGAAAGAAGTGTGAAAAAAGAGAAAGGGGTAAATATATGACACGTAAGAGTTCTTGCAATGGAAAGGTCCTGTAGACCTGTGCCCGTGGATGTTGAGGGGACATGGGGCTGGTGCCCCTCCACTCACCAAAGGTTCTATACACCCTGGCGTGTCATTCTTCAGCCCAGTGACCTAATTTGTGTGACTGGTCACCAGGCCCCTGAAGGTGTTCACAATTTAGACCTTTATCCCATCATCCTGTTGTATAGTCTCTCACTAATTTAGAGGTTTACAATTTCTACAGGTGTAGAGAATGACAGGGAAGAACAGAAAAACGGGTCGTATCATCAAGAAATCTGGCAGAAGCTCGGTCGGAGACTGGTTGAGATTGTGCGCTACAGTTAGATTCTGAAATAACTGAGAATTCACGTGGAATCAGAAAACCCAGGGTTAGAATTTGCACTCCACCATTTACGGATCATGAGGCCTTGGATAAATACTTGGAGCCAGCCCAGGGCCTGGCTCTTTGGTGATAGTGAACCTGTTGTTAGTTTCTTCCCTTTGTTAATTAAGAATTGAATATAGTTCTGTGTTAACAACATTCTTTTTACTGTTTAGACTAAAGGATACAAATTTAAGAATCTGGATTGACGGGGTGGAGAACTCCTGAAAATTGAGAACAAAAAGCTTGTTTGCTTTTACTGGGGAGAAGGCTTATTTCTTTTATTCACTCTCTTTTTGGGGGGAGGCGGGGTGTGCTCTCGTTCCCTTTACGTTGTTCAAAATTGGCCATTGTTTCTGTTTCTGTGGCAGAAGATGACCGAGGAAGATGCTAGGACCTACTTTCAAGGCATGGCTTTGGCTTCGTATCTTTTCTCCCTTTGGGTTTATGTGTCCACCTTGCAAGAAAGAGCATCTGCATAGGGTTCAGGTGGGGAGGTGTGTTTTGTGCCGCAGGGATGCTTCTGTTTCCCTTAGCCACACCTTCCTCCCCACACTGATGCTTCTTCCTTTAATTTCGCCTCCCTCTTTTACAGTGGGAGCAGGAACCTTCCATCTGCCACTTGCCACTGCCCTTTGCAGGCTTATGTTGTTAAAGGCAAAAAAGGGAAGTAGGACAATTTGTTCCTGCTGCAGCCGCTGCCACTTCTTTCCTCATCCTTCCAGTCCTTTCTGCAGCAAATGCAGCCCTGGCTACAAGTGGCAGAGCCCTGGCAGGAAGCCAGCGTTGAAGTAAATACCCGTAGTCGATGGGCTCCACTGTTGCCTTTGAAAAAGGATAAGCTGGGGCATGGGATTGAGGCAGGAAAGCACAACCACAGAGACCGAAATCCCCCCACAGGGAGGAAGAGGCTGTAGGGGCTCGGGATGTGAAAATACTTTGCCGGTAATGGGTGGGCTCCCATGCGTCTGTCTGGCTAAGCTGTGTAGCTGCAAGCAGGTAAAAGAGTGTATATGTGAGGAAACGGAGAGAACAAAACGAAGTCCAGCAAGTTAAGTCTGGATGAGACCGCACAATTTCATCCCATTACCAAATCCCAGTTACCAAGAGATAATACTAAGATGCCCAACGCTAGCAAAAACAACAGGTTTTATTTGACTTCTGTAACAGAGCACACCCACCTTGTCCCATTGACCAAGCATAGCCACTCCCGCCCCATAACTCTTTCTCCTCACTTCGGTAAAATCATCAGAAGGATGACACAGGAGGGGACCTTGGGAGCTCCAGTGCGCTGACTGATGTATCGGCTGATCACTGACTAGGAGGAAGAGTAGGCGTTCCAGAAACCATCGTTATAGTGTGTTTAGAGGTGCTCCAAGTGGTAGACATGTTTTTGCCACAATAGTAGTCCCCAGGATCCCATGATGCTCTAAGGGACCCCTGGGGTGAGCTTGAAGAATACATAGGAATGGCCATGATTAGAGTGTTTTTTTCTTTTTTTGGATTGGGGCTCAACATGGTTGACCTTGAATTTGAAGATTCACATATTCTCAACTAAGTTAGCTCTGTATCCTTAATTTTTCAAATGTACTTTTTCTCCCATCCCCTTTTGAACTTCCAGAAATTGAGATGTTTCTTAAAATCAGCAAAAACATGTTGTATAGGTTTCTTTCCAGATAAATGAATGTTGCATCTTACCATTCATCATGACTTAGAATTGAGGGAATTTGGTATTTTTATTTGTGTTCCTTTTGAGCGACTCTGATTGTTGAAGATTACTGCCCTAACCCCACTGACATCTTCTGCCTGTTTAATTTTAATTTCTTCCAATTATGTAGCCTCTCCTTATGTAGGCCTGAAAGTCTAGAACTCGGATTATTAGACAAAAATAATTCTTACTCAACTGTAGACTTATCTCACATGGTGTATCTGTAAAGAAGTATTTAAAATAGGATTTTAGACCCATTTGAGTTATGTTTTATAAATATAATGTATTCTTGGTAGTATTACTGAGCTTTTATATCTTCTGATCATTTTTGCCTTTGTAATGATTTACAAAGCAGATATTCTTTTTCTTTTTAATTTAATTAATTTATTTTTGGCTGCGTTGGGTCTTTGTTGCTACGCACGGGCTTTCTCTAGTTGCAGCGAGCAGGGGCTACTCTTTGTTGCGGCGCGCGGGCTTCTCATTGCGGTGGCTTCTCTTGTTGCGGAGCACGGGCTCTAGGCGCACGGGTTTCAGTAGTTGTGGCTCGCGGGCTCTAGGGCACAGGCTCCGTAGTTGTGGCTCGCGGGCTCTAGGGCACAGGCTCAGTAGTTGTGGCGCACAGGCTTAGTTGCTCCGTGGTGTGTGGGATCTTCCCGGACCAGGGCTTGAACCCATGTCCCCTGAGTTGGCAGGCGGATTCTTAACCACTGAGCCACCGGGGAAGTCCCTAAAGCAGATATTCTTTTAGAAGAAAATTTTAAATATTTACATTTAGTTGTAAGCATTAGACAGTGGGATTTCTTAGCAGTGTGGCACAAGCTCCCTTCATGAAAGGTAGATATTGTTAGTGGTGGTGAAGCTTCACTGTCACAGAAGTTGTTTATCAGTCCTTGTTCTAAATGTATTGTTTAAACCTGTGTG
This sequence comes from Phocoena sinus, assembly GCF_008692025.1. NCBI lineage: Eukaryota > Metazoa > Chordata > Mammalia > Artiodactyla > Phocoenidae > Phocoena > Phocoena sinus. Next base: position 112,143,309 of record NC_045767.1, read on the forward strand.
TTACAGAAACAGTTGGTGTCAAAATCCTTCAGGCCCTAAAGACAAAAACCTGAGAAGCTCAAGTCTGTCAGAGATTGACAGCTTGCATGTTAAGACAGTAAAAATAATGGATAATAATAAAACCTTTGCCTGGACCAATTTTAGCTATGTGTAAAGTTCTCTTTAATTCTTTTCCCTAAAGAACTCTTTCATTTTGGAATCCTAACACTGGCAAGCTTGAGCTTTACATAAAACTTATAAAGATGCTTTGAAAAATACATATTTTAGAAATGAAACATCTACAGTTCTTATCACAGTCTGGGTCCAGTGATCTTGCTGGTTGGAGTTTACATCTAACCTTAACTGTAAATTAGAGAGTAGTATATTTTGGGGGATGAAACTTAATTCATCCATAAACTTGTTAATAGTGTTATGTTTCATGGAACAAAAGAAAGTAAAACCAAAACTGACAGAATCTGGACAAATGCAGCTAATGTAGCACACGCACATGTAGTTATATCTCCTACTTAACAGACAAAACAAGATCTTAGATATCATCTTATATTTTAAGGATCTACTTTTTTTTTTTTTTTTTTTTTGCGGTACGCGGGCCTCTCACTGTTGCGGCCTCTTCCGTTGCGGAGCACAGGCTCCGGACTCGCAGGCTCGGCGGCCATGGCTCACCGGCCCAGCCGCTCCGTGGCATGTGGTATCTTCCCGGACCGGGGCATGAACCCTTGTCCCCTGCATCGGCAGGCGGACTCCCAACCACTGCGCCACCAGCGAAGCCCAAGGATCTGCTTTTGAATATATTCAAGGAGATCAGTTGCTTGCTCTGATTATTACACGGGTAGGGGAAGTATTTAGTTTTGTTGACAGTCATTGGGGAAACAATTTGCTACTGCGTTGCTTACTTAATGGCAGCAGGGAAATTCTGGTTTCTCTCTCCCTGGTGAATAAATTATCGGTTGTTTAGGTCTGTTTTGATCTTACCCCTCTTATGCTGTAGCACACTTGGTGGATGACAAGCACCTGTGTGAAACAGCCCCCTGTACTACCGTGAGAGAGAATACCCATATTTCATGCAGAGTTACTGCACTTTACATGTCACAACTTCCTGCTAGCCGTAAGTCCAGTCGTGTCTTTCTCAGGGATCTATAGCACACTTATGTGTCGTAACATCTCTGCTATTATAGAGAAGGCAAACAATAGGAACAATGTAGTAGAGAGAGAGAAAAGAGAGACATTGAGACACACATGCACACAGAGGCTGCTTTGCAACTTCACTCTGCTTATTTTTCTCCCACCTCCTGTAATTTTGATGACTCACAGTATGTAGTAATGTAGGAAGGACATCATTTACAGATAAGGATACCAAGATGCAAGATGTCTTGCTCAGGGTTACAAAGCTGTTTGGCAGCAGAGCTGAGAGATTTGGGTGTGAAGAAATGTATTCATTATGGTACCCCCTCCCCAGGGATGCACACCCCTCCCCCCATTCTCCTTGCTTTGTCACAGCAGCAGACCTTGTGATGCTTGTTTTAGAGAATCATTTTGGTAAATGTATGCTTATACAAATGATCCAGTAATCTATAATCATTGTCATTGATCACTGAGTCATTGTAATCATTGATCCTGAAGTGTGATACTGGTTTTCTCTCTCATACCCATGTTAACTTCTGAAATAATATTTGGCTTTTGTCACAGATATTTTGCCGTGTCTTTATTTCTATAATTTACCAGCCTGTAACAGTTTTTAAAAAGAGAGACTTCTGTAGTAGTTAAGGCACGTAGAATGATTTTTTATTCAATTAAAGATAGCTAATCCTTCTCAGAGTTATGCTGTCTTCTCTGGTTAATAATGGAGCATATAGGAGGATAAAGGCATTGTTACGTAGATGCTGGCCTCACCAGCTGGTTGTCATTCTGCGCTGAGATTTATGTTTGTTTTTGTTAGAACTATGTAGAGGTTGGAAATGAGTAATTTGTGAATTGGAAACAAATGCAGACATTTTAAAATTATATCACATTTAGAAAAACCTTGGGATTGAAGACTTTTTAAAAATATGAGATAGACATAATTTTAGGTTTTTTTACTTTTACTATAGATCCATCATTTCCCATTTATTACCATAACACTTCTCCTTCATTTGTTCATATATTTAAAATAATGCTGAAGTGATTTGTGATGTATATTTCAAGGCAAATTAAAACTAAATACCTTCCTCTTTGAGGTCATTTCTTTTTTTGGCTTATCATCTTTAAATCCCCATGCTCCCTCTCTTCAACTTTATTTTAACCACACCAGTTATATTTTCTTTCATGTAGCTTGTAAACTTTTTATGAGTTACTCAAAATAGGTACAAAGCAACCTGGTTTAGTTATATTTGGTTGGGCTGCTTCAGTTATGAAGAAAGCTAATAAGATGATACTGTTTCAATTTTTATAACTGGTAAATTTTGAAGTACTCTTTTTTCCATTCAGATAGCTATCTTCTATGAAAATCTTTCTAATATATGTACTGAATTTCTAATGCCTTAGGTCAGTAAATTCCTAAGTATTCATAAGAGTATGATTTTCCTTTTAAAAATACTAGTAGAGAACATTTGATTTTTAAGTGGGTGTTGGGACCCAAAATGCACATTCTCCTAAAGTAACCTGAAGTATAAATATAATGTCAAATTGGAGTCAGATCAGTAAATTAAAAAACCCATGTAATTCTAAGCATAATTTTGACTAATTATAAAATTTTCCTTCTTAAATCGAAAAGAGAATTTCACAAATACCTATTGATTTTTATTTCTCAAAAATTCTAATTAACACTTTATATGTTAACTTATGCCAATTTCTCCATTCTATCCTTTTTGTAAAAATGTGCAAGATAATATTTTTCTCTCATATTTCATAAGAATTGGCACTTGTGTTATTAAGTCAGCGCCTTACAGAAATTTGTGTACAGCAAATTAAAGCTACATTTACATGGGTTGTAGTTCCCAGGAGATAAATAATATCCCCATTTAAAGAGGAAATACAAATAACAGAAGTTCACTATAAATTTATATAGTTTTAAAAAATTGCTGTAAATAACTCCCTCATTATATATATAAATAAAGATTAAGCAAACCAATGTTATTCAGCCACACCAGAAACAACCGCTATAAATATTTCACAGATTCCTTCCAGTCTCTTCTCTGTGTGTGTTTTGTGTGCACTCAGTTACATAAATTGAACATAATTGTGATCGTGTTTTATATTACAATCACCTTCTTTTTTCCGTTAGCGCGTCATAAGCATTTTCAATATGAAAAATATTTTTAATACTTGAAAAAGCCTATTGTAGCCTTTATCCTGTTTCATAATGTGCTTAAGTTTTCTCTTTTTGACCATTCAAGTTCACATATGGTTTTTTCCTCATATAACTCATGGAAAGTGCACATTTGTACTTAAATCTCTACCTGAATTCTGACACTTTAAGATGAATTCCTAAAAGGGGGCTTGTCAGATGAAAGAGCGAGGATTTCTGAAAGTATATGTCATAAAACTGTCTTTATAAATATAGTACAACGTACATTACTATCAGCATTAATTTTCATATGAAAGCAAAAGATGCCTATAAGAAGCTACACCAAGAGAAAATATTCAGAAGGTGTTGTGGGATCTTGCAGCCTAAAACTTTTAGCATTGTTGTGAAGAAACATTACTTACTGGTTAGATAGTAAGGGGTTCAGAGTTTTCCAGAAAGTTTATTTTTATCTTGCTCGAGTTGTATTTAGGTGTTGGATAGTCGGGAATACTAACACCCAAACGTGGTAGCTCAGAGGTGACACTGCAGGTCATTTTGCATGACAGGTGGGCTCGGGCACCATGTCAGCTCCGAACCACCCAGAACGGCCGTGGTTTGCCACGGAGTGAATGTAGCCGTGACTGGGCACAGCCAACCCTGGGAAGACCCTGTTGGGCTTTGTGAGTAACTGGCTGATCAAAGTGACTGAAGAGTGAGCCGTGATGTAGGAGGGAATCAAGTGCTGGCCCTAACTATTCTGGTCCCATGACATACTGCCAAAGCCATTTTGTAAAAATAAATTCTCATAGCAACTTTGATCCTGTCAAAACATTGGTTATTTAAAACTTTCACTTGTCTAAGTTATAGATAATCAAGAGTTTTCCACATTAAAAGTACATAATTGTCATTTATTATTATAATATTTGGAGAATGCTGTTTTCAGTGTTAGAATTTTGCATAATAGAGATTTTACATCAATTTCGTTGTATAAAACACTCAAATTGTTTACTGTGTTCACTGAAGATTCTGTGTCATTATTGGACGTATGTTTCCTTAGTTATGAGAATATTGTAATTTATTTTGGTATCAGAAACAGGTATAGAATTTGTGATTGTTTTTACAAATGAGTGGTAATGGAAGACTTCGGATTTTAATTTTTCTTTTAGAATCTTCTGGATTATTAGGAAGTCAGAAACTTAGTTTTCATTTCAAAACCAATGTGAACATTATTTACTTCTAAAATGAATGATCCTTCCTAGGAAATTACAAAACTGTTTGCAAGTGATTATTAATAACATCAAGATCATGTTTAAAATATGTGGACAGGCAGGTAGTCTTTTAGTATTTTATTAAAATACCATATTGAATGAAGGCTTTTACATCTATATTTACAATGTACTGTGTACATTGTAAATATAGATGTAAAATATTATTTTATACCAATTAGGCCATTTATGGGAAAATATATATATAACTATGTACATAGTAAACTCACAACACCTTTTCCATGACTGATACTGAAGAAAGCTCTTAAATGTTAAAGAGGTCTTGTATTTGAAGCATGGTTTTCTATCTGGAAGAATGATAATATTTTTCACAGAACTAAAAAATGGCCAAGTTTAATACTGTGCTAAAAACGGGGCACTTGCATCTGAAACTGTGTTGTTTGTTGATTTCTGGTGACGCGTGGTAGCAAGGTGGGTGCTTCAGTCTCCCTCATGGCACACTTGCTCTTTCCTTTCCACCTCAAACTGTGTGATCAGATTACTTTTGAAGATCTTTTCCCCACATGGTCCTTCAGTTGTTGCTTTTAACTGAATCCACTCTTAGTTGCTCTTGGGAGAGTTTGGTTCCAGGTTTGGAACTGCGATGCCATACACTTGCTCTTGTGACAAAATACACCTCTTTCAAATAGAAGTTGCCATATTTGCAGCTTCTGTAAATGAGACCCTTCCATCACCTGCTTTCCTCCTAGAAAAGATGTATCAGCCATTTCCATAAAACCTGCAAGTGTGTGCTATGGCAAGCAAGAAAGGCTTGTCATAGGATTTCGGGATCTGAGTTTTTTGCCGTTGAGCTTAGCAAGAAGATTGCTTTGCCTGGGGGTATGTTTACCATTTTGCGAGACAGAATACATAGAAGAAGGGGAAGGCCAGGCTTCAGTAGGTAAGCTCAAAGCATATAGACTTTAAAAACTGGAATATGAAGAACGGTTGAAAACTCGGCATAGCATAATAGAAAGAGCAAAGAATTCAGGGTCAAAACTGAGCCCCATTTTCGCACCTTACTAACTGTGTAGTCCTGGCTAAGCTGTTTAAGTTCAGTTTTCTTTCATTTTGTAAACGGGGCCAATAACAATTCTCCCCAAGGTTTGTCCTCAGATTTAAAAGGATTTTAACTTTTAGCTAGATTTACAATAACAGCGTTTTGTTCTTTTTAGTTTACAGAACGTAAATTGAAAGTTTTTTTAATCAATACAAAATCTGGTAGGAACCATACCCAAGTGTATTATTATTATTTTTACATCTTTATTGGAGTACAATTGCTTTACAATGGTGTGTTAGTTTCTGCTTTATAACAAAGTGAATCAGTTATACATTCACATGTGTTCCCATATCTCTTCCCTCTTGCGTCTCCTTTATTATTGTTGTCCACCAGGTCAAGTTTCTCACAAATATAACACGTTGGGTGGTTTACAAATATTTTTGTATATCAAAGCTTGCCCTGAGTGAAATGGACCTGTTGCAGATTTGAAGTTCTTCAGGACTAAGTACATTAAAAATGATCATGTTTTATATGGTTTGTTTTAATGGATCGTAATAAATCTGCTTACTACTCACAAGATAAATGTTATTGGACTGTAGCCCAAGGACTTTCTAAAGACTGAAATGTTTCCTTTCTCTGGTAAATTATCCATCATATTTTATCTTATTTTGGTATGGCTTATTTCTTGCAGTTGGTAATAAAAGAGAGTCCTGGGTCATTTAAATAAGTAATTAAAAGGACCATTTACTGGTTTTTGCCTTTGAAAAGTGTTAGTTTTATTTGTTGTGAGTTAATGATGGATTTACTGTCTATACTTACAGCTTCCAGTAGTTCAAAGGTGAATCATTCCGACAGTAAAAAAATTTTTTCTGAATTGTTACATATCTTTAAAAACATACGCTTTCTTTTTTTAGGAAAAAAGGCCTTATAAATTTGCTGAAATCCAAGCTAAACAAAACTCTGAGGCAAGAATGTATTAATTTTAAAAGTCTGGATAAATGCCAGCTGTAGCTAAGTTGAATCATTGTCTCATGAGACATTTATTTGAATTAAAGGGACATTATTTAATAGAGTACATACAAAACTGTATACGACTTGTCAAATGAAAGTACATTATAGTTTTGCGATTTCTTTCTTCTTCTTATACTTTTGCAAGTGACTTTCAGGGAAATTCTTTCTCTCATCCCTTCAGTATTTTAGCGCCTGCTGCGTTCCAGGCACTGTACTAGGTATTTAACAGCTGGCTCTCTGTGGGTGAAGAAAGGCCTGATTTTTAGTGTTTGTTGATTTCTGTGGTGTAAATACTCCCACCATAGCTGATTTCACAAAGCAAATGTGACGTTACTGAATGTCAGTTGGGAAAAGGTGCTAAGGTAGCCTGCGGTTATGCGATATTTCCACCTAAAGGACATAGAGGAAACGGTAGTAAAATAATTAGAAAACGATGAGTTTTGAGTATTTATTACCTTTTTAAATACAATTAATTAGTTGTAAGTTTACAGAAGGTAATTTTTAATAATAGCTGTCTTATATCAACCAACTGGCCAGATTCCTGAAGATTTAAGAATTAGCTTTCATGACCAACTGAAAGCTGTCTCAATACACTGCGAAGGAACAAGCAAAATGAAAAATTAAAGGTGATAAGTATTATCAAAAATTAAAGCAAAAAAAAAAAATCTAGGGATTGCTGAGTGTGTGTGCACATGTGTGCAGGTATACCGCCTTAGAAAGTGCGGGCAGTAGCAGCCTTACCTAGAAGTTGACATTTGAGCAACTTTCCAAAGGAGGTAAAGGAGACAGTTATGCAGCCGCAGGGGAAGAGTACTCCAGGCAGGTGCCAAAGCCCTGGGCAGGAGTGACTTGGCACATTCCAGAGTCATCATGGAAGCCCACTTGGCTGGTCCAGACTAAGTGAGGGGCCTTATCATGAAGGCTCTTGTTAGCCATTAGTAGGACTTGGGCTGTTATTCAGGCAAGGTAGGAAAATATTAGAAACTTCTGAATGACACTTGTTTCAGGTGTCACAGGATGACTCTGGCTGCTGCTGATTCTAGGGGCCAAGGGCAGAGGTGTGGAAACCTGTTAGGACACTATTGCCATAATTCACTGAATGATCGCCTGGACACGGTGGTAGTGATGGAGGTGGTTAGAAGTCACCAAATTCTGGATCTGTTTTTTTTTTTTTTTTTTTTTTTTTTTTTTTTTTTTTTGCGGTACGCGGGCCTCTCACTGTTGTGGCCTCTCCTGTTGAGGAGCACAGGCTCCGGACGCGCAGGCCCAGCGGCCATGGCCCACGGGCCCAGCCGCTCCGCGGCATGCGGGATCCTCCTGGACCGGGGCACAAACCCGTGTCCCCTGCATCGGCAGGCGGACCCTCAACCACCGCACCACCAGGGAAGCCCTGGATCTGTTTTGATGGTAGAGTTGATTGGATTTGCTGACGTGGGGTGCAGGGAGAGAAGATGGTGACTCCAAGGCTTGTGCTGCAGCCACCGGAAGAATGGAATTACGATTGATTGAGGTGGGGAAGCCTGCTACAGATTTAGAAGGATATTTATTTATTTTTTTTTTGGAGATGTTAAGCTTGGGGTATCTGTTGGGCATTTAAGCAGGTATGCTGAGTGGGCAGTTGGATTTAAGGATCAGGGGAGAGATTGGGTTTGGAGATAGAAATCTGAGAGTCCTGAGAAATAGAGATGGATGAGGTTACCAAGAGGATGGAGAAGAGAAAAGGTCAAGAGCAACCAACAGATTGGAAAGATGAGCTGGTGAAGGAGCCGAGCTATATATAGCCCCGGCGTTAGAAGGGAAATAAAGGGCATGGTGTTGGGAAAGCAAGTGAAGTGCGTGTTTCAAGGACAGGGTGATCAAACATGTCTGATGCTGCAGGTTATAGGTCAGGATAAGGCAGGAACTGAGAATCGTCCAGTAGACTTAGAATGTGAGGGTCATTGGCGACCATTGTTGAGAGCAGTTCTGCTGTGACTGACCGTGTTCAGAGAGTGGGTTCACAGGAGTATGGGAGGAGAGAAATTAGAGACCAGGAGCATGGGGATTTCTCCTTAGTTTTAGCTGTGAAGGCCAGCAGAGAAATTGGTGGTAGCTGGCTGGGGAAATGGAGTCAAAGTGTTTTTCTTTCTTTAAAAAAAAAAATGATAGCATGCTGATATGCTAACGGCAGTGAATCAAAAGGAGCGAAACTGACATCGAGCATCATTTCTGAGCAGGCATGAGAATGTGGCGAGCTGACACACCAGGGAACACTCTGCATTAGTTAGACGCATCCTTGGGGCATCCATAGAGACACAAGGGAATGCGGAGTCCATGGGTTGCAGGCGGGCAGATGTGCTGGTGGATTCCTACAAGAGATCTCTTCGGGCTTCCCTGGTGGCGGCAGTGGTTGGAGAGTCCGCCTGCCGATGCAGGGGACGCGGATTCGTGCCCCGGTCCGGGAAGATCCCACATGCCGTGGAGCGGCTGGGCCCGTGAGCCACGGCCGCTGAGCCTGTGCGCCCAGAGCCTGTGCTCCGCAACGGGAGAGGCCGCAACAGTGAGAGGCCCCGCGTACTGCAAAACTAAAACAAAAACAGAAACAAACAAAAAAAAGAGAGATCTCTTCCAATTTGCCTATGTCTTCTCAGTTAAAAGGGAAGGGTATGAATAGCTTTCTAGTTGAACGTGAGGGTGACTAGGACTAGGGAACTGCTGTCTGCTGCCTAGGTGATTGGTAGGCAGCACTAAAGGTTCACATGCATTTGTCGATCTTGAGATTAAAATGAGACCCATCTTCTGAGTGGAGTTTTCTCTAGCCATGGTCAGAGGCATGGATGCAGGTGTGGGGTTGGTGGGTGGAGACTTGGATTAAAGCAGGGTTAGAGTTTCGCTAGGCAAGTATGATGAAACAAGTATGAGGGAGCAAGAGGAAATTGAAGATTTATGCAAGAGGAGAGATTAAAATATTTGGGAAATGAAATAATGTAATTCTAGCATAAATCTACGCAAGTATTTTAGGAGGTAGCTCAAAACTTTTTTGTTATATTTGATTGGCCCAAAAAGTTTGTTTGGATTGCCGTAAAACCATTGCAGTTAAATAATCATATCGCATTTATTTATAGTTCTTAGAGGCAAGGACAGTATTTTTATAAGCCCTGTGATCTCTTTTATAATTTTCTCCTCCACCCCGCCTGTCACCCCACCAAGCAAAATCTGTATCTCTCTTCTTGCTCCTTTATCGCTCATTAAACTTGCATTGATGGTCAGGGTGAGTGTCATCTAGATGATCACTTAACACATTCTGTGAGTTTTTATAATTACTGTGATAAGAGGTAAATAAGGAGTCATATGCTTTAAAATTCACATACCACATGGCTTCCATGTGAACTTGGACAATTCCATGATCTTCCAAGGTCGTTTGTAGATTAAGAGGGATGATATTAAGATTTCTGAACTCTATTCCTGCTTATAAAAACACTATACCGTTTTTCCCAATTTTTTTTTATTGTGGTAAAGTACACAAACATAAAATTTACCATCTTAACCATTTTTGTGTGTACAGTTCAGTGGTATTAACATACATTCGCAGTGTGCTGCTATTCACCACCATCCATCTCCAGAACTCTTTTCATCTTGGAAATCTGCAACTCTGTACCCAACAGACACTACATCTTTTTCTTAAATTTGAGGTATAGTAGATTTACAATGTGTGTTAGCTTCTGGTATACAACCAAGTGATTCAGTTGTATATATATATATTCTTCTTCATATTCTTTTCCATTGTGGTTTATCACAGGATATTGAATATAGTTCCCTGTGCTATATAATAGGACCTTATTGTTTATTCATTCTATATATAGTAGTTTGCATCTGCTGCTCCCAAACTTCCATCCATTCCTCCCCTGCCCAACCTCCTTGGCAACCACAAAACCTTTTCTCTGTGCCTGTGAGCCTGTTTCTTTTTTGTAGCTGTTCATTTGTGTCGTATTTTAGGATTCCACATATGAGAGATATCATATGGTATATTTGTCATTCTCTCTCTGACTTTATTTAGTATGATAATCTGTAGGTCCATCCATGTAGCTGCAAATGGCATTATTTTCATTCTTTTTTATGGCTGAGTAAATATTTCATTGGATATATGTACCACACCTTCTTTTATTCATTATGTGATTTTCATGTAAAAGATATTTGAGTAGTTCTTTGTCATACACAGATCTCACGTAATCGGAATCTCATTTGTCAAATGTTTGCCTACCAATCTCATTTCATCCTCATGTTAGTCTGTAAGTTAAAACTTCAGGCAGTTATGTTGAAAATTATAAAGTAGGATAGAAATAGAATACAGAATAACGGACTGATTTCTTCACTTGTTATTTTGTTTTCACTTTGTAGTAGACAATATATTTTAACCACAATCATAAGTTAGATCTGAAGTTGTCAAAAATGACTGCTGCAAGCGAGAATTCAACAGAGGAAAACCATCTTAAGTAGGAAAATTTTCAGATAGTTGTCATTTCTCTTTGCCAAGTTTTAGCTTGTTTTATTTTTTTACTTAATATAATGTAACACAGCAACAAAACTCTCCTAGTGTTTAAATATAACGTGGTTTCTTATTAGTGAGGTATAAATATAAAAAACATTTAAATTCAAAAAACCCTAAAACTGTCACAAAAATATTTGTTAAAAGGAAAACCTTCCCTCACTATGCTTAGAATATAACTATGTCAAAGCTGTCACATTTAATCCACAAATTCTGGTGAAAGGGACACATAGTTGTAAACAAGTATTATCTCTTAACTATGAGTCTTTCCACTGCAGAACTGATCTTTCATTTCATTTGCCCCATAAGGTATATGTGCCATAATCTATTTTTAATGTTTACAGCATATTTATAGGGTGAAATTATGCATTTAAATCTATGTTATGTGTTTGGAAACCATCTGTTAGAACTTATTGGAAAATAGAAACTTCTTATATTAATGTGTTTCCTTATTTGGGGGCGGGGAGGCTTAAACATTTAATATTATCTTTCCTAGTCCACAACTGAAAGAATGGAGAACATGAAATGAGTTCTGTTGTTTTCCCACAAGAGAATTCAAACTGCTTTGTAATCTGTCATATTTCAGAATCATTATGTTATAAAAATAAACACTTATGATTTCCAAGGCAGCAAAAAATATGTCCAGTTAATAGTAATTTAGTATTTAAAGTTCAGCATGTGTGGAGGGAATATTCATAATAGACTTTTCCTCAGATATAGGATGATAAATCTTATTATTGAAAATTCACTTAACCAGTTGGAGAAGGTACAGTAAGGGGTGGATTCAAAATGAATACAACATGGGACTTCCCTGGTGGCGCACTGGTTAAGAATCCACCTGCCAATGCAGGGGACATGGGTTCGAGCCCTGGTCTGGGAAGATCCCACATGCCGCAGTGCAGCAAAGCCCGTGAGCCACAACTACTGAGCCTGCGCTCTAGAGCCAGCAAGCCACAACTACTGAAGCCCACGTGCCTAGAGCCCGTGCTCCACAACAAGAGAAGCCACCACAATGAGAAGCCTGCACACCACAACGAAGAGTAGCCCCCACTCACCGCAAGTAGAGAAAGGCCGCGCACAGCACGAAAACCAACACAGCCAAAAAAAAAAAAAAAAGAAAAGAATACAGCAGTGACCCTGATTTCAAGGAAGTTTAATCGAGCTGTAAAATATGCAAAATACTCTATAACCAAGGGTATGATGAGTCTCAAAGAGAGGTGTAAGAATTTTGTACAAATTGATCAAAGTTTGTTTTCAGCGTAACCAGTAAATCTATAGGTAATGGCATTAAGGAAATTTTTTTACTTACCTCCCCTTGATTTTATCACTTTGGAAATGATCAGATGTGTTCTCTTTTCTCTCAATTTTTCTTTTTTATATCTAGGAGATTTTATCTCTTTTGGAAAGTATATTAAATCCTTCCCTTCCCCCAATTGTGGAACCATTTATGGATGACTTTTATTTATTAAAATAAATACACTCCCTCAAGAATTGCAAGTGCAAATATTTCATTGACTTTCACTGTGAAAGGTTAAGAGTGAATAAGGAGAGAGGCTTCTGGTACAAGAACTCTAGGTACTGTTTCCATCATTGCCGTGTAACCTCTAGCAAGAGGAAAGACAGACACGAAGAGCACCACTGATTCAAAATCCATCTTTGGCACTTGTATTTCAAGTTCATATTTAAATTTTTATAAGTGAAACACATGTGCAGAGAAGCTGTGTAGAAATGATGACAAAATATACCTGGGTCAGCAGAGCCTTGGTGTACATCTTCAATTAAAAATAACATTTCTTTAGTTCACTAAAATCGAGACGCTTATGTCCCAGAATTTTTCATTTAATAGTCATTCCATTTTCTATTTGGATTAGTATTTTTCCTGTATTTCTTCTGGACTTTCAAGTATGAGTGGAAAGGAAGGTGAAATATAGAAATTCATTTACTTACATCAGAGTATGAAAGTCACGTTGTTATTTTTAGAAAGTGAAAAAACAAACAACAAACACATTAACATCCTAAAAAAGAACACGGTTGGGTTTTAGTTTCCGCTATAGATTTTATTAGATTCTCTTTTTCAGTAGACTTCATCTAGGAATTTTGTTTCCCCAGAGATTTGGAATATAAAAGTTGTTCTTGAGCTTTTAAAAAAATTCCAAACAAACAAAAAACAAACAAAAACAAAGTAAGGAAGGTACAGAAAACTAGAGAAAGGGAAGTGACAAGAATCTCATTTTCATAGAGTGAGTAGGAGGGTGACAGACTGACACCACTCCTGGGTTCTTCCCCAACAGTTATTTGAAATATGTAAGTCCTTTGAGGTGAATTATCTTGCTATTTACTTCATTAAAACCAATTCCATTGTTTGCATGTTTTTACTTTAAAGTCTGCAGATTTTTTTAAAAAAAAATTATTGGAGTGTAGTTGATTTACAATGTTGTGTTAGTTTCAGGTATACAGTAAAAGCGATTCAGTTATACATATACACACACACATACACACACATTGTTTTGCAGATTCTTTACCCATATCGTAAGTGTGGGATCATGGCCCAATGGTTCTGTAGGTTGTTTGAAATGCCAGCTCCTTAAAAGTATTTGGTGAATAATTATAACAGAATCTGGACTAGAAGGGGTGTATACTTGGTATTAATTTTTTGTTTAAAATTGCTACTGACTATCATCAGAGGATGGGATAACCTGATATATTACATGCCTTTTGATGTGACACAATAAAAGAATACTCAGCATCACGTTATGTAGAATTCTTGCAAAAAACAGCTTATCCTAGGTCACCAGAATGTTGGACCCCATTTACAAAAGTCTGTTTCCTAAAAAAAAGATGGATTTTTCAAAACGCAGTGAATGGCCCTTGATTGGATTCCTTATCGAAACAAAGTACAAAAGACATTTTGAGGACAGCTGGGACAATTGTGATATTGACTATATGTTAGATACCATTGAATTAAAGCCAGTTTTCTTAGGTGTGATAATGGAATTATGGTTATGTTGGGCAATATTCTTAATCTTAGAAGATACGTATTCATGTATATGAGGTAAGATTTATGATGTTTACGTGTATTTTCACATGTTGCAGCAGAAGGAAAAAACTGTATGTATTAGGGTTTTCCAGAGAAAACAGACCCAATAGAGAGAGAGAGAGATAGTGTGTGTGTGTGTGTGTGTGTGTGTGTGTGTGTGTGTGTGTGTGTGGAGAGAGAGAGAGAGAGAATGATCGATGGATTGATTGATTTTTAAGGATTGGCTTGTATAATTATGGAGGCTGTCAAGTCCACAATCTGCAAGGTGAGCAATCAGGCTGGAGACCCAGGGAAGAGCAATGTTGTCCATTCAAGTCCACAGGCTTTCAGACTGAAGACTCAGGCGGAGCTGAGGTTGCAGTTTAAGTCTGAAGGCTGGCAGAATTCTTGCTGAGGGGAGGTCAGTCTTTGGTTTGTATTTGGGATTTCAGCTGATTGGATGAGGCCCATCCATGATTCCCACAGTTTTCTTTGTGATCTAGACTCCTGATACTGCAGCATCTTGTCCCTACAGTTCCAACTGTGGCAGACAGAAAAGCTGAAGAGCCCCCAGGTGTCTATCTTAAAAATCAGTGAGAGAAGTCATCTTCCTTCCCGAAGTCCCAAAGTGCCGCCAAGAGGAACTTAATATATAACAGAAGGAAGAACTTTCTAATTCAAATGCATTAGAATCCAGGAAAAACCTCTACTCTAAGGCCTCTATTCTACCTCTTGCTTCCTTGGCAGTTACTTAATTTATGTCCCCTTCTGGGGGAAAATGCAGGTTAGATTGCCTAGAAACAGTCCATGATGGGCGGCAGAAGAATAACTCAGTTTATTAAACACATCTGAAACTGTAAAGTGCTGCACAAGTACAAGGCAGTGGTATGGCGTACGTTGTGGGCCAGATGGCTCTCGTGGACTTATTAATCATGCTAAATAGATTCACCTTTTGTCCTTTCATTAGTCAATCCTCAGAACCCCTTCCATGACCCTTTAGCTCCTGCAAGTCTGTCTTTTTCTGAGAACTCTGGGAGCAGCTGCTTACTTGGCATGTAAAATAAAAGCATCTAGAATAGCCAGCACACATATTGAATCTCTAACTTCTATGAATTTTTATAAAATATTCATATTCCTAAAAGGACCTTCGCCTGTTTTCTTTTTTTTTTTTTTTTAAACATCTTTATTGGGGTATAATTGCTTTACAATGGTGTGTTTAGTTTCTGCTTTATAACAAAGTGAATCAGCCTATACATATACATATGTTCCCATATGTCTTCCCTCTTGCGTCTCCCTCCCTCCCACTCTCCCCATCCCACCCTTCCAGGCTGTCACAAAGCACCGAGCTAATATCCCTGTGCCTTGTGGCTGCTTCCCCCCAGCTATCTACCTTACTACGTTTGTTAGTGTGTATATGTCCATGACTCTCTCTCGCCCTGTCAAAACTCACCCCTCCCCCTCCCCATACCCTCAAGTCCGTTCTCCAGTAGGTCTGCGTCTTTATTCCTATCTTACCCCTAGGTTCTTCATGACATTTTTTTCCCTTAAATTCCATATATATGTGTTAGCATACGGTATTTGTCTTTTTCTTTCTGACTTACTTCACTCTGTATGACAGACTCTAGGTCTATCCATCTCATTACAAATAGCTCAATTTCATTTCTTTTTAAGGCTGAGTAATATTCCATTGTGTATATGTGCCACATCTTCTTTATCCATTCATCCGATGATGGGCGCTTAGGTTGTTTCCATGTCCTGGCTATTGTAAATAGAGCTGCAATGAACATTTTGGTACATGACTCTTTTTGAATTTTGGTTTTCTCAGGGTATATGCCAAGTAGTGGGATTGCTGGGTCATATGGTAATTCTATTTGTAGTTTTTTAAGGAACCTCCATACTGTTCTCCACAGTGGCTGAACCAATTCACATTCCCACCAGCAGTGCAAGAGTGTCCCCTTTTCTCCACACCCTCTCCAGCATTTATTGTTTCTAGATTTTTTGATGATGGCCATTCTGACTGGTGTGAGATGATATCTCATTGTAGTTTTGATTTGCATTTCTCTAATGATTAATGATGTTGAGCATTCTTTCATGTGTTTGTTGGCATTCTGTATATCTTCTTTGGAGAAATGTCTATTTAGGTCTTCTGCCCATTTTTGGATGGGGTTGTTTGTTTTTTTGTTATTGAGCTGCATGAGCTGCTTGTAAATTTTGGAGATTAATCCTTTGTCAGTTGCTTCATTTGCAAATGTTTTCTCCCATTCTGAGGGTTGTCTTTTGGTCTTGGTTATGGTTTCCTTTGCTGTGCAAAAGCTTTGAAGTTTCATTAGGTCCCATTTGTTTATTTTTGTTTTTATTTCCATTACTCTAGGAGGTGGGTCAGAAAGGATCTTGCTGTGATTTATGTCATAGAGTGTTCTTCCTGTGTTTTCTTCTAAGAGTTTGATAGTTTCTGGCCTTACATTTAGGTCTTTAATCCATTTTGAGCTTATTTTTGTGTATGGTGTTAGGGAGTGATCTAATCTCATACTTTTACATGTACCTGTCCAGTTTTCCCAGCACCATTTATTGAAGAGGCTGTCTTTTCTCCACTGTACATTCCTGCCTCCTTTATCAAAGATAAGGTGTCCATATGTGCGTGGGTTTATCTCTGGGCTTTCTATCCTGTTCCACTGATCTATCTTTCTGTTTTTGTGCCAGTACCATACTGTCTTGATTACTGTTGCTTTGTAATATAGTCTGAAGTCAGGGAGCCTTATTCCTCCAGCTCCTTTTTTCGTTCTCAAGATTGCTTTGGCTATTCGGGGTCTTTTGTGTTTCCATACAAATTGCGAAATTTTTTGTTCTAGTTCTGTGAAAAATGCCAGTGGTAGTTTGATAGGGATTGCATTGAATCTGTAGATTGCTTTGGGTAGTAGAGTCATTTTCACAATGTTGATTCTTCCCATCCAAGAACATGGTATATCTCTCCATCTATTTGTATCATCTTTAATTTCTTTCATCAGTGTCTTATAATTTTCTGCATACAGGTCTTTCGTATCCTTAGGTAGGTTTATTCCTAGATATTTTATTCTTTTTGTTGCAATGGTAAATGGGAGTGTTTTCTTGATTTCACTTTCAGATTTTTCATCATTAGTATATAGGAATGCCAGAGATTTCTGTGCATTAATTTTGTATCCTGCTACTTTACCAAATTCATTGATTAGCTCTAGTAGTTTTCTGGTAGCATCTTTAGGATTCTCTATGTATAGTATCATGTCATCTGCAAACAGTGACAGCTTTACTTCTTCTTTTCCGATTTGGATTCCTTTTATTTCCTTTTCTTCTCTGATTGCTGTGGCTAAAACTTCCAAAACTATGTTGAATAAGAGTGGTGAGAGTGGGCAACCTTGTCTTGTTCCTGATCTTAGTGGAAATGCTTTCAGTTTTTCACCATTGAGGATGATGTTTGCTGTGGGCTTGTCATATATGGCTTTTATTATGTTTAGGAAAGTTCCCTCTATGCCTACTTTCTGGAGGGTTTTTATCATAAATGGGTGTTGAATTTTGTCGAAAGCTTTCTCTGCATCTATTGAGATGATCATATGGTTTTTCTCCTTCAATTTGTTTATATGGTTTATCACATTGATAGATTTGCGTATATTGAAGAATCCTTGCATTCCTGGAATAAACCCCACTTGATCATGGTGTATGATCCTTTTAATGTGCTGTTGGATTCTGTTTGCTAGTATTTTGTTGAGGATTTTTGCATCTATGTTCATCAGTGATATTGGCCTGTAGTTTTCTTTCTTTGTGACATCCTTGTCTGGTTTTGGTATCAAGGTGATGGTGGCTTCGTAGAAGGAATTTGGGAGTGTTCCTCCCTCTGCTATATTTTGGAAGAGTTTGAGAAGGATAGGTGTTAGCTCTTCTCTAAACGTTTGATAGAATTCACCTGTGAAGCCATCTGGTCCTGGGCTTTTGTTTGTTGGAAGGTTTTTAATCACAGTTTCAATTTCAGTGCTTGTGATTGGTCTGTTCATATTTTCTATTTCTTCCTGATTCAGTCTTGGCAGGTTGTGCATTTCTAAGAATTTGTCCATTTCTTCCAGATTGTCCATTTTATTGGCATAGAGTTGCTTGTAGTAATCTCTCATGATTTTTTTTATTTCTGCAGTGTCAGTTGTTACTTCTCCTTTTTCATTTCTAATTCTATTGATTTGAGTCTTCTCCCTTTTTTTCTTGATGAGTCTGGCTAGTGGTTTATCTATTTTGTTTATCTTCTCAAAGAACCAGCTTTTAGTTTTATTGATCTTTGCTATTGTTTCCTTCATTTCTTTTTCATTTATTTCTGATCTGATTTTTATGATTTCTTTCCTTCTGCTAGCTTTGGGGTTTTTTTGTTCTTCTTTCTCTAATTGCTTGAGGTGCAAGGTTAGGTTGTTTATTCGAGATGTTTCCTGCTTCTTAAGGTGGGCTTGTATTGCTATAAACTTCCCCCTTAGAACTGCTTTTGCTGCATCCCATAGGTTTTGGGTCGTTGTGTCTCCATTGTCATTTGTTTCTAGGTATTTTTTTATTTCCTCTTTGATTTCTTCAGTGATCACTTCATTATTAAGTAGTGTATTGTTTAGCCTCCATGTGTTTGTATTTTTTAAAGATCTTTTCCTGTAATTGATATCTAGTCTCATGGCGTTGTGGTCGGAAAAGATACTTGATACAATTTCAGTTTTCTTAAATTTACCAAGGCTTGATTTGTGACCCAAGATATGATCTATCCTGGAGAATGTTCCATGAGCACTTGAGAAAAATGTGTATTCTGTTGTTTTTGGATGGAGTGTCCTATAAATATCAATTAAGTCCATCTTGTTTAATGTATCATTTAAAGCTTGTGTTTCCTTATTTATTTTCATTTTGGATGATCTGTCCATGGGTGAAAGTGGGGTGTTAAAGTCCCCTACTATGAATGTGTTACTGTTGATCTCCCCTTTTATGGTTGTTAGTATTTGCCTTATGTATTGAGGTGCTCCTATGTTGGGTGCATAAATATTTACAATTGTTATATCTTCTTCTTGGATCGATCCCTTGATCATTATGTAGTGTCCTTCTTTGTCCCTTTTAATAGTCCTTATTTTAAAGTCTATTTTGTCTGATATGAGAATTGCTACTCCAGCTTTCTTTTGGTTTCCATTTGCATGGAATATCTTTTTCCATCCCCTTACTTTCAGTCTGTATGTGTCTCTAGTTCTGAAGTGGGTCTCTTGTAGACAGCATATATAAGGGTCTTGTTTTTGTATCCATTCAGCCAATCTGTGTCTTTTGGTGGGAGCATTTAGTCCATTTACATTTAAGGTAATTATCAATATGTATGTTCCTATTTCCATTTTATATATTGTTTTGGGTTCGCTACTATAGGTCATTTCCTTCTCTTGTGTTTCGTGTCTAGAGAAGTTCCTTTAGCATTTGTTGTAAAGCTGGTTTGGTGGTGCTGAACTCTCTCAGCTTTTGCTTGTCTGTAAAGGTTTTAATTTCTCCATCAAATGTGAATGAGATCCTTGCTGGGTAGAGTAGTCTTGGTTGCAGGCTATTCTCCTTCATCACTTTCAGTATGTCCTGCCACTCCCTTCTGGCTTGTAGGGTTTCTGCTGAGAGATCAGCTGTTAACCTTATGGGGATTCCCTTGTGTGTTATTTGTTGTTTTTCTCTTGCTGCTTTTAATATGCTTTCTTTGTATTTAATTTTTGACAGTTTGATTAATATGTGTCTTGGCGTGTTTCTCCTTGTATTTATCCTGTATGGGACCCTCTGTGCTTCCTGGACTTGATTAACTATTTCCTTTCCCATATTAGGGAAGTTTTCAACTATAATCTCTTCAAATATTTTCTCAGTCCCTTTCTTTCTTTCTTCTTCTTCTGGAACCCCTATAATTCGAATGTTGGTGCGTTTCATGTTGTCCCAGAGGTCTCTGAGACTGTCCTCAGTTCTTTTCATTCTTTTTTCTTTATTCTGCTCTGCAGTAGTTATTTCCACTACTTTATCTTCCAGGTCACTTATCCGTTCTTCTGCCTCAGTTATTCTGCTATTGATCCTATCTAGAGTGATTTTAATTTCATTTATTGCATTGTTCATCGTTGCTTGTTTCGTCTTTAGTTCTTGTAGGTCCTTGTTAACTGTTTCTTGCATTTTGTCCATTCTACTTCCAAGATTTCGGATCATCCTTACTATCATTATTCTGAATTCTTTTTCAGGTAGATTGCCTATTTCCTCTTCATTTGTTAGGTCTGGTGGGTTTTTATCTTGCTCCTTCATCTGCTGTGTGTTTTTCTGTCTTCTCATTTTGCTTATCTTACTGTGTTTGGGGTCTCCTTTTTGCAGGCTGCACTTTCGTAGTTCCCGTTGTTTTTGATGTCTGTCTCCAGTGGCTAAGGTTGTTTCAGTGGGTTGTGTAGGCTTCCTGGTGGAGGGGACTAGTGCCTGTGTTGTGCTGGATGAGGCTGGATCTTGTCTCTCTAGTGGGCAGGTTCACGTCTGGTGGTGTGTTTTGGGGTGTCTGTGGCCTTATTATGATTTTAGGCAGCCTCTCTGCTAATGGGTGGGGTTGTGTTCCTGTTTTGCTAGTTGTTTGGCATAGGTTGTCCAGCACTGTGGCTTGCTGGTCGTTGAGTGAAGCTGGGTGCTGGTGTTAAGATGGAGGTCTCTGGGATATTTCCACCGTTTAATATTATGTGGAGCTGGGAGGTCTCTTGTTGACCAGTGTCCTGAAGTTGGCTCTCCTACCTCAGAGGCAGAGCCCTGACTCCTGGCTGGAGCACCAAGAGCCTTTCATCCACACAGCTCAGAATAAAAGGGAGAAAAAGTAGGGAGAATTAGTAGAAGTATGAGTAAAGAAAGAAGGAAAGGAGGAAAGGAAGGAAGGAAGAAAGAAGCAAAGAAGGAAAGAAAGGAGGGAGGGAGGAAGGAAGGAAGGAGGGAAAGAAGGAAAAAAGACAGAAAGAAAGATGATACAGTAAAAATAAAATAAAGTATAATATAGTTATTGAATTAAAAAATATTTAGAAAAAAAAAAAAAAAAGGGACGGATAGAACCTTAGGACAAATGTTGGAAGCAAAGCTATACAGAGAAAATCTTACACAGAAGCATACACATACACCTTCACAAAAAGAGGTAAAGGGGGAAAAATCATAAATCCTGCTCCCTGAGACCACCTCCTCAATTTGGGGTTATTCGTTGTCTAAAGGAGGGAAGGAAGGAAGGAAAGAAAGAACGAAGGTAAAGTATAATAAAGTTATTACAATTAAACTTAATTATTAAGAAAAAGAATGTTTTAAAAAAAAGTCATGGACGGATAGAGCCCTAGGACAAATGGTGGAAGCAAGAGTATACACACAGAAGCATACACGTACACATTCACAAAAAGAGGAAAAGGGAAAAAAATCATAGATCTCGCTCCTAAATTCCACCTCTTCAATTTGGGATCATTCCTTGTCTATTCAGGTATTCCACAGATGCAGGGTATATCAAGTTGATTGTGGAGCTTTAATCCGCTGCTTCTGTGGCTGCTGGGAGAGATTTCCCTTTCTCTTCTTTGTTCTCACAGCTCACAGGAGCTCAGCTTTGGATTTGGCCCTGCCTCTGCGTGTAGGTCGCTGGAGGGCGTCTGTTTTTTCGCTCAGACAGGACGGGGTTAAAGGAGCCGCTGATTCGGGGGCTCCGGCTCACTCAGGCCGGGGGTTGGGGGATGGGGGTAGGAGGGGCACTACGTGCGGGGCGGGCCTGCGGCTGCAGAGGCAGCGTGACGTTGCGGCAGAGGCCGGCGTGATGTTGCACCAGCCTGAGACCCGCCGTGCGTACTCCCGGGGAAGTTGTCCCTGGATCCCGGGAACCTGGCAGTGGCGGGCTGCACAGGCTCCGCGGAAGAGGGGTGTGGAGAGTGACCTGTGCTCGCACACAGGCCCCTTGGTGGCGGCAGCAGCAGCCTTAGCGTCTCCCGCCCGTCTCTGGGGTCCGCAGTTTTAGCCGCGGCTCGCGCCCGTCTCTGGGGTTCGCGCTTTTAGCCGCGGCTCGCGCCCGTCTCTGGAGTTCCTTTAAGCAGCGCTCTTAAACCCCTCTCCTAGCGCACCAGGAAACAAAGAGGGAAGAAAAAGTCTCTTGCCTCTTCGGCCGGTGCAGGCTTTTCCCCGAACTCCCTCCCGGCTAGTCGTGGTGCACTAACCCCTTCAGGCTATGTTCAAGCCGCCAACCCCAGTCCTCTCCCTGAGCTCCGTCCAAAACCAAAACCCGAGCCTCAGCTCGCAGCCCCGCCCGCCCCGGCGGGTGAGCAGACAAGCCTCTCGGGTTGGTGAGTGCCGGTCGGCACCGATCGTCTGTGCAGGAATCTCCCCGCTTTGCCCTCCGCACCCGTCGCTGTGCACTACTCCGCGGTCCCGAAACTCCCCCCTCTGCCTCCCGCAGTCTCCGCCCGCGGAGGGGCTTCCTAGTGTGTGGAAACTTTTCCTCCTTCACAGCTCCCTCCCACTGGTGCAGGTGCCGTCCTTATTCTTTTGTCTCTGTTTTTTCTTTTGCCCTACCCAGTTACGTGGGGAGTTTCTTGCCTTTTGGGAGGTCTGAGGTCTTCTGCCAGCCTTCAGTAGGAGTTCTGTAGGAGTTGTTCCACGTGTGGATGTATTTCTGGTGTATCCGTGGGGAGGAAGGCGATCTCCGCGTCTTACTCTTCCGCCATCTTCAAGGTCCCCCCCCACCTGTTTTCATAGTAGTAACATTTCGTTAGTTCCACATCCCCAAATCTAGTTAACTGCCTGCAAGCCCCAGCTTTTTCCTAGCTCTGAGGCATACATGCTCACGTACGATTATAGATGAAGATTGTCCTAAAGTTCCCCCAAGTAGCCTTTTCTTAATGTTGGAGATTTTCAGAGGAGTCTTGGAAGTTGTAACTTTTTTAAAGAAAGAATGAGATATTGATACTTGACAAAAGGATCAAGTGGATACTGCACAGTTCTGCAATCCAGTGGTGTGCCCCTCACCACCCATCCCTGGGAGCCCAGGCCTGGGAGTGGGGCACAGCATGTGGGACTCTATCCAGGTCTGCTGGGAAAACCTGCTCCTTCAGCCTCTGCCAGCCTCTTTAACTATGGCCACTGTCTCTCCTAGCTGGCTTTAAAAAAAAGACTGTGTTTTTTTTTAATTTTTATTTTATTTGGGAGCATAGTTGATTAACAATGTTGTGTTAGTTTCAGGTGTACAGCAAAGTGATTCAGTTATACATATATGTGTATCTATTCTTTTTCAAATTCTTTTCCCATTTAGGTTATTACGGAATACTGAGCAGAGTTCCCTGTGTGTGCAGTAGGTCCTTGTTGGTTTTTTATATTGAGGGGGGTGGAGGAAAAAAACTTTATTTCATCCCAGATCCCAAGGATATTTGGTCTAGAACAAAACTTGAGAAAAAGTTAAACAAGAATCCAGATTAATTAAATGGAAAATTAATGACATCATATTTCCCTTTTCAGTTTATATGTACCCAAATTTTAAATTATGCCAGTGATACCACAGATATTTTGCACTTTTTTCACTCTTGCAGATGAGAAAATTTTGATTTTATCATTTCATTGACCACCCCAGAACTACAAGAAATTGTAAATTACCTAGAGAATTATATACAGATTGCTTATTCATTATGGATTAATTCTAAATACGAAAGCCCTTATGTTATGGGAGACATAACATATTTGCAATAGCATTTGTAATTTCTCTGCAGCAGAATCACTGAAGTGTTTGTGCCTTGTTGAACTCTGATCGGTCTAAGTGCCATTTAACAGTGGATGAGGAGAGACACACCAGGAAAAACACACAAGGAGGAGTAGATCCACAGATCTTTGATGTTTGCCATCTGTTCTAAGACATCCACATAAGTCATTTGATCATCTTGTCATATATCAGTATCTCAAGTTGCTATTAATGATTTTTAAATTAGCTATGTCTTTGCTGATAAAAAGGAAACTAAATTAGCAGTTAATGTGTTCTTCTTTTATTCCAGTTCTTTATTTTGGCTAAAAAGAAAACCTGTAAGTTCTAAAATAACAAGCAATATGCATCACCCCAGTCATTCTTTCCCCTTATCCTCTTCCAGAGACGATCACTGTTCTGCATTTTGTTTTGCTTTGTTTTCTTTTACCGTAGGTAAGCATTGCGTCTTCTAGAACTTCATATCAATGGAGTCATATATTGCAATAGTATGTTCTTGTTCCAGTTATCTTAATGTTTTTGAGTTGTATTCATATTGTGTAAAAAATTATTCTTTTTTATTGTTATGTAGTGTTCCATTGTCTGAATACACCAACAGTTTATCTCTTCTGTTGATAGACATCTAGGCTGTTTCCAGTTTCTGGCTATTTAGAATGAAGCTTCTATGAATGTTCTAATACAGGTCTTTCTGTGGACATGTTTTCATCTTTTCGGATAAATATCTTGTAGGGAAATTGTTGGATGATAGGGCAGATGTGTGTTTAGTCTTAGAAGTAACCACCAGACATTTTCCTAAGGTACTTACAGCATTTTACACTCCCTCCAACATCTGAGAGTTCCTTTTTCTTTACATTCTCACCAACACTTGGTATTACCTTTTTTTTTTTTTTTTTTTTTTTTTTTTTTTACGGTATGTGGACCTTTCACTGTTGTGGCCTCTCCCGCCGCGGAGCACAGGCTCCGGACGTGCAGGCCCAGCGGCCATGGCTCACGGGCCCAGCCACTTTGCGGCATGTGGGATTTTCCCGGACCGGGGCACGAACCTGTGTCCCCTGCATCGGCAGGCGGACTCTCAACCACTGCGCCACCAGGGAAGCCCTGGTATTACCTTTTTAATTTCAGCTATTTTGGTGTATGTATAGTGTGTGACTTTTTAATATATGTATAGGTATATTTTCAAGAATTCCAAGGTTATTTTGAATGCTATGAATTATCTACATATTCTGATGTTTATTTTTTTTTTGAATTAGAAACTAGGTGGACTCTTTTTCAAATTGGCACAGATGTTTTTGTTAATTGGTTAGAGTTGAGATATTAAAGATAATGGATAATGATTAGGGATAAAAGATATTTAAAGATAACTTGGCAATTATAAGTCTTCATCGCATGAAATGTGGAAATGTATGTTTTAATAGGTTTGTTTGTTCGTTAGCCAAGTCATTTATTCATTGATTCATTCATTCATAAGTCATTTTTTATTTTTAATAATTTTATTTGATTGTCTGACGGTGCTGCCCAGTAGACCTTTCTGTCTTGATGGATGGACACGGTCGTTCTGTGCCATGATAGCGACATGGCTGTTGGTCACTTGAAGTGTGGCTAGTGCTACTGAGCAGTCGATGTTTACATTTTATTTTGTGTTAATTATGGCCAGTGGCTCCTGCTTCAGATAGCACATGTCTAAATAAATATGTCCAAGTATTATCTGGTCTTACATTGTAAAATAAAGAAAATGGCTTTCTTATTTATATACTAGGAAGTGCAAGCCTGGTTATAATCATTTTAATATCACTTAAATTTTTTGTATTTGGAATTTTTAAAAATTATTTTCGGGCTTCCCTGGTGGCGCAGTTCGTTGAGAGTCCACCTGCCGATGCAGGGGACACGGGTTCGTGCCCCGGTCCGGGAAGATCCCACATGCCGCGGAGCGGCTGGGCCCGTGAGCCATGGCCAATGAGCCTGTGCATCCGGAGCCTGTGCTCCACAGCGGGAGAGGCCACGACAGTGAGAGGCCCACGTACCGCAAAAAAAAAAAAAAAAAAAAAAATTATTTTCAATTGAAGTTTTTATGGAGATAATTATTGATTCACATGTAGTTGTAAGAATTAATAAAGATCTTTTCTACCAAACATATAGAGAAGAACTAATACCTATCCTTCTCAAACTATTCCAAAAAATTGAAAAGGACAGAACACTCCCAAATTCATTCCATGAGGCCACTATTACCCTGATACCAAAACCAGACACAGACACTACAAAAAAAGAAAATTACAGGCCAATGTCTTTGATGAATATAGATGCAAAAATCCTCAAGAAAATATTAGCAAACTGAATCCAACAATATATAAAAAGGATCATACAACATGATCAAATTGAATTTATTCTAGGGACACAAGGATGATTCAACATTTGCAAATCAATTATTGTGATACTTCACATTAACAAAAGGAAGGATAAAAATCACATGATCATCTCAATAGATGCTGAAAAAGCATTTGAAAAAATTCAACATCCATTCATGATAAAAACTCTCAGCAAAGTGGGTAAAGAGTGAACATATCTCAATGTAATAAAGCTTATTTATGACAAACCCACAGCTAACATAATACTCAACAGTGAAAAGCTGGAAGCCTTTCCTCCTGTGCCTACTCTTGCCACTTCAATTTAACATAATATTGCAAGTCCTAACCACAGCAGCCAGACAAGAAAAATAAATAAAAGGCATTCAAATTAGAAGGAAATGAATAAAACTGTCACTATTTGCAGATGGCATGATACTTTATATAGAAAACCCTAAAGTTTCTACCCCAAAATTATTAGAACTAATAAATGAATTCAGCAAAGTTGCAGGATAAGAGGTTAAAATACAGAAGTCTGTTGCTTGTCTATACACTAATAATGAAATATTAGAAAGAGAAAGGTAAAAAATCCTGTTTAAAGTCTCATCAAAAAGAATAAAATACCTAGGAATAAACTTAACTAAGGAGGTGAAAGACCTGTACTCCGAAAACTATAAAATATTGATGAAGGAAATTGAAGATGATACAAAGAAATTGAAAGATATCCCATGCTGTTGGATTGGAAGAATGAATATTGTTAAAATGGCCATACTACCCGAAGTAGTCTAGAGATTTAATGCAATCCCTGTTAAAATACCCATGACATTTTTCATAGAACTAGAATAAATAATCCTAAAATTCATATGGAGCCACAAAAGACCCTGAATTGCCAAAGAAATCCTGGGAAAAAAGCTGGAGGTATCATGCTCCTAGACTTCAGACTATACTACAAAGCTATAGTAATCAATACATATAGCTGATTTACTTTGTTATACAGCAGAAACTCACGCACCATTGTAAAGCAATTATACTCCAATAAAGATGTTAAAAACAAAACTGTACTTCTTGGCATCTGATCTCCAATTAATTGCCAGTTATTAAGGGGACATGTCTATAGATCTTCTCCTAATTGTCAAGGGCAGTGAGCCAATGAAGTAATAAATTGCTAGAGAAAGAAAAAAAACAAAAAAAGCATAGTACTGGCACAGAACCAGACACATAGATCAGTGGAACAGAATAGAGAGCACAGAAATAAACCCACACACCTATGGTCAATTAATCTTTGACAGAGGAGGCAAGAATATACAATGGAGGAAAGACAGTCTCTTCAATAAGTGATGCTGGGAAAACTGGACAGCTACATGGAAAAGAATGAAATTAGCACATTTTCTAATACCATATACAAAAATAAGTTCAAAATGGATTAAAGACCTACATGTAAGACCTGAAACCTTAAAACTCCTAAAAGAGAACATAGGCAGAACACTTACTTGACATAAATCGTAGCAATGTTTTTTTTTGGATCTGTCTCCTAAGGCAGAAGTAATAAAAGCAAAAATAAACAAATGAGACCTAATTAAACTTAAAAGCTTTTGCACAGCAAAGTAAATCATTGACAAAATGAAAAGGGAACTTACATACAGAATGGGAGAAGATATTTGCAAATGTTATGACCAAAAAGGGATTAATTTCCAAAATATATAAATGGCTCATACAAGTTAATATCAAAAAAACAAACAACCCAATCAAAAAAAGGAAAGAAGATCTGAATAGACTTTTTCCAAAGAAGGACATACAGATGGCCAACAGGCACATGAAAAGATGTTCAACTTTGCTGATCATTAGAGAAATATGAATAAAACAACTGGATATCACCTCACGCCTGTCAGAATGGCTATCATCAAAAAGTCTACGAATAACAAATGTTGGCGAGGATGTGGAGAAAAGGAAACCCTTGTACACATTTGGTGGGAATGTAAATTGGTACAGCCACTGTGGGAAACAGTATGGAGGCTCCTCAAAAAAACTAAAATAGAACTACCATATGATCCAGCAATTCACTCTTGGGTATATATCTGGAAAAAGCAAAAACACTAATTCGAAAAGATTCGTGCACCCCAATGTTCATAGCAGCACTATTTACAATAATCAAGATATGGAAGCAAACCAAGTGCCCATAAAACAGATGAATGGATAAAGAAAATGTAGTGTAAATATATACAGTGGAATATTTGCCCTAAAAAAGGAATGAAATTCTGCCATTTGCAGCAGTGTGGATGGACCAAGAGAATATTATGCTTAGTGAAATGTCAGACAGAGAAAGACAAATACTGTATGATATCACTTGTACGTGGAATCTAAAAAAATATATAAACAAATTATATGCAAAACAGAAGAAGACTCACAGATATAGAAAACAAATTAATGGTTACCAAATGGAGAAGGAAGGGAGGAGGGGCAGATCAGGGGTATGGGATTAAGAGATACAAACTGCTATGCATGAAATAGATAAGCACCAAGGATATATTGTATAGCACAAGGAATTACACCCGCTATCTTATAATAACTTTTAATGGAGTATAATCTGTAAAAATACTGAATCACAATAGTGTACACCGGAAACTAATATAATATTGTAAATCAAGTATACTTCAAAGAAAAAAAAAAAAAAGATCCTGAATGACCTTCATCCACTTTCCCTCAATTGTAACATTTTGCAAAATGATAGTACAGTATCACAACCAGAACTTCAATACAGATACAAGCAAACGCAAAATTCCAAGTTCTGTGAGGTTATCTTTTATGTATACTTGATGTAATGCTTAGGTTATTTAGAACAGTAGCAACCTATAAAAACATTCATTCTACTCGTCAGCTGTTTCTATGCATAAAATGAAATAGCTGATTCAGACTGCCTTCTGTTTATGCTGTTAGAAACTTTTAATATGTTCCTTTTATGTTACAGGCACATATGCTTTTTTAATTGGTCAGATCATTACTGAGCAGATTGAAGTCATAAAGACAATGAATTATTAAAGAACAATCCAGTTTTCTTAAGAATGAATTCATTTGGTTTCAATGATTATGTGTTTCTGATAGGTATAATATCTCGGTGTGAAGAAAGAAAACAAAAGATCCTAATTAGACAGTGTTCGCTTTACTATTGAATATAATGTGACAAAATAAAATAATACTTGTTTCTGTTTTTTTTTTTCAATCTAGATTCTTTTATAAATCTTAAGGAATACTGCCTTTTTGGGTCAGTTCCCAGAAATGTGGTAGCATTTTAAGTGATGCTGTAGCACAGATAAGTAAGTTGACAGTAAAAATATTACTTTTTCATTCTTCAAAATAACCTTTTAAAATAATAGATGTTTGTTTTGATAATGCATTTAAGGAAGATGTGAGTCCAGTAAGATGTTTGCGACCTTCCTAAGCTCATCCTAGGTCTGCCTAGCCCTCCATTCTCCCCACCCCACCCCCCAGCTGATATTAAGGATCTCTACGTTTCAAACGAAGTATTGACTTGAACAAAATTGTCCTATGTTTTCTGTACTTGCTGTATTTCTGGATGAAATGGGTTGATTCTGAAGTTAAAAATGCACCTTTTCCAGCTCCTGTCAGGCTCCGGTCTGTGTGTTTTAACTTGTATGGAGATGATCAGCTGGCCTGGGAAGGCAGGACAGCATCACCTGCCACTGTTAAAACCCCTTCGGAATGCCTCTACTGATGCTTCGTGCAGATCCTTTGCCAGGGGCTGTGGTGAAGTGAAGATGAATTAGTCAAGAGGACTATATCTTGTCCTTATTGAGCTTAGGTTCAAATAGAAGAGGGTAGACGGGTATCAGACGAATTCAGGGTAATGCCAACAGTGAGAGTGGAAGGAAGAGAGAGCCCATCCATCTTGGTCTATGCAGGTGCTGGCCTCTGGGCATGGCCTTACAAGACGGACAGGATTTTTGATGAGCAAAGATGGCAGGACTAGGCATTCTGATGGAGGGGATGAAATGGATAATGGTTCAGAGACTAGACATACCGGAAAAGTCTGTACATGTAGTCCCTGGAGTAGAGGGTACCTACAGGGAATTAGCATGAGGATGGAGAGAATTAGGTACTCATTGTAACAGTTTTCAATTAGGGCTGTGGATTTTGGATACTGGGGGGACAGTGCTTATTTTCATACTTAAATGTACTTCTCAATTCACTTGGTTTTCCTGTCCTTTTTTCTCCAGTTTTTTCTGATTATATCAACATTTTAAAAATACTGGGTTCCAGAAAAGATGGTCTTACAACATAATTCAAAGAGAAACTTTCATTTCGTGGAATATCTAAAATCAGGTAGAATTTAGTGATCTTTTCCCTCTCTTTTATAGTTTTTTGTTTTCTAATGTATTTAAATAGATTTTTGAATATTTCATATTTTGTCAGTATTTAGTCTGGGAATGCTTATTTCACTGTTATTTGATTAACAGTATTACAGAGCAACATATTTTTATATCAACAAAGAACTCTAAAAGGAATTCTTGAACTAGGATGAAGGTACAGGTGCTATAGTATTAGATTAAAATTCAGATTACCCGCAATTGAAGTACTTGCATTAAATTACAGTAGAAAACAGGATAAAGGGCTGTTTTGTGTAAGGAGTGGCTAATAATATGCTTAAAATATTTCCAGACAATTTAAATACAGTACTGTCAAAAATAGCTATGCACAGGTTGTATGTATATGGAAAACAAAGAGTTGTATGTATAATATAGCTGAAATCATTTGGAATTCATTAAAATAAAGGGTGGCACTACCAGGCAGGACTTGTCCAAATTTAGGGCATGTCATTGGAGATTAATAGAGTACTGACCTAGTCCCTAGGCCTGTGCTGGGTGTTTGTCGCGGTCAGTCCTCAAAACTCTCAGGAGCTTGGGATGAGCACACACGCACTACTACATATAACATAGATAAGCAACAAGGACCTACTGTATGGCACAGGGAACTCTACTCAATATTCTGTGATAACCTCTATGAGAAAAGCATCTAAAAAAGAATGAATATATGTATATGTATAACTGAATCACTTTGCTGTACACCTGAAACTAGCACAACATTGTAAATCAACTAGACTCCAATAAAATTAAAAAAAAAAAAAAAAACTAAAGCAGGTACTGTCCCCATTTTCTGGGTGAAGAAACTGTGGTTTGGAGGCAGCATGTATCTAATTCATGATCACACATAGCTAGTGGCACGCCGCTGTGTGAACCCAGCTCTCTTTGCCCACAGAGCTGGTGCTGGTAACCCCCTGTAATTTCACTGGATCAGTTCTTGAAAGAGCAGATAGGCCAGACTCCATATGGTTTAGGACAGACACAGAAAGCACTCACAGGGAAGGCAGATTTCTCAGTGTGAAGAGCAATACCAGTTGTGATTATAAGAAAAAAACTTACAACGTTTGGTGAATATATATTGTTATTAAGGCATTTCTGATCAGAAATGGTTTGGAGGAGGGACCAACACCAGCCTTCGTACCCCTAGCAGAGTCAGTGTCTGAGAGTTTCTGAGCAATCTCTGTCTCTAAATTTTCAGAATGTTTCCAGCATGATCTGATGAGATGCCCTTCTTTCCAGTGAATTCTGATACCGAGTTTGGTCTGAGGACAACCATAATAATATTAGTTCCTTGAACATACCCAAGTGAGGAATTTGATCTTCTAAATAAGTGGTTGTAAATTGACTCAGCTTTTTTGGAGAAATGTTTATATCTAGTTGGATCTTCTCTATGGCCCATGTCCTGGTATTATCCATATTATATATGAATATATTTATTATATGTGTTATGCATTGTATTTGTTGGAAAAGGGTATAAAATTTTACTTACTTTAATTCGAAGTTAAACAAACAATGGAAAAATGCTTGCCATGAGTTCAGATGTTCTTTTTTGTTTTATTTATGGCTGCGTTGGGTCTTTGTTGCTAGCCATGGGCTTTCTCTAGTTGCAGTGAGCGGGGGCTACTCTTCGTTGCGGTGCGCGGCCTTCTCATTGTGGTGGCTTCTCTTGTTGTGGAGCGTGGGCTCTAGGCACGTGGGCTTCAGTAGTTGTGGCACACGGGCTCAGTAGTTGTGGCTCACGGACTCTCGAGTGCAGGCCCAGTAGTTGTGGCACACAGGCTTAGTTGCTCCACAGCATGTGGGATCATCCCAGACTAGGGCTCGAACCCTGCATTGGCAGGCCGATTCTTAACCACCGCACCACCAGGGAAGTCCCAGATCTTATTCTTATTTTGAGTTCTTATTTTGAGATTTTTCAGGGTCTTCTAACTGTGAAGTTAACTGTTAACCTGGTTTCATATCATGCATTCTTTCAAAAGCTCTAAATCAATATATATTTTAGTGTTCTGTACAGCTATTACTCAACATCATCTCTATATCCCCTTTACCTATCACAGCCGTGGTGTCTAGACTGCAGTGAGTATACTTTGAATTGCTTGTTGAACAGAGTATATAAAAATAGATACATTCTAAGAGGTTAGCTGTCAAATCCTATTTTTTATAGACTTTAACCTATCATATCAGAATTATGTTATGTTGCCTGGAGTCTGGCAATAGCCCTGACTAGTCCAAAGACCTGTGAGCACCACAGTTGGGCAGATGGTCAAGAACTCAGCTGTTTGAGTTTCAAAAACCCTTATTAAAATTCCCTATATTCTGATCACCCATCCTCATTCAAACCACAATCTGAGGGAAACCTCATACCCTGGGCACCAACCTGGAGTGGATTACTTTGGACTGCAACCATGGTAGGACAGGGAAGGGGGAACTAGTATGTTTTTATATGTGGGTCTTTACTTTCCAGTTTTCAAATCAGTATAGCAAAATGTCTAAAATACTAGAATTTTCTACTTTAGATCTTTCTAAAATGTGTATTATAATAAGAGTTATAGCAATATTAACATGGTACTTTACATACCTGTCTTCTTAAAATATGATTATTTAAAACAACAGATATTTACTGGGCATTAATACATGCCAGACAGGATTTCAGTTAAGAAACTATGAGAGGTAAATCTAGAACCAGAGTAAAGTTTCTTAGAGAATATCAGGGTGACCGCTGATTTTATATGAATCAAGTAAGTTTACCCTTCCTACGCTATATATGATATCTAGAAATAATGGTGATAGAGAATAATAAAGACCAAAAGAAGAAAGACTTAGAAAAATAGGAAGGTAATAGGAAGGTATATTAAAGAAAATCGAGGCCACTCCAAATAAAGAAAAGAGATACATAGGAATAAATACTACAGGGTAAAGCTGAGAATGGCGATGCTACTGAGTGTTTCCTCAATGGTAAACTTGATGTTTTGAAAACATTTTAAGAAATTAAAGAAAAAGTAACCAAATACCACTGTTCATAGAGTTGTAAGGTCAAAGAAGAAAAGGCAAGCAGAATCACTTCCCTGTATGTAAATACAGGTGAGAACTGAATAGTAGGTAATGCCTGTAGACAAGAATTGGATTCATGTTTAATGTTCAGTAGCCTACTGAAATATGATAGTCACAGGAAAAGAGACAAATGCTTTTCAGACCCCCAAAGTAAGATCAATAAAAATAAGACATATAAGAAGTAGTGTGCAAATCAGTCCCTCTAAGATAGATGTTATCTCCTAAAACATAAGCGGAGAGGCATTTTTGGAAAATACTATGTCAAAAGGCTAAATTCAGGATGTGATCCAGAATTTCTCCTTGTAGCAAACTAGAAATTCCTGGCATAAAAGTTTAAATGAGTAAAGACCATCTTGAAATTGTTAGGAAAAAAATTGTACGTCGTAATCTAGTTACAGGTTTTACAATTAGCAGGGGGAACATAAAACTGAAATTGAGGAGAGTGTGTTTTCTTGGCCTTTAATTAATGTTGATCATTTTCATTAACAAATAGAATAAAGAGTAGATGTCAGTGTAAAAAGCTGATGTGTTATTTGTACCATCTTGCAATAAAAATGCTAATTTACTGGGTATGGTTTATAAGTGGACAAGTGTTGAAGGCAGTTTTTTTATACAAAATGGAACGAAAGGAAATAAATAATATATGATAAAAATCATTGTATTGCTCACTCTAATGGGTTATTATAAATCTAAATTGAAAATATTTTACAAAGACAGAGCATAGAAGGTGGACCCTCCTCTCTGGAAACTGATGAACCTCAAACTTTTCAGAATATTGCATTTTGATGATTTAAGTGCAGGAAGTACCAGAAGTATCAACAAACTTGAACCTGTTAGAGAGGAATTTGAATCTGGAATTGGTGTTTACCAGATGGATACGCTCCAGATTTGTGCGTGACAGTAGTTTTTGCATTCAAAGAACATTAGTCATTTCAAGTATACATACCTTCAAAACCAGGAAATATGCAATAAAAAATTTGAGTTCATTAGGTTTAAGTTCAAATGACACGTTTCAATGAAGTTTTTTTTTCACTGGACCCAGATGGTGAATGGTAATAACTGTTTTACCTAATATATTGATTATCTGTTACCACATATCAAATTACCCCAAAATCTTGTGGCTTGAAACATTTATCTCACGTTTTCTGTAGCTCAGGAATCTAAGAGTGACTTAGTGAGGTCCTTTGCTTTAGGGTCTTTCTTTTTTTTTTTTTTTCCCGGCACTAGGGCCTCTCACTGTTGTGGCCTCTCCCGTTGCAGAGCACAGGCTCCGGACGCGCAGGCCCAGTGGCCATGGCTCACGGGCCCAGCCGCTCCGCGGCATGTGGGATCCTCCCGGACCGGGGCACAAACCTGTGTCCCCTGCATCGGCAGGTGGACTCTCAACCACTGCGCCACCAGGGAAGCCCACTTTAGGGTCTTTCATAGACTGAATTGTGTCCCGCCCAAAATTCCTATGTAGAAGCCCAAACTCTTAGTACCTCAGAATGTGACTATATTTAGAGATAAGGTTTTTAAAGAAGTAATTAAGTTAAAATGAAGCAATTAGGGTGGGTTCTAATCCAATATGACTGATGAAGGGGAGGAAATTTGGACACAAACGTGTTTGCAGAAAGAGAAAAGACCATGTGAAGATACAGAGAGAAGGCCGCCACCTGCAAGCCAAGGAGAGGCCTCAGACAAAACCAAACCTACTCACACCTTTTTTTTTCTTAAATTGGGTTATAGTTGCTTTACAGTGTTGTGTTAGTTTCTGCTGTGCAACGAAGTGAATCAGTTATATGCATACATATATCCCCCCTTTTTTGGATTTCCTTCCCATTTAGGTCACCACATAGCATTGAGTAGGGTTTCCTGTGCTATACAGCAGGTTCTCCTTAGTTATCTGTTTTATACATAGTAAAATATATGTGTCAATCCCAATCTCCCGATTCATCCAACCCCCTCTTTCTCCCCTTGTTGTCCATATGTTTCTTCTCTACATCTGTGTCTCTATTTCTGCCTTGCAAACAGGTTCATCTGTACCATTTTTCTTGATTCCACATATATGCGTTAATATATGATATTTGTTTTTCTCTTTCTGACATACTTCACTCTGTATGAAGTCTCTAGGTCCATCCACGTCTCTACAAAGGACCCAATTTCATTCCTTTTTTATGGCCGAGTAATATTCCATTGTATATATGTACCACATCTCGTTTATCCATTCACCTTGATCACGTTCTCCTAGCCTCCAGAACTGTGAGCAAATGCAGTGTTGTTTAAGCCACCCAACCTGTGGTTCTTTGTGACGGCAGCCCTAACAAACTAACACAGGGTCTCACAGGCTACAGCTTTCTCAAGGCTTGGCTGGGGAAGGATCCACATCCAAGCACACTTAGATGGTGGTTGGCAGGATCCACTCCTTTGCAGGCTCTTGAACTGGGGGCCGCAGTTCTCATAAGCTATTGTTCTGAGGCCATGTGGGAATCTCCCAAGAGCAGCTTACTTGCAGCATGGTGGCCCACTTTATCAGAGACAGCAAACAAGAAAGGAAGGACCCAACGAGGAGAGGGAGTCCAGAAGTTCCATTCTTTTATAATCCAGTCTCCAAAGTGATGTCTCATCGCTCTTGCTGTATTCTGATTGTTAGAAATATGTCTCTAGGTCCATCCCGACACTCAGAGGGGAGGGGATTATACAAGGGTTGAGCGCCAGGAGCCCAGGCTCGTTGGGACTGCCTACCACACCTGGTTGTCTGAGGGTCTTAGAGTCTTCATAAGTATATATTTGCCATTAAGATTATCCATATAATAAAAAAAAAATCAGAGCATAGAGACCCATTACGTGGTAATGATTATATGTAATTTGTAAACCATCTATTCCTTATAGTGGTTAGTGAGTCATTTTGATATTTTAAAAATAGGCTTTAATTGGATTATGTAACTTTTATGTACAAAACTAACAACCCGTGTATAGTTTTAACTTTTAACTTGTGTTTTTGAAGGAGGTTTAAGGCATGCTGAGGGCCAGTAAATGCCAATAGGCATTGCATATACCGTATATTTTAGAACCTTTTTAATGAAATATATCAAATGTACAGAAAGTCAAGAGAAGCATGCAGTGCATACTCATCACCAGGGTTTAACAGTTGTCGACTGTCATGTTTGTAACACCTATTTTGGTTGTAAGTATTAAAAGTAAAATTACAGACACTGTGGCTTTTCATGTCTAAGTATTTCAGTACTCAGCTCTTAAAACTCCTGTTTTGCCCCATGGCATACTACTGTAGTAATGCATAAAAAAATTAACAGTTAATACAGCTGACTTTCTCAAACCAGGATTCAGACAAGAGCCATTATTCCATTTGGTTTTTATGCCCCATAAGTTTCTTTTAGTGTGCTGGAACCCTATCCCGCCCTCATTTCTTTTTTTTCTGTACATCAACTTGCTAAAGAATAAGACATATTTTAAATCAGTGCCTTTTTCTTTTTCCCAAACATTCATTCCTTTAGTGGAAAAGTTATTTATTCACACCAGAATCTTGCACTGGGAGCCTAGTATGTTAAGTAGAAAGCATGAAACAGATAAAATAGAGACATATGCTCTGATTTAGGCAGGGCAGAGAGACCTGTTCCCACCAGCCACCCCCATCCCTACTCCCAGCCACCTTCCTGGCTGAACCCCTGTGTTTGGCACAATTTGACGGGGCGCCATAGTTTAAATCATAGATGGTTGAGACTGAAGGGCAGAGTAGGAAGAGAAGAAAGGAGCAAACAGGAAGAACAAGAGAGAAAAAGTAAAGCAGCCAGGCAGGATTCAAATCTTCCAACCCTCTGTATGCTCTGGAGCAGTTGGCTGGTACCCAGGAACCCTGTGCTGAATGGAGTGGTGAGGCCAAGTTGACTGAGGTGCCGCTTGTTGGCATTTATGCTACAAGCCAGCATCTTTCTGATTCGTCCTACTAGAATGATGGCTCCATGTGGGCAGTGCCTTAGAAAAATGCCTGGCACTTAAGAGTGCTCAATTAACATTGGCTGAATACATTTAGATCTAAAAGAATTATGCGTGAACTAAGAGCATCTATTTTATATCAGTTATGCTTCATGCTGGTCACATAATTAATAAGATATTCAGGTATCACTAGATGCTTATCAGGTAGGTATTATTGTCACCAACTTCCATATAAAGAACTTGAGCTAGAGAGAAATTTGAATTTGTCTCAAATTATACCAACTAAGGTTTGGCAAATTTCTAAAGTACATACTACTGGCTTTAGTGGAACTAGAAATAGCCAGGAGAACCGGATTTTAATTTCAGCCTTTCTTCATGCTATTTACAGACAGTTTCATTTTATGGAGATCATTTTGGTTTTCTGCTCTTCAATCCCTTTATGGAAAATATAGGCAATTAAATATGTTTTGTGGATCAGTTATGAAGATAAATTTGATATCAGGAAGCAAAAGTGTTTTAGAAAAAACTCGTGCTCTTTCCCAAGGTATTATTGACCATGTATTAGAATGTTTAACATCTGGTTGGCACTTAAATTTTTGGTCTGACATTAAGAACTTCTGAATGACAGAATGTATACATGACATTCAGGTGCATGCTATGTTTTTATAGGCTATGTAACCAAAACCGTTATACACTTTTCCAGGAGTTATTATGTACAAATAATATTTACAACGCACACCCAAGGAACTGTGTGAAATATTTTATCCTGGAACTTAGTTGAATATAATAGTGAACTGAAATGCAAATAATATGGTACCTGATCATTTTATCACCTAGTTTTCTTTTAATGGTATCTGCCTTAATAGAATTTGAATTTTTTAAGTATAGTAATTTTATAGGAAAACTTTGAGAGTTTAAGTTGGCAATTCCAAATCAGCCCACTCATTGTGTTCACTAAAGTGTTCTTCCAAAAATAAATGAGTAGGCTGGCATTGTGTTTTAAACATCAAGCTAATTTTGGTTAATTATATAAATCTAAAAGCCATGGACAAGGCAGCAATTCAGTCTTACTAGATGATGATCAGTGAAATTGTAAGACAGCTTGCTGAATGGTGCCTATCAAGCTAATAACCTGAATGCATTGTGTCCAAAAGGACAGTGCCTGGCAGAGTATCAGATAGGAAGCCTTCCCAGTGCTTTAATAAGGGGCTTGTGAAAGCTTGCAAAAAAGGGTACAAAGTTAGAAACAGTAGTAACAGCTCTGATCGGAATTCAGAAACATTAGAGGAAAAAAAAAAAAAAAAACCATGGTTACCATGCATAGCTAATAATTCTGTTCCATAATGGAAAGCTGGCTTGAGCAGTGTTGTGGGCCATCCCTGACTTGGCCTTATCTCTAGTTTTTGTTTAAATAAAATGAGAGTGCTACATTATGTGGGGGCTCTCATTTAAATTAGGTGGAATTAGCATTCTGCCTTAAGCGAGCAGGAAACACAGATGCAGAATAAGAATGCGGTTGCGGGCAGGAGAGTTTAGAGCACTTGATTCTCTAACGACTTTCCCATTCAGAAAAGAATCATGACTCCCTTTGTACATGATTGTGAAGTAATAATGGGTGGAAATTATATTAGATGATTTTTGCTGTAACCGAGCTCAATTGGTGGATTTATGTTGCTATCGGTAAAATAAGAGGTTGACTTTATTAAAATGCTTTTATGCTTGGACATAGATTTCTTTAGCCCTCATTCCATCTCATCCCTAGAAAAGGCTGTATGCACTATTGAGAAAACATCTTTGTACTGGACTGTTGCATGATTTCCTTATCTTAGTTGAGTGACCTGTGGTCATCTCTCAGGTTTATTCAGGAAAGAGGTACCTCTCTCCTTCATCCAGATTTGTTGAATGAGCCCAAGAATGACTGTTCAGGCTAGTTTGCTTCATGAAATAATAGATTTGATTGAACTGTATCTGTTTTTTCAGTGACCATATGGTCATTGTGGAGATCATGCTATTATTTGTAGAAGTGAATCACAGAGAATTTCCATTGCTGTAGAATCTAAACAGTTGATTCATATAATCAGGTCATTTTCCTCAGCTTTGTACAGCCTGATTTTTACTGGCCTATACATCCATGAGCAGTTGAATGGAAGTCCTCAAGAAGACAGACAGACGTGAAAGCCATTCACAGTAGCTGGGTTTTTTAATGTGATGCCTAGTTTGCTCTGGAACTATTATCAACCGTCTTCCTAATGTTATAATATCCTAACAGTTCAGCATGTCCCAAGAAAATTGTATTCCTGTCGATTGTGATCTTTCATAGAGTTTGAACTGCTAGCAGAAATTTAAATAGCAGAATTATTTGTGCCACACACACCCAGGCTTGTCCTGCAGTGTCACTTTAGATAAAGTAAAAACTTCCCATGCAAACTATTATATATAGGATGGATAAACAACAAGGTCCTGTTGTATATAGCACAGGGAACTATATTCAATATCCTGTGATAAACCATAATGGAAAAGAATATGACAAAGAATATCTATATATATATATATATATCTGAATCATTTTGCTGTATGGCAGAAATTAGCACAACATTGTAAGTCAACTATACTTCAATAAAATACATTTAAAAATTTTTTTCCAATTATCATTATTTAGCCCGTTGCTTCCCAACTTTCCTAGTCATATGTTAATTATACAGTAAATGATGTATAAAATTTCATTGATTTTAATCATTTTTTAAACACACACTGTAAAATCATTCTTTGAATAGAAATAACATGGGAATATGTTCCTCTAGAGTCAATTCTATGAAAGATAAATGTATTTGACAGCATACCACACGTGTGAAATAGATTGATAGAAATTATATGAGAAAGCATCAGACTTCTTAAGGTCCTCTATATTTGACTGTGACTGAAGTTTATCTGTGACTGTGATACCTCGTCCTTTCGTCACATGTAAAAGACAGAAAGCCGCTGCAGGATGTGGCCATCCGGAAGGAGTTTTTAATTTCAGATGAACTGTACTTCCTCTCTTGACTTCTCTGTAAATTGGACATGTTGCCTCTCTCATTGGCACCCCTAGAATCTGTCCAACTTCAGCCTTATCCTTCAGTGAGAGTCGGTTTTTCTCTGTCTTCTGTGATACAAGTTACAGATTAGAGAGCCCTGAGCATTTTTTAATGAATTCATTCCACGAGAAAGGTTGCAACAAGGGGGAAATCACTTCCTTCTTGGAGCAGAAAACATCCTGGGCCCTGGTCTCTTCTGACATCCTCAGTTCACTTTCTTCCTATGAAGTAAACCCTTGGCCCTCCTAGAGTGGGGCTCTCAGCGCTGCTATTGCTCGAGAGATCTGGGCTTTGGAAATGACCTCTGTGTTGTACAATCCAGAGAGATGTCGAGAGCGAACTGGCTTCCAGGTCTTACTCACCCGGGTTCAAGTCTGCCTCTTCCAGATACTCGCTCTGTAACCAAGGGTAGCTAGATTTCGCTTTTTCTGGGCCTGAGTTTTTCGTCTATAAAGTGAGAACAATTATCTATAGCAAGAAGACTTATTGTAGAATTAAAGAAAAGAATGCATGCAAAGACTCAAGCCCCTCAGTGCTTTTATGTTCAGCATGTGTTAGTTTCCTTCCTCTTCCCCTTGAAGGTCAGGAGGTTTGGGCAGTGGCCTGGGATCACACTGCCGTGGGCCAGTGTGCCATCTGATGGCAGCAAGTGCTCACTGGAGCTCTGTATATCAGTATCAAATAAAGCTTGCCTCACAAGACAGACAGTCATGGTTCCTCTCACCTTTCTAGCTTGTCAGAATGCTGTCACAGTAAGATTCTTGACAGCAAAATGGACTAGCAGGAATCCTTATGGAAATAACCTAAATGTACTTGTTCACCTACCTGATTTGTTACAAAAAGAAACAAATCTAATATTCCTCTAGGTAAAAGTAAAGATCACTGGGCAGGACCTGGACTTGATCCTGCCATGAGCTAGCTATGAAGACTCAGACCCGTTCACGACCCTTCGCTTCACTCCTTCATGCATTTATGTCAGCAAACATGTATTGAGGATTAAGATATGTCAGACCTTTAGCTGGGCAGTCAAAGACGAGAAAGTCAGCCTGTACTCTCAAGGAGTCGTCAGACTTCTTGGGGACACGTGGGTATGCAGAGAAGAACCCGGAGGAATAAGTATCAGTAGAGAGAGGTATGTTCACGCTCAGCCCTCCTTTCGCACCCCATCCCTGAACTACTGCGTTGTCCCATTCTTTTGTACAATATTGTTTCTCATACTGTAGAAGATCAATAAAATATTTCTTAAAGTGAATTGAATTGGTATGGGAACACCTTGGAAGTCGTAATTCCTCACGTAGGTAGAGATGGGCTGGTAACCGTCCTCACCCTCTGTTGTCTGCGACCTGAAGGGGTTTGTGTGCTTTTGAATTTCTCTTCTGACTACTGTTAAAAATTGAATAATGAGGGTTTCCCTGGTGGCGCAGTGGTTGAGAGTCCGCCTGCCAATGCAGGGGACGCGGGTTCGTGCCCCAGTCCGGGAGGATCCCACGTGCCGCGGAGCGGCTGGGCCCGTGAGCCATGGCCGCTGAGCCTGTGCGTCCGGAGCCTGTGCTGCGCAACGGGAGAGGCCACAGCAGTGAGAGGCCTGCGTACAGCAAA
This sequence comes from Phocoena sinus, assembly GCF_008692025.1. Taxonomy (NCBI): domain Eukaryota; kingdom Metazoa; phylum Chordata; class Mammalia; order Artiodactyla; family Phocoenidae; genus Phocoena; species Phocoena sinus. The sequence continues at coordinate 112,185,481 of NC_045767.1, forward strand.
AAAAAAAAAAAAAAAAATTGATTTACCAGAAACTGATGTAATCAAATATGAATTAATGAACTAAGTTATTTGTTGTCCTAGCAGCAGTTGTGAATTAATCAAGAATTGAATTATAAGTTGCTGGGTTTTTATTGTTATAGATGGCATAATTTTCAGCATGTTTCTTCTATATTTTGAAAATGGAGAGAAATTTTAAGTGCTTTTGCCAGTTGCATTACAAAAAGAGGTAGATAAGGAGATGAATGTGACTAGGTATGTATTGAATAGTTCAACTGAAAAATAACAGTCATCTGAATTTAAGGTTGTTAATGCTTTAAAATTTTCTTGATATTCTCTGACGAATCCTAATACGCTTGTCAGCAGCAGTCACAATGGGGGAAGAACACCCTGGGTTCTTGGGGTCACGGTCACTCTTGTGTTTCCCTTATTGATGGATTCTTTACAAAAATATCCCTTGACATGAAGGAGACTCTACTGATTAATCCTAAGTGCTATAAACCTGGTATCATTTGTTTAAAAGTTTAATATTTTGAAGAGCCGTATCAATTTTGTAATGTTATTGGTATAGAAGTAAGACTGACCTATCTATGGTGCTTATATTTTTCTGATCCTTTCAGTTGTACGTAATGACTAAAATTGGCTTACCTGACCATACTCTTAAGCAAGGTTATTTTATTTACTTTTCTTACAGTTATCTTCTTCCTTCACATGCGCCTTCTTATCTTTTAAAGATAAATGATAAAAATGACCCAATTATTCTGATTGCTTACTTCTTTCACGTGCTGTATGTTTGCACTTGTAGCACATAGAATATTTAAAATAATTTATTCTTGCAGTTTGCTAGGTGTGATTTTTTCTCAGCCCTGTTTCCTTCCTTTTCCTTCTAACGTTGTCTCTCACATCTTTGTTGTTGTCTTTTCCTTACGTTCCCTACAGAGTCCTTCAACTCTCATCCTTCCAGACCATCGTCTTTGTTTCTCTTCTCAGTCTTGTAAATTCTACTCTTCCTATTACTGCCATCTTTCACTTATGTCCACCTTGTATTCCTTCCCTGCTACTCTGTCTTTTCACCTACCCCTGTCTTTCCTTGTCTTTTATTTTCCTTCCCTTGTCACCACTCCTGGAATTCTTCAGATTACTCTTGCCAAATGAGTTTTAGGCAATTTCCTGGTATTTCTGTCCCTTTGGTTATCTATACCCATTCGCTCACGTGTACAGGTGCACACACACACACAGTTTGATTTGGGACTTTCTTTCTTCTTTGTTTCCTTGCTCCTTCCCAGCAAGGACTTTGTCAGCATCCTCTCTGTATTCTGTTAACCTGTTTTGTGAATGTTTGTTGAAGGAATAGCCTATTTGACTTTTCTACTTTTATCCCTGTTGCACAAACTCTTATACTGTAATATATATTAGACTCGCCTGCAGTATTCATTTTGAACACATTTTCTTCTAATATTCCTATTACATAAAATGGTTCTGTTTTTAATTATTGTCTCAGCCTACCATGTAGTAAACAAATAATCTAAAAGATATTCAGATAAGTTAATGAAAACGTATAGGTGTTAAAATCTTACTGGTACTTCAAGGCCCACCTCAGGTATTACTGCCTCTAAAGTGAATTAATCTCTTCCTATTTTGTTTCTATGATGCAATTTCTATAAATGATATAGCCTTTATGAATATTACATATGGCCATCTTTACACATATTTTGCTTCTCTGTTAGTTCCTTGAAAGGACGGAATCATCTTTCCGTCTCCCAGAACATTTAGCATGATGCCCTGCATAGCATAGATGCTTGCTGAATATTTGTCAGACTAAATCGAGAGGTGTAAAAAGCATGGAAAATGAAAATTCAGAGACTGTTGCTATTTAACCAGATCTTTTCATAAGGCATAAGGCAGAAAGAAGCAGTGAAATCTAGGGCAAAGGTTGGAACTTAAATTGAGAAAGCACAAAGTATAGGAAATAGCTGAGAAAACACTGATTTTTGAAGCTTTAAAATACACGAGTATCTGAATGTTTTGCAGTTGAATTTTCTTAATCATGAAGGAGAAAATGTAAATGAAAATATCTGGTAATGATTGAAAGTATATAAATGTACATAAAGTGTTCATTTTTTTAATTAGGAAAGAACACAGAGTCATTATGACAACATACAGAATCCTAGAATGTGCTCAACAGTGTTGGACTGAATTGAAACTTTTGTTTCAATTAAATGTAATTAACTATAGTTCAGCAGTTTTCCCTGCATTTTCATATAATCAGGGGCACTAGTTTTATAGAGGAAAGTTAAAAATGATTTTTCTCATCTTTTACCCACTTTTTTCCCCCATGGGATTAACTAGCTAGTGTCATAGTCTGTCTCCTCTGCTCTGGGGATTGTAATTATACAAAGGGATAAAAGAACAGAGGGAATGTCAACGCCATGACAGCTTGAACTTAGAGAGCCAGGGAGCAGGAAAGAATGAAGTGCCAGTGGGAGATAAAGGGAGTGTCAGAGGCTCAGTGGAGTTCCCAAGGAAATGGCTTCCAGAGGTACCTACAGCTCTGGCCCAAGGAGGACAGGTGGCCTGGGACTGTTTCTCTTTCTGGTCAGTGTTTTCCCCAACTAGCGTCCACCCCTTCTCTCAAACACATTATAACACCCAAAATTAGCATAAAAGGGGAATTAATGCATATGAATCTGTTTCTCTTACCTTATTTTGGGTTTACCAGAGAAAAATATCGTGTACATATATATGCTCTGAAATAGACTTAATTCTCTTTCTTGATAGCCTGAAAGCCCTGTCCCATTCTTGGCATTTCTAAGTACACTGAATTTTTCTTTGCTGAAATTGACATTCTTTTTGGTATTGCTCATAACTTTCTTTCCCTGTTCACCCTTCTAGGTGAAGAGGTAACTGTATTTATAATCTGAAAAATTGCAGAACACATTTTTATTTCTCCAGGGAAGTAAGACCATATTAACTCTAGTTATAATAGCAAAAAGTGCACTTCAGAAAAATTGTGAGGATACATTAAGCTTTAAAATTTCTTTGAATAGATGTTGAAAACTAGACTCATTCTCCCATAGGAACTCAGTGAAATTCTGTTAAAGGATACGCTTATCTCCTATTACTAAGTTTTCATTTTTCCTGATGTAAACAGACTATTTTAAGGTGAAAATAAGATACTTTGTCAGTTTGAAGCCAGCGAAAATTATTGCTTTTACATAGTGTGGCAAGGAATGGAGGCGATGCTTGATTTGATTCAGGTTAAATTCTTAGTTAACCCTACATCAGGGAAAATAGGTTCATTTTATGTTTGCATGTAAGGTTGTCAGCATGTGCATTGCTTTTTAATAAATACTCTGAACCCTCTCTGGTTGATACTTTGAGCTGGAAGACGTAGGGCAGGGCTTTGCTTATATTTTGTTTTTACATTGTAGTCATGTCTTTAGACTGTGTTGTTTCCTCTTTCCATAAGTCTGGTGTAAAACGCATATTCTCGATAGTTACGACACTTCCAATAATAGGAAGAAAAGGAATTAAAGGTCGTGTTTATTTAGTGTTCTGCTTTCCATCCAGTTTGACGTAGATTAATTTGTAGGCACTTAGATACTTTATTATAATATTTAAAATCCTGTGATACTTCATATGCCTGTGAGGATGACCAATAGCCGTGAGGATTCCAGGGCACATTATTTTCTGTACAGCGATGATTCGTATTGTTTTAATAGTCTTTAAATGTCTTCTTTGGGAACTCATTATCTTGCTTAATATTACAACGTAACAGACTAAAATTCTTTAAGAGCTGGAATTTAAGCTTTTATGTATGAAAATATTCCATTTTGTAGGATTTTATGCTAATATTTATCAAAAAGTGAGGTGAATGCTGATCTTCAAGTTGCTACTATAGATCCAGTTCCCAAATGTTTGATTATTAAAGAACAGTCCAAAAAAATTATTTATGAATATTTTCATTCCTTTTAGAAATTGAACATTTGCTTCTAAAGATCAAACGAAACAAATCTATTAAGTGGTATTATCAAGTCACTCAACACAGTAAATGATCATCTGTCTTAATCTTGCTTGAAATAATGTACAAAGACATGTAATTAGTTATTTTAACTAGAGTTAAAAACAGCTGTCAGTATTCTTGAAACTGTTTATAAAAGAGAAATTTATCACTGGGTTATGGTATTAATGTTGTAACTCAGCAGTAAATCATTTCATAGTGTAAAAGAAATACAGCATCTCTGTGCAGTATTACCTCAGTTTCTCTTGAACAAATAATAGGAAATTGTGGTACCCTTGTGAATGATTGACATTTGTTTCTCGGGAACAGCCTGTTACTAATTGTGGGAAAGGGAGAGTGTCTGTAATCATCTGTTTCATCTGGTCCCACTTGCTAAAAAATACCATATGTAACTGTTGCTACCGGACTGTAGTCCTTTTCTGGTTTTGGGTAATGTTTGCTGGGACTGTACATATCATTAGGAAGAGGAAATCCCTATTCCTATATTACTGTGTTGCCATTATTTGTTTAGTGCTCATACTAGGTCTTTAAACTTTATGCAACTGTGAGTAATAAGAGTAAACTCTCTTATCTTTGGTCCTTCATCCCTAGATTCTGGGTCAACTTCAGGACCTATAAAATGCACATTATAAGACCCATTACATCAGAGTTGTGTGCGTTAAAAAACACTCCAGAAACTCACAGTTAAATAGATCCAAGTTAATCAGAGCCTGCAATTACTAATTTGTACGCAGAATTCTAGTAGTTAACAGGAAATCATCAACAAAATAGCACCTCACTCCAGTGGTGTCCCCACCCTACATGTACCCCACTTCCCCTGCTCCGTTATTCTCAGGTCAGACACATTAAGGCTCTCATCAAATGTTCACAGTAAGGGATTCTAAGGTTCTGAGTTGAGGTGAAAATTTTCCATTGATGTTCACTATACTCTGTATATTTTAGAATGGTTTTAATACTTGTTTTAAGGAAAAAGAAGTTTATGAATAATAAGTAGTACTATGAAATTTCACAAACCAAATTATCCCTTATTTATTACGATCACATTATATATGAATAATATAAAATGTGTTTATTTAAATAAGCCTATGTTGAAATATTTTTCCCTATTTCAGGAATTATAAATTGAATTAGAAATTTGTTCAGAGTTGCTTGCGATCTGTTGACTCTTGGAACATCCAGATTTTCTTCTGTTAGTTGTATGAATGGCATATGGTAATTATTTTCATTATATTTTTCATATGGTTTATAACATAAAGTTAGCATAATCTACTTTATAGCAAACTTAATTCTTCATAAACTCCTATGTGCTTCTATAACTTAAATTTTGGAACTAAAAGTGAACAGAACTTTTTAGCTTAATTTAAGACCTCCACAAATTATATTTCTTATTCTACAAACATGCGGTAGAACATTCTTGTATCCTAACACATCCTTTTTCCTACCCTTAACTTCTTAGGCTTCTCACTTTATAATGATCTTTCCGTTTAGTGTGGCTCTGATTATTTCAATTAGCAAATAGTCTTCTCTACCCAGAAGATAAACAGTGAACTTGGATGCACACCTCAGAATTATGTTTCCCTTGATCTCAAATTGATTTCTACCCTTATTTTCCTGTTCTTCCTTGGAAATACAGGCCACGTCTAGGTCACATTCCTGACTGAACTTGTATATACCCACCCTCCTAGGACTCCAATAAATTATTTACCACTTGTGTCTCTCAACACCATCTGTACTTAACAGCATTTCCCTTAAAACACTTAACATACTCAGAAATTTATGCTGTTTCTGACTGCCTGGGTTTTTTTTTAAAAGGTTTGTTTTTTCTCTCCTTCTTTCTCACCTGCATCAACTTCCCTTTTTTCCCATGCACCAGCTTCCTACTGCCTACTGAACTCGCTGGCCTGTTGCTGCTTGTGACGTGGTCTGGGCTGAGCACAGTTATTGGCCAGGGCAAGCAGGGCTCCAGTGCCCCGGGCAAGCTGGGGAGTGCTCCCAGGACAAGGCAAACTTGGACACCACAAGGTTTATCTGCCCCAACACTGTAATGTACATCTGCCCGCCGGCTTGACCTGGCCCAGGCCAGCTACCTCGTTTCTGACTCTGCTGCACAGATGGCTGTGATTCCGTTGGCTGGTTTCCAGTGGCCTCCCTGACTTGGAAACTTTCCTTGTCCCAGCTTTGGGCATCTCTGCACCCCACTGGCTCTAGCAGACACCCCTTTTCCCGGTGTGCCTTCTCTTTCCTGCTTCCTGACCACCTTCTTGTCCCAGCTGTGTCCCTTCTCAGGTGTCCACACTGGCTCTGGAAAGTTGCCTGCTGGACTTCCCTGGCGGTCCAGTGGTCAGGACTCCGCACTCCCACTGCAGGGGGCTCGGGTTCGATCCCTGATGGGGGAAGATCCCGCATGCCGCGCAGAGTGGCCAAAAAAGTAAAAATAAAAAATGCTAAAATCTTAAAAAAAAAAAAAAAGTTGCTGCTGTCCCTGTGACCCACCCTGCTGGGATCACAGCACCCCTGGGGCCAACTCCTTCTTTTCTGGGCCCTTAAAAATTATATTATCTGTTTGGATAAGTTTTATTAAATAAGAGGAGAAAAGGCCAAGATGCTATCTTGATTCCATGAACGTTATTTTACTGCATTAAAAAAAAAACGTTGGTGACCATATTCTTTAAATCAGGTAGAATTTACCCAGATACACATCCTTGTATGTATATTGCATCTGTATTTATGTTCCCTCTGTTTGAAAATATATTAATCTCTTCCAAAGAATATATATAGTATATACAGATTTCAAACACTAGAAAGGGAATATTGATGCAGATTTTAAAATTTTTATTGCAACAGGTGATTATGGTACAATTTTGATAGAGGGTATATGCAGTGTCCTTGAAATCAAGTCGGGACATCTAACAGTCCTAGTTCTGTGGCACTGAGATTAAACATAGGAGGTTTAGTAGATCTTATATTAGGTAATTCCATATAATAAAATAGAAAGAGAAGGCCAGGTTCCCTCAGATCTTTGGTGGTGGGTATCAGGGTGGTATCAAATGGCCATTCGTCGACTTCTTCTCTGGCAACAGTAGTGTCAGGGAAAGATTTTTGAAGCAAGATAGATCTAAGTTACTTATCCACTGCTTCTTGCCTTGTTGCTATTAAAACTGAAGGAACGCCCTTCCTCAACTTCACCATCTTTCATCACTATTTATAGGCATTCTGAAATCTTTTTCTTTTTTCACAAGTTCTAGTGGAACTACTTCTGACCACTAAACAATGTCATATTTGCTTTGATATCTATGCCATTTGCCTTGTTTTTAAAATGTTTTTCATCTTTTCTCAGATCCATTCCAAAGGCAAAAACCTAACTTGAGGTTTTAAACTTTTGAGAAAAGCTTCTGTGATTGCTCTTAAGAATGTCAGGAAAATGATAAAAGTTATTTTGGTGCAACGTTAACAATTGTCTTTTCATAAGTACAAATTTTCACAACATGGAGATAATTAAATGCCAGTATTAACTCCAGTTGTAAAACATGAGTACCTTTTATTGGAAGGACTGCCACATCTCACTGAAAGCAAGAAAAAGGACTAGCGTATTTACTTAAATTCCAAGGGCATTTTCACATTACACACACACAAACACACACACACACCCCAGGACTAAACATGAAAGTATGTATTTAAATCCTGATTCAGTACTCTCGGGGGTACTTTCTTGAGTCTCATGACTGTCATCATCATTTACAAGAAGTTACATTGAGTTAACTGAATCTAGACCTTTCATTTTGGTTTTTCCTGCTTTGAGGAAGAAACTCTTTTTAAGCAGGCTTGATACGTTTTATAAGAGTGAGGAAAATAATTTTAAATGGTTTCAGAAGTTAATACATATATCAACATTCCTTTACTTTCCAGTAGGGATTTATGCAGTCCCCCTTGCCCATCCAACCCCCATCCTGAGCCCAAGAGCATGACCTCCAAATTACAGGGATTTTAGTGTATTTTGTTAGCTGGTCAAGACTTAGGACAATGCCTGGCATATGCTCGGTGCTCAGTAATGGTGTCAAGTAGTGAAAAGAGGGACAAAAAGTTTGTTGCAACACCTGCTTATTGCTCACAGCACAGGACCTCTGGGTTTGGAGAGAGATGTGGAGGTGACTATCCCTATTCCTTAGTTACAGAGACACGGTGAGGAAGAAGGTATATGTGAGCTAGCTAGAAAAAAGGTGAGTCCACTACTGGCAAATACCTAAATGGTCCCTTCAGTTTAAATGAAATATTTAAATACTTTTAATGTCTTCTCTACAAGAACCAAATATACCCACACCTCTAATAATAGTGGTAGCTTTTTTCTCAAAGCCAAAATATGTATGATAGTGGGGTTGGGGCAGGAGGAAGGTGGGGACAGAGATGGAAGAGGAGAAGGAAGAAGCAGAGTATTTGGTAGATATTTTTTGTCTTGCTTTTTTTCCTTAAGGAGTAAAGTAGGGTACAAGATACCTGGACAAGATGATAGCTCGTGAAATAACTCCTGCATTTTTATGTACCTCTGAGTTGGCCGCATGGAGCCACACTGAGTCAACACATGGGTGCAGACAGTCTTTGCGTGCCAAAACCCAGCCTTTGTGAAACCTTGGGTGTCAAGTATTTTTGGAGGGAGGCAATCAGAGTAACAGCCCGAAGTGTCAAACCCTAAGAGTAATAAAGACCCAAAGAAAGTACACAGGATTCTGTCATTGTTCTGTTCATGTCAAGTCAGAAAATGAGCATACAGTTTAGTTTATTAATTTTTTTATACTAGCATTTCACTGAAAAGTAAAAGTAATGAAATCGATCAGAAAAAACAGTTTTTAAAATAAGAGCCAAAATTGCTGGAGAACATGGTAATGGAAAGGAACTCAGCGGTCTGGGGGTGGGATCAGCAATATCTAAGTTCACCTCAGTACTTCAGTGTGTTACCTTGAAGACCTGAGACCATCATACTTAGTAGAATGCTATTGCCCACATAATGTAGATGATGATTTTATCGATTTGGAAATGCTGTCCTGTGATAGCCCCTGGTTTTATCGTTGAAACCAGTGTCCAGAAATGTGTTAAATGGAACCATAAGAAATGCCTGATTTTGCAGGTCAAAAACAGTTGAGCAGCAATTTCATATGTAGGCTTAATCCTACAGACTGTGCTTGAGCAGAAGTTTAAAAGGGAGCTCTGTAGGGAACTTAAAGGCAAGTGTAGGCGGCTCTTGATGGAACAGTACAGCATTGATCCCTCAGTCCTGAAGGGTAGGGGGGGTGGAGTCGAAAAGGCGCCTCTGAATTTCCCTGCAGACTCAGTCATCCAAGTCTACTGACTAGTGCCCTATGCTGGCTCCTCCGTAAAGCCTCTGCCATTTTCTTCCGAGGGAGTTCTTATGAAGAATACCTGCAGAGCAGAAGAATACTGCAGAAGATTCTTGCGTGTTTTGAGGGTACATACGTGTTCCTCTTTAGGTGTCTGTGCACACATATGCCTTCTTTTCAGAGCTTACCAGTGAGGCTGGTCATTTCCCTGAGTAGCATTTTGCAGCTCTGACCAAACCACTCCTTGTAGTGATGCCCGCCGACAGGAGCCAGCCTTGAGTCATCCTGCCTTCAAGCAGAATGAGGACAAGGTGGCTCTTTTCGTGTGTGGTTAGACTGTAGGCTCCCGTGAAGAAAACCCTCGTAACTAGAAAAATGCATTCGTGTTGTGAAAGGAATATTCTTTTGACCTGTTATAAACTAAAGTGTGAATGGAAAAGATTTTTTTTCTGATAGATTCCTTATACCTTTACTGAAAGATCATTTCAGAGTATTAAGCTGATCTGAACGCAGTGATGTCATTTCACAATTATAGAATTAACGCTAACAAAATACGTTAATAATTTGGGATTTTTTTTTCAATTTTTTTCCCTAACTCTAAAGTGGTGATACCTCATTGATTATTCAGAAACTGAGATGATAAAGAATGAATTTGTTTGATCCAATTAATATAAGCATTCCTTAGGACTTTTGATGTCATACTAAGAGGCTGTTTTTCAAACTTAGGTTACCAAAGGTGAAAGGGGGATAAATTAAGCGATTGGGATTAACATATACACACGACTGTATACAAAGTAGATAATCAACAAGGACCTACTGTATAACACAGGGAACTCTACTCAATATTCTGTAATAACCTATATGGGAAAAATATCTGAAAAGGACTGGATATATGTATATGTACAACTGAATCGCTTTCTGTACACCTGAAGCTAACACAACATTGTAAATCAACTGTACTCCAACATAAAATTAAATTAAAAAAGATGCTGTTTTTAACTATTTCAAGGGTGGTAACTCTGCTCAAAATCAGATATTGGGTAGATTTGAAGTAAATATGGCATGGTGCCATGTCAGCAAATGTGCTGGGACGTTGTCATTAATGTTATTAATTTATAGATTTTGGAATGAACCTCTCTAACCTGTCACACGTAAATTTTTGGAATAATGAAGGCTATCCCTTTATCCCATGTAATAAAAACTTGGTATAAGGCAGGTAGGATAGAGGGTGCCAGTTGCAAAACCTCTGTGATCTTACATACGAGCCTTGCATAGGAGCGGTCATAACTGAATTGAGTTGAGTTGGCAAATCAGAGGGCCCTATCAGTGGCAATGAAAATCATTATTTCTAGAATTTAAGAGATTACAACTCAGGGAAAAAGCACTTTGGAGTTTTGGAATAATTAAATTTATAGAAAGAAGCCGTATTCTGTTGCTCAGAAAGGCCATGATGAAGCATGTTTTCCATCAACTTCTTTAAAATGTGATAAAAAACACGCCGAAATCAGTAATTTTCTAAATAACTCAGGTTCAGGATCCACAGCTAGGCCCAGTGTCCATTACTGCTCAGAATCTCAGGCCATCCGTATCAGCATCTAAGTCTGCATCTTAACATAAGGATAGTTAATGTTCAGGGGGAAAGGTTAAATCATGTTGAATATTGATAGTATGTTTCTTTTTTCACAATTTTTATTTATTCTTTAATTATTTTTATTTTATATTGGAGTGTAGTTGATTTATAATGTGTTAATTTCAGGCGTACAGAAAAGTGATTCCGTTGTACATATACATATATCCATTCTTTTTCAGATTCTTTTCCCATATAGATTGTTACAGAATATTGAGCAGAGTTCCCTGTATTATACAGTAGGTCCTTGTTGACTGTCTATTTTATATACAGGAATGTGTATATTTTAATCCCAAACTCCTAATGTATCCCTCTGCCACACCTTTCCCCTTCGGTAATTATAAGTTTTCAAAGTCTGTGAGTCTGTTTCTGTTTATAGTATGTTTCAAAAGCAAAGTCACTGTAATTAAAAACACTCAAGCAAGCATTTTGTGGTAATCTTCTTAAAACATAATTTATATACTCAAGCAAGTACTTAGAGGTAGTCTCTTTCCAACATACTTTATAAAGTACCGTCCAACAGATCGTGTGATAAGTTTATGATTCCTTCCAAGGGGATTCTAAATAACTAACACTCAACATGCCAGTGATTACAGAGGTAAAATAAAATGTGGAGGCATTTTTTTAGCACATATATTTGGTCATTGTATTAGCAACCACTGATTGGCATATATGTGCTCAGTAAATGTTTCTGGAGATGATTTGATGTTAGATCTTCTCTAGAGACTTTGCATGCGCTCAAATTACCAGGTAGTAGTTTTATGACTAAGACAACTTCCCTGAATATGGAAACTTCTTAATAGAGAAGATGGGGAGTGCCTTTCACTTCAATATGGCTTGTATATGCATCTTATATATGCAGAAAAAACAACCATCGCTTAAGTCAACGGTGTCAACAGTGACCACAGCCCAGTGGTTCACCTTTAGTCTTGCTCTCTTGGTGGCATATGACACTGTTGGTCCCCCATTCCTGATCTCCTCCCGTTGATTCCAAGACTCTGCATCATCTTGCCTTCCCGCCTCTTTTGTCTTTCTTCCTCAGGTTTGTTAGCAAGTTCTTTCCCTGCCTAACCAGAAATGTGAGTTTTCTGTAGATTTCCATCGGTGACCTTCTTTTCTCCTCATTTCACCTTCTGCTGGGGTGAGCTTATTCATTGTTCTAAGAGTAAAATCCAGAGTCCTTGCTCTCTAAGAGTGACCTACCTCTTGAGGGATGTTCCAAACTTTCTCTTGTTGAACCTGTTTTTCTTGCTTCCCCTATTCAGTGGTCCTTAGTTTTCTTTCAGTTCATCAGACCTTTTGTTGTCGTTATCCGTATTGTGCATATTAACAGTTGTCATCAGTCACTTTGTGTCCTCTAACATGGTAGATCTTTGTACCTCGCTTCGTTTTCCATGTCACCTTTTCAGTTGTCTACCAGATGTTTCAACTCACTGTCCTAGAATCATCTCTAACCACTGAATCTGGTGTTAGAGACTCATGATTCGGGCCTTTTTCCATGCTTGTCAGCGTATAACTCATTGAGTTCTGGATCCCAGTGCATTTGTCCCTGTCTGGACGTTTTTCTTGGTCCAGCTCATTTTCACCTTGCCCCATTTCTTCGTGAAGCTTTCCTTCAACCCAACTGCAAGTTACTGGATTCTATGAATTCTTTATTTTTAGCCATGGATGACTCCTATCACACAGTGACTTTAATATTTACCAATCTCCATGTCTTACCTACCCTGCTCGATTATAAACTTATTGAGAATAGAAGTCATTTGTTATCTTTGTGTTCTCAGAAGGACTTCCTTCCACACAGCTGGTGTGGAAGTCACCTGATTAAAATGATTCATTAACAGTACAGTGGCCAGTAATTACATTTGACACTTTGTTTTGTTAGAAAAGACATCTTCATCTAGAGTTAAATAATTTTGCCTATTGTCCAAAAAAATAGATTTTGCATATTTTCATCAAGTGGGAATTTGTCTAGCCATAATTGAAGGAGAAAAAGTTACTTGAATGTCCTTCTAGCATAGATCTTTATTTTTAAAATGAAATTTTACGCATCCTAGGCTAGGCTTAGCATGTGATCCAAAATATTCCTACCTTTTTTTCCTTCTAGATCTCTGTCAGGATACGTTCCTGCTGTGCTGAAGCTATGCTCTGTTGATTATAAGTCTTTTATGGGAAAATTGCATTCACTTAAATGAAATTCAAAGTATAGAAAATACTTATTAAACAGAGCCACTCTAATAAATATTACTAATCGTATAAACTGTTGTAAAAACAAACAAAGAAAAAGGTAAATTGGAAAAGACTATAAACAGCCATTTTGGGGGCTTTAATTTTTATTTTCCAAGCTAGTTATATCCTTGAAGTTTCTGTGTCAGGTAGCTTTATCTATAATTTTATTCATACATCTGAGATTGAAAGATGTGTACCAATTATTTAATTCCTGTCTGTGGTGCATTATGAATTGTGGCTTAAGAGGAGGAATTTTATTTAGTGGTAAATCATCCCCCAAAACATTAATGATTCACTTATCAAAGATAATAATACCACCAAAGAAAATATACCACAAGAATCACTCCCAAATATTACCCCTAAATAGTGGGAAAACTAAAATGAGATATCTTACGTTAAAAATTGACTCAGAAAGGAAATAGTCAGCAAAAGGGTTTTTTTTCCTCATTTATATGTGGATGAAGATACGGATTTTAGTAAACTAGTAGTCAAAGGTGATTTGTTTCCGAAATGTATTTTTTGTATATTGAGTGTTGTCCAAATTCTTAGGTTTCTTAAATTTATATAAAAGTATATATTTGAATCTCAGTGATTGTTTATCCTAATGATCTAATGTGGCTATTCCCAACCTACATGCTACAGTCACCAGAGGAACGAGAATTCTTAAAAGAGATTCTCAAATCCATATTCACACAGAACATTGCCTAAACAGTAAATAAACAATATGGCTGTTGCTGTACCACTCTCTTATAGTATATTTTTAGAAACCTTGTTTTTTGCTGCTAACCAATGTTATACATGCTTCTATAAACTTAAAGCAGTACAGAAAAATATGCTATAGAAAAGTAGAATTATCTGTAGTTCTACTACTGTGCCAGTCTCTAGTAAGAGTTGTAGGGACTTCCGCGGTTGTGCAGTGGTTAAGAATCCGCCTGCCAATGCAGGGGACACGGGTTCGAGCCCTGGTCCGGGAAGATCCCACATGCCGCAGAGCAGCTAAGCCCATGCGTCACAACTACTGAGCCTACGCTCTAGAGCCCGCGAGTCACAACTACTGAAGCCTGCCCGCCTAGAGCCCGTGCTCCGCAGCAAGAGAAGCCACCGCAATGAGAAGCCTACACACTGCAACGAAGAGTAGCCCTGGATCACCGCAACTAGAGAAAGCCCGTGCACAGCAACGAAGACCCAACGCAGCCAAAAATAAATATATTAATAAATGAATTTTAAAAAGAAAAGAGTTGTAGCTCCAACAATAATACTGATTCATAATAGTCAGAATTTAAATAGTGCTGAATATGTGTCGGACACTGTTGTCTGTGCTCTTAAATATATTGAGTAATTCAGCCATAAGAAAGAATGAAATAATGCAGTTTGCAGCAACATGGATGGCCCTAGAGATGATCATACTAAGTGAAGTAAGTCAGAAAGAGAAAGACAAATACCATATATCATGTATATGTGGAATCTAAAATACGTCACAAATGAACTTTTTTACAAAACAGAAATAGACTCACAGACATAGAGAACAAACATATGGTTTCCAAAGGGGAAAGGGGGTGGGGGAGGGATGAATTAGGAGTTTGGGATTAGCAGATGCAAACTACTATATGTAAAATAAACAGCAAGGTCCTACTGTATAGCACAGGGAACCATATTCAATATCCTGTAATAAACCTTAATGGAAAAGAAAAAAATATTTTGATAACTGTGTTACAGTAAAACTTGGATTCCTTTAAAATATATCTCTATCTATCTATCTATATGTATGTATGTATGTATTGACTAATTTAATCTGTAAGAACCCTATAAGGTAGGACTTTTGTTATCACTCCTTAACAGATGGCAAAGTGGGCCCAGAAAGGTTAAATAAGACTGATATATGTTTGCTACCAGTTTTTCCTATGGATAGACTATCATTTAATATTATTGCTATTGTATTATTTACAAAAATAGGAACATACCATTACTGATAACTGTTTTACCACTGTAGGGTCCAAAACAGACTCCCCTGAACTGCCAAACTGCTCTTCATTCCACTGTGAAAATATAAACGGCACCACCATACAATTTTTCTGCAAGTCCAGTGGGTACTATCTACTTAAAAAGCGAAAAAGGCCATTTCTCACCGTCTTCACTGCTTTAAGCTAAATCCAAGCTCTGTCATCTCCTGCCTGGATAATTGCTGGAGCCCACGTGGCTGGTCTCCCCACTTCCAACATCACCCACTCCTGTAGTCCATTCTCCAGGCAACAGCCAAAGTCAGATTTTTAAATGTCATGCAGATCATATTACCCTTCTGCTTCAGACATCTCAATATTCACATCACTCGTGATGGCACTTAAACTGGCATCCTGAGTCATCACCATAGCCCTCGAGACCCATGTAGTCTCTCTCTGTCCTCTTGGCCCACACATCCTACCTCCTCCCATCTCTCCTGCCTCCTTTCAGCCACTACTCATTTGCCCTCATTTCCATCTCTGGAACGTGTCATGTTCATTCCTGCCTCAGGGATTTTGCACTTGCTCTTCCCTTTGTTGGCATCTTCGCATGGCTGGCTACTTTGTCCTTTCAGTCTCGCCAGAGATGCCTTCCCAGGCTACCTTTCTAAAGAATCCTAACCATCCACTGCCCCAGCCAATCTCGGTCTCTGTCATTTTCTTCAAAGCACTTAACCACTGTCTGAATTTATTTCCTTACTTCTGTATTGTTGTTCTCTCCTACTGTAGTAGAAACTCCATGAGAATAGGGACTTTTTCTTACTCATCTGAGTGCCTAGAAAAGGCGGGGTGGGGGGCATAGCAGGCTTCCAATGAATAGCTTAACTAATGAAGGATTTAAAACACTCCAGCATGTTCAGATAGAAGGATGTTTCCTGAAGTATTGTTTGCATAGGCCTCCAAACTCTCACTCTGCTATAGATCACTGAATGAATGCTTGAATTGATTGCATGTGGAAAGATTCAGCTTTTCAGCAGCTGGTGATGATGGTAGAAGCATCTCTGATTAAGTGAAAGTACAAAAGACAGGTTTGCTTAATTGATGTTGAGTGAGCTTGAGAAATGGGACAAACTCCTTGTCATGTGAAGAATTTAAGGTCACTGAATAGTGGATCAGCCACTATGGTGTTGTTATGTAATTGTTGTAAAGATGGGGAAATAACATAGTAATTCCTGGAACAACATGGTGCATTATAGATTCTCAGCCGAATTTTCCAGTTCAGTCGGTAGAAATCCCTTTTTCTCACACAGCTTCTTATTGCTTCTCCCTAAGCCTCCAACCGTTTCGTGGAAAAAGATTGCCCAGTAAGTGTTTTTGATGATTGGTTAGGATATCCCCTCCCAATTGTCACCCAAATCAGTATGAACCTTTGATTAATCTCTTTAGCTCTTCACTGAGTCATTAGAACTATTCTATTTGGTACTGAAAATAGTTGCACCTTCCTTGTGTTTCCCGAAGAGAGACACTTGTCTTTCCAAGTGGAAATACAATGCTCACTCATTTCTGCTTTATATAGTACTTTAACATTTGTCTAAAACCCTGTGAACTACCTTTGTTGATAATAAAATTCTGTGCATATTATTTCTTTGATTACCAAGACCAAAAATGTCCAGCTTGGGTAGTTTTTCCCAACTCGTCACTGTTAAAATGGTTTTTAGTGGGTAGAATACCATTTGAATGCATACATTTATGCAGAATTTTTAAGCAAAATCGGCAAAGACACAATCATATAGATGCAAGAAAGATTTTAAGTGCCATAGGATTAGCTGTTCTAGAAAGAATAAGTTTTTTTTTTTTTTTTAATTTAGTTATTCATTTATTTATTTTTGGCTGTGTTGGGTCTTCGTTTCTGTGCGAGGGCTTTCTCTAGTTGTGGCAAGCGGGGGCCACTCTTCATCGCGGTGCGCGGGCCTCTCACTGTCGCGGCCTCTCTTGCTGCAGAGCACAGGCTCCATACGCGCAGAGCTCAGTATTTGTAGCTCACGGGCCCAGCTGCTCCGTGGCACGTGGGATCTTCCCAGACCAGGGCTTGAACCCATGTCCCCTGCATTGGCAGGCAGACTCTCAACCACTGCGCCACCAGGGAAGCCCAAGAATAAGTTTTTATATGTAGATGTTTTTATGCTTGATCTAGATCAGACAATGGCTATTTACTGTGTGTAAGGTGCTGTCTTTAATTTGAGCTTGAAATCCACTTCAAATAAAGCTTGATCATGACAGGGTGTTCCATTTATCTTTTGTGCCCATATTTATCTTAAAGGGATATCTTGAAAAGGATCTTAGAGATGATCTGTTCAACATTCTTGTGGTGAGAATTACGGCCCAAAGAGGAAAGCTGATTTTGTTAAGGTTTTACCAGTTAGTGGCTGAGCTAGAACCGGAACCAGGCTTCCTTACTGAGCTCCTGTGCCTGCCTTTAGCCCTGCGTGTTTGGGACTCACATCCCATGAAGATGCTTAAGTGTTATAAGATGTTAATGGATTATACATACTATAAAGGTGAATTCTTACATCCAAAAATCACTCAATAAGCTTTGTTTTGATATAACCCAGAATCTAAGAAGTGAGTTCAAGGTCTGCTCCCTTCTCCTCCTTTTCCTCTCCTCCCTCTCCCTGCTTATAAAATGTAATAATGTATTTCCTGAAACCAGACATATACCCTTCCAACCATGTCCCATCTTTCAGTTTCAGAGGTAATCACGTGAAAGGGCGTCAGTGGAGACTGGAGTTTTCCTGACCCCTCCACACTTTGTGGCCTATCTTCTTTGTTACTAACGCAGACGCCTGTGGGATAGCTCGCTGAGCTTTTGAGGATAGACTGTCTCCCCGGATGTTTTTTCCCCTCTGTGCAAAGCTAAATGAACCATATAGGAATTGAACCTATAACCTTGGCCTCATTCAGTTATCTTCTTTAAAATTGCCTTTTGGAAATTTATGTTCTGCTGTGATGAGATTAAGGTTGTGATTTCATTCATTCAATAAATAGTCCCAGCACCACACTAATGGCAGCAGAGAGCACAGAGAGGCAGAGGACAAGGTCTTTGCCCTCAAAGGATTAGGATAAGTACACAAATCACGAATGTCAGGGCAGAAGTGATGACCGCTGGGGGAGTGGGGGTGAGCAAATCAGGAATTCACGAAAGCGAATCAGGAGAAGGGAGAGAGGTACATCCTGCCGGGAGAACATCAGGGGCCCTTGAAGGATGGACAGTTTTCCCAGGAGTCGGAGCGGGGGTAGGTGTACAGATGGTGGTACCCACAGCACCTCAACAGGGATGTTGCAGTGGGGCGAGCACAAGCGTGAGAGGACCTGCGGGGGCAGGCATGAAGGAAGAGGGACGGAACGTTATCATTTATGGTGGTGTTGTGTAGGGATGATGGAAGATTCTGAACTGGGCAGTACTAGAATCAGAACTGTGTAACAGGAAACGTCATTTGTCAGCCACTGTAGAATGAACTGGAGGGTTGGGGAAGAACCCTGAGGAAGTGACAAGGGTCTGAACCAGGGTTCCCAACAGGGTGAAGAGAAGTGATGGGAGACGGTCAAGCCTGGACAAGCAGAACTTGGTAACTGACTAGACGTGATAATGAAGGTTTGAACCTGGGTGCCTAGCAGACGGCAGTACCCTTCCAGAAGCCAGTAGACCACAGAGGCTGGGAAGTTACGTAAAGGAAGTGAACACATGAAATTGGAACACTGGGGAGAGGTTTGGAGCTGGATATAAAGATTTGGGAAGTCATTCACCAGGAGAGCTGTTTGAGCTGGGAGAGTGGATAAGGTCATTAAGGGATAAAGTGTAGAAATGAGAAAAAAAGATGGCCAAAGGTAGAACGCCAAAGAAAATCTACATTGGTGATTTAGACAATGAGAAAGAGCCTGAGAAATAGAGACTGAGCTCGGTACACTGTTACGGAAACCGAAGAAGCAGAGGGCTGCCGAGAGACATGTAGAGGCAAGTGTGCTCCCTTGTCATTGAGAGATGTTAGTGAACAAGAAGGAAAAATAATCCACCTTTGCTTTAATTTTGTCATTGAGCCAAATTACTGTTTTAATTGGGATTTCACAATGCATCGTTTTGATGCTATGCTTTGACTTCTCTGCATTCGGTTCCACTACATACTTTTCACTCTCAAGACAGTTAAAAACCAATCACATTCTTAATGTAAGGAATGCAGTAGGAGTTCAAAACTGATGAAAAGGCCAGTCATCTGAGATCATTCATTTATCCCAAGTGTTAATTGGGAGCCTAATATGTACCAGGGACTATGCCATACCCTGGGGACATAGTGGCAAATAACACAGAAGCAAATCCAGGCCCCTGTTGAGTTTACCTTCTTGTGTGGATGAAGCAAACAATAAACAGACTAAAGAAGGAAAATACACAGCATGGTAACTGGTGACATGCGCTAGGGAGGAAAATAAAGCAGAAGGGGAAGGGGGTTTGGAAGAAGGGGTGTCTTCAGTAGAGGGGGCAGAAAAGGCCTGACTGAGAAAGTGACATTTGGATGACACCCTGAAGGGAGGTGGGGGTGTGGGGTTGTACAGATACCTGGGTGAACAGGGGGCAGCACGTGCAAAGGCCCCGAGGTGGGAGCACACCTGGTGTGTTTCAGGTCTGGCAAGGCTGCCAGTGTTGCTGAAGGGCAGCAAGCAAGAGAGAAAGGTTAGTAAAGTCTCAGGGGCCACATTGGGGCCCTGTGGTCATAGGTTAACTTTGGCTTTTCCTCTGAGCGTGAGGGAAAGCCCTTGGATGCTTTTGAGCAAAGGAATGAATAAGGACCGTTCTGGCTACAGGAGAAGGAAGGGGGCAAGGAGAAACAGGAAGATGAGCGAACAGGCTTCCACACATCCTGGGAGGAGGTGTTGATGGCTTGGACTAGAGCGGTCCCAGAGGAGGTGTGGGAAGTGATCAGAACGTGCATGTTTTTTGAGGGTAAAGTAAACAGAATTGAACAGATTGAGAATGAAACTAGGGAGAAGGAAGAGTCAGGGAGGAGTCCAAGTTGCTGTATCCGTCGGCTAGGGCTGCATAACAAAGTACCACAAATGGGTGGCTTCGGCAACAGAAATATATTGTTTCATGGTTCTGTAGGCTTGGCCAAGTTTAACGTGTCAGCTGAGTTAGTTCCTTCTGAAGGCTGTGAGGGAGAATCTGTCCCATCCCTCTCTCCTAGCTTCTGGTGGTTTCTTGGCCATCTTTGGCGTTCCTTGACTTGTACGAGTATCACTCTCTTCATCGTCACACAGCATTCTCTGTGTGTGTGTCTGTGTCCTAATGTCCTCTTTTTACTAAGAGCCCCAATCATATTGGATTAGGGATGACCCTTCTCCAAAATGACCTCATCTTAACTAATCATATCTGCTATGACCATATTTCCAAATAAGATTACACTCTGATGGAAAACTAAAAATAAAATTACCGTATGATCCAGCAATCCTACTCCTGGGCACATATCTGGACAAAACTATAATTCAAAAAGATAGATGCACCCCCTGTGTTCGTAGCAGTACTATTCACAATAGCCAAAACATGGAAACAACCAAAATGTCCATTGACAGATGAATGGATGAAGAAGATGCGGTACATATCCACAATGGAATACTATTCAGCCATAAAAAAGAATGAATTAATGCCATTTGCAGCAACATGGATGCAACTAGAGATACTAAGTGAAGTAAGTCAGAAGGAGAAAGACAAATACCACATGATATCACTTATACGTGGCATCTATGATATGACACAAATGAACCTATCTATGAAGCAGAAACAGACTCGCAGACATAGAGAACAAACTCGTGGTTGCCAAGGGGGAGGTGGAGGTGGGGAGGGATGGACTGGGAGTCTGAGGTTAGTAGATGCAAACTATTATATATGGAATGGTCGGACAACAGGGTCCTACTGAAGAGCACAGGGAGCTGTATTCAGTATCCTGGGATAAACCGTAATGGAAAAGAATATAAAAAAGAATGTGTGTGTGCATATGTAGATATAGATATAGACATAGATAAAAAACTGAGTCACTTTGTTGTACAACAGAAATTAACACAACATTGTAAATCAGCTGTACTTCAGTTTAAAAAAAAAGGTCACCCTCTGATGTCCTAGGGGCTAGGACTTCAACATTGGAATTGGAAGTGGGGAGAAGGACACGATTCAGCCCATAGCAGTTGCCATTGACTGAGCCAAGGAAAGTGTATTCGGATAGAAGAGGAGACTTCCAAAGACCAAAGTTAAGAGACTCTTCAGTTTGAGGACCAAGACCAAGGCTCATAAAAATGTTAAATACAAATCCCATGTATGCTTGCAGTTGTAAGAAAGCACTTACATGTTAATGATGGTTTTTAAGTTGTATTCTAATTGTTTATGCAATCATGGCATTTTCCTGTGAAGCGTAAGAGAGTCAGAGTATGGATTGAGTTTTACTGGCCAATATGCCGAAGAAGTTACTGGGGCTGAAATGGAATGTTTTGAATGCCATAAAGGAGTCAAAGGACGCTAATAAAAATAATAAAGAGCACTTTTCTCAGAAGGAGAAACAACTTTGGAGAACATTGTTTCAGCCTTTGATTTAAGAAGTCATTTTTCTAGAAAGCCAGTCATGCTGCAGTGCTCTGAGCAGCTGCATAGTTTGTTCCTTCATCTGTTTTTGGTGAGAGTGTAGTTAAAACATATAAAATCAATTTTAAAAAAATCATGAAGGCAATAGTATCACAGTTAGCTAATTTGAAAAACAGAAATCATCACCGTAACATAACCATTCTAGCCTTTTCATATGTTTTCTTTGAGTTTTTATGTTCCTGCTGTTCTACATGGAGACATAAAGCTAGGACAACAAGGTGATGGTGCTGACATACAAAAAATCTACCCAATGTTTTCTGAACACGTTCAGCTCGAATTTCTCTCACATTCCAGCTCGCGTTGCACATTCTGTTTGCTCTGCCCCTGTCTTTGTCTGGCTGCAGCTACCATCTAGTCGTGCTTCAGAACTCAGCTCAGCTGTCACCTTTGGGGAAGGCTGCTGACTGGTATATTCCTAGCTTTCCCAGTATGGAAGGCTGAGCCTACAATGTGCCGCTATATTACCCCGCACCTAAGCACATACCATAATGCTGCGTGTCTCCACCAACTTTGAGGACAGGAGCTGAGCAGTCTATATTTATTTCCTCAGTACCTTGCACAGGACCTGTGGGTAGATATTCAATAAGTGCATGTGGGCTAGGAATGAAAAAAAAAAAATCGAATTCTTTGCCTGCTTGGCACACATCGGTCACTGAACTATGAGACCTTATTAGAATTTAAAACAATTTTCTTCAGATTGTGCCATAAACCGGCACGGGAATATGTAATATAGCTTGAGAAGAGTCTCCTTTAAAAGTATTCGTGTAGGACTTCCCTGGTGGCGTAGTGGTTGAGAGTCCGCCTGCCGCTGCGGGGGACACGGGTTCGTGCCCCGGTCCGGGAAGAGCCCACATGCCGCGGAGCGGCTGGGCCTGTGAGCCGTGGCCGCTGAGCCTGCGCGTCCGGAGCCTGTGCTCCTCAACGGGAGAGGCCACAACAGTGAGAGGCCCGCGTACCGCAAAAAAAAAAAAAAAAAAAAAAAAAAAAAAAAAAAAGGATTCATGTAGATTGTTGCTTAAAAGGTTAAATTTGTCCCTAAAAACTGCACCCTTCAGTTTCTTACCATGAAAGGTACCTGAGATAGTTACCGTATATGGCTTGTTTTT
Source organism: Phocoena sinus (assembly GCF_008692025.1). Lineage (NCBI taxonomy): Eukaryota > Metazoa > Chordata > Mammalia > Artiodactyla > Phocoenidae > Phocoena > Phocoena sinus. The sequence goes on from NC_045767.1 coordinate 112,208,404, forward strand.
AGTATTAACTGTGCCCCTTTAAATTAGTAAGCAAAATGAAGCAATTTGAACATACCTATGTAAGGTAACATGGGAGAAAATGCAGGAGCTTGGAGGAGTAAAATTGCTGGCAAAAGAGACAAGAATTATTTTAATTGTAATTTGTGGATTGTTTGGGAGAGGGGAGAGATTTTTATCTGGCATAAATTGAGATATAATCTGAGTCCGAGTGAAGAGAGTTGAGAAGTATTGTAATAGCCCTTTGATGCCAAATATAGTTCCGTGATGACGCGGCTCAAGATTTCTCTCCTCTCTGTTCACCTAGAATGCAAATAATATTTTTTGGTAAACGTTCTCAAAAACAGGAAAAGGAAGAGAAAAGTTTATATGGGATTATTTATGACTTCTTAGCACTGAGAAGAGGCTTTGCTGTAGAGAATTCTTGATACATTACTCCCCTCATAGGATTTTGCCTTCATTTCCTAAGTCACTCAGGATGGGACCACATTGAATTCATTGATGGAACCAAGATGATTGACAGATATTGAGCTAAGCTGTACAGCATTGTCAAATGTGCCACGACACTGTAGTTATTTAAATCTTGATTTCTTTCCCCAGCTCTACTTTACGAAGTGTTTCCACTGGATCCTCAAGACCTTCCAAAATATGTTTGGTGTGTGGGGATGAGGCTTCAGGATGTCACTATGGTGTAGTGACCTGTGGCAGCTGCAAAGTGTTCTTCAAAAGAGCAGTGGAAGGTAAATGTTCATGTGGGTGTTCCTTTTATACATTTTCTTTCCTGGTGTGCAGTTTACTTGCAAGGTTAACTCGGTAGCATTATTGGGAAATAATTCAGAAATGTCCTTAGTTTTGGATTTAATCTGTCCTTAGTTTGGGATGTAATCTGTTAGTGATAAATAGTAATGATGCCTTGTCTAAAAACCACTTGGAGATTCTCCACCGAGCAATGTTTAATGGCCAAAATTCTAAATTGTGGATTAAGAGCAAGCAGTCAGAAAGACTGGTTGTTTTGGTTGTTGGTTTGTCTCAGTTTTTTTTTTTTTCACTTAGACTTATCAAAATCATTTTGTGTCACCATAAATTTAATTTGCATGATCAGAAAGACCATTTTTTTTACAGCACGTCTGCCTTGTCTATGTTTCTGTATAAATATATGTGTTGGTGGCGAGTTCAGACATTGACATCAGGATCGTGTGTGTAATTTAAGTTGTGTTCCTTACAGAATAATGTCATTTAACAGCTGCTTGAGAGTCCAGGTCCCCATTTGAGTCCTACCTTCGTTCCTACTGAAAGTTTCCAAACCAGTACATTAAATGAAAAATTGGACTGAGATTCTTTAAGTTCATGTAGTCTAGCTTTTGCTTCTGTCCAAGTAATTGTACTTACTAAGGAGAAATGGTCTTTTTGTTTGTTTCTGCCTTTCTCCAACTTCACTTCCAAGCAATTAATTAACATCAGGCTTAGGCCTGATGGTTTTATTAATGTTGACTACTATGACTGGTCAAAGTGTAGAATTTTTTGCTATAGGGAGAAGTGTTGTGTAATTGACACTTATTCTCACTAAGGAGTTCAGCATTAAGATTCCTGCAGGTGTATTTCTCAGGACATTTTTCTGAGAGATGAATTGGTGTTTCAGAGACTTAGGCATAAATGACTTGAATGTTTGTTTTGCTGAGGACCACAAGGAAATGTCCTTAGTTCTGGGATAAAAAAAAAGCTGACCAAGTAGTTATTTCTGTGCTTCTGAGGTTGATTCTGCATTATTTAATTGATAGTACATGATTTTACATTATTTACACTATTAATTATTTAATAGTCCCCAAACCCAGCATTGAATTGGTAATAGGAGTTCCATATTTCTTTCTCAGGGTATGAGCTCTTGGTTACAGGTGACAGAAGATTCAACACAAACTGGCTTCAGCACCAATGGAAATTCATTGGCCCACATAACTGGATAGTCCTCATGTGGGCATGGCTTTGGGCAAGCCATGGTCTTAAGCCAGGTCATTCGCATTCAATCTCATTCTCTCCATCGCTTGACTTTGTTCTGGCTCTGTTCTCATGTGGCTTCTCTCGTGAGAAGAAGAGAGGTTTTCTGTTCCCAGGGGTTGTTATAAAAGCCCCCAATTGGATCTCCATAGACTGAACTTGATTCACGTTGGCCCCCTCCAGACCAATCACCGTGGCTGGGGGGAGCAGTGATCTGATAGGCTGGTCCTGGCTGGAGTCGGCCAACCTGAACAACCTAGACCAACTGTGGGAATGAGCATTTCCCGGAGAAAAAGGTGGGCCCTGTTACCAGAAGGCTGATTTCCAGAAAATGGGGGAAACAAGTATGTATAGTACTGAAATCAATTTAATTTTTTAAGATTGTCTTCCCTGCCACCCTCTTCTTTCTTTCCTTAACTCTGTGATTGACTCAGTAGAAGATAAGTAGCTAAGATATACCTCTGGCATCTTCTAATGCCGCTTTATACCTTCCAACATAAGGGCTCCCCTCCTAGGCTCACTAATTGGTGAACAAAGGTGATAAGTAAAAATAAAGCAGTGAGCAAAGGACATTTAGAGGAGGGTGCCTCTGTGTTGCCCTACCTATGGGTCAGCATTCACATCAGAACCCATGTATGGCTTTTTATAAAATCTGCCCTTCTCTGCAAAAAAATGGTTTTCTAGATGTTTTTGTTGTTTTTAAGTAGTTTCTCTGGAAGTAGCTAAGGAAAGAATTGTTTTTGCAACTGAGGTACATATAAACATGGAAAAGCCTAAATGTCTGTACGTCTTTTTCTCTCATTGAAAAGCTGATCAGTAATGGATAATGAACCTTGACAAGTGCCTTTTAAGACTTTTATTAATATAGCTTATTTCCTGTTTATTTGGGAATTAGAATTTTAGCACCTACCTGTGTGAAACAAGGCTATAAATTTTAAATATAAACTTCATGAGAGTAATGACTTGTTTTTGTTTTGTTATTTGTATTTGCTTACTGTTTTATCATGCGTGTATGTGTGAAAGAAATAGGACTATCTCTGTATCAGAACTTTTTGATTTAATAAGAAATTATTTAAAATATTTTATGTAATTAGAGGCACTAATTTCACAAAATTATGGTATATGGATGTTATTTTTATTCCCCTTTTACAGATGAAGAAATTTGGGATCAGACCCAGTTAATCTATTTGGAATCGTAAGGCCAAACTTAGACCCATATTAAAGTCTTATGACTCCAAACCTAGACCCAACCTAAGGCCTCATAAATCTAAATCTCATAATCTCTTCTTTCCATTTTCCATAATTCTTAAGTTCATGAAAATCCTGCTCTATATGTCATTGTTTATGCCTGCTCGGTAATAATGAGGGCAGTGATGTAAACATTGAGAAGACAGTGTGGTACCCTTAGTGTGTGTCTCTGCGTGTGTGTCACTGTGTGTGTACATACACACACATATAAAAACATGTATGTGTGTTTTTATATTTGAATATTTACTACGGTGGTTTTCCGGTTTTAACCTTAAGCTCCTCCTCGGATTACGTATACAGAGGCTTCTAAGCAGCTGCAGGTAGGGGAGTCCTTTAAAATCGAAAGGAACTAACAACATCAGGGCGAAATGGAAATGACCACTAGAGAGAGGACAGGGGGAAAATCACAGCAGTCTGAGCTTCAAGCTTGTTGGCTTCAGGCTTTTATGCCCTAGAGCACCCCACTCCAATGCTTGGTCTGATAGTATGGTGGTGACTACATAGGGAGACTGCACATCATTTGTTTTATGTGTATATTATGTTCTCTGTGTCCCGTCTAATGGGGTGTAGATATGTGCTTATTTCTTCTTCTTAAACATTTAATATAAAAACACTTAGCTGTCTCATCCAGAATACCTTTTTTGTCAATAATGTTGGTTTAGAGCCGTATTACTGTACCTTACAATGGAAGCTTATCGTTTTATTTTTAAATTTGAATTGCTTATTTGCCTTGAAGGTTTGTCAGGACCTTTCTGTCTTAAGAAAAAGAATAAACCTATATGCACACGCACATGCACACATACACGTATATATATTTTAAGTTGGGTTCTCCCTAGTGGTGGAAAGTGGACTGGCTTTAGGGTCAGAAGACTTGGTTTAATTTCCAGCTCTGCCACTCACTTGGTGTAAGATTATGGCAAGTTATTTAACTTACTTGGGTGTCAGTTTCTTTATTTATAAATGGAAATGGTAGTATTGCCTTGCCTGTTGCTATGAAAAATTACATGAAAGCAAAATGTCTTTGCAGATTTTATAAATCGTAAAGTGGCATCAAAATATCAGACCTTGGGCTTCCCTGGTGGCGCAGTGGTTGAGAGTCCGCCTGCCGATGCAGTGGACACGGGTTCGTGCCCCGGTCCGGGAAGATCCCACATGCTGTGGAACGGCTGGGCCCGTGAGCCATGGCCGCTGAGCCTGCGCGTCCAGAGCCTGTGCTCCGCAGTTGGAGAGGCCACAGCAGTGAGAGGCCCGTGTACCGCAAAAAAAAAATATTAGACCTTGACTTTAGGAACAACTGCTGAAGTTCTTTGGCCACGTCTGTACACAGAGATCATGTAAATGATTCGGTAACGTTGTACTGTTAGGTCTTCATTTTTCCCGTATTACATTATTTTGCCCATAGAACTGCCCTTTGAGGTTGTAAGATCCTTCTAGACTAGCAGTTCTCAAAGTTTCAAAGGATGTCGGCATCAGGGGTGAGGGGGTAGAAGGCCTGTTGACATTTCCTTGAGGGACTTTTCCACCGTGGACTGAACCATCAAGATTGATTCCCATAACGAACCTTCATAGCTGATGCTGGCACCCACCTTTGGGAGTTGCACAGTAGAGGAAATATTGAGAGATGCCAACTGGACTTTTAGCTCCCCTGTTCGATGTCTTTAGGGCAGGACAGGGTCTTATCTCTAGAACCTAGCAACACCGCAGATATTTAGTAGCCACTAAATAAATGTTTGAATGTACATATCAACGTACCTATGTGGCATAAGAGCATTCCAGGTTAATGACTTGCCCCTCAAACCAGTAAATTAGCAACGAAACTGGCCCAAGAATTTACACAGGGCTTTTGATGTCTAATCTGCAACTTCTAATTCTAGTCTGAGTTTTTACTTTCTCAGTCTCTTTCCAACTGTAAGTTCCCATTGGTTTCATCTTGTGTGGATTTTACTTTGTGATCCCTCAATGAACAGAGCTGCCTACAGTCAGCAGGCTATTTTATAACCTAATTTCCTTTCTGGCTACTCAGTATACAGCAGTGTCTGGAAGACACAGCCACCACAAATCGCTGAAGAGGTACAGGGCTGTGAAAGAAGAAGAGAGTTCGCGATAATGTAAAGTCAGCTGGATTTATATTTTTGTAAGCAGACCTGTTAGGCTAAAGAGTCCGTATCTTGGTATGACCAGCCAAATCATATGATGTCTATTTCGACACTCAGACATTTCCCTTAAGTAAGAGACTTATAAATCTATTTCCTGAAATGAAACGGCTTTAAAAGGTCTAACTGTAGATTAATCTCAGCAGTCCTCAAATATGCAGCACTTAAGGTACCCACACCTGGATACATGCACCTCATTCCTTTCACGTGTACTTCACAGCATATAGGTGAGAAATCCTGTAATTCATAGACTGCTTATCCTATGGGGGAACATGTTTTTAAGGACATGTAATGGTTGACTAATAGTTAATTTTCTTCGCTTTTCTAAACTGAATGAGTAAACCGAACAGGTCCAGAGGAAAGTGTGTCTCACCACGTCATGGGCTCATGTTATCCCCATCAATGCTGTGTGTGCTCTTAAGCAAGAGGGCCCAACAGGCAAGAGTGTGAGTAAGTGTGAGGTCTGGGGGGCTGGATGATGGACCGTGCAATTATGCCGCAAAACAGAGCATTTAAATTGAATGGACACAAGCTAGATCAGGGTGGTCTTACATAGTAATTGAAATACAGCCATCTCCTTGTCATTGGCAATATGAAATTAAGGAAATGATAAAACAAGGAAATAACACCTGCTTATTAGATGTCTTCAGGTCATGATGTGTGTGATGCAGCCCTCCGTGTCCCTGTGTGCCACGTGCAGGAAGCTAATGTACATCAGAGGGCATCGTCCCTCCTACAAAACTGCTGAGTCAGAGATAGGAAACCAAGGACTCTTCTGGCTTACAGTTTTCTCACGAAACACTTTAAAGATTAAGTCTTTTTTTCCCTTTACCAAAAATTGGGAACGAGGTAACCTTATTCTTTGCAACTACTTTCTATAAGTGCTTAAATAAATACCTACCCAGTAGATCATATCTAGGATTTTTATGAACACTCCTTTCCTCCTTATATAAACCCAAGGCTTTTGTGTTAATTACAAATGTTTGCCCAGATTTTTTTATATATCCCTTCAGTTGGTTGCCATGGGAACATACAGAGCCATGACATTTAGGCCAATCTGGAAGGTCAAGGAAACTTCTTAAAGAATTGACCCCCAAACTGAATCTTGAAAGATTAGGATTGGCAATGCTGAGGGGGAGTAAGGACAGGCTGTCTGCACAGGGCACCAAAAGCTCTTTCGTGTTACCTCTATGGACGTGTGAGAGACAAGGAGATAAACGTGGAGGCTGATGTGCAGATTGGGTTCAGGTCCTGGACTCTAAGGAGGGGCCTGAATTTATCCTTGGGCAAAACAGAACCTCTGAATGTTTTCATACAGCAGAATGGTAAGCTCAGGTTCGCATTTAATATCTGGCTGTGCGGAGGTAGGGTTATTTAAAGAGAGACAGTTCCGGTGGCTCTTCTAAGTCATTTCGGTGAGAGATGACCAGAGATAGAACTAGACCAGCAGCGTTAGGGATAAAGAGGAGGGGACAGCTAACAAGACTATCTGGGAAGTAACATTGGTGGGTCTGTATTGGAGGTAAGGAAGCAAAGATCTGGGATGTTTCCATAGGCTCGGCTGCTGGTGCCCTTTGCTGAGACTGGGGACGCTGGAGTGGGAGCAGCTTTGGGGGCATGGGGGGCAAAGGTCATTCATTCACCAAACATATTCAATATCCACTAAATGGCAGACCCTTTCCTTGGCATACCTAGGGACTTCCTGGATGAAGAAAGTGAACAAAATATACAAAGATCCTTGCCATGGTGGAGATTACATTCTAGTGAGAGGTGGTGGAGAGATTAAACATACTAAATGAGTTATTTGTGTAACATGAAAAGTTGATAGGTGCTCTGGAAAACAAGCACTGCCAGGATAAATGGGGTTGGAATGAAATTCCTTTTAGGACAATGAGTTTGAAATGTCCATAGAACATTCAGACGTGCCTAACAGGAAGTTGGATGTGTGATTCTAAAGCTTGGGGAATAGGGAAAGATCGAAAATAACTATTTTAGAATCATCATCCATGAAAGTAGATGCATTTGCCCAAGAAATGGGTATTTAGAGAGACAAGGAATAAGCCAAGTTTAGAACCTTAGAGAGCATAAATATAGGACATTGTGTGTGTGTATATATGTGTGTGTGTGTGTGTGTGTGTTACACATGTGTGAATAATTTTTCTCCCTCTCTCCTCCAAGTTGTACACAGAAAAGTCTTAGTTGCTTGGTCTCTGGTTCTTCCAAGTTTAGATGAACTTCAGACATTATTGCATCTGTGGAACTTTCAATCCCAGTTTTTGCTCTTTATTAATCATTAGTCTTGATTTTCTTTTAATCTTAGCCAGTCCATAGCCCACAACCAAACATGATAGCGAGGAAATTTGATTTGCTAACCCAGGCAGAGATAATGTCACACATGTAGCAGATGCTCTAGACACATTTGTTGATCGATAACTATTTAAATATATGTATGGGGTTCCCCCTTGTTCCTGTCACTGTTTCTCTGAGGTCAAAACTATGTTAAAGTGATTTCTTAGAAAATGATTTGCAGTAGGAACATGTAGGCCAAAAGTAAATTAGCGTTATCCAAAGAGAGCTTCTTGTTGCTTAAAATTTTAAACGAAGGTGCACTTCACATAGCAAATTTGGAAAGTATAAATTAGAAGCACAGTAAGTCATTTTCAGGTATTCCCCGTGTCTGTGCCTCTGTTTGCAGCCCATGTTGTTCCAGAAAAGAATCCAAAGCAGCTCACAGCTTTCCATGAGGTAAAATGAAATGTCTCATAAGTGAAATGAAAAGCAGGACAAAGGCAAGACGAGAGCAAGAAAGAGAACATACAGCCAGGAAAGGGGATGGTAGAGAGAAATATGCCCTTTGGCCTTGGCAGACACCGGCCACCTACTTGGCTTTCTAGGCCCCAGCCCACAGACAGTGGTGAGTCACCTGACGTACGATGTTCTTAACAACTAGGTTAGGGAATTGCCTGTTGAGAAGAAAATTTTCATGCGCTGCTTTGGTTGTAATGTGCCTATTCTTTTCATGTGAATTATAACCTGAAACTTAAAAAAGTAACTCTCCCATTGGTATTAATGGGATTGTTTGGTTTATCTTAAGGAGCAGTGCGAGAAACATGCTTTATTCTGTCAAACACCTTCTCCGATAATCATCGCTGTTATTTATGGAGCAGTTACTCCATGCCAGGCAGGCACTATGCCAAGTACTCCATGTTTTATCTCATTTTTTCCTCACAACTGCTGTCTTAAAGCTGAAAGTTTTGTGAGTTTTGCAAGGCAATATCTTTAAACCTGAACCCTCTAAGCAATTGTTGTAACAAGGAAAACAGTGACTACTTTTCTTTAACAAGGCTTAACGGTATGATCTTTCCACTCTTAAAATTAACAGCAATAGCAATAAACATTTGAGTACTTATTTTGTGCACATTAACCTAAGAACTTTATTGTTTTATCATTTTAATCCTCACGATAATCCTATGAAACAGGTCCGATTATTCAATTGTTATCTGTCCTCATGTTAGCAATCAGTCATCTGAGACATGTAAGAGTTGAATGAGTCAGTCCAAGGTCACCCAGATCGAAGGAAGTGGAAGGGCGGGGCTTTGAACCCAGGAAGTCCAGGCATCCTGACTCTGTATATTCAGCACATAAGCTCTACTGCCTCTCACAGAGTTATATCAGATCCCAACTATTTTTACCCCTCAAAAAGTAGGGCAACATCCCTGGCTGGAGAACACTTAATGAAGAGCCCATTGTCATTTAACAGTTTTCCCGCTATACTCTAAATAATTAACTCCTAGCCATTCCAAGTTGAAGCTCTCATTTGAATTTCTGTTGCCCTAATGGGAAAGAAATTGGGTAGTCTCTAATTTTTTCTTAAGGAATGAACTCCCTATTTTTAAAAATTACCATTACCATCCTAAAGTACATCTTTAACATCTTGATATTAATCTAAGGTGTGATGGAAATTTTTTATCTTCCTGTGTTTCATTTCCTATGTGTGATAAAAATTAGACAGAGCCTATCAGGCTCAGAGAAGCATTGCGAGCAGGACCTTCCTCCTCCAAAGCTGAAAGCCCCAAACTCTTCAGCCCTGATGCCTGGCAGCTCAGAAACAGGCCCGAGAGCCAGAGGACGCAGGGCTGCCTTCCCAGAACTTGCGCCCATGATGTCATTAGGATTGTACCGCTTACGTGATTCTGTCCCCTTGAGAATGCTTTGACACCGGAAACGAAAATTGCTAAGTTGATTGCAGTCAGTGCCAAAAACAGAGCCCTGGAAGATAAGGAGGATAAGGAGGCGTTTAGGCATTAAGGTGGAGGCGAATGGTGGAGGGATGGAAAGATGGGGGCTTGAACCTGAGTCTGCTCAGTTGAGCAAGCCCCGTTCGGTGAGGGCCTGGTCCACGCCCAGAGGTGGAGGAGGCGACTGAACGAAGACACTGGGGCCAAACAAAGGCCCTCATTTTGCAGTGCGAAATCTCAGCCCTTCTTAAACACAGCAAGTCTTTTTTGAGGAAAAAAATCAACGCAGGGGTATAGGCAGCGTTGTCTCTTGGTGTCTGCGCAGTGGCTCACGGCAGGTACCACCTAGCAGAAGAGGAGACGACTGGGATGGGATTGTGGATGATGGAAGGTAGAAAGGGCCTGACTTAGGATGGAATTGGTGCAGCTGAACAGAAGGCCTGATTTGAGAAGTGAGAAGGAGGAACGGGCAAGACCTGATGGTGGATTAGTTCTGGGGGATGATGAAGATTCTGATGGAGACTTGGGAGGAAACACTTTGAGAATGGAGAGGATGAGAGGAATTTAAAAACTGTTGAGAGGGACTTCCCTGGTGGTCCAGTGGTTGAGAATCCGCCTTCCAAGGCACAGGGTACATGGGTTCGATCCCTGGTCGGGGAACTAAGATCCCACATGCCGCGGGGCAACTAAGCTCGCGTGCTGCAACTACAGAGGCCACGCGCTCCAGAACCCATGCGCCACAACGAGAGAGAAGTCCATGCACCGCAATGAAAGATCCCGCATGCCACAACTAAGACCTGATGCAGCCAAATAAATAAATATTAACAAAACAAAACAAAACTTGAGATTGGGTCACCCAAAGAGATAAAGCAATCTCTATGAAAAAGCAGAGACTAAATTCTAAAGAAGTTCATTTTTTTTTTTAACCTGGATATATTTTCTGGCACATTTTAAAATAAAAGAAGCGTGTAACTAGATATAGGTAGTTTGGCAGATCGGCTTAGTTTTAGGCAACAGATGTCAGTGGCTGCTTTGGCTGTTTGGTGCAGAACATGGGAAGTTATGAAATGAAATTGAAATCCTGGTGAAGGTGCTGGGCCCACAGCACCAATGAAACAGCCCCGCAGGGCATGGTGGATCGTTGGGGAGACATGTCATCATTACTGCCCATGTTAGAGGTACTAAATGATGTTAGCAGCTCATGACACCGTAGGAAACCACAACATGACGCTGCTTTTTTTTTTTTTTACCATTTTAACCATTTTTAAGGGTACAGTTCAGTGGCATTAAGTACATTATTCTGCAACTATCACCACCACCCATCTCCAGAATTTTCTCACCTTCCCAAACTCCATACAAAAACTCCCCAATACCACTTCTCCCAGCCTTTGGGAACTATCATTCTACTTTTTTTTTTTTTTTTTTTTGCGGTACGCGGGCCTCTCAATGTTGTGGCCTCTCCCGTTGCGGAGCACAGGCTCCGGACGCACAGGCTCAGCGGCCATGGCTCACGGGCCCAGCCGCTCCGCGGCATGTGGGATCTTCCCAGACCGGGGCACGAACCCGTGTCCCCTGCATCGGCAGGCAGACTCTCAACCACTGCGCCACCAGGGAAGCCCTCATTCTACTTTTTACCTCTATAAATTTGACTGTTCTAAGTACCTCATATAAATGGAATCATACAATATTTGTCCTTTTGTGTCCAGCTTATTTCTCTTAGCTTAACGTCTTCAAGATTCAGAAAAATTGTATAGCAAAAAAAAAAAAGCGCATGTTTCAAGTCTCCAAAATTTTTGCTGTAATTTTTTGCTCTTTAAAGACAGACATATCCAATGTAGTGATTTTTTTCTTTTACCCTTATTCCTTTTTATCTTCATTCACTGCCCATCCTGACCTCTTAGATCAGAAAGAGAGAAAGGCTGATGATGATTTCTGTAGAGATAAGCAGATACCTGTAACGCATACACACATAAGCACACGCACTTTTAGAGCTCTGCTCCACTTCACCCTGTCACCCAGTGATTTGCGTTCTGAGGAGAGGGGAAAACCTTGAACGTCAGCAAGAAGACTCCAAAACCACTTGAAATGATCATGAAAGCATCGGTGCACATGCTCACATTCTCTCCCTGTCTCACACTCATACACCTCCCTCCAGTATCAGAGACCAAATCCACCTCTAGATAAGAGCAGGTTGACACCAAGGAATGAAGCTCACCCGTCTCAAGCAATGGAGCTTGTTTCCATTTGCCCTCAGGTTGGCCCTAATTGAAGCTCTTTCATCAATGCCAGCACTTGGAATTCGTTGACTATAACATTACATTTACAAAAGCATCATCTTCCTGTCTGTGCTGTGTTGCTAATTAACAACAGTGAACTCTTCCAACTCACCAAGCAAAACATCCCTAAGGAGGAGTGACAAATGCATTTTCTCCTTACAGGTATAAGACTAAAGGCTCCATTAAATCACTGGTCTTTGACAACCAAATGCAGCTTTACAAAAGGGCTCTGTTTACTTTTCTAATGGTAAAACCACAAAATAAAGCAAATGAAATAAAACAAAAGATTAAAGAATCAAAATGTAGAGGGGCATCATAACTGTGAATAAGAATTGAAAAGTCACTTGTAGCAAATAAGCTGAGGAATAGATGGGATGAGGTTTTTAGGAAGTTTAATAGAAATTCACACTTACACATAGCACTATAGATGAGCCCAGACTCATTCAACTATATTTGTTTCAGAGGAATCAAAAGTATATAATTTGGCGGGGCACGGGGACACAAATACCTCCTCCTCTCTCCTAATCCCTCCTTTTATTTTATTTTCTTCTTCAATTTGGAAAGAAGAACCAAGGCTAGAGTTTGGAGAGTCACACCATCCTCTTAGAAGCCATACTGATCACTTAATGTTTTAGTGGAAGGCTCCTTGAATATTATCCAGCAGTTTAAGCACTTACTGTGAGAGTGCTCCAGTAAGAAGCTGAATAATAAAGCGTCACCAGCACAGATTCCAGAGTCATCTTTATGTTGAGGTATAGCGTGAGTCCAGAGAGATTTGGCCTTGGGGTCAGACAACCTGGCCTTGGGTCCAGAATGACACTGCCCACTCTGAGACTTTGAGCAAATAATTGAAGTTCTGTTTTCTCTTCTGTAAGAAAATAAATCTTAAAAGTATCTGCCCTACCCATCTCTCAGAGTTAGGAGGATAAAAATTAGTACATGTATGTTGAAACTGCTTTAGAAATAATAAAGGGTTGCTTTACAAACGCCACATTTAAAAATGAATATTCCCCTTCTTAGGAAGTAATTGAGTCAATAATTCATGGTTCTCAATAAAATGTAGAATATTTAAATTCTAGCTACTTCCTGTATGTGCTAAATATTTGCCTTGAAGGAAAAGAAACAGTAAAAATTAAAAGAGTATCTCACTTTAGGCAAGACTTAGAGGTTTGACTTCCTTGTTTAGGAAGGTTTAGGCGGATCCACATTGTTCATGAGGATTGCACCCAAGGGCCACAGTGGGGAAAGCGTTGTATATATTTAAGATCAGGATTTAAATTTAATCTTCCTGAATACGGAATCATAAAAAGAACAGAGACAGTTTTCATACTCTTTCTACATCTTAAACAATTTGGGAGATCACAACTACTTTTCACTTTCTTCTTCTTTTTTTAATTAACTGTACCAGGATTTCTAAAACATGCTGCATTCTGTTGCCCTCCCACTTATGTTGAATGGCTTAATTGGAAGACCAGTGCAGAATTAGTCGAGGTTGATTGTTTTTCATCTGGCCTGTACCATAGCATTTTCCCAGTTGAACCAGGCTCAGCAATTTGATATTGCTAGCATTACATAGGTACTAATTGTTCTGTTTTCTACTATTCAATATGAACTGAAGTTGCATTCAGAAAAAGAATAGGAATGAAGAGTATTAGTAGCCATTAATTAGAAATCTTAAGTAAAAATCACTGTTTTTAAGGGACAATAGTGGAGAAACTGTTATTGAAATGTCATTATTAAATGATAATAGATTAAAAAAATGATAATAGATTTAAAAGGTCCTTCAAACAACCTTTCCTTTCAATATTTAAAAATAAATGTGCTTCTGACATATCTGATGAAGATTAAGATGTATTTGAAGATCTTTAGTTGCTGTCATTGGTGATACTTAAAATTCAAAATATTTCTGTGACATCTCCCAAATACTGAAATAGCTGACCTACACCTAATTTAACTAGCATTTCACAGAACAGAGCTGTGATCGTGACTAAGGTCAGATGTCAGTGAAACATGAAGCACTAGGTCCAGAACTTGGAGAATCAAGCTAGGATCAGGTGCTAAGAAGGCAATGAAGAGGCAAGGAACCAACAGGGCCAGAGCTGATGTCAGACAAAACAGTCATTGAAAATAGAAAGGAAAATGCCATATGTGGGCCCACAGTGTAGACCCACTGTGTAGAAACCAGGCACATTCCTTCAATTCAGCCAGCATCGGTTGGATACTTACTATGTACTAGACCCTAAGTGTGTGCTACAGTCCATTCCTATTAACAGAAAGGCATGGGAATCCCAGATACCTTACTTTAATTTATTCTAAGTAGTGCACCTTTTTATAAAATCCTCTACTGTATCTTAAAAATTACCTGTAAAGCAAAAATAATCATATCGAGCCTTAGGAATTAACCTTGTCTTTTTTACTGCAGCAGTGCAAATTGTGCAAAAATCAAGTGGAACCAGGAAAGATTTCCCGTTTTACAAAGTTTCTCACTGTTGAACTCAATTTACTAGGCAGAAAATTGGTGTTTTCAGGTACTGATAGCTATTTCCTTTAATAGACTAAGTTGTAATTTATAGTCATGACCCACAGGGAGGGGATAGGAACAAAAAAACGAAATTATTTTAGTAGTGAAAATTAACCTCTATTGAGCCATTAACACATCCTTTGTAAAACAAGCCTGAAAATAAAAGCGATTTTTAAATTACTTAAAAAATCAAGCAAAATTGTCTTTCCTATAGTGAGGAGAGAACGTTAGAAGTATAACATAAAAGTGTGTTTTTCATTTATGTCAGAAAACAGAGTACGCTGTCTCTTTTGTCTTTACCATAACTCACCATTACATAAGTACTAATTCTGCTTTTTTTTTTTTTTGCTCTCCAATATGATCTGAAATTACAACTTAAAAAAGAATAGTAATCTAAAAAGAGTATTCAATAAATGTTAATAAAAATCATTGTTTTTAAAAGAGAATAGATGGGGAAATAATTATATAAGTGTTTTTAGGTCTAAAATTCCTTCAATCAGCTTTCCCTTTAACATTTTAAAATTAACTGTACTCAACGTATCTGACTGTGATCTTTTGAAGGTCGTCAGTTGCTAGCTGGATTACAAAAAGAATGTCATTTCAGATACTTGTGACTATGGTGCTTTCAATAACGATTTTTTAAAAATCAACTCTATTAAATATTTTTACAGGTAGTGAAAATATGTTTAAGATTTAAGTTGAGACATTAGTACACATTTTTCACATGTAGATAGTTTTTCCTTTAGTAATTGCACTATGACATCATTCTGCTATACGTTCTCTGTGATTTGTTTTGGGAAAAACAGTTGCCAAAAGAAATGTCGTTATGCAGCGAGGTGTGTACCTGCCTTGCAGCCATGCTGCCTACCACAGACCAGCTACTTTAAAATAGAAATTGCTGCATCTAGAATCACGGAAAGGGCCCTCCACCTTCTTTCATCTCATCATATGAGGGGATGCCAACCATTTTGTTACCTTTAGGTTTCTAGAGCACATTGCAGGTACCCACTCATTGTTATTAAATGACTAATTTAGAAATCAGATGGAAATTAACCCCAGGCAATGACTTGTTTATTTATGTATTTATACTATACAGGTAAATCATAGGATAAATATTCTTCCCACTGTTGAAGATTCTACTAAGGTCCTATAATAAAATAATTCTGTTATATTTGAAATGTCGTAATTCCATTTCCTTATACAACATTTCCAGCAAATACCGTATTTCCAGCTTCAGTCTCATAAAGCTTAGTGTTTATTTCTGGTTTTGTTCTTTTTTGTGGTAAAACACACATGCTGTGAAATGCACATCTTGCCGTTTTTAAATGTACAGTTCAGTGGTGTCAAATACATTGATATGGCCGTGCAGCCATCACCACCTCTTATCCTTATAACGCTTTTCATCTTGTAAAACTGAAATTCTGTATCCATTAAACAATCACTCCCCATGCTCCACTCCCCCAGCCCCTGTCAACCACGATTATACTTTGTCTTTATATGTCTTGGTTTTGTAACATTTGCTTTTTCTTAATTTTAATTGTAACTGAAACTACTGATGATGGTATGTCGTTTTCCAGAGTCAGTATAGATGTACCTTGTTTCGGCTAGAATCATAACCGTAGGGACCTGTGTTCAAAGTCCAATCACTGTCTCTCGTATTCATCATGGTGAACATTTATTAAATGTGACTGTGAGCTAGGAGTGCAGTGGACAGTCTCTCATTTCTGTTCAGTTTTTGTAGGTGTGAAGTAGTATCCTTCTGTTTTGATGAGAAAATTAATTAGAGGAATTAAGCCATTTGTCCACAGTCACACAGTGAAGGACAGAGGTAGGAATGGCAGGCAGGTTTTCCTGACTCCAGACTTTGTCTGAGTTCACCGTGTTGCCCTACTGGCCCCGAGGCCTGGGCAATTTACCAGCCTCTTCCTGATTCCCCACTGTAAAATGGAGATGGGGAAATACCTTGGGTATCGTGATGTCTTGGTGACTGTGGTATATGCCAATTTTCTGGCACGTTGTAGACGTTACAGGGGTGATAGCTTCTGTATCATACTGTGAATAGCTATCATACAGAAATGATAGCTATTTACAGTACTCTTATTACTTGTCCGACTGGACACATCCCACAGAGTAGGCAGAGCTCCCTAAGTGGTTACTTGATGAAATAGTGTATAGATGTCAGGGGCACAGTAATTTTATATGTCTGATTCCAAAACCCCCTACACACATGTTAAATACAAAATGTGTATTTGAAACCAGTAAAGGGGCTGCTTTGAATCCTGGTGAAAATAAATGCCACTGAAATTGAATGTAGACCAAGGGCGAGCAGCTTTTCCAGTTGTTAAAATAGCTCTGTTTTATTATCAAATCGGGTGATGGATGACATTAAAAACTATAATACTATTTTGTAGAAGAGATTCTCTGCATAATATTAGGTATGGGCACAGATCAAAAGTCCTAAACTGTCATGTTTCTAAAAGGAGTAATTTAAATCCTAACTTGAAACAAAATTTTACTAAAATTCTGCCCACATAGGTCTGATAGGGAGGTATCCTTTAAAAAACTTATGGAAGAAAAAGAAGGGAATGCAATAAATTGATAAAAATATTAGACAGTTTCTCTCCCTTCAAGACCAGATCTCCAGAAACCAAAATACATTGGCAGCCAAAGTTAAGATCCTAGGGGCTTTGCTCCTGAGAAGGAATATGCAGGGAAGGTCACCTCCATTTCTTTGTGTACCGTTGCGATAATAACAGCGTGTGTTTGTATGCGTCTTCACACTGCTAAACACTTGCCATTGAGCGGCTTCGGCAAGTGGCACAGCTAACCAGTGAGGAAGCTGAGACTCAAACCTGCATCTGACTCCAAAGCCAGTACTGTTCCCTGACAAAGTAGCTAACTCTGTGATCATGGTATATTGGAGAAAAATGGAAAGAGAGAATGCCCCTTAGTTAAAGTATTTAAATTGGAGTTGATTTACATTGTCCCAAAATACTTTCTTAAACTTCTAGTGATTTTCCCTGAAAATACCTGAGATGCCCATTCCTCTCATCCCAGAACCTATAGCTGACGATTTAGAAGCAAGTATGTAAACTGAGATTAAGAGAGCACCATTTACAGAGGATGCTGTTTGTGTCATTGGCCTCTTAAATCACGGGAGTCAATAAATGGCTCTGGGACACCTTACAAGGTGGTGGTTTTGCCGGCTCCACTGGTCCATGTGGCTGACCCTCTGTACATATTAGCAAGAATTTACTGTGATACAAACTCATTCTCATACGTCTGTGACTGTCCCGCAAACCAACCCATTTTAATAATTTTGTCCATAGTGCCAGTTGTAAAGGATGTAACCACAGGATACTTTTCTGTTGCAGAAATTACAACAGTAAGCATACAGCACTCTTCTTCAATAAACAGGTACCGACGTCATACTTGGCACACAGTTAAAATCAACAGATGATTTGCTTTCCAAGACTTCCCAATGCTCTGCACCATTGTAAGAAATCAGGATGGCTTCATGTTTTCAATTATGAATACGTCATTGTAGATTTTGGGGGTGGGGGCACATTTAGGACAGTAGGGAACTAGTCAGGATTACTGCTCTGAACTGTTCAAATGTACTCCATTTAAAGAAAGCCCGCTCTGTAGAAGTGTGTATTTGTTGACATGGAAATGATAGAAATGATCAGTGAGTCTTTGGTTGGTATACATTATTCCTGAGTGTGTAAGGAGGTGCATGGGGCCCTTGGAAATCCAGGGAGAACAGGTCTGGTCTCATACAGAACTCAGGATACTAAGTGGATACTGGAAATCCTTTATAAAACTAATCATTGAGGCAGTGAAATGAAGTAAAATTAACTTTGCTCTGAGTTGTTTTTTGTAATAGTAATCAGCTGATGAGTGATACTTGAGGAGACTCTTATTTATCATGGGACCATTTTTCCCAGAGTTAAAACAACAACAAAATAATGGCTGTATAGAAAGAAAGAGTCAACTACCTATTTTATTAAAAAAAAAAAAAAAAAAGAAAAATTCTACCTATAATGGTAATCTTCTTGCAACTAATTAATGTTCCTACTTTTATCAGGATGATTTTAATAGGATTTCATTTTTGCCTTAAGTTAGTCTCGTTGAGTAGACATAAAATTTTTGATTTGACGAAATATGTTGGAAAATTAAGTGGTCGAAGCTTAATGTGATTCACTCACTCTCATTCCTCAGCTTCTTACATGTTCGCACTATTTCTCTTTACTTTGTAGTAGACTTTTAAACTTCTCATCCTAAAAAAGTTGATTTGATGACAGAATTGCATTGGTTTACCAGCTTTTTAGTAAGTAGTCTTTTCTCCTGCTTATAAGAAAATATTTTCTGTAAAATTTTAGAAAAAAAGAATGAGGAAGAGAAAACATTTATGCTTTGAGCATAGCAGGGAATTAGATGAGAGTCAGTCGATGTTGTGATGTTTGCTTTACTCTCCAGTAAACGCAGGGTGCCCAGGAATACAAAAAGTATATGCGCTCTGAACTCTTCCCACATGGAGGGCGAATGCTTCCCGGAAGATTTTTCCTACATATGTCCTTATATTTTCTTTTAATATTTGATAGGCTTCCAGACTAAGATTTCTGAATCAAATGAGGATTTTAAATTTTAAGAAATGTTGCCAAGGACTCTCCCCGTGGCACAGTGGTTAAGAATCCACCTGCCAATGCAGGGGACATGGGTTCGAGCCATGGTCCGGGAAGATCCCACATGACGCGGAGCAGCTAAGCCTGTGCGCCACAACTACTGAGCCCACGTGCCACAACTACTGAAGCCCGTGCGCCTAGAGCCCATGCTCCGCAACGAAGAGTAGCCCCCGCTCGCTGCAACTAGAGGAAGCCCGTGCATAGCAACGAAGATGCAACGCAGCCAGAAATAAATAAAAAAAGAAAATAAAAAAAGGAAGAAAGAAAGAAATGTTGCCATGTTGCTTTCCAAAAGGTGGAAGTAATTCACATTTCCGCCTGGAATGTATTTGAGGACCCTTCCTCCATCCCCACCAGCGACTGGTACTACCACACTTTTTGCTTTGTGCTACTTTGCTAAGTATATATCACTGTTACTTTTTTTTAATTGTGGTAAAATACACATAACAAAAAATGTACCATCTTAACCATTTTAAGCTTAGAGATGAGCAGCATTAAGTCCGTTCACATTGTTGTACGATCACTGCCACCCCACCTTGCATCTCCTGAATTCTTTTCATCTTTCTCAACCGAAACTGCCCATGAATTACTAACTCTCCATCCCCCTCCCTGTAACCCCTGGCAACCACCCTTCTGCTTTCTGTTTCTAGGCATTTGACTACTGTAGGTGCCTCATGTAAGTGGATTCGGACAGTATTTGTCCTTTTGTGACTGGCTTATTTCACCTAGCATAATGTTCTCAATAAAAATATATTTTTTACGATGAAAGATAACTCCTCAAGACATGAGCGGCACTTCCTGACAACTAAGCAGTCGCACGTCCTCTGCATCTGTGCTGTTGTCATGGTACTTTTTGCATATCAGACACTTAGAGATCGCAGCAGACTCTTGACACTTTCTGTTCACTTCTGGCCCTGCTGCCAGTAGTCTAACCCAGAGGCAGACTCAGATGCCCTCAGAGGTGGGTAGGTAAGGAGTGTGTTAGCAGCCAGGTAAAGGAAAAGGTGGGACCCAGGGCTGAACTGAAGACGCCATGCCTTGCAGAAGGCCTGCAGGTCCCAAATGTCATGAACCGTGTTGCCAGTCTGAGAGCCTGGCCTTAGTTGAAAAGTCCATTACATTTAATAATGTGGCAGAAGCACTAGTTTCATTCACTGAGCGGGGGGCGGGGGTGGCGGGCACTGGGGAGAGATGACGGCGAGAACAGATGAGCCTTTCTAGCATTCACTCATCTACGTGGCTTTGCTTTGCAAGGTTCCTCAGAATTCCTCAGCGTTGTAAGAGCAGAGGAGGCCGGTTGTACCTATGTGCTTTTCAGATGCCAGAATACTCCCTCTGACGTGGAGACGTCTGTTCTTGGGTTTGCGGGAATGGCATTTTCTGGAGGGGCGTCTAGCATGCCCCTTCAAATTTGCTGAAATGTCAGCTCTTCGTGGGGGCTTCTTCAGTGCTACTTTGCTTCCCTAGCCACCTTGTTGGGAAACAGCTGGCAATGTTGGCTTTATCCAAACGTGTCAAATTGATTATTGAATCAGTAAGATCTGTAAATATTTATTATCGAATTCCAGCAGGTCTTGCAGGATTTGATTCTGTATCCAGGGTAGGGATTTCTCACCCTGTTTTCTTAGATTGAGTATGTAAGATTTTGTGTCACTGCATAATATAAACCAGAAGACTGCTATGCACAACAGATCAAGTTGTGGCCCCTTGATAATGCAGGGCTGTGTTTTTTTCCTGCATACTACATATTCTGGGATTGTTACATTTTTATTTTTCTCCCTCCCAAGGGATATGAGAATGTTCAGGAGCATCATAAAATCCCTACATAGCAGAAACAAAGCGTCTTTCTGGTTCATGGTTAGTTTGACATTGTCATAGCTTGCTTGCTCTTCTCTGAGAATATTTTCGATGTGGCAGAACTTCCTAGTTCATATCAAAATTGTGAAGGGGTGGGCTTCCCTGGTGGCGCAGTGATTGAGAGTCCGTCTGCCGATGCAGGGGACGCGGGTTCGTGCCCGGTCCGGGAAGATCCCACATGCCGCGGAGCAGCTGGGCCCGTGAGCCATGGCCGCTGAGCCTGTGCGTCCGGAGCCTGTGCTCCGCAACGGGAGAGGACACAACAGTGAGAGGCCCGCGTACCGCAAAAAAAAAAAAAAAAAAAATTGTGAAGGGGCTTAGTAAAAAGTTCCTTGACCAAACAAATTACAGTAAATGTGCATAAAATCAGATCATTAATTGTACTGTTTTTCACTATGACAAATATTTGGCAAATAGAATTTTTATTAAAAAGTTTTGTGAGAACCCACCCCCCAAAAAAGTAATAAAAAAAGAATTCCTCAGCATTATACACGAGCTTTGGAACCAACCTCCTTCTCTAGCTGCATCACTTTCCACTCATGCCCCAGAATCTATTCCTTAGCTGCCCTTGGCTTATGAAAGCATCCATCCCTCCCGTGTGTGTGTGTCTAGATGCCCATCCCACCCCGAGGCCTCTGTGCACGCGGTTTTTTCTGTTTGTTCTCCCTTTCATCCTCCCTCTCTCTGATCTGTGCCAGCTAGTTCCTCCTAGGGATTCTGTCCTCAGATGAGAGGTGGCTGCCCCTGGAGGCTTCCTTGACTCCTGTGTGTCCTGTCACACCTGAGCTTGCCCCATCACAGGTCTTAAAGTGGCCTGTTTCCGTCTTCCCACTGGATCCCGAAGAGTAGGGATGCGCCTGGTTTCCTCTTATATTCCTACAAGTAACGCAGTACCTCGTGCATTGTAGGGGAATGAATGAATGAGCTGGAAACCGATACACAAGAGTCTCCTCAGAAACGTGGGTAGTTTTTGAATGTTTGTCTTAGATCTTGGAAAATGCAATATTTAAAAAATTAACTATGGGGGAAGAAATGGACGCTTGTTATCTTTTGAACTGGGTCTCTGCAGTGCACTGTCATTCAGCATTTCATGATGATCTTTTGATGCAGTTTATATCTATTACTATCTTTAAATTGTTGTCACACTTTTGATAGCTTCCTTCAGTTCCACTTCCGTGTTGGTTTCTCTGACCTCTCCTTTGTCTGGCAAAATGATTTTTTTTTTGTTGCCGGCGTTAGTCACAGGGATTTGCTCAAATTTCTCACATTCTTACGGATGACATTAAGAACCTCAACTTGTTTTGACTTAGATGGGTCCAGTGGTAAAATTCAGCTGAAGGGAAACATTGTTTTGGCTTTGGGAAACAGATATCGAAGATAAATCCGAGTGTCATTCCCATCTGTAACTGCATAGTCTTTCCTGCTGAGGGGCTTTTTAAGTGAATAACAGTGGCCTCTCTCTCCTCTAGACCCATATACTGAACATACCAAGAGAGGATGCCTGAACGTTGATACTTTTGCAAATAGAGTTTGTAATTTTAAACAAAAATATAAAATAATGCTGGCAGTAATTACAGTGATCAGTTAGAGAAAGGGAGATATATTTGATGGTGTCCTCAGATGGCTTGTTCTAAATATTAGTCAAAAAGTTACATTGAGGTCTCTCATTTGGGATCCTCAGACTGTGTCTAAATTCCTCCTTGTGATACCTTGTATAGATGGAATAAACTGTCAGAACCCATATTTAAGCTGGTATCATCTTACTCTCAGAGTATTTAAATGAATGATACTAATAGTTTTGGACAATCATTTAGAAATAGTTTTAACATGTATATTGCTTGTTTCTTGACAGGGAAGTTCACATTGCTATTACTCACCCATTATAAACAATTTTAGCTTCACAAAAGAAACATAGCACACTAATCTCTGTAAAATGTATCAACTTTATGCATTAGTATTCTTAACTTGATTTTTTAATGCCGTGTATTTTCTTACGTAATTGAATTTTTAAATGTAAATCATTTTGACTTCTGCATAAAAAGTAGCAAGAAAAATGTTCCCATTTTGTTTGTGGGCAGTGCTCCAACTTACAAAGTTATTGAAGTGCTGCATAATGTAAATTCATTTACATTATGAATTTACTAATAAGTTCATAAAACTGTGTCACACTTCATTATAATCTCTTAACCAAAGTGGAAAAGCCTTTTGGTTTATAAATTCCAGCTGTTTTTAATTTTTCAGTTTGATTTGGGTTTTAACGTTCATGTACATAATAAGTGCTGCTGAGAATTTTAATTACGACATTTTTAAAGTGAGGCGACCTTAAAAGAAATTGAAATGTTATTCAAATTCTAGGGCTATCCAAATGAGAAAAATATGGAGAACACCTCCAAGTTCATTCTTTTTCTGTTTTGGATTTCTAATTTACCTGTACACTCTGTGTCTCAAAATTGTTGTTGGTATTTTATAGTCCTCGTGGTTTTTGGCACTATTTCTTAAACAAATTATCCAATTGGGAAGTGAAAGTATCCTCCCTAGAACTGGACGATATTTTCAAAATTTTACAATTGGGTGGTCACCATAATTCTCGTTTGATAAATTATAATTTACTGTATTCAATAATGTTCATTAAAGTTCATAATTCAGTGATATATATATTACCGATATGAAGACAAGGATGTTAATGGTACAAATGTAGAATATCAGAGTCAAGGGATAGGATTAAAAATGAGGTCCTTTTAGCATCTCCCTACAGATGGCTAAAGCTTTCCAAAGGTAGAAACTTGAGAATAACTATCGGAGACTTCATTACAGCCCACAAAGAATTGGGAACTATAGCTAAATCTCATTAATCTTAAATGTTTTTATGTTGAATTGCTTATAACTAGGGTGATCATGTGTCCCAGTTTGCCTGGAATAGTTTTGGATTATGCCTGTTATCCTGGTGTAATTTTTTATAGCATCTGCTTTCACACTCAGAAGTATTTGGATAATAAATGGTATGGTTACTGTATGTATGATGCATTATAATTGTGACCACAAGTGTCCAGCTATGTATCACACTTCCCCAAAATCATTTATTTTCTTAAAAGCTCAAAACAATGAAATATGAGCATTATTACTGATAGTAAAATCTTATATATTTTATTTATGGTATCCCTAAACCTTCAAATAAAAGTTTTCTGAGGTTTTATTTTTAACTTAAGGGATATCCATTGTTAGTTGCGTATGTTAACAGTATATATCCAAAGTGAATTGTTCTAATACTAAGCTATCTTTTCACCTATATGAAAAGTCTATAGGATTTCATTAGACAAATCAACCATTCTTTTTCGGTTGAGACTGGAGATTTGAAAATGAGAGCACAAATGCCAATTCCTAGAGCAGACACTAAAGTAACACAGAAATGTTTATGTAGAGACGAATGTTAGAAGCCATTGTTTGCTGGGTGATAATTTACCTCATCCTCTACGCCTGGGTGGGAATGATGGTGGAGAAGTAATGGTACAGTTCTAGTCAGGCCTACTTTAGTGTATTCAGTTTTTTCCCATTTCCTGAGAAGTGGGAAAGATAAATTATGTTCTGCTCTTCCCAAGGGGACCTGAGATACCGGGGGTGGGAACCCTCCCCAGAGCTGCCCTGCGCTAGCCTTAGAAACACAGAAGGGTTGATTCAGATCTCGTGTTTGCCCACTGCTGCTGGCCGTGGCCATCTGCCAACAGAGAAGTTATATGGGAAAAGGGAAAAATGTCTATTTCTTCCTCATAACTTGGCAAGGAGGAAATATGTCAATAAAGATGGAGAAAAAAAGATATCTCTAGTCTCAAAATCTAGTTGCTGATAAATACTGTTTTTTTAGGATACTGGTATTTCAAGAAGAGGAAGATAGGCTATTATGCTAACCATCGTTTAAGTAGAACTTTGTTTCCCAACAAGAAAAAATAAAAATAGTCCCCAAGCAAAAAAAAAAAAAAAAAAAGCTCTCCTGGCTTAAAATTCAATCATTGTTCTGATGGTTGTACAACTGTATAAACTAACTAAAAATCAATGAACTGTGCACTTAACAGTGGGTGAATTATATGGATGTAAATTATACCTCAATCAAGCAGTTAAAAGTGAAAAAAATAAAATCAGATTTCAAGATGGTTTTGTTGTACCTTTTAAAAAATCCATTGAACCATTCTGCTTTAATTCCTCATATTTTAAAATAAGTGGTTTTTAACATGGAGAATTTTTTTTTTTTTTTTTTTTTTGTGGTACGCGGGCCTCTCACTGTTGCGGCCTCTCCCGTTGCGGAGCACAGCCTCCGGACGCGCAGGCTCAACGGCCATGGCTCACGGACCCAGCCGCTCCGCGGCATGTGGGATCATCCCGGACCGGGGCACGAACCCGTGTCCCCTGCATCGGCAGGCGGACTCTCAACCACTGCGCCACCAGGGAAGCCCCATGGAGAATTTTTTAAATATACAAAGGTAGATAAAATAGTATACTGAACTGTCAGGTTCAACAATTATCAGTATATTCCGTTTGCTGCCTCACTGGGTTATTTTAAAGCATGCCCTGGCATCCATATGTTCTTCAATTTGTATCTTTAAGAGACAGGACTCTTTTTAACGTAAAACTAAAATTTAATAGTTACCTAAAATGTTAAGTGTAATTATCACTAAAAGAATAATCATTGAAAATTTCTTTAGTATCATATCATAAATGTCTTTTTATAATTGTTGAAATTAGGAACTAAACAAGCTCCACAAATTTTAATGTCCTAAGCAGCATGTAACTAGGATCTTAAGGCTAGGAGTTATACTTATAAATGTGATTTATTAACCATACCAAAGGTCTTATAAATATTTTTTTAACATCATTATTGGAGTATAATTGCTTTACAATGTGGTGGTAGTTTCTGCTGTATAACAAAGTGAATCAGCTATATGTATACATATATCCCCATATCCCCTTCCTCTTGCATCTCCCTCCCACCCTCCCTATCCCACCCCTCTAGGTGGTCACAAAACACTGAGCTGATCTCCCTATGCTATGTGGCTGCTTCCCACTACCTATCTGTTTTACATTTGGTAGTGTATATATGTCAATGCCACTCTCTTACTTCGTCCCAGCTTACCCTTCCCCCTCCCCATGTCCTCAAGTCCATTCTCTACATCTGCATCTTTATTCCTGTCCTATAGGTTATTCAGAACCATTTTTTTTTAATTCCATATATATGTCTTAGCACGTGGTATTTGTTTTTCTCTTTCTGACTTACTTCACTCTGTATGACAGACTCTAGGTCCATCCACCTCACTACAAATAACTCAATTTCCTTTCTTTTTATGGCTGAGTAATATTCCATTGTATATACGTGCCACATCTTCTTTATCCATTCATCCGTCGATGGACACTTAGGTTGCTTCCATGTCGTGGCTATTGTAAATAGCGCTACAGTGAACATTGTGGTACATGTATCTTTTTGAATTATGATTTTTCTCACAGTATATGCCCAGTAGTGGGATTGCTGGGTCGTATGGTAGTTCTATTTTTAGTTTTTTAAAGAACCTCCATACTGTTCTCCATAGTGGCTGTATCAATTTACATTGCCACCAACAGTGCAAGAGGGTTCCCTTTTCTCCACACCCTCTCCAGCATTTATCGTTTGTAGATTTTTTGATGATTGCCATTCTGACTGGTGTGAGGTAATACCTCATTGTAGTTTTGACTTGCATTTCTCTAATGATTAATGATGTTGAACATTCTTTCATATGTTTGTTGGCAATCTGTATATCTTCTTTGGAGAAATGTCTATTTAGGTCTTCTACCCATTTTGGGATTGGGTTGTTTGTTTTTTTGTTATTGAGCTGCATGAGCTACTTGTAAATTTTGGAGATTAATCCTTTGTCAGTTGCTTCATTTGCAAATATTTTCTCCCATTCTCAGGGTTGTCTTTTCATCTTGTTTATGGTTTCCTTTGCTGTGCAAAAGCTTCTAAGTTTCATTAGGTCCCATTTGTTTATTTTTGTTTCTATTTCCATTTCTCTACGAGGTGGGTCAAAAAGGATCTTGCTGTGATTTATGTCATAGGGTGTTCTGCCTATGTTTTCCTCTACGAGTTTGATAGTGTCTGGGCTTACATTTAGGTCTTTAATCCATTTTGAGTTTATTTTTGTATATGGTGTTATGGAGTGTTCTAATTTCATTCTTTTACATGTACCTGTCCAGTTTTCCCAGCACCACTTATTGAAGAGGCTGTCTTTTCTCCACTGTATATTCTTGCCTCCTTTATCAAAGATAAGGTGACCATATGTGTGTGGGATTATCTCTGGGCTTTCTATCCTGTTCCATTGACCTATCCTTCTGGTTTTGTGCCAGTATCATACTGTCTTGATTACTGTAGATTTGTAGTATACTCTGAAGTCAGGGAGCCTGATTCCTCCAGCTCCACTTTAAGTTCTCAGGATTGCTTTGGCTGTTCGGGGTCTTTTGTGTTTCCATACAAATTGTGAAATTTTTTGTTCTAGTTCTGTGAAAAATGCCAGTGGTAGTTTGATAGGGATTTCACTGAATCTGTAGGTTGTTTTGGGTAGTATAGTCATTTGCACAATGTTGATTCTTCCAATCCAAGAACATGGTATATCTCTCCGTCTGTTTGTATGATCCTTAATTTCCTTCGTCAGGGTGTTACAGTTTTCTGCATACAGGTCTTTTGTCTCCTTAGGTAGGTTTATTCCTAGGTTTTTTATTCTTTTTGTTGCAGTGGTAAACGGGAGTGTTTCCTGAATTTCTCCTACAGATTGTGCCTCGTTAATGTATAGGAATGCAAGAGAGTTCAGTGTATTAATTTTGAATCCTGCTACTTTACCAAATTCATTGATTAGCTCTAGTTATTTTCTGGTAGCATCTTTAGGATTCTCCATGTATAGTATCATGTCATCTGCAGACAGTGGCAGTTTTAATTCTTCTTTTCCAATTTGGATTCCTTTTATTTCTGTTACTTCTCTGACTGCTGTGGCTAAAGCTTCCAAAACTATGTTGAATAACAGTGGTAAGAATGGGCAACCTTGTCTACTTCCTGATCTTAGTGGAAATGGTTTCAGTTTTTCACCATCGAGAATGATGTTGACTATGGGTTTGTCATATATGGCCTGTATTATGTTGAGGTATGTTCCCTCTATGCCTACTTTCTGGAGGGTTTTTATCATAAATAGGTGTTGAATTTTGTCGAAAGCTTTTTCTGCATCTATTGAGATTATCATTTGGTTTTTATCCTTCATTTTGTTAATATGGTATCTCACATTGATTGATTTGCATATATTGAAGAATCCCTGCATTCCTGGGAAAGCCCCACTTGATCATGCTGTATGATCCTTTTTAGTGTGCAGTTGGATTCTGTTTGCTAGTATTTTGTTGAAGATTTTTGCATCTGTGTTCATCAGTGATATTAGCCTGTAGTTTTCCTTCTTTCTGACTTCTTTGTCTGGTTTTGGTATCACGGTGATGGTGACCTCGTAGAATGAGTTTGGGAGTGTTCCTCCCTCTGATATACTTCGGAAGAGTTTGAGAAGGATAGGTGTTAGCTCTTCTCTAAATGTTTGATGGAATTCGCCTATGATGCCTTCTGGTCCTGGGCTTTGTTTGTTGGAAGATATTTAATCACAGTTTGAATTTCAGTGCTTGTGACTGATCTGTTTATATTCTTTATTTCTTCCTGGTTCGTCCTCAGAAGGTTGTGCTTTTCTAAGAATGTGTACATTTCTTCCAGGTTGTCCATTTTGTTGGCATATAGTTGCTGGTAGTAATCTCTCATGATCCTTTGTATTTCTTCAGTGTCAGTTATTACTTCTCCTTTTTCATTTCTAATTCTGTTGCTTTGAGTCTTTTCCCTTTTTTTCTTGTTGAGTCTGGCTAATGGTTTATCAATTTTGTTTATCTTCTCAAAGAACCAGCTTTTAGTTTTATTGATCTTTGTTATTGTTTCCTTCATTTCTTTTTCATTTATTTCTGATCTGTTCTCTATGCTTCTTTCCTTCTGCTAACGTTGGGTTTCTTTTGTTCTTCTTTATCTAATTGCTGTAGGTGTAAGGTTAGGTTGTTTATTGGAAATGTTTCTTGTTTCTTGAGGTAGGATTGTATTGCTTTTGCTGCATCCCATAAGTTTGGGTTGTCGTGTTTTCGTTGTCATTTGTTTCTAGGTATTTTTAAAATTTCCTCTTTGATTTCTTCAGTGATCTCTTGGTTATTTAGTAGTGTATTGATTAGCCTCCATGTGTTTGTATTTCTTACAGTTTTTTTCCTGTAATTGATATTCTAGTCTCATACCATTGTGGTTGGAAAGGATACTAGATTACAATTTCAATTTTCTTAACTTTACCAAGGCTTGATTTGTGACCCAAGATATGATCTATCCTGGAGAATGTTCCATGAGCACTTGAGAAGAAAGTGTATTCTGTTGTTTTAGGATGGAATGTCCTATAAGTATCTGTTAAGTCCATCTTGTTTAATGTGCCATTTAAAGCTTGTGTTTCCTTATTTATTTTCATTTTGGATGATCAGTCCATTGGTGAAAGTGGTGTGTTAAAGTCTCCTACTATTATTGCATTACTGCCAATTCCCCATTTTATGGCTGTTAGTATTTGCCTTATGTATTGAGGTGCTCCTGTGTTGGGTGCATAAATATTTACAATTGTTATACCTTCTTCTTGGATTGATCCCTTGATCGTTATGTAGTGTCCTTCTTTGTCTCTTATAATAGTGTTTATTTTAAAGTCTACTTTGTCTGATATTTGAATTGCTACCTCAGCTTTCTTTTGATTTCCATTTTCATGGAATATCTTTTTCCATCCCCTCACTTTCAGTCTGCATGTGTCCCCAGGTCTGAAGTGGGTCTCTTGTAGACAGCATATATACAGGTCTTGTTTTTATATCCATTCAGCCAGTCTGTGTCTTTTGGTTGGAGCATTTAATCCATTTATATTTAAGGTAATTATCGGTATGTATGTTCCTATTATCACTTTCTTAATTGTTTTGGGTTTGTTATTGTAGGTCTTTTCCTTCACTTGCACTTCCTGCCTAGAGAAGTTCCTTTAGCATTTGTTGTAAAGCTGGCTTGGTGGTGCTGATTTCTCTTAGCTTTTGCTTGTCTGTAAAGGTTTTAATTTCTCTGTTGAATCCGAATGAGATCCTTGATGGGTAGAGTAATATTGGTTGTAGGTTTTTCCCTTTCATCACTTTAAATATGTCCTGCGACCCCCTTTTGGCTTGCAGAGTTTCTGCTGAAAGATAGCTGTTAACCTTATGGGGATTCCCTTGTAAGTTATTTGTTGCTATTCCCTTGCTGCTTTTAATATTTTTTCTTTGTATTTAATTTTTGATAGTTTGATTAATATGTGTCTTGGCGTGTTTTTCCTTGGATTTATCCTGTCTTGGACTCTCTGTGCTTCCTCGACTTGATTGACTATTTCCTTTCCCATGTTCAGGAAGTTTACAACTATAATCTCTTCAGATATTTTCTCAGTCCCTTTCTTTTTCTCTTCTTCTTCTGGGACCTCTGTAATTCAAATGTTGGTGTGTTTAATGTTGTCCCAGACGTCTCTGAGACTGTCGTCAATTCTTTTAATTATTTCTTTTTTATTCTGCTCTGCAGTAGTTATTTCCACTGCTTTTGATTCCTTCTAGAGACTTTTTAATTTCATTTATTATGTTGTTCATCATTGTCTGTTTGCTCTTTAGTTCTTCCAGGTCCTTGTTAAACATTTCTTGTATTTTTTCCTTTCAGTTTCCAAGATTTTGGATCATCTTTACTGTCATTATTCTAAGTTCTTTTTCAGGTAGACTGCCTATTTCCTCTTCATTTGTTTGGTCTGGTGTGTTTTTACCTTGCTCCTTCATCTGCTGTGTATTTCTCTGTCTTCTCATTTTATTTAACTTATTGTGTTTGGGGTCTCCTTTTCACAGGCTGCAGGTTTGTAGTTCCCATTGTTTTTTTTGTCTGTCCCCAGTGAGTACGGTTGGTTCAGTGTGTTGTACAGGCTACCTGGTGGAGGGGACTGGTGCCTATTTTCTGGTGGGTGGAGCTGGATCTTTTCTTTCTGGTGGGCCGGGCCATGTCTAGTGGTGTGTTTTGAGCTGTCTGTGAACCTTTTATGATTTTAGGCAGCCCCTCTGCTAATGTGTGGGGTTGTGTCTTGCTAGTTGTTTGGCATGGGGAGTCCAGCACTGGAGCTTGCTGGCCATTGGGTGGAGCTGGGTCTTAGCGTTGAGTTGGAGATCTCTGGGAGAGGTCTCACAGATTGATATTCTCTGGGGCCAGGAGGTCTCTTGTGGTCCACTGTCCTGAACTCATCTCTCCCACCTTGGAGCCTGAGGCATGATACCAGGCCACCTCTCCAAGACCACACGGCACTGTTGATGGTAAACTTGTTCACCAGGCTAAGGCAGTGTTTATCAGGTTTCTCCACTGTACAGTTACTCTTTTCTCCATTCCATATTGTACTTTTGGAAGGACGTCCTTTTGTAAACATTTGTATCATATCATAAAACAGCGCATGTAGTTTAGCCCAAATATCCTGTGAAAACATTTTCATGTAGAGCAGATCTGTACAGTTTGTTTTAAAAGTCATCAAATATTATTATTATTATATTGATCATTAGTACAATGTTTTCAGTAGGCAGAATAAGACACTTTTAAACAAAATAATTTATTTTATTTATTTATTTTTGGCTGTGTTGGGTCTTCGTTGCTGCGTGCAGGCTTTCTCTAGTTGAGGTGAGCAGGGGCTTCTCTTCATTGCGGTGCATGGGCTTCTCATTGAGGTGGTTTCTCTTTGCTGGGGAGCACGTGCTCTAGGCATGTGGGCTTCAATAGCTGTGGCACACGGGCTCCATAGTTGTGGCTGACGGGCTCTAGAGCACAGGCTCAGTAGTTGTGGCGCCTGGACTTAGTTGCTCTGTGGCATGTGGGATCTTCCCAGACCAGGACTTGAACCTGTGTCCCCTGCATTGGCAGGTGGATTCTTAACCACTGTGCCACCAGGGAAGTCCAGAATAAGACACTCTTGGCTGTGTATGACAGAAGCCAAACTTGCATGTGGAGATTGCTTTTTGTGGATTGCTTGTGGGTGATGGTCAACCTTATAATTATTTAGTAAATATGGGCCATTTATTTCAAGTTTATTCATAGGTTATTTTATCTTCACAGTGAGTCATTATCAGTCGTTGTAGCAAGTGTTGTTTATTTTTTGTTTTATAGAGAAAAAGGCTGAATTCAGGAAGTTTAAATTAGTTGTGCAAAATGATTATTAGTTGTGTACCTGGGCCTAGAATCTAGGTCTTTACTTGCAGTAGAGAATTATGTTTCTTAGAACATGGTACTTTCAGTCATAACTTCAGAGCACTGTACTTCTAACTGAATACTGCTTGAGATGACTCATTTGTCTAGGAATTGGCGTTCTCACCAAGGGGTGAAAATTACCTTGACACATAGGTTCTAAGACCTTTTAGATGGTACTAAAAATAAAAGCCTATCTTATTTGTTAGGCTGTAAGACCACTACCATGCCCATTTATGAATTTCACATCTTAGAATTTATTTTGAGTTTATATTACAAGAGCTTATTTTCAGTAACTGATATTTAAATTTTGAAAATTTGCTGAGCACATCTTTCTCATTCTTTAGCTGTTGCTAAACATTAATGTGATACTAGGAACCACATGGTCCGTTGAATTTAGGGCTAAGCATAATTATATTCTGCCATTTTTACTTTGGAGCTTTAACTTGTGCTTACTACTGTTCCATCCTACTGCGTGGTTAGGACTGAGCAGGCAAGCTTAAATGAAATGCAGGAAGAAATTACTTAGCTAAGACGAAGGTATTGGATGTTAAGTAATATATTCTATCATTTAGGATGCTTTTGACTGTAATTAATTTTGAAAAATCCAACACAAGCAGACTTCAATAGTACAGAATATTACTGGCTCCCATACTTGCAAATTCACAGGGAAGGCAGGTATGAGGAATTGGCAAAGAGAGGAGAGTAACAGTATCAGGATCCAGGTTACTTTCCTCTCTCTGTTCTTCCCTCTGAGTCCCTGTTTTACCCCCAGAAGCAGCTGGAGCTCTGTGCTTTCTCATTTCTGTTATGGAGAAGAGAGAGAATTCTCATTTAAAAATAATAATAATGAGTGCTTTGTTCTTCTGGAAGTCCTCAGCAATCCTTTGGCCTGAGAGTTGCACGCTCACTTGTGAACAATTATCGACATAGGGATTGGTGTTAACTGTAGGATTAAGGACTTTCCTGGGGCTGAGATGGGCGTTAGCTCCCTTGAAGTACATCATCTATGTGGGGAGGGGGGGTGGAAAAGGGGGCACGTTTAGAGACCTTTTGGGAAGGGAGAAGGTGGAAATGGGTGGTAAGTGGATAACAGTAGTGACCACTACAAGGTCTCTAATTTCAAGCAGCTTATGAAAAAGTCAACTTTCTTCTGTTTACTTTTTTTTAATTGACGTATAGTTGATTTATAATGTTGTGCTAATTTCTTCTGCATGGCAAAGTGATTCAGTTGTACATATATACATTCTTTTTTTATATATATTCTTGTCCTTTATGGTTTATCACAGGATACTGAATATAGTTCCCTGTGCTATACAGGAGGACCTTGTTGTTTATCCATTCTGTATATAAAAGCTTACATCTGCTACCCCCAACCTCCCACTGCATCCCTTCCCTACCCCGCTCCCCCTTGGCAACCACCAGTCTGTTTTCCATGTCCTTGATTCTGTTTCTGTTTCAGAGATAGGTTCATTTGTGTCATATTTTAGATTCCACATATAAGTGATATCATGTGGTATTTGTCTTTCTCTGTCTGACTTACTTCACTTAGTATGGTCGTCTCTAGTTGCTCTTCTAACTGTTTAAATTGGAATCTTTGGCTAGGGGGTCACCCTGGTGAGTTTCACTTTGGTGTCTTTCTCATTGCTGTAGTGGGTCATAGAGCTGGGAGACCTGGGTGCCATAGGAGTTTCTGCGACTTGTCATAATGTGCATCTATGAGCTGACAATGTCAGTACTCTCTAACCAGACCACATCCCATTCTGCCAGGAGAGCCACAGCCCAGAGAGCATTTGTTTCTTTAGAATCAGGTCTTGGGATCCCTTCCATTCCCAGAACTGGCGTGTACACTAATCTCTAATCTCACTTACTTTGGTCTACTTTCAGCAAAATGCTAAGAGGTGGCTTCTTAGCCTAGACCTTGTCTCTTTGTCAGCAGTCTTTTTCATGGAGTCTGACCACATGTTTCTTAGTGCTCAGATCGTTCACTGTAATTGTTCATTCCTTCTTTGCCTCCCAACTCTTTTATTGGTATCATGCAGAGGTTTGGACTATGTCCTTGCCTTTCTCTTCTGCCAGCAGTCTGGCTGCAGTGGAAAGATTCTGTTTCTCTGAATGCTCTTATTGTATAGGCTTGAATATGAGGTTTCTTAAACTGTATATTTACAGTTTGTATAGTTGACCCATTTTTTGAAAATAGGTATTTAGATTTCTGTAACTCCTCAGGCTTTTTAAAGCCTTCTTCTGCTTCACCATCTTTTCATAAAAAATTGGGGCCTCATCAAAATTTTGACCTCTGTTCATCAAAAAATACCATTAAAAAATACAAAGGAAATAGAGACTGAAGAAAATATTTACAACATATATCTTATATATCTGACAAAGGGCTTGTTTATATAAGATACATACATATATATTTTGAAGGTAAAAATTTTTAAACGTAAAAATTAATTGCAACTTTGCTTGTTATTGCAAAATGTTGGAAATAACCTAAATGTCCATACGTAGGAGAGAGGCTAAATCAGCCATGGTACATCCATGCAATGGAGTACTATACAACTTTATGAAAGAATGAGAAGGATCTCATAACTGACATGGAGGACATTTTGTTGAGTGGAAAAAAGCAGAGTACAAAAGTGCATCTATGTAACACTACTGTTCATTTGAGAAAGATGAAAACATAAGATTTAATATAAATGTATCTGCATATTTGTACTGGAAGGATAAACCAGAAACTAATGAAATTGGTTACAGATAAGGAATGAACCCTATACTGTTGGATTAGAATAAGAAATAGTGTGAACTCATGATTTTTAATCTGCTTACAGATATATAAATATATATATCTTTTTTTTTACATACATATATACTCTTTCTTGTTCTGTCTCCTGAGAAGGCCCAGAAGCAGTGATACCAGTAGCAATAAGCACTCCTAACACCCAGATCTTGATTCTAATAAATACCATTCTCCCACAAAAGGGTCAGAATCTTTGAAGAAATGGTTGAATTTAGGGCTGGGGCTAGAACCGCACAAGATGATCCCGGAACATGTAGCAGCACTAAAAAATAAGGAGGTCTTCAAAAAAAACAAATGATGGGGGCATGTCAAAAGCACACAAGAGCCAACTTGAAGGAGCTCTCAGTGGCAAATCAGGTACTTGCGCAACAAGATGACTGATAGTAATGGGTTATAACCCGTAGCATAAATAAAATATCCATATTCCATACACAACTGATATATAAATTAGGGGAAACGAATAATTCTTCTGTACAGTACAGTTCCATTATATATGTAGAAGAAAGGAGGGAAATGGGGAACCACCACTTAGCCAGCACTGCAGTAATAATTATTGCAAGTAAGGATGATTAATGGATGCTGAATTACTGGGTAAAAGTATAAAAAGCAGGATACGGTTGTCCATCAGCATCTGCAGGGGGTTGGTTCCAGGACCCCCTACAGATACCAAAATCTGTGCATGTTCAAGTCCCTTATGTAAAATGGCTTAGTATTTGCATATACCTGTGTACATTCTCCCATATGCCTTAAATCATCTCCAGATTACTTATAATACCTAACACAATATACAGAGTTGTAAATTCAATGTAAATGCTATGTAAATAATTGCCAACATATAGCAAATACAAGTTTTGCTTTTTTGGAACTTTCTGAAAATTTTTTCCGCTAATATTTTTGATCGATGGCTGTTTGAATCCGTGGGTATAGATCCTGTGGGTATGGAGGGCTGACTGTATTTGCCTTGTCTCAAAATACCTCCCTACATAATATTTATTAATAAAAAAAGGTAAAATAATAACACTGCAGTGGAACACACAAATGTGTTCCATAAATATTCATAGCGTCTTATATTCATAACGTAATAGACTACATATGTTCATATAGTGGAATAGTACTCAGCAGTGAAAAAGAACGAACTAGTGATACATACAACAACATGAGTGAATCTTAAAATTTTATGCTGAGTTAAGGAAGTCAGACACAAAAGAATACTTACTGTGAAGTTCCATTTGTATGAAGTTCAAAAAAGGCAAAAACCCAACTATGGTGATTGAAATCAGAATAGTGACTGTACAGTGGTAGGTGGGGATTGGCTGGAAGAGGGCACAAGGGAATTTTCTGGGATAATGAAAATATTCTGTATCTTGATTTGGCAAGTGTATATATTTATCCAAATTTATTGAATTACACAATAAGTTTTCTCTCAATTAAACCCAAGGCCCAGAATGGAGCAGAATGCCTGATATTGAATAAGCTCTTAGTGAAATTTGCAAGGAATGATAACTTAAACAAGAATGGCATGTATAAAACTGGAACCTTAAGTTAATATTCATGTATGTAAAGCTTTCAGTAACTATTCTGTGGTAGACACCATAGGAAAGTTAACTATGTATTATTTTTTATTAGACATATCTTAGGAAAGCATAAAGACATTTTATCTAAATTTTATTAATCTATTTTACATTATAGATAGCAAACATCTGAAAATATCTACTCTTCAGTAAACTTCTGTAGAAAGCTAGGACATTTATTAGTAAGTCATAAACATCCTTTCTGAAAGAGGTAAAATGAACCAGAGTAGAATGCCAGATGTCTGAGTTCAGCTTAAGTAAGAGTATAAAAATATTAGGTTCCTAATCTTCCAGATGAGTCTGCTGTTAAATTATTTGCGTTCACTTCATTTCCTCAGGAGGTTGGTTTTTGTTAATAAAAATGTTTTTTCATGGTTTTTAAGTGGCATTTTCCTGGAACTGAGTGAATCTGTTAGTAGTATAGAAGTGATACTGAAATTTGCTTTTCAAAAGAGCTCTCATTATTTCAAAATTAGTCAAGTTTTCATATTCACAAATTATATGTAATTCATTAGGAGCTGATGGGAATGAATATTTTCTAAATGAATATTTGTGTCAGTTTCAGCAGAGAAAAAGATGAAAACTCCTACAGAATTCAGAAAATTATTATATATAAACTTTTGAAAACAAAGTTCTGGAGGTGAGGGAATTTGCATTATTATATCTATCTTTTGAGGCATGATTTGTTGTGGTTTCATAATGAATTATATTTGCAAATATTAACTCATATTTTCAAATATGTAGATGAATAAATTGTTCTAGAAACTTACACAGCATTTTTTTTTTTTTTTTTTTTTTTTTTTGCGGTATGCGGGCCTCTCACTGTCGTGGCCTCTCCCGTTGCGGAGCACAGGCTCCGGACGCGCAGGCTCAGCGGCCACGGCTCTCGGGCCCAGCCGCTCCGCGGCATGTGGGATCCTCCCGGACCGGGGCTCGAACCCGCGTCCCCTGCATCGGCAGGCGGACTCTCACCCACTGCGCCACCAGGGAAGCCCCTCAGCATTTTTATACTGTTGTTTTATTGATCATTCAGCTGAACGTTTCTCTCAGTTGTCAAGCCTCCGTGTGTTGTTTCCTGTTATCCACCAGAACCCTACGGATTTGGTGACAGGATTTTCTAGAATCTTGTGTCAGCTTGGGTAGGGGGTTAAGATTAGGTTCCAGTTAGAAGAGGAGCCCTTCAGGGGAGGGAAAAATAACCGATGTTTTATCAACAATATGCTGTATATCATCATAGCTTCTTGTCTTCCCAATGAAGATTTAAGCTCCCAGTTTTACACATGACATTCTTACTTAAGTTATAATTCCTTAATATTTAATTCCTAGTAATATGTTCCTCTTTGTTCATCAGTTTTGCCTTCACTCAGCAGAAAGAGGAAATAGTTGATTAAAGTGGATATGATATGCTGGAATCTCAACTGTAGGAGTTTTTTTCTGAAGGTAACTTTCCCAAAATAAGAGGGAACATAAATAAATTTCCTTGCTTTAGTCAGGCCCTCTCACATATACTATCTCTTTAACTCCTCTTAACAATATTGTTAAATATTGTTATTACCGTTTTTAAATGAGGACATTGAAGTGGTTACTTCCAGAAGCTTCAGGATTTTAAAATAAATGGCAGAGCTGGGAGTCTAACCCATTTTGTTCACCTCCAAAGCCCAGATAGTTTCCCACATGCCGCATTATGGCTTGAAGTGTAGAATGTGTTGAAATCCATAAAATGTGAAAAAGCTTAAAATGCTCTCCAGCTATAGAATGTAAATACAGGGCTCACCTTTGAGTTGAGAGAGAGCCTCATTCTCCATGTCTCTGTGATCCATGATGGGATGCTATCTCACTGTTTCTAAGGGGAGAGAAACATTTTACCTGTTTATGTAACCATTTATTTATTCACTGCTTACTCTGAGGTTTCCTGTGTATTAGGGCTGAAGGGTGGAAATAGATAAAATCATTGTGCCTTGAATGTCAAATCATGAAATAGTATAATACATTCCATTTGGACTAATATAAGCATATGTGTATATAGATAGTCTCTTACAAAACCTTTAAACTAAAATTCATTGTGTTCCTTAATCATAAAATTCCTGACTGTACAGCTCACTACGTTGATTGCAAAATAACCTGCTTCTTCTTGAGAGTGGACGCTCTCAGGTTGTCTGTGTTAGTTCCCTCTTTTTCCTCCACTT
Source organism: Phocoena sinus (assembly GCF_008692025.1). Lineage (NCBI taxonomy): Eukaryota > Metazoa > Chordata > Mammalia > Artiodactyla > Phocoenidae > Phocoena > Phocoena sinus. Next base: position 112,247,242 of record NC_045767.1, read on the forward strand.
TTTTTTTTTTTTTTTTTTTTTTTTGGTCCATTCTTTCTCCAATTCATACTCTTCCCACCTAACATGAGGCTCTGACTCTCTGGTCTTTTCCTTCTTTCACTTAATCCCTTTGGTAAATCCAGTCAGCATATGTTTGTACACATCTCCCAAATCAATATATTCCTCTCCCCAGCTTCAGTTCCCAGCCATGTTCTTTAAGTTCATCTGCCTGTAGAATCTTCCGATGCCTGTATTTTACAGATGCTTAAGCATCTTATATAAGATGAAGTTTTAACTTGTGAGCCTTCCTGCTAACGTGGCAGTTCTTTCCAACTTCCACATTACTGTTAATGATAACACCATTATTACTTCAGTCACTAAGGTTTATAACCTTGAAGTCATTTAGATTCATCTCTTGCCTTTGTTCTTTCTGTAAAATCAGTCTCCAAGTCTTAATTACTCTTCCTTCAAAATATCGCCGCTCTTCCTCCTCCGTTTATTCGGGTATTTATTCTCTGTCACTCGGCAGACTCTGCCCTGTCCCTAACTAAGCATACCACTGCTCAGCTGGTATTTCTCCAATGCTGATTCCTTTGTGCCTTCCTTTAATAAGAGCTTATCATAGCTCAATAACAGTCTGACTTTCCTCCTAAAATCGGATCCTACCTTAATCAAATACCAAATACTTATTGAAGGCCTGCCAGGCACTGTGGGGAGTATACAGATTTGTGTAACACACAGCCATGTGCTCAAGCAGTTTTATGGTCTAGTTGGAGAATTAAAACATAAGTGTGAAAATAACACTAACAATACATGGGAGAGTTTTATGAGGACCAGAGGAGGGCTTCCTTATGGGGCTTAAGCTGAGTCTTGGGGAATAATAAGAGTTAGAGAAGCAGGGAAGCCATAGAAGCAGGAAGTGGGGATGCCTTGAGACTCCAGAGAGAGAATGAGTGGAAATTCTAAGGGGATGTAAGGACTGTTAGCAGCTTAATGCACAGCTCTGTAATACTGCCACAGGGGAGAGTTGGTGTAGCGTGGAGTGGATGGTCAAGTTGGAAAGTGGGGCTGGAACCCGAATACCTTTGACTTCTCTAGTTATTCTCTTTCTACTCCCTTTTTAATATTCTTTCTAAGGTCTTTCTAAAGAATTTTGGTTCACATTCTTTGTTCCCTTTTACCCAGATGCCCATATTAATTTACCATACATTTTTACCCCTGATAGCTTTTTCCTTCCCCTCACACACTTTCTTTTTCTCCCCCTCCCACACATTTTATGTACAGTCGGCCCGTTTTATATGAGACTTGAGCATCTGTGGATTTTGGTATTTGCAGGGAGTCCTGGAACCAATTCCCTGTGGGTACCGAACGATGACTGTATATAGATCTTGACACATCCAATATATTCCATGAACTTCAAGCGCATAAAATACTGTCTGAAACGTCTTTGTATTCCTGTAGCATCTAAGAAGCTGGTAGACACACAGTATGTGATGAGTAAACACTTATTTTATTAAATTGTGGCAAAACAAATGCCAAAACTTCTACCTTCTCTGCTCCTTTCTAGTGAACATTTCAAATGACAAGCTATAAAATTATCTGAATTAAATAAGGAATCTCAAACAGAATGTATAACCTGCATTTTAAATTGCATTGCTTTTATTATGTTTTCTTAATCTCCTAAATGCTACTATCTGCCATGGAAACGAAGTACACTGAAAATTTTCAGTCATTCAGTGGTTTATAAATCAGTGTCTACACTACTAGGTATATTGCTTCTCTTTCAACTATCATCGTTAAAAACTTTAAGATTATTGTCCCTTTTAGAGACAGAGAGTAGAGTTGCTATTTAAGGTAATAGGAATTCATCCAGCTTCGTAGTAACGCTGGATAACCAGAGTGAATTTCTTTCAGGCAAACATTGCGGGCTAAAGTGGGCTTTGGGTTCATTGAATAAATCAACAGGCTTTTGTGTACTTAGCACCTGGCACCCTCCTAAGAAATAGGAATCCGTTGGGGAATTTTAATGGTTCGTGCTCTTCTAATTCCTCATAACTGTAAGTAATAGAAAATCTGTCGCTTTAGATGGTGTTTTGTGGCTCTTCGTAAGGTATGTCCTAATTCCAATGATGTTTCATTTCATTTCAAGCCAGTATAACCACAGTGTTCCACAGATTAAACCAATGAAAATCCTATTGGTATCCATTAGTTTTCTTTTCTATCAATAACAACCATAATAATAGCTAACACTTACTGATTGCCTACTTAATTAGTGACTGAGTAATCAAGTAAGTTTAATGGTTGCCAGACATGGTTCTAGCTCTTTATATATTATATTAATTCATTTAATCCACATACATAAACATCCACACACACACAAATCTATAAGTTACGTTACTATAATTATTTCATATTAGAGTATTAAAATTATAGTACTATTTCTAAACTGGCTTTACAGTGTAATAAAGATATGCTTTACCTTTGATTTAAATCTGTAGTTATTGGAGGTTTTATTTTGTTCTAGTCTCAATCAGTAGGAAAAATGCTTTTTAAAACTTTCATCAATTTGTTTTGAAGAAGCTTATCTAATTTCCTCTTCCAATTTTTATCATCCATTTTCTTTTTCATTGGTAATAGTTCACAACGTATGGTGACCACCAATTAAACAGACAGTCCCCTTCGAACTCCAGGATGTCTGAGAATACAGTACAGTGATTGAGAAAGGCTTACTCTATGAGTTGTATGTCTGCATCATATGACTGTATAGTGTTACTACACTATTTAGAAATTTTGTTTGAGATTTAGCAGATGTATTCCAAAAAAAATATGACGGGTAGGTTCACATAACACTAAAGGCTTACAATTTACCTTTAAAACTCCTCAACCACTGTCTTCTGACAACAGTGTCCCAAGAGGTAGATGGGACCAACATTACATTACCAGGTTTCAACAGTAATCTCATCAGAAATTTGGGCTCACTCCAGATAGATATTCTTTGTATGTATTTTCCTGTTTAATAGCTTCTTTATTCCTCTCCTCGGCATGTGATGTCAAAGCCCTCAGAACCTTCAAAAATGTTAGTTGAATCTGATGTAAAGAAGCAGATGTTAAAAACCTGGGATTAACCAGAGTCTGCTCCGTGTATTTTTTACATCAACACAATGCTGTCTCCCCACGCCCCTGCCTCGCACCCCACCCACCCCAGTCCAGGTGAGGAGCAGAGATCCTTATGACCAGCTCCTGCCCAGGACGGCACTCACCCTTTCCAGGTTTGTGCCACTTTCTTGTCTGTTGCACCTGCAGCTGGATTCCAGAAGGAAACTTTCCTTTTGATTATAGATTTTCTTGCTTTACATTGGCATATGAAAATACTTTCTGGTAGCCTCTTGAATCACAAGTCACTCCAGTATTTCCTTAACTTATGGTTTTTCTACCTCAGTGGTTCTCAAGTCTTTTGGTTGCAGGATTCCTTGATACACTTAAAAATGTTGAAGAGCTTTTGTGTCTCTAAGTTATAGCTATCTATAGTTTTCATGTTAGAAATTAAAACAGACATTTTATGAATGAAATAATGCCATTTGCAGCAACATGGAAGGACCTGGAGGTTATCATACTAAGTGAAGTAAGTCAGAGAAAGACAGATACCATATGATATCACTTAAATGTGGAATCTAAAAACAATGGTACAAATGAACTTATTTACAAAACAACCAGACTCACACAGACTTAGAAAGCAGACTTAACAGAGGGAACAGGTTGGGGGGGGGATGAAATGGAAGTTTGGGATTGATATATACACACTATTTTATTTCAAATAGATAACCAACAAGGACCTATTGTATAGCACAGGGAACTCTGCTCAGTATTCTTTAATAACCTAAATGGGAAAAGAATTTGAAAAAGAATAGATACATGTATAACTGATTCACTTTGCTGTACACCTGAAACTAATGCAACATTGTCAATCAACTCTACTCCAATATAAAATAAAAGTTTAGAAAAAGAAATTAAAACAGACATTTAAAAAATATCTATTAATTCCTTCCAGAATAACAGTAAAAACCCATTACATATTAACTTTAATTACATATTTTTATGAAAAATAACTGTTTTCTGAAAAAAATAGAAGGATGGCATTAATATATATTTTCGCAAATTTTAATATCTGATTTACTAGAAGGCAGTTGGATTTTTGTGTCATTTTGTTTGCAGTATATGAAGGCACGGTGGCCTCACCCAGATATATAGTTGAATAAAGGAAGAGAATTTAAGAGCCTTTTCAGATAATTGTAGGTATTTCTTCTAGTCTCTGAAAAACTCAATTGTATACTCATAAAAGAATGAGAATGAAAAGGGCAAATAATGTCTTAGGATAATTATGAAAATACTTAGAACCTGGAACCAAATAATAAGATGACAAACAACTCTTTTAAAAATGAACAAAAATTTTGAATGGACATACACAGAAGATGCATGAATGGCTAACAGTTCCATGGAGAGATGTTCAACGTCATTAATCATTAAGGAAATGCAAGTTAAAGTCATAGTGAGATTTCACTTCACACCCGCTGAATGGTTACAATCAAAATACAAAATAAAACAGGTGACATTAAGTGTTAGTGAGGATGTGGAAAAACTAGAACTCTCATACATTGGTAGTGGAAATGTAAAATGGTGGAGCCAGTTTGAAAAGCAGTTTGTCAGTTTCTTAAAAAAAATAAACATAAAACTTACCTTAATACTGAGAAATTCTACTCCTAGGTTTCTACCCAAGAAAAATGAAAAATTTATGCCCACACAAAGATTTATATACAAATGTTAGTATGAGCATTATTCAATACAGCAACAACAGGGAAAGCATCCAGTGTTAATCAGTTGGTGAAGGAACACACAATGTGGTATATCCACGTAATGGAATACTGTTTAGCAGCAAAAAGGAATTGACTACTGTTGCATGCTGCACAATGAACCTCAAAAGCGCTGTGCTAAGTGAAAAACATCAAAAGCAAAGTACACGATCCCGTGTCGGCCACCATCCAAGAGCCGGAAACCTGATTCCTTTCTGACTTGCCCATCCTCCAGCCGTGTGGCTGACGGTCTTGGGTGCTCCGGCCAGGTGTCAGCCCTGTGCCTCTGAGGTGGGAGAGCCGAGTTCAGGACGTTGGACCATCAGAGACTTCCCAGCCCCATGTAATATCAGTTGATCGGCAGGAGCTCTCTCAGAGATCACCGACTCAACACTAAGACCCAGCATCACTCAACGACCAGCAACCTCCGGTATTGGACACCTCATGCCAAACAACTAGCAAGACAGGAACACAACCCCACCCATTAGCAGAGAGGCTGCCTAAAATCATACTGTAAGTTCACAGACACCCCAAAACACACCACCGGATGTGGTCCTGCCCACCAAAAAGACAAGATCCAGCCTCATCCACCAGAACACAGGCACCAGTTCCCTCCACCAGGAAGACTACAGAGCCCACTGATCCAACCTTACCCACTGGGGGCAGACACCAAAAACAATGGGAACTACAAACCTGCAGCCTGTGAAAACGAGACCCCAAACACAGTAAGTTAAACAAAATAAGATGACAGAGAAATATGCAGCAGATGAAGGAGCAAAGTAAAAACCCACCAGACCAAACAAATGAAGAGGGAATAGGCAGTCTACCTGTAAAAGAATTCAGAGTAATGATAGTAAAGATGATCCAAAATCTTGGAAGTAGAATGAAAAACATACAAGAAACATTTAACAAGGACCTATTAGAACTAAAGAGCAGACAAACAATGATGAACAACACAATAATGAAATTAAAAATTCTCTACAAGAAATCAGTACAAGAATAACTGAGGCAGAAGAACGGGTAAGTGGCCTGGAAGATAAAATAGTGGAAATAACTACTGCAGAGCAGAATAAAGAAAAAATGAAAAGATGACAGTCTCAGAGACCTCTGGGACAACATTAAACACACCAATATTCAAATTATAGGGGTCCCAGAAGAAGAAGAGGAAAAGAAAGGGACTGAGAAAATACGTGAAGAGATTATAGTTGAAAACTTCCCGAATATGGGAAAGGAAATAGTCAAGTCCAGGAATCTCAGACAGTCCCATACAGGATAAAGCAAAGGAGAAACACGCCGAGACACATATTAATCAAAATACCAAAAATTAAATACAAAGAAAAAGTATTAAAAGCAGCAAGGGAATAACAACAAATAACATACAAGGGAATCCCCATAAGGTTAACAGCTGATCTCTCAGCAGAAACTCTGCAAGCCAGAAGGGAGTGGCAGCACATATTTTAAATGATGAAAGGGAAAAACCTACAACAAAGGTTACTTTACCCAGCAAGAATGTCATTCTGATTCAACAGAGAAATTAAAACCTTTACCGACAAGCAAAAACTAAGAGAATTCAGCACCACCAAACCAGCTTTACAGCAAATGCTAAAGGAACTTCTCTAGTCAGGAAGCACAAGAGAAGGAAAAAACCTACAATAACAAACCCAAAACAATTAAGAAAATGGTAATAGCAACGTATGTATCGATAACTACCTTAAATGTAAATGGATTAAATGCTGCAACCAAAAGACATAGACTGGCTGAATGGATATAAAAACAAGACCCGATTATATGCTGTCTACAAGAGACCCACTTCAGACCTAGGGACACATACAGACTGAAAGTGAGGGGATGGAAAAAGATATTCCATGAAAATGGAAATCAAAAGAAAGCTGAGGTAGCAATTCAAATATCAGACAAAGTAGACTTTAAAATAAACACTATTATAAGAGACAAAGAAGGACACTACATAATGATCAAGGGATCAAGCCAAGAAGAAGGTATAACAATTGTAAATATTTATGCACCCAACATAGGAGCACCTCAATACATAAGGCAAATGCTAACAGCCATAAAATGGGGAATTGACAGTAACACAATAATAGTAGGGGACTTTAACTCCCCACTTTCACCAATGGACTGATCATCCAAAATGAAAATCAATAAGGAAACACAAGCTTTAAATTACACATTAAATAAGATATACTTAATTGATATTTATAGGATATTCCATCCAAAAACAACAGAATATACTTTCTTCTCAAGTGGTCATGGAACATTCTCCAGGATAGATCATATCTTGGGTCACAAATCAAGCTTTGGTAAGGTTAAGAAAATTGAAATCATAGCAAGTATCATTTCTGACCACAACGCTATGAGACTATGTATCAGTTACAGGGGAAAAAATGTAAAAAATACAAACACATGGAGGATAAACAATACACTACTAAATAACCAGGAGATCACTGAAGAAATCAAAGAGGAAATTAAAAAAATACCTAGAAACAAATAACAATGAAAACATGACAACCCAAAACCTACGGGTTGCAGCAAAAGCAGTTCTAAGAGGGAAGTTTAGAGCAATACAATCCTACCTCAAGAAGCAGTAAAAATGTCAAATAAACCACCTAGCCTTACACCTAAAGCAATTATAAAAAAGAAGAACAATAAAACCCCACAGTTAGCAGAAGGAAAGATCATAAAGATCAGATCAGAAATAAATGAAAAAGAAATGAAGGAACAATAGCAAAGATAAAACTAAAAGCTGGTTCTTTGAGAAGATAAACAAAATTGATAAACCATTAGCCAGACTCATCAAGAAGAAGAAGACCAAATCAATAGAATTAGAAATGAAAAAGGAGAAGTAACAGTTGACACTGCAGAAATACAAAGGAACATGAGAGATTACTACAAGCAACTATGGACAACCTGGAAGAAATGGACAAATTCTTGGAAAACCACAACCTTCCAAGACCAAACCAGGAAGAAATAGAAAATATAAACAGACCAATAACAAGCACTGAAATTGAGACTGTCATTAAAAGTCTTCCAACAAACAAAAGCCCAGGAACAGATGGTGTCACAGGTGAATTCTATCAAACATTTAGAGAAGAGCTAACACCTATCCTTCTCAAACTCTTCCGAAGTATATCAGAGGGAGGAACACTCCCAAACTCATTCTACGAGGTCACCATCACCCTGATACCAAAACCAGACAAAGATACCACAAAAAAAAGAAAACTACAGGCCAATATCACTGATGAATATAGATACAAAAATCCTAAACAAAATACTAGCAAACAGAATCCAACTGCACACTAAAAAGGAGCATACAGCGTGATCAAGTGCAGTTTATCCTAGGAATGCAAGGATTCTGCAATATATGCAAATCAATGTGATACACCATATTAAATTGAAGGATAAAAGCCATATGATAATCTCAATAGATGCAGAAAAGGCTTTCAACAAAATTAAACACCCATTTATGATAAAAAACCCTTCAGAAAGTAGGCATAGAGGCAACATACCTCAACATAATAAAGGCCATATATGACAAACCCACAGCCAACATCATTCTCAATGGTGAAAAACTGAAACCATTTCCACTAAGATCAGGAACAAGACAAGGTTGCCCACTCTCACCACTGTTATTCAGCATAGTTTTGGAAGCTTTAGCCACAGCAGTCAGAGAAGTAACAGAAATAAAAGGAATCCAAATTGGAAAAGAAGTAGTAAAACTGTCACTGTTTGCAGATGACATGATACTATACATAGAGAATCCTAAAGATGCTACCAGAAAACTACTAGCGCTAATCAATGAATTTGGTAAAGTAGCAGGATACAAAATTAATGCACAGAAATGTCTTGCATTCCTATATATTAATGATGCAAAATCTGCAGGAGAAATTCAGGAAACACTCCCGTTTACCACTGCAACAAAAAGAATAAAATACCTAGGAATAAACCTACCTAAGCAGACAAAAGACCTGTATGCAGAAAACTGTAAGACACTGACGAAGGAAATGAAGGGTCATACAAACAGATGGAGAGATATACCATGTTTTTGGATTGGAAGAATCAACATTGTGAAAATGACTATACTACCCAAAGCAGTCTACAGATTCAGTGAAATCTGTATCAAACTACCAGCGGCATTTTTCACAGAACTAGCACAAAAGCATTCACAGTTAGTATGGAAACACAAAAGACCCCAAATAGCCAAAGCAATCTTGATGAAGAACAACGGAGCTGGAGGAATCAGGCTCCCTGACTTCAGACTATGCTACAAAATTACAGTAATCAAGACAGTATGGTGCTGGCACAAAAACAGAAATATAGACCAATGGAGCAAGATAGAAAGCCCAGAGATAAACCCATGTACCTATGGTCACCTTATCTTTGATAAAGGAGCCAAGAATATATAATGGAGAAAAGACAGCCTCTTCAATAAGTGGTGCCTGGAAAACTGGACAGCTACATGTAACAGAATGAAATTAGAACACTCCCTAACACCATACACAAAAATAAACTCAAAATGAATTAAAGACCTAAATGTAAGGCCAGACACTATAAAGTCTTAGAGGAAACCATAGGCAGAACATTCTATGACATACATCACAGCAAGATCCTTTTTGACCCACCTCCTAGAAAAATGGAAATAAATACAAAAATAAACAAATTGGACCTAATGAAACTTAAAACTTTTGCATAGCAAAGGAAACCTTAAACAAGACGAAAAGACAACCCTCAGAATGGGAGAAAATATTTGCTAATGAAGCAACAGACAAAGGATTCATCACCAAAATATACAAGCAGCTTTTGCAGCTCAGTATCAAAAAAACAACCCAATCCAAAAGTGCACAGAAGACCTAAATAGACATTTCTCCAAAGAAGAGATACAGATTGCCAACAAACACATGAAAGGATGCTCAACATCACTAATCATTAGAGAAATGCAAATCAAAACTACAATGAGGGGTTTCCCTGGTGGCGCAGTGGTTGAGAGTCCGCCTGCCGATGCAGGGGACGTGGGTTCGTGCCCCGGTCCGGGAGGATCCCACGTGCCGCGGAGTGGCTGGGCCCGTGAGCCGTGGCCGCTGGGCCTGCGCTCCGCTGCGGGAGAGGCCACAGCGGTGAGAGGCCCGCGTACCACAAAAAAAAAAAAAAAAAAAACTACAATGAGGTATCACCTCACACCAGTCAGAAATGGCCAGCATTAAAAAATCAACAAACAATAAATGCTGGAGAGGGTGTGGAGAAAAGGGAACCCTCTTGCACTGTTGGTGGCAATGTAAATTGATACAGCCACTATGGAGAACAGTATTGAGGTTCCTTAAAAAACTGAAAATAGAACTACCACATGACCCAGCAATCCCACTACTGGGCATATACCCTGAGAAAACCATAATTCAAACAGAATCATGTACCACAATGTTCATTTCAGCTCTATTTACAATAGCCAGGACATAGAAGCAACCTAAGTGTCCGTGTACAGATGAATGGATAAAGAAGATGTGGCACATATATACAATGGAATATTACTCAGCCATAAAAAGAAACGAAATTGAGTTATTTGTAGTGAGGTTGGTGGACCTAGAGTCTGTCCTACAGAGTGAAGTAAGAAAGAGAAAAACAAATACCATATGCTAACACATATTTATGGAATGCAAAAAAAAAAAAAATGGTTCCGAAGAACCTAGGGGCAGGACAGGAATAAAGATGCAGACATAGAGCTTGCACTTGAGGACATGGGGAGGGGAAAGGGAAAGCTGGGACGAAGTGAGATAGTGACATGGACAGACATACACTACCAAATGTAAAACAGATAGGTAGTGGGAAGCAGCCGCATAGCACAGGGAGATCAGCTCAGTGCTTTGTGACCACCTAGAGGCGTGGGATAAGGAGGGTGGGAGAGAAACGCAAGAGGGAGGGGATATGGGGATATATGTATACGTATAGCTGATTCACTTTGTTATACAGCAGAAACTAACACAACACTGTAAAGCAATTATACTCTATTAAAGATGTTAAGGGAAAAAAAGCAAAGTACCATCTACTATATGATTCCATTCTACTGCCTTAGAAAGTCAATTCTAAAGAGAGAGGAAACATTAGTGATTGATTGAGGTAGAAGAGATGAGAATTGATTGCAAATGAGCGTAAGGCACCTTTTTGGGGAGATGGGAATGTTTTAAATCTAGAATGTCGTTTCTCAAGTGTATAAATTAACGAATGGACACTGAGTAGTACACTTAAAACAGGTGAGAGAAAAACTCTTTCTGTTTTTTAAAATGCGTTCTTGAAAAATAAGGGAAGAGAAATGCACCCAAATTTTGACCAAAATAGAGCAGTAAAGCCTCTATAGACTGACATGAACTCTTGTTACCTATGAGAGAATATGTGATTATATCCTATAGCCTTTTGAATCCCTTAGGGTTTGACATATATATACTAATATGTATAAAATAGATAACTAATAAGAACTTGCTGTATAAAAAATAAGTAAAATAAAATTCAAAAATTCAAGGAAAAGCATTTCCCATGATTCTGCCGAATCCTGCTTTTGTATAATGGACTGTTCAACCCTAATGTGTGTTTTGCCTGAAGAGGCTCTTTGAACCACACTTGCCATTATATATATATGCATGTATGTATGCATAATTTCCAATGGTTCCCATGCATTCTTATCATTAACATCTCTTATTTCCATTTTTTCTCTTTCTCTACAATAAGTGTAGCACTTATTGATTGTAACTGTGATATTTACTTTGTTAACATCTCTTATTTCCATTTTTTCTCTTTCTCTACAATAAGTGTAGCACTTATTGATTGTAACTGTGATATTTACTTTGTTTTTGTACTTAAGCTTATAACAGACTCACAGCCTTAACTCCAGACATTGGGCTCCTAGTGTCTTAAGAAGTTAAGATCTAATGTTGGTAACTTTTTTCTTTTGTACCATTCTTCTGAAGTTACAAGGTACCCCTTAGAAAATTAAAACAAGGCAATAAGACTATTTATCTGAATGACTAAACCTCCCAGCATGTAGCTGCAGTAGATTTGCCTTGGTTTTAAGAGGTTTACCTTGTACTTTATTTTCAGAGGTGCCATTGTTGAAGTTTCTTGCTGGTGGCAACAGATGTTCATTACAAGGGCCGTAGTTCATTACACGTGGGTTCTGTCTGCCCCTTTAGGTATATAGTTCTTCTCCATGTCTGTTTATAGCTCTTAGCTTCTTGAGCACTTGGTAAGCAGCAAGCACTCAATTCCAGTGAGAAAGTGAAAAAGTTTAGACTCCTCTCAGTTCCAGAACCCTGAATCCACATTTCGTATCAGAGACTTATACGTAGACAGAAGAAAGGAACAGTTGGCTAATGTCAGCAGAGACAGTGGCGAGCATATCAGCACAGGTCATCAAAAAGAAAAGATGGAAGGAGGCAGAAAGTCCATTAGAAGTGTAAAATCACAGTGGGAAAGTGGATCTACCCCAGGAAGGCTTCAGTAGAGACAGTCACATCCTTCGCATGTGTTGCAAAGAATCCATTGCATGAATGGCCTCTGACAAGGGGAAGTTCAGGAAAACATGGCTGGACCCCAGGATGAAAATCTCTGAGGTGTAAAGTACCAGGTTGGACTCTGTGGGCCATGAGTGATTTTTCCTGTGCGTGTCCTAGGAGCTATCTGTATTTTTCTTCTGAGGTAGAAGCATATTCCCTGGGCAGACTGCTTTTTCTGTGTGGTTTCCAATGGGTTAAATCTAGCAAGGGAGATCATAAGAACTTCATATGGTGAGTTTTTTCTGAGCCAGAGACTGAAATTCTTTCCAGAGCCCAAAGAGGGAATTCTGACCATTGGGAACCCATGGCAGCCATGCACATAAATGCTTTGCCCCAAATCAGGTCTGTTTATCTATGATTATTCTGTTTAAATGTATTAGTTAACATTCTCACATGATTTGTATTGCCTTTTCTAGCCATCTTGTTACTTTTTGCCCTTGATATGGCTTAAGAATCCAGTTTTAGTTCAACTTTGGATCATCCCCAGCTCCATGGCTGTAGTTTTCATCAATATGGCTTTGGTAATAAGACTCCAGCCACCATCTGGGACTTGGCGTGTTATGAGCCTGATCTGTAATTGGATGTCTTTAAAGAACTTGTCTGTGATTGTGAACATGAACTAAGTAACAGGTCCAAATAGCAGGGCGATGTACGTTCAAGATACATAAGCTCTTTATCAGTAGTACCATGTCTGATAATACTTGGTCTCACAAAGCAAGGGTCTAGGCATATAGTAGTCCTCTTTGTACTCCAGAAACACTACGGGAAACCTTTTTTTCTTTTTTAAACATCGATATGTCTGGGTCCCCTGTCCAGTGATTCTGATTTAGTAAATTGGGGGAATCCAGGTATCTGTATTTTTGAAAATTCTCCAGTAAGGTTGCCCATCCAGGGTTGAGAACCACTGTGTGCATATGTGGCCCTCAGCATGTAGCATGGAGCCCACAGCCAGTGTGTTTGGGTTCAAATCCTGTCTGCATACACTTAAGCAAGTTACTTGACTGCTCCAAGCTTCCCTGGTGGTGCAGTGGTTAAGATTCCGCCTGCCAATACAAGGGACACGGGCTTGAGCCCTTGTCCGGGAAGATCCCACATGCCATGGAGCAGCTAAGCCTGTGCGCCACAACTATTGAGCCTGCACTCTAGAGCCCTTGAGCCACAACTACGGAGCCTACGCGCCACAACCACTGAAGCCCGTGCGCCTATAGCCCGTGCTCTGCAGCAAGAGACGCCACCGCAGTGAGAAGCCCGTGCTCCGCAATGAAGAGCAGCCACTGCTCACTGCAACTAGAGAAAGCCTACACGCAGCAACAAAGACCCAATGCAGCCAAAGATAAATAAATAAAATAAATTAAAAATTTTATGAAAAAGAATATTTCATAGGGTTGTCATCATAGTTAAACGGTTTATGGTAATTGACCTGGAAATGCTGTTTCCTCTTGTTTGATTATTTCTCTAGATCAGAGGAAGATCCGGCTCACTGATGGGTTTTGTATGCTCTTTGAGCTAAGAATGGGTTGGGGTGGGGGGTAATCGAAAGAAAAATCATATTTTGTGATACATAAAAAGTACATGAAATTCACATTTTGATGTCCATAAATAAGGTTTGATGGGAACCACAGTCATGTTCCTTCCTTCACATATCTTCTGTGGTTGCTTTCACCCTACAGTGGTATAGTAGAGCAGTTGTCACAGAAACTGTACATCCCACAAAGCCTGAAATATTTACAGTTTGCCCTGTCGCAGAAAATCTGTCTACCCCCGCTCCAGATCTTTGCAGTGCCCAGAGCCCAGTTGGGTTAATCACACCCCTTCTCGAACAGGACAAAGAACGAGGAAGCCTTTTTGCCTTGATGTTCTGGTGTTTTTGATGCCCCGTGTTACTTACCAGGGTGGATTGAAGGAAGCACAAATTCAATAGCTATACTGAGCCTGAGGTTACAAATGCATATCTTGGGTCCTGTGTAGCATTGCTGGGATTGGAGTTAATAAATTACCCCCACTTTCTCCATATTGTTTATCCACAGCATTTGCTTCCTAACAAGGAAGGCCCAGCCCAGCTTCCTGAAGCTTGCCAAGCACAGTCACCACCAGCACACAGCAGTTCAGGGAGAAACGCCTCAAGGGCATTTAATAACATTTGCAGCTTAGTGAACTGGAATGGTTTTCCAGAGAACTGAGAGTCGATGTGAATGCTTTTCCCAGTACTCAATGAAATGCCAGAGTCATATAGCCGCGAATCCCAAGGACATAAGGGTAACGAAATTCAGGGACGTGCCTATGTTCTAGATGCCCTGTTTTCCCTTCTCATACCCTGAACAGGGTTTATATTATCGACCCTAATACCAGTTTCCAGCGTTTACTGTGAATTCTTAGGCATAGAAATGTAAAAATCCAAATACAGAAGGCCAGGTTCCTGCCCAGCAGTGCTTCAGTGGAGAACTTGCTCCGAGCTCCGAGCTCCCATCCGGGGACAGGTAACCCCAGCCTTCACCCCTGGTGCACCTGTCCTTTCAAGGGTTGCCTAGAATCCGATGGAAATCCAGCCTGCTGAGGTGTTTTGTTTGGCCTATACGATTTTGTTGTTTGAATTTTTTGAATGAGTTGCCAGCATTTAAAAATCAGGAGGTTTCATATAAAATCTGTACACCCAGCCTCTCTCGAAGCAGTGGACGGTTTGGCATCACCGCCCCTGCGTTCCCACATGACAGCAGTTGGCACTCCTTGAGTAGCAGCTGCGGCAGCTGCTGTCTCCTTGGGCCGGGGCCTGCAGTCCACTGCTGCCTTGCTCAAGTCATCTTCTGGCCACGGCCTCATTGCAACTTGCTGGGCCGCACCTTTCCTAGGTGCTGTTCAGGTAGCTCTTTGTAGAGTCTTCGATTCCTTAGTTATAGGTGATTTTCACTTGTCACCTGACATGCTAAAGAGTCATAAAGCCAAATGCATCATTTTGACCTAAACTGTCATCTGGGAAACCTTCTTGTTTTATTTCATTTGTAGGGTTGAAAAAACAACTCACCATGTAGGAAGTGGGTACAAGATTATATTACCTTGCGTTTTTTTGTTTTTTTTGTTTTAACTTCTCAAAAGGAGAGCAGAAGAAAAGCAGCCCAGACAGTATGGTGGACTGAAGCTAGGAGATCTTGGTTGGTTCCAGCCTCGACTTTATAATCCACATTAATAGCTGCACCGTTTGCAAACCTATTCTGCTTAGCACTACACTTGACGCCTTAAATATGCTTTCTTTTCTGTCCTTTACAATTGCAATGTAGATTATATATTTACAGTTGTACAGATGAAGAAACTGACCCATAATGAGTAAAGTAACTTGTTTTAAGTCACATAGCTCGTAACTAATTGAATTTGATTTCAAACCCAGGTCTCTTGATTTAAAGTCTAGCATCTCAGGCATATACATGCATTATATCATAGCAGCCCTATGAAATTAGCATTGTTATCTTTATTTTACTGGTGAGGAAATTGAGACTCAAGGCAGTTAAATAAATGGAGGAACTGAGTTTAACAAAAAAAAAAAGATAAAGTCCAGCATCTCCCTGTTATCTCTGTGACCTTGGGTAAGCCGTAGGTTGGTGTGAACTGTTTCCCTCCAGCTCTAAAATGATATAATTTTCTAAAATAAACAGACCAAAAAACCTCTATTTTCTTCTATAAGAAGCAAAACTTTCAGTTCAACAATTGAAGGTAGTACCTACTATTCAAGCTTCAAGGAGAACCATTTGTACCATTTCCCCCTGCCTTCTTAGAGTTCAAGAGCAAGAGGGCTCCGTGAGTTGAAAAATATTCCACAGTCATGATGACTGTAGCCTCATAGCATATTCATTCGATGGTCTTACTGGGTGAAACGGAGTCGGATTACAAGGATCTCATTTGCAAAAGTTCTGAGACCCTTGCATGCCCTATTCAAGAAGATTTTATTTTAACTTTAATCAGAATTCCATTTAAATGATTTAGAGTGTTTTTAGGCAGAATGGCTGTCTGAAGTGTAATGTCTTCTTAAACTGTTAGGTTGTATTGACTTAAAGGTTGAGTACACGTGAAAGACCATATCCTTCGGAACTGCTGCATAATAGCACTCAACTTTAATTTCATATGAGAGAAACATTCAGTTCAGAGTACTATAAATATTAAAGTGGAAAACTGATTCTTTAGTCAGCTATCATGTAACTGCAAACCTACACAGGAATGCCATCAGTTTAGGGGTTCAGTTTCTTACCTTTTGTTTGACATTCCTTGGACTTGAGAAGCGTGTCAATGATGATTTCTGTTTTCCTGTGGGTTCGGCAATATGATTATTTTCATATACTGATATTTTTTGGTATCTTTATTATACTGATTTTAAAGTTAATTCCATGATGTCATTGAATTTCAAAATTCAGTTATTTTACTAATTTGTTCCGAGTCCTGTGTAGAGGGTGCTATGTGTGCTGTGGGACCGTGTTGAGGCCCCTGTGACCCTATCTAGGGAGGTATGATCTTTGTCTGAAAGAAAGCATCATCCTCTCCCTTCCCAGCCTGGAGAAACTGCATTTCTCCTTTAAGGTTCAGGTAAAAGATCACCTCTTCATCAAGGCTCTCTGATCCCCACTTGCTGTCTCCCCTCCTTCTCTCATTAAGTTCTTCCTCCTCTAAGACCCTTTAACACTTTTTTTTTCAGCTTCATTGAGGTATAGCTGACAAATGAATTTGTAATATATTTAAAGAATTTGAAAAAGAATAGACACATGTATATGTGTAATTGAATCCCTTTGTTGTACACATTATCAACTATACTCCAATATAGAATAAGAAGTTAAAAAAATAAAATGTACAGCATGGTGACTTGACATACATATACATTATGAAAGGATTCCCACCGTTGAGTTAATTGACACCTATATCACCTCGCATACTAACCCCTTTAAGAATTTTTTTCTTTTCAATGAGAACACTTATGTTCTACTCTCAGCAAATTTCATTTATATAATACAGTATTATCAACTATAATCACCGTATTATTTATATATATATATATTATATTAAACCCTCAGACCTTGTTCATTTTATAACTGAAACTTTGTACTCTTTTACCAGCCCCTCCCTGTTTCTCCCACCTCCTAGCCCCTGGCAACTATCATTCTACTCTCTGTCTTTATGAGTTGGACTTTTTTTTTTTTAATTCCACGTGTCAGTGATAAGATGCAGTATTTGTCTTTCTCTACTTCACTTCTAATCATGCAAAGCCTGCTAGGTTCATCTATGTTGTTGAAAATGGCGGGATTTCCTTCTTTTTTAAAAAATTTATTTTTGGCTGCGTTGGGTCTTCATTGCAGTGCGTGTGCTTCTCTCTGCAGTGGCTTCTCTTGTTGCAGAGCATGGGCTCTAGGCACATGGGCTTCAGTAGTCGTGGCACACGGGCTTCAGTAGTTGTGGCATACGGGCTCAGTAGTTGTGGCTCACGGGCTTAGTTGCTCTGCGGCATGTGGGATCTTCCCAGACCGGGGCTCGAACCTGTGTCCCCTGCATTGGCAGGCGGATTCTTAACCACTGCACCACCAGAGAAGCCCTCCTTTTTTAAGGCTGAATAATATTCCTGTGTGCATGCATCTCACATTTTCATTCATCAGTCAACACTTAGGTTGTTTCCATATCTTGGCTTGTGAATAATGCTGCAATGAACATAGGAGTACAGATATTTCTTCAAGATAATGATTTCATTTCCTTTGGATAAATACCTGAGAGTGGAATTGCTAATCATATGGTACTTCTATTTTAATTTCTTGAGGGACCTCCACACTGTTTTCCATAGGTCCTGCACTAATTTACAGTCCCACCAACAGAGCACAGGGGTTCCCTTTTCTCTACATCCTCACCAACACTGGTTATCTCTTGTCTTTTTGATGATAGCCATTCTGACAGGTGTGAGGTTCATAGCACTTTTTATACATTTATACATTGTATGTAGTTCCGTGAACTTGTGAGTAGATGTTTTTTCTTACAACCATTGTGTGCTCAATACATGTGGTGTTGGTCACACAGTAGGTGCTTATAAAGGGACAGAGGCTGAAACCAAGCAATTAGAAAATACTTTTATTTTATCACAAATCATTTTGTATCATAGGATTAAACTTTGATAAGTGAGAATCTTTTTTTTTACATTTTGTTGCAGACCACTAAAGATAGTTGAAATGTACTTAAAAACATTTTTTTTTTTATTTCATTCAGATGAACTTCTTATCTACTTCCAGGTATTTTCTTGGCCCCCTGTGTGTATTTGCCTTGGTGATACAATAACTAACAACTCCTCTGGGGCGGGGTTTTAAACATTAACTCCTAATACTCTGCCAGTCTGGGCATTGCAAGGTTTAGGAGGAAATGGTAGTTCACAGCATGGCATTGGTGCATCAGCTGAGAGGACAGGGCATTCCTGCCCCAGGTATTAGCCTCTTGCTAAACAAGAGGATAGCACGTGACTTCTGAGAGTAAGGGTGTAACTACCCAAGCCATGTATATTTAATACCTACCAGGTACAAGGCACCATGGGGCTCTATTGACAGATAAGACATGCTCCCTCCTTGAAGGCCTTCTGTTACAGATGTGAAGAAGTGATGTACAAACAGCCAACCTTCACGTAGGGAAGAAAGTGATAATTACCAGTAAGGACAATAAGAACAGCATGAAGTTGAAGTAAGTTTAATAGTGTTTGGAATTCTTGCAAATCTTAGTTAAGATAATGCGGTGCTATGGGGCCCGACTCATAATAATTCTCAGCCAAGGTCAGCTGGATCCTTGATGTTGAAATTAAGTGCAAGGGTGTTTCAGAAAGAGGAGGTATATCTGTCCAAGGTCATTGAAGTTTTCGGGCAAAGTGGAGGGTTAGTTGGCCATGTATAGAGAGGACGTGAAAGTGTTCTGACCTTAGTCTCTAGAAAAGGAAGAAGAATGGGCTGATGGTAATGACCAAAGCCTCCTTTGCATAAACATTTATACAAATTCCATGTTTTTATAATGGTTGATTCTTATTATGGCTAATAAAACCAAGTTCCCCAGAAGATTGAATCAGTCCAGCTACATTTGCATTGCTGGTATCTGGTGAACGCTATCCACCTTATTTATTTATTTCCTTTTTTTTTTTTTTTTTTTTTTTTTGCGATACGCGGGCCTCTCATTGTTGTGGCCTCTCCTGTTGTGGAGCACAGGCTCCGGACGCGCAGGCTCAGCGGCCATGGCTCACGGGCTCAGCCGCTCCGCGGCATGTGGGATCTTCCCGGCCCGGGGCACGAGCCCGTGTCCCCTGCATCGGCAGGCGGACTCTCAACAACTGTGCCACCAGGGAAGCCCCTGCCTTATTTTGATAGGTGGAATTCAGAACTGGGAAAAACTAGGCTATTTTTGGCCTCCAAGCTGTATTTTGTTTATCACCATTCTGCTTCATAGAGGCACATTATCTCACAGAACTTGATCTAAGGTGTTAACCACAGTACCTCTTCCTTTAATATTCTTCCCGCGAAGCCACAGCTTATCAAGTATAATAATCTCTCATTTTTCTTTGAGTTAAAATATTACTTCTAGACTTTTCCCCAACACTTTTTATCAATTTTGTAATTGCAACGTAAGATAAACACACTAAAACACATCTATGTGTATATAAATACATAAATAAATAGCCTCCTTCTAGGACTGCAGTGAGCAGGGAAGAAAAGGGGAGTGAACCTTCCATTTCTGTAATTTTCTTTTAATCATGGAATACCTAATAAAATTTTAGATTTTTTTTTAGAACAGAGCTTCAAGACTGTAGTGTGATCCCTTTTTAACTTTCAACCCTGTTGCAGTTACCTAAAATATATGTATGAATAGATATCTATACATGTATGTCCACAGTCTTGTTTTTCTTTATCTCCTGGAGTACTTTCCTTAGAAGTTACTTTCAAAAAAAGTAATTTCCCTTATCACTGACTGCCTTTTTCATCAAAGGCCATAGTGACTGCCTTTGAATTCTTTTAACTCATTTGCAATTCTAAGACTCTTATGTGGGGTAAGGACGCTGATTATAGCTCCCTGTCCTGTCTTTAGCACTTTGCTCTTAGTCAGCTTTGCCAGCTACACTGTGTATTTACACAGGCCACAGGGTAAGACTCCATTGCCCTATTTACTGCCTATTCATTCTAATGCTGACTTTATATGTTCCCCTCAACAGTTCTTCTTTTCAGGACCCTAGAGGCAAAGAGATAGAGAGACAGAGATAATGGAGATCATCTAATCCCATCTCCACATTTTACAGCTAAGAGAAGGGATTTAGAAAGGCTGTAACTGGATCAGATTGACCAGCATGGTAGTGATTTACAGACATTGCACAGGAACTTATATATGAAAAGGCTGAACATATTAAAGTAATAATTTTTTGGTACTTGTGACAGAAAAGGCTTAAAAACCACATCATGATTGCTTTGTCCTTGCTCCAGATCAGGGTTTCTTCATCCTCACGGCATGGTGCTGTGCTTGTAACACATCTTAGGACAGATAGGAGTAAGGTCGAAAGTCAAGGGGATGTGGCAGTACCCAGGCTCAGTCCAGGTGAATGGCTGGCATGACGCCTCAGAGATGGTAGAGCAGATGGGCAGGGCTTAAGAAGAAGAATCCAGGTAGACAGTCGGCATGTTGGAGTTTTACCCATGGTTTGTTAGAGCTTAAGCCACATTGTGAGATACAGGGGTAAATGATGGGGACCAGTAAGGGCGCAGCAGCTGTGGCACACAGGTGACGGGGAAAGCAGCTCGGATGGGGGGCCACGGCCAAGACCCAGCCTTGCCTCAAACCCTAGTTCTTTTTCTCCCGTTGGGAGCATGCAGAGGGGCACTGACCAGTGGGGAGGCAAATTACCTTGTCGTAATGCACTAGGATTAGGTCCAGACCCTGCTGCAGAGGATCTTAGAAAGTCAGAGTTAGTCAGGCGTCCCACCAAAGCAGGCCTCTGTGTGCCCACCTTCATTCTCTGCTAGCAAAAAGAGACTGTCCTCTAGAAGCCGACCACCAGACCCTCCTCCAAGGAGAAGAGCATGTGGAACAGAGAGGCCTTGCTGTCTTAGGACCTGAGGCCCCGCAGGGAAACTTAGGCCTGGGAAAGTCTTGTCCAGAGAGAGAACGTGATGCGGCAGTGCAGCTCGGAGCAAACTCGGGAGGCCAGCATCATGGATTGGGAAGGAGGAGTAGGGAAGGGCTGGAATGTTTCAGGAACTTCTGGTTTTAAGCAGGATCAGCCCAGGCCTAAGGCTTGAGGAAACCTAGAGATAGGAGTCCTGGAGGAGCAGGGGAAGGCCCAGATAGATGAGGGCTGGAACAACCATCCCAGGCCTGTTTAGAGTCTCTGAGCTAAAAGTCATCTGGCGGTTTCCAGTGACATAGGCCACTAAAATGAATGCATCTCTCATTTACAAGTGACGGCAGTGATAGGCCGTCAGCTTGTAAATCTGTATACACTCTTTTAATGACCGAGTCAAGCCATTTCGGTATGTTCCTCATGCCACCCCCTTGTTTTCTGAGAGACAAAAAATGACACAGTACAATTGCAGTTGAACTAAATGTTATTATGTATTTCAGTATGTGTCTTATCTCTTCTGTGTAAGAGAAATGGTGACAGGAATTAGAGAGAGTACCTATGTCTTCGGAAATTAACTAAGGTAATTATGGGGCAGAGTGGAATGCCCTGGGCTGTGAAACCAGGCCTGCTCACCAGGGTGGGACAGTGATGGAGCCTGGACACAGGTGTCATGAGAAAAGAGTTCAGAAGGCAGAGCGCAGAAGCCCCTGTGGTCTGGGCAGGACATGCGTTTGGGTGCAAACAGAGACAGATAGACTGTCGAGGAAGGCAAGTGTCAGAGCCCCAGTCTTGGGCTGGACTTCAGAGGGAGCCAAAGTTGTAGGAATGTGGGGTGTAAGAATTGGGGGTACCATGCAGGCAGTGGGACACAAGGGAATGAGGCACAAGCCAAGGTAACAAAGCGAATATGAAATACAAGCATAATTAGTAGAAAAGTGGCTTAACTCAGAGATCCAATTTAGAGTAGAGGGACTAGATCCTTCCTGCTCAAAGTCAGGGTTGTCCTGGACAGAGCTAAATACAGCCCTGGGGGAGAGGCACCATTACTGCCCCATTTTACAGATGGGGAGACTAAAGCTTCAGGAGGCTGGCTAACCCTGGCTCTCACAGTCAGGGTGTGGGGAAACCGGTTGAGACCCAGCAGTTTTGCTCCAGGAGCAGTGCTCTACTTCCCCATCTCCATCACTAAGGGAATGACCTTGAGGGAGACAGGAAGGTTTGTTCAGGCACGGGACTAGGCTTTTAAAATATGCTACCGCATTTATTCTTGATAATTCCCTGGGAGATAAGTTTTGTTACTCTCACTTTATGGATGAGAAGATGCAAGCCTGAATGGCTTGCTCAAGGGTTACACAGCTGATTAGTGACAGAGTCTCGATGTAACCCACACGTGTCTGAATGCCAAACCCCATTACTGCATTAGGAACTACATTAGGAACTTGTCCTGAATTTTGGCTGTAATTAAGGATAAGCTGTTCTCTAAATAGGAAATTCTTTCATTTTAAGCAATTTATTCCAGTGAGGAAATGTTCAAAGTTAAAACGTGTAAGTACAAACCTTTCTCAGAAAGCAAAATGAGATATTTTTGCACATGTTGAGATTTCATCATTGCTCTGCATGACTGGCCAGGTGAGTCAAATCCTGGTATCACCCCTGGCCACATGAAGCACCATAGACAGCTGCTTAACTTATTTCCTTGTCCAGGGCAGAAGGATAATATTACCTATTTAAAAGGTTATTGTGAATAACCTTTAAGTATTAAGTATGAGAAGAGTATAACTTTCCCAGTCTAGTAGCTTAGACCATAATAGATTCTCAACAAACGTTGGTCCTCTTCAATTCTATCTCATGCTGTCTGTCATATTTTCATGGTTGCTCCCCACACTTATGATCTGGTCTGTCCTCCAGCCCTGCCTTTCTTATTTCTTGGCCAACAGCTTGTCTTATTTCACAGAACAATTTCCCACAGTTTCTCTCCCCTCTACCCTCTCTCATCTGATTCTAATCTTTACCTCCAAGTGGTAAAATAAACTTAGACAAAGTTCTAGTGTATGCAGATTTATGTCTTGCACCATTTTTTCCTCATAAGCACAAGAATTTTGGTTCACATACTAAAGTTGTAAGTCATTTCTACTGGGAATAATTGGATAAAGGGGGACTGGCCAATTTAGAACATTAAAAAAGAAAATATCTATTCTGCTTTGGTAAGCTAAGTAATAACTCCGAGGCTGCCATTTTTATCTCAAGCATACATATTATCTATTTCTTTGAGACAATGACAGGACGCAGGAGGCAAAAGTCAATAACTTTGAGTTAGAAAATCAGAAAGGTGTGGAATATTTGCCTGAAGGTCCGGAAAGAAATCATTTAAGATGGCTTCAATTGTTCTCTCTTGGCTAATGAGTAGATGTTGAAGCAATTGAGATGTGGAAAAAACACATTTGGGGCTAGGGAACAACAGAGATGAGGATGATTAATTGAAAATTGTATCTTCTAACCACCATCTTCTGAAAGAGTCATCGGAAACCTGGGCTTAACCAGTCCCTTTGCCCTTTCTCCAGGATATTTTCCACTGAGCTGTCAGTGTGAGCTTCCTCAAACACAAACTAGACCTGGACAGGCTTCCCCATCACCTGAAGGTTCAAGTCTAGGCTATGCAGCACGGTATAGCAAAGATCATCACTTCCTCTTCTGTGTGTCTGTAGACCTCTGGCCCCAGAGTTTGATGTGCTTAGGATCCCCTCTCCCACATTGGACCATGTATGAGTCCCCTGTGGACAGAGATCTCATTGCTCTCTCCACCCCTGTGCTGATGACGATGGCAGGCATGTAATAGCCACCCAATAATTATTTATTGAATTAATAAAAGAGCAAGCAGACATTGAATTAATAATGCCTAACTTAACAAACAGAACAGATTTACTGTGGTTAAAAAAACGTGTCCTAGAAAACCTCTGGAAGGATACAGAGCCATTGATAACAGTGATAGCCTCTGGGGAAGGGAACGGGTGCCTAGAGGACAGGGGAGGGACAGAGGACCTTTTCACCTTACGACCCCTAGCGCTTCTTGAATTCTGTACCATGTGCATGCACTACGTCATTATATACCCAAACCTGCTCTAATTTGATGTGTGTGTATGTGCGTATGACCAAAACAAACTGATATCAAATGATGTCATAATTTCTTTCCTTTCAAAAATTTAGATTGCTGATAGAAGTTTATGATACCATTGTGCTCTATCACCAGTATGATGCTCATCTGGGTTTCATTTGAGTTTCAAGCTCCAAGGGTGTTTAGAAACCGGGCTATCCCTGAGATGGCACCTAATGACCCACTGAGCTGTGTTGAGACCTTCAAATCTTAACAAATAGTTTGAGGCCAGAGTAGCTAAACCAGAGTCCCTTCTGTCTGCCCAGGTCTCATTTCTACTTTTGAGATCTTGGGAGATTCACCGGTTGGGCAAGAATGAATGAAATCTGATCACGAAGAAGCCAGCACACAGGAGTTTTCACTTCTGCAGGGCTGTGCACATGTCTGCTTCGAGGTCTGGGGTTTAGAGGTACCTTTGGATCAGGCAGAAAGAGGTGGATTAGTTAGTACGTAAGTTTGTCATCCTATGCATATTTCAGTTGAGTCTTGGATTTCTGGGTAAGCCTGTATTCATGCAGTTTCCTCTTCCACCTGCCAGAGTGATGAGTGATGTTTCCATGTGAGACTTATCCATTATATGGCAACCTAAATATTTTTCACTGCAAAGGTTCTGTTTCTGTTCCATATTACCCTCTAGGTAGAACTCTCTTAAGGATACTTCTAATATGTATGAAGCCATAGAAAGGGCAAGTGCTGTAATAAAAGAGTTCCAAGTACAAATCCCAGCTAAGCTAGTCACATGATTTAACCTCTCTGTGTCTTTATTGACAGAATGGGGATAATATGACCAATCTCAGAGCCCGCCACCCCCGGATAGGATTTTTTAATTAAGGATTAAATTATATGATTGGGAAAGCACCTGTCACATAATAGGAATTCAACAAATGTTAGCTCCTTGCCCATTACCCTGAATAACTTATTAGTTTATCTAGATAACAGATGTTTTTGCATAGCCAAGTACAACTAGGTTAAATTCTTACTATTGAATGTGTAGGATGTAAGTCATGCCTCCTGAAAAAACGTTCCTTGTTCCATGGCGATAACTTGTCTTTTCTTATTACACATCATAATACATGTTTCTCCGGGTTAAAAGCTTATAGCACTTGGCTTTTGCCGTATAGTATTTTCTTTGATTATCTTTCACTAAAATATGCAGCAGGCCTAAAATTTAAATCATGATAATTAGAAGTTATATATTTTTTAAAAAACTAACACCTTTCACACTGAGAAGAATGTTTATCCTGGAATTTTGTGCTTACCCACATGGGAAGAACTCTTAAAACACCACAGGGAAAAAATAAGTCCAATCTGCCTTCTAAATTAACATCTTAGAATCCCAAAATCGTAACTTCAAAAGATCTGTGTTTAAAGGTGGTGGCAGAGGCACCACTTACTTCTCAAGTGAGTTCCCCCCCCACCCCCCGCCCCCAACTCTGGCATTTTAGAGCCTGTTAATCCAGGCTCACTCATAAAGCTGAGCAGCAGGGGATCCTTGTTCATGGGTTTATTATGGGCAGACGGGACTGGTTTTAACTGAACAGAGGCAGTTAATTGTCAAATGTTTTAGCTGGCTCGTGCAATGAGTAACCAGTCCTTTTGGGACACCCTCTCACTCACCAGGCAGCAGTATAAGATGTGGGGGGGGGGGGGGGGGGATGGGAACTCACCCATCAGAATCTGCAGTGCGGGAATTTGCTGGGACAGCCCTAATCTGTTTCCCAGGTTGCTCAAACCAGTTCAAGAGCAGTTAAACAAGGTTATGTAAGTGCCATGTGATGTAGCCCAAAATAGTGACTGCAAACCCAGGCTGCTGTTGCTGGGCAGTTGTCAACTGCTTTAAAAAAAAAAAAAAAATCCTCCAGCAGGACAACACATGGACCTCTAAACATGAAAAAGAGATTTAAGCAAGAAGTTAATTTTAAAAGGAATTTGATGAAATTGCCTTTCTGAGGCTGAAACTGAATGAGATTTTTGGAAAAAGGAAACCACATTGTATGTAAGATCTGGTTATTCTAGAGCATCCATCAGGGATCGTTAAGTGAAAAAGACTCTTAAAAAGTTTAGTTTGCTGCTAACATGCCGAGTTCCCATGTTTTAAGGAACGGCAACAACAAAACCATCGGGTTTGGCTAAAGGCTTTGGGCGTATAACAAATTATTGAGCAACATATCGTTCAGAGAGTGATGAATATTCACCTATTTCATGTTTCTGTCCCTTTGAGTTAAATTCTCTGGTAGCTTCAAGGTGTGAAAAAGAAAATTACATTTCACGTAGCACAGTAAGCATGAAAATAGGGTTTTAAAGGAAAATAAGATTCTTTGGTGAAATGTCATTGACGGATTGTTTTTTAAAAGGGAAACAAAAGTAACAATGGAGGAGGGTTTAAAATCTGCCTTAACCGTCATCAAGAGACTTGCACCCTAAGTTGGATTTCCACAGCGACCACATCCTCTGGGTTCCCTGCCTTTTAAGAAGCTGCAGTTCTGGGGAGTCAGGGATCCTGAAGCAAGATTCCAGAAGCAAGATTCCAGGGAGGTGGGTGGAGGGGACCATAGGATCCTGGTTGCAGGATTTGCACTTGGAAGCCCACTAGGTATCTGTCCCTGTTGTTGAGGTCTGGGTCTCAGGACCTGTCTCTGGGGTTCTTTCCCCACCTGGATTCTGAGGAAACGGAGAAATAAAACAAAGTGGTGGGTGGAAGATAAAATATCAGCTTTTTTGTTCTTGTTAAATAGGTTGAAGGATATGGTTTAATGGTAAGAGCAAAAAAGGCAGGAGGAGGGGCCTACTCCCTGGCTTCCCTGGTGGTGCAGTGGGTGGGAGTCCACCTGCCAGTGCAGGGGACACGGATTTGAGCCCTGGTCTGGGAGGATCCCACGTGCCGCAGAGCAACTAGGCCCGTGCGCCACAACTACTGAGCCTGTGCTCTGGAGCCCGCGAGCCACAACTACTGAGCCCGCATGCCACAACTACTGAAGCCTGCGTGCATAGAGCCTGTGCTCCGCAGTGGGGGTGGGGGGGGCACCGTGGTGAGAGGCCCGCGCACTGCGGCGGAGAGCGGCCCCTGCTCGCCACAACTGGAGGGGGCCCGCGTGCAGCGGCAAAGACCCAACGTAGCCAAAAATAAACTAAAAAAAAACAACAGAAAAAACCATTTGCACATCTTGAGTTTATAATTTGTGTGATATTCCTGCTGTTTTTATCCAATAACATTGTGGGAAAGGTTTGGGGGACTGAACGAGCATAAATAAACGTAGCAAAATTACTTTCTAACCTGCCTTAAAAAAAAAAAAAATTAGATACGAGGACAGGCAGTGCTGGGTCAGGGCAGGCCCCCACCACTGGACGCTGCACCTGCTCCCTGAGGGAGCCCTCCCGCATGAGGAGGAGAATGGTGCTGAGACAAGCAAGTCAGATCTTCTCAGACTTACTAGTCAAGGCAGAGTGAGTAAAGGAGATGGAGAGGGGCCTGACGTGTGGCATCCATGCAGCTGCCTCCGCCTGGAAGGAGACATCAGGCTGGGGGTGGGGACAGAAGCGGTCCTCTCCGGGATACCCGATCTGAGGCCCCAGGCACATCTTCTCTGAGGGCATGGGAGGGGATCTGGGATGCTGGGTAGGGCCAAATGTCAATATTCGGTGTGATGAGAAGTCATTTTTTTCAACACATGGAATTTGGGGCATTCTGTTCAGTCTGAAATCACTTAAATTTCCTGCCTGGTGAAGTGCCCGCTCATAGGATCAAGTTCAACCACCTCTTTCTCCATGCCTCTTTCTTGTAGATTCTAAAAGGTATTTGTAGGTGTTCATGATGGTTTGGGGGCTTCTAGAACCTGGTCCTTTCCATATCTAATCTGACCTGAGAACTTTAGTATTTTACTTGATAAAAAGGGGCGACCTGGATTGTGAGTCATCCTTATCTTAGCTCCCACGTGGAAGAAAAGGAGATAGAGTATTTCCAGACGATGTAGTTGGAGGCACAGAACATTGCTGGGGACTTGAAAGAGTGTGCGTATCCACAGATAGCGCTGGATATGAGATCAGTGGAGTCAGAGAAGAGCAGGAATAGGACACTCCTTTCTGAGGTCAGAAAAAGAGCTGATGGGGAACACGTGCCACAGGTGCTGCCCCAAAGTACGGCTGAACACCCAGGTGCGTCAGCCAGGCAGGGGCCTGCCTCCGGGCTGCACGACCCGTCTGCAGCCTTAGGATGTCTCTATAGATGGTGTTCGTGATCCAGGACCAACCTACGTGTCTGTACATGTGAACAGGGATACAGATATACAGAGCGACCAATCTTCTGAGTTTTTCCATTTTGTTAAGATATGCCTCAAAATATATTGTCTTTCATCCCAATGATAATGAAACACCAAGAGTAAAAACACCAATGAAAGTAACGATCCAGTGCTACCGTATCAAATGCCTCTGATCCAAGCTTTTTTTTACTGCCGAAATGGCAGTAAGTTTTGCTAAGAGCATCGTTGAGCTCTGCCCACCTTCCCATCTCCCCTCCTTGTGCTCCAGAGGCCCGGTGTCACTTTGAATAAGGTGGGTAAGAGTTTGAACTTGAGAGTTTAAGTAGTGAAGGGCCTTAGAAGGCCTTTCATCAGAAGGATGCGCTCATCAGATTTGTGATTCAGAAGGATCACTGTGCAGGCTGTATGGAAGATGGGGGCTCAGAGGAGCCCTAGGGGTCCAGTGGGTACCTCCTGGACCACTGACGGGTACAAAGTGGAGGCCAGCCCCGGGAAGCTCCCTTACATTCGTTTCAACCAGAGTAGCTCTTCTTTCCCTGTTTTAACAAGTTGAGGTATGTGTGAGAGTTATTTTATTTTATTTTATTTTATTTGTGGTACGTGGGTCTCTCACTATTGCGGCCTTTCCCGCTGCGGAGCACAGGCTCCAGACACGTAGGCCCAGCGGCCATGGCTCAGGGGACCAGGTGCTCCGCGGCATGTGGGATCCTCCCGGACCGGGCCACGAACCCGTGTCCCCTGCATCGGCAGGCGGACTCTCAACCACTGCGCCACCAGGGAAGCCCGAGAGTTAATTTTTTTAGAAAGCTTTTGAAGTTTAAGACTCCTTTGATTTAGAAATGGGGAAATAGTAGAGGCAGGTAGACTCATTACAAGTCCATTGAGGTAATGAAGATAATATGCAGTAATGTGTGATAACAGCAGTAACACGTGACAGTAGCAATACTACAGTGATAACAACCACCATTCATTGGATCCTTACTGGAGGCCAGCGACTGTTCCAGTGCCGTGTGTGGTGTATTAATCTTCAGGGGAACTCATGAGGTAATTCATGATAGGCACTCATGATAGGCATCTGGGTAATTCCCATTTAACAAAGGAGAAAACTGATGGACAGAAAGGTTGAGTCACTTGTCTGAGGTCATATGAATAGTAAGCAAGAGTTCAAACTTCCTAATTTAGAAGTTTAACCAAGAGAGCCTGAAATAAGGGAAGAAGATACTGGTGACCATGGAGAGGATTCAAGAGAAACTTGGGGGAAGGGTCATCAGGATCTTGTGATCAGTTGATTATAGAGGATGTCTGGGGTTGGGGTGTAAATCAGGGAAGATCAGGGGCTTCTAGTTGTGCTCCTGGTTGTAGCTTTAAGGACAAGGAATAGAGGAGGCTGCGTGTGTGGTGGGGCCGTTAAGCTTGGTTTGAAGTGTCAGGCGTTCAGGTGGGGCATTCCGCAGGTACATGCCTGTGTGGGTCTGAAACCAGAAGGGAGGAGAGGGCTTAGGAGCTCCCGTGGCACTGGCAGCCCCTGCACATCCTCTGGTCACCAGAGTGCGTAGAAGCTGCTTGCTCCTTCTCTGCACCCCTGCCTTCCTGGGCTTCCACCCACCAGACCAGTTGCTCACTGCACATGGAACTGTGTCTCTGCCTTTCCCTGTGCCCGTCCTTGACTTGGGGTGCCTGTATGCCTGTCCTCTCCATGTTTCAAATCCACAACACTCTTCAAGGCTTACGTCAGATGCTTTCTTCCTCCATCAAGCCTTGTGCATCTCCCCATTCAGATATAATCACTTCCGCCTTTAAACTCACAAGAGTCCCATGTGATTTCTCTTAATCATTTAAATTTCCCCAGCCTTTAGAATGTTAAGGTCTTAGAAGGAATGGACCATGTTCTGCCTCTTTATATCTTGCTTTAGACATCTTTGCTGAATGGAATTAAATCATGGTCTGGGAACTCATTTTAAATCACAGACATAAAACAAACTTATGGTTACTAAAGGGGAAAGGGGTGGGGGGAGGAATAAATTAGGAGTTTGGGATTAACATATACACACTACTATATATAAAATAGATAACCAAGAAGGACCTACTGTGTAGCACAGGGAACTATACCCAATTTTGTAATAACCTATAAAGGAAAAGAATCTGTAAAAAAATATATATATGTATGTATAAATGAATCACTTTGCTGTACACCTGAAACTAACACAACATTGTAAAGCAAGTCTACTTCAATAAAATCAGTTAATCCCAGAACCTATTTTGCTTCTTTGCAAGGGTCTTTGGTCCTCAATCTGCTTGCCCCTATGTATCTGCTACCCCCATCTGGCAGAATGGAATTCAGTCTCCCGGGTTCACCTTTCCTTCTGCCCCTGAACATGTGTACCTACCGACTTTTAAGAGTTTGGATATTAAGGTGTAACCGAAAACAGACAGGGGAGATGAGGGACAATAATGCAGGGGAGTTATAACTTGCCAGCATCTTACACCACTCTTACAGTCTTGGACACTGCTGTAGAATTCTTAGCTGAGTTGCAAACAGATCAGAGAGTCCTGGCTTTTTGTCCTGTGTTTACCTTAAAAGGATATAGTTCACCATTCTCACATCCTTGCCAGCCTTTAGAAAAAGTTAAGGCTTGAAGATGAGATCAGAGCTGAGTAGTATTTGTCGTGTCTCAAGTGGACCCTTTTCATCTAGAAACCTTCTTAATTCAGTGGTCATAGTTGCTCCCACAGGAAAATCTTTACTCACTTATATTTAAGAGTTGACTGTGTTTGTTCTTTGGATTTTCTCATATATTTTTTTTAAGACCTAACCAAATGAATGATGGATGATAACTATCACCTTTTTTTTTTTTTTTTTTGAGTACCTCAGGCCAGGCTTTGTGCTTCTTGTTTATCTATAATAGTTTGAATCCATTTAGCAACCTACAAAGTAGGCATTACTGTGTCCATATCATAGATCAGAAAGCTGAGGCTCAGAACCATTAAACAACTTGGCTGAGAATCTCATAGTTCCCTGTTGACTGAGGTAGGATTGGAGCCCAGGTGTATCTGGTTACAAAATCATGCCCTTCCTACTGTCTTCTCCCTACCGCCTTCCATGTTTCCACCTTTTCCATTCTAGCATTATTGATGCTTTGAGGCAAGATCCATATGTCACCCAATCTGTATTTTCTCATTTGGGACCAGCCCAAGTATAACAAAAAGTTGGTTCTTGATTTCAAAGTAATTGACAGTTTTAAAAGATAATTTGTATTGGGTTCAGTAACTTTTTAAAGAATGAAACTAACTTTAAACACTGAATTATTTGACAGTTAAAAGCAATATCATAGTTGGAAAAAAGTGATGCTTTTGTTTTTTGTTTGTTTTTTTGTGGTACGCGGGCCTCTCACTGTTGTGGCCTCTCCCATTGCGGAGCACAGGTTCCGGACGCGCAGGCTCAGTGGCCATGGCTCACAGGCCTAGCCGCTCTGCAGCATGTGGGATCTTCCCAGACCGGGGCACAAACCCGTGTCCCCTGCATTGGCAGGCGGACTCTCAACCACTGCACCACCAGGGAAGCCCTGATTTGTTTTTTTATTTTTGAACTCAACTTTGGTTGTTTTGGGCTTTGGTTTTTTTAAATCTATAGGCATTTCCCTTTTGATCTGAGTACTTGTGGTTTCCCTGTACATTAATTTTATACATGTACTAACTAATCCTCCTGGTGCCCCATCCAAGTTTACTGTAACCTTGACAGCTTTCTATTTTCTAGAAAGACTTCCTTTGCTCCAAAAAGCGACCACTACCTCAGGCAGGAGATGTGTTGAACTAGTATACACAGATGGATGAGTGGCTAGAGTTCCCTGAGCCCTGCTGGACAGATTTTCATTCTTAAACAAGATGCTTTTACATCTGAATGACTCTGTAATAGTTTTGATTTAAGGCAACCTAACCAACTTACGTGAAGGGTGATTCGGACCTTACAGGGGAAGTATTTAGGACACCAAGAAGGTACAAACATCCTGCCTGGGATTCTGACCTTGGTTTAAGCTGTTTCTGCCTTTCTGCTGCTTTGCAAATCCTCAGAGCTCTTTTTCTTAATTGGTGTGTGGGTAGAGGCGGGGATCTAAAAGGTATGGTGCTGGAGATGGGGCAGAAATGATTTGTGTGTATGGGTCTTTAGTGAACCAGTTACTAGCCAGTAGGTCTTGTGTGAACATTCATTACTGCAGGTTTGTGTCTATATACAACATTCTGTATGAACAGGTAAGTCCTGAGTGTCATACATGTAGTAGCAGCTCTGTGTCAAGCAGGATGCTGTTTGTACCGTATCTCTACTTTCTCAATTAGCTTGTAGACTAATTCTCCATAGTGTTTCTAGTGGAGTGCCTTAGTGCCTACAGATGGAGGCTCAGCCGTTTTGTACAAAAGTTTTATTTCAAAGGAATATTTTGGAATCTTTGTCATATCCCATTCATTTTAAGCTTTTATTTCTCTCCATGTTGTGGAATTGTGCATTTTTTTCTTTGGAGTATCTATCACAGTGCTTGCTACCAGCTAACTAGACAGAACTTACTCTATATTTTGATGAGGAAGTACAATCAATTTGAAAATTGTGGGATATTTGCATTTACCCAATAAGGTTTTAAATTATTTAGTTTCTGATTTTTTGTACAGATTCTTGAGTATGTATGCATATTAGTATACTGACATTGAGAAAGTAGGTTGTGGGTTTGGGGACTTAGGGGTGGAGTGGTCACTGGATTACATTCTTTATTAAAATAGCCCATAGATTTTTTTTTTTCTCAAAAAAAATGTATTAGGTACTGGTAGCTTCTCAATAATGTTTTGAAAAATTTAGCTATTTATGGAAAGAGGCCTCAACTTCATCCATTAAAATTAATTTGTCCCTAAAAAAGCAATAATGTAAATATTTTAATACTTCTGAGAGGAAGTAATATGGAGGCTGAATTTTGTGTTCTCATTTCCCCTTCATGGAGGTAGTCTTCAGTGAGGTTCCCCATATATTTCCAGCTCTTTGTCTTCTGGGCACAAGGTGAGATGACAGTTCCATCCTCCCATGCAGTTAGGTGCGGGTCACTGGACTACATCTGAACAATGAAGAATGAGTTGCCCACTCTGGGCTGGAGCAGTAGATTTCCTAAGTCAGATTCTATAGCTGCTCTGCCGTGAGACTCACAATACGCACTATGGTGGCTGCCCCATCAGCCTGGGGCCCAGGGTGAGAACACGTGGAACAGAGTTCGCAGACTCTCTGCCGTTGCCTCATTAATATGTACCAAAACCCAACTTTTACCTTTGTTGATTTTTCTCTGTTGCCTTTTTCTTTTTCATTTCATTTCATTCACTATTATTTCACTCCTTCCATTTGCTTTGGGCTTAGTTTTTATTTTTTCTAGCTTCTTAAGGTAGAATCTTTGATCATCAATTTTAAACCCTTCTTCTTTTCTAATTGAAGTATATATACAGCTAAAAATTCTAAAAGTACTGCTTTAGATGTATCCAACAAAGTTTGATATGTTGAGTTTTCATTATCATTCAGTTTGAAACCTTCAATAATTTCCCTTGTTGATTTCTTCATTGACCCATAAAATTTTTGAAGTATGTTGCTTAATTTTCAAATATGGGGCTTTTTTAGATATCATTGTTACTAATTTCTCATTTAGTTCCTTTGTGGTCAGAAAACATATTGTACATTATTTCAATCCTTTTATTTAGAATTTTAGATTTGTATTATAGCTCAGGATACAGTCTGTCTCAGTGAATATTTCATGTGCACCTGAAAAGAACATGTGTATTGTGCAGTTGTGTGACCTAAATGTTAATTAGGTCAAGGTTTTTGCTAATATTGTTCAAATCTTCTGTATCCTCACTAATTTTCTAGATAGTGATTGTTCTATCAGTTGCTGAAAGAGGGGTTTTTAAATCTCCAACTATGATTTTGGATTTGCATCTTTTCCCCTTAGTTCTGACTAATTTTTAGTTGATGAATTTTGAAGCTCTACTATTAGGTGCATTGATATTTAGGGCTGTTATATCCTAATTTAATAATTATGAAGTGATAGTCTTTATCTTTTGTGACAGTTTTTCTCTTAAAGTCTACTTTATCTGACTTTAATGTAGCCACATCATCTTTCTTATGCTTGCATTTTTTTATTGCATATATTTTTCCATCTTTTAGCCTCCACCCTGTCTGTGCCTTTATATTTAAAATGCATCATAACACACACTTGAGTCTTGCCTTTTTGAAATCCAGTCTGCCATCTTTGACTTTTAACTGGAGTGTTTACACCATTTATATTTAGTGTAAATATTGCTGTACTTGAATTTATATCTCTTATCTTGACGTTCATTTTCTTTTTGTTTCCTCTTTTATTTGTTCCCCCATTTTTCCTTTTCTGTCCTTTCTGGGTTGAATATTTTTTTAGTATGCCATTTTATATCTTTATTGTCCCTTGAGCTACACTTAGTGTTATTATTTTAGTGGTTGCTTCATGGTAGTATTTCTCAAACATTATTGTGCAACAGAATCACCTGAAGGGTTATATAAAACACAGATTTCTAGGCCCTGCTCCAAAGTTTCTGAGTTAGTAGGTCTAGAATTAGGCCTGTGGATTTAAATTTCTGTTAAATTCTTAGGTGATGCTGATGCTTCTTGGCAAGGGACCATACTTTGAGAACCATTGCTTGAGGGATTACAGAATGTACTCTTAACTTACCATAGTCTACCCTGAATAATTTATACCATTTCAAGTGTAATGTAAGAAATTTATAGCAGTAAAATTCCAATTATATCTCTTCCTATCCTTTGTGCTATGTTTTTAGGTATTTTACTTATACACATTTTATTTTTTTACAAATCCCATAATACATTTTTTATTTTGCTTTAAATAGTAATTTGACTTTTGAAGAATTTAAGAAAAGAAAGAAAATTTCTTTAAAATTTTACTCTCTATTCATCATTTCTAATTCTTTTCTTTGATGTACATCCGTATTTCTCTCTGGTATCATTTCCCTTCAGCATAAAGGACTTCCTTTTTTTTTCTTATGGGATTCTACTAGCAACAAATTCTTTTACCTTTAGTTTATCCAAAAATGTCTTTATTTTACCTTCATTTTGAGAAATGCTTCCATTGGTTATTCTGAGTTTAAAGGTATTATATTTTGTCTTCTGACCTCACTTATTACTCTTATCCTTGTTCCCCTTAATGCGATGTAATTTTGTCATTGTTGTTCTGGATGCTTTTAAGAATCTTTATATTTTTTTCCAGCAATTTAACCGTGTTGTGCCATAGTGATTTTCTTTATCTCTTGGGGCATTTGCTAAGCTTTCTAACTTTGTAGGATGTTGTTTTAGTCAAATTTGGAAATTTTTATATATATTTTTCTGACCTATTATCTCTCTCCTTCTGGAACTCCAGCTACACATACATTAAATTACTTAATGTTGTCCTATAGGCCCCGGATGCCTTTTCCTTTTATCTTTTTTTTTTTGTTGTTTTAAAATTTTATTTATTTATTTGTTTATTTATTTATTTATTTATTTATGGCTGTGTTGGGTCTTCTTTTCTGTGCGAGGGCTTTCTCTAGTTGGGGCAAGTGGGGCCACTCTTCATCGTGGTGCACGGGCCTCTCACTATCGCGGCCTCTCTTGCTGCGGACCACAGGCTACAGACACACAGGCTCAGTAATTGTGGCTCACAGGCCTAGCTGCTCCACGGCATGTGGGATCTTCCCAAACCAGGGCTTGAACCCGTGTCCCCTGCATTGGCAGGCAGATTCTCAACCACTGGGCCACCAGGGAAGCCCTCCTTTTATCTTTTAATGTTTTCTCTTTGTGCTTTAGTTTTTATATCTCTGTTTCTTTAATTTCACTGATTTTTTTTTGTTAATGTCCAATATATTGTTAATTTCAACCAAAAATATCTTAGATATTATTTTGTAGTTCTTTGATTTCCATTTGTGTTTGTTTTTTATCGTTTCCACATCTCTTCTGAGAGTCTCCATTTCTTTAACCCTTTTATTCATATTTTCTTGTATAGTCTAACAAGTATAGTCTGTTTAAAAATCTTTATCTGGTAATTTCAACCTCTGGGTCATTTGTGAGTCTGTTGCTAGTGACTTTTTCTATTGACTCTGGTTTGCATTTTTCTAGTAATTATTATTGTATTCTAGACATCCTGGAGACTCCAGATTCTGTTATATTTTTCTGAAGAATATTGAGTTTTGTTCTGTAATCAATTAAATTACTAACAAATCACTTTGAACTTACGGGGCCTTTGCTGTATGCTTTTTTAGGGTAGGTCTGTTCTGGTTGTGCCTTTAACCCTAAGGTGAATGCCTTAATCCTAGGATACAGTATTTGCTCCAAAGGCAGGGACCTTCTACAATTTCAGTGGGAAGCCTGAGGTATTGATTGAGTCCTTCTGATTTAGTGGGATTCAAACTCTGTCACCCTGTGATTAGTAATAGCTGAAATACCTGCTCAGCCTCTTTCAAGCCTTAAATTGTTTCACCCCTGGATTCTCACTCTTTGGAGTCTCATGCTCAGCTCACAGGTCAGCCAAAAGTTTGAGGGGAGTTAATATGTCCACCCCTCCTTTCCAGAATATCTATCCTTCTTCAATTTTTAGCTGTTCTAAAAGTCCCACAGTCTGTTCTCTGTCTTCTCAGGCCAGTAGGACTGAAGATGTTGCAGGGTTTCCATCCAGCCTCCACTGAAGGGTGTAAGAGTCTAAGGCCCTTAGGAAAAAAAGCCGTTCAAACATGAATCATGTCTAGGGCGGTTCTCTTTTTTCAAGAGTCAGTTTTCCTCCAGCCTCTCCTTTCTTTTGGTTTCTCCCCAGTGCCTTCAAATATTTTCCCCCCCTTTTGTGGACAGTTTATAATTGTTTTTTGTAGCAGGCTTATCTGATTCAAGATATTCTGCCACTACTAGAACTGGTATTCTTCCCCAAATGGACATATAAGTGGAATGAGAAAGAAATCTTTGTTTCCTTTACCACCGACATTTTTTTTTTTAATCCACAGGATTATTCCGGTGGCTATATGTTCTGATTAATATATAACTATTAACTTGCAAAGAGGCCGTCTCAGAGAACTTCCAAGTAGGTTGTTAGTAGTGTTCCCTACTTCCATTCTGCCTACCTAGGACATGACCTTCAGGTTAATGTTTCTAAAATACAGCTCTGGACTTCACATGCCGTAAGCAGGAGTCTCATCACCAGCTTGTTATTCAGAGCCTCCACTGTCTGGTCCCCGGCATTCTGGTTGTCTGCCCTATTAATATAGTACTAATGTTATAGTAGAAAATTACTTACCCTCAAAATCCTGGGGTATGACTTATTCTGAATTAGCTATTTTTACACTAGGAGAGCACAGTATTTAAAAAAAGACATGGGGCTTCCCTGGTGGCGCAGTGGTTGAGAGTCCGCCTGCCGATGCAGGGGACGCGGGTTTGTGCCCCGGTCCGGGAAGATCCCACATGCCACGGAGCAGCTGAGCCGGTGAGCCATGGCCGCTGAGCCTGCGCGTCCGGAGCCTGTGTTCTGCAACGGGAGAGGCCACAACAGTGAGAGGCCCGCGTACCGCAAAAAAAATAAAAATAAAAAAAATAAAGAAGGACATGATCAAAAGCTTTTAAAATCTTCTAAATGCATTCTCTTGTTTTCATTGTGGTTTTTTGGTGGTTGTTTGTTTTTCAATATAGATTAAGGGATGGGACATACATTACCTGTTTGTGTAGGTGCAGTTCAAGTCTTTCACGTTTACACAATTAAAAATATAAGTGACAGATAATTGTCCGAAAACTAGTAACACATGCCCACAGCTGTCCCTTAAGCTCTCCATCCTGCTTGTGGAAGATGAATCAGTGGCTGCAACCATGCTGACTGATAGAAACCAGGTATACTATTTCATATATTGTACCTAGAAGGAACTTTTTTGCAGCTGTTATAGTAACTTGAATTTTTAAAAGGTGCTTACTATAGAGAAATCCTCATAAAACAATCCCAGCTTTTAGAAGTCTGTTTTTGAACACCCAGAAAAGAAAGTTTTCTAGTGTGTGCAGTAGACAGTGACCCTTTCTTATGCATTCTTGTATGCCTACAACTAAGAGGCTGTCACATTTTATTGTAGATTACCAGAAATGGAAAGAACCGTAGACTACCCCAACCCCTGATGCAAATGTTTTGTGGCCTCGCACACATAGTA
This sequence comes from Phocoena sinus, assembly GCF_008692025.1. Lineage (NCBI taxonomy): Eukaryota > Metazoa > Chordata > Mammalia > Artiodactyla > Phocoenidae > Phocoena > Phocoena sinus. Next base: position 112,286,337 of record NC_045767.1, read on the forward strand.
GGTTTCCAATAAATAATTGTTGGATTGAAACCAATTAAAGTTACATTTAGTTGTTTCTTTAGACATTAAATTTTATTCAATTCAGTGTGAATTATAGATGAAATCTTTGGTTTTGTATTTAATTTCACACCATGATAGAAGGAAGACACATAATGCTGGTTGCCAATGCAAATGCTGGGTGATAGAGTATGCCTCATTCAAAGAATGTTCCTTTGCTGGTTGTTTCCAAAGAGCAGTTCCAGCATCCTGTTGGACCACCAGTAAATTATATTGCATGTTGATGTTTACACAAGCCTCTGGCCTTAAGACCCAGCAACATTGTCAGACTTACTGAATTCTGCTTCCAATTCCACCCTTTGGGGAAGTTACTTTACCAGTTCTAACGTGAGTTTCTTCTTGTGAAGAATAGGAGTAATAATCGCCTCACCTGTGTCATAGGGTTGTTGTAAGGCTTAAATAAAATAGTGCTATAATAGGGCCTTGAAGTTTTATTTTGAAAGTGGTAACTTCTTAAGATATTGTGCAGCAAATGAAATGTTATATTAATCGGTTATAGCCTTTACCGTGGGTATCGATTGCCTTTGTGTAATTACCTACACCTACTTATATTTGCTAAGAGCCTTGCATCTTTTTAAGAAGTCCTTAGATTATTATAATGGTAGAGTTGCATTTCTTCACTTTGATAGATTTCCCTATTCTATTACTGTTGTTTTATTGTGATCATCATTACTAATATTTACCATAATGTTACTGAGAATGAGCTATAGATTAAATTATTTTAATACCATTGGGCAGTACACATTATTTTTATTGAGTATTTGCTGTCATTTACTTAGTAATTCTCAACGAAGGGAGTGTGATGGTACTAGGCTGAAGGGAGGGCTTTAGAGCCTGTTCCCTGTTTTACAGTCATCAGTGAGACACCCTCTGCTTTTCTGCATGTTTTCAATGACCCCATGACTCAGTCCTCAGACCTCTTCCCTTTCCAGTTTCCATATGATCTCATCCAGTCTCACGGCTTAAAATAATGACCACAAGCTGATTACATCTCCAGCACAGACCTCTCCCGAACTCCAGACCTGTGTGTCTAACCAACCCGCAGGCACTTTCATTTAGATACACCTCAAGTGTCTCAAAGTTAGCATGTCCGATACTGAGCCAGGGTAACTCCCCGTAAGCCATGTGCTCCTACTGTCTTCCTCATTTTAATTTACGGCAGTTCCATTTTTCTAATTGTTCCACCCAAGAATCTTAATGCCTCTTTAGCTCCCCTTTTCCTCAGATCTGTCAGCAAATTCTAGCAGCTGTACCTTCAGAATGCCTCTAGAACCTGACCACTTTTTATCACCAACCCACCATCATCTTCCCCTGGATTATAGGGACAGCCTGCTACCCCAGTCCCCCTGCTTCTGTCCTCAGTCCACTGCAGTCGGTTTTCTATACAGCGGCCAGAGCCATCCTGTGAAACTTAAATCACATCAAGTGGCTTTTCAGCTAAAAGCCCTCTAGGCCCATGGTTTCCCATCTACTCCAAGTCTTGAACATGATCTATAAGGCCTTACATGATCTGAGTCACGTTGGCCCTTTTTCCTCATCTCCTCTTACTGTTCACTCATTCTTTCCATCTTTCATCCTTGGCTGTTCCTTAAACATGCCAGGTTTCCTCCCCACCCCTGCCCTCCCTCATTTGCTTTTCCCTCTGCTCTACTCTGTTTTCTCCCCAAGATGTCAACATAGTTAGCGCCTTCCTTTTCTTCAGAGCTTTATTTTAAAGTCGCCTTCCAGCGAGGCTTCCCCTGCATTCTTTCTAAAATATCAACACCCTCCTCACCTCCACCATGTCGTGTGCCCTTCCCTTCATTTTTCTCCCGAGCATCTATTACTGTCCAGCACTTGTACATTTTACCTACTTACCTTGTCTGTTGACTGTCTCTCCCTCATGGTAGGGTCACGAGAACAGGAACTTTTGTCTGTCTTATTCACTGCTGTTTCCGCAGTGTGTCTAATACTGCCTGATCCCTAGTGGAGGTTCAGTAGATACTTTGTATTTATTGGAATACATAAATGAATAATAGAGCTAGGGTACAGTTTTGCATTTTGCCAGTAGATGCCGCTCCTCAAGCATATTCCGCATTTGAATTATTTTGGTGCCAGTTTGGCTTGCAAAATGAAATCATTCTACATTTCTAGTTGTATAATTTGCAAGTCTTCCAGTTGAAATGACGTGTGTAAATGTGGATAGGCAGAGGAGCTTAAACAGCTACAGCAGTTGGGAGTTTGGGGTTAGCAGATGTAAACTATTATATATAGGTTGGATAAACAACAAGGTCCTACTGTACAGCACAGGGAACTATATTTAATATCCTGGGATAAACCATAATGGAAAAGAATATGAAAAAGAATGTATATGTATGTATAACTGAATCACTTTGCCATACAACTGAAATGAACACAACATTGCAAATCAACTATACTTCAATAAAATTAAAAAAAAAAAAAACACCCTGCAGTGGGGCCTTTGTTTAGATTGGTGCTGGGTGATGGCTGAATGAAATGTGCACCATCTCCTGAAAGGGTGCATGCCAAGAAATTCAAACGGTGAGGAGTGCAGCTTTACTTCTATGGGAACCTATTGGAAATAAACATTAAGCTTATCATCTGTAACCTAAAGTCTCAGCTGTGTTAAACTGACCATTTCTGTACCTATATTATTCGCAAATCATGTTTCCCTTCTACTTTTTTGAAGAAGAGATTTCAAGGCAGGAAAGAGGATGTTTCATTACCTGATTGTACATATTAGTACTTTATATTAATATAATAGTCTTTATTGTAACAACTGTTCTTTATTATTTTATTCAGGGCAACACAACTATTTATGTGCTGGAAGAAACGATTGCATAATTGATAAGATTCGACGGAAGAATTGTCCTGCCTGCAGACTTCAGAAGTGTCTTCAAGCTGGAATGAATTTGGGAGGTAAGTTTTGTGGTTTTAGTTCAGTAAGAGTTGTTAAGATGGATATAACACCACTAGGCTCTGTACTCCCAAAATTGAAGATGAAGCTAACATGAAGCAAAGATTTCTAAAAATCTAGTAAGTTCTACATTTATGCTAAAACATCTCAGGAGAAAAAAATTTCTTAGAAGAAGGAGTTGAAAACAAGTCCGCTATGTGGCTGTGGTCCTAGTGAAGTTTTCAACTCTTGAGTTTGCTAAGGTTTCAAGAACTGGCTGCATAACCAAAACAAAAAAGACTGATATTTTACATAAAACTATAGCTAACAGTTTTTATTACTGTGTCTGTTTAGAAATAAGACCTATAAGTGATAACATTAACCAGATAGGAATATATTCCTGACTCTAGGAGTAAATGTAATAAAGGAAGACCTATATGAAAAACAAAAGCAAAAAACCCCAAAATAACAAAACTTTAAAAATGTTACAGGAGCTCACCAAAAGAGTGGGGCAGGTAAAGACTTGAACCAAACACAAAAGTATACAACGTCCCTGGGTGGGGAGATTCAACGTCTTGAAGATATCAGTTTTCTCTAAGTTATTTTATGAATATAACACAAGCCCAACAGAAATACCACTTGGTGATTCTAAGTTCCTAAAGAACAGCCAGCAAAATTCTGGAAAAGATAAATAATAAGGACAACTAGCTCTGCCACACAGTAAAGCATATGACACAGCTACAGTAGTTAAAATGGTCTGTGTATTTGTTTATGGATTGTCAGATCAACAGAAAGTCAAGAAATAGATTCAAATAATATGAGAATTTTGTATATAATAAAGTTGGCATTTCAAATCAGTGGGGAAAGGATAGGTTATTCGATAGAAATTATTGTGACAACTGCGAAGCCATCTGGAAAACAAGAAAGTTGAATCCAAACTCCTATGATCCTCCAAAATAAATTCTGCTATCACAGAAGTACTAAAGGAAAACATGGATATTTTTATATTCTGCAAGTGGAGTATTTCATACTTTTTGAGTATTAAATAAACCCAGAAGCTATAAGAGAAAAGAATGGAGGAAATCAATACTACTTACAAATCAAATATTACTGCAAAGGCAAATAATAAAAAAACTGGGGGAAAATACTTGCAGCTTATAGACAAAGGGTTTATTTCTCACATAAAGTGCTTGTCTAATTCCATAAGAAAAAGAAACCAACTCATTAGAAAAATGAGAATGAAAAGAATAGGAATGTGAACAAAATATTCATAGGGAAAAGAATAATAAAAGAAATACAATTGGTTCTTGAAACACATGAAAAGAGTCTCAATCTAATCCTAATAAGAGAAATGCAAATTTAAAATATGAGGTACAATTTCTTGCAAATGGCAAAGATAAAACATTTTTATCATATACTGTTTGATGAGTATAGAAATAAAAGTGAAACCCAGTGTTGATCTCCTGCATTTTAGGTGGAAGTAGAAATTGACACAACCTCTATGGAGAGCAGTTCAGCTATTTCAATAAAATGTTAAAAGGCACAAGGCCTGGGCTTCCCTGGTGGCGCAGTGGTTGAGGGTCCGCCTGCCGATGCAGGGGACACGGGTTCGTGCCCCGGTCCGGGAGGATCCCACATGCCGCGGAGCGGCTGGGCCCATGAGCCACGGCCGCTGAGCCTGCACGTCGGAGCCTGTGCTCCGCAATGGGAGAGGCCACAACAGTGAGAGGCCCACGTACCGCAAAAAAAAAAAAAAAAAAAAAAAAAAAAAAGGCACAAGGCCTTTGACTCACCAATTCCACTTTTAAGAATTTATCCTAAGTATATTCTGGCAATGTAAGAAATGATATATGCATAAGATGCTCATTGTAGCCTTGTTAAATATCAGACACACATTAAATATTTATCTGTTCAGAACTGATGAAATAAATTATAGAATACTCTCAGACACTAATAAGAATAAAGGGGGCTCTATACAGACTGATTTCCAAAATATTGTTTAGTGAAAAAATCAGGTTGCAAAATAGTATGTTTCGTATACTACAAGTTGTATATCTGCTTTCAGAAAAGAATATATATTGTATAGAGCTTTTCTGGAACGATATGCAAGAAACTAGTCGTGGTGGTGGTCTCAGTAGAAAGGACTGGGTAGCTGGGAGACAAGGATAGGAAGGAAAATTAATTGTCACTGTATATTCTTCTGTGCCTTTGAACTTCATATTGGACTAATGCGTGTATTGTGTACACAAGTTACCTATTTAAAAGAAATAAAGTAATTCAGAAAAGAAACACAAAGAGATTTCACTCTTTGCTTTGATGAAAGCACCAACTTCCTGACTAGTCAGGACTAGGGAGGAACATGGCTGCATGCAGAACAGAGCAGCTCTTGGGAATCAAGAGGTGGATGAGCTGTGGCCACGTGGAACTGCTCCTATGAGAGCGTCCTGGGTGGCTTGAACTCAGCCAGAGCAGCCCATGCTGGTCCAGAGGGCGGGCTCTGGAGCCACACTGCCTGGGTGAGAACCCTTGTTCTGCCACTTCCTGAACTTGTAACCTCAGAGGCAGGTTACCACCTTTCAATGCCCCTGTTTCCTTCAGCTTGTGCCTACCTCCTAGGCTGTGGAGAAGAGTAAATGCGTCAGGGTACAGTGAAAAAAAGTCAGTACCTGTCTCAGTACGCGTTGGTGGTGTGGTGGGTGGTGGAAACTCTCACTGCAGATTCCATAGCACTTGCACACATGATCTGAGGGACACGATTGCCCCACATGTTGGTGATGGTGAACCTCAGTTGCCCAGAAAAGTTAAGCTGCTTGCCCTAAGATGCCACAGCCAGTGAGATGCTGAAGCTAGATCTGGATTTCTGGACCCCGGGTCTGGAGGTTCTGATGTGCCACACTGCTTCCTTGTTCTAACGTCCAAATCAGCGCAGATGTGGCACAAAAGAGCACCTTCTGAAGCATGTGAGCGAGGATCGGGCCAGATGAACAATTAACATCTAAATGGCACAGTGGTACAGCCGTTGGTCATAAAATGAACTCTGAATCGGTTTTGTAAAATCTACCATCTGAATTTAAACACACACACTGCTGAGGTATATTTTAAAGTATCTCTGTGCAAGTTTTGTATAGCTTTACAAATCTTATATATTTACATATACTATGTAAATATTACTATAAATACTGTATGATCACACTTCATAAAATGTCATTACTATCAGTTACTATAAAATACTAACGAAGTAGCCATACTTATAGTTCCTACCTCATAGGGTTGTGTTGAGTCCATACATAACTGACTCCATACATAACTTTCAGAACAGAGTTTCTCAACCTCTGCACTGTTGACATTTGGGGCCAGATAGGTCTTTGCTGTGGGGACGTCCTGTGGGTTGTAGGATGTTTATCAGCATTCCTTGTCTCTACCTATTAGATGTCAGTAGCTGTCCCTTTTCCCCCAGTGTGACAACCAAAAATGTTTCTAGGCTTCCCTGGTGGCACAGTGGTTAAGAGTCCTCCTGCCATTGCAGGGGACACGGGTTTGAGCCCTGGGCTGAGAAGATCCCACATGCTGTGGAGCAACTAAGCCCATGCACCACAATACTGAGCCTGTGCTCTAGAGCCCGTGAGCCACAACTACTGAAATCCACACACCTAGAGCCCATGCTCTGCAACAAGAGAACCCACCACAATGAGACGCCCACACACCACACCAAAGAGTAGCCCCCGCTCACCGCAACTAGAGAAAGCCCACGCAGCAATGAAGACCCAACAGAGCCAGAAATAAATAAATTAAAAAAAAAAATGTTTCTAAACTTTGCTAAGTATGCCCTGGGTGGCATTGAGACCCACTGGTTTAGCAATAAGAGTAAATAATTGTAAGCGCTGTTTAACTGTGAGATATTTTCTGCTGGAATATACATTCCATCAGGGGAGGAATTTTGGTCTCTTTTGTTCGTTGTTTTATCTCCAGTAACTAGAACAGTGCCTGGCACAAAGTAGGTGTTCAATAGTTGTTTGTTGAGTGAATGCATGATTAATTGGCATTTTTAAGGGTTCTGTGTTCTGAGAATTCAGCGAAGCCCTCTATATGCGTGTCATGTCTTCTAAATATCACATAACACCATGTGATACATACTCTTAACCTGTCCATTTTAAACGTGAGTTCATGGAGGCCCAGAGAGGGTAAAGAACTGGCCCAAGGCCCCAGCACCGGGTAGTGGCAGAGCCAGAACTGAGATCTCTGTTCCTGGCACCAAAGCACACACCGAGCATCACTCTTCTGTATGAAACGGGTCCACTGTTTATAGATTGACATTTTAAAAATAGCTCAGGTTATCTACCAATGGCAGCTGTGTCACCAGGTTTCTTTCTTGTGTCTGTGATGGTCTGTAAGTGAGGCCTGACACAGTAGTACGTGATACAGAATCCGCATACTTTGTTGCTGGTTTCTAGGTATGCAGGGTAGGTTTTATGGATTTCGGTAAAACATTTTACTAGAGAGAAAGCTTACCTTGAATCTTGAGGTCATTGAAAACTGAGTCAAAAATGGGCAGGTAGGCACACCGGTCAGAATGGCCATCATCAAAAAATCTACAAACAAAAAATGCTGGAGAGGGTGTGGAGAAAAGGGAATCCTCTTGCATTGTTGGTGGGAATGTGAATTGATACAGCCGCTATGGGGAGCAGTATGGAGGCTCCTTAAAAAACTAAAAATAGAACTACCATATGACCCAGCAATCCCACTACTGGGCATATACCCTGAGAAAACCATAATTCAAAAAGAAGCATGTACCACAATGTTCATTGCAGCTCTATTTACAATAGCCAGGACATGGAAGCAACCTAAGTGTCCATCATCGGATGAATGGTTAAAGAAGATGTGGCACATATATATTGAATGAATATTATTCAGCCATAAAAAGAAACGAAATTGAGTTATTTGTAGTGAGGTGGATTGACCTAGAATCTGTCATACAGAGTGAAGTAAGCCAGAAAGAGAAAAACGAATACCGTATGCTAACACATATATATGGAATCTAGGGGAAAAAAAATGGTCACGAAGAACCTAGGGGCAGGACAGGAATAAACATGCAGACCTACTAGAGAATGGACTTGAGGACACGGGGAGGGGAAAGGGTAAGCTGTGACAAAGTGAGAGAGTGGCATGGACATATATACACTACCAAATGTAAAATAGATAGCTAGTGGGAAACAGCCGCATAGCACAGGGTGATCAGCTCGGTGGTCTGTGACCACCTAGAGGGGTGGGATAGGGAGGATGAGAGGGAGGGAGACGCAAGAGGGAAGAGATATGGGGATATATGTATATGTATAACTGCTTCACTTTGTTATAAAGCAGAAATAACACACCATTGTAAAGCAATTATACTCCAATAAAGATGTTAAAAAGAAATGGGCAGAGTAGAAATTAATATTTATAAAAGCAGCATTTTCTTTAGGTTCAAGTTATACTTTAACTACTTCTGGTTCCTGGATTAAGTAATTAACTTTTACTAAGTGTCCAGTTGTGGTAACATACATTGCCATTTTTCTTTTATAATTTATTTTGAAGCTTCATTTTCCTTTTCAATTTGGGCAAAAAGAAATGCAAGCAATTTTATTATATTAAAAGAGATAATATGAAGTTTAACCTTTTAATGTGAAGCAATTTTTTTAAATGAAATATGTGATTTAAATTAAACCCTTTTTATGCATGTTCCAATCTCACCCCTGTTTTCCTAGCAAAGCAGGTCTGCAGTCTCTTTTTCTTCACCCTTCTTTCCTGTTACCTTTCTTGGGGGATACAGCAGATGCAACCCTGTACTTGAAAGACATTTTCTGTTAGTGAATGGTCATGACTCTGGGAGCAAAATTAGTCATCTGCCTTCTAAAGACATCAGGAATTCAGAATACTTTAGAATATTTTTTTTCCTATCCTGTCAGCTGGTTAGCATGTAATCCTAACCGTGTCCCCAAACTAGTCTCTCCCTTAGAAAGTGGAAGGAAGAAGAATGAGTAGGTTTATATTTATCAGAAACCAAAGCCATAAGATGCCTCTTCCCTTTTCTCTAGATCCACTCCCTTCCTCTTCCTACAGGTGCTATCCCTTTTCTTTAAAATCCTGCTGAGCTTTAGGGCGCATGCAAAGTAAAATACAGCAGAAGATGTGAGAATGTCAACAGAGAAATTAAAAGGAAAAGAACAGTTCTTTGGCCCCAGGCTGGGCCCACCACTCTGCAATAGCCCCTAATAATAGATCTCAAAGAGGCGTGGTTTTATTTACATGAGAATGTACTGCTTTGCATAGCCTCCTCCAAAAGTGAATTCATCACTTTGCTTTTACTGCCAGTGATCTGAAGAGGATGATCTATGTGTGTCTTTTAGAGCTGCTCCTAAAATATAAAGCACAGCGTCAAGGCTCTGTGGACCTCACATCAAGAATGAGTCCTTTGGGGTGTTTCTAGCTCGACTGTACTCTGGCCATAGAATATAGAGAGGATCTTAGAGGTTTTTCTTTCCCACTCCTCCCACTCACAGATGAGGAACTTGGAAGCCAAGATGCTATCATCAGAAACTTGAGAAGTGCAACCTAAAGATTCTAATACAGTTGTCTTTCCTCTTTTCCAAGCCACCCCCCTGATTCATTTTTCATCTGATATGCTAAAGTCTACTTCCACGTTCCTTTAATGAAGACTCTAAAATATGCAAATCTTGCTTCCTGTGGCTTTAAAAATGGAAATTTCACAAACCATAGTATAGTCCTAACTCTGGTTTCAGTTGACTTCCATGACTATCTGCAGTGTTCCCTAATCCCAGCCATCACTTTTACTCAGGTGAACCTTTAAAGGGTGGCCATCTCGGATCCACCTTTTCCTCCTGGAATGGAACGTGTCATATGAAAAGAGAAAAGAATTTCAGACACAGGAAGCAGTCGCAACAGCAGACCTCACATGGTTGCTTTTTTGCAGACTGGAAGGCAGGCAACTAGGTGAAAAAGGTAGGGAGACAGGAGATTAATGCTGGGAACCATTCAAAGAAATGGATACTCTTATATTCCTGATAAGAATGGAACCAAAAAAAGAAAAATATTTAAATTAAAATTCATCCACATAATGCAATATTTATCAGCCAATAAAATTGCGGCTAGGAAAATTCATAACAACGTAGAATACTTTCTGCACAAAAGTAATAAAGAAAAATGAGTATGCAAAACGGTTTAGGTTCCTTATTCCATGATTACAGCTCTATAGGAAAAGATTTGCGTGAGTCAGAAGACTAGGAGGAAATGGGAGAATGCCAAAAACGTTCGTGTTTGTGAAGGTGACGGATAAGGTTTTTCTTCCCTCTTTCCTAGTTTATCAATCCTAATGAACATGTTCTGTAATCAAATTTAAAGAAAATAGCATTCACAATTTTGAACTAAAAAGAAGGGAAACAAGATTAGTCGTGCTACTGAGCAGAAGAGGTAAAGAATTAGACATATACAGAAAGCCAAACAGGAAGGAAGAAAAAAGGAGAGAGAAGGAAAAAAAAAAAAAAAAGACCTAGAGACATCAGTAAGTCTCCTGCTGGGAAGTGCTTTAAAAACTGAAATGGAGAAGTTAAGTGAAAAACAAAAGACCCAGAGACAAAAGAATGACAGAACTATGACCAACGTGGAGAGGCCAGAGAGAGATCTTTTTACTTGAGGAAAATTGGCTTTACCTGCCAGCAACTTGCTCCAACTAGCATGTATGGTCGGGCACCTGTAAAATTCACATGCAGCACAGGTCTGGGGAGAGAAATTACAGGATCAATGCCAGTGAGAGAGGAGGTTTAATATCTGAAATCCAATAAGAAAAACAATTTTTATATCTTTAAGGGTCTCCTGAGGCATGATATGCAGTAGTCTGTAGAAGTTTAGAAAGCCCAAGTGTACCGAGTTTTATGAAGAAATACCATTCCTTAGGTTTTTTTTTCCCCTTCCCATTCCCCTTGCTTGTAGACAATAAGAATTTAAGTGGGACTTTTGAGCAGGAAAGTGGAGGGGAAAATAACACATTTCTATAAATCAGTGAAAGTATGGTTTTTGAATCTTCATGTATAAGTTAAGCCATATTCATTGTCATAGTAATACAATTTGAATTAAACAACTGGTATTTTTACCTTGCAGAATTTCAGAAGGAGAGTTTAGGGTCAGTCCCGAAGCAGGCAGCATTTCAAGATTTACTATATTTCTTCAACTCTAAGGAATTTCTTTCTTTTCAGATTTTTGACTGTTGTGATTATAATTTGCAACCAATATGTACGTTTAATTTGTATTAGTTTCCTTCAAAACTCTAATTAAATTGGAATCTGAGAAAGAATAGATTTATGTATAACTAAATCACTTTGCTGCACACCTGAAACTAATACAACATTGTAAATCAACTATATTCCAATATAAAATAAAAATTAAAAAAAAGAAAAACATCAAAGCTAAGAAAAAGCGGGGGGGGGGGGTGGGGGGGGGGGAAATTGGTGTCTTCTTTCATGACTGATAACGTCTTAGAACAGAAGCAATACAGGCATTGGATGCAAACGTTCTTCCCTCCCAAGAATATACATATTCGTAGGCCACACTTGAGCCTCAGTGAGCTTACCCAAGTAGGCTGCTTATCTTGGGTCTTTTTAAATACAAAACCCAGGGCTGTTGGAAACCTTCTGCTGGGTATACTGATGCCCATTTTTGCTTCCATTTCCTTTTGCATTTGCAGTCTGTCCTGGTAGGTCATCATCCCAGTCATACTTAAGGGGCCAGTGGGCCTGAAGCTTAACATTTCCACCTTTGAGATCTTGCATTTGTTGTCTCAGTAGGCATGAGTCAGAGCTGTCCTTCCTGAGAAGCGTCTCAGATATACAGGTCTCTTTAGACTGGTCTACAGCAGCCCTGCAGTTCCACACACTCACCGATATTTTCTGTAATACACGATTCTTTTTCTAACTCTCTGGTGAAATCTTGGGGATTTTGTTTTGTTTTCATTTTGTTCATGGCGCTTTATATTGCTGTTATACTCTTTTACGTTACTGCAGATAATGGGATTTTATTATAAAAATATTGCTAGTTTCACATTTTGTCTTTGGGAAATACTAGGATGTCATTTAAGACACAATAGGTTTTTAATTTCTAGGACTTTTTGATTTTTTTCTCTTTTTGTCAGCTTCTTTCTACCATGCTCTCTCCTCCCTACCTTGTTGCTTTCTTTTTTTTTTTTTTTTCCCCACTGCACTTGTTTCTACTTACTGCCTTCTCTCTCTCTCTCAGCATTGTCCCCTGAGTGTCTTGTATTCAAACTTCCCCAAAGAAGGTCCCAGCCAATTGGCTGGTCACCATCCAGAACAGAGCTTCTGATTGGGCTGAGACATAGACAAACAGCTGGCTTTGCCTCTGCTGCCCCTACCTTACTCAGGCTGGCATGGCCAATTACAGGTCCCTGTGGTACAAAGCATGACAGCCTGTGACAAGAAGCCTTTTGTGACCCCATTTTTCAGAAGGGAGCTGTAAGTGTAGATAGTGATCAGAGTGTGATAGATGCAATACAGACTTGTAGCCATTATAGTCATCTCTTAATTGTGGAGCATCTCTTAAATCATAGCAATTTTTCCAACAGCCTGATTTTTATTCACACATTCTAAGTTATCTGTATATTTAGAAGTAAAAAAAGTATCCATTTTTAAAAAGCTGATGGACAAAACAGAATAATAGCTTTCCATGCCTCTTGGAACAGAACTGCTAAGGCTCTATTTTGGAGTTCAGGAGTTTTTGAGATGGCTACTTTGAAAACACACAAACCAGAACAAAACACAAAAAGCATTAAAAAAGCAAATCTTAATTTTTTTTTATTTAAACCATCTGTTAATGTGTAAGGTGGACATTCTCTTATAGAACACCTCTCTAAACCTGAATCGTTCTCACTCCCTAAATGCCAGACACTAGGATTGCGGGTGCACTCTGGGCTCATGGAAGAGTAGGGGTGAGGTATGTGGAGATAGTATGGAAGGAAGGACAAACCACTTAAAACGAAGCATCATAGGTTTTCTGCACTCAGTCACCTTACAAAGAGCTGATCCATCACTCTACGTAAAGTCCCTGCCTATTCTGTACGTATCATCTATCTCAGACTCTGATTTCTCAGTTACAATCACTGATTTCATTTACTTTCAGTTAACAGGTATGCACACTGAGGAATATAACTTAGTCTTTTTTCTTTCATTTGAAAAATCTACAGACTAGTGATGCTGCTTGTTGGCTCTCTGATAAATACCCTCTTCTCCCCGCTTCATAGTAAACTAGTGTGATTATAAAAAGGGGGGAGGGACCTCTTTATGTAACAGTAAAGTCTCTGTTCTCACCTCTGAAAGGTACAGAAAGCCATTCAACTGTCTATTGGAAAACAGCACTTCATATTCCTGTGATAAACCATAATGGAAAAGAAAATGAAAAAGAAAGTATATATATATATATATATATATATATATGTATAGCTGAATAACTTTGCTGTACAGTAGAGATTAACACAACATTGTAAATCATCTATATTCCAATCGAAAAAAAAAAATCAGCCCTTCAATCTTCAGGAATCAATAAGTGTGATATTTAGTATCGTTGGTGATGATTTTTCTGGGACAGATAGCATACCTTTTAACAGCTAACCCAATTCTAACAGATTTTTAAAATATTTTTATTGATTTATCAAGTTATAAAATACATACTCATCACAGTGATTAATAAAGGAAAAGAAAGTTCTCTGTGATAAATTTGGGGAATGAAGATGGAAGTAGAGTCAAGACGTTTGCCGACTAAAAAATAATGATTTACATTTTGACGAAGAGGCTCTTCAAAGCTGAACTAGCAGAGCCAGTAAAAATGGTTTCTTCTGAATGTGCTGCTTCATTATTTTGAAAAGTAGATCTGCCAACAACAATGTAAAGCCAGTTGCTGAGTTAGGTCATGAAAACAAGAAACTCCAAGATGTAATTGTTCTGTATTCCTCCAAGTGTTTTGTTTTGTACGGTATTTGTTTTGAGAGCATAATAACGTAAAATATGTTTAAACAGTGAGGACACTAAGCAGTTACTGTTACCGTATAATTATTTTCTGTATTAAGATTAATCTGGTTTGTAGAGGGGAGGATCATCATATTTAGAAAGTGCATCTCTGATGAATCCATCCATTGATTCTTCATTCAGCAAATATCCATCACACTCCTCCTAAATTCCAGGTGTTCCCCACAATGTTGCCAGTGTAGCCAGGAGAAGGCAGGCACTGGCCTTGTTTTCAAAGGGCTAATCTCTAAGAAAGAAGACATTTATTATGGGCCAGATAAGCATTCGAAATTTACAACGATGTACTTAAGTGTAGCCTCGGTGTTGACAGTGGGACACATCCCTAGAGCTTTCTCCTTGCTTTAGAGCAGTGTCAACTTCCTGACTTGTGTCTCTCGCAACAAGATGGTGGCATGTCAGGATGCCATTCTCTAACTCCGTCCCTCCATATTTGGGGGTGTTCATCCCGGTTGTGTTCGCTGTGCATCGATCCCATCGAATGGTCCTATGGCACGTACTGACACTTGCTTGGGACATAGTCTGGAAAGGAGCAGCTCTGCATCATGAAATCCTTCAGAAGACCCACACTCATCCCTACCTGCAGACCACCTCCATTCCGACATCAGCATCCATCAGTGAACAGCATTCTTCGTTTGATGTTGGCACTCTGAACTCGGACTATGAAAATCAGCCCTTCCTATTCTTACCAAAAAATTGAATACAACTTTAAAGCTTTCTGGCCACCTTAGAGACTTTTAAATTGTTTCTAGCCTGAGGACGGCTGAGGCAGCTCTGGTTGGTCCCTTCAGAATGCATGCCTTGTCTGTCTCTCTTGTAGCTCTTGTGACAGATACTACGAAATGTCTGTGAAGTCAGGCTGGGATTCGCGGGGCCACTTGCTAGCAGCCGACCTGCTGACATCTCCCTTCAGTTTCTGACCTGCCCCAGCACGTTGCTGTCTCCCCTGGAAACTCTTCAGAACTCACTTCAGCATCACCAGAGAAACTGAGAGACACCTTTATGAACAATTTAAAAAATTTTTAAATAATCGAAGATTTCTTTCAACATAGTTTTCTTAATCTATCAATCTTCAAACCAAGCTGTTCTTCATCCTAAAATTAGACTAATTCACCAGTGAAAATTCAGACAGTTACATCTTCATTTGCCATATAAATGACAGGCATTTCATGTTAATTACTTAGAAACATTTGCATATGTTAATTAGGTCTGTTTTTACATTTGTGTGTGTGTGTGTGTGTGTGTGTGTGTGTGTGGTACGCGGGCCTCTCACTGTTGTGGCCTCTCCCGCTGCAGAGCACAGGCTCCGGACACGCAGGCTCAGCTGCTCCACGGCATGTGGGATCTTCCCGGAGCGGGGCATGAACCCGTGTCTCCTGCATCGGCAGGCGGACTCTCAACCACTGTGCCACCAGGGAAGCCCTACATTTTTTTAAAGCAAAAACTTAAATCCCGTAGAGCAAAAACACTTTTCCATTCTGTAAATACTCATATTTTTAGGTAAAGTTGAGTCAGATTAGAAATTTTAAGCCAGATTCTAAAGGTTATACCACGTAAGAATGATAAATGATGGGAATGGGGAGGACTGTGTGATCAGCAATCCAGTAGGGCGATTGTTCTCAGTTCTTGCTGCCTCTCTAACTCATCTGTCAAGTCTTTGTTCCATTTTTATTTAAAAAATTTTTTTCATTGAAGTATAGTTGATTTACAGTGTTGTGTGAGTTTCTGGTATA
The DNA here is from genome assembly GCF_008692025.1 of Phocoena sinus. Taxonomy (NCBI): domain Eukaryota; kingdom Metazoa; phylum Chordata; class Mammalia; order Artiodactyla; family Phocoenidae; genus Phocoena; species Phocoena sinus. Next base: position 112,302,104 of record NC_045767.1, read on the forward strand.
CAGCAAAGTGATTCAGTTATGTATACATTATTTTTCATTTTCTTTTCCATTATGGTTTATCACAGGATATTGAATATAGTCCCCTGTGCTATACAGTAGGACCTTGTTTATCCATCCTATGTATAATAGTTTACATCTGCTAATTCCAAGCTCCCAATCCATCCCTCCCCAACCCCACCCCACCCTGCCTTGGCAACCACAAGTCTGTTCTCTATGTCTGTGAGTCTGTTTATGTTTCGTGGATAAGTTCATTTGTGCCATATTTTTAAATTTTATTTATTTTTTCTTTTTATTTATTTTTAACATCTTTATTGGAGTATAATTGCTTTACAGTGGTGTGTTAGTTTCTGCTTTATAACAAAGTGAATCAGTTATACATATACATATATCCCCATATCTCTTCCCTCTTGTGTCTCCCTCCCTCCCACCCTCCCTATCCCACCCCTCTAGGTGGTCACAAAGCACTAAGCTGACCTCCCTCTGCCATGTGGCTGCTTCCCACTAGCTATCTATTTTACATTTGGTAGTGTATATATGTCCATTGTGCCATATTTTAGATTCCACGTATAAGTGATATCATATGGTATTTGTCTTTCTTTTTCTGACTTATTTCACTTAGTATGATAATCTGTAGGTCCATCCATGTTGCTATAAATGGCATTTCATTCTTTTTTATGGCTGAGTAATATTCCATTGTATGTAAATATGTGTGTATATATGTATATATATGTATATGTGTGTGTGTGTGTGTGTATATGCGGACTCTCAACCACTGTGCCACCAGGGAAGCTTCCATGTCCTGGCTATTGTAAATAGTGCTGCTATGAACATAGGGGTAAATGTATTTTTTTGAATTATAGTTTTGTCCAGATATATGTCCAGGAGTGGGATTGCTGGATCATATGGCAACTCTATGTGTAATTTTTTGAGGAACCTCCATACTGTTTTCCATAGTGGCTGTATCAATTTACATTCCCACCAACAGTGCAGGAGGGTTCCCTTTTCTCCACATCCTCTCCAGCACTTCAAGTGTTTGTTTTAAACACACTCACCCATGCCCTGCACCTAGAGGCTCTCATGTTGTAAATGTGGATGGAGCATGGGCAGCATCTTGATTTTAGAAAACTCTAGACATTGTACATCACTTCATCAGAGCAGAGAACCACTGTTCCAGGGCTTGCTATAACATTGGCAGCATTTTTCTTAGGATAAGAAAAACCTTTCATTGGTTTTTTTTAAAGCCCTTTAGTTTTTTCTCTCTATTTAATGTTATTTTTATTTTTCTCAAGTGAATCAGTAACCACCATCTGGTAAATATTTCTTCACCAGGTGAAGTCCCCTAAAAATATTTTAAGTTAATGTATTTGCATTTTTCTTGCCAGCCCTAACATAGCCTTATAAAGGGCCATGTTAGCTTTTAGTCCACTGACTGTACTAGTTTTGTGCCTCACTAAAACTTTAAGCATATTGAATAAGCTGTACATTTAAATGCTACACATCTCTGGGGCAGAGTGTTCAGAACTCAAAGGTGAAGGTAGGTTCCTTATCCCCAGAGAGGACAGGTCCTGAAACAGTGACCCTGACATTCTGTATTGGGGAAATAAGAGGAGGATAAGAGAGAGAAGGTGGGAATAATCCTGAGAAGGAAATGGAGAGGGAAAAGAGGGGACCTTGGTGAGGTTTGTGATTTGTTACAAGAGAAGAAACACATTTAGAAATGCCACCCTCAGTGTCACCTCACTTCTGCTCATGTGCCCCCTGGACACACCCTGGACGTGTGTAGACATTTGTACCCTCTGGGGACAGGCAGGAGCAGAGAGAAGGGAACTGGGGTTGCATCTCGTGCCCACATTCACAGTTCCCAGGCCCCACCATGGTGGTCTCCTCTCACGCTTATGTGAGTTAGAAGGAAACATCTGTGTGCCCGGTGTCTTCCAGGCCCTCAAGCGAGTCTGTTCAGTGCGCAATGTTTGTTCTTCACAGTAAAACCTCTTGACCCACTTCTCCATCTTTACTCAGTAGAGTCGGTTTGGGCCACATTCATTAAACGTTTTCAGATAATATTAGTGGTGACACTATTGTTGGCTTTCCAGCTGTTTTATGGTTAAAGAAAAGTTCTTATCAGGCTTTAAATATGATATAAAAGATTTTATTAAAATACTCTGGAGTCGAAAACAGATTCAAAATAAAAGTTAAAGAAGCTAGCTTTACTTGATTTATTTACTCTAAGGCTCACTAACTGCCCCGTTCCCACACAGGCTTTCATAGCCAGTGGGTCAGTCCTTCTCAAAGTGTTTGATTTATTTTCTTTAAAAAACAAAATCTGAATCCTCCCCTCGGGCTATTTGAAATTCAAAATAAACGGGATCCTGTGACTCATCCTAAAGCAGTGGACACAATGCTGGTTTGCTCTCAACCCCACACACACCCCTTTCTGCCTCTGCCTGCTCCCCAGCCCCTTGTAGGGTTCTGAGCCACTTCTGGGCATCATCCTATGTGATTGGTCCTGCCACCTGCCCAGCTGTGCCCTCCGCATGGTCAGCGACTTCTCCACCCCTGACTCTTCCTTCTGGTTCACTGCTGTGGGACAGTTCCTGCCAAGTCCCCCTTGGTGGTTTGAGTGACAGGGCTCCCTTCTTCAGGCACAGCAAAGGCCTCTCATTTGCACCAGACATAGGAAGGCTAAGAAGGAGGTGCCTATGCACCTAAGTGTATGAGTTTCCTCTTGCTGCTATAACAAAGCAACACAAGCTTAAAACAGCACACATTTATTATCTTACACTTCTGGATGTCAGAAGTCCAACATGGATCTCACTGAGTTAAAATCAATGTGTAAGCAGGCAGTATTCCTTGGTGGAGGCTCAAGGAGAGAATTCATTTCCTTTCCTTTTCCAGCTTCTGGAGGCTGCCTGCATTCCTTGGCTCCTAGCCCCCTCCCATCTTCAAAGCCAGATTCAATGCATTCTAACTTCGCTTCTGTTGTCACATCCTCTTCTCTGCCTATCATGCCTCCATCTTTCACTTACAAGGACCCTTGTGATTATATTGGGACCACGTGAACAGTTCAGGATAATTACTTTATCTTAAAATCCTAAATTTAGTTAAGCCTGCAGACTCCCTTCTGCCCCGTAAGGTAACACATTCACAGGTTCTGGGGATTAGGAGGTGAACATCCTCAGGAGACCATTATTTTGCCCATCACCTATGTAATAGTCTGTGTCCAACAAAACCCTGGAATTTTTTATTTTTATTGAAATATAGTTGATTTACAATATTGGGTTAGTTTCAGTTGTATAGCGCAGTGATTCAGTTATACATTTTTTTTTCAGATTCTTTCCTATTATAGGTTATTATATGATACTGAACATAGTTCCCTGTGCTATACAGTAAATCCTTGCTGTCTATTTTATATATAGTAGTGTGTATCTGTTAATCCTATACTCCTGATTTATTCCTCCCTCTGCCCTTTTCCGTTTGGTAACCAGAAGTTTGTTTTCTATATCTGTGAGTCTGTTTCTGTTTTGCATATACATTTGTTTATCTTATTTGTTAGATTCCACGTATAAGTGATATAATATTTGCCTTTCTCTATCTGACATACTTATCACTGAGTATGATAATCTGTGGGTCCACCTATGTTGCTGCAAATGGCATTATTTCATTCTTTTTATAACAATAATGTTCCATTGTGTATATATACCACATCTTTATCCGTTCATCTGTTGATAGACACTTAGGTTGCTTCCATGTCTTGGCTATTGTAAATAGTAGTGATACGAACATTGGGGTGCATGTATCCTTTTGAATTAGAGTTTTTGCCTTTCCTGGATATATGCCTACCACTCTGGAATTTTTGGATGCCTTCCTGATTTTGGCCCTCTCCATACTCACCTACCTCATCCCCATCTCTCCTTGCTCCTTGACACTTCCCTTCCTTTTTGAAAATCCATTCTGATTACTTCTTCACAACCTTCTGGTTGTGCCTTTGTCCACACAGTTTTTAAATGGCCTACATATCCCTCCCCTATGCTAATGAATCCCTATTACCCATTTCAGACCAACTTCAAAAAATTCATCACCTCCAACTCTACATAAATTGTACCCTTCACAGATCAGTCTTTTACACAGTTCTGAGATGTTCTGTATGTATATAATTTATTAAGACTTCTTCTCCTTTAAAGCTTTTTTATGACTTCCTTAGGTCAACTTCATTAGTACCTCCTCTGTGCTTCCAAAGCCTCTATTGTAGCATTTCACAGATTTTATTGTACTTACTTGTTTATAAGTATTTCTTGCCAAATAGTCTTTGAATTTCTTAGGAACAGAGTTATCCTTTTGCCTTCATATCCAGAGCACTTAGCACATAGATGCTTAATAAATGCTTATGGAATAAATGAATGAATGAATGAATAAGAAGTCAAACCTTGTTCATACATTACTAAGCTGAATTTAGCAAAAAACTCTAAGTTTGGTTATACAGTTATTAGTCACAATGGGCTTCATTTTAAAACCAATCCCATAACCGTAACAAAGATTCCAAGGATGGTATTTTAAGAAAGTTCTAGTACAAGTATTATTTTTCAACCCTGCACCAGGAAGGTGTAGTTTCCAAGAAACATGTAAGTCTTGATCTCATATTGACTTGTATAGCATAATTTGGCAACTTCTTAAATGATAAGAAAAAGCTTTGCGTACCTCTTCTTTCCTTGATGAGAATTTTTAAGTGTTTTCTTGATTATGCTTATTTAACCACAATTTTTGTTGCAAGCATGCGGGGGGACAACATTTGGGGACAGCTGTTTTTGCTGTTAAGGTGGGAGTTCTAGCCCTGGTCAGATAGTTTGTAGTGGTGCGTTAAATTCAAAGTCAAGAGAAGCTAGGATGAGTTGACCTAGAGTAAAAGGACTGGAGGAACGAAACTGGAGGAACAGCCTCCAAAATAAGTGTAAAAAAAGAAGACAAGGATAACAGGGAATGGAAAGAAGAGAAAACAAAGGAGTGAGGCAAACCCAAGAAGAGTAGGTTAAGATGAAGTTTTGGTTGAGGAGCTTTAGTGGAGTAAATTCCAAAGATTATTCACTAAATCAGCGGAATCCACGTATAACCCAAAGTCAGAGTCAGGGAGAAGTGCTGATTTCAGAAGGGAGAAGAACCTGTCTTCACCAAAATTGACGGAAACTCTCCATCCATGTTCTAGTGGCCTGTTGAGTGAAGTGGAAATAAGCAATGCTGTGTTCATGGCCATAAATACAAAGACAGTTTTGCAGCCCCATTTCTGGGAAATGAAGAAGCCTATCAGCTAAAAAAAGACAATGCTACCAGGGAGGATTTAGAAGACCTTCATTCATGAGAAAGCTGAGTGCCTATATAACTGAATGGTGTGAAACTACACTCGTGATTGAAGTCATTCTATGCAGGTCATACCTGGAAATCCCTTTAGATCGTAGTCATGATTAATTCTGCACTTAAGTTGACTGGACGCAAGGCTACCATTCCTGGTATAGGGGAAAAGGTCTAACTTCCGAAGGTGAGAAACAGGCTGTAAACTTGGGGGTGTGGACCTTTTTCCCTCCAGGTGGTGTCAGCAGGAAGTTGACCATGGGGAGCAGTGCCAGGCACACAGCTGAAGGAAGATTATTTTATGGGGGGGGGTGCGTTTCATCCCAGGAACAAATATTCTTCTTAATGGATGGTTAGTAAGGAAACCTATTGTAGAAAGCCCAGTTTGAATTTTAATATAAGAATATCGAAATCGGTCAGCTGTTACTCATGTTCTTTTATGAGTGTAATAACATACTTGTCAGTCAGTGGACACACCCTTTGGGTGTGGTAGGACACTTGGCCATGGCTTGTGCATTGTAAATCCGTGGCTGTGATTACACCAGGCTGCGGGAACCTCTCTAGCATGCTGGGCCTGCGTTGCTTGTAAATTACACTTTTATTTTCATGAGCATGTTTCAGAACTTAATGTTGCTCTGTGACTCCATGATCATGACTTTTTTAAAAAATGTAATTTAATTTTTACAGCAGGTTCTTATTAGTTATCTATTTTGTACATATTAGTGTATATATTGTCAATCCCACTCTCCCAGTTCATCCTGCCCTCCACCCCCCCACTTTCCCCACCTTGGTGTCCATAGGTGTGGTCTCTGCATCTGTGTCTCTATTTCTGCCTTGCAAACTGCTTCATCTGTACCATTTTTCTAAACTCCACATATATTCATTAATATATGATATTTGTTTTTTCTCTTTCTGGCTTGCTTCACTCTGTGTGACAGTCTCTAGGTCCATCCACGTCTCTGCAAATGACCCGATTTCATTCCTTTTTATGGCTGAGTAATATTCCATCGTATATATGTACCACATCTTCTTTATCCATTCATTTGTCAGTGGGCATTTAGGTTGCTTCCATGACCTGGCTATTATAAATAGTGCTACAGTGAACATTGGGGTGCATGTGTCTTTTCGAATTATGGTTTTTTCTGAGTATATGTCCAGTACTGGGATTGCTGGGTCATATGGTAATTCTGTTTTTAGTTTTTTAAGGACGCTCCATACAGTTCTCCATAGTGGCTGTATCAATTTACATTCCTACCAACAGTGCAAGAGGGTTCCCTTTTCTCCACACCCTCTCCAGCATTTTTTGCTTCTAGATTTTCTGATGATGGCCATTCTAACTGGTGTGAAGTGATACCTCATTGTAGTTTGGATTTGCATTTGTCTAATAATTTGTGATGTTGAGCGGCTTTTCATGTGCTTCTTGGCCATCTATATGTCTTCTTTGGACAAATGTATATTTAGGTCTTCTGCCCATTTTTGGATTGGGTTGTTTGTTTTTTTAATATTGAGCTGCATGAACTGTTTATATATTTTGGAGATTAATCCTTTGTCTGTTAACTCGTTTTCAAATATTTTCTCCCATTCTGAGGGTCGTCTTTTCATCTTGTTTATAGTTTCCTTTGCGCTGCAAAAGCTTTTAAGTTTCATTAGGTCCCATTTGTTTATTTTTGTTCTTATTTCCATTACCCTGGGAGGTGGGTCAAAAAAGATCTTGCTGTGATTTATGTCAAAAAGCATTCTTCCTGTGTTTTCCTCTAAGAGTTTTGTAGTGTATGGTCTTACATTTAGGTCTTTTATCCATGTTGAGTTAATTTTTGTGTATGGTGTTAGGGAGTGTTCTAATTCATTCTTTTACATGTAGCTGTCCAGTTTTCCCAGCACCACTTATTGAAGAGACTGTCTTTTCTGCATTGTATATCCTTGCCTCCTTTGTCATAGATTACCTGACCATAGGTGCGTGGGTTTATCTCTGGGCTTTCTATCCTGTTTCATTGATCTATATTTCTGTTTTTGTGCCGGTACCATATTGTCTTGATTACTGTAGCTTTGTAGTATAGTCTGAAATAGGGTGTCTGATTCCTCCAGCTCCGCTCTTTTCCCTCAAGATTGCTTTAGCTATTTGGGGTCTTTTGTGTCTCCATACAAATTGTAAGATTTTTTGTTCTAGTTCTGTAAAAAGTGCCATTGGTAATATGATAGAGATTGCATTGAATCTGTAGATTGCGTTGGGTAGTTTAGTCATTTTCGTTATATTGATTCTTCCAATCCAAAAACATGGTATATCTCTCCATCTGTTTGTGTCATCTTTGATTTCTTTCATCAGTGTCTTATAGTTTTCTGAGTACAGGTCTTTTACCTCCTTAAGTAGGTTTATTCCTAGGTATTTTATTCTTTTTGTTGCAGTGGTGACTGGGATTGTTTCCTTAGTTTCTATTTCTGATCTTTCGTTGTTATTGTATAGGAATGCAAGAGATTTCTGGGCATGAATTTTGTGTCCTGCCACTTTACCAAATTCATCAATTAGCTCTAGTAGTTTTCTGGTCGCATCTTTAAGATTATCTGTGTATAGTATCATGTCATCTGCAAACAGTGACAGTTTTACTTCTTTTCTAATTTGTATTCCTTTCATTTCTTTTTCTTCTCTGATTGCTGTGGCTAGCAATTCCAAAACTATGTGCACAATACTGGCGAGGGTGGACATCCTTGTCTTGTTCCTGATCTTAGAGGAAATGCTTTCAGTTTTTCACCATTGAGAATGATGTTTGCTCTGGGTTTGTCGTATATGGCCTGTATTATGTTGAGGTAGGTTGCCTCTGTGCCCACTTTCTGGAGAGTTTTTATCATAAATGGGTGTTGAATTTTGTCAAAAGCTTTTTCTGCATCTATTGAGATGATCATATGGTTTTTATTCTTCAGTTTGTTAATACAGTGTCTCACATTGATTGATTTGCATATATTGAAGAATCCTTGCATCCCTGGGATAAATCCCACTTGATCATGGTATATGATCTTTTTAATGTGTTGTTGGATTCTGTTTGCTAGTATTTTGTTGAGGATTTTTGCATCTGTATTCATCAATATTGATGATATTGGTCTGTAATTTTCTTTTTTTGTAGCATCTTCGTCTGGTTTTGGTATCAGGGTGAAGGTGGCCTCATAGAATGAGTTTGGGAGTGTTCCTTCCTGCACAATTTTTTGGAAGAGTTTGAGAAGGGTGGGTGTTAGCTCTTCTCTAAATGTTTGATAGAATTCACCTGTGAAGCCATCTGGTCCTGGACTTTTGTTTGTTGGAAGATTTTTAATCACAGTTTCAATTTCATTACTTGTGATTGGTCTGTCCATCTTTTCTGTTTCTTCCTGGTTTATTTTTGGAACCTTATACCTTTCTAAGAATTAGTCCATTTCTTCCAGGTTTTCCATTTTATTGGCATAGAGTTGCTTGTAGTAATCTCTCATGATCCTTTGTATTTCTGCAGTGTCAGTTGTTACTTCTCCTTTTTCATATCTAATTCTATTGATTTGCGTCCTCTCCCTCCTTTTCTTGATGAGTTTGGCTAAAGGTTTATCAATTTTGTTTATCTTCTCAAAGAACCAGCTTTTAGTTTTATTGTTCTTTGCTATTGGTTTGTTTGTATCTATTTCATTTATTTCTGCTCTGATTTTTATCATTTCTTTCCTTCTACTAACTTTGGGTTTTGCTTGTTCTTCCTTCTCTAGTTTCTTTTAGGTGTAAGTTTAGATGCTTTATTTGCAATTTTTCTTGTTTCTTGAGGTAGCATGGTATTACTATAAACTTCCTTCTTATAATTGCTTTTGCTGCATCCCCTAGGTTTTGGATCGTCATGTTTTCGTTGTCATTTGTCTCTAGGTATTTTTTGATTTCCTCTTGATTTCTTCAGTGATCTCTTGGTTATTTAGTAACGTATTGTTTAGCCTCCATGTGTTTGTGATTTTTATGTTTTTTTCCCTTAATTGATTTCTAAAATCATAGCGTTGTGGTCGGAAAAGATGCTTCATATGATTTCAGTATTCTTAAATTTCCTAAGCCTTGATTTGTGACCCAAGATGTAATCTATTCTGGAGAATATTACTTGAGAAGAAAGTGTAATCTGTTGTTTTCAGGTGGAGTGTCCTATAAACATCAATTTAATCTATCTGCTCTATTGTGTCATTTAAAGCTTGTGTTTCCTTATTAATTTTCTGTCTGGATGAGCTGTCCATTGGTGTAAGTGAGGTGTTAAAGTCCCCCACTATTATTGTGTTACTGTCGATTTCCTCTTTTATAGCTGTTAGAAGTTGCCTTATGTATTGAGGTGCTTCTATGTTGGGTGCATATATATTTATAATTGTTACATCTTCTTCTTGGATTGATCCCTTGATCATTATGTAGTGTCCTTCCTTGTCTTTTGTAACATTCTTTATTTTAAAGTCTATTTTATCTGATATGAGTATTGCTACTCCAGCTTTCTTTTGATTTCCATTTGCATGGAATATCTTTTTCCATCCTCTCACTTTCAGTCTGTATGTGTCCCTAGGTCCAACGTGGGTCTCTTGTAGACAGCATATTTATGGGTCTTGTTTTTGTATCCATTCAGCGAGCCTGTGTCTTTTGGTTGGAGCATTTAATCCATTCACATTTAAGGTAATTTTCAGTATGTATGTTCCTATTCCCATTTACTTAATTGTTTTGAGTTTGTTTTTGTAGGTCCTTTTCTTTTCTTGTGTTTCCCACTTATAGAAGTTCCTTTAGCGTTTGTTGTAGAGCTGGTTTGCTGGTGCTGAATTCTCTTAGCTTTTCTTGTCTGTAAAGCTTTTGATTTCTCCGTCGAATTTGAATGAGATCCTTGCTGCGTAGAGTAATCCTGGTTGTAGGTCCTTCCCTTTCATCACTTTAAATATATCATACCACTCCCTTCTGGCTTGTAGAGTTTCTGTTAAGAAATCAGCTGTTAACCTTATGGGAGTTCCCTTGTATGTTATTTGTTGTTTTTCCCTTGTTGCTTTTAATAATTTGTCTTTGTCTTTAATTTTTGTCAGTTTGCTTACTATGTGTCTTAGCGTGTTTCTCCTTGGGTTTATCCTGCCTGGGACTCTCTGCGCTTCCTGGACTTGGGTGGCTATTTCCTTTCCCATGTTAGGGAAGTTTTCAACTATAATCTCTTCAGATATTTTGTCGGGTCCTTTCTCTCTCTTCTCCTACTGGGACCCATGTAATGCAAATGTTGGTGAGTTTAATGTTGTCCCTCAGGTCTCTTGGGCTGTCTTCATTTCTTTTCATTATTTTTTATTTATTCTGTTCCACAGCAGTGAATTCCACCATTCTGTCTTCCAGGTCACTTATCCGTTCTTCTGCCTCAGTTATTCTGCTATTGATTCCTTCTAGTGTAGTTTTCGTTTCAGTTATTGTATTGTTCATCTCTGTTTGTTTGTTCTTTAATTCTTCTAGGTCTTTGTTAAACATTTCTTGCATCTTGTTGCTCTTTGCCTCCATTCTTTTTCCAAGGTCCTGGATCATGTTCACTATCATTATTCTGAATTCTTTTTCTGGAAGGTTGCCTATCTCTACTTCATTTAATTGTTTTTCTAGGGTTTTATCTTGTTCCCTGATCTGGTACATAACCATGTGCCCTTTCATTTTGTCCATCTTTCTATGAATGTGGTTTTCCTCCCACGGGCTTCAGGATTGTAGTTCTTGCTTCTGCTGTCTGCCTTCTGGTGGATGAGGCTATCTAAGAGGCTTGTGCAAGCTTCCTGATGAGGGCGCCTGGTGGTGGGTAGAGCTGGATGTTGCTCTGGTGAGCAGAGCTCAGCAAAACTTTAATCCTCTTGTCTGCTGATGGGTGGGGCTGGGCTCCCTCCCTGTTGGTTATGTGGCCTGAGTCGACCCAGCACTGGAGGCTACAGGCTCTTTGGTGGGGCTAGTGGTGGACTCTGGGAGGGCTGAGGCCAAAGAGTACTTTCCAGAATTTCTGCTGCCAGTGTCCTTGTCCCCGCGGTGAGACACGGCCATCCCCTGCCTCTGCAGGGACCCTCCAACACTAGCAGGTAGGTCTGGTTCAGTCTCCTGTGGTATCACTGCTTCTTCCTCCTGGGTCCTGATGCACACACTGCTTTGTGTGTGCCCTCCGAGAGTGGAGTCTGTGTTTCCCCCAGACCTGTCAAAGTCCTGCAATCAAATCCCACCAGCCTTAGAAGTCTGATTCTCTGGGAATTCCTCCTCACATTGCCAGACCCCCAGATTGGGAAGCCTGACGTGGGGCTCAGAATTTTCACCCAGTGGGTGGACTTCTGTGGTATAAGTGTTCTCCAGTTTGTGAGTCACCCACCCATCGGTTATGGGATTTGATTTGTGATTGCACCCCTCCTACCGTCTCATTGCAGCTTCTCTGTTTTTGGACGTGGCGTATCTTTTTTGATGAGTTCCAGTGTCTTCCTGTCAATGACTGTTCAGCAGTTAGTTGTGATTCTGGTGCTCTGAAAAGAGGGAATGAGCACACATCCTTCTACTACGCCATCTTGAACTAATCTCCCCCATAAATTACATCTGTAGTTAAAAAGTGTGGCAGTGATAATAAAATTCGGATTTCTACGAAACTAAATGTAAATCTTAACTATATGGATACACTCTAATCTTTTTTTTTTTTTTTTTTTGGCGGTACGCGGGCCTCTCACTGTTGTGGCCTCTCCCGTTGCGGAGCACAGGCTCCGGACGCGCAGGCTCAGCGGCCATGGCTCACGGGCCCAGCCGCTCCGCGGCATGTGGGATCTTCCCGGACCGGGGCACGAACCCGTGTCCCCTGCATCGGCAGGCGGACTCTCAACCACTGCGCCACCAGGGAAGCCCCACTCTAATCTTTTACAACCCCAATGACCTATATCAGGAATTTTGTGTGGAATTTACCTATCTGTAAAGCATAAAGGGAAAACTTCAGTGCTCCATCCAAAGGAGATGGCCTGATCTCAGCTCCAGCCACTTGTTTCCATGAGGGAAAGCAGACAGCTATGGCGAGACTTTAAGATTTCTTTTCATGATATCAGAAATACAAATTTTTGTGTGAAATATGCCAAGTTGTGAAAGATGAAAATGAAGTTTTGAAATTATCCTTAGCTCACTTTCCAGTTTATGACTTCTGCTAACAAGGAAACTAGCTTGTGGAGCATAATGGATTAGCATGCTTCTCATCTCAGCTCTCGTTTGACCGTTTTTTATTGATATGTAGTCTAGAGATTTAATTATCTTCCTAGCTTACTGTTCTTGTTTTTATCAGTTTCCTTAGTGTAGACCAGTGGTTTTCAATCAGGGGCAATTATACTCCCCGGGGGGGATATTTGGCAAAGTCTGAAAATATTTTTGGTTGTCACAGCTTGTAGGAGGATGCTACTGGCATCTAGGGATTAGAGGGCCTGGGCTGCTGCTAAATATTCTACATTTTCACAGGACAGAACCCAACAACAAAGAATTATCTGGCCTAAAGTATCAATAGTGATGAGGTTGAGAAACCCTGGTATAGGCCATGTTTTTATCCCGGTCTGTCCCTCCCTCGCGCCCTCCTTCCCATCCTTCCTTCCTATCTTTATTTTAAAGAACCTTTTTTCCAGGTTCTCTCTGTTTTTCCCTCATTCCATAATCTTATTCAGAACCTTTAGGTTGGTAGTTCTCATTTTCCAAATGCAGAAAAATAGTCACATGGGAGTTTTTAAAAATGAAGAGTCCCAGCCCCCACTTGTAGATATGCTGACAGGCAGATCTGGGATGGCCCAAGATTCTGCATCTTAAAAAAGCTCCCAGGTGATTCTAAGGAAGACCATTCTTGGACCACAGTTAGAGAAGTAGTGAGATAATCTTCGTTTTCATAATCTCTGGCCCTATGCTTTTCTTCATGTTTTCAGTCCTTTATTAGCTGAACATCTCAATTATATCCTGTTGCTTTTATTAATCCCTTAATATAGACATAGCTTTTAGTAATTATTTATACTTTGGGAAATAAGTAAATTTAAATGTATTGTGGACAAAGAGTTGAGAGTATATATAATTGTATGTGGTCCTTATGAGTTATCCAAGTAGCTGGGTAGTATATCTTACATCTTAGAGTTTTTTCCCCAAATGTCTAGTCTCTTCCCCATTTTTTGTCGTATACCATATTTCCTCCCCATAAGACGCTGGTTGATAGTGGTTCCCTGAAAGTAAAAGATTAAACATTTGTTTTTTTAAGCACATGAACGAGTCAAAAAAAAAGGTCATGGACTATTACAGCTGAAAATGTTGAAAACAATCCATGTAAGTGATTTCTTGACCACACTGATGCATACAAAATGTTACAAAAGATTGACTCCCAGGAGGTACCAGTTTATGCTGTGTGCTTGCTCCATGAAATCAAAATGGTGAGGGCAGTTGTAGGGTCTGTAAGAGCTATTCCTCTAAATACTGATTGCTACTTGGGAAAACTGCATGTTTATTCCCCTGTGGGTACCTGCCTTCAGAGGCTTCAATTCATGTCTGATATTCTACGTGTCGTAATGTATTGAATTCAAATCACAGGACTTTGACAGTCAGGTATTCAAATGTCTTCTTGAAATTTATAACTAGGATGATACATAGCAATGATTGGGTCAGTTATCAAGGACTGTTCTCTGGTATGTCGTTACCAAAACGTAAATGTCTGTCTACACAGATAAGACCACTTACAGTCGTATGCTGTCGGTATACTAACCAGCTTACCTTCACGAGTCCCGGATAACTTTGTTATCCAACTTTGGTTGTTTCTCATGTAATCCTGAAGAAACTATTTTTGAGAGAAAACTGGAATTCCGTGTTGATAGCATGTGCTCATGCCACACTAAACAGATATTCAAGTGGCTGTCAGATGGCCTGGGGAGAGGGGCATAGCCTTTTTCCCTCATAATTTTCATCAAATGCCTTCCAACCTACTATAAAATAAACATGAATAACTGTCGCATTGAGTACATGTGTTTTCACATGTTTCTTTAAAGTCTTCCTCTATGAAAGCTCTGGTGCTGGCACTGCTAAACAGGCCACTGAACTTGAAATGATGGAGCTGAGAGTCTCCCACCTCTACCATCTGGAATCTCGAGCAAGCCAGTTCACCCTCTGGAACTTTATTTCCCTCTGTTTAAAATGAGATCAAACTTGCTGTTTTGTGATGCCCCTTCCGGTTCTAGGAGGTTTTAGGAGGTTAGGGTGTTCACAGTTTGGGTATCAGAATGCTGAACTGATGATGGTCTTTTGAGTCAGGAGAAGATCACAGCTTTTCTCTGCATCCCCGCCCGTTCCCCAGGGATGGGTCAGGGTCAAGGGCAAGTACATTTCCCGTAATTCCAGCCACAGAAAGAAACCCATGCTGACATTCCTGATTCAGAGATACTAATCGGGCCCTAAGATTAGGGATGCAGAGTGACCCTTTCTGGATTCTATTTCCAGAGTGTGTTTCTTCCACGAAGCTGAAGAAAGGCTTCTCCCTGTTCATCTCTCTTTAGACTCTCTCAAGGTTAGAAGTGGCAGGCTACCTGCCCTCCACTACTGTACTTGGGGTGCTGCTTTTTGGAAGGTGCCTGACCTGCCTCTGTCATCTGCCGAAGACTGAGTTGACCCTTGGCTGGAATTGTTTCCTCTAGGAAACTACCTTAGCTCATTGGGGTTGGAGGTGAAACTTAACATCCTCTGTGTTTCCCTTAAAGGCTTTGTTAGAGAATGGTGGCTGTAGTCATCACATCAAGAAATGGAACCAGTTATAGAAGGTCAGCAAAACATTCATTCGTTTAGTTGTACTCTTTCCCTTTGGTCAGTAAGCACTTACATAGCACCTACTGTGTGCCATACAGTAGAAAGCTTAAATAAGTTCTAAGCACAAGAATCCAGAAATGAAACAAATTAATATAAGGTGTTTCATTATGTTGGGCGTGGTCTCTTGATCTTTATTCTCTGTGGTCATATCTATAAAGGGAAACGATTTGAATCTAAAAGAGAATTTCTAATTCTAACTGGGGACCCAAAGGAAATGCCATTAAAGGGTAGAAATTCTCTAAAGGGAAGCTCAGAGGCTTGTGTCATCCCCTTCAGTTACGGAAGTTAAACATTATTATGAGGGATAAAAATTGTGTTTTACCTGGTATGTGACTTAGGACCACATCATCCATTTGAAAATCATAGCATGAGATTGGCCTTCACCCAAGTCAGCAGTGAAGAACTGACTCCTGGTCAAGGCATCTGCTCTGGGATGACAGCCGTGGGCCACCCTGTGACCCCAGACAAGGCTTTTCTAACGCTAGCAAAGCCATCAGTGAAATCCATCATCAACGGCAGTGTCCGTTCTTCAGAGCTACGTATAGGAGCGCTGACATCATAGCATGCTAGCAGACTTAGTTTTAAATGAAGGGAAACCTATCTTTGGAACAGAAGTAGAATTTTAATAGGAAAATGGAGAACCGTATGTGAGAAGAAATAAATAACTGTTTTTGTTTAATCTCTTTATTATAAATGTGACGTTACTTTAAAAATAGTGACTTAAATGTGAATTGCGACCCCAAAGAAAAACTTGCAGAAATGGCCCAGTTATCCGTCCTTCTTGAACTACTTAAATCCTCTCCAGAAGACAGCTCATCTTCCAGCTTTGATGGAGAAGGGCCAACTCGTTTCCATCCAGGTCTGTGGTTCAGTCTCATATGTGAAAGAAAAATACAGGCGATAAGGAATCACTGAAAATAAAAGGACATTTAATATTTCCTTCTTCTAAAAGTTTCTTTTTAACGAGTTACCATCGTATTCACAACTTTCTTAAATTCTTCCTTGGACTTTTTTTTTTTTTAATGCAGCTAAATGCTATAAATTTGAAGAGTCCTTTGCAACCTAAATGGAAAGCATATTCTTTTAAAGATGCTTTTGTTCAGCCTGCTGTGCTGAGCTAGGTTTGAGAGAGTCACCAAAAGCTTTGGAATTTACACTGTGGCAGAATACCAAAGGAAAAAAGAGCAGTTTGTCTTCTCAACAGAGCTGAGAGGTCAGACCTGGGCGTCGGCCCTACCCTGGCATGGCTCCGCTCGCCACCAGGCAGCTGAGAGGCCTCCTCTCCAGCAGTGACCTATACCTGCCAACACCAGACATCACCAGAGGGCCTCAGGATGTTCCAGCACGAACCCTGTGTGCAGAGAAAGGCTGGAATGAAAACACGAGAAGCGAATGCAAGAGAATCACTTATTCAAAAAAGGCCATTTAGTATGGTTCAGCCTGAATCCTGAAGCGATCCCAGCCTAGAAAAATATTTTTTTTTCAAGTCCATTGGCTACTATTAATTCTTAATTTCAACTCATTCTCATGATGTCAGTGGAATAAAACGTGGAGTAATATTTATTGAAAATGCATAAAAGCTATCAACATTGACGTTTGTTTTCTTTTTCCTCAGGCCTATTTAATTTTTGCCCCCAACTTAAGCGGGAGCCTGTTAACTCATTAACATGTCCTCATTCTACTCATTCTTTTTTATATTAGCATTAGCTTCTAACATGAGGATTTTTTTCAAATTCTGCTGGCCAGCTTTGTCTTGCATTTGTAAAATGTTCTTAATACTAGAGTGATAGTATTTAGAAATACAGAATATTTTCTGTGTTATACCAGTTGTGAAAAATTGTGAAAAATGTCCTTGTATCAATTCATGGGATAATTATTTTACATCTGGTTTTCTGCTTCACCAGTTCATTTTCTTCCGAAGCAATTTCAATCATTTTTAATCATTCAGTTATAATCTCAACATTGGTAGTCTCAACTAAAGCCTCGTTGGTTTACTTTTCAGCTAAATAAAGTAAAGCATTACTTAAAATTTGATTAAAATTAAGGTGATTGTATACAGAAAATGCTGTTAAATAAAAGCTTTTGAAAGAATAATTATAATGTGGCTCTAAGTAATTATTTTATAGGAAGAATGAGCTAAGGGAGATGAAATACTTTGAAGAAAATTGGTACTGGAGATAAAACTGTTCTATATCTGTATATTTTTTCATTTCACTGCATGGTTTTTATGTCTTATGTACACAAATACTAATCATTTAAAATTTTCTGAAATTGAATTTAGGAAAATTCCTTGGTTGCTTTAGAATTCTCAGACACTTCCAAATTGTAATGTCAATTGTAAGGCTACAGTTAAAGGGACCAAGCTGAGGAAACCATTGCAGTGAAGTAGCAACAAATGCTAAGAGGAAAGAACAGGGTAATTGAAACATATGTAAAAAATAATGTGCAGACAAACAGGAATGCGTTACATTTTGTATGTTCTTTGAGAGGTTATGAAAGAAGTCTTCGGTTGAAATTTTTGTAAAGGAAAATGGCATTACCCAGTGTAAATACCCTCATCATACATCTGTTGGGTAAACTCTTATTTTTCTGTACATAATATTTCTTAAGGTAGATTTTGCTTAGCTGACTTGCCAGTGTGAGGAGGTCTGCTCGGGACCATTCTTCTGGGTGTTCTGCCCAGCGTGTGCGCTAGCATCTGACCAGCTCTTTTTGGCCTGAGCCTATGGAGAATCACGCCAGGACTGGGGAAGACACAGTAAATTAAGCTGGGTGCCATAATCTATTTCCAGGTCACTGCCTTTTGCCTCTTTATCATACCTTATTCACCGCTTGACCTTGTTAGAACAGTCATGTTTCTTCATAAAATATTCTTAATGAGACTATTTACCTTGCATATCCAGTGAGATCATCCTTCATGTAATAAGTTCTCTGCTCAAACATATGCCAAGAAGGCGGCTCTTGCAGCTATTAAAGAGTGAACTTTTTAACTGAGAGAAGGACCTTTTGCTGGACAGCCCTAGCTATCACAGTGCTCTTTTTCTTATTTTAAGTAGATTGTAAAACTAGAAGGAGCTTTTCTGTCTTCTTTTTGCTTATCTGCTTGTGTTTTGTTTTACATTTACACAGATATCAATCTTGAGCACAGCATCATTATTCCCAAAGAATAAGAATTTACAAAAGCAAATATATTATCTGTATTTTCTAAAGAATGCTCATTTGATTTAAAAAATATATTTATTCAAACTCAGAACTCAGCTATCAGTTGCAGTGGAGCTTAGGAACCTTATTTTTTTTACCTAAGAATTCTGCTTTACTGGTGATGCAGAAATAAAATAAGATCATACGTGAAGTTTAGCTGAACTAATACTTATAAGAGATGACATTTGGGTTCGTACATTGATTAATCCATCTCTACTAACCATTTCAATATTCTTGAACATAAGAACTTGATTTTTTTTTTTGTGGTACACGGGCCTCTCACTGTTGTGGCCTCTCCCGTTGCGGAGCACAGGCTCCGGACGCGCAGGCTCAGCGGCCATGGCTCACGGGCCCAGCCGCTCCACGGCATGTGGGATCTTCCCAGACCAGGGCACGAACCCGTGTCCCTGGCATCGGCAGGCGGACTCTCAACCACTGCACCACCAGGGAAGCCCAGAACTTAATTTTTAATCAGAAGGAGGAAGTTCTTCCCCCAATAAGTCCTGTTTTTTAGTACAGACTGGTTTGATTTCTGCCTGCTTTGATTTCTCCTGCCATCAGAGTTAAGGTGTCAAAACAAGGAGCAAAAGCAAAGAGACTGTCTCATCTGCTACAGCAACAGCCCCGGAGTACACAGGGGTTGACTGTCCTACACAGGGGTTGACTGTCCTGCCCAGGGAATTAGGAGAGAAAGCATCCTGTGTATTGGTACCGGTTCTTCTGTGTCTCCCATTAAAAAAGGCTGCTGATCTTGTTACTAGAGGTGATCCAATGGCAACCTCGCTGATAATCTAGAAAAGTCATTAGGGCTCTGGGTCCTTTTCATACCCCTTTGACCTCCTGATTTGATGCACTCTGCACATGTGATGGGGTTTCTCTGTTCTCTTTCTCTATGCCCTGACAAAAACTCACTTTCTCCTAACTGCAGACCATCCTTGTGACCCCGTACAAACCACTTTACCCCTGTGTACAGTGGTGCTAACAATAGTACCTACCCACAGGGCACTTAAGAGGACCTAATAGGATAACATTTTTAAAAGATGCTATCATGCTGGACATACAGATTCTCAATTAATGATAGCCTTTACTATGAACTGTTTTCCCCACTTCAAAAAAAAATTAGGTAACCTCAGGATTAGGAGAAACCACAGAGCCCATTTTCAGTACAGACCTGAGTTCTGTACCTTAAGTGGTAAAATTAAAAAAAAAAAAAAGTTGGGGGGGGCATGTGAACTCTGGGGATAGGGTAAAAGGGAACATATAGAACTTTAGGAGTTTCTTCCATGGCAGTGGATGTTCTCCCAAGCCTGCGTTCAGTGATCACAGTATTTGCCCTTGGAGTATATTTTGGAAAACTATTTCTAAAATTATCTCTTACCACACGTACAAGTGTAAGGGATTTCTTCCTGTTTTTTTTTTTATTTTTTTTTTTTTAAACATCTTTATTGGGGTATAATTGCTTTACAATGGTGTGTTAGTTTCTGCTTTATAACAAAGTGAATCGGCTATACATATACATATGTTCCCATATGTCTTCCCTCTTGCGTCTCCCTCCCTCCCACTCTCCCCATCCCCCCCCTCCAGGCTGTCACAAAGCACCGAGCTAATATCCCTGTGCCTTGCGGCTGCTTCCCCCTAGCTGTCTACCTTACTACGTTTGTTATTTCCTGTTTTTGAGACAAATATGAGCCAGAGAAGTTCCACTCAGACACATGGAAGGCTGGAATGTACATTGGAGGTCATATTTCCTTGCCTTGTAGGGCTACCGGGTCTCGATAACTCATTTCATCGTCCTCCTCCTGCGCGGCAGAATTGCACTCAGGCAAGCAGGGAACCTGCCTACCTATTACTTTAGAGTTTTTAGAAAAGAATATTACATGTTCTTGGCGGTCATGCATTCCAGGCTCTCTCCATAACACATTCCAGAAAACTTGCAAGAATTTCTCCTAATGGCTCATCTAAATCCCTGCTTCTGCCCTTTAAACCCTTTAGATCTTATCTTGACCTCAGTAGAAATAGAAAATAGATGCTCACTGTGATTTGGAAAAGGCTTGTCAAGTTTTTGAAATTGCTATTTGGTTTCTCATATCCCTCACTTTCTACTCTAGAATAACTCAATCCCTGTCTTTTTTCACTTATTTTTTTTTCCCCCATAAACATTTTTGGTCCAAAGCTTTGGGGATGGAGCGTTCGTCATTTCGTTGCTCCCTTCTGATACTCCCTGGAGGTGTATATCAGCCCAACAGTGGCAAGGCCCAGGTAGGGGGTGTTCCGTGTAGTAAACCCACTGCCCAGCCCACCTGGCCGTGGGATGCTGGCTGCTGCCCTTGCCCCACCACTGCCCGCGGTTCTTTAGAAGTGATGTCCAAGGGAGTTCTGGAATTACAGTGGCTCAGCCCACTGCCACTCAGTCCAGTGGCATTCTCTCTTGTTTAAACCAGCAAAGGTTTCAACAGAAGAAAGCACTGGAAACTTTCTCCATTACCCAGAGGCTATCACCAAGAGGCCATTTCTCAAGACATTGTGTCCTCTTCTTCTGAGTTTCTTACTTGGTTTAACGCAGTCCCAGCCTGGCCAGACCTCAAAGACATACTGCCTCACCTTTAAAACTCTGTCCGGAGCTGGAACCCTCCCCCTGACACATCCTCCCATGTACAGACGTTCCTGAGTCTGACCGACAGTTAAAAGAAAAAAAGGGAGGAGAAAATGTTGCTAAGTATTAGAGGAGAAAAAAAGAATCTAATTACAGAAAAATATAAATGCCATAAAAACATTTATGTTAATCAGCCATCTAGCCCAAGAAGTATCTCCTAGGCAGCTGCTGGCTTTGCCCCTTTCTGAATCCCTGTCTCCAGCAGGGAAGGTATCAGAATATGTCACTGGGGATTGTCTTCCAGAACCTTGTCACTGTCTCTGCAAAATCAGCAGACCCCTATTCTGTCTCCCTCAGATTCCCTTGAGTCTCTGTTCACATTTAGCTTCTGGTCTGAGGGACTCTCCTCTCGGGGCGGGGGGGGTGGGGGTGGGGTCAGTGGTGCTTAACATTGGGTGGATGCCCACACAGGGAAGTGACCGCTCCACGTGGGCCCTCAGTGTCATTTGAATCACACCAAAAGCAAACCAGGGCACAGTGGGAATTAACACAGAGGGATACAGGAAAGTGGAGGCGCTCATAGAAAGATAAACCAACATCTTCCTGCCATTGTTCACTCACCACATACATAGTCCGGAACACTGACCCCAAACTTGTCATAGCCTATTTTATAACCCTGATTGCTTTCTTATGTATTGATCCAACTTCCGCAAGGTTGTAAGCTCTTGTCTGGGCTCAGGTCATCTTATTCAGCATTGCACTGCTCATAAAACCAGGGCACTTTCTACACAATGGGTGAATATTCGTTACTTGCTAAGTAGTAGATAAATGTATTCTATAACAGTAGCAACAAAATTATGTTTGTTATAGCTGTAGAGATATCTATGGTTACATTACATTAAAGTATGTAATCTGTGGAGCTATAGAGATATCTATGGTTACATTACATTAAAATGTAATCTGTGGAGATCCACTAATCTGGAATGTCTTTTTCCCCCCAGATTTATTGGGGTTATGATTGACAAAAAATGATACATATTTAACGTGAACAACGTGGTATTGTGATATCAATATGCCTATGTAATGATTACCACAATCGCGCTAATTAACATCCGCATTACCTCATACAGTTAACGCGCGTGTGTGTGGGTATGTGTGTGTGTGTGTGTGTGTGTGTCTGTCGTGTGGAATGTCTTAAAGTGGTCCAAAGTTGGGTCTGAGTTTGCCTTAGCATGGTTTTTATACTAATAAAATCAATAATGCCTGTTCACTTGTTAAATTATGTATATTAACGTGAGAATGTTTAGATATACTTTTTAAGACACCCAGTATTCAAGTTCTATAACCACTCAAGGAGATTTATTAAACAATTGGAATGCCACTTATTATCAATTGAGAGGCTAATTATTTATTCATAAAGCAATGTGCCCCTGACCCTCACCCCAAATCTCTTAGTGTGTATGGCTTTGAGAACCACAGATGTTCTTTTTCCTATTAGTAAACATGAGAGAGGTTTTGCTGCAAAGCCAGTTAAATCTGTAGGAAGGTGGCATTCCTTCCTCTGATCTCATGACACAGAAATACTTGGTTGTTCCGCTAACTCTCGGTGTGTTCCTCCCCTGGCAGGAGAAGGGGAGAAGTCGTGCAGATAAAGGGGATGAGGAAAATAGGAAAGCATGATTAGGAGGAGAGTGGCAAGAGAAATGGTCTATGAAAGAAAGAGAATGGGGTGGATGCTCTTATTGTCCTGTGGTTGGTTTTTTTTTTTGTTTTTTGCGGTACGCGGGCCTCTCACTGTTGTGGCCTCTCCCGTTGCTGAGCGCAGGCTCCGGATGCGCAGGCTCAGCAGCCATGGTGCACGGGCCCAGCCGCTCCGCGGCATGTGGGATCCTCCCAGACCGGGGCACGAACCCGTGTCCCCTGCATCGGCAGGCGGACTCTCAACCACTGCGCCAGCAGGGAAGCCCTGTCCTGTGGGTTTAAACCAGTAATTACATTTGGCCTGGAACAGAAAAATACATGTTTTCATATAACCTCAATATATCCTCTCTAATATTTACTGCCAAGACCTAAAATTTCAAGACATGACACTGAGCATTTCTAAAATGACAGAATTCTCACTCTACATCTTTCCAGTGAAATGTTATGGTTGAAAAAGCTGCCCATCAGTCTTTTAAATTAAAGGTTTATTTATTTATTTTTTTTTTGCGGTACGCGGGCCTCTAACCGTTGTGGCCTCTCCCGTTGCGGAGCACAGGCTCTGGACGCGCAGGCTCAGCGGCCATGGCTCACGGGGCCAGCCGCTCCGCGGCATGTAGGATCTTCCCGGACCGGGGCACGAACCCGTGTCCCCTGCATCGGCAAGCGGACTCTCAACCACTGCGCCACGAGGGAAGCCCCCCATCAGTCTTTTATTCTACTCCAGATGGAAAAAAAAAAAAAAAAGACCTTGTCCCAATGACCCATCTCCAAGTCTAAAGAATCTATAATTTGAACACAGTTGAGAAAGATAGTGATCAAAGTACCAGGAGAATCCCGTGCATCTCATCATTTTACTGGGGGATGCAGAAGCGGTGTCTGTCATTCCCAGCCGGCCGTCATTCTACCACACTGGCAGTTTGTCCAAAGGGTATGTAGCAGACCAGGTTGGCCTCAGGAGACAGAGCAAACCAAAAAGCAAGTCGGGCCATGTTTCAGGACCTTTCTGAATCCTGAGACCCCACTGGGAATTTTCCACAATTTTTATAGGGTCCCACCAGACGCTTCCTGCTTGCTGTCCAGCTTATAATTCTGGATAAGAAGCAGGTCCTTCCCATTGCACAACTCCTGGGGGAGCAATTCATGGGGAATCTATAGTGTTCTTTCCCCCGGCAGTGCCAGGAGAAAGTGGCTGCTAAGATGCTGCTAGTAATTAAGGACTTGGCACCTGGGGGCAGTTGCTAAGCATATACTGTTACTATAACATCCAGGTAGAACAAGTGAAATTCTTCTAGGCTCACGTGGGACTGGGAGACATTCACAGTCATATTAATACACACCACACACACACACACACACACACACACACACACACACACACACCCTGCAACTGTGGCTGGCAGGTGAGGAATGAATTGTGTCTGGGCCACAAGGGAACATGTGTTCCCAAGCCCAAAGGCCATTAACTCCATGTTAATTTAGTAAGGTGGTAGGTAGTGATAAGACCCCTAATTTATGTTCACGGATGCTTTGGGTAATGGAAACATGCTCATTAAGTATCTTTGGCCAGAGATTTTCCTGTGTAATTAGCACACATCTTAATTATACACTTGGATTTGAAGCTGGTGCTAATCTTAAAGTACTAAAAACCAAATTAGATAAAGAGAAAAGGATTAAAAGAGAGACTGCATAGCACAGAGGTTAAGAGTGTGGGCTCTGAGCCATGGCCCAGTTCAAAAACTAGCCCTGGTGTTTACCAGCCCTGCAACCTTGAAGAAGTACTTCCTGTCTCTCTGCATCTGTAAAATGGAAATAACATTGCCTAATCGTAGGGTCATGGTGAGCATCGGAAGGCTTAAGACCACTAGAAATTGTTTTGAACTGTGCTTGGCACATAAGTGCTCCGTAAATTGAGCTTATTATTATTTTAGTTGTGGCATTTTCAGAGTAATAACTCTGCAGGTGGATCATTACACAGTAGAAATTTTGAAAAGGCATAATAACAATTCAGAAATTTTATCCTAAAATGTCAAACTTGCCTACATTTCCTACACAGAAGTAAATTAATAATTTACTTTTAATTTAATTTATTAATAATTTACATTTACATATGTAATAGTTTGTTAAAATGTGTTACAGTTTGAAAATGAAGTGTCAGTAAACATTTATTGAGTACCCATAAGGGTCATGGAAAGTGATGTTATAGGAGCACGTCAGACATTAGCAGCTTTCAGGGGCTTTAATTTTAGAAGGCGGCGTGTGTTAGAAAGAGTATAAAATTTTCAAGCATTTTAGAAGGGCTGCTTTGGGTAATATGATTGTTATGTAACTGTACTCTTTTAGAAAAAGATGCAGGATGAATACACTTGGCTGAAGAATCTGCACACCGAAAATGTTTATTTTCTTGAACTATTTAAGGACCTATAAATAAATACTCAATTCCAGTGTCCCTCATGTATTCATAAAATTACACCATAAAATTAAATGTAACTGAAATGCTGAACATAATATCGATAATCTGCTCAATCAGTTGTGCTACAGGCCACAGCCTTGTGTATCAGTGCTAGAGAAAATATTAAGCATTCTTCTTCATGATATTTCATAGCATTGGCCTTAAATCAGCCATGAGAATAGACACAGCATTACAGACCAAAGGCCTAAAACAAGTGTGAATTTTATAATTAACTTGCAAGCAAATAGCATTTTTAATAAAATTTGAGAATATCACCCTTGTCTATTTCTCATCAATCAAATGATGGTTATCATCAGATGTAGTCTTATAAAGGATAAGGACATTTTAATGAACGGGAATAGTTTTAATATCTGCAAAATTATGTGAAAGAATGGAAGTAGCATTGAAGCGCTATTTCAGATCTTAGTAATAATCTTCAACATTGTTTTTAGTTTTCTTACCTGTTGAGTCCTCTGTGAGATAGGAGAGGGAAACACTATCATTCTCATTTTTCGGATGAATCACTTGAGGCTTAGAGACAAGTTTATGTGACACAGAGGCAGTTAGTCCCAAGTATCTGATTCCCCAAATGACTAATCTGTGCTATCGAGGATCTTCTCAAACTCTTATAGATACAGTCATCCATTGACCAGCATTGGGGATTATCTGCATGTTTGATTCTTTTCTTCTCCTTCTCTGTTTTGCCTAGTTTTTGAGGCATTTAGTGATTATTTTTTTCTTTGGTTCGTTCACTCATTCATTCATCAGAAGCATCTTGGTCCCCTACTGTATGCTCAGCACTGCTGAGCAGTACTTTGTCAGCCACTCTCCATTAGCATACTACATGAATAGGATACATCCGCTTTTCATTCAGACAGTTCTAAAACTCAGGTTTTTCTGCCTCTTTCATTGAAGGAGACAGTCCATGAGAAATGAAATGATCTGAAATAATTGAAATTTTTTAATTGTTTTGCTAATTTCAAACTTCTTAAAGCTAGGAATTGTATCTTGTTCATCTCTTAAGCCCGATTCCAGTATTTTATGAATGTGTGGCAGGTATGTCTGTTGTTGGATAGGGGCTTGTCTTTTATCTGAATCAGTGTTTCTGTGATGCAAGTGGTAAATGTAATATTAATGGCCATACTTACAAGCATGAATGGTTATTTTGAAAATCAAATTAATCGGTGTGGCATAGCCCTACTCTGTGTTAAATTCGTATCCTGTAAGTTTCTCACACATGTTAGAGCTAAGTTGAAGGTGTCTGGTACTTCAAGAATTTTAAAATAAATTCCTCAATAGAACGGAAAACCTTACAATTGCAAAGTAAATTATTACCATAGCTCTAAGCTCAGTTTGGCACATCTGAGCTTTCTCTATCCTTTATCCATTTATTCATTCATTCACCCATCTTCCTCATTATCTATCCATCTCCCCATTAACCCCACCCACCTGCCATCCATTCCGCAGTCCTCACATCTACCTCCCAATTCTCCCTTCCACCTCCCCAGTCTTTCTTTCCCCGTATCTATTGTAAGAACCCTCAAGAGAGATGTGAATGAAAAGCAGTTGCTGTTACACTATTTACAGTAGCCAAGACATAGAAACAACCTAAATGTCCATCGATAGATGAATAGATAAAGACATGGTACATATATACAATGGAATATTACTCAGCTATAAAAACAAATGAAATAATTCCATTTGCAGCAACATGGGTGGACCTAGAGGTTATCATACTAAACAAAGTAAGTCAGAAAGAGAAAGACAAATACCATATGATATCACTTATATGTAGAATCTAAAATGCGACACAAACGAACCTATGAAACAGAAGCAGACTCACAGACATAGAGAACAGACTTGTGGTTGCCGACGGGGAGGGGGGATAGGGGAGGGAAGGATTGGGAGTTTGGGGTTAGCAGGTGCAGACTATTGTATATAGGATGGATAAACCACAAGGTCTTACTGTTTAGCATAGGGAACTATATTCAATATCCTGTGATAAACCATAATGGAAAAGAATATGAAAATATATATATATATGTATAACTGAGTCACTGCTGTACAGCAGAAATTAATACAACATTGTAAATCAACTATACTTCAATAAAATTTGTTTAAAAGCAGTTGCTATTAAAGTTAATACTGATTCTTTGGTTTTATGATGAACACACTATTTATTGTCCAAAACGTGGTACTTTTAGGAGTAAACAGGGCACTTACTAATAAGCATGCTGGGAAACAAGCATAAACCAGGACTGTTCTGGGTAAATCAGAATATGGTCACTTGTAATACATTCTACTAAAATTCTAAAGTGGTATTCTTGTACCGTATTGTGATATCTTTTACTTATAGGCTATATGACATGTGAAATGTTTATTTATAGTAAAAATATAGAGTAGGAGAGATTTTTAAGGATTGTGTAATGGTATAACTCACACCTGAATTTTTTAATAGCATTAATTCCTGTACGTTTACTGGTTAGTGCCCCAATTTGGAATCATCCAGATATTTCATTTCTTCCCTTCTGTTGCCTTTCTTTGGGGTTGATTAGCTCGCATTCATTCAGTGGAAATCGGTAAGTCACTTTGTGTAGGCATAGCATTTACCAAGGTGCCATGGGGGCTGTAAAAGAAGAGGAACACCCCATCTTTGCGCCTCAGCAGTTCACAGTATAGCCGGGGACATCGGTGGGTCTAACAGCACAAAATAACTACTCTGAGTAAAGCAAGTGGTTGCACGTGGACCACAGCAGGAAGAGTAAGTGGTAGAGAAGCACCAGAGAGGAATAAGTAAAGGGCCGGAGAAAGCTAATTAGAGGGAGCAGAGACAGCACTAAGGTAATATAAGCTCAATGGGGCGAGTCTAGCCCTTGTTGCCAACTCTTCGGTGGGTAATAGGTGGGAATTATTGGCTTATATAAGATTTAGTTGAGGCATATGTAACTTATTAGCATCTGAAATAATTTATCCTTCCTCTGAGCTCTTAACTCTATTTTACATATACTAGCTGTGTAGTCTTGGACAGATTTCTTGACCCTTCTGGTCTGCTTCCTCTTTATAGAATGAGAATCGTAATACTACCTAGTCATAAAATTGTTAACGTGGTTAATTTATAAAAAGCACTTAGGACAGTGTCTGGTATCAGAAAACTATTGAAAAGGGGCTGTTCCTACTAGTATAGCAAGACATCCTTAGAGGAAAAGTACGCTTTAATCAATATAAGTCAATATTTGCTTGCAATTTACCTCATGTAAGGTATGCCAAACATAATCTTTCTTTAATTCCTTTTTTTTGGTGTGGTGCCACTTACTGATTTATTTATTTAATTCCAGTTTTCCTGAGATGATAATTGACCTACAGCACTGTATTAAAGTGTACAGCATAACGATTTGACTTACATACGATATGAAATGATTATCCCAATCAGATTCGTGAACGTTCGGCATCTCATGGGTACAAAATGAAAGAAATAGAATTTTTTTTTTCTTGTGATGCAAACTCTTAAGATTTACTCTTAACATTTGTATATAACATACAAAAGTGTTGTGCTGGGCTTCCCTGGTGGCGCAGTGGTTGAGAGTCTGCCTGCTGATGCGGGGTACACGGGTTCGTGCCCCGGTCTGGGAAGATCCCACATGCCGCGAAGCGGCTGGGCCCGTGAGCCGTGGCTGCTGAGCTTGCGCGCCCGGAGCCTGTGCTCCGCAACAGGAGAGGCCACAACAGTGAGAGGCCCACGTACCACAAAAAAAAAAAAAAAAAAAAGTGTTGTGCTTTAGACGGTATTTATCATGCCAAACATAATCTTAATTTGCCCTGTTTATAATTTTTTTTTTTTTTTACAGCTCGAAAGTCCAAGAAGTTGGGGAAGTTAAAAGGGATTCACGAGGAACAGTCACAGCAGCCTCCACCTCCCCCCCCACAGAGCCCAGAGGAAGGAACTACGTACATTGCACCTGCACAAGAGCCGTCCGTCAACTCAGCGCTGGTTCCTCAACTCTCCACAATTTCCCGAGCGCTCACACCTTCCCCTTCCATGGTCCTTGAAACCATCGAACCCGAGATTGTGTATGCAGGCTATGACAACTCCAAACCAGATACAGCCGAAAATCTGCTCTCCACCCTAAACCGCTTAGCAGGCAAACAGATGATCCAAGTCGTGAAGTGGGCGAAGGTAATTCCAGGTAGGATGGCCTCGCGTTTCAGGGTCTGCGTCCTGAACTAGGCACGTCAGGGCAACAGAGCGTACCGTGTGCAACAGTGCGATTGAGTTTGCTTTCTGTTCGATCCCGACAGCCAGTTTTTTACTCGATGTCAAATGAATCAAGTGTGTAGAAGAAAAATCTGGTGAATATGCTCATTTCTCTTGAGAAGTTAGAGTTAAGGGTTCTATTGTTAATAGAACAATAGAACATTGTTCTATTGTTCTGTTAATAGAACATACCCATTTCTTATGTTGAGGATTGAAATGGAAAGTTTCATTCCAGTAATATTAATAAGGCAAAACACATTCTAGTTGCCAAAGCAAGAATTAAGCCCATTATTAGCAGCTCGTAGCCAGGGCTACTCTAAGCCCTAGACCAGGTAAATCAAGACATATATGCACTACTATATATAAAATAGATAACTAATAAGGACCTGCTGTATAGCACAGGGAACTCTACTCAATACTCTGTAATGGCCTATATGGGAAAAGAATCTAAAAAAGAGTGGAGGGCCTCCCTGGTGGCGCAGTGGTTGAGAGTCTGCCTGCCGATGCGGGGGACACGGGTTCGTGCCCCTGTCCGGGAAGATCCCACATGTCGCGGAGCGGCTGGGCCCGTGAGCCATGGCCGCTGAGCCTGCGCGTCCGGAGCCTGTGCTCCGCAACGGGAGAGGCCACAGCAGTGAGAGGCCTGCGTACCGAAGAAAACAAATAAAATTAAAAAATTAAAAAGAGTGGATATATGTATAACTGATTCACTTTGCTGTACAGCAGAAACCAACACAATATTATAAATCAACGATACTCCAATAAAAATTAATTTAAAAAAAAAGACCTCTCAGATAGGCTGTAGGGGCCTCTGAAAGAGTCTTTCTGAAAATATCTTACCTCCATAACCCTTTAATTTGTCCTTGAAATTCCTACTTTAGTCAGTTTTATGCTGTAGCATTTTATTAATAAGGCTCCTATTAATCTACAGAAACATTGCTCAGAATTGTGATCACATTGTCCCAGTTCATTAATCCCAAGCAGTTTCTTAGATGCCCTGTGGTCAACCAGCAGCCGTAAGACAAAAGTCTGGGGAAAGCTCTGATGACTGACTCTTTGAAGGGGAGCTTGCCCAGCTGAAACTATATACAAACAGAAGAATACCCTGGTGCCCCTGGGAGTACAGAGGGTGAGAAAAGAAACAAAAGAAGGGCCTGAGGCCCAGAAAGGAAGACTGTGGGTAAGGCAGGACAGCATCAAGGATGCTTATTCTGCCTCAGAAGTCTGTTGAAGTCTGGCATTATCCCAGCCTAGGGGAAGCTAGGAATAAGACTTTTTCAATCACTGCAAACTCATGTAAAGTAAAATCTTCCACCAGTATTGCAGATATGCGAGAGTTGATGTCATGAAATTATCTTTTATCTTGTATTTTGAAGTTATTCATTGTGAGTAGGATGAAGCAAGTGGTACAGATGAATACAAATTCTTTCAGTCTAACTAAGGGTTGTAGACCACTGTCCACAGTGAAACTCCCAGAACATCTTAGTTTTTTTTGCCTTGGCAGTTTACCCTCATTGACAGTTTAAGGTGGATTTAACATTAAATGTTGAACAGGACCAGGTCCACGATAGGTGCTCTGTAAATAACTGTGGAATTGATTTGAGTCAATGAGAGTAAGGGGGCAGTTTGGGGTTGACTTACGAAGCTTCTTCCTGGAATGTTCTTAAATGCTAAGTGTATTTTTGTGATGAATTGTTCTCTTCTCCAGGATTTAAAAACCTGCCTCTCGAGGACCAAATTACCCTCATCCAGTATTCTTGGATGTGTCTGTCATCATTTGCCTTGAGCTGGAGATCGTACAAACATACGAACAGCCAATTTCTCTATTTTGCACCAGACCTAGTCTTTAATGAGTAAGTACCTATTAATTAGCCTTCATAAAATAAACCGAAGAGTTATTCGCTATGCTCTTTTATGATTTCTAAACAGATGTACCTTTGTGAAAGAATCCACTGATACGTTTTTTAAGAGTTTAAAAGCTATCATTTGAGAACTTAAAAATGACTTTTTTACAAAATTATCATGCACGTATCTGAGTATATATAGATCAGTGTATATAGATCTCACATGATAGTATGTGGGAATTGTCCCAAAGAGTGATGATCCAATTGGCTCCCAAAACTCGATTGGTACAAGCCACAATTAATAGAATACAATCTCTTCTGGTATCTACTCCAGTTGGGAAGACTGTCTGATTTCTAGGAAATGTGAATGTATAACGTGCCAGTTTTTGAGCACAGTCATGTAATGATTCTTTTGTTAATAGTATACATCTGCTCAGTATGTTTTCATGACAATCATAATTACCCTTCTTTGTGATCATAAGAGAAGCCAAACTGTTATTCTGTAGTGAAACATTTTTAGGTTTATGATGCATTTTAAAAAGATTGAAAGAATAGTACTAGATTTTTCTTTGGCCGTGAATTCCTCCCTATGTGAAGTTTACATTTTAATATTGTTTGCATTCTACATTAGCACATTTCGTGCATGTTTATATCCAGCCATGCTTCTTTGTAACTGTTGGGTCAAGAAACAGATAAATTAAAAAGGAACATTTGAATGATGATAGTAACCACAGCCATATTCTAACAGATGGCTGTCTCTCAAGATATGAAAATTAGGGGTTTTTCAATAGGGAAGGAAGCAGATGAGAAATGGATTGGTGATAAAAGAGAGAAAAGGAACGTGAAAGATTCAAAGTGGACATGTAGTGCCAAAATACCTAAATTGTACCGGTAGTAGTTGCCCTGAGAGTATCACTTCATCCAAATATGGTGGACCTGGGAGGCAGTTTTAGTCCAAGATAAATTAGGAGCATCAGTTGTTGGTTCTTGGGGTGACCGTTCTTTGGGCAATTAGTCAAAACAAATAATTCTACTAGTGCATAAATTTTCATGCTTCAGAAGCATGAAGTGAGGCCAAACAACTGACAGGCACATTTTAATTTACTTGTTTTCCTGAATAATCAGCTGATATTATTAAATAGTAAGACTTTTTAAAAATGGTCTATAAACCGAAAGGAAAACATATTTGGATTCCCTGGTGGTCCAGTGGTTAGGACTCTGCACTTCCACTGCCGGGGGCCTGGGTTCGACCCCTGGTCAGGGAACTGACAGATCTGCAAGCTGTTCAGTGTGGCCAAAAAAAAAAAAAAAAAAAAAAAACAACGAAAGCATATTAAGGAGGTTCTTTGTTTTAAGAGGACATGTGGGTAAATACGAATCTCTATTGGTGCCATCCAGAGTGTCTCCTTTAGATTTTGTTTTAATAGAAGATTCATTTAACCTTATTCAGTGAATCTGTTGATTCTTTGTAATAAAATATGTATAATATAAAATTTTCCACTTTAACCATTTTTAGTGCACAATCAGTAACATTAATTGCACTGACATTGTTGCACCACCATCATCACTATCCATCTCCAGTACTTTTTTCATCATCCCAAACAGGAACTCTGGACTAGTTAAGCAGTTACTCGACATCCTCCTTTCCCCCAAAGCCCTGATAACCTCTGGTCTATAAATTTGCCTATTCTAGATATTTCATATAAATGGAACCATATAATATGTGTCCATTTTTTGTCTGACTTATTTCACTTAGCGTAATGTTTTCAAGGTGCATCTTTATTGTAGCATGTATC
The DNA here is from genome assembly GCF_008692025.1 of Phocoena sinus. Taxonomy (NCBI): domain Eukaryota; kingdom Metazoa; phylum Chordata; class Mammalia; order Artiodactyla; family Phocoenidae; genus Phocoena; species Phocoena sinus. The sequence goes on from NC_045767.1 coordinate 112,335,082, forward strand.
AGAATTTCATTTCATGGCTGAATAATATTCCGTTGTACGTATGTATAGAATGGACCTCATCGTTTGCAGATTCTATAGTTGTGCATTGACCTTCTGGCACATTTATTTGTAACCCCAAAGTCAGTATTTGCAGCACAGAGAGGCCGTAAGTTTGAGGTACTCAGCATGTACATTTCAGCTGAGACTCTGCCTTCTTGTTTCAGCTCTCATAGTGTAAACAAGTGTCTTTTCCATGGTCTATTTAGTGCCATGTTTTTTGCATTGTTGTGCTTTTTGCTGGTGATTTCACTGGTTAAAATGACCCACAAGCAGCGTGCCAGAGCGCTGTCTAGTGTTCCTAAGTGCAAGAAGGCTTTGATGTGCCTTAGGGAAAAAATACAGGTGTTATACATAAGCTTCTTTCAGGCATGAATGACAGTGCTGTTGGCTGTGAGTTCAATGTTAATGAATCAATAATATACGTTAATAAGGTGTCTTACAGAAATACACATAAAACAAGATTATGTATAGATCAACTGATGAAAATGTTATGATCAGTGTCTACTACAACTTTATAGAATATAATTACCGTACTTATTTTTACCAAATAAAGAGAATTGATCACATTTTGTTTATCCGTTCACGGACACATGGGTCGTTCCTGCCTTTGGCTATCACGGTTAATGCTGCTCTAGACATTTGCATATGAGTATCTGTTTGAATCCTGATCTCATCGCTTTTGGGTATACACCTGGCAGTGGAATTGCTGGGGCATATGGTTACTCTACATGTAACTTTTGAGGAACCACTGAACTGTTTTCCTCAGCAGTTGCACAATTTTACATTCCCACCCTCAGTGTACAAATTAAAAAGAGCAGCAAGAGTTCCAATTTCACCACATCCTTGCTGACACTCGTTTTCTGGGTTCTTGGTTTTGTTTTTTGCTTTTTTTAATAGCTATACTAGTGGGTATGAAGTATTGGGGGGTTCTTTGGTTTGTTCTTCTTGAAATATATTTGTCATATAACATTGTGTAAATTTAAGGTATACAACATGTTATTTGACACATTTATATGTAATATGATTGCCATTGCAGCAGTAGTTAGCACCTCTGTCGCATTACATAATTATCATTTCTTTTTCTGGGTGGGAGTAACTAAGATCTTGTCTTTTGGCCAGTTTGTTTATTATCATATGGTATTGCTGTCTGTATTCACTGTACGGTGCATTAGATCTCCAGGACTTACTTGTCTACCGGTTGCAACTTTGTCCCCTGAAGCAACATCCCTCCTCTTCCCCCATCCCCCGGCAGCCACCGTTCTATTCTCTGTTTGCTCAAGCTTGGCTCCTTTAGATTCCACATATAAGTGATATCTTCCAGTATTTGTCTTTCTCTGCCTGACTTATCTCATAGTAGGTGTGAAGTACTGTCAGTGTGGTTGTGATGTACACTTCCCTCGTGACTACGGAGGTTGTGCATCTTTTCATAGACTTTTTGGCCATTTGTATATCTTCTTTGGAGAAATATCCATTCAAGTCCTTTGCCCATTTTTAATTAGGTTGTTTGTCTTTTGTTCCTGAGTTGTAGGAGTTCTTTATGTATTCTGGATGGTAAACTCTTATCAGATATATGATATGTATGTTTCTCCCATTCTGTGGGTTGTCATTTCACCCTCTTGATAGTGTCCTTTGATGTACTTTTAAAATTAAAGTTTTTAATTTTAATGAAGTTCAGTTCATCTATTTTTTGTCATTGTTTGCTATGCTTTTGGTGTCATCGATTAATTTTTAATTGTGTGTAAACATCCAGGTGTACAGGTTTCAAAGTCCAAAATTGTAAGAATCCTTTTTCACAAATGAAACTTAGGGGGACGCACCTTATATCTGAAGCCTGTACACCTTCAAAATTAATGTCATTGAAAAAAATTAATTTTGAAAATTGTCTTTGGAAATTAATGTCATCGAAGGCTTTTAGAAGTAAATAAGAAACCAAAAAAAAAAAAGAAAAGGTCATATAAGCTCTATGCATGTCTATTGTAGAGAATGTTAATAGATATAAAATGGAAACCAAAAAAAATTGCTTTCTGATGTTCCAAGTAGTTAAATAGTATGATATTATATAATTGTTACAGTGAACATTTATTTTTTTTGCGGTACGCGGGCCTCTCACTGTTGTGGCCTCTCCCGTTGCGGAGCGCAGGCTCAGCGGCCATGGCTCACGGGCCCAGCCGCTCCGCAGCATGTGGGATCCTCCTGGACCGGGGCATGAACCCGTGTCCCCTGCATCGGCAGGCGGACTCTCAACCACTGTGCCACCAGGGAAGCCCTAGAGTGAACATTTTGTTCCCTATTCTTAAAACTTTTGACCTCAACCCCAGCCTAGGCTTAAGTTTTCTCTCAACTAGAAAGAACAGGGCAGAGCTGTGTTTTTCAAAGGGGGAGGGAGGACCTACTCCCAGGAAACATTTGGAAATGACATAAAGCCTTTTGGTCAAATCCCCAAAATTGCCTGTACCTCAGACCCTTTGCCAAAGGGAAGGAAACTGTCTGGCATTTTGTGCAAGGGAGTAATGCATGCTGTTCAACTGAGGATAGAATGCACTGGTGGAACCCTCCCTTGTTTTCCCACCCACCCTCAACTGTCTTGGACCCCCTCTCACCTGCATTGGCAGATCTTTTTAAGCATCTGTGTCCTTCCCTTGTTTGATTGGCACCTCCTCCTTGAAATCACAGACTCTGTCTTAATCATTTTTTAATTTCCAGCCCGTGGCATTGTGTCCAGGACATAGCAGGTACTCCATAAATATTTGGTGAATAAATGAATTATTGAGCAAATGAACCAACAACCTATTAGTCATTCTAGAAGGGGTTTTCTAGGTTATCATTGCTAGTTACAAGGGTGAAGCTTATGATCAAGAAGTGTGATGCGGGGAAGCGTTTTCACCAACAGAGACGTTGCTATATTTAAAATGGTGAAGAAAACTTGAATAGTTGATCATGTGTGTTTGCCTTCAACTGTGAAATGGATCTGAAAGTTCCCAAAGATCTTATCCTTCAGCTGTGTACCAGATTCATTAGAGTTGGAGGAAAGATGCGAAGTAGAGAATAATTAAGGAAAACATTCTTTCTAAGTTTTTATTAAACATTGGGGTGAAGATATGAGTTAATACTTTAAATTAGAATAGTACTTTTCTTATTATGAACTTAAAACTTTTCAAATATGTATTAAATGATTCATTATTCAATTTCACCTTGAAACAGCTTTTCATATGTGGCTCCAGATCACTGCAAGTATTCAAATGTCTTATCAATTTCAATACACGTATTAAAACTCCCATTTAAGCCTGAAATGAAATTTCTTCAATTTTTTAAAAATTTCTGAAATGAAGGTTTAGTATTACGCTCTTTTAAGTGTCAGCCAATATTTTAGAATTAAAAGCATATATATTATTAATTTTATTGAAATATAGTTGATTTACAATGTTGTGTTAATTTCTGCTGTACAGCAGTGACTCAGTCATGGATAATATATATATTCTTTTTCATATTCTTTTCTCTTATAGTTTATCACAGGATATTGAATATAGTGCCCTGTGCTATACAGTAGGACCTTGTGGTTTATCCATCCTATGTATAATAGTTTGCATCTGCTAACCCCAAACTCCCGATCCTTCCCTCCCCCATCCAGCCTCCCCCTTGGCAACCACCGGTCTGTTCTCTATGTCTGTGAGTCTGTTTCTGCTTCGTAGAAAGGTTCGTTTGTGTTGTATTTTAGATTTCACATATAAATGATATCATATGGTATTTGTCTTTCTCTGTCCGACTTATTTCACTTAGTATGATAATTTCTAGGTCCATCCATGTTGCTGCAAATGGCATTATTTCGTTCTTTTTAATTGCTGAGTAATATAGAATTAAAAGTATATTTAAAAGCATGTTTATATTGTTTCAAGTCAGAGCCCAATAAAAAAATGTATTTTCGATGATCTTTCACTGCCTTTGTGGTTCTGAGACTGTTGGTGATTATTTCGGTTCAGAGACTGTTGGTGAGAGAGAGAGTTTAAGTCTTAGTGCCACTTTCTGAGTCCCTCGGGGGAGTGCTGAGTGTGACTCCTGGGAGGGCAGTGTTTGCCCAGCTCATCAGTGAGGGGAGGGGAGCTCAGCCCACACTGCCCTCTATGCTCAGTGCTGGCTGTGTGATGGCAGCACCAGTAGAAAACCATAGGACTTAGTTATCAGTCATTTCAGGCCATGTTTCCGTGGAGCGATGCCCGTCCCTGTTGTGTCCCCACTGGGGACCATGGTGCTGCCATAGCCCAGCTGTCCTTAGTGAGTGGCTCTCCCCAAGGCCAGTCTGCCAACAGGACAGTCTCCTTAAGGTCCCTCTGCACCTAAGGCCCTAAAGTTCCAGTAGTCTTGGCTCACTCGTGCTGTGTGTTCCAGGCCATGTCCCTTTTGCAGGGATCAGAGTGTCCCCACAGGGACCCAGGGGTTGGCACGCCCCGCCCTCGCCTCCTGAGGGGGCTGGTTGATATTCCTGAGCCATAGGAGATGACTTCTTTGCCTGGACCCTTGGCTCCAGCAGGGTTAGGACAAGGGGCAGAGGTGCTGATGAGAGAGCCAGAGGGTGGGATGAGCCTGATTCAGCATCCCCTGCACTGGCTCCATCTGCTTTCCCCCATCTGTCCCCAGCCTCTCTTTCCCTCCTCTGTTCCCTTGCTGCTGCTTTCGGATAGGATTTCTTACTTCCCTCCGCTTATGGGGACACTGAACTGTGTAGTTTCTGTGTTTCTAGTCTCTGACCGCCTCCCTTTCCCTCTCCCCTCCCTACTGTCTCACTTCCTTCCCCCCCCCCGCCCCCTCTCCTTCCTTCCTCCTCTCCTCTCTTCTGTGTCTGTCTCTCTCACACACACATACACACGTACCCCTACACCTCTTTTCCTGCCACTGAAAAATCAGCAGCCTTCTGAGATTTCCATTGTTTTGCTTTCTTGTTTACTTCTGGGTCAATTTAAGGGAGTAAACTATAAAAGAAAAGAAGTCCTCTTTCTGTCTCCACTGGACCCTCCAACACCCCAGGCCCTGTACCAGCAGCTGGAGGGCCAAGGTGTTTAGCAGAAGGGGCTGAGCACTTGGCTTGCTGGGCAGGACTCAGAGCCCCCCCTTTAGATGGTGCACGAGCTGCCTGTCTCCTCACACTTCCCACACCCCCTGCCCTTGTGCCCTTCGTCATCCATGCCCGGCCTCTGTAGATGGCTGAGTTTGAGACTCCTGAATAAGGAAAAACAATGTCACAAATAGAGAACGGTCATTCCTTGTCTGCAAGGGACAGAAGCATCGCAGAATGGAACTATCTTTCTTTTGCACAAAACTAGGTATAAAGGACATCTTGCCACCTGAAGGAGGCCAGGCAGAGGGGACTGCAGGAGAGGGTGCAGTGGGGTCTGAGGAGGTTTTGTAAGTGACAAACAAGAAATAATTAGTTATATATGAGGGCAGAGAAAATGTAGGTACAGTCCCAAAACAGGAGGTGTTTCTTTTTCTTCTTTTTTTTTCTAATGATTATCTTGGTTTTTCTTTTTATTATTATTTTTGGCTGCGTCAGGTCTTAGTTGTGGCACGCAGGCTCTCTAGTTGAGGCGTGCGGGCTTAGCTGCCCCACAGCATGTGGGATCTTAGCTCCCCAACCAGAGATCAAACCCACGTCCCCTGCTTTGAAAGGTGGATTCTTTACCACTGGACCACCAGGGAAGTCCCCCTTTTTCTTCTTTTTTCAACAATATTTCTTCCCCTTTATCAACCTAGCATGATGATGAGAAGTAGAGTTGGGAATTAAAAGTTACTTCCAGATATGTCAGCAGAGGAGGTGAGGGGAGGGAAGTTCTTTTTTTTTTTTACCTGTTTTTTTTTTTTTTTCTTTTCTTTTCTTTTTTTGCGGTACACGGGCCTCTCACTGTTGTGGCCTCTCCTGTTGCGGAGCACAGGCTCCGGACGCGCAGGCTCAGAGGCCATGGCTCACGGGCCCAGCCGCTCCACGGCATGTGGGGTCTTCCCGGACCGGGGCACGAACCCGTGTCCCCTGCATCGGCAGGCGGACTCTCAACCACTGCGCCACCAGGGAAGCCCGGGGAGGGAAGTTCTTGAAGGAATGGGTAAGCTGCTCACATCAAGAAAAGTTCATCACAGGGAATTATATTCAATATCCCGTAATGGATAAGAATATGAAACCATAATGGAAAAGAGTATGGAAAAAAATAGAAATATATGTATAACTGAATCCCTTTGCTGTACAGCAGAAACTAACACAACATTGTAAATCAACTCTACTCCAATTAAAAAAAGAGAAGTTCCTGAGAGGAGCGTGCAAGGGACAGGGAGCTCCCTTACCTGAGAAAAATGAGTGCGCTAAGGAGAGCAGTCTTAATTTAAAGCTAGAATCGCAGGTAGATATTCTTACTCACTCCTTGTCCTGTCTTGTTTTTCCCCATCCACGCCTCTCATTTTGGACCACCCTGGGGAGGAGGAGATAAGTGATGTTCACTCAGTGTGTTCGTTCGACAGATACTTCTTGAGCGACTTAAATACACTAAGCACTGTTCTAGGCACCAGGAATTCAACAGTGAGCAAAACATGGGGCTCCCGCTCTAGTGGCAGGTGGGGGGTGTCATGGGAAAAGTGAAGGCAGCGTCATGAAGAAATCCCACCTGCCGTATCCCCAGAGAATATGACTCAGGTAATATACCATCATCCTCATATAGGACCACAAAAAAGTGGTATTGAAAATAGTAAGGGGCAGTTTGAAGGAATTCTCTCAGAGGATTTGCTAGCGCCCTTGGTTAGCCCCACTGATGACCTTTTGGTGCTTTGAAGGATCTAAGGTCATTCCTGACTCAGGCCCTTCACACTTGCTGTTCGCTCTGTGAAGGAGGATGGTGCGTTCTCACCTTGTCGCTCAGAGTATTGCTATTCAGACAGATTTTGCCCGACCGCCAGACCTAGGGTATATACCCTCCCTGACCACCTTACCCAATCCCTCCCATCATATCACATGTGTATTTTCTCTGTAGCAGGTCCCCTGACCCCATAACGTAGGCTCAGGGAGGGGAGGAAGCTGGCCTGTGTGGTACACCTTTGCATGGCCAGCACCTAGGATACTGTCTGGCATTAGTAAGTACTTGATGAATTAATTAATTTTATTTTTTTTCTGTTTCTTTAAAACTTTTACTGGAGTATAGTTGATTTGCAATGTTGTGTTAGTTTCAGGGGTACAGCAAAGTGAGTCAGTTCTACATATACATATGTCCACTCTTTCTTAGGTTCTTTCCCATATAGGCCATTACGGAGTACTGAGTAGAGTTCCCTGTGCTGTACAGTAGGTTCTAATTAGTTATGCTTAACAGGGAGGGAAAGGGGAGGGATAACTTAGGAGATTGGGATTGACATATACACACTACTGTATATAAAATGGAGCTAATTAATTTTAAAATGCTATTTTCAGCATTATTTTCCCACATAAACTCTATGCCAACCAAATTAACCTTCCTCTTCCCTTTGTCCTGTCTTTCCACTGCTGTGCCTTTGCTCCTAACATTTTCCTTTCCCCTCCCCCAAGCCCAACCCAAAGGATGCTTCCTCTCCAATCACTTCTCTTACCATGAAAGTCAATAGTGACTTGTTCCCCCCAAACTGTTTTTATCTGTGTCAATTTTTTCTATATCAGTCCTTTGGTACTTTGTGTTTTACTGTGTGTGTGTGTGTGTGTGTGTGTGTGTGTATTTACACATACATTTTTACTCCAGATATACTGTAAACTCCTAGAATTCAGGAAGTATTTTAAATTTTTTCCTTAATGTCTAGCAAAATGCTTTCTACATAATTGGCACTCAGTGATGATTTGGGGGGTTGGTAATGAGTCTTCTTTCCAGTACAAGGGTCAGAAGCAAGATTTTTGATGTGGGTTGACCCTACAGTGCTTTTAAGGCTTGGCATGTAAACTTGATGAAAAGGATTTCCCTTTCAAGGTTGACTTCAAGAGCACTGCTGTAGGTTAATATTTCTTGCGTGGCGTTTCTTGTAGTGTACTTGAGAAATTTCCTAAGTAGTTAATGAAGCTGGGTAATTGCCAGTATACTACGAAATTAAAGCAAAACAAATAGGAGACTGCAAATGGAATGAACTGTTTAAGCTATTTATAACTATATTGGAATCACAGAATAGTGGTGATGCAAGAAATATGTGCCAGCTTTATTCTGGCTAACTAGAGGGAGCTATTTTTCGTTTCGAGTAAAAGTCAAAACCAGTTTAAGATCATATGTTATGTTTAAAAGACTTAGTGTGGCTAATATTAGCATGTTGTTCTTCAGTTCAGTTAATGTGCTCAAGGACTTTGGTCTCTTCAGGTAAAAATACTCTTCAATACAAAATAAACTCACTGGAGTATAATTCTTTATTGAAAAACTGATAGAGAAAAATTAGTCTTGATTCAGTGATTATGTTGCAAGATGGGGCAGGTGGCAAGGAATGGATTAACCAACTAACACACTAAGGAGGGCTCCAGGCTTCCCCCCTTGACACAAATCATAAGACACAAAGATGGTAGCTTTTTTTTTTGGCTGTGTTGGGTCTTCGTTGCTGCGCATGGGCTTTCTCTAGTTGCGGCGAGCAGGGGCTACTCTTCATTGCGGTGTGTGGGCTTCTCATTGCAGTGGCTTCTCTTGTTGCGGAGCACAGGCTCTAGGCGCGCGGGCTTCAGTAGCTGTGACTCGCAGGCTCAGTAGTTGTGGCTTGTGGGCTGTAGAGTGCAGGCTCAGTAGTTGGCACATGGGCTTAGTTGCTCCGTGGCATGTGGGATCTTCCCGGACCAGGGCTCAAACCCCTGTCCCCTGCATTGGCAGGCTGATTCTTAACCACTGCACCACTAGGGAAGCTCCAGAGATGGTAGCTTTTTTTTTTTTTTTTTACATCTTTATTGGAGTATAATTGCTTTACAATGGTGTGTTAGTTTCTGCTTTATAACAAAGTGAATCAGATATACATATACATATGTTCCCATATCTCTACCCTCTTGCGTCTCCCTCCCTCCCACCCTCCCTATCCCACCCCTCTAGGTGGTCACAAAGCACCGAGCTGATCTCCCTGTGCTATGCAGCTGCTTCCCACTAGCTATCTATTTTACATTTGGTAGTGTATATATGTCTATGCCACTCTCTCACTTTGTCCCAGCTTACCCTTCCCCCTCCCCGTGTCCTCAAGTCCATTCTCTAGTAGATCTGTGTCTTTATTCCTGTCTTACCCCTAGGTTCTTCATGACATTTTTTTTTCTTAAATTTCATATATGTGTGTTAGCATATGGTATCGCTTTGACAGTGCCCCTCTGGATTGAAGGAGGAGAACATACCTGCTGTGTCTTGATATATAAAGTATTTTCTGAACTTGTGTCTTTAGATACTTCTAGAACCCAAACTAGGTCACATGATTATCCATTTTTATTGTATCACACACGAGAGATGATTTTGGTTTTATATCCCTCACTTCCACTGATGAAACCCTAAGCTAATTTAATAAGGTTGTGTTTTGGGCAGGCTCTGAAGTGGTTATTTAATTTTTCTTAAGTTCTGAGATTGATACTTTTCTGAAAGAAACAAGTGGAGAAGGGAGAGAAACCAAAAAAGAGGTCATACGTGGAGACCCTCCACCTCCTTATTTAAAACTCATCTGTGTATCTGGGTCATTAGCACTGCAGCAGGAATGTCGCCCCAGTCAACGTACACAGTGATGGGTGTTGCAAGCTTTGTCTAGCTGGACCCGTCTTCTGTGCCCGTCCCCCTTGGAATGGACACTGCCTCAATAGAATCAATGGAATGAGTAGTTTATAAACTCCTAACTCCCGTTCTGCTACAGGCATGGTGTCCCTCTCTGTCTTAGGCACCTCAGGCTGCTGTAACAAAACCCCATAGATGGGGTGGTTTAAACAGCAGACCCTTATTTCTCATAGTGCTAGAGGCTAGAAGTCCAAGATCAGGATGCCAGCATGGTCAGGTTCTGCTGAAGGCTTTCTTCCTGGCTTGCAGAGAGAAGGCTGCCTTCTCACTGGCCTCACATGGTGGAGAGAGTCAGCTCTAATGTCTCTCCTGCTTCTTGGAAGGGCACTAATCCTGTCATGGGGGCTCCACCCTCATGACCCTAAATGCCTCCCCAAAGCCCCACCTACTGATACCATCACATTGGGGGTTAGAGCATCAACATATGGGGGTGGGAGGAGATGAACATTCAGTCCATAACACTCCATTTACATGGATACTAGAGAGCAAAAGTAATAATCAAGTAGTTTACAGGGGTTATTTGAAGGATTATGGGCTTATGCTGAAAGCTGGTGAAAGGCATCAAGCTGAAGGCCATCTCCCACACATCATCCTATTTCATCTTCACAGCTCTGTGACATGGGAATTTATTACCCCTCTTTCAAAGATTAGGTGACAGAGGCTCAAAGTTTTGAGCCCCAGTGTCTCTCAGTCCAAAACTCAGAATTTTTCAACTACGTCAAGGCTTATACCTTGACCATGGAACTTGATTTTTCAGGCAGTTAGGCCTAGTGGACCATTGGGTGGTTTCAGAGACTGTATGTATTTGGAAACTTTACTGACCAATCATGTATCATCTTTCATAAGAGTTACTCTCTAAAATGGGTGAGAATATGCCCAATGTATAAAGAACACAAATGGAAAATAAAATATTCTTAGAAAAACTGGAACTTTGGTTCAGAGTGTGACTTAGTCCTCCAAATCTGTTTCCTTCCTCTCTGATATCACAACAGTATTTCAGAGCTCCATTGTTGAAGACCAGGGGCTCAGTCCCTAACCTTGCTGATAAGTCCCTCAGTGTTGTCAAGTGAATGAGTTAACTTCACTAGACCCTTGTCTCCCTTCTGCAGAAGGAGGGAATTGGATGAGATCAACAGTTCACAAACTTTTTGTTCGCAGGACCCCCTTTATGCTCTTAAAATCATCAAGGATCCCAAAGAGCTTTTGTTTATGTAAGTTATGGCTATTGGTATTTACTCGTATCAGAAATTAAGACAGAAATTTTTTAAAATATTGATTTATTGATTCATTTTAAAAGAAAATTAACCTATTACATATTACATAAATAGCAAGACAAAATAGCATAAACATTTTATGAAAAATAACTGTTTTTTTCAAAACAAAAAAAAATTAGAAGAGTAGCATTGTTTTGCCTTTTTTTGCAATTCCTTCAGTCTCACTTAAATGAAGACAGTTGCACTCTCTTATCTGCTTCTTACATCCAGCCAGTTGTGACTGGTTGTTCGGCCAAAGTGTCGGAAAAAGATTCAGCCTCACGCAGATGTATAGTTGGAGAAAGAACCTCTAGGAATCCTGGAAAGGGTCCTGGGGACACCCCCGCATCCTCAGACCACATTTGGAGAACCACTTGTCTAGGTGATGTTTAAAACCCAACCCAGACTCTAATTCTGCTTGGCTTTCAGGAAGCTTCAGTCAAGGTCCAGATCTCTGTTTCCTCATTTAATTATCTACATTTCCCACACTGGAGAATCAAAGCTCAGTAGAACATCGTCTCTGTGCTTAAAGGGCTCTCCGTCTAGTAGCAGGATACTTATGGGGCCTGCCATGTGCCATTAGCTCTACTTGATGCTTTGATATGAACCACTCGTTTATAGACAATCATATTTTAAGACAGGTACGATGTCTTATAAATGATGCAGCTGCCTCAGGCAGACAGCAGTTCAGTGGATTATCCACGATCACATAGCAGTGGAGAGGTGAACCTCACGCGTGGGCCCAGGTCTTCCCTGAAAACTCCTGCTGTTTTCATTACATCACATGTCTCCTCTCGTCTACAAAGTAGTGGAGAAGGAAGGGTCTCAGAGGTCCCTTCCAACCTCTTACAGTTTATGATTCTGTAGTTCTGCTTTACCACTCACATAACTTATAGCTGTGAGAACTTGCGGTTAGCGTGAGGTCGATTAAGAAGGAGGGGGAGGGACTTCCCTGGTGGTCCAGTGGTTAGGACTCCGCACTCCCACTGCAGGGGACGCAGGTTCAATCCCTGGTCGTGGAACTAAGATCCCACAAGCCGTGAAGTACAGCCAAAAGATAAAAAAAAGGAGGAGAACAATATTACAAAGACTATCCCAGTCACTTCCCCTAAAGTGAAAAGTAAATCTCTTTACTCTTATCATTTAGCCAAAAAAATGAACAACAACTGGTGTTTCGCTAGTCGGGAGGAAGTATTGAGAATGTCTGCATTGTGCAAGGCTCTATGGTGGCCATTGTAAGGGAACCACAGTGACAGTCAGTTTCCGTTCTCCAGAATTCTGTCGTGTGGTTGGTGAATTGAGATGTAGACACATGTGGAGAATAGGGAGCCCTCCTACACTGTTGGTGAGGATGTAAATCGGGGCAGCCACCATAGAGAACAGAATAGAGGTTCCTGAAAAAACTAAAAATAGGAGGGGTGGGCTCCTGGCCCCGTGTGCTCCCCACCACCCAGCACCTGCAACAGCCGCAGTGTGATGGCCCTGGAGCCAAGAAGGGCATTTTAGAGCCTCTGGATAGCGGGGAGGGTGTGCTTGGAGACGGCAGCTTTCGCATAACTCTGGAGAAGAGGGGCTACGTGAAGGCCGGGCTCTAGACTCCAGAAGCCGTAGTAGAACATCCAAATGCAGTTTGTCAGCTTCACGTGGAATTCTTGAGCGTGGGATAGAATGTCATGCGGACTTTCACCTTTTCTGCCAGTGAGGACAATATGGAAAGCCAGTGGGAAGCTGTAAACGCCACTGCCTGTGACCTTACCAGAGAAGCAGCCGGCAGAGGTGATGCTTTGGTCGCAGGGGGGATCTGCCAGACATCGTTGTACAAACACCACAAGGATGCAGCTAGAATTTTAAAACTTTTTCGACTACAGCTAGAGGTTTTTGCCAGGAAAAATGTGGACTTCTGGATTGCAGACTACTTTGAACATGCTGAAGAAGCTGTGTGGGCTGTGGAAGTCTTAAAAGAATCCGGAAAACCCATGGCAGCCATCGTGTGCATAGGCCCAGAGAGAGACATGCATGGTGTAACACCTGGACAATGTGGTGGAAGCTGGTGAAGGCGGGGGCTTCAGTCGTTGGCGTGAACTGCCGATTTGGGCCCTGGACCAGCCTGAAGACAAGGAGACTCATGAAGGAAGGCCTACGGGCTACAGGGCTGAAAGCACACTTGATGGTGCAGTCCCTGGGGTTCCACATGCCCGACTGAGGCAAAAGAGGGTTTGTGGATCTCCTCGAATATCCCTTCGCACTGGAGCCCAGAGTTGCAACCAGATGGGACATTCAAAAGTACACCAGAGAGGCCTACAACCTGGGGGTCAGGTACATAAGGCGGGTGCTGTGGATTTGAGCCCTCCCACATCAGGGCGATAGCAGAGGAGCTGGCCCTGGAAGGGGGATTTTTGCCTCTGTCTTCTGACAAACGTGGCAGCTGGGGAAGTGGTCTCAGCACACACACCAAACCCTGGGTTAGAGCCAGGGCCAGATGAGAGTGTTGGGAGAATCTGCTGCCGACTTCCGGCAGACCTTTCTGTCCTTCAGTGTCAAAGCCAGACGCCTAAGGAGTCATGAAAGAAAACACTGAAATAGCAGAATGGAAAGAAATCCCCCTCATCCCCATCTGGAACCCTTCCTCGCCTCTATCCACAGCCCACCCTGATGTCTCCAGCGGCTGAACAGCTAACGTGCTGTCAGTTCAACATAGGATGCGTATTGCATCCCTGCTGTGCTTAAGCTCCGAGCGGGATGCTGGGGGGAGATGCAGAGCTGATGAGGAAGGGCTTCTCATCCTCCAGGTACTTACTGTCCGGTGATGCTGCAGGACGTGCTTTTGAAGGGCATCAAGAATAGTGAAACTTGTCTTTAGAGTGAATTTGAGATTTTAAAATAACCAGACGTCGGTGAGCAACAAACCCAGTGATTAATTCAGGTGTCTAAATTAGGTACAGAAGGACGATAGAGCAGCATTCTAAACTAAAATTAGAGTAATGAGTCTGCCTTTCTTAAATGATTTGTATAATGACTCCAAAGGCGATCCCAAAGGAAAAGATGCAAAAATGTTTTAGGATTTTTTGAAATAATCATATAACCTTCCAGAGTGATTACTTTCAAAGATGATTTTACTTAAAGGTGTTAGGTCCCAGGGTTTTTTAAATGTGTCTTTATAATCACAAATAGCTAGATTATAAACTACTAAGGACAATGTGACATGCTTATATTTTTTCTTATTTAGCATTATGCCATACTAATAGATGCTCAATGAAATACTTAATGTTGATTGTTTGAAATAAGTAAAAAGAGACAAACAGTTCTGGAAGACCTTTTTAAAAGTCCGAGTTCAAATCTATCTTGGTCTAATATTTTCTTGACTGATGTTTGAGCTATTTGCTATGTGCCAATTCTCTCTATTTTTCAAAACAATGTATCCATTTGTAACAATTAATAAAATTAAAAATAATCTACCTTTAAAAAAAAACTAACACTAGAGCTACCATATGATCCTTCAATCCCACTCCTGGACATATGTCCAGACAAAAACATGATTTGAAAAGATACACGCACCTCTATGTTCATAGCAGCACTATTACAATAGCCAAGACATGGAAACAACCTAAGTGTCCATTGACAGATGAATGGATAAAGAAGATGTGGAACTCAGCCATAAAAAAGGATGAAATCATGTCATTTGCAGCAACATGGATGGACCTAGCGATTATCATACTAAGTGAAAGACAGATATCATATGATGTCACTTATACATGGAATATGAAAAAATGATACAAATGAACTTATTTACAAAACAAAAATAGGCTCACAGATATAGAAAACAAACTTATGGCTATCAAAGGAGAAAGGGGAGAGGGATAAATTAAGAGTTTGGGATTAACAGATACACACTACTATATGTAAAATAGATCAACAACAGTGTCCTACTGTATAGCACAGGGAACTATATTCAATATCTGGTAACCTATAGTGAAAAAGAATCTGAAAAAGAATAGATATATATGTATAACTGAATCACTTTGCTGTACACCTGAAGCTAATACAACGTTGTAAATCAACTCTACTTCAACAAAAAGTTATTTGTTTTGGGGGGAAAAAGACGGAGACACATGAATAGCGTTTTGAGAGATGAAGAAATGACAAAGGAGTTTTTCCTAAGATGGGTGCTCCAGGAGTGTAAGGACAAAATAACTCCTCAAGGAAAGCTGCTGACAGAACCATCTAGCTTTGAAGGCTGTGCCAGCCTCTAAAGGAGGGTTAGAATCAGGCCGGACAGAGTACAGAGGGGGTGTGTGCAGTCCAGACCTGAGAAACCATCCAGAGCAGGAAAGGTGATCAGTCTCTGAGTGCAGAGTTGAAGTGATGGAACCACAGGACCTGAAGCACTGCGGCTCACCCACCAGAGTGGAGGGGGCTCTTTCCTTCTGCCTTCCCTTCTGGCGGTTTCTGCCTTCCCTCTCCTCCTTCCCCCTACGACCATCCTTTTCATCTCTCTCCCCATCCCATCCCATGCCATCCCATGCCATCCCATCCCATGCCATCCCATCCCATCCCATGCCATCTCATCCCATCCCATCCCATCCCATCCCATCCCATCCCATGCCATCTCATCCCATCCCATGCCATCTCATCCCATCCCATGCCATCCCATCCCATGCCATCCCATTCCATCTCATCCCATCCCATGCCATCTCATCCCATCCCATGCCATCCCATCCCATGCTATCTCATCCCATCCCATCCCATGCCATCTCATCCCATCCCATGCCATCCCATCCCGTGCCATCTCATCCCATCCCATCCCATGCCATCCCATCCCATCTCATCCCATCCCATCCCATCCCATCCCATCCCATCCCATCCCATCCCATCCCATCCCATCCCTCCACTTCTGCTTGGCCCTTCCCCTTCCTCCCCATTTTCTGGCTTTCTCTCCCCCCCACTTCCTCTTTTCTCCCATCACTGTCTCTCATGTAGACTGAGACCTTATCACCAAATATTGCATTTATTGAATAAAAACATTACCTCCGAATGTCTTACACTGAAATTAAATGCATTAAGGCTTTTCTACACTTTTCCGGGGGAAGAAAACTGATGACACAAACTTGCTTTTTTACTTTACTGTGACCCTGGTGCTCTTCTCTTTGGGGTGGTCACCCTACATGGAAAACTTTTTCTCACAGGCTCCACCAGTTTTGCTCTTGAAATCATTGAAATCCCTGTTCCAGATGTTACTTGAAGGGATGACTTCACTTTTCTAATTTTTATTGTATTTTCTGTTTTTTCCCGACTGCTGGTCTCTGTCCTTGTGGCAGAGAACATTGACTCCAGCTGGCTGCCCACACCTGCAACTGCACCCCCAGATCTTGGTGTTCAGCACACTGTGACACCCACCTCTCTCTTAAAGGTGCCAGAGCTGGTGCCCGGCTGGGGACCGGGGTCCTGCCTGCTCCAGAGACCCCAGGGAACTACCACTCATGAAATGTGAGCCTTAACTCTCTTTGCTTCTAGGCGATGAACACAGAAACCCAAAGAATCGTTTGCTTGTCCTTAAAGAGAGACTCCATGGCCACTTCGTTCCGATTAGAGGAAGTTCAGAAGTTCACAGAATTTCTGAGTAGAAGAGAAGGTTAGAAAATGTCAGCTGTGCTCCTCAGCAGTCTTGACTAGCAGTTTTCTACAAGCAGATTAAAAAAAAGAGAACTGTTGAGGCTACCCTTTGAATAAGCATTGTGTTCATGTCATTCCGTGTGCGTGTGTAGTGTGTCCCGGTGTTGACATTTATGCTACTGGTGTGGTGGCCTGGGGGGGGGGGTGATACCGAGCCCACCCCGTCATGAATGATGTAGGTGTTCACAATGTCCTGAACAACATCTGCTTTGTGACAGATGTTCAGAATCAGTAATAAGAAAGGGCACGTGGCTAATCTCTGATAAATTAATCGAGTCGAACATCGTCTTTATTTTTTTTATTTAGGCAGATAAATGATGCCATTTGCAGCAACATGGATGGACCTAGAGATTATCATACTAAGTGAAGCCAGCCAGACAGAGGAAGACAAATATATGATATCGCTTGTCTGTGGAATCTAAAAAAGTGATACAAATGAACTTATTTATGAAACAGAAAGAGTCAGACATAGAAAACAAATTAATGGTTACCAAACGGGAAAGGTGGGGAAAGGTGAGGGAAACGGGATAAATTAGGAATTTACACACTACTATGTGTAAAAACGATAATCAACAAGGACCTCTACTGTATAGCACAGGGAACTCTACTCAGTATTCTATAATAATCTATATGGGAAAAGAATCTGAAAAAGAATAGATATATGTATATGTATAACTGAATCACTTTGCTGTACACCTGAAAATAACATTGTAAATCCACTATACTTCAATTTAAAAATAATTAATTTATAAATAAATAAATTTAGGGAGATGGATTTATCAGCTTTTACAATGAGTCAAACAGCAGAATCTACCTTTCACCCAGAATTATGGCACCTGAAAATGTTTTCTAGGTCCCCGTTTGATTAATGAACTGAAGAGGGTCTATAATAACAGTCGCTGGAGGTTTAGCTGTTTTCTTCTTCCAAAGCAAGACTCTCAAGGTAGAAGAAGGCATCTGTGATCCAGTTGCTTCCCACCTTCCACATCTGCATCCCCATCCTAGCACACACACACTGCTAAGGCCACCTCTGCATGAGTGAGCCGCTCAGCTGTTGCCTTGGAAGCACAGCTGCACATCTGGGCTTCATCAGAGTGAGTGTCCTTCTTTATAACCTATGGCAGGTTCTGGTTGCCAGAAGAATATGACTTTTGCCTCATGAAGAAAACAACTCCACAACTTGCAGTTTAATACAAAGCTTTTATCATACTAGGAAAAGATGATTTGCCATCACCCTTTACCCAAACAATAGTCTAGCCACACTTCTAAATTCAGCAATTTACTTTGTTCATATTCTTGAAATTCAGTAGTTATCAAGTGGGAATTTGACCTTTTTATGGCCCCTTTTAACAAGGAAACTATGGTCATTTAGTTCATTAATTCATTAATAAATTCATTAATTTATTGAAATTGAGCAATGTCTTTAAGTATTGATATATACCCCAAATGCCTCTGTTTTTGAAGCAGTAGCTCACTGTAGGTTTTCTGTCTTTTGTTGAACCATCTGCAGTCTGCATACTGTTAAATTTACAGAAAGTTTCTATTAAAGTCTGCAGCCTACGAAAATAAGGCTTGATTATTTAAAAAAATGTTTTCACAAGAGAATATTGTTCTTTTGTATCCTTTCTGTGTGTAGAGAGATTCTAGTGGTGACTTTTTTTTTTAATTTTTGTTGGAGTATGGTTGATATACAATGTTGTGTTAGTTTCTCCTTTACAGCAAAGTGAATCATATATCTTCACTTTTTTTTAGATTCTTTTCCCATATAGGCCATTACAGAGTATTGAGTAGAGCTCCCTGTGCTATGCAGTAGGTCCTTATTAGCTATTTTATATATAGTAGTGTGTATATGTCAATCCCAGTCTCCCAGTTTATGCCTCCCGTTTCCCCCCTGGTAAATATGGTTAGCACGGATTAAATCTCATAAGGTTCCGAGCATGCTGTTGGGTGTTTTAACCTGAATATAACAGTTGAGTCCAGGCTCTGAGACCAAGGTGCTTGGATTCAAATCCTAGAATACTATTTTCGGCGAGGTTTGACTTCCTAGTTTTTACTTGGTGTAAGTAAGTCACTTTATCTAGTCAAGAACTAGAGCCTGTTCCTTTGTCAAGGACATATATAAGCTTCCTTACCAAAGCCAAGAATCAAAACATTTGGTTCACTAGGTCTTAACATGTCCAGGGAATAATCAGGCCAGGCTCCGTTCCCCTGCTAGAGTGGCTGCTGTCAGTAGGCATGCAGTACCAGCAGTAGTCACCTGTTTGCCCGTGCAAAAGGCTCCCACTCGTGGTATAGATAATAGACGGTGAGCCATTTTTCTGGTAAACATTCTGCACTTGGCTGGGTTCCTTACTTTATTCTAGTATGAAGTATTTAGTCACACATCTCAGAAACAGGTGTGTCCCCCATGACATAGTAGGTAGTGTCATGAAAAGTTGCTTAGAAATCACTTTTTATAATTTATTTTTATATTTTATTGAAGTATAGTTGAGTTACAATGTTGTATTAATTCCTGCTGTACAGCAAAGTGACTCAGTTATACATATATACATTCTTTTTTATATCCTTTTCCATTATGGTTTATCCCAAGAGATTGGTTATAGTTCCCTCTGCTATTTAGTAGGACTTTTTAAAATGAATTATATTGTAACTGGCCTGTGGAAATTCACAGTGCAGTGAATACGAAGATTAAACCTTTGGTCAAGCCAAAACATTTTTGTCATGTGATTTATCACAGATACCCGCAATTTAACTTGCTCTAAAATCTGAACTTTTACAGTGGGTTATGGCTGCATGTTTCTTTCCTCTACCAAAAACATGTGTCCTGTACCCAAAAGAAACTGTGCTGACTCTATGAGTATTTTAAAAGGTAAGGTACAAAGGACTGTTTTATCAAAAAACTATAGATAAAATGAATGGTAAAGATAAAAGATTTCTAGGACCATCCGTGGTAAATTATGATGGTTGTATAACTAGGCTGCTTCTAGATTTTTCAATTGTCACGTATTCTTTTGGTCTGTGTAACATCCATTAAAGTCAGCAGAAATTGTGATGCTTAAGTCGAGGGCAGTTCTATGAAACGTATCCCTTCTGGAACATCAATTAAGGTGACAAACAAAACATTGAACTAGCTTTTAACTATTACTGGACTTGCTGATGTAAAATTAATAGAGAATACATGAATGTTATGGAGATCATTGGGTACCACTCCCTCTGGCTCATCTGTCCAGTAAAGCAAACCACAGACAACATTCTGCAGTGATTCTTAAGCAGCTGAGTTCTGCCCTGCCTGTTAATAAATGATGTAAGTCCTAGAAAAATGAACAGACATCTACACTGCAACTAGAAAAACGGTCCTCCTACAGATATATATTGTTTGTCCGTTCAGGAAAAGTCTAGTAAGACTATGAAAAAAAATAAAAACCATAAACTGGCATAATTTGAATGCTCAAATTGAGGTCATTTTTATTCTAATTAAGATTTGAAAAAAAAAGGACTGTTTCTGCATGCTGTTTCTAGGAAAATAACAAGCTTCAGACAGGGACCATCTGTTACACTGACCATGTAACAAGATGTTAGATTTATTCATACATAAAAATGTAGCTTGCAGTATCATATGTAAGGTCTGCTTCTGCAGATCTGCTGTGATTATCTGTGTGCACCACACCACTCAAATTATTTAATTCTCTGTTGTAAGATTGACACTATCGCTGCACGCATTCCAGCCTTGTATAACACACACACACACACACACACACACACCTGGGGCAATTGATGGAAGTAATAACATGTTAGCAAACAGGTTTATTAAGAGGCTTCTTCTTGAGATTCCAGAGATTTCAAGGAGTTCAGCCCTGAATGAGCATTAATTTTCTTTGTTTATATCTATATTTGAAGAGCAAAGTCTGTGAAGTTTATTGGATTTCCCTGTTCTCTGTAGCTATCAGGTATTTATTTAGCACTCATGTAATTTTGGACCTATGCACTGTACAAGAATCAGTCATAGAAAGATATGCGCCTTAGTATCCAGAAGAAGGACACAGACTTTCCAGGTGATAAGAGTTGCCTGTTATTTGATTAAACAATACGATAGCCCTTGGATTCAAGGGATAAAGTGAAATATTTCAAAGGTTTATTTTTCTAGTTCCTTACTAAGTAAAGTGATGTCTTACACACCTAAAAGGTGTTTGGGTGACAGGTACAGTTTGGTGCAGTATTGCTAAAGGAGCTTAAGTTTTTAAATGTCACTGTACCTTCCCTAGGCTCCCATAGGTAGAAGGGTTAGGAACCTCTTGTGCTTTGGCATTTATGAAATCAGCCAGTGTGAAAGGATTTCATCTATTAAATGTGAGTTCTTGGAAAGAGAAAGGAGTGATAAAGGTAGTTCTATTTTCCCTTCCCCCTTAGGATACCAGAACTACAGAAGACAGGCCTTTAAGGAGCTGTTTCTGACTGATTTTTAAAACTATGGTTTATTAAAGAATTTTCACTCTTCCTGCTTTCAAAGAGCATTTAGTACAGCTTGCAAGAAAAACACTGACACAGTAAGACTAAAAATGCATCAGAACACAAAAAAGGCAAAAGGCAAATAGTAAAAACAGAGGAGGAAGAAGATAATTTATATATTCTAAAAGAAGAAGAATGAATGAAAAGCCTAAACCCAAAGAGAAGTTACATTATTAGACACAAATCTTAGTTTCTAATCTCTATCAAAGTATAGCAGGTAGGATTGATTCGTTTGCAAAGATTCGTTTTTTACTGAGGTATAGTTGATTACAATGTTATATAAGTTTCAGGCATACAACACAGTGATTCACAATTTTTAAAGGTTATACTCCATTTATAATTATTATAAAATATTGGCTATATTCCCTGTTGTACAATATATTCTTGTGTCTTACCAATTTTATACATAGTAGTTTGTTCCTATTACTCCCCTACTCCTATCTTGCCCCTCCCCCCTTCCCGCTCCCCACTGGTAACCACTAGTTTGTTCCCTATGTCTGTGAGTCTGTTTCTTTTTTGTTATATTCACTAGTTTGTTTTATTTTTTAGATTCCACATATAAGTGATATCATATAGTATTTTGTCTTTCTCTGTCTGATGAATTTCACTAAGCATAATACCCTCCAAGTCCATCCATGTTGTTGCAAATGTCAAAACTTCATTCTTTTTTATGGCTGAGTAGTATTCCATTGTGTGTGTGTGTGTGTGTGTGTGTGTGTGTGTGTATGTACGTATCACATCTTCTTTATCCATTCATCTGTTGATGAACACTTAGGTTGCTTCCGTATCTTGACTGTTGTAAATAGTGCTTCTGTGAGCATTGGGGTTCATGTATCTTTTCAAATTAGTGTTTTAATTTTCTTCAGATATATACCCTGGAGTGGAATTGCCAGGTCATATGATAGTTCTAGTTTTAGTTTTTTTGAGAAACCTCCATACTTTTTTCCACAGTGGTTGCACCAACTTACATTACCACCAACAGTGTACCAGGGTTCCCATTTCTCCACATCCTCTCCAGCATTTGTTATTTGTGGTCTTTTTGATGATAGCCATTCTGACAGCTGTGAGGTGATAGCTCATTGTGGTTTTAATTTGCATTTCTCTGATGATTAACAACATTGAGCATCTTTTCATGTACCTTATAGCCATGATGGCCTGATGGCCTCCTTTGGAAAAATGTCTATTCAGGTCTTCTGCCCATTTTTTAATTGGGTTGTTTGGTTTTTTGATATTGAGTTATATGAGCTGTTTATATATTTTGGACATTAACCCTTTATTTGTCATATAATTTGGAAATATTTTCTGTTTTTTGATTTAAAATTTTTTAATTGCAACAAAATACTTATAGCATACAATTTATCATCTTAACCATTTTTAACTGTATAGTTCAATAATGTTAAATACATTCACATTGTTATGTAAACGAGTGCCCATTCCCTCCTACTCCCATCCCCTGGTAACAACCATTCTACTACCTTCGATGACTCTAGGTATCTCAGATAAATGGACTCATACAGTACTTGTCTTTCTGTGACTGCCTTATTTCACTTTGCGTAACGTCATCAAGGTTCATCCAGGTTGTAGCATGTGTTAGAATATCCTTCCTTTTTAAGGCTAAATAATATTGCATCGTATGTATATGCCACACTTTATCATTCATCTATCAGTGAACATTGGATTGCTTCCACCTTCTGGATATTTTTAATAGTGCTGTGAAGAACATGAGTGTGTAAATATCTCTACAAGAGCCTGCTTTCAGTTCTTGCAGAGATTCTTTAAGTTGAAGTTAGCTTGCATTCTCCTTGTAGACGGCCACAGCATGAGGTGTCCCTGTAGGTGTTCAGGCTAATGCTTAGATTTCCTGAGTCCTATGGTACCCATAACCTGGAATGTGTTGTGGTTTGGGCTTATCAAATGTCTATTTCTATCAGAGTAGAACATGAATATGATTCCAGGAATGTATTTAGTTTGGGGCAATAATTCACTAAATCAGCTACCTCCAATATGGACCTCCAGAAAACTGAATAGCTAAGACTTTCAAATACAGTTTTAGTAGTGTTTTGGTAAGCCAGTACTTGAAAACTGAAACAGGAGTTTTCCTTCTGACAGCCATTGGCCAATAGGTTCAGTGGACTATTCTCATAATGTGAAATAGGGCAACACTGTTAACATATAATAATGGCAAGAGCGCATGGGTCCTGTAGATACACAAGTTGTTCAGATCGTTTAGCTACTAAGTCAAAAGCAGGCAACTAGCATACAGATCATTTAAATTGTGAATGCCCTTCCCACTCTGATTTTAATGGGCCTTTTTCTAATTCTCACTCTTATTATGAGAATAAATTCCAACCCTGAATTCTCTCAAAAACCAGGAAAAAAAGTATTTTCTAATTCTTTGATTATTCACTTTTATTCCAGGTGAATCAGGTTTAGAGACATTAGATTCTTTTAATTTAATATTTTAAAACTATTTCCAAATGATCGTATGATTGCAGTTTAGTGTAACACGTCCTAAGAGAGGACCAGCTGAAGTTGTAAATAAAATTGGTTTGCTAGCTTAAGAAAATGACAAAACTATTGAAATGTTTCTTTCATTCTTTTTTCTTCTTTTTTGAAGAGTGTCTTTGAAAGTATTTTAGAACTGTCGTTTTCATGGATTTTAACCCAAGGTCTTTGGAATTGGAACTGGATCTCTATGACTGTTTTGGTTGTTGTGTTTATTTATTTAAAAGTGGAGTTTATGCTGTTCCTGCAAATGAGATGATATTTATAAATCGATGACATGTCCACAGAAGTAGAGACTGATGACTGTCAGTTTTTCAGGTCTGATGTTTGCTTTAATACAGGGATATTTCCTATCTCAAAAATCTCCTACTAGGGCTTTCCTGGTGGCGCAGTGGTTGAGAGTCCGCCTGCCGATGCAGGGGACACGGGTTCAGGCCCCGGTCCAGAAAGATCCCACATGCCGTGGAGCGGCTGGGCCCGTGAGCCATGGCCACTGAGCCTGCGCGTCCGGAGCCTGTGCTCCGCAACAGGAGAGGCCACAACAGTGAGAGGCCCGCGTACCGCAAAAAAAAAAAAAAATCCTACTGCCTTCACATTAGCCCACTGTTAAGAGTGAATTTTGCGTTTACTTTTACTTTCTAGAAGCATTATACAAATTTCATCTCTTTCCCAAGGTAATCTTGGGAATACCAAGGTATTTTTATATTTTTTTTTCCTCAAAATGAAGTAAGATTATTAAATGAATAAAAGCATGTCACGAAGAAGAGTATTTCTGCGAAGTAATGTTGCAGAATTAATCCCAATATCATGCCAAAAAGATTGTCCTTATTTCAGTTTCTTTGGATGTGCATTCCCGTGCATTTAGTCTAATTGTGCAAAAATGATGTGAAGTAAAATGTGTTTTTAAGATGGCCTATTTTCTTGAAATTTTAAGCTATACTGAGGACACAGTACTCTTCATTTAGAGAACTCAATTTCATGCAGTGGAAGCAGCAGTGGAATTTGAAAAACACATCTTACTGCATAATGGTGAGCGAAAAATAAACAAATGAGTGAATGTAATAGCGAAACATCTGAGGTTCCAAATATCTCTTTATAGCTGTAAAGAGATACTCTGGAGGAAAGAGCTATAAATGATTGAGCCAGCAGCATGGAGAGAGAGAGGAAAAGGCATGAGTTTTGAAGTAAAAAACCTGGGTTTAGGTCCATGGCTACATCATATACCTGAATTATTTTCTTGTCGTGAACATGAGAATGATTCTGCACAAGGCATTGTGAGAACTAGCAAGAGGAAATTTTAATTTGGGCATGGTAGGCACTCCGTAAGTTATAGCTCTGAAAACCATAGAGGTTCTCAAGAAAGAGTTAAAGAGATGCTGTTCCTACTGAAGTGGAAAAAAAAGTGCTTTTTATTGTTAGGTGTGTTGTTACACATTAACCTTATAATCTGTTTTCAAGTGGAACCTGAGGTCTCTCTTTAGTAACCTTTCATCTGTGTGTGGATGTTTTGCTGACACATCTGATAACAGAAACGCTTTGACACAGAGGCATTTCGTTCTCATGTTCTACTCTGGGCAAGTCACGCCTGCCTTCCTGAAAATCTGAGTCCTCTCCAGTTTCTCTCCTGATTTATTTACCATCCTGCATATAGAAATAACAGCAAGAACACAGTCTTATTTTCCTGAAAAGTCATTTTAAGAATTTGATTAGGGACTTCCCTGGTGGCGCAGTGGTTAAGAATCCGCCTGCCAACACAGGGGACGCTGGTTTGATCCCTGGTCCGGGAAGATCCCACATGCTGCGGAGCGGCTATGCTCATGTGCCAAGACCACTGAGCCTGCACGCTAGAGCCCACGAGCCACAACTACTGAGTCCGTGTGCCACAACTACTGAAGCCCGTGTGCCTAGAGCCAGTGCTCCTCAACAAACAGAAGCCACCACCATGAGAAGCCCGCGCACTGCAACTAAGAATAGCCCCTGCTCACCGCAACTAGAGGAAGCCAGTGCGCAGCAATGAAGACCCATCGCTGCTAATTAATTAATTAATTAATTAAAATGCACTGCCTTTCCTCCAGAGGTTTCCGTGTGCCTGACAGCAATTTATTAAGACACAATCGGGCTTCCCTGGTGGCGCGGTGGTTGAGAGTCCGCCTGCCAATGGCGCGGGTTTGTGTCCCGGTCCGGGAGGATCCCACATGCCGCGGAGCGGCTGGACCCGTAAGCCATGGCTGCGGAGCCTGCGCGTCCGGAGCCTGTGCTCCGCAACAGGAGAGGCCCCAACAGTGAGAGGCCCGCGTACCGCAAGAAAAAAAAAAACTATCCACAATCATGAGTAGGTTCTAAGAAATTATTTAAAAAACAAACAAAAAGAAGAATTTGATTATTTCTTGGTTTGTTTTAACCAAAATGATCATTGGTCTCCAAGAAGCATTTTATTCTCCCCATGATATCAGCAACAACAACAAATGCTAACATTTGTACCATGCTTTATAAATTGAGAACTTCCATACAGCTGGTCCCTACATCTCTGCAAAGTAGGAATTCGTGTTAATTCCCCGCTTCACACATGATAAGCCTGGATCTCAGAAGTGACACGATGCCAGGCTCCCAAAGCCAGCACGCTGAGGGGCCAATGGGCCGTGCATCTCTACGCCGTGCTGTGGCAAAGCCAAGGATGCCTGTTCTGCCTCCAGCACGAGGGAGATGAAGGGGTCAAATGCTTAGGAGTGCACTTCCTAAACCGCACAGCTTCAAATGCGTGTTGTGTTATATTCCACGGGTGTCCAGATTTGCAAGCCACTTCACCAATTTTACACTCTAAATCTCTCCCTTTTTTTTTATTTAAAAAAATTTTTTAACATCTTTTTTTAGTATATGTGCTGCCGAAGCGAGCACTTAACATCTTTATCAGAGTATAATTGCTTTTCAATGGTGTGTTAGTTTCTGCTTTATAACAAAGTGAATCAGTTATACATATACATATGTTCCCATATCTCTTCCCTCTTGCGTCTCCCTCCCTCCCACCCTCCCTATCCCACCCCTCTAGGTGGTCACAAAGCACCGAGCTGATCTCCCTGTGCTATGCGGCTGCTTCCCACTAGCTATCGGTTTTACATTTGGTAGTATGAGAAACTTTTTGAGAACTTCACAAATACCGTACCTATTTCCTTAGCCATTTGATCTTACTTTCTGTAAGTTTTCAGTATTCCCTTTCTCTAACCATCATCCTCAGTTGCACATCTGTGTGTCTGCAGTTCATTTTGTTGTTCTCACTTGTCCTCTTTCCTTTAGGCTTTCCTTCTCTCTCATTCACTCATGAAAGACTTTTGAACAAATATTGACACATGGCACTTGCCTATCAGACTCTATTTGACGTTCACAGAGGTCAGTCAGACATGGATCCTGCCTTTAAGATGCTTCTAGTTAGCAATCAGAATGGTGGTAGTGAACTGAGCCTTTTTCCCCCTCTGAACACATAGAAATTTTGCATTAAAAAAAATCTTAATGATATAACCAAGTTCAAAAGAAAAGGAAAAAAACAGGTCTAAGAACAGGAAATTCACAGCTAGAGTGGTTTAACTTGGAGTTAAAGCTACACGTGGCCCACAGACTATTGGATGTAGAAAGATGCCTTAGGGACGTGCATTAGAGCACAAACAGGAACAGGACGCAAGAAGGTAGACTCCAGCAAGACCAGGGCATGAAATGGAGCCCCCTGCAAAAAGCCAGGCTCTGCAAAGATTTCACTGTCTACTAACAAGGACAGTAAAACCCAGCGAGCTAGCCAGCCCAGGGACATAGCAAGGAAGCTGAAAGAAAGAAGAAACACAAGCCTGCACCACATCAAGCGTGGAGTCTAAAATTTAAACAACGCAGTCTCGCAAAAAGCACTTAAGCTGAGAAATTAGCATCAAAACTGGCAGATCCAGTGAAATGCTTGTACCCCGATAGTTATAAATGCTGAAACTTCCTGTAGAGTCCCTTCCACAAGACAGCGCCCCTGGGATTCACCTAGAAAACAATATATACCAAAATAATGCATGTTAGATAGACATATGAGCATCTCCCCCCAAAATGAATTTAAAACATTTGAAAGAAACTATAAACATGTTAAAGTATTTAGAGATAGAATAGGTAAGGTATAATTTAGAGGAAGGGGATGTAGTAACCGTAAAGTAAGAAGTCTGTCATGGAAAATAACAGAAGTGTTTGAGAAAGAACCAAATAGAGCATTTCTAGGCACCCAGGCACTAAAAACATCCAAATGAAAACACTGGAGGCATTAAACAGATTAGCCACAGAAAAGGAAAAAAAAATTATTAGAAAATAGATCCGAGAAAACTATCTAGAATGCAGTGCAGACAGGTAAAAAGAAAATATAAAAAGGAGGTAAATGTGGGAGACAGTGAGACGGTCCAACACACTGCTAACAGGTGTTCAAAAAGGAAAAATAGCAGGAATGGGGTGGGGATGATGTTTGAAGAAACAATATCTAAGACCATTTCAGAACTTAAGAAATACCTGCATCTTCAAGTCAAATAAGGACATTGAGTCCTGAGCAAGAGAAATAAAAATCAGTCTGCACCTCCGTCCTTCATATTGAAACTGCAGACATCAAAAATAAACAGAGGGCCTTCCCTGGTGGCGCAGTGGTTGAGAGTCCGCCTGCCGATGCAGGGGACACGGCTTCGTGCCCTGGTCCGGGAAGATCCCACATGCCGCGGAGCGGCTGGGCCCGTGAGCCACGGCCGCTGAGCCTGCACGTCCGGAGCCTGTGCTCCTCGACGGGAGAGGCCACAACAGTGAGAGGCCCGCATACCGCCAAAAATAACTTAATTAATTAATTTAAAAAATTTAAAAATATAAACAGAGGAAAAATTTTTTAAGCTAGCAAAGAGAAGATGCAAATTCCCTACCTGTAAAAGAATGACAATTAGACTAACAAGAAATTTCCCAAAAGCAGTAGTGAAGGACCAGGTGTAATGGAATATTATCTTCAAATGTCACACTAGAAATCTATAACGTGTTAAAGCGATCATTCAAGAATAAAGGTGAAATAAAGACATTTTCAAACATATCAAGACTGAAAGATTTGAACATTCAGCAACTGACCGCTGCTGAAAGAATTACAAATATATATATGAGTGTGTCCCCCGATAGCTTAAATCCAGGCTTCTCATATGTAAAACTGGGAATTAACACAAATTCCTACTTTGCAGAGATGTAGGGACCAGCTCTATGGAAGTTCTTAAATTATAAAGCACTGTACAAATGTTAGCTTTTGTTGTTGTTGCTGGTATCATGGGGAGAATAAAATGCTTCTTGGAGACCTATGATCATTTGGGTTAAAACAAACCAAGAACCCAGTTGAACCCAGTAGTACGGAGTGGAGTGCAAAAAGCAATGGTGATGAGAGAAATATGTTTGTAACTCTAAACAGACATGGGGTGTGGATGTGAGAGAGAGACAGACTGACTTCAAGGGTGATCTGAAAACAAGTTGAAATTTAAATACTAAAGAGGAATAAGATGCAGGATGGGAAGCAGTGGACCAAAGATAAAGTACTCGACATCTTTTCAGTTTCTCATGGAAAAGCTATTGATTAACTTTAGATTTTTAAGTATGCAAGTTCATAACTTGATAATTATTTTAAGAGTAAAAATAGAATGTGTATCTTCTAAATCCCAATAGATGAGCAAAGAGGTTTTTTTTTTAATTTTGTAAGCTGGATCCATGTAATAAAAGGAAGGAAAGTAGAACGAAAGGAGGGGAGAGAGTTAGAATGGTGGAAAAAATATCTGAGTATATTAGTAATCATGATAAATGTAAACAGATTAAACTGAGCTATTATAATACAAAGACTCTCAGATTCTTTTAATCCAGCTTTTTGCTGTTTAAAAGATACATGTGTGATATATAATTATGTGGGAACTTTGTAAACAAGGGATTTTTTAAAAGGGCATTCCGGGCAAATTCTAAAGAGACAGCAAAAGAAGGAGACAAGAAGGAAGAAAGGGAGGGAAGGAGGGAGGGACTAAGGAAAGATCATCAGACAAAATTTTTAAGGCAAAAAATATTATGAATAAAGATGGTAGTAGTGATAGGAGGGAAAAAAAGCTTTAAATAAAATGGATAAAGATATGAAGAGACAAATCATCAAAGAAGAAACCCAAATGGTCAGAAAACTTTGAAGAAATGTTTCAGCCTGCTGGTGATAATGGCAATGCAAATAAAAGCAACAGTGGGATAACCCTTTCAACCCCCATCAGATGGCGAAAAAAAAAAAAAAATTCAAATTGGTTAATGACAAGTATTCGTGGCATGTGGAATAAAAGGACATATCGTCTCTTACTGGTTGGAATGAAAGCAGCAGATGTGCACACATCTATGACTCAGCAGTTCTATTTTTGTCCTGTATTTTAGAGAAGTGCCCAAGGATGTCCCTTGGGCTCATCTGTAATACTCATAAAGTGGAAACAAACCCAAGTGTCCATCCGGAGTGGAATGGATTAGTAAACTGTGTTGTATTCAAACCGATGAAACTCACAGCAGGGAAAATGTCCTTGCTTAGAGTTACCTGTATGAAAATGGATAGGTCGTAGAATCACAACGTTGAATAAAAATAAGTTGCGGAAGGATATGCATATCTATTTTCAAATTTACATAAAACCAAGCAGTACTGTGTGCTGTTTTTATGAATACATACGTGTGTGTAAAGTATACACATCTGAGAGGAAATAATAATCTCCCAAAGTGAGTGGTTCACTTCTTCAGTGAGGAAGATGAATGGGGACAGGGAGGGAGACAGAGCGGGCCTCAACTCGGCCGTGTTTATTTTATAAAGATCTAAAGCTAATACGGCAAAAATATTAGCATTTATTCTTAATTCTGCATGGTAGGTCCATAGGCTCCTGCTGTTTTTCTGTGTGTGTGTGTGTTTGTGTGTGTATGTGTGTGTGTTTTAAAGATATTTCCTTAATTAAAAATAGCTCCCGGGGCTTCCCTGGTGGCGCAGTGGTTGAGAGCCTGCCTGCTAATGCAGGGACACGGGTTTGAGCCCTGGTCTGGGAGGATCCCACATGCCGTGGAGCGGCTGGGCCCGTGAGCCACAACTGCTGAGCCTGTGCGTCTGGAGCCTGTGCCCCGCAAAAAGAGAGGCCGCGATAGTGAGAGGCCCGCGCAATGCGGTGAAGAGTAGCCCCCACTTGCCACAACTAGAGAGGGCCCTCGCACGGAGGCGAAGACCCAATACAGCAAAATAAATAAATGAATTAATTAATAAACTCCTACCCCCAACATGTTTAAAAAAAAAAAAAAAAATAGCTCCCGGAAAGACACATACCATGTGATATCACTTATATGTGGTATCTAAAATACAACACAAATGGACATATCTACAAAACAGAAACAGACTCACAGACGTAGAGAACAGACTTGTGGTTGCCAAGGGGGAGAGGGGTGGAGATGGATAGACTGGGAGTTTGGGGTTAGTAGATGCAAACTAATATATAGGATGGATAAACAACAAGGTCCTACTGTACAGCACAGGGAACTATATTCAATATCCTGTGATAAACCATAATGGAAAAGAATATAAAAAAGAATTTATATATATGTATAACTGAATCACTTTGCTATACATCAGAAATTAACAACATTGTAAATCAACTCTACTTCAATAAAAAAATAAATTTAAAAAATGATAACAATATCTCTTAGTCTGTTATGGGAAGGGAGAGACATATAGCAATAATACCAAGCAAAATGCTATGTGTTCCATTATGGGTTTTTTACAAATGTCTTTCAGACTTGGGATAAAAGAGATTTTTGCCATTTGAACCCAAGAGTGCATCCGGAAGAGGTATCGCAGGGTTGCTTTGCTGCGGACACCCACCTGGCTCAGTCACTCATAGAAATAGATAGATCAGCCATCGTGACCTCCTTTTCTGTGTCTATAGCCTTTGTCAAGTCCTTTCCCATTTCCCACTAGTAAACTCTTTTTTACTAATTTCATTCTGGTCATCATAACAGAGTACTTATCCAGGGCCTCCCAAAAGATTTATTACTTTGAGGAAAAATATCTGAACCACTAAATGATGCCTTACTTCCTTCTCATGGAAAGAGAAAATAATGAGTTCTGTCGTAAAGTCATGCGGATTTTTATGGAAACACTTGGATTTGGCGGAGAAAGTAGCTTGGTTGGCTGTTTAAATGGACACGTGTATGTATCACACCAACTCCCATATCACTTTCTCCCTGTACTGGAGAGATTCCATTTGAGGAATCTTTTAAAATGTTGTCTGATTTCCCTTTTGAAATGTGCTGCTGCAAAGAGTTAACGGACACGTTTCACGACCTCTATAAAGGGGTCCGTGTGGAAATAAGACTTTTCATCACTGTCCTGCATCCATAGCATCTAACACAGCCCTTCCAAATAGTACGTGCTTGGGATCACTGGCCAAAGAGGAACAGGCATCTCCAGGCTTCCCCCCACATCACAGCAGCAGCTTCTTTGCTTGGTGGACCATCTCACGATCACACACGCCACCATCACTTGTTGTCACTCTTGATGTAAAATGAAATCGTGGCACGCTTCGAGAAAGGTTGGTTTCGGTGCTTCTGACACGTTCTCCCGATGGACAAGTCAATAGCCTGACAGGGTTGGTCTATAAGCAATTTACCAGTCACCATTGCAAGGCAGCTGACTCGCCTTGCAAGTACACCTCTGCTCCATGCTGAAGCCAAAAGCAAATGAGAAATCGGACTGAGATCTCTCATCAGGCTGCCTTGGGCCGCCAGTCTGGGTCTGATCATGGACATTGCCTTCTCAGACGTCTTTGCTTTTCCTCTGCAGGGAGAAGATGCACCAGTCTGCCATGTATGAGCTTTGCCAGGGGATGCACCAGATCAGCCTCCAGTTTGTCCGGCTGCAGCTCACCTTCGAGGAATACACCGTAATGAAAGTGTTGCTGCTGCTGAGCACGAGTAAGCTGACACCCACCCGGCCCCTTTCCTACATTGTCACGTCACCTCCCTTTAGGAGAGTTGCCTATTTACAGGGTCAGGTAGTCGTGAAAAAAAAATAGGAGGAGGTGGGCGGAGGGCTTTGGTGTCGGATGCACTAAGTTACTTGCAGAGTATGAAGCTTTGGGTAGAGCATCTGCCTTGATTCCTTCATCCGTCTGATTTGTTCAGCGTCTGTTACGTGTATGGTGGGACTGGGCAATTCCGGAACGACTGGGATGAATGAGGCGCAGTCTCCACCCTCAGGGAGTTTTACCGTAAGATAAATTCCAAGGTAGCTTTAATACATTGTGGAAAGGGATTATCTACCGTGATAGAGATAAAGAGGGGGCTCTTTTCTGGGGGCTCAGAGAAGAGAAGCGCACGCTCCGTTCTGGGTATCAGGGAGGGATTCGTGGTGAAGCTGCAACTCAGAGAGCTTCGCCAGGATGAGGGGTTGAAT
This sequence comes from Phocoena sinus, assembly GCF_008692025.1. Classification (NCBI taxonomy): domain Eukaryota; kingdom Metazoa; phylum Chordata; class Mammalia; order Artiodactyla; family Phocoenidae; genus Phocoena; species Phocoena sinus. The sequence goes on from NC_045767.1 coordinate 112,368,282, forward strand.
CTGAGGCAGGAGCTGGCCTTCCTGCTGGGGAACACAGCACGAGCGAGCGTGGCAGGGTGGGAAGCAGACCCATGCAGTAGCACTTAGTTCTTGGGAATTGTTTTGCCTGTTACTGTTTTAAATTTTTTTATCTCATTTCTGTATCCACTAAATTTTTCAAGGCACATCAGGTGGTATTGGATTGGGGAGAAGTGGGGAATTAGGTTGGGATGCAGATGGGGCTGGAAGATTCCCACCTGTTGAAGACGACTGGTGTCTATTAGGCGAGCAGGGTAGTGTGATACCAAAGGCTCTGAGCAGTAGGGTGACATGACCAAAGGGATCCTTCATGGCTTTATGAACATGGATCTGACAGTAAACTGAATGAGAGGGAATGGGACAGGGAGGGAGAGAGGCCAAGCCAGACGGAGAATTGAGCCAGACTGGAAGCCTAGAGACCTGCTGTGAGGCTGTTGAAATAACAGCCTGGAAAATAATGGTGGATGCTATGATGACAGCACCAAACGCATTCAAGATACACTGCAGAGTTGACCTTGGCAGCTGACAAGAAGGGGAAATAAAAATAGTCTGGGTCGGAAGTGACCTAGGTTTTGAGTGCGGCGAAGTGACTCAGATGGCAGTGATACCATGAAGAGAAATGCGTTCACGTCAGGACTTGAAGCAGATTTTGTGGAGCGTAAAATGACTTCTCTTTGGGATGGGCTAATTGTCAGAGGTAGCCTCTCATAGAGAGGCTGAAAGAGGGGGAAACTGGGGGACTCGAGCTCAGAAGACAGGTTTGGGTATCAAGATATAAACTTGGAATTATCCTTGTAGAAAATGAAAGTCCAATGGCGAGTGGGGTGCCGAGACACAGAAAGAAGAGGAAAGAGCCATTGAGCTACTGGAAAGGAGGATGGCAGCGGCTGAGGGACAGGGACAGAACTGTCAGGGACGTAGGGGAACTGGGAAGGTGCCAAGAGTTCAAGGTTTCCAAGCGGCGTGACTAACGGCATCGCTTCCGGGGAAAGCTGAGAATGCTGACAGAAGCCTAGTGGGGTTGACCATTGGGCATCAGGCAGGTGCCAGACAGCCAGGGACTTGCAGATTGATGGGAAGCTTTTTTAGGCGCCCGGAACCAAGCATGAGAGGAGAGAAGTCGATGGCAGACGGTGCCAGAAGAGACGAGGGAGGGCAGGATTAGCCTTGGCAAGGATGCTGAGCGCTTCTTCCACAGACAACGGCACAGGCCTTTTCAAACAGAGGGGAAGGAATTTGAGGAAGCTCCCATCAGATGAGGGTGAGACCAGGAATGACGGCAAGAGACAGGATGGAGAGGAAGTCCCAGAGCAAAGCGCTGTGGGCCACTGAGAAAACGGAGAAATGTCCTGAATGCCGAGGACACCGGGGTGAGTGGCGAGGACTTCAAAGGAGGAGAGTTTGTTGAGCGACCACCTGGAAGCTGAAAAGAGCATCCAGGATGCACCCAGCCCTCCCCTTGGTCCAGGGATCAGCAGCTTGGGAGAAGGGGCAGTTTTCAGTAGAGTCACGTGCAAGGAAGTGGCATCAACAGCCAAGCACTGAGGATGGAATGGATAAGAAGAGATGCTGTTTCCAACAAGGGAGGATTGGATCTGGGGAAGACTGAAGCCTGAGACGGGTAGAACAGGAAGCAGGGAGGCAGTGGTAGAGGCGGATCAGTACCTGCTCCACCTACGTTTAACACCTCTCAGGTTTCAAAGAGTTTTTATCTATGATCTAATTTAACACTGCAAGATGGGTAGCCCTGCGTTCTAAAGTGGATAAGACAGAGGCATGCAGGTGTGACTTGTGCAGCCTCCTTGGGGAGTTAGGACTCAAACCCAGGGCCTTGGCCTTAACTCGCAGCGATTCCCGCTCTGCCCCAAGCAGGAAGTGGAAAGCAGGCCGTGACAGGTGAGGGCAGCAGGGAGACTGGAGGGAGAGCAGGCTGTGGGAGGGAGGTGGGGTCAGCACTTCCCAGCTGTGTTTCACTTGGCCGGCAAGGCTTTTCAGGTTGCTTTTGGCCTTTTGTCTGGTTTGATTTTCACTGACCAGTTGTGCAGGGCAGCCCATGCTGTCCCCAGTTTACCGTGGGCCCCACCGGTCCCTCCATTCCTCCCTGTACACTCAGCCCACAGCCAGGAGCTTGTGTTTGCAGCCCCTCGTCCGCAGGGTCAGTGGAACCAGGCTTAGCTCCCTGCTCCAGTGTTCCTCAAGGTTTCTGAGGTTCCCAGTTTATCCTTTCTGGAATATAACCTTGGAAATGTACTCTTAGTTCCCCAACCAGGGATTGAACCCACGCCCTTAGCAATGCAAGTACGGAGTCCTAACCATTGGACCGCCAGGGAATTCCCTGGAAATGTACTCTTGAAATTCAGAGACAGTGATTTTATTCCCCTTTCCAAGTTATGTCACTAATCATTACTCTTAGAAAAATGTAAAAAAAAAAAAAGTATATCAGATGGGTGATAGAATTTAATTTTTTTTCTAAAATGCGTGTGATACTCATCCTTTGTAAACTTTGACCACTCCTTGTAATTGGTGTCTTATCCTTTTACATCCATTTAATCAGTCAGCCTATAATCAATTCTGATATCACTTTGAAGCTCCCTGAATTAATTTATTAGCTTCCAAGTAGCTCAGTACATTCAAGGCTGATTTTTGTAGATGCAGAAGAAGCAAAATCAAAAAGCAGAACAGAAGTAAAGAGTTTTACTGCAGCTTATTTCGCTAACCTGTGTTAGAACGTATGAAAAATTTTCTTCTTATTTAGAAGCTTAAATGACACACCTGATGTCCAGTGTATCAGGAAAGTTTCTAAGCAATGACATCAAGAGAAGATCATGTTCTTTTTGCTCACAGAGGAAAGCAGACCATCTTCCCACCCAGTTGCCTCTTTGCTCTTCTCCAGCCCATAGATTTTGGATGATTTCCGGGAGCCCTGCTGCATTTAATAAGTAAATTCAGAAAATCCGGGCAGACCTCCAAAATTTGAGGTTTTGCCTAAGTTCTCTTTTTTTGTGGTTTTGTTTCAACTTCTAAAATATCTGGCTGGGAAACTGGTACAATGTATTTCAGTCACAGCAGTAAAATACAAGTAATATTTGATACAAGTTGTTCATAATCTTGAGAATTTTGATAACACAGGTATCAGAAATATGAAGGCTTTTGGTTAATCTTAGTAGCTATACCAAATAGCATTGAAATACAGTTGTGAAATGTATTCACTCCATCCTAATGTTAGATAATTTTTTAAGGTATGACATCCATGAGTATCTATACTGAAAAACTAAAGGTTTACTCCATAACATTTTGAAACTTAAAAAAATAAATGTTTATCTGTGGGTGGGCAGTGTAGGCACTTACTCGCAAACTTTCAGTTTCTTTTGGAACGTTTTGGGTTAACATTAAAGTTTTGGTAGAAAGTGGATCTGTAGTTTCACTATTAACATCCTGGTTATTACCATCCTGCTTTACGTTTTTTATACTTTTACAACAAGGGTTTAATTGCAAAGAAAAACAAACTGTTACATAATGGATGATATTTAATTCTGATCGTGAATGTCAAATATTTTAAACCACAACTAATATTGTGGCAGCCTCAAGAATTTGTGCAGTGGCCATTAGGGATTTATTTTTTCCCCACAAAAAATAGACTTAGATAAACGACAAATCAAAAGCCTCAACAATTAAACTCAAGGAGAAGATTATTAACATCATATGGGAAGTTAATTTGCAAGATAATCTGTATCTTTATACAGGACGACAGGGTTTATTTGGAAACAGTGGTATTCCTGCTCCCAGGGTTACATGTAACACTCAAAAACATATTCAGCCATTCTAAAGAGCTGATGGCCCAAGTAAGTTATTATTTATACCAGTTATTGTAAATTAGCAAATAGGATGTGCACCTAAGAAGTGAGAGTAAGAGCAATTTCAGACTCTATTATCGCAAGTTGAGTTTTTATTATCTTCATCATCCAAAAAGGAAAGTTCTAAGTGATTCGATTTTTCAGAGTTAAAGCATAAGCATAAGTACATATTGGCTGTAGTGAACAAAAGCAAACATGTAAGTAGATTTTCAAAGGGGACACCTGTAGCTTACACTCTGCCCTACATCTCTTCGCAGAACACAGACCCTGGTGCACCCCCTTCTCCATAAAGTGTGTTCACATGTGTCCTGGGAAAGAGCATCTCCTTTCAGGTCACAGAAACACTCGTATCCTTCCAGGTGCTGAATTTCAAAGTATTATTTTTAGTGAGATGTTTTTTGTTTCATTAGGAAAGCCAGCCACTCCATACAAAGAAAGAAGAAAACATAACCCTTAATTTTCTGTCTTATCGAAGATAATGATGAATGTGGTTCCTTCTCTTCGAAAGTTTTTGATCTTGCCTGTATGCAGAGCGCTGTTTTGTTACCCGTCACACACACAAGCCAGTGCACAGACCTGCCAGCAGGTCTGGGCAGTCACATGACAGTGCCTCGGTGGTCATGTGCTCTTGGAACAAAGAGGATGGGAAGTGCTTCTTTGCCACACACTGTCTTGCCCCTGGTAGATGTCAGGTTTCCCCGAGTGTCTTTGACATTGGAACTGGAATATGAAGATGTTGCTTTCTAATTCCAGCCCCAGCTTAGATTGTCTGTTGCTCTTCCAGTTGTCCTGGAAAATCAAAGTATATTTTCATATGTCTGAGGTATTGGCAAGTTGGGATTCATAAAAACTTTGATGACAGACCACAAGACAGTATAGCACTGTGGTTAAGAGACAGGCTTTGGAAACAGACTTAAGGTTTATACCCTTCCTCTACCATGTATTTATTGTGTCCTTGTGCCAGTGATCAAACCTCCAGTCTTCAGTTTCCACATCTGTAAAATGAGAATAACATAATGATTACGTTGTAAGACTGATGTCAAGATTAAGCAAGCTAATATAAACAAAGTGCATTATAACATACACCCGATAAACCAGTTATTATTCTTTTGTATATGTGTGTGTACAAAGGTTAACCGTCATATAGCTGCCATGTTTATTCATAAATGTAATCATTGAGATTCAGTATCAATCTCAAAGCGTGAGCCTCATGACCTCAAAATAGTCTAAGCCATTTAACTATGAGGATGCTAAAGCTATTTTCCAACTTGGGAACTTATATGTCGGTATTCCTTCAACACAGTTCCAAAGGATGGCCTCAAAAGCCAGGCTGCGTTTGAAGAAATGAGGACAAATTACATCAAAGAACTGAGGAAGATGGTAACGAAGTGTCCCAACAATTCCGGGCAGAGCTGGCAGAGGTTCTACCAACTGACCAAGCTTCTTGACTCCATGCATGATGTAAGTAGAGCCTCTTGGTGCCTGTTACATGAAGGATCCACAGCCACACACTGTGGACCCAAAGCAACTGGAGAGCTGAGCAAGTTCTCGAGGCTTTGGGAAGAATAGGGGTAAGTTATCCACGGGAGGCAGCAAGAGTTGAAAACTCAGGAGGAAAGAAGCGTTTCTTCAGAATACCTTTGAAACAAACTTCATGTAAAGGAAAAAGTGTGGCCTTTTTCCCTCCTGAGCGGAGTGTAAGAGAAATGTGCACCATGGTGGCAAAGCCTGAGCTCTGGGCCAGGGAAGGCCCTCAGATTTGCTACAGGTGTCAGATCAAGTTTCCCATTTCTGCTTGCAGTTTAGGAACTGTTTGGTTAATGAAAATGTTTGCTTTAACATTGCATAAATAGAGTCCATCTTCTACAACTGTTAATCTAATAACCCAATCTTTCAAAAACATTATTAGTGGTCCAGGGCCAGCTGCGATCATCTCATTTGTTGCCAAATTTTGGATCTTATGTTCAGTATTCTTCGTAGGAGTCACCTTTCTTGGCTTGTGTAAATGTGGAAAGTAAATTCTGAGCTGGTTTCTAATTTATTCAATTACAGATGTAGTGGTGGTTAGCAGTTTCTACAAAATACTGACTTGGATAACTTGGTTTGTTATGTCACTTAAAATATGCTTCTTGTTTCATTTTGCAAGCAGTTTCTCTAGTTCTGGCTCAAAAAACAGTTATACACGGTCATGCTAATTTAGCTTTTTTATATTTGGAAGGTTTTCCTACTTTCTTTTGGAAAATTTATTGCCCAAGTTCAGCCCATGTAATTTGGGTAAGAAACCCCTTTTCAAGTACTTCTGTGTTGTTGAGGACAATGTTGACAGGCTTGATGACCAGTATTATAACGGTATGACTACTGAAATAATGGTTCATCCTTTAGAGATTTGTTTATGCCGGTGGAATGGTATGGCCTTGTGGGTTGGTTGATAAAAGAATGTCACTTTCCACGGTTTCTACACTGAAGACCCTGTGCGTATCACGTTGGCCTTTGCTTTCTCTGAACGTTTCATACAATAAGAGTCAAATTTCCACAAGGTGAATAGAGCGATAGATAGTTTTGCTAATTATTAGTGGCCTAAAAGCATGGCTTAATAGAAAATCTCAGGGATAAGAAATGATGGTCTACAGGACTTTGGGGAACACAGCAAACGATGCCATCCACAGCCCTCACAAGAGGAAGTAAAGGAAACTAGACCGTGGCGCAGGATCACCTACCCGAGAACAAGCAGCACGGTTACTCGCTCCTGTCGGTTTTCTTGAAAGTCCTTCTTAGTGGAGCTGGGGTGGGGGCGGAGGAACAGCAGGTGTGATTCTCTCTTGATGAATTCTGTCATTTGTGCAAATGATTGGGCAGGCACAAGCGCAGTTTCAAAATGAGTGTGTAAGTGTTATCACAGCATATGAAAAGAGATGATACATTTTGAAGCAATTTACATGTAATGAGACTGACAATAGAAGTTAAAACTTGTGTATCCACAGCCTTTCGGGATCTCCGTGCCTTGAGCACAGTAGGAGAGTGGAAACCCTCGGAGGCTGCACCAGTGGTCAAGGTGTCAAACCGTCCTCTGCTGGCTTGTTTTTAGTGCAGCACAGTGCTTGGCACAAGATAGGAACTCGGTGAACAGTTGCCAAATCATAAATGATGACTTGCTGCAAAATCCCCCAAGGCAAATCAATGTCTTTTTAGTATTTTTTCTATTATGGTATAATTGATACAAAATAAACCAAACGTACTTAGCGCATACCATGTGAGAAGTCTGACACGTGTCTACACCCATGAAACTATCATCGCAATCAAGACAGCAAACATATCCATCGCTCCAGAAGTTTCCTTGTGCCTTTTTTTAATTGAAGTATAAGTGATTTACAATGTTGTGTTAATTTCTGCTGTACAGCAAAGTGATTCAGTTATACAAATATATATATTCTTTTTCACATTCTTTTCCATTATGGTTTGTCACAGGATATTGAATATAGTTCCCTGTGCTGTACAGTAGGACCTTGTTGTTTATCCATAACCTTTCCTGCTACCTACTACTCCCCAGGTGCTTTCCATATTGCTTTATGGCAATGTAGATTAGTTTATATATGCTAGTGTCTCATATACATGGAATTATGCAGTAGATAGTCTTTGGTAGCTGGCATCCTTCACTCGGCGTAATTATTTGGGGATTCATCCATGCTGTTGCCATATATCAGTATTTCATTTCTACTTATTGCTGACTAGCGTCCCATCGTAAAGATATTTCACAGTTTGGCGGTCCTATCACCTATTGATGGACATTTGGGTTGTTTCCAGATTGGGCGCTACTAACAGATAAAGTTGCACTGAACATCGTGTATACGTCTCTGTGTGGACATTGCTTTCTTTTTCCTGAGTCAATAGCTAGCAGCGGAAGACTGGGTCATATGGTAGGTATGTTTTCGTTGTTTACGAGATCACCGAACGGTCTTCCAAAGTCACTGGACAATTGTGCATTCCCTCGAGAAGTGTGTGTGAGTTCAGATTGTCCCACATCCTTGCTAACAGTATCATTAGTCTTTAGTTCTAGCCGTCCTCATAGCTGTGTAGCGACGTCTCCCTGTGGTTTTAGTTTGCATTTCTCTCGTGATTAATGCTCTTTTCTTGTGCTTATTCACCATCTTTGCTGAAGTATCTGTTCACCTCTTTTGCTCATTTTTAAAAACTGGATTGTTCGTTTGTAATTAGATTGTTGAGTTTTGAGACTCCTTTATATATTCTAGATACAATTCCTTTATAAGGTATATGACTTGCAAGTATTTTCTCCCAGGCCGTGGTTTATCTTTTCATTCTCTTAACAGTGTCTTGTGCAGAGCAGGGATTTTGAATTCTAATAAAGTCCGATTGATTATTTTTTTATTTTGTGAATTATGTTTTTGGCTGTAGCTAAGAAATCCTTGTCTAAGCCAATGTCACAAAGCTTTTCTCTTCCATTTTCTTATAGAGATCATTGTCCTTCATTGACTGATACGTAGTGTCTCAAAAACCTTTTCTTCATGTATTTTTTTTTCTGAGTATTTTTGGTTATTTCTGGTGGAAGGGTAAATCCAATCCACCTTACTCCACTTTGGCTAGAAGGAGAACATTCTTTTGGGAATCACTGGAATCACTTTAATTCTAAAACCTTTATTTTAAGCAATCAAAAATGTTTGCCCTTAGAAGTAGCCTAACAGAAGCATCTTGAATGCTCTGTTTATATTCCCATCCCAGACAGAACATTGAAAAATGCATCGTAAGTCTAGAGGGACCTTTCTAACATTCACGCTTACTCAGACTTGAGACTGCCTACAGCTTTTTCATTAGAGTAAATAAAAGAGTCAACATTTGTAGAATTTTCTTCCAGGGAACAAAGAGCTACAGAAAGACTGGCTCTGTACTCAGAGCCTCGTTCTGGTCACCTTGTGGAAAGACAGCATGTGTTCCTAAGGGTCACACAAACAAAAACCCTGTGCTGGGCTTCCCTGGTGGCGCAGTGGTTGAGAGTCCGCCTGCCGATGCAGGGGACGCAGGTTCGTGCCCCGGTCCGGGAAGATCCCGCGTGCCGCGGAGCAGCTGGGCCCGTGAGCCATGGCCGCTGAGCCTGCGCATCCGGAGCCTGTGCTCCACAACGGGAGAGGCCACAACAGTGAGAGGCCCGCGTACCACAAAAAAACCAAACAAACAAACCCTGTGCATGTAAATCAAAGTTCTGCTTAAATAGCGTGCATAGTACACAGCCCTCAGGACACACATCCATAGATTTGGGGACACGTGTACACAGCTCTCGTGATGCATGGTTTTCTCCCACTTGGTGCGCACATGGGTTGGCAGAGCAGTGCCGAGGTGCGTGGAAGGAACATTCTCTGAAAGAACAGGTTGGCAGTTAAGTATTTGAACTGGTCAGCAACTTTAATGAATCACAAGCCCTCCAAACATCAATCTTCCCCCAAAAAAAGATTCAAAGAAAGCAGCTGTGGCCAGGCTTCTCAGGATAGGTGTATTTTTGCGTTGTAAATGGGCGTTATATGTAAAGCATATAGATTCCTTATTCTAGAGAGAACAGAGAATTACTAGTCACTTTCTAGGTATTGCTGTGAATGGCAGTTAATTTCCTGTGAGTGTAAGAGGCACATTTCTTTTTTTTTTTTAACATCTTTATTGAGGTATGATTGCTTTACAATAGTGTGTCAGCTTCTGCTTTATAACAAAGTGAATCAGCTATACATATACATATGCTCCCATGTGTCTTTCCTCTTGCGTCTCCCTCCCTCCCACTCTCCCCATCCCACCCCTCCAGGCTGTCCCAAAGCCCCGAGCTAATATCCCTGTGCCTTGCGGCTGCTTCCCCCTAGCTATCTACCTTACTACGTTTGTTAGTGTGTATATGTCCATGACTCTCTCTCGAGGAGGCACATTTCTAATGAATTTGTTGGTAGCTTCTACTCATTCATGGAGATCAGGGACTATTTATGTTACTATCAGTGTGTAGAACAGCTGGTAAACATTAATGGATGATATTAGTGTTTCTTAGAGGCAAAAAAAATTGCCCTTTCTCTGTTAACTAGTTTCAAGGTTATACTGTTGTGATTGACTTTATTTCCATGTACACGCTAGCCTACAGAGTGCCTCATGCCTAGCAAAATTGACGAGATTGCAGAGGATACAAAATAAACGTGGGACACCAACCCAACCCTCAGATTGCTTAGATTCTAGAGAGACAGCTAGAGTGTAATACAAGGCAGAAGGTAACTAGGGGCACTGGGACCTTTGGGAGTACCCACATGTTCATTCATTCATGTGACTGAGCCCCTACCATGTTCTAGGACCAGAGGTGCAAGTGGGAACAGAATGCCCGTCCTTAGGAATCCCACTCACCCTGATGGAGGAAGAGGTTCATCCCATTCAAAAGGGGAAGCCGAGGGGTGAACATTGGTTTGGATGCCTCAGTACCTGTGTTATTTCATGCAGTTCTAAAAACCGCCTACAAGCTGGGTATTATTCTCATTATTCCCATTCCTGTCCTTAGGAATCCCACTTGCTCTGATAGAAGAAGAGGTTCATCTCATTCAACAAATACATTAGTGTCTAAAAGCACCAGGCAGGGCACTAGTGGGAGAGACCCAAACCTGGCCACGGGGGGATTTCTGCCTGCTCAGGACCACCAGACAGCACTGTACAGGGTGGCGGGCCGGGAGCTCTGTAGAGATGAGCACACCATGAGTCATGGGCTCACTGATGTTTATTCTCAGTTGCTGGAAAGGCTTGCCAAGAAGGTCTAGGAGCCAGCTGTGCTGGGCAGGTGTCGTGGCAGGCTTCCAGTGGTGGGGTAGGGGCATCTCAGAGAATCTTTCTTTTGTAGAAGAAGAGACAGAGGTCCAGAGAGTGATTTCTCAAGGTCCTTAGGTAGCCAGTGGCAGCTTGGAACCCTCTTAACTGACTGGCACTCTCTATGCCACCCACGTGTTGCAGGAGGGCTTTGGGCTGATCATGGCTGCTGGGTTTCAGGCTGGGCTGCATCTCTGGAGATCAGGAAATGAGTATATTGAAAATAGCTGCACTGCTCTCCGGCTCTCCAGACTCATTTTGCTCTTCCCTGGCATCTTCTGGGATGCGTTGTTTTTTGTGAGGCATTGGTTACATCTTGAAGGCAGTGAACCTGGTGTTATATTAAAATGTCATGCACGTTCAGCAGTTCCCAAAACCAGATGTTGGGTCTGCCTCACCATAAGCTGAGCCGTCTTTGGTGGGGAGGGCTTTCATCTCTGCCGATGATCGTTAAACCCGGCTAAGAACCTACCCATTGCCTGGGCAGGTACCGGCAAGTCCCTCGGCGTGACCAGAGGGTCCTGTTGCTGAGTGATCGCTTTCTGTGGTTGCAGAGGGAAGGCTGCACAGCCCAGGTGGCTCTGCTCCAGCCAGGCTCTCAGAGCCGAGCTTCCCTTCTGCAAGGGGGATGCAGACGAGATAGGAGCAGAACGTTTGGTGATACAGTACCTCCCTGAGTGCCCACTGGGAGACTCCCTGCTTTCCGTGGAGAGGGCATTATGTTTCAGTTTCGTGATCATCAACAAAAGAGACATCGCTGCAAGCAGCTGGATCTATTAACGAATAATTTTGAGATCCCCATTGCTCATTTAACGAGTGGGTGCTTTTGCATCCGGCAGTGATAGTGGCAGTTTCCATCATGACCACGCTCGAGGTGGTTTTCAGAGCAATGCAGATCTATTTCTTCCCGCACACTGAAGCATGCCAGCCCCCAGGTTGGGTGGATCCACCGTTTGGGCTGTCTGCTGCTTTGACGTCTGATTCTGTTTCACGTCATTACAGTCAGTATCTCCTCGAGAAAAGTTCCAAGGCCCACATGGGGATCTGCCACAGAATTGTGACCACTGGAGACAGCAGATAGAGCATGGCCTCTGCTGCTCCACCAACATTTCTCTCAGTAAACTTGGGCACTTGGCCTAAATTTTTGGCCGTCCGTTTTTTCAGCTGTAAAATGGGAATAATAATAATAATTATTATTATGGGAATAATAATGGCCCTCCATTTTTTCAGCTGTAAAATGGGAGGAATAATAATAATTTCCTACCCATCTTGTAGGAAATTTTTAGAAGCGCGTGAAATAACACAGGTACTGAGGAGTCCACAGGTAACAGGCACCGAACAAATATTCGCCCCTCCGCTTCCCCTTTTCCAAGACTGTGTTTGAGTTTCCCAAAACCCTGTCTCTGTACCACCAAAGAGCATCATATATCAGGCAGTTTTAGTTTACTTTCAGCCCAGAGACACTCAGACAAGCACATGGCAGAGCCTTCAAGGGGGTGACAGTGTAAAGTTGGCAAGATCAAGCAGGGACATGAGCTGGAAAGGCCATTCTGCAGGGTGGGGCAGTCACCTAGTCGCGAATCACATAGACCGAGGTCAGTATAGAAGCCTTTCCGAGGCACTTCCGGTCCCGGTGCTCTACGTGTGCTGCCACTTACCAGGGGAGGCTGGTGTTGCTAGAACGTGTTGGGTGTGCTTGAGACACTTTCAGATTCACAGATGGGATGGAAGGTGTTTGGTGATGGAGACAAGGGCAGATTGCTGTGAGGTCACCATCAGGAAAGATGGATGATGGTGAATGAAAACCCTTGCCCCTGTGATATGATTGTTGGCAGTATTACACGGCCTTCTTCTTTGACGAGACCATGACTAAGAAAGATTCTAAATAAAGGCAGATTTGCTTATCGCCAGAGTCAGCAAAGTGAGCAAAGCCTTATCTTTCAGAGCACGAGGGAGGGGCAAAGACCCACTCATCCGGGAAAAGAAATCTTCATAGGTAAAGATTTCAAATTAATTGAGTAATTGACTGGGCAGATCTTACTCTTTGTCTAGTTGGTGAAACCAACGGGACAGGTATTAATGGTTCACGGCGTCTCTCTCTGCAGCCCTATTTTTGCATTTGCCTCTACAAATTTCCCACTTCAAGGGTATAGCAGGGCTTCCCTGGTGGCGCAGTGGTTGAGAGTCTGCCTGCCGATGTGGGGGACACGGATTTGTGCCCCGGTCCGGGAGGATCCCACATGCCGCGGAGCGGCTGGACCCGTGAGCCATGGCCGCTGGGCCTGCACGTCTGGAGCCTGTGCTCCACAACGGGAGAGGCCACAACAGTGAGAGGCCCGCGTACCGCAAAAAAAAAAAAAAAAAAAAAAAAAAAAAAAAAAAAAAAGGGTATAGCAGAGTTCAGACTGCATTGCCCTGGGTGAATTGTGCCAATGAATGCTTATTTTCATCTAAAAAAATTTTTTTAATGTCTGCATAACTGAAAAAAAAATGCATCAAATATATTTAAAAATAAAAAATGGGGGAAAATGGGGAAAAAAATAGGTCCGAATGTTCTGTTTTTTCAGCATTGTGGATAAATAGGGAAAGGATGACTTTGGGTGTGGTGTGAAAAGGTCTAGGCAGTTCCAGGATTGGTGTGTTTCACGCACTGGTAGCTGGGGCCACAAAGCCCAGCTGGAAGATGCAACTGCCTGTAGATACAACATGTCCTTGCGTGTTGTACCTCCTTTGTTCACCATGTTCATGGTTAAGGTTACTGCTGCTCAGTTGTGTTGCCGATCACAGTTGTGTTTCTCCAGGCTACCCTGTAGGTGCCCCAGGAGGCTGTTGCTTGATGTAGTCGTACTCATTGAGCTTTGCCTTTGTCACTTGTGCTTTTGGTGTCACATCCAAAAAATCATTGTGAAAGACAGTGTCAAAGGGCCCGGGGCGGGCAGACACCACCGGGCCAGGCACTGTGCTGGTGCTGAGGATACAACAGTAGCCAAGGAGACTAGGCCCCTGCCCTCCAAGTGTGCGGTCCGATGGGGGAATAGAGTAGACAGGGAAACTGGGAATCAGAATGCAGAGTGCTGGGTGCTCGAGGTGGACTGGAAAGCCCATGGGCCGGGCCGGCGGGGTTGGGGCGGGCATCCAGAAGGTGAAGTGGCAGGGTGGAGATGGGCCAGGGCAGCAGATGACGGAAGCCCCAAAGGCAAAGTAGGAGTTGACCAGACAGACAGAGGGAAGCTCACCGAAACCAAAGGAGTTACTATGCCAAAGGAGAAGGGTGCATGGTGATTTTGAGAAATGGAGCATTTCATTGTGTCCAAGGAATGGAGAAAAATAAGGATGGAGACAATGAAAGGACCTGTAAAACCATGTTGAGGGAGCTACTGAGAGATTTTGAGCACATCTGTAGAGTCTAGCGCCGCTCCTTCCAAGGTGGTAACCACTGGCCATGTGCGGCTCTTGACATGTAAATTTAGTTAAATTGAAAATTGAGTTCCCCTATCACACTAGACACATTTCGAGTGCTCAAGCAGCCACATGTGCCCAGTTCCATCATCTTGGGCAGGGCAGACGGTCATATTGACAGTACTGATCTGGAAAGTCTATTAGAAGAGGAGCAGAGGGCCAGTTAGGATGCTGGTGCAGTGGTGCAGGTAAGAGATGGGGGCTGGGAGCTAAGTTAGAGTAGGGGCAGAGGGACCTAGGAGATATTCAGGTGGTGGGATGGCTGGTTCTTGGTGGTGGATAGGACGGAGAGGTTGTGAGAGAGGAGGGAGCAGATCTAAGATGACCCCCAGGGCTTCTCTGGTGGCGCAGTGGTTGAGAGTCCGCCTGCCGATGCAGGGGACACGGGTTCGTGCCCCGGTCCGGGAGGATCCCACATGCCGTGGAGGGGCTGGGCCCGTGAGCCGTGGCCGCTGAGCCTGCGCGTCCGAAGCCTGTGCTCCACAACGGGAGAGGCCACAACAGTGAGAGGCCCGTGTACCGCAAAATAAATAAGTAAGTAAGTAAGTAAGTAAATAAATAAATAAATAAATAAAATGACCCCCAGGATTTGGACGTAGGTTGGTGGATGGAGTGGCACCAGCACTGGGCGAGGGGATGCAGGGGAGGAGCTTTGTGAGTGGAGAAGATAAGGGTGTTTTAGATGTACTGACTTGAGGTGCCCTGAGGAGTCCCGGGGAAATGTCAGGCGAGCTCAGGGCTCCATGGAGATGAGGAGGCAAAGTGCTGATACTACCTGAGGAGGTACAGCGCATGGTGGTCACTGAAGCCCAGGGCTCGACAGAACTGCCTGGACATCAGTGTGGCCATACGGTGGACAGAACCGAGCCCAGAGGAAGAGAACCACCAAGGGACCAAAACCAGGAAGGCGCCTGCAGAGAGTCTGGGCAGGAGCTGCCGCTGAGGTGAGATAAGAAGGCAAAAAGAGGGACACGGGGGACAAGCCAGAAAAGCGTGTGTCCCCCCCGTGCAAATGTTGGGGCAGAGGCTGCAGACAGGTCAATTCACAGAAAGTCTGAAAACACTTCGGTAGCCATAGCAACGAGAAGGTTTTTGTGAGGAATAGCTGATTGATTCACCTAGGTTTCCAGTAACTCTGTCGGAAACCACAAAGCCACCAGGGGCTGCAGGAAGCTTTGAAAAGGTCAAGGTGTTGTCTGGTAAAGCCCTTTAGTAAAACTCCTTTAATAAAATAGAACTATAAGTCTTTCTCTGATGTGATGGCAGGTATGTAAAAGGAGCATTTTGAACGTGGTTGAGTGAACTTGCAAAGTTTTGTGTTTATGTGTTTAGATACAGTGAAGAAATCACAGTAGCCTAGCAAACTATCTTTATAAATAACCCCCAAACAAACTTTGCTATGGACCTAGACCCGTGTATGAGTAGTTTTGAATTAGTGAAAGCTTTATTATGTATTATATACATATATAATGTACTATATATTAATACATGTATATGTACTATTTATAGATAAATGATAGATAGATAGATAGATTAGATAGATAGGCAGGCAGACAGACACATAGGTAGGTAGGTAGATAGATGGGTAGGTGAATGGATGGATGGATGTGAGTGTTCGGCATTGAAGAGCTATAGATACAGATATGAGATTTCGGCATCAAAGGGAGCCATGATGCTTCAGAGCTGGTCTTGTGCTTCAGGTCATGATTTTATCAGTAATGTTGGTCCTGAGTCCTTTCTCACCCATCACCTTCACATCACACCGTAATTACAAGGACAGTTGATTTCCACATACAGCCACAGAACTTTATCTCCTTTGGCCTTTGCTCATGGTTTTCTCCAGCTGACTTAATGCAAAACCTGGGTTATTTCCTTACCTCCTTGGCAAAGGTTGATTTCAAACGTTTAGACATTTTCAGTGGCTACTGTTTAGACTCTTTAAGACAATGCTTACCAACTGCTGACCAGTCACCCGGACACATTCTAAGATGCAGTTGTATTTGACTTTAGAGAAATGAGGAAACAAACTTCAAAACGGGAGCTTGTCGTTCCTTTTTATTTTTTTTTAATTGTGGTAAAATACACAAACAAAATTTACTACTTTAACCGTTTCTAACTGTGCAGTCCAGTAGTGTTAAGTACATTTGCACTGTTGTGCAACCAATTTCCAGAACTCTTCATCTTGCAGAACTGAAACTCTCTACCTGTTAACTCCTGCTTCCCCTCCCCGCACCAGAACAGCCACCATTCTGCTTCCTGTCTCTGAATCTGACTGTTCTAGGTACCTCATCTATGTGGACTCATACAGTATTTGTCTTTTGAGACTGGCCTATTTCACTTAGTATGATATCCTCCATTGCCATCCATGTTGTAGCATACGTCAGAATTTCCTTCCATTTCAAGGTAAATCATAATCCACTATATGTATAGACTACATTTTGTTTACCCATTCATCTGCCGACAGACACTTGGCTTGCTTTACTTCTTGGCTATTGTGAATAATGTTGCTGTGGACATGGGTGTGCAGATATCTCTTTGAGACCCTACTTTCAATTTGGGGGGTAAATTCTTAGACATAGAATTCCTGGGTCACGTGATAATTCTATGTTAAATTTTTTGAGGAACCACCAAACTGTTTTCCAGTTATTTTTACCTTCCCACTAACAGGGCACAAGGGTTCCAGTCTCACCAACACTTGTTATTTGCTGGGGGGTTTTTTGATAGTGGCCATCCTAACAGGTTTTGAAGTAGTATCTCATTGTGGTATTGGTTTGCGTTTCCCTAATGATTAGTGATACTGAACATCTTTCAGTGTGCCTATTGGCCATTTGTATGTCTTCTTTGGAGAATTGTCCAGTTTCTTTGCCCATTTTTAAAAATTGGTGTTTTTCTTGTTGAGTTGTAGGCATTCTTTATATATTCTGGATTTTAACCCCTTATCCAATATATGATTTGCAAATATTTTCTCCCATTCCATGGGTTTTTGTCTTGGTGTCAAAAATCTTTCTCTTATGAACTTACAATGATAACAGACAGTAGTTTGTTCCTTTTAATCCTTAACTGGCAAAATTAAAGATTATGTCTGATCCCAATTTATTTAAAGAGAGGGGAAGAAGCATTTTCTTCTTATGATAACCACTCCTTTGGCTTCGTTATTCATTTCATAAGTTTCATAAGTATACCCACAGAACATGTGCCATTGTTCACAGCTAGTTTTGAAAATCTGTAAGAAAAGAAAGTCCTGTAAGGATGCTGGGGAGAAACTTGGACCTTGCCTTTTTCAGGGATGTTAAGGGAAATGTGCATTCCGTTTCCACCTGACCCCGTGAGATTTATGATGCCATAGGGTGAGCTTTCTGGAAAAAATGCATCAGATAGAAAGATCCACTGAGGGTCCAGGAAGCCACGCTCATAGAAAATCACATCTGACGTACAGGAATCTTGCCAATCTGAAATCTGTCTAGGGAAGATTTTGGACAGCTATCTCATTGTCTAACACCTGTGTCTATAAATCCCCCCCTCTTAGGCAGCCTAGATCCCTCCTCTTACAATTAAAATAACTATATAATGCCTGGGATTTACCTAGTGCCTTTCTTCCTAAGTCCTAGCACTAAAGCCTTCTAATATCTCCATGAAGGAAGGATGAGTAAATACTACTATTTACACTTCATCACCTCATCTTAATTCCTTTCTCTATAAAAAGGGAATAATAGTAATATTTACTCATTTCCTTTTACCCTGTGTATAGAGAAAAGAATTAAGGGAGGGAGTGATTAAGCGCATTTTCCCTGGTTCATGAGTGAGGCAGGTGCAGAAGGCAGGAGCAGAGGGGAGAGAAGCCCCTGTGGAGGATGGCAGTGCAGAGCCAGCCCTGCACCTGGTCAGCCCTATGGCTCCTGGTAGCTTAGCTGCCACTTCGGGGGCCCCGCACATAAAAGGGCCCCCCCTCTTGGCTTAATGGTCTGCTGTCACCATCTTGAAATTCTTAGCAAACTTTGAACAAGGGGCCCCAAGTTTTCATTTGGCACTGAGTCCCACAAACAATGCAGCCTGTCCCGGGCATAATATAATCTTTTTAAGATCATGTTGATCAGAGGAGATGCTGAGCGTGAAGAGCAGTTTGCAGCCCATGGTGCACCGTGCAAATGTGTCTGTGGAAGAAGCAGGGGTAGGAAAGGCAGAAAGCTTCATTGGAGCAGGGCGTGAGGACTGAAGGGAACAAGAGACACCAATGCCCTGTAAAGGAACCTTAAAACTAAAATCATTTTAAATGACTGAGATTGAAAAGGCTGGGAAGATGCCAGTGGATCGATTTTATTTATCACTGTCATGGTTAATGGGACTAGAAATTGTATATGGTTTCACAGTACAGTAAATAAGTGTCCTTTTGGTGGACTATTTAGTGTCTTTTTTTTTTGGCTGTACGCGGGCCTCTCACTGTTGTGGCCTCTCCTGTTGCGGAGCGCAGGCTCAGCTGCCATGGCCCACGGGCCCAGCCGCTCCGCGGCATGTGGGATCTTCCCGGACCGGGGCACGAACCCACGTCCCCTGCATTGGCAGGAGGACTCTCAACCACTGCGCCACCAGGGAAGCCCTTTTTTTGCATTTTTATTGGTGATTTTGCTGTTTAAAATTGTCCCCAGATGTACTGCCCACACACTGTCTTGTGCTTTTCAGCGCAAGGAGGCTGTGATGTGACTTATGGAGAAAATAAGCTTCGTTCGGGCATGAGTTATAATAATGCTGTTGGCCGTGAGTTCAGTGTGAAGGAATCAGCAACACACATGGGAATAAGGTGTCTTTAAACAGAAACACGTAAAACAAGGTTATGTATCACTTGTTTGATGAAAATGTTGTGACCAGTAGCTTGTGGGAACCTAACCCTCTATATCCCTAGGAGCAAAGGTTCTGTATTCGCTGACTCACTCTTGGCAATGACTTTATAGAGCATAACTACCACGAACAATGGGAATCAACTGTAAATGTGTGTGAACCGCAGTGACTATAGGTCCAAAGGTCAAAAATAGAAGACATGAGTGATGGGAACTCTCCATTTAAATGACAAATTCTGGATCCTTTAAGCTGGGCAATGTTTTCGGTTCCCTAGTTCAACCCCTTTATGGACAAGGATTCTTTCTAAAGCCTTTTTTTTTTTTTTTTTAATTTTATTTATTTATTTTTGGCTGCGTTGGGTCTTTGTTGTAGTGTGTGGGCTTCTCATTGCAGTGGCTTCTCTTGTTGCGGAGCACAGGCTCTAGGCATGCTGGCTTCAGTAGTTGTGGCATGCGGCCTCAGCAGTTGTGACTCGCGGGCTCTAGAGCGCAGGCTCAGTAGTTGTGGTGCACGGGCTTAGTTGCTCTGAGGCATGTGGGATCTTCCCAGACCAGGGCTCGAACCCATGTCGCCTGCATTGGCAGGTGGATTCTTAACCACTGCACCACCAGGGAAGCCCTCTAAAGCATTTTTTAAAGCCTTGAAGAATCTGTATAATATTTGGAACACCAGATCTGGCCACCACCATATCACTTGATTCATGTACTTCTTTTGCCCACATTTAATATTTCTAAAATCAGGAAACATCTTATACTTGCTTTATTTATTTTAGCAAACAACCAAAACCTGTCCTCCCAAGGCTGTTACTGAATCCCTGGCATGCCTTCCAATCCAGGGCCAGCAGACTGTTTCCATAAAGGACCAGGTAGTAAATGCTGTAGGCCTTGTGGGTCCCATGGTCTTTGCCACAGCTACTCAGCTCTGTCACTGTAGCCTGAAAGCAGCCACAGATAGTATCTAAATGAATGAGCATGGCTGGGTTCCAGTAAAACTTTTTCATATAATTTTCATCTGTCACAAAATATTCTTTAGATTTTTTTTGCAACCACTTAAAAGTGTAAAAAACAAAATGAAAAGACTTACAAACACCATTATTAGGTCAGATTTGCCCTGGAGGCCCGACTTTGCCAACCCCTGATTCATTCAGTGTCATCGTAGGATCAAAGGAAGAAATTCAGCCACCTTGGTCTCTACTGTAGTGTCCCTGCTTGGATCAGAAGAGGCCTTTGGTCCTTAGCCAGTGGTGTCTGCCCTTGTTACTCAGTGTTCCTTTTCTTTCAGAGCCTGAAGTAAGGATTTAACTGCTTAATCTTGATGTAACCAGACAGTAAAGTTGGTAACTTATAAATATGAATCGGTTTAGGTTTTTACATTGTTCCGTGTAGCGTACATTTGCAAGAAGGATCTAGAAAATACTGAAAACAAAAGTAGCAAAAGTTCATACTTCTATATACAGTAACGTGCCAATGCATTTCACATATAACCCTTTCATTAGATTTCCTTTGTTCAGCAATGTTCTAATTATCCCCTTATCTGTAAGCTCTACTTTCTGCTTTTGCGTTGTGTCATTTTTCTTTGTGTTTTTCACATGTACAACAGACCTTATTCACAGGAAGGCGGGGCCGCGATCTAGAATGAGGCTTGTAATACAAGGAAACTTAAACAGAGTGGAAATTAAATAAATTTAAGTACCAAAAAAAAAATAATCGGAAGGAAATTGAACCCATCTTGCTTAGCACCGCATCCAAACAACGTATTTTGAAGATTTATTCATCACTGACCAGAGATCAGTGACTGGTGTTGAATTTATTATGAAAATGGTGATGAGGAACGAATTAAAATGTAACCTCAGATAAGAGTCAGATGCTGATGGATGGGAAGCAGAGGTGAGTGCTCAGAAATGCCCTTCCCATCCCGGCCACCAGCCCGTTCCTGGGCACCTGGTGTGGCCCAGCTGCTCCAGCCCGTACCAGCCTAGACTCAGGGACCAGCCCTTTGAGGCCACAGGGGACATCCCTGGCGTCGTCAGGCAGCTGGGCCTCTGGAAGCAGAGCCAGAGGTGCCCATTTTGGCCTGGAGTCACCCTTGCAGAGAGTCCGCTTGCCTAGAATTCGCAGGCAGGGCTGACATGAGCAAGCAACCCCACCGAGGCTTGTCTCCTGCTTCAGGGACACACTTGAATCCAGACGCCCGCCTCCATGTGGGCTGGCCCTTGGCAGAGGACAGCAGTTTTTTAAAATAAGGAATCAACAAAAGATACCCCTTCCAGATGGCAGCTTTGCTGCTGCCGGTGGCAGTTCAGAGCCCTGTAACACCCTGCTAAGTTCCCGAAATGCCTCCTGTAGGCCAAGAATTTAGCTGATACATTGAGCGTACTGACAGCCAAGCTTTTGGCCAAAAAATACCCTTTTGGTGAGTGTTTAAAATCCAATCTTTTCAGGTATTTTTCTGATGGCACCTTTTTTTTTTTAATTGAAGTATAGTTGATTTACAATGTTGTCTTAATTACTGCTATACAGCAGAGTGATTCAGTTATACATATATATACATTCTTCTAGTATTCTTTTCCATTATGGTTTATCAGAGGATAGTTTTTTCATTAAATTATTTATTTTTGGCTGCGTTGGGTCTTCGTTGCCGCACGCGGGCTTTCTCTAGTTGCGGCGAGCAGGGGCTGCTCTTCGTTGCAGTGCACAGGCTTCTCATTGCGGTGGCTTCTCTTGTTGCAGAGCACAGGCTCTAGGCATATGGGCTTCAGTAGTTGTGGTTCGTGGGCTCTAGAGTGTAGGCTCAGTAGTCGTGGCGCATGGGCTGTAGAGCATAGGCTCAGTAGTTGTGGCGCACGGGCTTAGTTGCTCCGCGGCATGTGGGATCTTCCCAGACCAGGGCTCGAACCTGTGTCCCCTGCATTGGTAGGTAGATTCTTAACCACTGAACCACCAGGGAAGTCCTATCACAGGATACTGAAGATAGTTCCCTGTGCTATACAGCAGGACCTTGTTGTTTATCCATTCTATACATAAAAACTTACATCTGCTAACCCCAACCTCCCATTCCACCCCTCCCCCAACCCCCTCACCTTTGGCAACCACCAGTCTGTTCTCTATGTCCATGATTCTGTTTCAGAGATGGGTTCATTTGTGTCATGTTTTAGATTCTACATATAAATGATATCATATGGTATTTGTCTTTCTCTTTCTGACCTACTTCATTTAGTGTGATAATCTCTAGTTGCTTCCATGTTGCTGCAGATGGCATTATCCCATTCTTTTTTATGGCTGAGTAGTATTCCATTGTGTATGTATACATCACATCTTCTTTATCCATTCATCTGTCAATGGACATTTAGGTTGTTTCCATGTCTTGGCTATTGTGAATAGTGCTGCTATGAATAGGGGTGCGTGTATCTTTTTGAATTATAGTTTCGTCTGGATATATGCCCAGGAGTGGGATTGCTGGAACATATGGTAATTCAATTTTACTTTTCTGAGGAACCTCCATACTGTTTTCCACAGTGGCTGCACCAGCTTACATTCCCACCAGCAATATAGGAGGGTTCTCTTTTCTCCACACCATTGCCAGCATTTGTTATTTGTAGACTTTTTAATGATGGCCATTCTGACACATTTAAGGTGGTACCTCATTGTAGTTCTGATTTGCATTTCTCTAACGATTAGCGATGTTGAGCATCTTATCTTGTGCCTATTGGCTATCTATATTTTTTCTTTGGAGAAATGTCTGTTTAGTTCTTCTGCCCATTTTTCAATTGGGCTGTTTGTTTTTTTGTTGTATGAACTGTTTGTATATTTTGGAAATTAAATCCTTGTTGGCTGCATCAGCCTGTAGGCTGTCTTTTCATTTTGTTTATGGTTTCCTTTGCTGTGCAAAAGCTTGTAAGTTTGATTAGGTCCCATTTGTTTATTTTTGTTTTTATTTCTATTGCCTTGGGAGACTGACCCAAGAAAACATTGGTATGATTTATGTCAGAGAATGTTTTGCCTATGATCTCTTCTAGGAGATTTATGGTGTCCTGTCTTATGTTTGTCTTTAAGCCATTTTGAGTTTATTTTTGTGTATGGTGAGAGGATGTGTTCTAACTTCATCAGTTTACATGCAGCTGTCCAACTTTCTCAACACCACTTGCTGAAGAGACCTTTTCCCATTGTATATTCTTGCCTCCTTTGTCAAAAATTAATTGACCATAGGTGTGTGGGTTTTATTTCTGGGCTCTCTATTCTGTTCCGTTGATCCCTAAATCTGTTTTTGTGCCAATACCATGCTGTTTTAATTACTGAAGCTTTTTTGTATTGCCTGAAGTCTGGGAGGGTTATGCCTCCTGCTTTCTTCTTTTTCTTCAGGATTGCTTTAGCAATTCAGGGTCTCTTATGGTTCCATATGAATTTTAGGATTATTTGTTCTAGTTCTGTGAAAAATGTCATGGGTAATTGGATAGGGATCACATTAAACCTGTAGATTTCTTTGGGTAGTTTGGCCATTTTAACAATATGAAGTCTTCCAATCCAAGAGCATGGGATATCTTTCCATTTCTTTGAATCATCTTCAGTTTTCTTTATCAGTGTTTTTATAGTTCTCAGAGTATAAGTCTTTCACCTCCTTGGTCAGGTTTATTCCTAAGTATTTTATTTTGGGGGGTGCGATTTTAAAAGGGATTTTTTTTTTTTACATTCCCTTTCTGATATTTCATTATTGGTGTAAAGAAATTTAACCAGTTTCTGAATGTTAATTTTGTATCCTGCTACCTTGCTGAATTCGTTTATCAGTTCTAGTAGTCTTTGTGTGGAGTCTTCAGGGTTTTCTATATATCGTATCATATCATCTGCATATAATGACAACTTTACCTCTTCCCTTCCAATTTGGATACCTTTTATTTCTTCTTCTTGTCTGATTGCTATGGCTAGGCCTTCCAGTACTATGTTGAATAGAAGAGGTGAGAGTGGGCATCCTTGACTTGTTCCAGATTTTAGCATGAAGGCTTTCAGCTTTTCACCATTGAGTATTACACTGGCTGTGGGTTTGTCATAAATAGCTTTTATTGTCTTGAGATATGTTCCCTCTCTACCCACTTTTGTAAGAGTTTTTATCATGAATGAACGTTAAATTTTGTCAGATGCATTTTCTGCATCTATTGAGATGATCATGTGGTTTTAGTCTTTTCTTTTGTTGATATGACATATCACATTGATTGATTTGCATATGTTGAACCATCCTTGTGAACCTGGGATGAATCCCACTTTGTCGTGGTGTATGATCTTTTTTATGTGTTGTTGGATTCAGATACCTTTTTTTATTGAGATATAACTGACATAACATTGTGTAAGTTTAAGATGTCCAACATATTGCTTTGATACATTTATATATTGCAAAATCATTACCACCATGGCATTAGCTAACACCTATCATGTCACATAATTATCATTTCTTTTTTGTGGTAGGAACAATTAAGTCCTAGTCTGTTAGCAACTTTATAAAACAGTATTGTTGTCACTGTGGTGTGCATTAGATCTCTAGGACTTATTTATCTACTGGTTGCAAGTTTGTACCTTCAAACAACATCTCCCTAAGTCCCCCATTCCTTGGTAACCATTCTTCTACTCTCAGTTTTTAAGCGTTCAGCTTTTACAGATTCTACATATAAATGAGATCATAGAATATTTGTCTCTCTCCGTCTGACTTATCTCACCATAATGCCCTCACAGTGCATCAGTGTTGTTGCAAATAGCAGAATTTACTCCTTTCTCATGGCTGAAAAATTGTGTGTGTGTGTATCACATCTTCATCCATTCATCTGTTGACACTTAGGTTGTTTCCATATCTTGGCTGTTGTGAATAATGCTGCAGTAAATATGAGAGTGCACATATCTCTTTGATATCCTGTTTTCCTTTCCTTCAGCTATATACCCAGGAGTGGAGTTGCTGGATCATAGGTTAGTTCTGATGTTTTGAGGAACCTCCATACTGTTTTTCCATAGTGGCCAAACCACTTTGCATTCCCACCAACAACAGTGCACAAGGGTCCCCTTTTCTTCACATCCTCACTAGCACATATCTCTTGTCTTCTTGGTGATAGCCATTCTAACAGGTGTCATCATCTGATATCAGTGAGTTATTTCATTGTGCTTTTGATTTAAATTTCCCTGGTTAATGATGTGGAGCATCTTTTTCACATACCTGTTGGCAATTTGGATGTCTTCTTTGGAAAAATGTCTATTCAGTCCCTCTGCCCATTGTTTAATCAAATTGTTTATTATTGAGTTATATGAGTTTTTAATATATTTTGGATATTAATCCCTTATCTGATATATGGTTTGAAGATACTGTCTCCTGTTCTGTCGTTTGCCTTTTCATTTTTTTTTTTTGACTCTTTTGCTCTGCAGAAGCTTTTTAGCTTGACGTAGTCATACTTGTTGAACTTTGGTGTCATGTCTAAAAAATCATTGCCAAGGCCAATGTCAAGGAACTTCTTTCTTATATTTTCTTCTATGATTTTTTTTTTTTTTTTTTTTTTTTTTGGTACGCGGGCCTCTCACCGTTGTGGCCTCTCCTGCCGCGGAGCACAGGCTCCGGGCGCACAGGCTCAGCGGCCATGGCTCACAGGCCCAGCCGCTCCGCGGCATGTGGGATCTTCCCAGACCGGGGCACGAACCCGTGTCCCCTGCATCGGCAGGCGGACTCTCAACCACTGTGCCACCAGGGAAGCCCTCTTCTATGATTTTTATGGTATCAGGTCTTACATTTAAGTCTTTAATCCATTTTGAGTTCATTTTTGTGAGTGGTGTAAGATAGGGGTCCAGTTTTAGTCTTCTGCATGTGTTTAATCCAGTTTTCCCAACACCATTTGTTGAAGAGACTATGCTTTCCCCATTGAGCGTTCTTGGCTCCCTTGTCAAATGTTAGTTGATCAAAAATGCAGAGGTTTATTTCTGGGCTCTCTTTCTGGTCCATAAGTCTATGTATCTATTTATTTGCCAGTACCTTACTGTTTTAATTACTCTGGTTTTGTAGAAAAGTTTGAAATCAGGAAGAGTAATGTCTCTGACTCTTCTTCTTTCTCAAGATTGCTTTGGCTATTTGAAGTCTCTTGTGGTTCCGTACAAGTTTTAGGGTTGTTTTTTCTACTTCTATGAAAAATGCCATTGGAATTTTGATAGGGATTGTGTTGAATCTGTACATGGCTTTGAGTAGTATGGACATTTTAACAGTATTGTCCTTTGATTCATGACCACGGGATGTCTTTCCATTTGTTTGTGTCTTCTTCAACTTCTTTCATCATGGTCTTGTAGTTTTCATTGTAAAGATCTTTCACTTCTTTGGTTAAATTTATTCCTAAGTATTTTATTGTTTTGAAGCTATTGTGAATGGGATAGTTTTATTTCTTTTTCATATGTTTCATTGTTAATATGTAGAAATGCAACTGACTTATGTATGTTGATTTTGACCTCTGCAACTTTATTGAATTTGTTAATTAGTTCCAACAATTTGGGGGCTTTGTATTTAGGATTTTCTGTATATAAGATCATATCATTTGCAAACAGAGGTAATTTTACTTCTTCTTTTCTGATTTGGATGCCTTTTATTTCTTTTTCTCTACTAATTGTTCTAACTAGGATTTCCAGTACTATATTGATTAAGAGGGGTGAGAGTGGGCACCCTTGTCTTGTTCCTGATATTAAATGAAGAAAAACTTTCAGTCTTTCTCCATTGAGTATAATGTTAGCCCTGAATTTGTCGTATATGGCCTTTACTACATTGAGGTATGTTCCCTCAATACCCAATTTGTTGAGGGTTTTTATCATGCAAGGATGTTGCATTTTGTCAGATGCTTTCTCTGCATTTATTGAGATGATTGTATAATTTTTATTTTTAATTCTGTTAATGTAGTGTGCATTTATTTATTTGTGTATGTTGAACCATTCTTGCATCCCAGGGATAAATCCCACTTGGTCATGGTGTATAATCCTTTTACTGTAATGTTGAATTTCGTTTGCTAATCTTTTGTTGAGAATTTTTGCATCTATATTCATCAGGGATATTGGCTTATAGTTTTCTTTTCTTTGGCTTTGGTGTCAGAGTAATGCTGGCCTGGTAAAATGAGTTTGGAAGTATTCCTTCTTCTTCAGTTTATAGGACAAGTTTGAGGAAGATTGACATTAATTCTTCTCTAAATGTGTGGTAGAATTTGCCCGTGAAGCCAGCTGGTCCAGGGTTTTCTATATTTGGAGATTTTTGATTACTGATTCAGTCTCCTTACCAGTTATTGGTTAGTTCAGATTTTCTGTTTCTTCCTGATTCAGTCTGAGCAGGTTGTGTGCTTCTAGGAGTTTATCCATCTCTTCCAGGTTACCCAACTCGTTAGCATATTATTGTTCTTAGTAGTCTCTTATGATCCTTTGTATTTCTGTAGTATCAGTTGTAATATCTCCTCTTTCATTTCTGATTTTCATTTCTGATTTTGAGTCTTCTCTCTTTTTTTCTTCATCTACCTAAAGTTTTGTCAGTTTCATTTATCTTTTCAAAAAACCAACTCTTAGTTTCATTGATTTTTTTTTTTTTCCTATTGTTTTTCTGGTCTCTATTTCATCTATTTCCATTCTGATCCTTGTCATTTCCTTCCTTCTGCTAACTTTGGATATAGTTTGTCCCTTTTTTCTCCTGGTTCCTTGAAGTGTAAATTTAGGTTATTTATTTGAGATCTCTCTGTTTTCTTAATGTATGCATTTATCACCATAAACCCCCTCTCAGAACTGCTTTTACAGCATCCCATGGATTTTGGTATGTTGTGTTTCCATTTTTATTTGTTTTGAGATATTTTTTAAATTTCTTCTTTGACCAATTTGTTATCCAGGAGTGTGTTGTTTAATTTCTACATATTTGTAGATTTTCCAGCTTTTCTCTTGTTGAACTCTAGCTTCATACCACATGGCCAGAAAAGATACTTGGTATAATTTCATTCTTCTTAAGTTTGCCGAGACTTATATTGTGTTCTCCCACATGGTCAATCCTGGAGAATGTTCCATGTGCACCAGAGATGAATGTATACTCTGCTTCTGTTGGATGGAATGTTCTCTTAATATCTGTTAGGTCTATTTGGCCTAATATATGGTTCAAGTCCCATGTCTCCTTATTGATTTGCTGTCTGGACGATCTGTTCATTGCTGAAAGTAGGGTGCTTAAGTCCTTTACTATTATTGGATTGTCATATATTTCCCCCACCAGATATGTTAGTATTTGCTGAATATATTTAGGTGCTCTGATGTTGCGTGTGTGTGTGTGTGTACACACACACACACACACACACACGTTGTTTTCTTGATGAATGTACCCCTTTATCATTATATATTGACTTTCTTTGATGCTTGTTACCATTTTTGGCTTAAAGTCTATTTTGTCTGTAATAAATATAGTTACTCCCACTTTCTTTTTGATTCTACTTGCATGGAACAAGCAAGTTCTTTTCCATTCTTTCACTCTGAGCCTGTGTGTGTCCTTAAAGCTGAAGTGAATCTCTTGTAGGTAGCATATAGTTGGGTCTTGACATTTTACCCATCCAGCCACTCTGCATCTTTCGATGGTGAATTCAGCCCATGTACATTTAGAGTTGTTATTGGTATGTAAGGACTTAGTAATGCCATCCGGTTCATTGTTTTCTGGTTGCTTTGTATTTTTCATTGTTTCTTTTTCCTCTGTTTCTGCCTACCTTTGTAAATTCGCATTTTCCATTTTGGTATGCCTGTTTCCCTTTTCTTTATCTCTTGTGCATCTACTCTAGGTGTTTTGGTTTGTGGTTACCACGACGCTTACATAAGACATTGCATAGATAAAACAGTCCATTTTAAGTTCATAGCAACCTAACTTCAGTTGTCTACACAGGCTACCCCGTTTTATATTTTTGATGTCATTATTTAACAAATTATAGTCACTATAATTATTTTTGATACTCTTTGACCTTTATAGTATAGTTAAGTGGTTAACATACCATCCTATTACAGAGTTAGGATTTTCCAAGTCTGATTGTATATTTACCCTTACCAGTGTCTTAGATACTCATATATTTTCATGTCACTGATTAGCATATATTCATTTCAGCTTGAAGTACTCCTTCCAGCATTTCTTTCAAGGGGGGGTCCAGTGGTAATGAACACCCTCAGCTTTTGTCTGTTTTGGAAAGTCTTTCTCTCCTATGTATTTGAAAGATAATTTTTCCAGATAGTGTTTGGCTGGCAACTTTTTTCTTTCAGCACTTGGGATATGTGATTCTGCTCTCTTCTGGCCTGTAGGGTTTCTGTTGGGAAATCTTCTGATAGCCTAATGGAAGTTCCTTTGTAGGTTACAGTCTTTTTTCCCCTGGCTATTTTTAGAATTATTTATTTTTGCTGTATGACAGTTTCATTATAACATGTTTTAGAGTAAGCCTCTTTGCATTGAGAAAACAGAGTGAACTATTAACCTTGTGAACTTGGATGTCCATTTTTCTCCCCAGGCTTGGGAAGTTCTTGGCTATTTCTTTAAATAAATTTTCTGCCCCATATCCCTCTCTTCTCCTTCTGGAACCCTGATTTTTCTAATGTTAGGTGTTTTGATGGAATCCTTTAGATCACATAGGCTTTCTTCACTCTTTTCCATTCTTTTTTCTTTGTTCTCCTTTAATGTGCATATTTTGGAATCTTCTGACTCACTTATTCTTTCTTCCTTTGCTCTGCTTTACTGCAGATGCTCTCTATAGCATTCTTCACTTCATTCCATGAGCTCCTCAGCTCTGGAATTTCTGCTTGGTTCTTTTTTATGATTTGTGTTTCTTTGGTAAACTACTCATTTTGAGCCTGTATTTCTTCATGATTTTGTTGAATTGTCTTCCTGAGTTTTCTTCTAGCTCACTGAGTTTGTGCAAAACAGCAATTCTTGAATTTAGCTAGATTGCAAAAGTCCATGCCTTTGAGCTCAGTTATTAGAGAACTATTATCTTTTGGTGATGGCATGTTTTCTTGATTTTTCATATTCCTTGTAGTTTTGCGTTGCCTTTTTCTTGCACTTGAAGTGGCAGATACTGTCTTCAATTATTGCTAGTTGCCTTCAGATGGGATGGTCTGTTCATTGGCGCTCTTATTATCTGGGGTTTTTCTGCCTTTGTAAGGATACATCTGTTCCACTCCTTTTTGCTTCTCGTTGTGGCAGAATTCTGCAGCTCTTATGTCTTTTCTGGTTCTTACAGCTCCCCAGGATGGCTACTAGATGCCTCTTTTTGTTTTCCAGAAAGTGGCACCACTGTAGCTCAAGTTGGTGGTTTCTCCGTAGCCCACAGATCCTGGCCTGTTTTCTGAGCACACTTCCTGTCTACTGGAGCTCACTCTTGCCACCACACTCAGGAGTGTGCACAAGATGCCAGCTGCAGAGTGGGGGGAGGTATGAGTTTAGCACTCAGGGATTGGGGGGGTACCTGTGGACCCTCTAGGGAGATCCCCAGGTGTAGTATTCCCAGAGGCTCAGGGTAGACCTTAATGGCTGTGTCCCTTTAATGCCCTTGGATATTCTTATCTGTCTCTTTCCCAATCTCCTCCCTCCTCCTCCCAGTCATGGAAGTCCCACCTCAGTACTCTGGGTGCCACTGGTCTCTCCAGCTGTATCCTGCAACACAAGGGTAGCCAAGCACTCACTCACCACTCTCCTTTTCTCCTGTGGGAGAGGTTGCTGCCACCTGATAATTTGGCCCCATGCAGTGTCGCCAGGGGTTGGGACAGCGCTGGTAAAGTTCTTTCCTCTCCACTACTTCCAAACTCATTTAATTTTATTGCTCCAGTGATGTGCAGGAGTCTCCCCTTGGGAAGGCTGACTTTCTGCGATTTCTCCCTTGTCAGTCGGTATCTGCCCAGGTCAGCAGTCTCCAGGTATTTTCCTGACCATGGCAAGAGGGGCTGGGACAGGTTCACTGCTCCACTGGTTTCGTAGCCCATGCCGAAGTCTGTCTGCCTATTACCAGATGCACAGATGGGCAAGACTCCTCCCCACGTCCCTTTGCACGTGGGACCGGATCCCAGAGCTCCACAAAGGTGCTTTTGTTCATGGATGGATGACTAATTCTTTGTTGAAAGGGGGGGATTGTCAGCGTCATGCTGTCATGATGCTGACAGTACTCTTTGATGGTCTCTTGCTGATACTTCTTCTCTCAGTTGCCTCTCGGAGGCCTTCAGGACTCTCCTAAACTCAGCCTCTAGTAGAGCCTGCCAGCACTCAGCGGGGTAGCCTCACTGCAGGGCCTGGGTTTTCAAAGGGAATCCACGAGCAAACAGTCTAACCTTGTTGTTAAAGGTACATTTTCTTCTGGGTGTAGAAACAAATGCTACCAAGCTGAGGGGGTGTTGTCACCATCACATTTTGCTGAGACGTCACCAGCCAGAGAGAAGCAGTCCTGCATGGCCACGGGGCCCCACCCTGTGCACACACCAGCATCTTCCACACTAGCCCTCACTGGGTGGCGGTTGTGGGTTTTGAATGAAGCCCAGACTCCTTATATAATCACTGTGCATCATTTTCCAGCATTCAGAAGGCCATTGCTAGAGGGTAGACAGTTGCTAGTCATTTCTGTCTATACTTTACTTTAACAGTATTTATTTAGAGTTGAAGCTGTGTATCTTTTGCCCCTAATGCTATCAATATATCTGGCTAAAATTCTGATCTTTGCAAATAAAGCTTCAAACCTCCCAATGCTCAATTCAAGCCAAAGCTCCATCCTCATGAGGTGAAAGTTCTGGAGTCAGCAGCTAACTTATGAGACATGGGCTTGCTGTTGGAACCCATGGGACCCAACGCAGTTGCTCAGTCACTGCTCACTGACTGTGTAATCTTGGCACAGCAGTGCCAAACCCTCCCTGCGTGCCCCTCCCTCCCAGAGACTGCAGCTCCTGGTGGGAGCAGGGCCCAGCTACTGGCCTGCCACAGGCGATGACTCAGTGGAGAGAGTGGGAAATAGGCACCGACTGAGCCTGATAGCTTCAGTGTCGAACAAGCAAAGTGCCACCAGTCACCCTGTGACCTTGTCAGGCTCCTCTGTCACCCTAACAGCTGTGGCCCTGACATCAGGCTCTGGATAAATCATGTAGAGCGTCCAGCTAGACTTCTGTGATCCCAACAGATGCCTTTTGTACAGAATTGAGAAGTCAACGCAGGACTCTCTTTGATTCCTAATAGTATGGACTCTTATTACTGATTATAATTAGGGTTCTTGACTCTCCTTCTAGCCTAGTATTAACCAGCCTTCCAGGCTGTGACCGCGGGGCCTGCCTGCCCCCAACCAACCCCCTGTACCTGGGGCAGAGGACAGGATGGCGCCTGCTGAGGGCACATGCATCATACCTGGTTGTCCCCATGTTTCCTGGCTCCTCCAGGCTCTGGCAGAGGTGCCGCCTGCCTTGCATCAGGCTGACACCCAGGAGACACACGTGTGTAACGTGACCGTTAGACATTTTGCTGTGACACGGCAGTTTGGCTCAGGAACCGGTATCTGTTCTGATGGGTCAACATCTCTGCCGACCCAACAGTATGTGACTCCCCAGCTCTCAGGACCTAGTTCCCACCACCTCATGCTCTGACCACCTGCAGCCTCGCCCTCCCTGTGCCTTGTTTTTTCCAGGAGGGGTGGTGCCCTCGTACCAACCTCAGCAACAGGCCAACTCAGACATCCGCTGAGGGCCAGGGCCCGGCGCACTGGCAATGCACTGTGGGTCAGCAGGCAGGTCCTGCAGCCTGGCCACTCAGTGACTGGGGGTTCCTGGCTTCGATTCTCACATGATCCCTGACCCCAGCAACTGCAGCCGTTGGCTCAGGCTCTGCTGGGTTGGGATCTTCAGAGGTTTGCAGCCCTCCCAGGGCAGGCAGGTCGGGCAGGCTTGTGAGGAAGTCAGTGCCTTCTGGTAGCTGCTGGGGCCCCCAGGCATCTTGGTCAGTTAGTGGTAATGGGGGTCCCCTCTCCAGGGGTGTTTGCAGGGTCAGAGGCCCAGTCCTGGCCTTCCAGGCTGACCCCATGTGCCCCAGGAGAGCCCCCCATCCCTCAGCAGCTGACATCTATTATGAACAGAAACCCTGGGTATAGCTCATGACTGGAAATGAGCTGCTTTCCCAGTCCATGGAACGTGGACCAGAGATGCGCAGGAAATGCCAGCCCCCAGTTAAGATGCAGGGTCTGTGAGTAGCGTCTGGGACACCTAACCCCCGGCCAACCTGCCAGGAAAAACAGCCGAGCCCCTGGCCCCGGTCTCTCTCCATCTGGTCTAGTTCCCCAGCATCTCCTAGGCAATACTCGTGTGGGTGTTAAAGATGGGGCAGGGGACCTGTCCCCATTTACAGGCTCACAGAGGTGCTCCCCTGCACACTGCCTCAGGTTCACGGACTGATTTACTCTGCTCCTTACCTCTCGTTGTATATAGGAATGTGCAGGCAGTGCTGTCTCCTGCTTACAAGCATAAACCCTTCAGTGGCCCTGGCCCTGCAGGCTCGCTCACAAGCTTCCTGCTGCTCTGAACCCCCTGAGCAACCCCACACTTGCTCCCTGAGTGCCACACGGCCCAGCTCCCCCCCCTTCGGGTCATATGCCAAGGCCACCTTGTCACCATGACCTTCCACCTCACCCCTGCCCCACACCTCAGACGCTCTGAGCACCGGGAGCCTTTATCTCCGGATGTGAGGCAGTCCCAGCCCCGGAGATGTGCAGGCTGTGGCCGCCAAGCAGCTGTCCTGTGGGGGGAGGGGGGTTAATATGGCCTAGAAACTCGGATGTCAACCCTTGGGTTAAAAGTTAAAAGGAAAAACACCCTCCTTCACAGCCCTGAAGGTGGCCACCCAGAGGGACCCTCGGGGGCAGCAGCAGGGGCAGAGATCAGGATGAACTTAAACTAGGTCCCGAGTGCCCTTGGCCGGTGCCACTGAAGGGCGTGACCCGCGGTCCACAGTGAGACTTGTTTGTAGTACCACAGCTGGAGAGCAGGACCCAGTGTGGCTTTTAGTGCTCACAGCCACTGGCCCACCACCGGAAACCATTAAGAAACTTGCCACCCCAAGTCTATTTCAAGACTGTCTTTCCAGGAAAGGCCAAACACAAAGTTCCCCCATCCCACATTTTATAGAAGGAAGGCCTGAGGACCAGGTTACACAAAGATGACCCAGAGCAGGTCTTGCAAGCTGTGTCCCAGTTTGCAGAGAAAAGTGATGGTTGAAGGAGTTTGGGAAGAGGGAGAGGATGACTGAGAATTGACATCCGTTCAGCACTTACTCCATGCCAGTTCACGGATTCAGCCTCTGCTGCACCCCTCTGCAGCAGATACTCTCATGGCCCCCACTTTACAGATGGGGAAACTGAGGTGTAGCACTCACTAAGCAAGCACAAGTGTGTCTGAACAAGCCCACAGCAGATGGTGCCTTGTGCTCTTTCCCAGCTTATTTGGCCCCAACTTCCTGTGGGTACAGAAAAGTCAGCCCTTGGACCTACCTAGGAAGATACCAGTCTACAGACTGAGGGCATATTCAGGCACAAACAGAAGCACCAGGTATATCTCCCAATGAGTTTTTCTGGATTCCTGGTTTGTATCGAAGGCCTTTACCACACAGTTATTTACTACACGACTCAATTTAAGCCTGCTAATTGTTTTGGGTTTTTTTTTTTTTAATCCTGAGGGAAAGTTACAGATTTTCACTTAATAAAGTGAAAAACGCTTTACTAAGATGACCGTTACGACGTGTAATGTTAATGTTGTCTGCTTTAATACAGTGGGAAATGACCAAAAGTCATTTTTCCCATGATAGGATACAGAATTAACTAAAGAAAAATTAGAATGTATACTTTCTGATTTGAAAGTATATTCCTAGTAAAGAGAATAGCACCCAGTAATGCTATACTGCATTTGTGGGTTTGTTTGTTTGTTTTAACCTCACAGAATTGGGAGTAGTTCAGGTCCAGGAGGATAGGAAAGGTCCTTGGGTCACAGAGTAGGGAAAATGGCTGGACAGGCGGAAAGACATAGATGTTTTCCTTGATGTTTTCATGTTCTCCAAGTGGCTGAGAATGGATGAATGGATAAAGATGATATTAGATCAGACCGATATTATATATCATCACCTTTATCCATATCCACACATACACATAACGGAATATGACTCAGACATGAGAATGAAGGAAACCCCACCATTTGCAACAACATGGATGGACCTAGAGAACATTATGCTAAGTGAAATAAGTCAGACAGAGAAAACTCATACTATCTGATCTCACTCATATGTGGAATCTAAAAAAGCAAACTAATAGAGACAGAGAGTAGAATGGTGGTTACCAGAAGGTGGGGGAAATGAGGAGATGTTGGCCAAAGAGTATAAACTTCTAGTTACTAAGAGGAATAAGTTCTGGTGATCTAGTGTACATACAGCATGGCGACTATAGTAATAAGGCTGTACTATACACGCAAGAGCTACTGAGTAGATCTTAAAAGTTTTCATCACAAAAAAGAAATGGTAGTTACGTACCTTGATAGAGGTGTTCATCATTTTGCAATATTATAAGTGTATCAAATCTACTACCCCTTTACACCTTAAACTCACACAAAGTTGTATGTCAGTTATATCTTAATAAAGCTGGGAATGGGGCTGAGAAGTCTCAGCCCCAGCCCCCAGCTCAGGACTGGGATCCTGAAGGAAGGAGGACACTGGCAAGATGAGGCCAGGGGGCTGCCGGTGGAAGTCTGGCTCCCCCTGCGGCCACAGCTCCATTGGCAGGGCCCAGCCAGGCCTCGAGGGGGCACAGCACCTGCCCTTACAAGCTGGGGAAGGCCCAGCGCCAGGACCCAAAGCTACACGCAGGTGCTTGCCCCACCCAACGCACACATTTATAAATGAGGATTGGATGAGAGCAATTCAGTGACCCTGCCGCTATGAACTCTGTTACTGGCCCTGTTGCTGCTGATACATTTAAGACTCAACAATGACAGAGCTCCTGATCGAATCTGTTTTGCACGAAAGACCGATTACGTGCAGCGGACGTTGAGCATCCTTCTTCCTCCCCCAAGACGGATGACTTAGTCACGTTAATTAAGCAGCTTCGTAGACACGGTGGGATTTGTGAATGTTGCTCTGAGCTTACTCCGGAGTTGTTAGGACTCAGAGGGGCCCGGAGACAGGGTGGGAATCAGGCCTTGATGTCACAGCCCCTCTGTCTGTCTGTTGCAGCTGGTGAGCGACTTGCTGGAATTTTGCTTCTATACCTTCCGGGAGTCCCAGGCCCTGAAAGTGGAGTTCCCAGCGATGCTGGTGGAGATCATCAGCGACCAGCTGCCGAAGGTGGAGTCCGGGAACGCTAAGACCCTTTACTTTCACAGGAAGTGACGGGAGACATCTCACCAGAAGAACTTTGCCTTAAGTTTCCCCGTGTTACTACACACCCACGAAGGACCCAAGAAAATCATGTTTTTGACCCGTGATGGTTGATTCCCACTTGTTCAGCAGTTGCTCAAGTTGAAAATCATGTCAAGGGTTGGGAGGCAGGCGGGCAGGGTGACGTGGATTTGGCGAGACCTGCATAGTCTGAAAGGTTCTTCCCTCTCCAACCCCCAGCACTTAGAAACACGTTCCTGTTCCTCTGGATGAAAAGCCATATCTAGTCAATAACTCTCTGATTTTGATATTTTAACAGATGGAGGTTTTAACTATGCCATGTAGTTCCTGGGATCGTTCGCTTGTTTTAAAAGGGTTCAAGGACTAACGAACTTTTTCAAGCTCACCCTTGGTTTGCACATAAAGCGTATAGTCAATATGGGGCATTAATATTCTTTCGTTATTTAAAAAAAACAAAAAAACAAACACAAAAAAATATATACAGATTCCTGTTGTGTAATAACGGAACACGTGGACTGGACTAGCGACCCCCTTGGGGGCACTGCTTCGCCCACGTCTTTCTGCATCACTGGTATCCACACCCTCTAGCCTCCATTTATTATTTAATTAGAACGGATAAGATGTTCAAACAAATGCCTTGGTTTCAATTTCTAGTATCTATTGTGTTGGCTTTACCGATAATTTTTGCAGTCTTTTGCTGTGCTGTACATTACTGTATGTATAAATTGTGAAGGACCTAAACTAAGGTATAAGGAACTTTTGTAAATGAGACACATACAAAAAAAAAAAAAAAAACTTTAATGGTTAATAGGATGAATGGGAAAGTATTTTTGAAAGAATTCTATTTTGCTGGAGACTATTTAAGTACTATCTTTGTCTAAACCAACAAGGTAAAAAAAAAATTTTTTTTTTTGTAAAGTGAAACGTTCTGCATGCATCATGAACCGTTTACAGTGTATTTAAGAAAGGGAAAGCTGTGCCTTTTTTTAGCTTCATATCTAATTTACCATTTTACAGTCTCTGTTGTAAATAACCACACTTAAACCTCTTCGGTTGTCTTTAAGCCTTTCTACTTCTTCTGTACTTTCGTTTCGTCCTTGGTCTCCCGCTTGGGGTGTTCGTGGGACTTGAGCACGTTTTCCAGCTTCGGCTCCATCCTCCTTCCACTGGGGACGGCGCGCTGTGGTGTCTGCAGCTCCGTGAAGGCGTCATTCGATGACACCCTCCCTGAGAGGATGTCCGGGGAGTGCAGCAGCTCTAGGAAAGCTGCCTCTTTTCCATTTTCCTCAAGAAGCAGAATCAGCTTTAGGGGAGAGAGTGACTGGAAATGCGATGGCTCAGAGAGCGTATCCTCATCCCATTTTAGAAAATCGAATTTTCTCCTTTGGGGGGAAAAGAACTCCATGCACGCGCTACGTCCGCAAAAGGTGAAATGTTCACTTCTGGTCTCAGAAGGGGTTGTTGCACTTCTGGCACTGGTCATGGGAACACGGAGGTCATGGCAGGAGGCACTGGGAAGGTGTGTGTGGGCACGGCACGGTTCAGTCAGAACGGCGAGGAGACTGCACGATGATTAGAGGGTTTTTAGATTTTTAAAAGGAAGGTTTTAAAAATGAATTTTATATGTAAACAGTTTTGGAAAAAAAAAAACCTACAGATCATATAAGCAAGACAGTGGCACTAAAATTTTTAATTCACTAATCTGTTTGGCACTGATGCAATTTATGGCTTTTTCTCTTGCCCCAAATCACAAACATATATATCTTTGGGGAAACTTAACAACATGATTGCACTAAATACTTTGAATAGAGGCCAAAATTAATCTTTTAAAAGTGATGATAATCATCAGTTACTCAGTGAAATCGTATTCTTTTCCAAAACCTGAAAGCTGTAGCTGGAGAAGCCCAAGGCCGGGAGATGGCAGCGTTGGGATCAACACTTTTCTCCAGGGTTCACCATGCAGGCAACATTACCATGTCTTTCAGAAGACACCTGCCTTGTGCAAGGGGAAACCTGTGAAAGCTGCACTCAGAGGGAGGAGTTTCTCTTACATAATTTGCAGTTTCCAGAATTTAATTTTTATGCAGATCTTTAAATACAGTCAACTTACATGCACAGCAATATGAAAGCCACACTTGGAAGGTGATAAATACACAGCATGCAGACTGGGAGTTTCTAGAAAAGAAATGGCTTCACAAGAGCAGCTTTTAGCTCAGACTTACTTTTGATGAAATCGGAATCTTGACGTAACCAGGTTTGGGATGGAGACGGTCTGCATCGGCTTTTTGTATAAACGAAGTTACTGGCTCTTTGTGTGTCTCCAGGTAACTTTGCTTGATTAAACAGCAAAGCCATATTCTAAATCCACTGTTGAATGCCTGTCCCAGTCCAAATTGTCTCTTATTTTTGTACCATATTGCTCTTAAAAATCTTGGTTTGGTACAATTCATAATTCACCAAAACTTCTTCATATAATTAAAAAAGACACTAAATTAGTTTAAAATGAAGCAATTTATATCTTTATGCAAAAACATATGTCTGTCTTTGCAAAGGACTGTAAGCAGATTACAATAAATCCTTTACTTTAATCACTTGTTGTTTTGGAAACGGTTCATTTGAACGTCTGTAGGAACACGTGGATTTTGTGCCCTTTTACACCTAGATTATATGCCCTTCTACACCTAGATTATATGCCCTTCTGCCTACATCCAAGATGGAGTCACCATTTTTTCCCCCATGTTAGAAAGCCCTGTGTAATCCACATACTAATTATCCTCTTTGGGGACTGGTGAGATGTCCTGTTTCTTACTGCTGATATTTGGTTCACTGAAATACCCCATAACAATTTTATAACAATAACTACTACTGATGTAGCCACTAAATGCTGTAGGTACACTGCCTCATTTATCTTCGCAACCGCACGGAAGCTTGTTCATTTTACAGACTTCGAGACTCACCTGAGTAGACCAGATGCCCCGTCTCATTCCCAGGTCTCCCTCCACACAGTGGAGTCTTGCTCTCACCCCAGGTCCTCTTGGACTATCAAGAGACTCCATTCCAACCAGCTGTGATGCTTCTCACATTCCTTACAGGCTGCTCCCCTTGACGTCACTCATTAATACGAACAACAAAAGAGCAGTAAGCAATTATGAGTTCATCTTAAAACTAGAAAACATGTATTTCCCACAAGAGAAATTCAGGTACATTGTTAATGTGTCATTTAACTGGTGATTGGTCGAACTAGAAGACTATTTGAGAGTTAACCACAACCTTGCTTTAACACAATTGATATATTTCTGGAACACAACATAGCCGTGAAACACAGCACAGGGAAAAAAACTATTTAAAAAACCTTTGTGGGGCTTCCCTGGTGGCGCAGTGGTTGAGAGTCCGCCTGCCGATGCAGGGGACACAGGTTTGTGCCCCGGTCCGGGAAGATCCCACATGCCGCAGAGCGGCTGGGCCCGTGAGCCACGGCCGCTGAGCCTGCGCGTCCGGAGCCTGTGCTCCGCAGCGGGAGAGGCCACAACAGTGAGAGGCTCGCGTACCGCAAAAAAAAAACGAAGAAAACTTTTGTGCACAAATTTGTAAAGCCTTAATTGAAAATGAAGGTAATTTTCTATCTTAAAATTTATGCAATCTGACTTATTAGGGAGCACAGTTTGTCGCAGAGAGCCCCTAACTTTAAACAAAAGCCATCGTGGGCTGTGAATCTGCTGTGGCCAGCGGTGGCGGGTAGGGTGGAGGCCCCAGTGTTGTGCACCCTTGGCTAAAGTAGGTGCCCTTTCTGAAGAGAGCAGCCTCGTTCTCGGGTCAAGTGTGACTGCATTTCTAAGACTAAAAGGGCTCTCGGGCCCAAAGGATCCAGCTGCACATTTAGGAATCATTAGCTAAGAACTAAGTCTCTGCCACTGAGCCAGCCGGCCACTGTATGCCAAAGCAGTAAAAATTATGCATAATGATGCATATATAATTAGGGCTTTGTTTACGTCTGTACGACCAATGTCCCTCAAGCAAAAAGGAAACAATGTTCCTTTATGTTAAAGTCAGCTCCGACATACTTTTTGATAAACGGCGAATGTATCCAGACTAAAATGACTTGATTACATGTATCTCTGGCACTTTAATTCCAAGTCATGCAATTGCTGGTGCAGCATTTTTCTTGGAAATAAAGCAGTGGCTTCCCAAACAACATTGGCTAAGAGAAGATTAAGATATGATCTCTTAACGTTCAGCATAGACCAAGCCTGGATCCAAAGCGAAGTGAAAGATGGGGCAGAGTAGCAGGTACTTAGCTGCACACCACCCCATCACCGAGTGGTTTAAATCAGCCATCATTTATTATTCTCATGAGTTAGCTAGCGGGGGGAGTTCTGCTGACCTGGGCCAGGCTTGGCTGGGTTGGACTGGTCATGCAGCCAACTGGTCTGAGATGATTTTGCTCCATGTGGCCTCTCCTCTTCCAGCAGGACAGCCTGCACATATTTTCATGGTGGAAGAAGCAAGGCTCTAAGACAGTAGAAAGGGTTAGCACTTCTCAAGCTTCTGACGGTGTCAAGTTTGTTTCCGTCCCTTTGGCCAAAGCAAGTTATAAGGTCAAAGCCCAGAGCTGACATGGCAAAGGCTCCACACAAGGGCATGGATCCGGAGAGGGGTGAAATTTGGGATCATTCAACCAATGTACCACGCACAATTTAGGTATTTTTTTCATAGAATGTATGTTGCCAAGACAGTGATTTCCAAGTTTTCCAAATTCTGAAAAAGCCATTTCTTTGGATCTTCATGCCCTGGTCCAGCCTGGTCCAGAGAGGGTCATGGTTCTTGTGAAAACTGGCTTGAGCTGAGTCGGATCGTGTTCCGCCCACTCTCTGAGATGCTCCACCTGCAGCCGCTAAGCCCTCCGAGGAAGGAAAGATTCAGAAACGGACGCATGGTACCAAGCACCCTAAAGGAATCCCATGCACTTACTGCCCATCCAAAATGCAGTCTCTCTTTGGGCAAAAATCAAAAGTCTACTTTCCAGTCAAGCTGATATTCTGATAGGAAAGAATTCTCCAAGGTACTCCACCCAGCAGATTGATATACTTTTAGCCAGACATTAAAGCATTAAGAGAATGTGCTGGGTTACCCAAATAGGGGAGCAGTAAGGTACCACCCGGGCCAGTCAAGGAAAAAGAGTGCTGACAAGCATCAGAGAAGACACTTGCAGAGCTAGGAGACAGAAAGCTGTTTGAGGGCACTCTCCTGGAATAACTTCCCTCCCAGAGGAGGGAGGAAAGAAAGTCGGGTAGCTCAGGAAGATTCAAAAAGTCACGCAGGACTCTGGCTGAGGAAGGGGTCACCAAACCTGGCTGTGAGAGTCTTAAGGGGAGACCCAGTGAGAAGGGGCCCAGCACGAAAGCGAATGGGGAACGAAGACAAGGTCAAGATGAAGGAGGCAGCGTGTGCCCTTGGGAAGACAGAGAAAGGGCGAAAAATATAGGGCAGAGGAAAAGAGCAACGTATGGCCTTGCAGAAGGTACGCTGGAGGGAAGCAGGCATAGCTAGAAGATGAAAAGGGGGGCAGAGATTAACCCCACCCCCCAACATGGTACCCTGCGGCTACCCTCTCCCATCTTCCCCGGTTACTAAACCGTATTTCTTGCCAGGTACCCTTGAGGCACTTAATATTATCGTTTGTCCCAACCTCCCAGTGAAGTTGGTACCACTCTCTCCATTTCACAGAAGAAAACTGATGCATAAAGGGGTGAAGTGAACTCGTCCAAGGTCACCAAGGTATAAAACAGTGAAAAAAGAATTTCAAAATAGGTTGTTTTTTAACTCAAAACACGTACTTTAGTCACTGTATTTGTTTCCTAGAAATGTCGTAACAAGGAACTACAAACTGGGGGCAGGGCGGGGGGTGGAGGCACTTAAAATCAACAGAAATGTCTTGTCTCCCAGTTTGGGAGGCTAGAAGTCTGAGATCAAGAGGTCATCAGGCTTGGCTCCTTCCAAGGCCATGAGGAAAGCATCTGTATCTGGCTCCTCTCCTTGGCTTGTACGTGGCCATTTTCTCCCTGTGTGTCTTCACACTGCCTTCCCTCTGTGCTTGTTTCCGTGTTCAAATTTCCCGTTTTCATAAGGCCACCAATCATATTGGATTAGAGCCCAACCCTACTGACCTCATCTGAACTAATTACATCTGCCATGATCCTACTGCCAAATGAGGTCACATTCTGAGGTACTGAAGTTAGGGCTTCAACATACGAATTTTGGGAGGTGGTGTACAATTCAGCTCCTAAGAGCCATTGTCCCCTACCGGCCCCCAGGGGCAAGATGGTAGAGCAGAAAGACCACGGCTAGCTTACTGAATCTAAACAAAGCTCTCTGCTCGAGAGCCTCTGTTAAAATGAGATGATTTCCCCTGGCTCAGTCAGTCCCCGTAAAGAAAGAACGAGTTGAATGCCCACCACCGGTACGGACGATCCACTGCTCTCCCCACCCAGACTCCCAACTACAGACGTTCCTACTACTACAAAGAAAGCGGGGTTACAGCACCCCCTAGGCCACTTGGCTC
Source organism: Phocoena sinus (assembly GCF_008692025.1). Taxonomy (NCBI): domain Eukaryota; kingdom Metazoa; phylum Chordata; class Mammalia; order Artiodactyla; family Phocoenidae; genus Phocoena; species Phocoena sinus. The sequence goes on from NC_045767.1 coordinate 112,411,218, forward strand.
TGATCTCACCTGGCATATCTCCTTTCCAAGCACAGAGACCACCAGGGCCAGCCTTGGGGTGACACCATCAAATGCAAGGCCCACCGCAAGAAACAAAATCTGAGCGCCCTCTTTTGCCCAAACCCCACGGCCCCGTCGTGTGCCACTGGATGAACACAGGCCGAAACCTGGTCTAAGCAGCTGGTGCTGCGCGAGGCGGGGCTGCGGGTCCTGAGCCGTGAGGGAGGCAGGGCCATTGCTCAGCCAGCCTTCAACAGATGCTCAGGGGACTGGCCGCGCCCATGCAGCAAAAACACAGAAAAACCTATCACCCCATCCCCCCATTTCTCCTCTGGGGAAATGAAGATGATCTGCCAGTTAAGGGAACATTTCCTGATCCGGTCACTAAGTACACTTTGGACCAGGCCCAGAGGGAGGCTCCCTAGCTGGGGGCTGTGGCCAACCTGGCCACACTGGTCCCACCTGCAGAGGAATACACCCCTGGCTCCCCTCTGGCGTGACCCCGTTCTTCCTGAAACAACCACAGGAGGGGTCGGCAGGGCTGGGGCTTGGGGAGCCCTTGCAGCCAGTGCTGTCCTGAGGCTTCACCCTTGCCACACTGTCATCCTACAGAACACAGCTGCCCCGACAACAAAGAGGCAAGTGACACTCACAGCAGTAACAGCATGGGGACTAGCAGTGCTAACTGAGCACGTACTACGTACTGGGCATGGTGCTAACTGAACACGTACTACGTACTGGGCATGGTGCTAACTGAACACGTACTACGTACTGGGCATGCTGCTTGTATTCAGGCACTTCAACCCAAAACCTCTGAGTACCGTTTTCTTTTTAGAAAGCAGGAACAGAATCACAGAGTCAACTTAATTTGCCCCAAACCGCACAGGTAGCCAGACCTCACAGCAATTTTCTTGACCAAGAAAGTGGTGATAAACGCACTTTGGGAGTTAACAACAGTTTGGTGGCGACAGCAGGTTGGGTGCACCCCACGGTGAATGAGCGAAGTCTTCCTCAAGCGAGCAAAGAAATCAAGCCCCAGTGTGGTGGGTCATATTTTTACTGCCCCATGGATATACACCAATTAAGAACACGGCCGGGAAATCTTGCCCAGTGCTAACCTGAGCCCACTCACTGTAACTGCCCATGAGTTTGTATTTTCCCACGGAAATGGGAGAGTTTGCCCCAGGCCAAGTATTTCTTCTACATCCCTAAGCAGCGGGCAGGGGCAGGAAGTGATAACTCAGAAACACGGGGGACACAGGGGACGATGCCATCCCCACCCCCTGGTCAGGCTGGCCCTCGGCCTTAGGGCCGGCCATTGTCATGGGGCCCTGGGTTCTTCAGCAGCCCCAAAACCCTCCACCGGGCCTGCAATCCAGTATTTTAAATTATGCTGCACTGAGCGTGTCCTTACTTTTTTTAGGTAGAACGTGGATACTTTTCAATGGGCCTGTTCCCCTCTACACACCTGACCCCAAACTTGACACCTTACCTGGTCCAGGGGAGGCGAGTTCCAAACTGATGACCAGCGCTCTGGAATCATCTTACCTGGGGAAGAGGCGACGGACACATCCTTCCTGTGACAACCTTAGGGGAGAACTGTGACAGTCCGAGGAGCCTCCCATGGGGAAGACAGACATGCCGGGCCCCCAGAGCGGGCCCTGGGGCAGGGCTGGCTTCACAATCTTGAGGCCCCTAGAAATGAGCTCCACATCCCAGGGACTCCAGGTCAGGGGACAGAGAAGTTCCCCCTTCCCGGAGAGGTCCGTTTAGCCTGTGCCTGGGAGTCGGAGACTGACAAGACAAACAACAAAGCATCCATTGCAGGGGCGTGGCTGAGGTTCCTCCAGGACCGGTCCGAATGCCTGACCCGCCGCCCTGCAGCCCGGCTTAAATCCAGATGGAGACGTGAGCGTCAAGGCCTGGAAAACATAGGGAGTGTGGGGTGGGGACAGGGCTGTACACTGAAGGTCACTGGGAGGGAGGGTCTCACACACAAAGCCCTGGGGGACAGCGCCCCAGCCCCATCCTGGCCCGGGTTCCTGCAGGACACGCGGGAGAGGCCAGCTGAGGCAGTGGAGCGGGCCCGCCAGGATCTCACCTGTCAGAGAAGACCGCTGCCCCCAGAAACATGCCCCGCTCCGAAGCAGCAAGGCTCCTGGGTGACCCATCCTGCCTGTGAGTGCACACGTGCCAACACCAGGGGACAGTACATGCCCATCCACCGGCTGCCAGATCGTGAAATGTTACAGAGTGAGTGAATTCCACAGTCTCTTCCCCACGTGAGGACACAGATCCAATAGTAAATTATATTTTATTTCATGTACAGAGAGCTCAGGGCTGAAAGGTGATGGTTGGGGAAACAGCACACAGGTGAGCAGCACGGAGGAGAAAGCCTGTTGTGAGTCCACCGGTGCCCTAAGTCCAGTGAGTGTGGGGTCCCCAGGGCAGCTGTCCATACGGCAAGGAGCCTCTGTCCGCTGCCCTCTGGGTTTAGACCAAGGCACCGCCCGCCCGCGGCAGCCCCTCCACGACACCAGAGTTAAGGGCACGTCCTGCAAACGCAGTTCCCTTTCAGGTGTGCGGGGGGGTGTCCGGTGGTGTGGCCGCCAGTGGGGCAGGCGGGCCGGCAGAAGGCTGCCCTTCCTCTCGCTCTGCAGACGGGAAAATTAAAACTCACGAGTCCCAAGGCTTGAAAATGCAGTCCATCCTGTTAACCTGGACATCCTTCTCCCGCTGCACATATCCACACAGCCCTACGCAGCTCTGTGCCGTGCGTCCCCTCTCCCCCCACGTCTAGCAGTATTAAACCACCCCCCCACCCCTGGAGTGCCAGTCCGTGATCTGTCATTGCCGTGTGTCCAGGTGGCTGTGGGTTCACCTGGGGGGAAGACGGTGCGCACACCCCACAGGCAGGTCCTCGGGGGCCAGGTTCTGCAGCGGGGCCCTCACGGGCCAGTTGCTACAGAAGCTTGACGTAATTCTGTGGAATCAGGCCCCTCTTGCCATTCAAAGTCCCTTCCAGCCAGCCAGGTTCTCTTGAGGTTTGCACTGAAAAGGAAGAGAAATCCTTTTTACCAAAATGCTCCCGGGTACTTTCCACCTGGGAACTCACCGCACTGCTGTGGGTCTTAAAGGCTCAACCAACACCGAAACGGGGGCCATTCCTGGGATGTCTGGTTACAAATCTGCACAAGAGTTATTTATAGGTGCCCCTCTGGTCACCCCAGCCTTCACCTGTCTTCACGCCACAGCCTCCTAACCGGTCCCCCAGCTTCCGGTCAGGTCCTTCCCAATCCACGGTGCACAAAGGAGCTCAATGAACCTTCCAGAACACACAGCTGGACACGGCACTGCCCTGCATAACATCCACTGTCTGTAGGAACAAACCCAAGCTTGCCCGGGCACCTGGCCCTGCCACCTCCTGAGCCACCAGTCACTCGCCCACAAGCACATCATGCGGGTCACCCACAGAGAATCATCCAGAGAAAGCCCCGGCCGAGCCTCTAAACCTCTGTACCTGCAGCGCCGCCATCTGCTGACATGCCTTTCCCGACTTCTTCACTGGGGAATTCTTCCTCGTCAGAGACCCCAGATGCCCTGTCCTCTGGGGAGTCTTCCTCGGCCATTCTCAGCACTTGCCAGGCCTCACCGGCATCATCTGGACACCTGTCTGACTGGCACCTGGACGGGGAACTCCTGAGGGCAGGGCGAGACCTTCCACAGCTGGGCACAGTGCCCAGCACGTTCCACAAAGAGCCACGACGGACACACAGGACAGTGACCGCAGGCTAGACAGCAAAGGGCACAGGGTCCAAACATTCATCACCAGGGTTTAGAAGCATCCAGTAACCCCCAGCTGTGGGCAGGCCCCGACTCAGGCCTCGGCCATGGCCAGGAGCCGATGTGGCAGCCGTGCATGTAGAAGAAAGGGGAGGTGCGGGCTGGATCAGCAGACCAAGTCGGGAGCTGGCCAAGCAAGGCAGCCATGACCGCAACCCATCAGAAGACGGCTGACTGTGTAGCTGGAACCCAGCACACACGTCCACGTGCCCAATACACAAACGCTTCACAGAACAGTACTTCCTCACTATGTGTGATGCACTCTTTTCTATTATTTTTCAATCCTGATGGCAACTCAGCAAATGGGGTTCATAACCCACTCCTGTGTAGCAACCCACAGTCCAACCTCTGCATGGCCGGTCCTCTGCTTTCCTCCCCGTTTATGCCTGGACAACCCTCCTTGCCCTTCAGATACCAGCTGAGGTATCCCCTCCCTCCGAGACCACTCCCAATGCTCCAGATCAGGTCAGAGCCACCATATGTGCCCCTACTCATTCCCCCCACCCCACACACACAGGACCCTCCCTCCTAGTCTATACCAGGATGATTTGCTGAAAGGATGAATAAACAAATGAACCAGAGATGCGCCCTCCAGGTGACCTGGTGGCACCCCTTTCTTCGCACCCTTTTACCCCGACATCGTTCCTCACAGCAGGGTTTTTAAGGGCTCTCACTTAATCCCACGCTGGCAATGCCATCGGAGCACAGCCCCTGTTGGGGAAAAGGACTGGATTCTATGGGAAGGGCACCCAGGGGTCGTGCAATGCGGGGTGGGGGTCCGGGGGCCGAGTAGATCCTTTCCTCAAACACTCAGGGAGGTAGTGACCATGGGAGAGGAATGAGGACCGAATCCACTCGTCCCCGCATGCTGGGATGCCACCTGGCCACCATCTCCCGTGGGGACAGGGCGGGTCGGTAGCTCCACGCCCCACACCAAGAGGCTGCTCACTGAAGACTCCCACGACACACGGCAAAGAGTACAGCACTCACTTGGCACACACCGGGGAGCACTAACCTTGTGCCAGCTACCGCCTACGCCATAGACCCTGTCCTGCCACTAACGAGCTGCGTTGGCCCCGGGCAAGGCTCACATCCTTAAGAACCTGATGAGTATGTGATGACGGTCACACCAATACCGCCTGCTATCATCATCTTTTCTACTTGCGGTAAAATATATGTAACATATGTGTGGAGATATGTAACCACTGGAACCGTGTTTAAGTGCACAGTTCAGTGGCACTAAGTACATTCACGTTGCTGTATAACCATCACCCCTCTCCACTTCCAGAACTCCTTCATCTTCCCAAACTGAAATTCTGTCCCCATTAAACACTACCTCCCCACTCCCCCTCCCCAAGCTCCTGGTAACCTTTATTCTATTTTCTGTCTTCACGAGCATATGCCTACTACAGATATTTCATATCAGTGGAATCATACAATCTGTGTCCTTTGGTGACTGGGTTATCTCACTTAGCATAATGTCCTCCAGGTTCATCCATGTTGCAGCATGTGTCAGAATTTCATCCCTTTTATGGATGAGTACACTATTATATGTATAGACCACATTTTGTTTATCCATTCGTCTGTCGGCGGACATGTGGGCTGTTCCTACCTTTTGGCTATCGTGAATAATGCAGCTATGCACATGGGTGTACAAATCTGTTTGAGTCTCTGCTTTCAACTCTTTGGGCTACATATCCAGAAGAGGAATTACTGGACTACGTGGTAATTCTATGATTAATTTCTGAGGACCTACCCCACTCTTTTCCACAGCAGCTGCACCATTTTACATTCCCACTGGCCACGCACTGGGGTACCAATTTCTTCACATCCTCACCAACACTCGTTATTTTCCGTATCTTTGATAACGACCATCCTAATAGGTTGTAAGGTGGTATCTCACGGTGGTTTCTCCATGGCCTCCTGATTTACCATCCCATAACAAGGACACTGAGCTAGGGACAAGAATACTTTGTGAGAACCTTTCTCCAGAACAGAATCTGGTCTCAGCTTGGGGTATTTTTTAGCATGATGTAAACAATAACAAATATCTAAACCATCATTACACAACAAATAGCAGGAACCCACACTCAACTCAAGAACTGCAGCCGACATGGACGCCTCCGTCCTGGGCTCATTCCTGTGTGCTGCCCTCCCCCCTCACACCCTCCCCCTGCTCCAAGGGGATCGGCAGCTTCAATGGTGTGTTTCTCACTGTCTTACCCCAGCAATGGTTCAAACACAGGTTCATCACGTACGTTTATATCCCTAATAATATACTACTTATTTTGTTTGTTTGTGAGTTGAACCAGAATCATACACTACAGAAGCTTCTTGCACTTAATTTTTTTTACTTAAAATGAGTTTTTTAAGATTCCCTCATGTTAGGGATATATATAAGAACACAATTGTTAGGTTGTGGGGTCTATAAGAGGGTCAACTTTCTAAGATAATGGCAAGCTGTCTTCCAAGGATTGCTCTTTATATATCTGAGGACTTTAAAATGAATCACCAGCAGCTTTTAAAGATGAATCTGGGCCACACCTGCTCCCCAAACAATGGACAGATCCTGTCTCCAGGTTAGAAATGAACAAAGTCTGGCAAACAAGGCAGCCAGTCTCCCTGCCCAGAGAGAGCCAGACCTTGGAGATCCTAATGCCGGGCAGCCCTGGGGACGGAGACCACTCGCTGCTTGGACTGGTGGGTCCGGCAGCTGCAGGGCCACCTATCAGGAAAGAGAGCAGAACTGACTGGTCTCCAAGGTAACGTATTTCTGAGGTTCCCCAGGCCCAGAGAAAAGGGCACTGGCCTCTGGCTGACACACGCACATCAGCTGCCCTGAGACCTTACACACGGCGCCCCCTGGAGGATATGGGAGGCACTGCCCCAGAGCAACGGCTAAGCATTAGTGCGTCTACTATAGAAATGAATCTTCAGCTTAGAATTTAAACTCAAGTCCAGGCCCACACGGTAAGAGCGAAGAGCAAGGGACAGTTATGGGGCAAGGTGATTACTAAAGATCCCTTTCCCTTCCACACTCTGGGTCAGGATTTCCTACTGTTGTATATGTTCGCAACGGCGTGACTACTGACAATGCGGCCCAGGGGCCACTTTGACCTGGATTTTGTCTACTCCAAAGGCCACTGAATGGCGTAAGCCAATTTCCTTTGTTGCCTGCACGAGGGACAAGAACGGCTGGCCAGGCAAGAGCAAGAGCATTTATGGTAGCTGGAAGACTCCAGATGGACACAGAAAAAAACGTCTTAGGCATTTCAGTGATGCTAAGTATCCCTGGTCTGCAGGAAGGACATGTTCCCAGCGACACTCCAGTGGCTGAGCTATAAACAGTGGCCGCCTGGAGCAACGGCAGCTGAGGCCAGGGGAGCTGCTGCTCCGGCCCGGCCTGCGTCCGGCATCGGAAGGGAAGAGCCGCAGCCGTTCAAAGAAAGGCATCACTAGACGTGCTCTGAGCAAACACTTCTAACTAGTTATCAAGTCTCTGCTAAGAGATCAACTATGCACAGAAGATGAAGGTACAAACACCCAGAAAAGAATAAATCCTGCTTAAGGGTCTTCCATTTCCTGTGACCTTTAAGAACCACCCTAAGAAACAGTAAGTTTGGGGATGTGGGTTCCGATCGTGGTCCCCGTGCGTATCTTTGGCAACAGGAGTGGGATGCAGGGGCTGCAAGGCAAGGAGCTCACATCAAATGAGATGTGCACGTGCTCCTGCATGGGGAAGGTGTCAACACATCAACGAGCGTCTCTAGAGCAGCTGGCCTGGGGGAGGACCTGAGGACGCCAGCGCCACAGAGCCCGGAATCTGAGAGGTACGTGCCCTGGCTCAAAACGAAGCCAGGTGCACAGTGCGCCAAGTGAGGCTCCAAGGTTGGCAACATCCTCCACAATGTCTGTGCTGCACACGTGACCCAAAATGCTGCCCTGACACATCACCACACGCGTGGACATCCTTGTGGATTAGGATGGAGAGGCTGATGCAGAGAGAACTTAAGGAACTTGTCCAGGGTCACAGAGCAAGTGGAAAAGCCAACTGACCTCAGGCAAAGTAAGTGCAGAGTTGATAGCTACCTGCTACCAATCACTCTCCTGTTCCCGAAGCACACTGAGATATGTGTGTGTATGCCTGTATGTGTGTGTATACATGCATATGAGTATATACAGAGAGAGAGACAGACAGACAGACACACACACACACCCCTACGCACACACTATTTTTCTTAGGAGGTCTCCTGCAAGTCACTGAGGGACTTTAAAAGTGCAGAACTTCAGTGTCCCGCGTCAGACATCTACCGGCCTTTCCCAATATCCAAGTTGGCAGAACCGGATTTGATTGGGGTCCTGAACCCCATTCCCATGTCTGCGTGCCCAGAGGAGAAGCCTCTGGACCCAGTGTGGTGCTGACTGATCTGACGTCCTGGCTGGCAATGACTTTAAGGGGAGCACATGGCCTCATTCTTGCTATTGAGACGTGAGAGCAGGTCACCTAGGAAGGATGTTCTGAAAGAGTTTTCTCATGCTTCAAAAAAGAACACAAGGATGAGGCAACCCCCTTCTGCTAGGGTTGAGTGTGGCCATGAGGCCTGGAACTGGGACAGCCATCCCACCCGCACGGGGGAAGCAGCCAGGGGCCCCTGTCCATAAGCAGAGATGGAAACACTGCGGTCTTGGCTGACATCTTTGAAAAGGTGATTAACCAGCCCCTGGAGCTCCCCACGTGCAGACTTCTTCGTGCGTGAGCGAACTCGCTTTCGTGACTGATTTAACCAGCTCTATCTGTTACTTGCAGCCAAAGGCATTCTAATAGATACACCTTCCACCAAGGTAAGTATCACATGAACAACACTGTGTTCTGAGGCCCCGAACAAATCTGACCAACCACACGGCGCCAAAATTCACCCTCATTTCCTAAATGGCGGGTTTCAGTGCTCTCCGCTTTCCCTTCTGCCATGTGGGTGCCCGTACACGACGGGCCTGGAGGAGGGCAGCTAACTGGCTCTCCTGCCACAACGGCATGCATATATGTTATGGTGACAAGAGGACTGTTCTTGCTTCTACTCCAAGAGCAAAATTTCTCCACGAAGTATAATTCTGTCATATGTGGGGTTTTTTGTTGTTTGTTTTCTGACACTATCAGGAGTCTCTGGCTCTCCAGAGTACGTATCACACAGATATAGACATCTACTCTAAATGAGGCAACTTGCTTTCTAAAAAACAATCACCAGCTCATGCCGCGTTACTGACAATATAGCACCAGGCGTTGTGTTGATACACTCCATATATTCCAAACATTCTGGCTAATCAACCATTCCATTCCAAGCATCAAAGGTCCTCGCTGCCTCTCCAGAACCCTTTTGGGCAGCTCTGCCCCCACACAACATCACTGTTTCCATAGCAACCAATGAATGTCATAATGAGGAGGACGGGGAAGGAAGAAATCGAGGGGGAGGGAAGAGATGTACACTGAACCATGGGAGGAATTTGTGCAATCTGAAGCCGGGCGTAGCTCCTCAATGCTTGTGTGTGACTATTAAACATGCAAACAAAAATCTATACCCTGGTTTCAGTATGCAGAATCAATACCCGTATCTAGAGATTCACGCACTATTCAAACAGGCGAAACTCATGTAAAGCAAAAGAATGGTAAGGGGATGATAAACCAAAATTGGTCGACAGAGCACTTGTCTGTAGCCCAGAGCTGGTGAACCTGAATCATTCAGGAGGCTAGGGCGGGGACGATGAGGGAGGAACACAGAGGATGCAAATCACAAACATTTCTTGACTCCAAGTGGCACCGGCTTCTCTACATCAGGAGAAAGATATCCCAAACGAAGACCCTCAAGAGTTACAAGAGCCGGAGAATAACCAAGATTAAAGCGGAAGTGGGCAACCACAGCCCCCTGGCGTTCGGTTCCTGGGAGCCAGGTGGGCAGGCTCTCGCCCGTCCAAAGCATCAAGGGACAGACTTCTACTCCTGACAAACCCACAGCCAGGGACCGCCTGTGTGCTCTGGGTGGTAGACCCTCTGCGCCGGCAGAAGACAGCCTCCCACGAAGCTCCCGCTAACACTTACCGTCCTCAAAAATCGCTCCTATTTCAAAAGACAATTCCGAGCTGTGTTCTGCTTCACACGGGTACACTGCCCGGGCCTTCCGACTGATGACGCTGAAGAGGGAACATGCAAGGCATCAAGTGAAACATGAGAAACCTCACCTTTCCCCCGCCCACATCACCCAAATCTCATTTCTATGTCACCAGCACGGCAGCTCCTTCCAAAAAGGAAATCAGCGGGAAAGGGAACATCGGGCAAACCACAGCACTTGACTGTCAAGTAAATGACAGGTTTCAAACCCCAATCTTTCTTTAGGGAGCCTCTCCGAGAAGCTTTCCCTGAACCTCTTCACCTACTTCTCCTCTCCGCTCAGTGGGACGCCCTCCCCTCTCACTCAGCGTTATTAGAACCACAGGTCATGTTTATTTCTGAAGCATTTCGGTTTATCTATTAAGGAAAAGCACCGGTGTCTTGAGACCGAAGGTGAGGCATTGAAGGGCAGAGGCACACGGACAGTAAGTGGCTCCAGCCACGCACCTCGGACACCCATCTGTCTACAGTGACCCTCTGCTTTCACGCCACCCTGGAAGGGGCTCATTGCTCTCAGCTGGGTCTCGCCCCCAAAAGGTGCATCAGGCTTGGCTTCTCAACACTTGTCAAAACATCCTGTGTGTTCTTGTGGGAAAAGAACACAGTGGGGAAGGATGGAAAGCAGGCTGTCAGCCAGACGCACACCGAGGCAGAAGGAAGCAGCCCACCTCACCGGAGCAGGGGAAGTCACTGATGGGGAGAAGAGCCTCAGCCTGCTGTCCCGGAGGAAGGGCTTTGCTAAAGGGTCAGCACCTCTGGCCTCTGCACCACTGGCCCATTAAAGAGCTGTGTTAATTACAGTTTCCAGTGCCCCATTTACCTTCCTTTAAAACAAACCATGTGCTTTCTATTCACGTATAGAAAGTTCTTGCAAAATACGTGGTTTCATAAATGCATAACCAGCACCAAAAAGAGTAGGTTCAAGCAGGTCTCACATAAGGCAAATCTCTAAGAATGTACTTGAACCTTTAAGTCTAAGGCAAGGTTGCAAATGTCGTCCACGAAGTCCAGGAGACCGGAAACTTCTTCCATGTGGGGAGCACAAGAAGTTGCTCAGGTTGATCAAGCCCCTCTGTGTGCCACCCTCACATTCTACATCACACCCCAAACCACGTACCTTTCAGGTGGCTTGTCCGCTACGGCGGCAGGAAGAGAGAGGGGGAAAGACGACAGCTTGGGTGAAGGAGGTGTAACGGCTGGGTTGCAGCTCGGTGTGATTGGTGACTGAGGGTTAAGCCACTGGACCGTGGATGATCGGGCCTGGCTTGGGCTAAGTGTGGAAGTTTGAAGAACAGGATTAATAGTATAAAGGCCACGGAACACCAAATACACGACACCCCATCCCTCAATGGCTAGGGTGATAGTTCCTTTCTCTCTCCTGATGACTGAAAGGGACAGAGTCCTCTCCACCTCCTCCCAGGTCTGTAGCCCCAAGAGCCACACCCCAAAACTAGAGATGCCTCATTGTACTTCTTCAGGTTTGTGGAGAAGATCTAGTCTTGTCCAACCTAGCAGCATACTGGTGCACTAATTACAACACCAGAATCCAACAGCCAAGACTAGTTGCTTGGACTTTTGAGGTATTCATGTTTTCTGCTTATAAGGAAAGTCAAAAGAATCTACAATCAAGCCCATGACCTATAGCTCTGAATATTCAACAGTGGCCTTTTAATGTCTAAATTAGTACAGCCATTACAGACAACAGTACGGAGATTCCTTAGAAAACTAAAAATAAAACTACCATATGACCCGGCAATCCCAAGACTGGGCATATACCCAGAGAAAACCATAATTCAAAAAGACACATGCACCCCAATGTTCATTGCAGCACTATTTACAATAGTCAGGTCATGGAAGCAACCTATATGTCCATCGACAGACAAAGGGATAAAGAAGATGTGGTCCATATATACAATGGAATATTACTCAGTCATAAAAAGGAACGAAATTGGGTCATTTGTTGAGACGTGGATGGATCCAGAGACTGTCATACAGAGTGAAGTAAGTCAGAAAGAGAAAAACAAATATCGTATATTAAGGCATATGTGTGGAATCTGAAAAAATTGGTATAGACAATCTTATTTACAAAGCAGAAATAGAGACACAGACACAGAGGAGAAAGGTATGGATACCAAGCGGGGATGGGATGAACCGGGAGACTGGGACTGACATATATACACCATTGATACTATGCATAAAACAGATAACTAATGAGAACCTACTGTATAGCACAGGGAACTCAACTCAATGCTCTGTGGTGACCTAAATGAGAAGGAAATCCAAAAAAGAGGGGATATACGTATACATATAGCTGATTCACTTTGCCGTACAGTAGAAACTAACACAACTTTGTAAAGCAACTACACTCCAATAAAAAAATAAAGCTCTTTCATCTGGTCATATACATGTGGCAACTCAGAACAGAATGCCACTGGGAATCAAGATTCCTGCAGAGTGGACCAAAGACTAGCCTTTAAGGGAGAAACCAATGAACAGTTAATCTTTGGTGACCTTAACATTCCCTAATAGCTGCCAATTTTGAAAATAAGTTAATGTAAAAAGGTCAGCAGACAGACTCATGGAGGGGCCTCTAAACGTGGAGGGTTCGAAAAATACGTGTTGATCTGAATAAATTATTCTTCAATGATTTCAAAACTGGAGGCTTGTGACTATGGTCTACGAAGCTTGCTTTAAAAGCACAGTGCTGAAAGCTTCTCGGTTTACTCAAGTGGATTTTCAACACATATGTATTCAATGCTGCTATATCCAGACGCCCCTCACCTCAAATTCACCCTCTTTGGCTAAAACCAGTCTCTACAAGCAGCTTCTGTGTCCTTCCATATTACTGAGTGTTATCTTTGATTCTTCTTCTAAAGCAGAACTAACACCATGTCCTGTCCATTTTTACTGCAGAAAGCTCCCAGGCTGTTCCTTTCTCTACGCTCTCGTCATGAACAGGAGACGATCCCAATCTCGCTGCTCATGCCGGTGTCACGGCGGAGCTCTCCTAGCCAAGGCCCTAGCCCCAGGCCTCCCATTCCGCCAGTTCCATCAGCCACATTCAGCCACCTGGGTAAGACCCAGTCCACCCCGTGTGCCTCCCCAGGAACAGGTGTGCTCTCCTACCTGCCCTGGCAGCCTGGCGGCTCAGCCCACAGCTCTGCTCCCCTGACTTCCCCTCCTCCCCCCTCAGGCTCTTCCGCTCCTCTGCTGGCTCCAATCTGTTCCCTCCCCCCGGCTCAGCTCCAGCTGCCTCCTCCATTTCTTCTCCTCTGGGCTCTCTAAGTCACAGACGTTCTCTGAAGGCCCGTCACACCAATAAACGGGAGGGCCGATCAGCATGAGTTGTTCTGTGTTGGTTTCAGACATTTCTCTTGCCTCTGGGTTGAGAGCAGGTGGGTTAACTCTTTGTGTAGATTCACAAAGTCGGGCAGAGGGCTTGGCACAGGAAGTCTTCAAGCCACATCTGAAGCAGCCAGTTCACATGTGCTAACACTACAACTAGTATTATACACCAGGCCTGTGAAATACTGCATTACTGACTTGATAGATATTTAGTACACAGAAGGTTGTCTTTACTCTGATCAGAAAAGGGGGGGGAGGAGGAACATTTTAAAAACATTATTCTCTGAACAGCTTATTTACAATCCTCCTATCCAGCCATTCATTTGGAAGTCATAAAACCTACTTCATACCAAGCGAAGACACCTAGAAATCTCAAGGTGATCTTTATCACCAACAGCAAAAGTCACTCCATTCTTCAACAGAAAATGAAACTTTAATGAGTTCTTCTTACTAATCAGGAAGGGAGAGGATGGCGTGAGTGAAGCTCTGACAGAGAATTTAAGACCATAGTTAGCCAAACAACTGACATGTTATCTCCCAGCAATTACTCAAGGCGTTGGTGGGTGCTGGTGGTGGTGGAGGATGAGGTGGTTTACCCGACCCGAACCAACCCTTTCTGGTCATAAATAGTCAAGTGATGAAACGACGGCCATCTATCTGCTGAGAGGGAGGACAGCTACGGGATGAAGATAAGCTAACAGTGTGCGTATTTATAAGGCTCTTTAAAAGTAAAGGTCATAAATTTTACAGCTACGATCTGCTTCATCCTCACATCTTTCTTTTTAAAAAGAAATGTTGGGCTTCCCTGGTGGCGCAGTGGTTGAGAGTCCACCTGCCGATGCAGGGGACGCGGGTTTGTGCCCTGGTCCGGGAAGATCCCACATGCTGCGGAGCGGCTGGGCCCGTGAGCCATGGCCGCTGAGCCTGCGCGTCCGGAGCCTGTGCTCCGCAACAGGAGAGGCCACAACAATGAGAGGCCCGTGTACCGCAAAAAAAAAAATAAAATAAAAAGAAATGTTTTGTTTTGTTTTTTTGTAAAGGGAAATACTCCTCCTGGCAAGTGAAAGAATTGTTGGAATAGCAGGTGCAGAAGGTAAGGGTCTATCCTTAGCTCGGCTTTCTCCACCCTGTCCCAAAACAGGAACTCAGAGTCACCCAACCTTGTCCAGAGTCAAGCTCGCGACAAGAACCTTTCTTGCTTCTTGGTTTGTTCTCTGTGATTTTTCTGTTTTCTGTCAACACACAGATGTGCTATGTGATCCCACACTCACTGGTTCGCCAAGAGAGTCTTTTCAGGCTTCCCACTTAGACCTAAATTTCTGTATTTGAGTCCCTGGGTTTCCCCACAGTATCTCAGAAGCCTCTGCTCGGGACTTCTCTGTGGGCATGAACTTTGCAGACTGGACTATTCATATTCGCCTCTAATATGGGGAGGAGGTATCCTAAGTCATGTGGAGAACTAAGTCCTGTGAAAGAGGAGACCTGCCCAGCCAAAAAAAGTTCAGGAAACGGAGCCAAGTAGCCATGAGGATACAAGAAAATTTCCATGGGCTTCTTCGCTGGGAAGGAGTGGGATGAGGTAGGAAGCAGTTAAATACACTCAAGACGTAAGACCTGAATTCTGGCCTCAGCCAGCAGAGGCCAGATGACGTTTCACAGGTGTCTCCAAAAGCAACCTGCCAACTTTTTTTTTTTTTTTTGGAAGGCAAGAAATTGTAAACATGAGTTTCTTTATATAAACCATCTCCTACTTTCCAGAATTTGGGTTTTATTTTGCTTTTTGGTCATAAGGATCAAAAAATATTTTTTAACTATTTAATTCTTTAAAAGATAATACTTATAATTTTCTCAAAAAGCAGTAAAGTATTCCTTTTAAAGGAGAATTTCTGGCATTGTCTTTCTCTTCTTTGACTTAAACCATTTTAGAGGAACCCTAGGCATTTGGGAAACGGCAGCCCAGAGCAAAGGTCTAGCAGTTTTTCTCAGCCTGGGCCTCCGGAGAGAAGGCGTCCTGAGGCATAGACGTACATAATGAATTAACACCTCTCCTGCATGTCTAGAACTGTTCTAGCTACCCATGTGTTGGGAGACAATTCAATATGGGTCTCTGGTGTTTCTGCACTTCTAGTGAGCAAAGGATGGATTATCTTTTCAAGGATGCTTTTAGAGCACAGAGCCTTGGAAGATAAAGTTGTGTCTTCCTCTGGAGTGAAGAGCAGGCTTTACTGTCCGTCATAAAAGATGTGTTTTTCCTGAGCGCTGGGTTTCTCTCTTGCTAACACTCCACAGGCAGGAGTTATCTGGGCCACGGGGCATCACCCTTTGGCAACTGGGACTCGGATTAATACTCTGAGGACTGCTACGGCCGTGATTAGTACAGTCCTTTAACTCTGACCAGGAGCCCAATGTCTTCTGCCAGCATCCTTGGAATCATGGCAGGCCAACGCGGGACCCTGCAAAGCAGAGTCGAATTTCAGATGTCACAGTCCTTGACAGCATCCTTGGGAGCACTGAGAAAATACCCAGGTCATGTTTTGTATTCTGTGGTTCAGAGGAGAACCCTGGCTAAGAAAGTCTTCGGGTTAACGATCAAAACTGGTAGGTGATCTTAGAATTCAAAAGCCCATTGCCTGCTAGAACACATGGAATACTTCAAGTGTTCTCTCCTACCACGTCCCAAATTTAAGCATTAGAAAAAAAAAAAAAAAATGAAACGATTTAATTCCTTCTTCCTCCTGCCCCTTTAACTATGGATTTTTGATGACCAAGACCGTCATGATCAGAAACCACTGATTTTATTGAATAAGGAGCTGCTGAGCAATGATAAAAAAGCACCTAAAGTGCCATGTTTCCTGAAAGCCAAGCTGTGGTTTGCAAAAATGCAGGCAGAAGTCTACTCTTCCTGAAAAGCTCAGAAACCACATTTACCAAAACAGAAATAAATTCCAGAGAAATACGAATCTGTTTCTCTGCTCTCTTCCCAATTTCACACACTAGACTCAAAGCATCATGACTCGTCTCTGTCTTCGGGGCAAAACAGCCAACCCCGCTTTGAGGAGAAATGTTTCCTTCTCAAAGAAAAGGAAGAAATGGAAACAAGAGGGTTTCACTAAAAACACCGAGATTTCCTCCTGCTAACTCAGAAACTCATCCTCGAAAACTTTCTGACATTGGAAGGCTACCTGGTATTCCTAAGGCAATGGGAAGTCTCCTGCCCGGGGGCGGGGCAGGTGGAGTGGAACACACATTTGTGAAGGTGACGAGCGAATTCTCTCCACTAACAACACTCTTGCCTTGGCAAAACAGGTCTGCGCGTCAGGGAAAGACCGTGTAGCTTTCACGATGGGGAGGAATAAACCCTCAATAACATGAAATTATGACCATTTCTGTGTATGCGTACACTTTACAGAGTTCATTTTTCTGAAAATGTAACAAATCAGTGGTATATGCTGCTTGGGATTCAAACTGTGACCCGATCGTCTCCAATACCAGACTCCACGTGCCATGCATATTAAAAAAAACTTTTTGGCAGCAGAAAAGCACAAACATTTCAGAAATGGGGGAGGGGACTTAGGGTCTTAACTGTTAAAATTCGACAACAGCTGCACCAGTCACCAGAGAACGTCTGCCTCTAACAAACATTTCTTGCAAAGCATAGGCAGGTCAGGCTCTGGGCAGTGCTCGCAATACAAGTGCCCGATTCCAGGCTCTGGGAGCACAGAGCGTAATTTAGCGTTTGAGGGAGGATACACATCAGGAAAAGAAACGACTGCTTCTCTGAAATGATTAAATCCCCCAAATACCAAGATATTTGACGATGGCTTTTATGATGTCGGCATCAAATCAGAAGTTTGCACCGGAAGGAAAGATTTTAAAACCTCATTTGCAAAGTCTCCGAGCAGAAGCTAACACATTAGTGAAATGATCTTTCATTCCAGGCTGGGAAACAACGTACAGCATAAGTCTAGAACAGCTGTCCTGGGCAAAAGTGTTTGAAAATGTTAATAAAGTCAGAAGGAAATATTGTCAATCTGTATATTATGGGAAATCTCTGTTCATATACATGCCACCGTTCTTTACGTGCCAGAGAGGGGCAATTCCCCAGCCAGCACGCTGTTGGTCCCAAGTGAGCACAGTGAGGGACACAGCCGTGGGGAGAAGCATGCACCTGTGACAAGGGGCCATAAGCTACAGCACTGGGCCGGGAGGACATCACGGATCATGAGGAGGGCTCCAACTGGACCCTGTTCGCTCATCACTCTTGGTCTGAGAACTACCTGTCAGGCCCCACGCCTGCCCTGGGGACACCCAGGGAACTATAACAGCTCTCTTCCATGAGCACCCGGTCAGGTGAGAAGAGAAGGACAAACTGGTGATCATGACGCAGCGTGATGAGCGCCACACAACAGAGAGGTGGCCAGGGTCCCACAGGAGAACAGAGGAGGGAGCAGCTGCCACGTGGGCAGCCAGGGCGGCTTTCCGCCCGGAGCCCATGGCGCCACTGTCAGTATCATCACGCCCTCCCTACATCCTGGCACAGTCGGCACTGCGCCAGGCACAACCGGCACGCGTTAATTCACTCATCCCCAGCTATGCTACCGCTCCACGTGACACATGAGAAGCCGAGAGCAGAATGGTGACGGTGACTTACTCAAGGTCAACGTCGGGTCAAAGCCCCGTTTTGACAAGACCGCACGGAGCTCACAGCCTCAAGTCCCTCCGAGCGAGCGGCTGGAGTGGGACACAAGGAGCTGAATGGAGACACAGGAGAGTCAGAGGCACTCACTGCGCAGGTCCACTGAATCAGATGCTCACAGGCAGGGCGACTGAAGGATTTTAATCACACCGATTACAACTGCATGAGACACCGCCACTCTACACAGACCCTGGGTTCCAAAGACAGCCCTGGCAGTATGCCCATTTGCAGTTTCCTAATCTCCCTCAGCTTGTTTCTTTTTTTGTTTTTTAAAAAAAGGAGGCAGGGCTTCCCTGGTGGCACAGTGGTTGAGAGTCCACCTGCTGATGCAGGGGACACGGGTTTGTGCCCCAGTCCGGGAAGATCCCACATGCCGCGGAGCGGCTGAGGCCGTGAGCCATGGCCACTGAGCCTTCCCTCCACTACGGGAGGGGCCACAACAGTGAGAGGCCCGTGTACCGCAAAAAAAAAAAAAAGGCAGGAGGGGAATGGGGAGAGAGGGGAGGACACTTCTCACTCTCAGAGGCTGGGGCAGAGCTGGCATTATCAGCCTTGGCTGAGAGTCAGCCACAACTGAAACTTGGGAGAGTAACAACCTCCCTGGTCTCAGTTTCCTTAGCTAAAATGAAAGTAAGTGTTAACAGGCTGGGTGGCAGTAAGATGTAAATAAGATGACAGGTATAAAGCACCCAGCAGTGACTGGAGAACAGTGAGTACTCAACAGGCGAAGCCCTTCTTATGAGCATTAGGTATATTGCCTCTGCTTTCCAAGCTTACATCTTCACCAATGAATCATTTTCTTTACCAAAAGACAACGAACTCTGTCAAAGGGGGAAAACTATAAATATTAAGTAAATGTCACCATTGGGAGAAAAAAGTTGCTAAGTGCAGTATGACTGCATATGATCCAAGACTGAATCCTGGAACAAAAGGACATGAGTGAAACAATTAGTGAAACAGAAATAAAGTCTGTAGGTAACAGTATCGCACCAATGTGAATTTCCTGGTTTTAACCGAAGTACCATGGTTTGGTGTAAGATGTTAGTAGTAGAGCCGGGTGAAGGGTCTATGGGAACTCTCTATACTGTCTTTGTAAATTTTCTGTAAATCTAAAACTATTTCAAAATAAATTTTTTTAACAACAGGTTGTAAAAAGAATAAACCCAAATAAAATTTTCAATCACTGAAGCACTAAAAAGCCTTTTGAAATTATGAGCACACACTTGAAGGCATCCAAAAGCCATAAGGAAAACTTCTGGTTAGTTCAATGACATGAAAAGATTCCTAAGAGTTACATTTAAAAATCACTTGGACCGCCCATCTAAAACATGAAAATTAACCACAACTGTTGAGACTGGTTTTTAAGGAGCGTAGGCTTTCCCAAAAAGATCAGTTTTGTTTATAGATTAGATCGAGGTCAGCAAACTTTTTCTGCAAAAGGCCAGATGATAAATACTTCAGGGTCTGCAGGCTGTAGGTCTTGCAACTACTTAACCCTGCCATCATAGCAGCACGAAAGCAGTCACAGATACAATTGTAAATGACTGGGTGGCTGTGTTCCAATAAAACTTTATTTATTAAAAAAAAAACAGGCAGTGGTGGGTCACAGTTTGCTCACCCCTGGATGAGATGGATCAGATGTGAATCCATTTCGTAGTGGAGAGTTGGAAGAGGTGAAGATAATGATGGTAAACTCCCCTGGGCTCGGAAAGCCCACTCGCCTTCCTCCATCTTCACTGGCTTTGCGGCGTGGGGACTCCTTTGTGTGCCAAAAGCCGATCTGCAAGCACCCAGGGCTTTCCTGCAGCAGGAGCTCTCCTGACTAATTGCTCAGGATCACCTCCCATGCAGAAGGCAGACAGCCAATAGATCGAGCCAGCACGTAAAAGCAAGAACTTGGTCCCCCTTGAGGAAAAGGAGGGAGGTGGGCAGGGAGAGGAGGAAAGGCACGGAAGGAAATCTCTCCAACACAGATAAGACAGAACCTTCTGAGGTTGGATACAACCACACTGAACACTCAGTCCTCACCCCCCAGGATGCTGGGTCTGCTGGGGGGTTTCCCTCCTTGACAAGAAAGGACACCACTAGACCTAGTCAGCCCATATCTTACGAAGTTCACCCCCAGGCTGATCATTTTCTCGGGGTTTGCTGTGAGAGAACTGAGAGTTACACCTCTGACTGATCTTTCACTCAAAGTGCTCCTTGAATTGCATTTCTCTTCCTTCCAGATGATCAAGGTGGAATCAGGGACCAGGCGTGAACTTTAGCTTGCTAGCCGAACAGAAAAGGAGCTGCAGCTGCGTTTCAGAGAATTATGGGGCTGTAGAGAGGTCTCAGCATTATGGTCCCGCAGGGCAACTGACGAGAATATTTCTACAAGCTCAATTCGTATGTGGAAGACAGCCACCAGCCAACGTGAGGGTGGAACATATAAAACAGGGGCTCCCAAGCACAGCTCAAAAGGGGTACAGCACTACTCTGCTAAGAAAATCCTCTGGTTACTTACCAAGCTGTTTTACGGGTTACCTGTGGTGACAGGTGAGCTTCCCATACTGCTCAGAACAGTTTAGAGAGCTGGCTGGGTCCCACTGGGAACCCCACGCCTTGGTCATGAGCTACCCAAGGGCCCTATTCTCCGAAGCTTCTACAGAGGACCTTTCTACACAGCGAGGCAAGGACAAGAGCTGCGGGTTCTCCTGGTATAACTACTGTAAATGCTGGAAACAATGCAACCTCAGGTCAACACTAAAGGCTTCTCCAGGACTAAAGAGCCTATTTTCCCTAAGTCATTTAGTGGGGAGATTACATAACTGATGAACCAGGAAGCTGGGTCAAGTTCAACTAAGAATATTAAATTAAGTTCTCGGAGGAAAGGAAAATGCAAGCCTAGGGCTCCCACGGGAGCCGTGACTGGGTTTTATGACATGTGGTACCTCGAAACCTCACAACCATCAAGAGGGCTGGGTGCTGTTACTCCCCCTTTGCAGATAATCTTGCTAAGCCTTGGTTTGCTGACGTAATTTATGTAAGGCCTCCAAGGTTTGAAGTGGCAGGAGAAGAATGCAAAGCCAGGCTTGTTTGACTCTAAAATCAGTGCTTTACCAGTCTACACCATGGTCTTCCAACTCACAGAAAGCTCATGAGGCCCCTGCCTGCATTTCAATATTGAGACCCAGCCAACCAGTCCATGCACAGCAAATGATACATTACAATAGCAAAAACCAGTGAAACAAAAAAGAAAAGCAAAAACAAAACAAGACTAATGAGAAGACTTAATTTTTGTTTGTTTGTTTGTTTGTCTGAATCTTAAGCAGTAGAGCAGCTACTACAAAAATTCAGACCAGTGTCTTTAATTTGGAAAGTCAACTTTCATTACGGGGCTTTAAAGTTAGATGAATGACCAACCATTTGGCTTGAAAATAAAATCTCTGAATTTCAGAACCTGTAGTTAGAGCACAGCAAAGGAAGAGGTGAATCAGGCCACATACAAGTGCCAAGTACACAATACAAATACCAAAAATACCCCAGCAGGACACCAGGGACATGTATGGAAGGCTGTGAGGATGCTAGGCGGTCAGTCGGGATGGCGTAATTTCTATACTGAGTTGGAGAGAAGATTGAAGAAGATATACAGGACAAAAGTTATCCACCACCACCACCCCAATGAGTGTGAATAGACTGAGGGTCGATGGCCAAGCACGTGGGCCCCAAGATTAGCTTCAAGAGCTGTACCGGATATCATGTTACTCATGAAAAGATTACGGATGCTTCTCTGTTGCAAAATATCAAATTTCCAAGTCTCCCAGCTCTGCGGCAGGGGAGGATGCCCTCCTCCACAGATCTCAGCCAAAGGTGTTGGACGGTGAACGTGTCAGAATTCAGATTCAAGGGTTTGTTCTCCACAGATAACTGTAAACCACAGCAACATGCCTCAACACGGGGTCAGCGCTCCCTCTTCAGAACAAGGGCAGCGGCCAGCTGACAGCCACTGTTAGCTCACTGTGGGTCTCAGAATCGGGGGAAGACTACAATTGAACAACGTTCCCATGTGCCACCAGACTTTCCATACCGACAGTAAAACGAGTCCAAGGGAACCAGAGATCACGAGGGCAGACAGATCAGGGTCATAACCCTTCTCTGCCCCTTACTAGTCATGTGGCTTGGGGCAAATTTCTGACCTTCTTTGTGCCTCCATTTCTCTATCTTTAAAAATGAACATAGGGCTTCCCTGGTGGCGCAGTGGTTGAGAGTCCGCCTGCCGATGCAGGGGACACGGGTTCGTGCCCCGGTCCGGGAAGATCCCACATGCCGCGGAGCGGCTGGGCCCGTGAGCCACGGCCACTGAGCCTGCGCTCCGCAACGGGAGAGGCCACAACAGTGAGAGGCCCGCGTACTGCAAAAAAAAAAAAAAGAACATAGTTCTACCTCACTGGGTCTGATGTGAGGATCAACATGACATAGTTGTAAAGCAGCTACAACAAAGTCTGTGGCCCCCGAGAGTTAATGCTCCACAGTCTTTGATTCTGAGAAATGCAAGAGAGGATCTACCGCATCGAGCCTTCTCTGCAGCCTCTCACCACCAGCCACTGCTGATGCCCCCTCTAAGTCCCCAGCCCCCAACAGGTCCAGATGGGCTAAGCTCTGAGCAGAAGTCACAAGGCTGCCGGGGCTCAGAGCAAGGCGGTCTACTCCTGCTCATTCATGTGCTTCCCTACGAGCTATCTTACACCTCCATCTTTCTGAACCCACCAGGGACTTCGCCGCTCACTTAGGTATGGGAGACTGGCTTCCAATCCACTCCTCACAGCACCCAGTGCCACATGAAGGCACCAGCTCTACTAGAGACGCCGGTCAATGGAACCCACCACTTTCTGTAACCAGGGTCCACCTACAGGTAAGCAGAGAAGAAAAGGTGCTCCCCTTATTAGGATATGATGTCCTAACTAGCCAATAAAGATGTTGGAAATGCCTGTGATGGGCAATTCACTTTTGGGGGTTAAATACCACCGTCTCCTGATCTCTTTTTAAATATACATAACTTTTCTCCCCTTTTTACAAAAGCCATATGTGCTCATCTTAGTCAAGTTAGCAAAAAAGCAGATATGCACCCCCCCGCAAAAAGAGAGAGAGAGAGAGAAAACTTTTAAAAGTTAAATTCCCTATTTTCTTTTGAAACAATCAAAATTTAAGACATCAACTTCTAGGGTGAACTGACTGCCCTGGCAGGGTTGGGAGCAGTAAAGTCAAGGAGCAACGGGGTTGAGGAAGCCCTCCCTGAAGGGGTGGAGGAGAGAGAGAACAGAAAGAAAGAGAGACGAAGGGAAGAGGCGAAGACAAAATTTGCCCATGACTGCTACCTTATAATTTCTAAGTGTGCACCCAGTTTCACCAAAACCTGTTAAAAATTGTTTAAGGTGATTATTTTTCTGAACCTCAGACAAATCACTCATGGTTTGTTGTCACAGACACAAAGCCAGTTTAAGGGGTACTTTGCTATCTCCCCGCAAAATTCATCAACTCCCTGAAAAGCAATCATGGAATCAAGTCAAGTAATCTCAAATGCCAAGTAGCTATCTATGGGAAACCTCTATGTGTTTGCCCAGTTTCTGCGAGTTATTATTTCATAGACAAGAATAAAAATGGTCACCAGTGAGCACACACAGAGTCTACAGATGACATGCACGAGGCTGTAAATGGGCATGGGAGCTTACCGTCTAATGACTAACCAACTAGCACCAAGCCTGGGGAGGCATGTATCTCTAGCGGCTCAGGGCAGCATCGGGGATAGACGTGTTAGGAACACCTTCACATTCAGGATAAACCAAGCCAAGCCAAGCCAAGCCTCTCACTGGGTGGGAGAGAAGGATCTATTGCCCTCCCAGCCTGCCAGAGTACACACTGAGTTACATCTCGGTGTACCAACATTCCCAGCTACGAAGAACTATTCTAAGATGCTGCTGCCATCTTGACCACGGACACGTGCTAGCAGGAGGTACTCCTTTTCATTTGAAATCTGTACAGGAAGCAGATAACAACGCCTGGTATCTACTTACAAGAGATTTTCTTTTGTGGCAGGAAACCTAAAAGAATTACTTATCAAGGACCTGCTCCATCATTTAAAAATGAAGAGAAAACTACTTTATTGGGGAAAAAATGACTTTGGAACATTTGAAATACCTTGACCTATGATGTAATGTCCTCCAAGGAGACTGAGCTAGCAATTCTTTACTGGCAATGAAGTCACCCATCACCTTACTTGAGTGTACAGGTAAGGAATAGCTACAGATTGACTGACTGCAATGAATAATACCCACAAGTCATAAACATCAGCAGAAACCCAAGAAATCCAATTCTCCTGGATTGTTTTCTACCTGTCAGAGACTACAGCTGTATTTACACACTGCCTATATCAGAATATCAGCTGCTGTAGGTTTTCCTGCATAAGTTTGCTTTCTGGTAGCTGGGGTCATGGCATTTCTGTACAGTAGAGCTACTGGGGTCCTAAGTGATCTATATACATTTGGGCTTCATTTTTCAGGACCCAAGATAAGGCCAGTTTAAGTTTTGGAACAGAGAGTCACCAGTCTGGATTAAAACCAAGCAGTCCAGGCAGTGCCTCCTTTTTAAGGCTCTGAGAAGAGTTTTAATGACTACACAGCAACTTCGGTTTTATTAAAAGGGCTCTTAATCAGATTTACTCAGATCCTACTATAATCAATACTGTCAGCTGATATGCAGAGATGATGGATTAAAAAAAAAAAGAAACAAAAAGAAAAGCACATACAATGAAAACTAAATTTATAAGTGCTAAGGAAATAAAGAAAAACGTTATAAAGAGAAAATGGTGAGATTAATTCTGTGAAATTCCCAAAGAGTTTTAAATTGCCTAAGAGACATTCAATGACACACAGAAAGAAATGAGATTTCCAAAAGAAAAGCATTTTTATAAATGCATAATAATTTAAATTGGAAATAAAATATTTATTAATAACTGTCAATATCACTAAAAAGTTCAAAGAGTATGAGACCCAATTTTATTGTCAAGAATTTTATGATCGAGGGCTTCCCTGGTGGTACAGTGGTTAAGAATCCACCTGCCAATGCAGGGGACACAGGTTCAAGCCCTGGTCCAGGAGGATCCCACATGCCATGGAGCAACTAAGCCCATGCGCCACAACCACTGAGCCTATGCTCTAGAGCCCGTGAACCACAACTACTGAAGCCTGCGTGCCACAACTACTGAGCCCGCAGCCCAGAACTACTGAAGCCCATGCGCCTAGAGCCCGTGCTCCGCAATAAGAGAAGCCACCGCAATGAGAAGGCCGCACACCACGACAAAGAGTAGCCCCCGCTCGCTGCAACTAGAGAAAGCCTGTGTGCAGCAACGAAGACCCAATGCAGCCATAAATTAATTAATTAATTAAATCTATTAAAAAATAATTTTATGATCGATCTTGGAGTGAGGTAAAGATTGGATAGTGTCATGCATCTAATGTTTGTGAACCCCCCAAATTTGCATGTTGAAACCCTACCCCCTCCCATGGGATGGTGTTAGGAGGTGGGGCCTTTGGGAGAAAATTAGGATGCAATGAGAGTGGAATCCTCGTGAATGGGATTAGTGCCCTTCTAAGATCCATGAGAGAGCTTGCTTCCGCTCTCTGCTCTCCATCATGTGAGGATACGTGAGAAGTGAGTAGTCTGTACACTGGAAGCAGCCTCCCACTTCAACCCAGCCAGGCTGACACCCTGACCTTGGACGTCCAGCCTCCAAAACTGTGGGAAATAAACTGCTGCTCTTCATAAGCCACTCAATCAAAGTATTTTGGTTATAGCAGCCCAAACTGAATAAGATTGATAGATAGGCAGGCAGGCAGATGGAGACACTGATGTAGATACATAGATAGACACACACATATACTACTATCAAATAACAATAAAAGGTAAGTACTAACTAGTACTAGAAGGGGATCGTTTTCTAACATCACGTATTGGGTATAGACAGAGGAAGGGATTATTCCGCACCCTCCAGTAGACTAGAGCCCTAGAGAAGGCTACCTGAAAGTGAAAACTAAATTAGATCCTCAAGACAGGTCAAGATTGTCTTGAGCAGAAAGGAAGGGAGACATTTCAGGCAGAGGGAATCAAAGTTTGCAGGGGCACCAAGGGCTGCTTGAAGACAGCAAACACACAATCCTAGGAAGAGAGAAGAGGGGAGGGGAGGGGAGATGAAGGGAGGGAGGGGAGGGGAGAGGAGGGGGGGAGGGAGGGGAGAGAAGGGGAGGGAGGGGAGAGGAGGGGAGGGAGGGAGGGGAGGGGAGGGAGGGGAGGGGGAGAGGAGGGGAGGAAGGGGAGGGGGGAGAGGAGGGGAGGAAGGGGAGGGGAGGGGGGAGGGGGAGAGGAGGGGAGGGAGGGGAGGGGAGGGGGGAGGGGGAGAGGAGGGGAGGGAGGGGAGGGGAGGGGAGGGAGGGGAGGGGAGGGGAGGGGAGGGGAGGGGAGGGAGGGGAAGGGAGGGGAGGGGAGGGGAGGGGAGGGGAGGGGAGGGGAGGGGAGGGGGGAGGGGGAGGGGAGGGGAGGGGAGGGGAGGGGAGGGGAGGGGAGGGGAGGGGAGGGAGGGGAAGGGAGGGGAGGGGAGGGGAGGGGAGGGGAGGGGAGGGGAGGGGAGGGGAGGGAGGGGAAGGGAGGGGAGGGGAGGGGAGGGGAGGGGAGGGGAGGGGAGGGGAGGGGAGGGGAGGGGAGGGGAGGGGAGGGGAGGGGAGGGAGGGGAAGGGAGGGGAGGGGAGGGGAGGGGAGGGGAGGGGAGGGGAGGGGAGGGAGGGGAAGGGAGGGGAGGGGAGGGGAGGGGAGGGGAAGGGAGGGGAGGGGAGGGGAGGGGAGGGGAGGGGAGGGGAGGGGGGAGAGGAGAGGAGAGGAGAAAAGAGAAAAGAAAAAAGAAGGAAGCACTGTCACTTCTCCTAACTATAGTCCTCAGAGAAGCTGTTTACATCAGCACATGACCATGCGGGAAGGGGCGGACAGGAGTCTATGTCAGGGTTTGCCAAACATCATCAGGGAAGACGTTAGAAATACGCATTTGCAGGCTCTCCCCAATCCTAAGCATCACTATGGTGTGGGCCCAGCGCCGTGGGCTGCACAAGCCCTGCAGGGGGTCCTCACGGTCCTCAAGTACGAGAGGCGCTCCCCGACTTCATGAGAAATCTGCACTGAGATATGCTTACCACTAAGTCCTTTAAAAGACACACAGGAATTCTATTATATATATATGTAAGAGAGAGAGGCGTTTTATCCAGTGCCCAGAAAACAAAAAGTCAAGCTCTTCAAGTAGCAGGAAGTCTCCACTATAACAAAAATCCCCTTTCCAGACTTGTTTCAACTACTTATTTTGCCCCCTCCCTTTCGGGCCTCTCAAAGGTTGGAGTGCTTTCCATGACATTTTAAAATTTGTATGAATAGGAAGCTGGGGGTATTCACTCCTCATCTGATTTATGACCAAAAATATCAAGCTCTTCATGTTTCAGCCATGGATGTGCTGTGAACTGAGCACTGCCTACATCGTGGCTTGGAATGTCACTTCTCCACAGAACCACTGTGGAGTAAGAAACACTGCCTAAAATGCTCTCCACTGACTGTGACAGACACTTACTGACAGGAATAATTAGAGACCTGGCTTGTGCTTTAAAACACACACACGCGCACACACACATACCCCAAATTCCACTGCTAGAGTGCCCAGCATTGCAGAGGCTGGGTTCCTATGTTACCACGGTCACTGTTGCTTGTGGCACAAAAGTGAAAGAGTATTTTTATTTTGAAAAAAGAATAGTAAAAATGACAGGCCTGTTTGAGTACTCTGCGGTTTAAATCCACAATACACAGTCTTCAGCATTTAAATATACATATGGGACAATTTTGAAGGGGAAAAAAAAAAGCTCATCTGGAGAATGTGTACCCATATTTTGAGTTCCACTTGGATTTTCGGTTAGTTTTTCAAAGTCTTCAGGTCACCCCCAAATTTTAGCATACCAAACTTCTCCCAGCCTCTCGTAATACTTAATAAGTTCATAATGAGTTCATGTGAATCCAGCAGTAACTATAAAAAGCCAAGTGATGTGAGAAGCACTCTCCAATTCCATTTAAAGTCCCAAGAATGCCCAGCTAGGGTAGAATGACATCATTATCTATGACTTATTTTAAGCAACTTTGAGTTTTTGAAAACATTTTTTTTTTTTAACTTTAAAGACAGGACACCCAAATACTCTCAGGCTGAATTATAGATGTATTTTTGGATGTCATTTGATTGACTAATCAAGTAATGTCATGTAATTATTAGCAGAGTTCTTTTTTTTTTTTTTTTTTCCTCCTTCTCTGAGCATCTGTTTGAAATCTGATGCTCCACACCACCACCAACCTGCACTCACTCCACAGCCTCAGGAAGCAGAGAAAGACAAACCCTCATGTAGTCAAACCAGGTCCATGGTATTTTGTTTGTACTGGTATTATTTGTCTTAATACACCTGAGCTGATCTGCTCATGGCTGGCACTCAACCAAACTGAGAAACTAAGATCGGGTATTTCATCCATCAATTGTCAATTATGCAGGGTGCTACGGAGTAAACAGAGCAGGACACTAGCATAAAGCTTGCAAAAATTCATATAACTAAGATATCATCCAATAGAAAGCCTGGAAAGTCTACTGATCACAATGCACGCACTTGCATCGTTCTAAAAGTTTGCAACAACTAGCGAGAAAACATCCCAAGCAGGACAACAGCAAACTTCCTTCATGCAACCCCAAACTGCCATGAATTGAACTTAAAACAGATTTGAAATAGCACCTGCCCACCCCTTCCATACTGGGAACACAGACACCCTATTAAAGAAAGGCCATGTTTTATGGACCCTCTCCTTTTGGCAGCCCCACTAATTAGAGAACAAAGGTCCTGAGATCTAACGGCTTCAGTATCGACCTGCCACATAAACCTCAAAATGAAGGGCCACTTTCATTTCAGGGCCCTCCCTACCTCAGCACCAAACAGAAAAGCACAGCTACTTACGCAGTGGATGCCCAGTCCCCAAAGGTACCCCCATCTGCAAGAAGGTGGTTTTTGTCTGGTCCAGGGGGCCCATGGGCAGCGGCAGCCTTGGGAGATGGGGAGGAAAATGAGTCCAGGCTGCTGGGAGGAGTGTCCTCCTTAGGAAGATTGGGTCGGTCACCTGGGGAGGAGAAAAAGCCATCAACTTTCAAATACTCAGAGGAGGAAAAAAAAAAACCTCCACTAATAACTACATGGTATCACTTGATTAGTCAATCAAATTATATCCAAAATTACATTTACAACGCAGCCTGAGAGTATTTTGGTGCCCTGTCTTTAGGGATTTTGATGTTTTTTATTTTAACCAAAGATGCTTAAAATAAATTATAGATAATACAAAGTGAGGAGTGTTTTCCCCACAAGAAAAAACAATAATCAAAATCAGATCAAACGGAAGATGAAAGCCTTAATGGCGGCCACAGTGACCTCCTGGTCTCTAAGGAGCACAGTCATAAATCACTGATAACCTCGAAAACAATCCAGAGCAGTACACCAGTCCTGCAGGGTCCAGCCTCTCACTTTCTAGTCACACGATGGCCCTTTAAGCCACTGCCAATCACCACCCAGTCATAACAAATTCAACAACTTGAAAGGGACCTTATCTTCTGAGCTGGTGTCTTGGATTACAATTTAATAGCCCGACTTATTAAATCCCGGACACAGAGAAGCTTCCATTTCCCGGTGAACATTAGGGAGGATGTTCTACAAGAACCAGACCCCTGCAGTGACTGCAGGGGATGACTTTAAAGCCAAACGAAAATGCATTTCTTAAATGGGTTGCATGATTTACTCGTTCACGGAGGACCATTTTGTGAAATGCGTTTGTATCATCTGTACACATTATGGGCTTGGGTGGGAAATGCAGAAGGTAGAAAAGCTCAGAAGAGCAGCCGTGTCCCTCGACTGGCCTCCTCGCTTTCGTGGTACTCCCAGCTGCCATCAACACATCTGAACAGCCCGCACTGAAGCCTGGACCCTTCAGCCAAAGTCACAGTCCCCATTAAATTGTAACTGTTCCGGGGCAGCAACTTTCTATTAAGACAGCACTGCTTTGGCCTTGATTTTATAAATGCCGGGTCACAAGAGTTGCTCAACAAACTGCCGTGGCAGATGACACACAATGTGGAGGGTCACACCCCAGCCACAAACAGCTTCCAGCTGATCAAACCTTCGTATTTCCTCAGTCCCAAGTCCCAGAAATGGAGGGTGTATGAACACCAGGAACAGCGAGGAACGTGCTCTCGGAAAACCATCTTAGATGGATTTCAATTCTGCTAATAATGGAGCACAAGAGCAATCCCGGGCTCTGATGAAGCTCGTTCCCGAGATACTAATCTTGAAAATTGACTGTATAAAATAATTCTTACTTAACTCTGACCTAGCTTACAACTAAGGCTAAAAGAATCTTAGAAGTGGAGATCTGGAAAAGCAGAATTCAGGCCAGGAGGAATTAGAGGGGGTGGTGATGGCTGGAAGAAGGGACCCCTTATAGAAGCAGCTAGGGGGTTGCATGATCCAGTGCAGAAGATGGCGGTGAGGGAGTTTTCTGAACTTTTTCTTTCCTAAGTGCATGGTCAGGGAGAGAGATACAATGGGGTGAGAGGTGAATGTGATCTCTGTGAGCAGGTCTTCTCCCTGGGCAAAGTCGCTCTATAAAGCCTTGCTCTCTCTCCATTCACAAACACACAGCACAGAAGACCATATGCTTCCTCTTTCAGTGAAGTTCCTTTTTCTACTGCCCTTCACCGCAAACGTATTTAGCTAACTGGAATAATTCAGCCCCAAAAAGAAGGGCTCATTTTCAGGCAAATGAACCCAAACCCACTGATAGATCTCTATGATTTCCTTTGGATTTATTTTTATCCTGGGATACAGTCCACTTTGAAACAAAGGCTGCCTCTCGCCCTGTGCCTGGATAGCTCAATCCATCCAGTTCTTTCCTGCAAATGAGACCTGGAGCTCCAGCTTTCCAGGACCCTTCTGTGTGTCATTCAGTCATCTTGGGCAACAACCCCCTTCAAAACTAAGAAGGTCTCCTATGTAACCCCAGCGCAGAGCCTAAAGTAAACTCCTGAACGTTTACCTGCACGACAGCTGCCAATTCAGGGCTTGGCTAGAAGTTGCAAAATATGACCAGCTCTGCAGCAGGACAAGATAACCTCCAGAGTGGGTCACACACTAGCAGCTTCCTGGCTGCAGGAGACTGGATGTTGGCCCTCTGCTCTCTGGGCTGCAGGCCCTGTCTCTGGGGCAGGACCTGACACAGCAAAGCAGCAAGTGAGAGTCTGGGCCCAGCTATTCCCTGACTCACTCCTACAAGGAGAAACGTGTCAATGAGAAGCTGCTTTGGGGAAGTGGAGCCCAAGGGTCTAAGGTTCCTTTCAAAAGATACCTGAAAGGTTCTCACAACCATATACACTAGCTCATCACCACCCCCTCCAATCCTGTCCCTAAGCAGACTGACACAGCACAAATTGTCACTCAACATATTAAATCACGTGCTAGTAAGAGAATTTCTCCCTTACTTCCTGCCAAACAGTGGCAATCTGAGCCCTCAAGTGAAAAGAATATTGATACACAAAGTGATCAAACGAAGAGCTCTCTCAGCCTGCTTTCCATGTGCACAAAATTCCTCTCTCTCACTGTTCAAGAATGAGCTTATCTACCTGAGAATCACTGCATTTGAGGAAACACTAATACCAGGCATGTAAAGGTTAGTCTAAAATTTTAGTTCACCAAAATTAAATGACTTCTTTTTAACTAGTAGGAAAATAATAAAGCTTTAAAAAATTCTATGTTTGACAATATCAGGAATAAAGATTTTAAATCCTATGAAACTAATTTGTACTTGAGAACTACAGTCCGACATCCTCGTCATTTTTCACCTTTTATCTCTCCAGAGTGTCACACAAACTCTTTCCCTAGGTGCTACCCTTCAACAGGCATCTCCAGACTCATCACCTGCGAGGAACAGGGTTGATCTGAGTACGTGAACAAAAATGGTGCTGAAGGGCTTTTGTTATGAACAGACTCCAAGATGAGAAACTCACTAGAATACAACTACCACATCTAGAAGAGACAATGACTTCCTCACAACACCCAGCTTAATTCCCACCTCCTCCATAATCTCTTGCCAACCACCTTTTCTGCTTGTTCTCCTTCCTCACGATGGCAGGCAAGCAGAAGTTTACGTTGCACTGTCAATGCTTTCATGACCTGATTTTAGCTCCCCACCTCCGTTATGCATCTTTTGAGGGTGGAGACCATGTCTCATCTTGGTAATCCGTAGAGAACACAATGCAGTGCCAGGCAAATCAGGAGGCTTCAGGAAATACTGGCTGTGGACTCACTGCCACAGAAAAGATCATGAAATTGAAAAGCCAGTGCCTCTAGGAATTAAGAAGGAAAAAAATCTCAAAGTATTGTTAGAAAATCTGCACGCAGCTTCTGATAATCGTCCTCTCCCCTTTCAAGCCACAAACATCTCTCACCCTCTTTCTTCAATTTATTGAGGTTCTACTTATATACTAAGGCACACTGCAGATGCCAAGTTACAAAGGTGAAGAATCAGCCTCTAACCCAAAGGTGTAGAAGACAGCCAGGTAAAGCCAACACAGCAGAAGGTGGTAGGGTGTCGAGTTTTATATCTCGCTAAGGCGTCTGGATGCGTGCTACAGGCATTAGAAAGTTATTGCAGGGATTAAACAAGGAAGTGATACAGATTCAAGAGATATTCAGGTATTACAGTCATCGGACCTCTGTGAATGAAGGTGAAGGTTGAAAGAGGAACCTACCATGACCCTCAAGTTCTTGCTTTAGGTAACCGGGTGAATGTAGAATTATCCACTGAAACAGGGCATGAAAAACAAGGAGCAAGTTGCGTGTGGGAAATAATAAGACCAGCTGTAGACATGTTGGATTCGAGGGGCTAAGAGATCGAGGGGAAGATGTCCAAAGGAGAGCTGGTTATACAGCCCCAGAGCCCTGGAGAAAGATCTGGGATGATTTTATTGAGAGGCATGTGGGTTGAGCTGAAGTCATAGCACTGGATGGAGAGGGCAAAGGAGAAGATACAGAAATGGAAGAGAACCCTGGAGGAACTTCAGTGTAAGGAGCAACCTTCTCCTTACTGATGGTGGTGGTGGTGGTTATTGCTGTTACTATGGTAAACAGAGAGAAGTGTTATCTTACAAGTATTTAGGTTTCCGGCCCAGACATAGATTCACATAAAGAATGGACCAAAAAAGTATTCACGAGGACATGCCTTTCATGTCAGCTACTGGATTTCACTATTTAGTCTGATTTCTTTATGACCCTGAGTACATGCACATGTGTTTTGTTTACAGGAAAAGACTAAAGCGATCTTCAATGACTGGCAGAAAACTGAGCAGCAAGAGGGAAAAAGAACTTGATAATTCTACCACAGTTAACAATACACAGGATGTTTATCTATCTATCTATCTATCTATCTATTTATTTATGGCTGCACTGGGTCTTTGTTGCTGTGCACAGGCTTCTCTCTAGTTGTGGCGAGCAGGGGCTATTCTTCATTGCGGTGCACGGGCTTCTCACTGTGGTGGCTTCTCTTGTTGTGGAGCACGGGCTGTAGGTGCGCAGGCTTCAGTAGTTGTGGCACACGGGCTCAGTAGTTGTGGCATGTAGGCTCTAGCGTGCAGGCTCAGTAGTTGTGGCACATGGGCTTAGTTGCTCTGTGGCATGTGGGATCTTCCCGATGAGGTCTTGAACACGTGTCTCCTGCATGGGCAGGGAGACTTAACCACTGCACCACCAGGGGAGCCCTATCTCCTATATTTTAATAAGCTGATCAACTTTTACTCTAGATAGTTGAACTTTCTTGTTCTGATGATAAGTGCTTCTCTCCACTCACCTTCTGCTCATTTCACTTAAACAGAACTGCTGTTGGAGGGAATAAGGCTTAGAGTTTTCCCTCCCATTTCATTCATTTCTTCTTTGTCCATCTCTCAAATAAACTTCCTAACTGTTAAGACGTCAGAGATGGTTCCCCTTGAATCCATTACCTGCTGTTTTCTACTCAGTCTAGAATGTTTGAGTATGAGCTGAAACCACAGGAGGTTTCTGTTATTTGTCAGAGATGAGCTGTCTCCACTCATAAGGCTGGTCCATGCTCCCCTCTCTCAAACATCCTGGCTTATGAATTAGAAGAAAGAAAGAAAAAGAAAGGGGACAGAAGAGAAGAAAGAAAAATGGAAAAAAAGAAAAGAGAAGAGAAGAGAAGAGAAGAGAAGAGAAGAGAAGAGAAGAGAAGAGAAGAGAAGAGAAGAGAAGAAGATCTAATGAATTAAACTTCTGACAAACTCCGCAGTTACATATTTGGTTAAATGGAAGACAACAGCAGACTCTCTCTGTGGTTCCGCTGGCACAGAAATATGCTTCCCGTCAGAATAATCTTAGATGCTTCTAAATATCAAACAGCTAGTCACTAGGATCAAAGAAAGATTTATTGTTATAAGTGCAGAACAAAGTAACTGCACTTGTAACAACACAGTAACACTTTTACAGTAAAGGCCAATCAGGAAATTTCCAGTCAAGACGGCAATGAAATTTTAAATGGAAACCCACCTCTCCTCTCACATGTGCCCAACAACAACAGCAATGAAATGACTTTTAAAATAAATTTGCACTTGAAAACTTGTTTCCCATCTCTGTGAAACAGAAACAGAAAGGGAATAGTTTCAGAAGTCAGCGGGAGTACAAGCCAAAAGTCTACCAGCTCCAGGACTCATCCAAACCAGCAGAAACAACAGACATTTAAATCCTGTGGTATCCTTAGGTCAATATACCTACAATACACCAGGCATGGTTCAGGGGTAGAACCAGGCTCCCCATGTGGAACTAGGGGTTGGGAGACACTCACCACACTAAATGGAGGCCAAAAATCTGTGACCAAGTTCCCCACTTGCCTGGAAAGTAGATTTGATAAGCCCACCCACTCCCCTCCCCAGGATGAGAGTTACGTACAGGAATAATAGCTGGTTCTGAACCAAAGCACCTGGTTCAACCTGGTGAACACAGTGGTCAAGAGCCGGAGAGGGAGTAGAAGAAGGAAGAGAAGGAGGCTCTAAGTCATCCCAACGACAGGTACACACACAAAATCCTCCTTCCTGATGGACTTATACCTACAGTTTCTAAGAACATAAAGAAAGCTAGGAGAGTAAACTCAACAACAACAGAAATTCAGCAACTTAGAGATCTGTAACACAAAAGAGAAGTGAAATTGCCAACATTCAGATCCCAGAAAAAGAAGTATATTGAGAGGAAGAGATACTTAAAGAAATAATGACCAATTCCTCAAAATTAAAGAATTTCAAAGACCTCAATCTAAAGGACTCAGAGTACCAAACAGACAAATAAAGAAAATACTGCACTAAGATACCTTATTGCAAAATTTGAGAATATCAAATACAAAGAAAAAAATAAAAAGCATCCTGACAGAAAGAACAGACCATAGTTTTTAAAAAGACCCAGAGTGACCTCAGAGTTCTCAACAGCAAAACTGAATTCAGAACAATATTGAAGTAACATTTTTAAAGTATTGAAGGATAAGAATTTTGAGCACAGAACTGTATATTCAAACTGCCAATCAAATGTGAGAGCGTAACAGTGGTTGAGAGTCTGCCTGCCGATGCAGGGGACACAGGTTCATGCCCTGGTCCGGGAAGATCCCACGTGCCGCGGAGCGGCTGGGCCCGTGAGCCATGGCCAGTGGGCCTGCACGTCCGGAGACTGTGCTCCGCAACGGGAGAGGCCACAACAGTGAGAGGCCCGCGTACCGCAAAAAAAAAAAAATCAAACAAAAAAAATATGAGGGCGTAATAAACGTATTAGACTTTAAAAACACCCAAGGTTTGCCACATAAAGAACTATAATGATTAACACTCCCAAAACACAGTTTTCAAGTATTTAAATAAAAGAAGCAATATGAGATTTTCAATGTCTATCATTGTCTTCTAAAAACTCTAGGACAAAAGAAAAGGGGAAAAAAAAATAACCAAAATGATCCAGAGCCTAGAATCTAGAAAATATCAACATAGTGGGGGTGGGTAGCCCAAAAAGGAAATGAGAGTCCATTGGATATTTGCCTTATTAGAGATGGAGGCAGAAACGTAGTTGAGTTTAAGAAGCCAACAGATAAATAAGCTTACAAATCTCAAAATAAGGCAACCGCCTTAGAAACAAAAGCAGGATACACATTATTAGAAACAGCATAACATCTGCTTTTGTAAAGAGAAAGGAGGAAAGAAAACAAAAAGGTATCGAAATTCATTATTAAATAAAAATTATAAAATGACAGAAATCCTAACATAATGGTAATCATAATATACATAAATGGATTAAACTCATCAATTAAAAGACAGTGATTCTCCAAATATATTTTCCAAATCCAATAATACGTTGACTACGAGAAACATGCTTACAACAAAAAGACAAAGCAAGGCTGGAAATTCAAGAAAATAAAGCTATACCAGGCAAATATAAATCAAAGTACACAACGATCTTAATAAACTACATGAGATAAAGAGGGTCATTTTGGGGCTTCCCTGGTGGCGCAGTGGTTGGGAGTCCGCCTGCCGATGCAGGGGACACGGGTTCGTGCCCTGGTCTGGGAGGATCCCACATGCCGCGGAGCGGCTGGGCCCGTGAGCCATGGCCGCTGAGCCTGCGCGTCCGGAGCCTGTCCTCCGCAACGGGAGAGGCCACAACAGTGAGAGGCCCGCGTAACGCATAAAAAAAAAAAAAAAAAAAAAAAAGAGGGTCATTTTATACTGATAAAAGGACAAGATGATGGAGTAAGAAGATAAGCACCTAATGATACAGCCTCAAGCAATATATAGAACCGTAAGGGAAAACAGAAAAATCAACTGTCATTATTGGAGACTTTAACACACTCCTCTCAGACAGTTCTATCAGGCAGGGAGAGAGAGAAATATCTGTAATCAACAATACAAAGCTGCTCTATTGTTTAGATACACACACACCTTGAAATAACAGAGGATAAATATTCTTCAAAACAAATGTTTTTTTAAGGATTTTTTTTTTTTTTTTTTGGCCACACCATGAGGCTTGTGAGATCTTAGTTCCCCAATCAAGGGTCGAACCTGGGACCTCAGCAGTGAAAGTGCAGAGTCCTAACCACTGGACCCCCGAAGAATTCTTAAGGAAATGTTTTGAAGGATGGATATTACACATCCTCTCTTCTCGGACCAAAATGACAAAATATTTAGAACTTAATAAACGAAAGGATAGATTTTACCATTTCAATATGCTGGTAAACTAAATATGGTTAAAAAGAAAATCATAATGGAAATTAAGAAAGATTTAGAACTCGACGATAAAGACATTTCACGTCAAAATTTGTGAAACATGGCACAAGAATACCAAAGAAAACTTTATAGCTCTAAAGTATCGATTAGGAAACAAGATTCAGAACATTTTCTATGCCATATTTAAACAGACAATTTCCCTAAATACTGACAGTCAAAGGGTCACCATGACTCTTTAAATATTCACGTTACATTTCGTCAGGGAAAACTCTCAAAACTAGAATTTACTAAAATATATTCGATTTCTTTTATATTTTAGTGTGCTCACTCAACAGGGATTACTTGTATACTATAATTAGCATACACAGGCTGTTCCATAAAGTGAAAAGCTAATATTCTTAACTATTATTTTTATTATCGATTGGTATGTAACACTTTCTGGGGGGAAAAAAAATCTCCAAAATCACAGTGGAAATCGACTAGAAAATGTGACCAGACATATAAAAACTCACTACCTAAGTACAGAGAAATAAATCTCAAGGCTAAACGTGACCTAGTTTACTTTTGAGGGGGGCTTCAGCCAAAACTAGGTAGATTCTTTCCCCAGCAGGGGGCAAAAAAGCTGACGTGGTGACATTTACCCTAGCCCCCTCCTCCCCTTGTGTCTGGATTCATTCTCCTGTCATTCTGCACTCTAATTACCCTCCTTGCATTCTGAATTTCCTATCTTTTAAACAGCGCTGCCCAATAATGTCTTGCTTTGAGTATTTCAATGTCTTCTTTGCCCACTTGGTGTGTCTGTTCTCATGATGCTACACCCAAGGAAGACTCAAGCACCAAAAATTGAGGCTTAATGTCTGAAGCAGAAGAGGGCACAGCACGTAGGGAACTGAGAAAGGCTATCCTCAAGGAGAACATGTCTGGGTACAAGTCACAGTAGTAGACAGACTGATAGCTGTGGGAATGGAAGTGATGGGAAGAGGCTGAAATGGGAAGAGGATGATGAAATGCCACAGGAAGAGGAGAGGTTTGTTTGTTTTGCTAACTTATATAAGCCTGTTCAAAATATAACCTTTGAACTAAGCAGAAAATATTCAGGCTGCCCTAGTTTCCACCATGTGGCAGATATTATGACATCAATAAAATCTCCTTCGAGCCATAGTGGTCTTTCTTCCTAAGGTCACCCAGGACACACAGCATACTGAAAAGGAGAAGGGTGCCTACCATCAAGAACAGTACTCCCAAACTCATTTCAAAGACACTCTGATGTAATTTCTACTCTGCTAAAAGAAAGTCTGAATTGCTATATTTCATCATGTCAAAAGCTAGTTTCTAATACTGCACTGACTAGTGTAAATTAGAGTAAACCAAAATTTATGTTTTCCCTCCCCCCTGCTCAATATGCAATTGGACTTGACGTTGTATATAAAACCTGATGCGGAACAATAAATATGGAAGTGACCTCTATAAATAAAGCTAAATCTGTCTAGGAGCTGCTGAGACGCTTCAACATATGAAACAGTAGAAGGAAAACATTCCCCCACCAATGTTCATAAGGCCAACATAACAGATGGGATGGGTGCCAACAGTGGCATCTTAAGGTTGATAGAGATCAAAGGACATAGCCACCATCCATTCTTTAATGACCCTGTGTACAGGAAAAGAAGCATGGACTAAGCGGTGCTGGTCCCTGAAATGCAGTTAATACAAGTCAAAGTATACTACTTCACTCATGAGAAATGAGACATCATAGAACTGTCATACTGCATTGGAACACTAACCCATCTAGGAGAGCATTCTACTTTTAACAAGGACACTCGAGAACACTTGAGTCATACATAGCCTCACTCTTCCTACCTAAGTCTTAGAAGTACATCACAATGTCTTCTTGCTTTCAAATTACTGGGTGCGACTGTTGCAGTCAATGAAACGTTCAAGGGCTCCAAGGCTAAGTAAAGGAGCATGCCTTCCACAACAGCTTAACACTCACTACTGCTCCAAAGGGAGGATTACAGTTCGGTCCAGTGTTTTGTTTTTGCATCTGGTCCTTAGCGCTAGCATCCCCATATTTACTGATGTGCAGATACCAGTGTGACCAGATACCCAAATTTATTGAGACTGAGGAAAACAGGAAAAGGCTACATTCCAACAACATAGAAAGACAGCCTGTCCTGCCTAGCTGGATTACCTAAGACTAGTTTTGTCCAAGTAGTCCACTCTTTGGCTAGTTTAAAAAAAAAAAAAAAAAAGTGAACAGGCCTGTTTCTTCATAGCATACTTAGATACTCACCCAGAACCTCACGGAGTCCTATGAGCTTCTCGAACTAGAAGCTGCAGTATACACACGGAATGACTAGTGCACAACAGAGCAGTCTGTGAGCAGCATGGCTGAGAAGGGTCAGGATCAGATCCCAAACCCCATTAACACCTAACCAGCCAAAGAAAACCCAGCACTGCCTTCAGAGCTTCCCATACACTTAGTCTACTTCAACTAAAATGGCCAAGGAATTGAGAGAACTTGCATTATGAGGCACTAGCAATAGTGGCATTATACAGATAAGATCTACAGAGAGAAAAAGAAGTCACCCCCCCCCCCCAAAAAAGGAATCCAATGCAAGACAAAAAGTAAAGCCGATATATTTTTCAGGCCAGATATTTATTCTTATCCTTCTAAAAACGTCAGCCAAAAGAGTTATATCATATTATCTTGTACACTAGTTTGTACGTACACACACACACACACACACACACACACACACACACACACAGGCAATTCCTTTCTTTAATTAGAAAAATAAAGATAGGTTAGGAGACTCAAAGTTTGACTTTAAAATTGAACTTTTAAAATTGCTAATGTAATTGGGTATCTTTCTTTAAAAAAACCAAATCCAACCCTCCCATTCAAAGGGAATTCTTCTTTGCTGTCCACAGAGCAGTAGGTAATAAATGACTATTAAGAGAAAACAGTTTAGATTCTTTGATCAGAAAATCTTCCATTAGGGAAACAAAGGGGAGGGGGGTATAAGAAATTAACCCTGCCAACTGCCCATTAAGGAAAGAACGCTAATTGTATTTCTCAGCAGTGAAAGGAGCACTGAGAGACCAGTTATAATTGCCAAGTGGAAGGAAAGGTTCGTAAAGTCCCACTGACCCCAATTCTCAGTTCTGCTGCAAGTTAAAGCAATGTCATGCTGGGGGCGGTAGGGCAAGATGTCCCAGTTCCTCTCATTTCATTTGGCCTCACCAAACAAGACAAACCATAATGGGAACCATGATAAAGCTAATTAACATGCAGGTTAATGACAGTCAGTGGCTAGCTAAGAATAATTCCCTTGGGTAATATAATTTCTTTATCTGAAATCATGTCTAGGAAAGGGAAATGTGACTCTCAATGAAATAACCTCCCACTCCCAGTCCAAAAAGTCCAAAAAACAAAAGTACACATAGATATGCATCCCCCCCAGAAAACTGAATAAGAGAGAAGTCAACTCCTAAACTACAAGTTAAACTGTCACAGTAAGGCGTGAAAAGATGTGATGAAATTGCCATACAATTATAAAGCAGATTTTATTTTCTACTGTCTGAAGATAATAAAAATTAAGCAAAACGCTTGCCTGAAAAGCTACCGAATGGCTAAGACATGGCAAAAGTGTATGCTAGGAAACGCTGATGAGGGAATCGGCTGTGTTCTAATCGCATGACATAAAACACAGACCCCATTATAACGTTACAGCAGTAGCTAACAGGCATTACGTTACAACTCCAGGAACCACCTCTGCTACTTACAAGGTCAACGGAAGGCTGTAGCAATTCAATTACAAAGTGAATAAGACCAGTTCGGCTGCGATGTCAACAGAAGTCAAAGCAAATTGCTTTACTCTGTAAAGCAGAGAGCATTTTTATATCATAATCACAGTCCAGAGGCATTATTTACAGACTGAGATTTCTGCCTATATAAACAAAACATATAACCACCATCTACGATTATCCTTAGGAACCAAAAAGTAATCAGATACTGAATCAAGCTGTCTTGCATAAACTTCTGAGGAAGCCTGACATTTTGACAGCTCAGGAAATTTAGAGCAGTGTGTTCAGAACACACTCCAGTCCAGCTGAGAAAGGAGGGTTGTTGGACTCCTAGCTACTTACCTATCCTCCTCCCCCATCACATCATTCTTTTCACCTGAACAATGTACATTATTATCAATTGTCAGTTTAAGGTAGCAACCAATAAACTTATTATAAGCTGGACAAAAATAACCAAACACAAAAGACTAAGTACATTTTCTTGGAAAGTATACCATATAGGAAAATATATTTGAAGCCCTCTATTTTACACATCAGACCTTCTGGAAAATCTAAGCTAAAATCGAGTATTCACTAAATATTGGATGGTGTACAGCCATTAACTCATTTGTTCTTGGCAAAAGCCATGGGGAAGTTTACTGACCCAAACTCATGAGGCTTCAAAGGGGAATTTGCCTAGGTCATATAAGACAGTAAGAAGAGAACAGGGATTTAAATCCAGGTTAGGTTAAATCCAAATGTAACCACAAATAATTCTACCACTCAATAAAACTCTTTGTGGCCTAAGTATTTCCAGTGATAGTGATCCCCAAAATGCTAGGACAATGTGACTTTGAGAACAGCCCAGGGAGAAGGTGAAAGATGCATTAAATCCAACAGGAAAACACTAAGCAGTGACAGCTCCCCATTCTCAATGTACTGCCAATGAAATTTCTCCAGGTCAACTCATGCTAGCGGGACTCCATATGCTTTTTTCTTGGGCTCCGCTTCACTCTTTGTACTTCAAGATCTTCAACTTATACCCAGCACGCCAAATAACAAGCACAACTTGCATCAGTTTTAGGCTGAAACTTTTGTAACTTAAATACACATACTCGTATGCATGATGCATGTGTATATATGTGTATATATGTACACGTATATATGTGTATATACATATATGTGTATATACGTACATGTATATAACAAGGAAAAAGAAATACAGATATGTTTAAAGAAGAAAATCATCATTCTCTCACTTCCTAAGGAAAACCACTGTCATAACTGATTACTATTATTCCGGATTTATTTCTATGCTTATACACTTATTCACATAGTTTTCCCTTTGGAAGTGAGGCTATTCTGAAATTCTGTTTTATAACTTACTTTAGTCACTCAAAATCACACCATGTATATTATTTCTGTGGACACATTTCTGTGATCCTTGGAAGGCTAGAAGCCTGTGTGTGATGACTGAGGACCTGTACCACCTGCTTATGTCTGGCTGTAGAACAAGGCCTTTAGGAGCACACCCACACAACAGAACACACAGAATACTACACAGCAGTGAAAAAGGAGAGGGCACTCTTTTTGTGTTGATATGAAAACAATACCGGATATAAAGTTTTTTAAAATACGGTGCACAACTAGCTTTTGAGCACACAGGGGATAATATAAAAATCTATATTCATCTCTGCTTATATGTACATGAAGGATTCTAGAAGGAAAAATAAGAAACTATACGTTGAACCAAGTCAAACTGCTGCTATTCAATCAGTTTTGACATAGACAAACAGCAGAGCAGTTTCATGTGATACGACCCTCCTAATAACAGTGGCCAGCAATCCAATTTGGAATTTTAACTTTGAAAGGATTTAAGAAACTATAGGTTGAAATGACATGTAAATGAAAAAACATCTGAAATTGCCGATATTAGATAACTTTGGAACTGAGAGCTGGCCCTCTGACATGGCTCAATCTATTAATAGCAGCGGTTACAGATTTGGTTTGCAGGGACTGAGTTGATGGGATTGAATGGAGACTTTTCACCTTACTGCAACTAACGTAAGACCAGATATTTGTTCATTTAGGTAAATGGGTATATATATCACGATAAAATAAATATAATACTGAAATAAAATGATTGCTTTTCCTTCTCCCTGCCCATAAAAATGAGCGAGCCCTTTCTCTTAGAGGACCCATTTTTGTTACAGTGTATTGTGTCCCAGGTTTAAATCCATCCTCATCTCTGGCCCTTTCTTCTCCTTCATCTCCTTCATCAAAACCATCACTCTGATTCCTTTACAACAAAACTGGCCACTGTTTTTAATGGAAAAACTAAGAGTCACTCTTAAAATTAAAAAAGAATAAATCAATGTATTGTT
Organism: Phocoena sinus; assembly: GCF_008692025.1. NCBI lineage: Eukaryota > Metazoa > Chordata > Mammalia > Artiodactyla > Phocoenidae > Phocoena > Phocoena sinus. The sequence continues at coordinate 112,454,825 of NC_045767.1, forward strand.
CGAAAGGCACATGACATCTCTGAAAAGACTGGCCATGGAAAACTCCGGAGAAGAGAAGACCATTTGCTGAGGCGCTTGGGTTTGCACTTGAGCAGAGTGGTAAGGAGCCCAGACTGTGGAACGGGACTGGTTAATCCTGGCTTTGTCACTCACTAGCCAGGAGACTCAGGTGAGCTACTGACCTTCTCTGAGCCTCAGTTTCCCCAATTATAAAATACGGATAATAATACTACCGATAGGATTGTTACGAGGATTACCTAAGTTTAACAAATATTGCTAACAACGGTAGCCGGCATATAGTATGGTATCTGTTAACTGTGTACTATTATTACCCTCCAAATTTTGTATCCTGTTCTCACATTAACTATTAAAATTTTTAAGAAAAAGAGCCCACCTTTAAAATAACTAAGATAATAACCAGAGACTTCAAGAGTCACTATTTCTATTCTGACCCAAAGAGAAAAATAAAACCACAGCCATCATCACAATTCAAGCTCAAAGACTCATGCTGCCGAGTTCAGAGAACAAATATTAGTACATGCAAAATGTCAGCCGTATAATTCACCGTAATAGGCTTGAAGATTTTTTTTTCCACCCAAGGTTGACACTGGACTCCTTCTAAATACCGCCTAGAAGACACACAAGAATGCCATGCCAAGCAGAGTGAGCATTTAGAAGGAGCCAGGCTGCAAAGTTGCAACCCAGAGTTCATAAAAGTCAAGGAGACACAACTAGTTACAGGAGTAGCCTCCACAGTTGACTCAATCTCACGTCATTTCTTTTTCCTCAACAGCTGGGAAGGATTCAGTAAGTACAAATAAACTGACCACAGGTTTGTTTGGTTATATTAATTGTAGACAGCAGTCTTATCTCCTGGTAATTTTTTATCAGGGTCCATAGGAGTTTTCTGAGTAATAACAATTGCTTGGAGTTGGCCACACTGAGATAATACCTTCCCCTTCAAGATTTCGCCTCATCTTCCTAGCTACCAAAGGAAACGTTTCAAATCAGTCCCTCCTGACAGCCTTAAAAATTCTATTTCATTCAGGATAAACAATACTTCAGCTGGTTTGAAAAGATGTTTCTTAGACAGCCCGGCTACCTCCTACGTTGTAAGTGTTTCAAAGAGGGCTATAAAGAGAGTGACAGCTGCTTGAATTCAGAACTAGAAATTAAAATAAAAGCTATTAGAAGTGAAGAAAAAACCCACACCACAGGGAGACAAGCTTTAAAGAATTTTTCTCTCTTCTATTCTAGTTACCTGCCATGAACTTTTTTAAGGCGTTAAATAAGACTTTTTTTCTTCCCCCTCCAGAGAGAGGGGGAAATGTTCATCCCACACAGGAGCATAGTTAAGATTATAGAGGAAGTCATATAAAGAAGGTGCCTCGTGCTTTGTCATTAACATTAGGGGAGGTGAGCTTCGAGGAAGCGTCTGGGGAGACGCCGGTGCAGGAGAAGCAGCGGGCATGATCTATGGGCAGGTCACAACTCAATCACAGCCCTGACATTTCTGGCTGCCTTTTCCAACCCATTGATCTCATCACGGTAAAAGTGAGAAATAATCTGTCGACACAGCCTGTCACTGGATTCAAGCCCGGTCTTAGATTTAACTTCACAACACAGTAATTCCATGCCAAAGAATCATGACTTTGCTCAGAGGAGGTGGTAAGATGGCTCGGCCTTTGGAAAGTTATTATCCAGAATCTACCCGTGAAGCGTCATGCAAAAAAATGGTAAGAATCGAGAGAAGATTACCAAGCATAAGACAGAGATCTGCTTGCAGCCGGTTACTTGGGTTGATTATTAATCTCTGCAAGCTGATCAGATATGTCTATAAGGAAATGTCAATAGCTGCAGAAGGTCTCTGAAAATCCACATCAACAGTGGTTTTACAGTGATCCTTCTCTCACATAAGTGTCCTGATACAATCTGAGGGAGGACGGGTAGTAACAATTCACTTACGAAAGCATGCTTTCATGAAGGTCATTTCTTTTTCTTTTTTTTTTTTTAATTGGAGCACAGTTGATTAACAACGTTCTGTTAGTTTCAGGTGTACAGCAAAGTGATTCAGTTATACATACACATGTACCTATTCTTTTTCAAATTCTTTTCCCATTTAGGTTATTACAGAATATTGAGCACAGTTGTCTGTGATATACAGTAGGTCCTTGTTGGTTATCTATTTTAAGGATAGCAGTGTGTACATGTCAATCCCAAATGCCCGATCTACCCCTCTAAAGATACTCTCTTGGGAACTGAGATTGGAGAGTGCATAGTTGCCGTGACTGTCAGCTCTCCATCCTTGACTTCTACAGAAATAAACATCTTTGAGTATGGTGGGGGCCGCCCATCCTTTACATAAGCCTGTGACTGAATGGATATAAGTCTGCGAGGTAAAGGAGGAGAAAACTGAGCTCTACATTGTTCATAATTATGAGACTAATCTTTCTCTAAGAAGACATAACATTTCAGTTATTACTTAACATTTCTCTATCCACTGGCTTTCCACATACACTATTTATACCAAACCTATTTTCTAAACAAGTTACATATAACAATATGTATTGAAGACACTAACAAGATGAGATGATTTCTTCCTTTTGATGGAAAGATGGTCTAAAGATATGTATTAAAAAAAAGCCTCAGGACAAAACTAAGACATAAACACAAGGAAAAGATTTACCTATGAGCCTACAATGTGGCTGATGACATCTGTGTTGATTAGCTGCCTTCATTCTCCACACCTGGACAGTGGAGAAGTACCAACAACTTGCTTTCACATTTCTACCAGATAATCCATTTTATTTTCAATTCCTAGTGCTCACTCAAGCCCACATCAACCTAAGCTTAAATGACTTAACCAGCCTTTTACCATGGCCTTCTTGACTCCTACAAGACAGATCTGTCCCACCCTGATTTTACAGACTGATGTATATCAGGATACGTTCTTTCTTTAAGAAAGGAGGAAAGTGGTCCTGCTTTATTGTTAACCCATCTCCCCTTCGACAGTTGTATTTTCACTTTTTTGCTTATAAAGCTCTGCATCCTCGTCATGTTCTCTACCACACTGTAGGGCTACAATAATACATGTTCAACAAAATGTGCTCCAGTTAGCACGTCCGGGATCCAAGTGGGAAAGTGCCAACCTAACGATACCCAAAGTAAGAACTACCCTGAAGTAATATTAAATCCTGCCAATTGGCTTGCAAGATGATTTTGTTTTCGACTCTTTATAAGTCATATCTTTTCTGTTGTCTAAATAAACAAACTGCTATACCATGTACAAAAGAGGACAGGCAAAGAATACCTAATTACCAAAGAAGATACAAATAAAACTAGTCCTGTGAATGTCTAGTTGTGCTTAAAATTAGAGCTAGCATAAAGGAAGAATGGGAGAGCTTAGTCAAAATTCAGATGATAATCCTCTTCTCACTCACCAAACCTTCTTTTAAAATGTTTCTTCTGCCTTGAAGAGAAGATAGCAAAGAATATACCTCATACAGCCTCATGAACTTTCCTTGTATATGGGGACAAACACAACAGTCTCTCTTTATATAAAAAGGTACTAAGGGTCCGGGACCCAGCCCCGTCCACCGGACACTGCACCCGCAGCCACGTTCCCACCACAAGAGGGCACGTGCAGCCCACACAGGGGATACTCCCTGAATGCCTGGCTCTGGTGGCCAGTCAGGAATGCACTTCTGAGCCCCACAAGGCATCTCCTAAATAAGGCCATTCCTTCAATTCTGGGAGAGATAGCTGATTTACCTAATACACAGAAACAAACACAAAATGAGGCAAGATGAGGAGACAAGGGAATATGTTCCAACAAAAGAAAAAGACAGAGCCTCAGAAAAAGAACAAAAGGAAACAAAGATAAGCAATCTACCTGTCACAGAGTTCAAATTAATAGTCATAAAGGTACTCATTGAACTTGGGAGAAGAAGAGATGAACACAGTGAGAACTTCAACAAAGAGACAGAAAAATAGAAGCAAGTACTAAACAGAAGTTATAACTGAACTGAAAAATACACTACATGGGCTCACCAGCAGACTAGACGAGGCAGGAGGATGAATGAGCAAACTGGAAGAGAAAACAACAGGACTCACCCAGACGGCAGCAAAAAGAAAACAAAAATTAAGTGAAGACACCTTAAGGGACCTTTGAGACAACATCAAGAAGAAGAATATTTATATTACAGGGGTCCCAGAAGGAGAAGAGGGAGAGAAAGGGCCAGAAAACTTATTTGAAGAAATAGTGGCTGTAAACTTCCCTAATCTGTGGAAGGAAAGAGACATCCAGGTCCAGGAAGCCCAAAGAGTTCCAAGCAAGATGAAACCAAAAAGACACACACCAAGACATGTTATAATTAAAATGGTAAAAGTTAAGGATAAAGAGACAATCCTAAAAGCAGCAAAAGAAAAACAACTTGTTACATACAAGAAAAACCCCATAAGGCTATCAGCAAATTTTTCAGCAGAAACTTTACAGTCCAGAAGGGAGTGACACAACATACTCAAAGTGCTGAAAGGAAAAACTTCCAACCAAGAATTCTGTACCCACAAAGTTATCATTCAGAATTGAAGGAGAGATTAAGAGTTTCCCAGATAAGCTAAAGCTAAAGGAGTTTATCACCACTAAACCAGCCCTACAAGAAATGCTAAAGTGACTTCTTTAAGCTGAAAAGAAATGGCACTAATTAATAATGAGAAAACACATAAAAGTAAAAACATCACTGGAAAAGGTAAATATATAATACAGGTAGTGAAACCACTTAAAATGCAAACATGAAGGTTAAAAGACAAAAGTAGTAAACTTAACTAAAATTAAAGTAATTAGTTAAAAGATGCACAAAATGACATGTAAAATGTGTCATCAAAGGTATAATATGTGATGGGGGGAGTAAAAAGATAAATTTGGACACATTCCAAAGCTTTAAGAGGTTACCAATTTAAAATGGGCTACTATTTACATAAGATGTTATATGTAAACCTCATTGAAACAACAGGGAAAAAAACTTGCAGTAAACACACAAAAGAAAATGACGAAGGAATGTAAGCATAACACACACACACGTGTGCGCGCGCGCAAAAACCCCACCAAGACACAAAGGAAGCAAGAAAGAGAAGAAAGGAACAGAGAAGAGCTACAAAAACAGCCAGGAAACAATTAACATAATGGCAATAAGTACATACCTGTTAATAATTACTTTAAATGTAAATAGACTAAATTTGCCCATCAAAGGCAGAATGGCTGAATGGAGAGAGACTCACTTCAGAAGAAAGGGTACACAGAAGACTCAAAGTGAAGGGACTTAAAAAGACATTCCATGCAAATGGAAATGAAAGAAAGCTGGAGAAACTACAATCATATCAGACAAAATGGATTTTAAAACAAAGACTGTAATAAAAGACAAAGAAAGGCATTACATAATGATAAAGGGGTCAATCCAGCAAGAAGATATAAGATTTATAAATGTATATGCACCCAGCAGAGGAGCACCAAGGTATAGGAAAGCAAATATTAATGGACATAAAGAGATATTAAAGGCAATACAATAATAGTGGGGGACTTTAACACCTCACTTATATCAATGGAGAGATCATCCAGACAGAAAATCAATATGGAAACACTGAATTTAAACAACACATCAGACCAAATGGACTTAATAGATATATACAAATACAGAATATTCCATCCAAAAGCAGAATACACACTCTTTTCAAGTGCATATGGAACATTCTCCAAGATAGATTACATGTTAGGTCACTAGACAAGTCTCAAGAAGACTGAAATCATACCAAGCATTTTCTCCAACCACAATGGTATGAAACTAGAAATCGATCACAAGAAACAAAAGGAAAAACCACAAAAACATGGAGATAAGCCAACATGCTACTGAGCAACCAATGGCTCACTGAAGAAATCAAAGGAGAAATAAAAAAATACCAAGAGATAAATAAAAACAGAAATACAACATGCCAAAATCAACAAGATGTAGCAAAGAAAGTTAATAGCAATACAGGCCTACCTCAAGAAACAAGAAAAACTCCAGTAACTTCACACCTAAAGGAACTGAAAAAAGAAGAACAAAGTCGTCCAAAATTAGTAGAAGGAAGGAAATAATCAAGAGTGGAAATAAATGAAAGAGATTAAAAAAACAATAGAAAAGATCAATGAAACTACGATCTGGTTCTTTGAAAACACAAAATTGACAAGACTTTAGCTAGACTCACCAAGGGAAAAACGAGGGCTCAACTAAATAAAATCAGAGATCAAAGATGGGAAGTAAGAACCAGAGAAATACAAAGAATCATAAGAAACTACTACAGACAATTACAAGCTAACAAGTTGGACAACCTAGAAGAAGTGCATCAATTTCTAGAAACACACAACTGAATCATGAAGAAATAGAAAATCTGAATAGACCAATTACTAGTAAGGAGGTTGAAACAGTAATCCAAAAATCTCCCAACAAACAAAAGCCCAGGCAGATGGCTTCACTGGTGAATTCTACAAAACACTCAAAGATTTAATACCTATTCTTCTCAAACTCTTCCAAAAAAACTGAAGAGGAGAGAAATCTTCCAAACACATTTTATGAAGCCAGCATTACCCTGATGCCAAAACCAAACAAGAACACCACAAAAAAAATTACAAGCCAATATCCTTGATGAACATAGATGAAAAAAATCCTCAACAAAATATTAGTAAACAAAATCCAGTGATACATTAAATACATTAAGAGGATCTTACATCATGATCAAGTGGGATTTATTCCAGGGATGTAAGATTGGTTCAACATCCATAAATCAATCAACGTGATACATCACATCAACAAAATTAAGGATAAAATCCATATGATCATCTCAACAGATGCCAAAAAAGCATTTCACAAAATTCAAAACTCTCAACAAAGTTGGTATAGAGGGCATGTACCTTTACCTAATTGAGGCCATATATGACAAACCCACAGCTAACATCATATCCTAACAGTGAAAAGCTAAAAGCTTGTCCTATAAGATCAGGAAAAAGACAAGGATGCCCACTCTCACCTTACTTTTATTCAACATAGTACTGAAAGTCCTAGCCACAACAATTAGGTAAGAAAAAGAAATAAAAGACATCCAAACCAGAAAGGAAGAAGTAAAACTGTCACTACCCACAGAGGACATGATACCATACAGAGAAAACCCTAAAGCCTCCAGCAAAAAAAAAGTTAGAATAAATGAATTCATTAGAGTTGCAGGATACAAAATCAATATACAGAAATCTGTGGCATTTATATACACTAATAGCAAACTACCATAAACAGAAACTAAGAAAACAATCCCATTTACAATTGCAACAAAAAGAACGAAATACCTGGAAATCAATTTAACCAAGGAGATGAAAGACCTGTATACTGAAAATTATAAGGCACTGGAAAGAAACTGAAGAAAACACAAATATATGGAAAGATATTCCATGCTCATGGATTAGAAGAATTTATATTGCCAAAATATCCGTGCTCTCTACAGATTCAATGAAATCCCTAACAAAATGCCAATGGCATATTTCACAGAAGCAGAACAAATGACTCTAAAAATTGTATGGAACCACAGAAGACCCCAAATGGCCAAAACAATCTTGAGAAAGAACAACAAAGCTGGAGGTATTACACTCCTTGTCTTGCAACTATACTACAAAGCTACAGTAATCTAAACAGTGTGGTACTGGAACAAAAACAGACATACAGATCAACAGAACAGAGTGAGAGTCCAGAAATAAACCTTCACATACATGGACAATTAAATTATGACAAAGGAGTAAATAACATACAATGGAGAAATGACAGTCTCTTCAATAAACAGCATCGGGAAAACTGGACAGCAATATGCAAAAGAATGAAACTAGACCACTATCTTACACCACACACAAAAATCAACTCAAAGTGGATTAAACATTTTAATGTAAGAGTTGAAACCATAAAATTCCTAGAAGAAAACAGAGGTGGTAACATCACTGACATTGGTCTTGGCTACGTTTTTGTGGATCTGACTTCAAAGGCAAGGGAAACAAAAGGAAAAATAAACAAATGAGACTACATCAAACTAAAAGCTTCTGCACAGCGAAGGAAACGATCAACCAAATGAAAAGGTAACCTACTGAATGGGAGATGATATTAGCAAATCACATATCCAATAAGGCATTAATATCTAAAAATATCAAAATACATAAAGAACTCATACAACTTAACAACAAAAGCAAAAATAAATAAATAAAACAACCCAACTGAAAAATGGTCAGAGGATGTGAACAGATGTTTTCCAAAAGAACACAGAGAGATGGCCAAAAGACTCATGAAAAGGTGTTCAATATCATCCATTGTTAGGAAAATGCAAATCAAAACCACAATGAGCTATCACCTCATACCTGTTAGAATGGCTATTAACAAAGACAATAAAATAACAAATGCTGGAGAGGATGTGGAGAAAAGGGAACCCTAGTACACCGTTTCTGGAAATGTAACTTGGTGCAGCCACTAGGGAAAACAGTATGGAGGTTCCTCAAAGAGTTAAGAAGAGAACTACCATATGACCCAGCTATTCCTCTTCTGGGTATTTATCCAAAGAACACAAAAACATTAATTCAAAAAGACACATGCACCCCAATTTTCATTGCAGCATTATTTACAATAGTCAAGATATGGAAACGTTAAGTGTCCATCAATAGATGAATATATATATATATATATGTGTACCATACATATTGCATATGTATGTATGCAACTCAGCCATGACAAAGAATGAAATCTTGATATTTGTGACAGCACAGATGGACATTGGAGGTATTCTGCTATATGAAGGATGTCAGAGAGAGAAAGACAAACACCATATGATTTCACTCACATCCGAAATCTTAAACAAATGAACAAAACAAAACAAACACATAGATACAGAGAACAGATTAGTGGTTACCAGAGAGGAAGAGGGTTGGGGAGTGGATGAAAGGGGTAAACGGAGTCAAGTGTATGGTGATGGATGATAACTAGACCTCTGGTGGTGATCACTGTGTAGTGTACACAGATGTCAAATTATAATGCTGTACACCTGAAATTTATATAATTAAAAAAAGAGGTAGGAAGGACATAAATTTGGAGTGGGCAGGTATAAACAAAAACAAAACAAACACTAAAATTTTTTAGAGTTACTTTACTACCACTTCTAAGGAAATTAAAAACACAAAGATAACCTGTGGACGAAATAAAAGGAAGCCTTTGATTTTTTCATCTTCTTTTTAGCACTTAGCAGCCTACCTCATATTTTGCTATTTCCCAACAACTGACGTAGCCAAATCTACTCAGCTTTGAGGTTTGTGAGACTATAAATGCTATATGAAAATGAACGATATGGCTTCTACAAAATAATAAAAAGAATTTCAGAAAAAATTTAACAGCTGCTCTATTTAAAGGAAATCTAGCTAGATAATATATCCCTTTCAGTTCATCTTAATCATCAACAGAGATCTTTAAGCAAGTAACTAGAATTCTAAAGTCTTCTGCAAATAACAAGTTTAATGCCATTAAATCACATGTTAAAAAGGAAAATAAATGAGCATTGCGTATGGCTAAATGTGCCATTGCCAATTAAAGCCTTTGTTAAAGTAAAGATACCAAGTGTCTTTAATTAAACTTGGGGGGCGGGGTTGAAAAACGATGTCTAACAGCGGAGGGTGTCTCTCCTATTTCACACCAGCTAAGCTAGGATTCTCCCCTTCTAGGTCTATCCTACTTCAGCTCATGCTAACAGGCTTGCTGACTGCTAATAACGACTTTCTGATCTGCCTAATGCTGAACTGAAACCAATTCTGAGTGTTTTCCAGGGTTGCCTGTTGGGTCCATCGCATGGTTTCATACCTTACTCAATGCAGAAGAAATAACATACCACAAAACCACTTCACTCAAATACCAAATCTGTGACCAAATCATACAGCTGAGGAAACTCTCCAGTCATTCACACTAGTTCCTTGAATCTTGGCAAATAATCTACCTAAATTTAAACAAAAATAATTTGTCCTGGATTTTATTAAGTCAAATTTAACTTGTACTGCAGTGAATAAATGGGGGGAGGGTAAAGGTGGAAACACACTTGCATTTAAACCTTCTATCGGACTCATAATAAACTAAAAAATTTGGAAAAATCATCAACCAAAGTTGGCTAATAATGCATACCTTAACCAAAACTAGATAAACATGGGAAGTGACTCAACTACCATCAATAAGAAAAAATACATAAAAAGCTTAAACTTTTGAAAATTTCAAAGAGAGTTGACAATTAGATGACTCGGGCTACTGAAAAACATTTAAGTCTTGGTGATAAGAAGAGATTTTTTTTTTTTTTGAAAGGGTAGAGCTTTCAATGTGCTAAGTAATTATCAACAACATAGCCTTTTAATATCCTTTCCCTGTATGCTTCCTTTCTAAAGCATTTTCACCACCTCTTCATTTATTTATTTTTTTAGAATATGCAAAACATGGATCCCACTTTGTTCCCCCTGAAATAATTCTTTTTCACACAACTTGAGTTTCACTAAAGCTTAGCTACAAATAATAGGTTGGGGAGGGGAGAGGATAAATAACAGGTTTTAATTGCTTTATCTTATGACCTGTAAGATAAAACAAAATCACTCCATGACCAAAATCATGGGCTTTTCTGATTCTAACAACTTCCAGAAAAATCAAAGGCTGCAATCCAGAAGGATCAATGTAAAGTTATAAAAGACAAAATGTACAATAAGACATCATATAGATGGTGAACGTAAAAACAGACTATAGGAATGAAATATTTGTCCATCTTCTTTTTTCCCTTATAATTAAAGAGCTTTACAGAATTTATATATGGCCTAAAAATTAGGAAAGCTACGATGGTACACCATTTTGAGTATTTCCATAAAAGATGTGCTAAATACCACTTCAGCAGCTTCTTACCCATTAATAATAATCATTCAGCAACCCAATGATCAAAAAATCAGTAAACTATGTACACATGACTGGATATTCTGATTCAATTCCTAAAAATACCCCCCAAAGCAGATGTGATTCCCTCTTTGGTCATTTCCTTTATGAAACAGAGTCAATTCAGTTTTGCTCAAGGGCTGATGAGCCCAAGTAGGTATTGTTTTACATCGCCTTGATTTTGTTCCCCTCCTACTTTCCAACATTTGCCTCGTTCACTAATTTTTTAACACTTCCACCAGAGGACAAGTGATATATAAGACAAGGCTCAATTCAAACCAGTCAGCTTTACTCCTTATTAACAACTCTGTTGAGAGAGTGAACACGAGAAAGGAGACAGAGAATAAGAAGTTGGCTGGGCTCAGAAGCTGAAACTAAGGGCTAAAAGGAAGCTCTGAAAGTACAGGTTGACTTTAATAAATCACGCCCTTTCTCTAGAAAAGGAGGATCTGATTTTAAAACTAACGTGTGTGCATGTGTATGTGTGTGTGTGTGTGTGTGTGTGTGTGTGTGTAATATATAAGTGTACACACACACACACACACACACACACACACTACAGGAGGCATTCTGAGTCCTCGTGTACAGATCCCCTGAGAGTTAGTTAAAGACAGGTGTCACCTGCTTGCATGGGTCTTTGGATATTAGCTATGTGACATTTCATTATACAGCTGCTTATGATGGAGGTATTGTATGTTTCTATCTTCATTTCCTCCTTCCCTTTGACAATCACCTCACACCTCCAAACCAATAAAACCTTGGTAGTTTCGATCTTATTCTCCACGCCAATAACTACGTGATTACAAATCAGCAACTGGGGTCTCGCTATGGCTCACAGCCTTGTTCTGTAGGGATCAGTGTTTAAAATTCCAATTTCTAGGCTCCGGTAAAAACGAGGCAATCTGGCAATACTGAGACAAGGTGGCCACATGACAACAGAGAGTTGGAACGGGGTGGCTTGGATGGAAAGTAAGGACTTCCACTGGTCAGAGTCCCACTGCAGCTCGGTCCACTCAGCCTAGCCCCTGACCGTGGTCAATTTGCCACCCCACCACAGGATGAGACACCTGCCTTACAAGAAAGTCAGAAAACCGGACGGTGCAGAAGCACAGACCCCAGCGCCACAGGGACCCGTGCCTTTGATCTCGATGCATTTAACATCAGACTCCAATCTGCTCCTCTCATGAAAGTTCTACTTTCATTTTAGTTCCTCTTCCATTTGTCTCGGGGTTATGTAACCTCACAGGAGGTCACACAAGTCTCCCCAAAAAGAAATTTTAGCTGTCTTTTCAAAGTAAAAAAAGAAACGTGAATCACAAAGACAAACACAAAACTGAAATGTGCATTCTCTCCCTGACAAGGAAAGATTTACCCCCCCTGTTAATCTCAAAAATCATAATCTTGAGGGGAAAACAAGTTAAAATCCAAAGGATGGAAAACAATGGCCCGCCCTGGGGTCATAGGCTTTGCCATATTCTCAACAGACTATCAAGAAGAAACATGTAATTAACATCTTACCATCTTCCAGTTCAATACAAAGATTATATACAGCCACGGGTCTCTTAGTCCTCTGGCCCTGTCTCTTCGATTGCCTTGGTGGAGCATTTGGGGGTGATGCTGACAGGGTGACTGGCTCAGGCAGTGTGGTATCAGGCAGGGTCCTAAAAATCTGCCATCAAAACATGAAGGATATTAATTGTTTTCCATGAACAGAAACCTGGGTTTTCCAACAGTATACCAGTACCGAACAACATTTGGAGTTCATCCAAAAGGGACTGTTGGAGCCAAAAATCCATGCCTTCAAATTCTGGGTATTAAGTCATAAGTCTTTATTTTTTAACAGAGATTTCAAAATAAAATTTCTCATTAAAATTAAGTAAAAGCAGCATCAAATCATTATATTTCAAAACAGATTCATGCCCAAACTAAACAAGTATAACTATCTTCACCAGATGTAGACAATACCACAGCTCTTCATCCACAAAGGAAGTAATCAGGATAAAACATTACAAACAAATATCCCGTTCAATTTCACAGTTATATCTGTGCCAAAATGCTAGTCTCAATTTTTTTTTCAAACTACATAAACAGAAACATACCACCGCAAATATTTTTTACACATTTAAAAATAGCCTGTGCTTTACGAAATTACCTTTTGGATTCCCATGCACATTTTTCAGAAAATGCTCTGTAGATTTCACCAATTTGTTTAATACCTTCCAACTTCTCTTAAATATTTCCCCTCCATTTATGAAACCTAGAGTGTCAGCACCTTGATTATCTACAGTGTCATTCATCTATCAGCAATAACAACATTAATTAAAATGTGCTGTTTCTTTGCTTAGCAATTTTTTTTTTCTCTTGAGAAAAGCAAACTGTGCCATAAAGGGAAGCATATCATACAGAGGTGATTCACAATAAAAATCTGCATAGCTGCCAAGACCTGAGTTCAGAAGCTTCCTGTCCCCAATAACACTGGAGTCCCTTCAGCCCTCAATGAAGTCATAACATAAAATATTTAGACATCACCCTGACACTCTATCTCCAGAGGGCTGATGTTCTAAAGGTAGATGCTCGAAGAAAGCCAGCTAGCATTAAACAAACCGTAAATATGAAACTCACAATAAAAGGCACTGTGTGAAAGCCCCACTGTTACAAGGAGATTATTATTTATATACTTGAATAAAAACATGACCTGTGTATATGAGTGAGCGTATCGCATATATGTATCACATTTAATAGCTAACAAACGTGTCAGAATTATATTCACGGTCTAAAAGTTCTCACCTAAAAACAATTGTACACCAACAGAAATAAACAATTTCAACAGAGCATTTGCTTTATAAGTACCATACTGCCCCCTCATGTGTAAACTGAATAAAAAATGGTTTAAATTACTGTGGACAAATATTTGCTAGTGAAAAGTTAGTTTTGTGCTCCAACTGGTAACCTGCTAATACCATATTTCCACAGACTTTGTGCTCCAATAGGGCAGTCTGGAAACAGCAAACTACTCATCTGCCCAAAATCTTCTGCTGTCCCTACTAGAGAATGGACCTGAGGACACAGGGAGGGGAAAGGGGAAGCTGGGACGAAGTGAGAGAGTGGCATGACATATATATGTTACCAAATGTAAAATAGCTAGCTAGTGGGAAGCAGCCAGATAGCACGGGGAGATCAGCTCGGTGCTCTGTGACCACCTAGAGGGGTGGGATAGGGAGGGTGGGAGGGAGACGCAAGAGGGAGGAGATAGGGGGATATATGTCTATGTATGGCTGATTCACTTTGTTATACAGCAGAAACGAATACACCATTGTAAAGCAATTACACTTCAATAAAGGTGTTAAAAAAAAATCCTCTGCTGTCCAGACTATCATCCACATCTGGACTTACTGCCATCTCTCATTGTTCAAATTAAGGAAGGTTGTGAAGTAGAGGGAACAGGAGAGAAGTTAGGTTGTGAAGAGGATGACAATGGTGAAGGAGAGAAGAAAAGGTGGGAAAACTTGATCCCATCAAAAGACATTAGCACCTGTGTGTGACCAACACTGGGAATAGCTCATTGACTTATGTTCGATCTTTATAAACATGGCACATGGCTCTGGAATGGTACTCGAATAGGAAACCAAACAACACAGAGCCAATATATCCAAAGTATAAATAAACAGTGGAAAGGTTATATCCCAAGAACCGGCACTGGACAGCTGATAACCTTCCGAGCAGCCCTTCCTGGAAGATCACACTGACTGGAATGCTGACAATGCTGACAATGGTTTCCCCTCCCTGCCCCACTCTCCTCCACCACCACACAGAGTGAAGGTGAGGGTAGTAAGGTGTGAGAGCAGCCCGGGTCTGCAGAGCCAGAATACCAAGCAAACCGGGACCCAAGAGTGTGACTCCAGTGTTCCTGGGGGGCTGATCTGAGACATCCCAGAGCTGGGCCTCCAGAAGTCTCCAGAAGACTTATGACACCGTTCAGTTTCCATCAGAGTATCTAGGAGACTACTATTGAGCCATCAAAAAGAAGAAAGTCCTGCTACATGCAACAGCATGCATGCACCTTCAACCTCAGTGAAATAAGTCAGACAGAGAAGGACGACACTTTATGATGTCACTTATATGTGGAATCTTAAAAAAGAAAAAAAAAAAAAAAACTCATAGAAACAAAGAACAGACTGCAGATTGGTGGTTACCAGAGGCAGCTCTGGGGATGGATGAAGGTGGCCAAAAGGTACAAACTTCTTCCAGTTATATGATAAATAGGTTCTGGGGATGTAACATCCAGCATGGTGAACACAGTTACCAGCACTATATTATATACTTGAAAGTTGCTAAGAGAATACATCTTAAAACTTCTCATCACAAGAAAAAAAAAAATTTGTAACTATGTGAGGTGATGATGGATGGTAACTAAATTTATTGCGGTAATTTTTCACAATATATACCCATATCAAATCATTATGTTGTACACCTTCAACTAATACAATGTTATACGTCAATTATATCTCAATAAGACTGGAGGGGGGAGAATATCTAGGAATGGGGACTGGGCTTGGAGGGGGTCGTTTTGTTTTTCTGTGGTTTGTATTTTAAAGCTCCCCAGGTGATTCTTTTGTATAGTCAAGGCTGAGAAATACCCATTAGGCAGTCATTCCACAGCATTCTGTACTTGTCTTGGATGGACCAAAATCTAAATTGAAACACCAGAAAAATTAGTTTTAAAAAAATGGCACTGGGGCTTCCCTGGTGGCGCAGTGGTTGAGAGTCCACCTGCCAATGCAGGGGACACGGGTTCGTGCCCCGGTCCGGGAAGATCCCACATGCCGCGGAGCGGCTGGGCCCGTGAGCCATGGCCGCTGAGCCTGCGCGTCCAGAGCCTGTGCTCCGCAACGAGAGAGGCCACGACAGTGAGAGGCCCGCGTACCACAAAAAAAAAAAAAAAAAAAAAAAAAGTGGCACTGGACATATGCAATCAATTCCTTGGATCTTCCCAAGTCCTAATCAGGCATGAAATGTTTCAAAGCTTCTAAAGACCAACGATTCCCTCAAAAAATTCTATGTGTATTAGCATTTCAAAGAGCTAACCTATCATCAAATTAGGTGGTTCCAAAGAACAGATGCTAACTTGAAAAGGTACTATCCTGGCTTTTAAGTCTTCCCAGCTATGGAGGCTTAGACATATTATTAAAAGAGTGTATCTCATCTTCTCATTTATATAGTGAGAGCCATAATACTTATGTCTCAAGTTATTACCGGGATTAAATGAGACATTCATAAAGTATTTGGTACAGCACTTGGTACATAGTAACCAGAAGTAAATGGTAGCTATTCTATTTGTAAATATATCACATCCAGTAAATAGTGATAATAAAAATGGATGCAGACCCTTATTACTCTACTAAACCACTGTTTTGAGAGGTCATTAATTTCTTGAGGTCTTGAATTCCTCAAATTCAGCGTTTAGTTAATCAAAAGTGTTTGTGGAAAAACTCACCAAGAAATGGACTAAAGGGAAGCAATAAACAGAGGCTCTTGTCAAAATTCCAAAGTCACCTAGAATCACACAGTTGTTTTGTGTATTTACTTCCGCATTTCAGCACTGAAATTTGAGATTTAAATTACTTTCTCTATCATTCATTACTTAATAAACACCTACTAGGTGGTAGGCTTTCTCTAAAGCACTTCAATATCCTCAAGAACCTTTGAGGTACGTATTGCTCTTCACAGTTTAAAATAATAAAAGCTCAAAGATTAAACAATCAGCCCAAGTCTCCACAGTTTGAAGATGGCACAGTTGGTATCTTAACTCTCAACTCTGATTCCAAAGCCCCTGCTGCCAGTTGAAAAAACAAACAAAATTTAATTCTTAGGGGAAAAATCATCAATTATACTGTTCCGTATCTGTTTAGAAAGAGTAAACCTGGAGATTATAGACTCACCATCATTGTGCTATGTTCTTCTAGATGTTTCAAGAATGCATTACCTTTTATATGCATTTAACCTTGTCTGCCAATGCATCAACCTCAGTTCTCAATTCTCTTTTTTTAAAGCTATTGATACAAAGCTATGCTCTCATGGTTCTCTCTGAAACATCAGAAATGATTTTAAAAGATACTCTTTTTAAATTCAGAAGAGGAGGAAACAGTAAATTATTTACTTTAAAATTGTGTCTTCTTTCTTGGCAATCTGATTCTAGAAGTTAAAAGTTAGCTGATCGGGCTTCCCTGGTGGCGCAGTGGTTGAGAGTCCGCCTGCTGATGCAGGGGACACGGGTTCATGCCCCGGTCTGGGAAGATCCCACATGCCTCGGAGCGGCTGGGCCCGTGAGCCATGGCCGCTGAGCCTGCGCGTCCGGAGCCTGTGCTCCGCAACAGGAGAGGCCACAACAGTGAGAGGCCCGCGTACAGCAAAAAAAAAAAAAAAAAAAAAAAAAAAAAAAAAAAAAAAAGTTAGCTGATCTTGTTCTGTGTAGCCAATGTGTGTCTTCTTTAAATATAACACTGATTTTCCAATTCTAGAACCATGGCATGGATGCAAATTCCCCTACCGCCCAGGTCTCTTTCCAAAATTGTGTGACTCTCCTAACTTTCCTACATCATGTCACCTTTGTTCTGGGGCAAAAGATGAAATTATCTTAAGGAATAGATCAAGTCTACTCAAAACTTATTTTTTTCAGGGTAGAAAATTTCTTCACTTCACCTACGTATTTACAACATAAGAAAAACTCAAACCAGACAATCCAATGACAAAAAACAAAACTCCACACGTAGGTGTCAGGTAAGGAAGCGCTTATTCAGGTCCCTGAAGAGTGCCAGCACAAACAAAGTCTGGCACTATTGCTCAGAGTCACAGATTCCTTACACACAACAACTGGATGTTTATGTCCACGGGACGCAGCCATACATATAAACACCTCCCCAAGTCCTTCCATCGCGCTCTGCTACCAGGGGCCAGGTGTGGAAATGACCGGTCCACCTCTGCTGGAAATACTTTGCAGAGAATAGGAAACAAGAATGGGCTCTGCAAATTTCACTTTAGTACCCACCTCAAACCTACAGCATTTGGTTCAGCTGAATTAATAAATACTATGGGTAAAGGAAATGAAGGGGAATGAGGTCATTCTTTTCTAAAAAGCTGTTTCTCCAGAAGAGTTCAGTGGTGTTTCTTGTGATAAGAAGATTACTAATATGTTTGTATATTCCTGTCATCTTGAACAATGACAGTTGCAACTATTGGGTACTTGCACTATGGCTGACATTATGCCAAGTACTTGACTTACAAAGATTTGAACCCAGATTTCCTGATTCCAGCGTGCATGTCTTGGTCATCATGCCCGCCTGCCTCCGATATTACACACTCGTATTAAGCCCCATTCATATTATGTCCTCTTTGGTGATGTCATATCTCTCATAACTACGTGACCCATAACAGAGGTACAGCCAGAAGACAGTTGGAAATTAATGCATACTCCCCTTAGTAAACCTTTAACATGGAAAGAAGGGAAAAATAAAATTTCCAATCTCTTTCTAAAATACATCACGATATTGCTGTACACCTGAAACTAACTCAACATTGTAAATCAACTATATTCCAATAAAGTTAAAAAATTTTTTAAATTAAAAATACAACAAACTAAGGAATACAACAAAAAGGATGCAGACTCACAGACACAGAGAACAAACTAGTGGTTACCAGTGGGGAGAGGGAAGGGGAGAAGGACAATCCACGGGTAGAGGATTAAGAGGTACAAACTATTGGGTATAAAATGAGCTACAAAGATATGCTGTACTACACGGGGAATATAGCCAGTATTTTGTAATAACTGTAAATGTAGGGTCACCTTTAAAAATTGAATAAAAAATTTTTTTTTCAAATTTAATAAAATTACATGACCTTAAAAGATAAAATAAAACACATAAATACAAAATGGCCAAATATTTCTTTCAGCTTCAGAGTCTCTAGTGTGTTTAGACAAATACTCGTTACCTTGGGGCTGTACCTTAAGTTGCCTCCAAGGTAGCCTGAACCATCCATCTACAGCATAACTTCAGAGTTTAGCTATGGTGGGAACAGTCCACTGAAAGCTCTGAAACCTTTCCAGCTGTCTGTCCTTGAATCAGCACTACCCCGTGACTAAATATGGGTATTTTATAGAAAACTTTAACTAGAATTAATAATAGCGACTGACAGTGAGACAACAGTTGGGTTCAGGCTAGACGCTGGAAATAGTCTAAGGCTTCATGTTTGTTCTGGTTCATCCAAACTCAGAATCTCAGAGCTGAAAAGGCTCCTAGTTATAATTTCAGCCACCCCTGTATTTCACAGGGGAACAAACTGAGGCCCTGTGGCTAAAGATTCGCTCATATTCACACCACCACTAGCGGCAGACCCAGGCTTTGTTCCCAGACCAAGGCCTCAATGTCCACTGCTATCTCCCATCTTGCTGGCACCAGTCCTTTCTCTCCAACAGACTGTCCTCTATGCATGTACTTCCTCATCGGAGGAGGTTTTTGCTCAGTGGCTGAAATTCCTCTAAGTGCTCTCACATGCATTATCGGACACAAGCCTCAACACACAGAGCTGTGAGGCTGACACAGGAGCATGTTACAGGGTCTTGTTCGGAGCCCTGCTGACGCCCGTCAGCATGAAACCATTTCCATTACATCACAGGGGAGAGGGAGAAGGGCAGCCAGGAAGAATGAGAGGGGGGAAGTGGGCAGGAGAGACAGCCAGCCCAATGGGCATCCATCCCACAGGCTCCGGCTTGACAGCGGCCCTGACTTACCATGAGTTTTTTTTTTTTTTTTTTAATTTATTTTTGGCTGCGTTGGGTCTTTGTCGCTGCGTGCGGGCTTTCCCTAGTTGCGGCGAGGGGTGGCTACTTTTTGTTGTGGTGTGAGGGCTTCTCATTGCAGTGGCTTCTCTTGCTGTGGATCATGGGCTCTAGAGCGCAGGCTCAGTAGTTGTGGCACACGGGCTTAGTTGCTCCGTGGCATGTGGGATCTTCCCAGACCAGGGATCGGACCTGGGTCCCCTGCATTGGCAGGTGGATTCTTAACCACTGCGCCACCAGGGAAGCCCGCCATGAGCTTTTTGAAGAACAACTTCAATTTTGGTTTACAACCGAAAGAAAAAAAAAAGAAACCAAATTTGGTTTACAACCAATTTATCAATTGGTAGAGTTCCTGTTTTTCTTTTTCTAAGTTTCCAACTTTAATTTCTGGAGACATTTTCCGACCCCTTCCCAAGTCCTAATGGGATATACATAGTGATTTCTGCAGTTCTCTATGCACTAAATAGAGGAATACATAACTGACTTTGGGTCTTGACTTCAAGCTTTCTGTAAATGATAACCTTTATCAATAAGACTTTATAAAATGGAATGTACCTCAGAACTACCCACCCCAAACCATGGGCATTTTCAGTGACATAAACTGTGGATACAGCATCAGTGCCCTGGTCTTCCTAATGTTCAACAAAGACCAAAAGCGGTAATAATAACAGTAATAGTAATAATAACTTTGATAACATACCGGAACCAAGTGGTATTAAAGAAATTCACATATGCTCATGGAGTAACTTTCTCCCCAATCAGTTCATGAGGTGAACCTCTCCTAATTAAGCCAAAGTTGCATCACTCTTACATTCATGGTGCAAACACATATTCCCAGTTACAAAATGTTGTTTTTTGGTTTACAAACCTTTAAAAACACTCCAGTGCGGTTTTTATCAATTTGTACCTGCAAGCATTTGGGAAACGCAAGCATACACTTTCTGAAGTCAGAAGAAAACACTTTCCTAAACACAGCTGTAACCTGACTTTCGTAACACAAATGTCTACAAATATTCTTAACTGAATGAAGAGCCAGTGCTTAGCTAGAATTTTTTCCCCCGATCAATGTGTCCTTCACTCACACACAAACAAAAAGTTGACACTTCTGCGATAGAAATCTAGAATAATATTAAAGAAACATACTCCATGTCAACGATACGGCACACTCCATACATGACATTCCTCTGTTTTTCTTTTCCTCCTCTTTCAAATTTAGGTGTACAACTTCTTCCGAAGTTCTTTTTTTTCTCTCTTTGCCGCCCTTCGTCTGCCTTAGAAACATGTGGTCCTAACGGCCGCACAGAGGACCAGAACACAGGAGGCCTAGCATCTGCAGTCCCCAAAGGCCTGGGGGTCCGCAAAAAGAGGCCTCCCCCAGCCAGGGCTAGCTCTGGCCATGACAAAAGCAGGACTCTCCCTCAATGTTCCTTGTGAATCTTTAAACTGAATATGAGTAAACACATTTAAAACTGACTCATCATCTTATGAAATTTTCAAGGTAAATGACATTTTTTTCCTTTGGCATATAAGCCATGACCCCTAGTTATTTGGGTAGGCAGGAATGACCATTTCCCTGGAAAGAAAAATAAGCCCTGGACCTATTAATTCTACAAAAGGAAATGTGTGAATTTTGATCAGTGAAGAAAACATCTCCTGAAGACATGTATATGATTATATTTATCAGAATCATCTGAAATCTTTTTCCAAGTACGTACGCCCCCAGGCATGGCCTACATATTTAAGAGAGAACGCAACACGGTTTCTGTTTTTTTTTTTTCTCCCATTTTAGCGATCAGAAAAATGAAATGTCTAAAGCAAAACCATGTTTTGAAGGTGGTCAATGGAGGGACTTTATGAGAAGCTGCATGGGGAGGGGTGGACTATGGTTTCAACCTTCATATTTAATCACTGCTCCTAAAATTTATGGGGCTAGTTTGGTTTTCATTTTTTAATAATAAATTTCTTTCAAATTATAATTTATCCATGTTACAAAAGTGATAACATATTACATTCCTTGCAGAAATCCTGATAAACACCAAAAAAAAAAACTCTTTAAAGATGAAAAACACCCATCATCCCACACACAGAGACATTTCAGTTGAAATGTTGATGACTATTTATCAGAGTTTTTTCTTCCCGTGCAACATCTGTCTCATTTTAAAGAAGTCAATCCATCAGGGTAACTGTATCTGGGGTCCAGGTTCCTAGAATTTACCAGCATGCAGTCCCTAGTTACACGTGAGAGGTGACCTCTGCTATATGCATCTGTTAGGAATAAGCTTTGGGCAGGATTCGATTTCTGAATGCATTAGGACTCAGCTAGATTTTACCCCCCAATTGAAACGTTTCTAATTAGGAGTTTAGAAGATAGTCGTGCATAATTTTAAGAACATTCCAAACAGCCCAATGTTTAGATAGACCGTCATGCCTGCCAACTCAAGGTTATGTGAAGGTCACACATACTGAGGGCCGCCAGCAGCCTTTCCTTCAGTGTGTACGATTTCTTTTCGTAAGTCTTAAATATGATGAAAGCATCAACTATACCGAGTTCCTGCACCTTACAAGGAACATCTCAAAAGGTTAATGCTTAGATTCTCGGATTCCATCTCAGTTTGGAACTCGCTCACCCTCCGTCATTTGCAGCTGTGTTTGAAATGCCAAAAAAGGAAGATTTCCCTCAACTGATCACACTTCGCCTAGGACCAGCTTTGACAACAAAGGCTTCCAGTCATGATGAAAAGTGCAATGATGCATTAAGTGTATTCCTTTAATTGGAAGGACAGAGAACAGTCAGGATAAAACAACCAGAGAGGGCTTCCCTGGTGGCGCAGTGGTTGAGAGTCCGCCTGCCGATGCAGGGGACACGGATTCGTGCCCCGTTCCGGGAAGACCCCACGTGCCGCGGAGCGGCTGGGCCCGTGAGCCACGGCTGCTGAGCCTGCGCGTCCGGAGCCTGTGCTCCGCAACGGGAGAGGCCACAACAGTGAGGGGCCTGCGTACCGCAAACAAAACAAAACAAAACAAAACAAAAACCACTGGCCACTGGTGATTGATTCAACCCCCAGCCCCTCTTCGCTCCCCCCAAATCCGGGGGTGGGAATGAACATTCCAATCCTTTATTCATGGTTGATTCTCTGGCAATCTGCCCCCACCCTTAGGTGCTTTCCAAAAGTCATCTAATTAACATAAGCCCAGTCATGGTGCAAAGGGGCTTGTCATGAATAGGAAGACACCCATTTCATCTTTATGGCCCTGAAGGGACTTCAGGAACTGAGGAAACTCCACGGGTTCTGGGAGCTGGGAGCCAGGCACTGTGGACAAAGACCAAATGTATATTTCTTATTATAAACCACATCGAAGAATGTAACCAGGAAGGTAGGAAATTCAAAACAAAGTCGTACAAGTGAAGGACCCCGAAAGAAATCCAACGGGTGCTGTACCAATTCTCAGATTCTAAGAACACTCTCATGTGGAAGAGGGATTCACCTTGTACTTGGCCCAGCGGTTAAACTGGGGCTAATGGGTTGAGATTATAAAAAGACACATGTCAGCTGAATATGAGGGGAAACAACTTTCTGGACTGGTGAAGTTGCACAACTGCTGGGCAGGTCAATTTGGGAGATACTGAGTTCCGTGTCACCAAAGCTTTACAAGGTAAGAATAGGGGTATTCCAAAAGAGGTTCAAATACTACATGCAGGGCTCGAATAGCTGACCCGTGCATCTACGGGTGACAAAATACATGCCTATCCCCCGAAGACATTCTCACTCACCAAGCTATGTGAGCCAACTGACTCAGCCTTCTCAATACAGAAGCCAGCATGTCAAGCTGCGCTGTCACCCTTTTCTGCCGACAGGGCAACCTTTCCGAATCCCTGATAAACACAGCCTGTGCCATGCCGGGACTTGAACTCCCTTTGTTCCCGACCCCAAGTCGGCCACATTCAGAGTTCTGATTTCATCGGCAGTGCATAGTTATTAACATGTCAAAGGAGGGACCTAGACTGTTCAGGGAGTAATCTCATCTTAATATTCCTCTTAACCTGGTTTTCTCTTTCCCAAAAAAGAACATGCCATATATTAACAAGTACATGAAAAGGCTTTGTAAACTGTTATAATTTCATAAATATATTCATCATGAAGTCATCCTTATTTGGCCCCCAGAAATACTAACTTTAAAATTCTTCCACAGACATGTCCAAGAGCATAATAGCCTCCTAGAAGTTTCCTAAGAGCCACAGCACCTACTGGCATTTTAACCTGATTTTCCTATATCACAGTATGCAAAAATATGCAGACACACACAAAAAGACTATACAGGTGCTACAGTCGTACTGAGTAGTATTCCCAAGAAGACCTGAGAGTTCCACTGAGAAGTCAAGTCCAAGTGTGGGGAATGGATGGGAGAGAGACGAGGGTAGGGAAGATGGAAACTTAGCCAGGTAGTGAGAGCTCTAAAATTGCTGTCAATATGGGGAGAATACTATGAGAAGATGATTGATGACCTGCAGAACCGGCACTGGATTTTCATCTTCACAACTTTTATTGTATGAAAGATGCATATAACGTTTGTTCTGTAAATACATAACCTTTAAAAATATTCCCGTTTCGGAACACTCCTACACTGTTGGTGGGAATGTAAACTGGTACAGCCACTAAGGAGAAAAGCGTGAAGGTTTCTCAAAAAACTAAAAATAGAGCTACTGTATGATCTTGCAATTCTGCTCCTGGGCATATACCCGGAGAAAACCATAATTCAAAAAGATACATGTGGAGACCTTCAAGATGGCGCATGTAAGACGTGGAGATCACCTTCCTCCCCACAAATACATCAGAAATACATATACATGTGGAACAACTCCTACAGAACACCTACTGAACGCTGGCAGACTTCAGACCTCCCAAAAGGCAAGAAACTCCCCACGTACCTGGGTTGGGCAAAAGAAAAAACAGAGACAAAAGAATAGGGATGGGACCGCACCAGTGGGAGGGAGCTGTGAAGGAGGAAAGGTTTCCACACACTAGGAAGCCCTTTCACGGGCGGAGACTGCGGATGGCGGAGGCGGGAAAGCTTCGGAGCCATGGAGGAGAGCACAGCAACAGGGCTGCGGAGGGCAAAGCGGAGAGATTCCCGTACAGAGGATCGGTGCCGACCGGCACTCACCAGCCCGAGAGGCTTGTCTGCTCACCGGCCGGGGCAGGCGGGGGCTGAGAGCTGAGGCTCGGGCTTCAGAGGTCAGACGCCAGGGTGAGAACTGGGGTTGGCTGCGTGAACACAGCCTGAAGGGGGCTAGTGCACCACGGCTAGCCAGGAGGGAGTCCGGAAAAGAGTCTGGAACTGCCTAAGAGGCAAGAGACCATCGTTCCACAGTGCACGAGGAGAGGGGATTCAGAGCACCACCTAAATTTGCTCCAGAATAGGGCACGAGCCGCAGCTATCAGCCCGGACACCAGATACGGGTATGAGACGCTAAGGCTGCTACTGCAGCCACCAAGAAGCCTGTGTGCGAGCACAGGTCACTATCCACACCTCCCCTCCCAGGAGCCTGTGCAGCCCGCCCCTGCCAGGGTCCCATGATCCAGGGACAATTTCCCGGGGAAAACACACTGTGCACCTCAGGCTGGTGCAACGTCACACAGGCCTCTGCCGCTACAAGCTCACCTGCATTCCGTACGCCTCTCTCCCCCCAACCCCGCATGAATGAGCCAGAGGCCCCTAATCAGCTGCTACTTTAGCCCCGTCCTGTCTGCGAGGCGGGGGGGCGGGGGGGGGGGGAGGGGGACACAGACACCCTCAGGCAAACTACACGCAAAGGCAGGGCCAATCCAAAGCTGAATCCCAGGACCTGTGTGAAAAAAGAAGAGAAAGGAAAATTTCTCCCAGCAGCCTCAGGAGCAGCGGATTAAATCTCCACAATCAACTTTAAGTAGCCTGTGTATCTGGAATACCCGAATAGACAACGAATCATCCCAAAATTGAGGCGGTGGACTTTGGGAGCAACTGTAGACTTGGGGTTTGCATCTAATTTGTTTCTGGTTTTATTTTTATCTTAGCTTAGTAGAGTTTATTATCATTGGTAGATTTGTTTATTGATTTGGTTGCTCTCTTCCTCCTACTTTTATATTTTTTTTCCTTTTTCTCTTTTTGTGGGTGTGTATGTGTATTTTTTAGTTTAATAACTTTTTAAATTTTATTTTATTCTTTCTTTCTTTTTTTCTCCCTTTTCTTCTGAGCCATGTGGCTGACAGGGTCTTGTTGCTCCGGCTGGGTGTCAGGCCTGAGCCTCTGAGGTGGGAGAGCCGAGTTCAGGACATTGGTCCACAAGAGACCTCCCAGCTCCATGTAGTATTAAACAGCAAAAGCTCTCCCAGAGATCTCAACGCTAAGAACCAGCTCCACTCAACAACCAGCAAGCTACAGTGCTGGATACTCTATGCCAAACAACTAGCAAGACAGGAACACAACCCCACCCATTAGCAAAGAGGCTGCTTAAAGTCATAATACGGTGACAGACACCCCAAAACACACCACCGGACACAGTCCTGATCACTAGAAAGACAAGATCCAGCCTCATCCACAAGAACACAGGCACTAGTCCCCTCCACCAGGAACCATACACAACCCAATGAACCAACCTTACCCACTGGGGGCAGACACCAAAAATGACAGGAACTACGAACCTGCAGGCTGCAAAAAGGAGACCCCAAACACAGTATGTTAAGCAAAATGAGAAGACAGGGAAACAAACAGCAGATGAAGGAGCAAGGTAAAAACCCAGCAGACCAAACAAATAAAGAGGAAATGCGCAGTCTACCTGGAAAAGAATTCAGAGTAATGATGGTAAAGATGATCCAAAATCTTGGAAAAGAATGGAGAAAATACAAGAAACGTTTAACAAGGACCTAGAAGAACAAACAAACAATGATGAACAAGATAATAAATGAAGTTAAAAATTCTCCAGAAGGAATCAATAGCAGAATAACTGAGGCAGAAGAATGGATAAGTGACCAGGAAAATAAAATAGTGGAAATAATTACTGCAGAGCAGAATAAAGAAAAAAGAATGAAAAGAATTGAGGACAGTCTTATAGACCTCTGGGACAACATTAAACTTACCAACATTTGAATGATAGGGATCCCAGAAGAAGAAGAAAAATGGAGCTGGAAGAATCAGGCTCCCTGACTTCAGACTATACTACAAAGCTACAGTGATCAAGACAGTATGGTACTGGCACAGAAACAGAAATATAGATCAATGGAACAGGATAGAAAGCCCAGAGATAAACCCACGCACATATGGCCACCTTATCTTTGATAAAGGAGGCAAGAACATACACTGGAGAAAAGACAGCCTCTTCAATAAGTGGTGCTGGGAAAACTGGAGAGCTACATGTAAAAGCATGAAATTAGAACACTCCCTAACACCATACACAAAAATAAACTCAAAACGGATTAAAGACCTAAATGTAAGGCCAGACACTATCAAACTCTTAGAGGAAAACATAGGCAGAACACTCTATGACATAAATCACAGCAAGATCCTTTTGACCCACCTCCTAGAGAAATGCTAATAAGAACAAAAATAAATGGGACCTAATGAAACTTAAAAGCTGCTGCACAGCAAAGGAAACTATAAACAAGATGAAGAGACAACCCTCAGAATGGGAGAAAATATTTGCAAATGAAGCAACTGACAAAGGATTTATCTCCAAAATTTACAAGCAGCTCATGCAGCTCAATATCAAAAAACCAAACAACCCAATCCAAAAATGGGCAGAAGACCTAAATAAACATTTCTCCAAAGAAGATATACAGATTTCCAACAAACACATGAAAGGATGCTCAACATCACTAATCATTAGAGAAATGCAAGTCAAAACTACAATGAGATATCATCTCATACCAGTCAGAATGGCCATCATCAAAAAATCTACAAACAATAAATGCTGGAGAGGGTGTGGAGAAAAGGGAACCCTCTTGCACTGTTGGTGGGAATGTAAATTGATATAGCCACTATGGAGAATAGTATGGAGGTTCCTTAGAAAACTAAAAATAGAACTATTGTATGACCCAGCAATCCCACTACTGGGCATATACCCTGAGAAAACCATAATTCAAAAAGAGTCACATACCACAATGTTCATTGCAGCTCTATTTACAATAGCCAGGACATGGAAGCAACCTAACTGTCCACTGACAGATGAATGGATAAAGAAGATGTGGCACATATATACAATGGAATATTACTCAGCCATAAGAAGAAACAAAACTGAGTTATTTGTAGTGAGGTGGATGGAGGCAGAGTCTGTCATACAGAGTGAAGAAAGCCACAAAGAGAAAAACAAATACCATATGCTAACACACATATATGGAATCTAAAAAAAAAAAAAAAAAAAAAAGGTTCTGAAGAACCTAGGGGCAGGACAGGAATAAAGACGCAGACGCAGAGAATGGACTTCAGGACACGGGGAGGGGGACGGGTAAGCTGGAACGAAGTGAGAGAGTGGCATGGACATATATACACTACCAAATGTAAAACAGATAGCTAGTGGGAAGCAGCCGCAGAGCACAGGAAGATCAGCTCGGTGTCTTGTGTCCACCTACAGGGGTGGGATAGGGAGGGTGGGAGGGAGACGCAAGAGGGAGGGGATATGGGGATATATGTATACGTATAGCTGATTCACTTTGTTATAAAGCAGAAACACACCATTGTAAAGCAATTATACTCCAATAAAGAGGTTAAAAAGAAAAAAAGGACACATGCATCCCAGTGTTCATTGCAGCACTATTTACAATAGCCTGGTCATGGAAGCAACCTAAATTCTCATCGACAGACGAATGGATAAAGATGTGGTACATGTATACAATGGAATATTACTCAGCGATAAGGAGGAACAAAATAGTGCCATCTGCAGAGTCATGGATAGAACTAGAGACTGTCATGCAGAGTGAAGTCAGAAAGAGAAAAAGCAATATCGTATAATATCGCTTATATGTGGAATCTAAAAAAAATGGTACAGATGAACTTTCTTGCAAAGCAGAAACAGAGACACAGATGTAGAGAACAAACTTATGGATACCAAGGGGGAAGGGGGATGGGGGATGGGATGAATTGGGAGATTGGGATTGACATATATACACTAATATGAAAAAACTAGATAACTAATGAGAACCTGCTGTATAGCACAAGCAACTCTACTCAGTGCTCTGTGGTGACCTAAATGGGAAGGAAATCTAAAAAAGAGGGGATATATGTATACGTATAACTGATTCACTTTGCTGTACAGCAGAATCTAACACAACACTGTTAAGCAACTATACTGCAATAAAAATAATTTTTTTTTGAAATATTCCCTTTTTCACCTAAAAGCATACTCCTCAGGAAGGCAACAGGGAAAGGGACTCACTAAACCAAAATTTATTTTCACCAAAATAGTGGGATACCACATAACACCACAAAACAGACCTCTCCAGAGCTCAATCGTTTCCAACAACCTCTGTTGAATTACACTCCTCATTCTCTGGCCCAGGAATCTGGACATGGCCCAGCAGGCCCGATCAGCCCCATGGGGTCTGGCTAATGGCTGGACACGCTAGGACATGAATGGGCCCTAAGTCTGAAACCTCAGTTTTGGTTGTCATTGGGGTTCCTCAGTTTGGTCCAGTGGAGTCTGGGATGATGCCTGGGATGGGCAGGCTGGAGCAGCTGGGGCTGGCTGGGCATCTCCCCCTCTCTGCTACGCAGCCTCTGCCCATGGTGAGCCAGGGCCTCCTCACAGCTTGCCATTCTCAGGATGGCTGGACTTCCTCCATGGCGGCTGGTTTCCCCCAGAAGCAGTATCCAAGAGGAAGGAAGGGGTCAGTCTCTTCAAGCCACAGCTCTGAGTCACTTCTGCCGTAGTCTAATGATCAAAGCAATCTCAGGGTCCATCAAGATTTAAGAGAAGGAGACACTGATTCTCCAATCTCGATGGGAGAAGTGAGAATTTGTGGCCCTCTTTGACAGGCCACAAAGAGACACATTTATTTCCTTCTTCTTCTGGTATCATGTGCAGAACCAGCTATGATACGAGGAATGTAACCATCCCAAAGTAACTTCAAGATATAATCGCTTCACAATAAATATAACGTGTTAAATAGATCATAAATACCGCTATTTCTCCCAGGACTGCTTCGAGTCTTTGTCATCTGAGGACAAGATGGCCACACAGGGGCTTCATTTATTACAAAGGAAGGACATGGAAGAATGGAAGGAACTCAAAAAAGATTCAGACGCATTTTTAAAGTTTCTTCGAACTGAAACCTGATCTCTCCAGCAATTTCCAGTTTTATCCAATAGATCAGTCAAACTGACAGATATTTTTACACTGAGATACAGAACTAGTGTGTTTATTTTGTAATATAAATTTAAGTGTGTGGTAGTTGGCTTATTATTTTTTAAGTCTAAAAAGAAAACTACAAATGAGCCATCATCTCCCCACCCTGCTAACACTGTTGATGACGATACTGACACACAAAGAATACTGGAAAAATACTAAGTCCCCTCCTCCCCACCAAGGTAATCATTGTGTCAGTAGTTTTTCTATTTTTTTAGATTTTTTTGCTAAGAAAACTTTAAAAGTTACCTATGCATATGCCTGCATGCATATATAATTTCTATTTATGTATTTTAACACACAAAGGATCACCATAGAGATATGGCGCATCACTTCAATTATTTTTTAATATTTTTGGCCATGCCATGGGGCGTGTGGGACCTTAGTTCCCCGGCCAGGGATCGAACTCACGTCGCCTGCATTGGAAGTGTGGAGTCTTAACCACAAGACCGCCAATTTTGAATTATCCATTCAAATATTAACTGAATGCCTACTATGGGACATGCAACATTCTAGACATTGGAAATAAATGAACAAATGCAAAGGCCCTAGGGTAGAAATGTACCATGCATGTTCCAGGAATACCAAAGAGGCCAGGATGACTGGAGTGCAGTGCATGAGGGTATGAAAGGGAAACTGGATCAGTAAATAGCAAGTGATTTTTTAATTTAATTCGCAGTGAGACAGGATGCCAGTGTCTTGGAGATCATTCAATTTCAGTGTATTCATTTACTATTGCTGTGTAACAAATGACCACAAACTCACAGGCTGAAAACAATATATTTACTATTATTGTGTTTTCTAATTCTTGTTATATATAACAAAGCTTTCAATTATCTCAAAGTTTCCAGGTGTCAAGAGCCCAGACACATCTTAACTGGGGCCTCTGCTCAAGTCCTCAGCTCACAAGGCTGTTATCAAGGTGTCCGCGAGCCTGCGTTAGAGAGGCTCCACTAGGGATGAATCTGCTTCCAAGCTCATTTGGGTCACTGGCAGAATTCATTTCCTTGCAGTTGGAGGACTGAAGTCCTGACTTCTTGCTGACAACGGGCTGGAGGTCACATGCAGCTTCCTGCCATGTGGCCCTCTCCGAAAGCAGTTCACAGCATGGCTATTTGCCAGCGGGGGAATCTCTCCCCAGTCTGCTCCAATGGAGTCTTACATAACCAAACAACCTTGGGAAAGAATCCCATCACCTTGGGTCCTACTGGTTAGAATCAAGCAGGTCCCACCAGTGCTCAAGGGCCTGGATGACTGAGTCACCTTAGAGTGTCCACCACAACCAGTATCAGTATTTACATATCTACCTTGTTCTTTTAATGGGCTACCATATGTTTCTTCTTATGGTCATCACATAATTTATTTAACCTTCTTCCTGCCACTGAAGGCTATCTGTTTCTATTTTTTTTACTGAGAGATACACGTGGCAGTAAACATGTTCCACATTTTTGCAAAATTTTGAGAATATTGGAATTTAAAAAAAAATTTGTGTGTGCGTGTGTGTGTGTGTGTGTGCGTGTGTGTTTTGTTTTGTTGGCTGCACCACACAGCATGCGGGATCCTAATTCCCTGACCAGGGATCGAACCCGTGCCCCCTACAGTGGAAGTGCAGTCTTAACCCCTGGACCGCCGGGGAAGTTCCTGTAGAGTATTTTGTAGCAGAGAGGTTACCTTCACAGCAGGAGTTCATTTTAATCTTTGCTGGATGCTGCCAAACTATCTCAGAAAGGCTGAACAAACTCACTCTCATCAGCCACATGTAAGACAACTTATTTCCTCTCACGTTTCTTAGTGGAACTTTACAATTTTCATCAAGTAGGTGTTCTTCACCTCTTGATTTAGGCTTACACTTGGGTAGTGTATCTTTTCAAATGACACCAATAATACGGCCTATTCTCCCACTGTATTTTCTGATTCTTGTAATATAAGGAAGCTATCGATTTGGGTAACTACTTTTAGTCCTTTGTCGCGATGAATCATTTTAGTATACCTAAGCGTGCTTCAATCTGTTCTCTTGGGCTATCCATGTACACAATCCAATCTGTAAATAATGCAACATTTTCCCCTTCCAGTTTTCACACCACCCTTTTTTTTTCCCCCCTCTCTTTTCTTGTTTAGTAATCCTAGGACAATAGTTAATCAGTAACAAGTCAGAACTTCAACATCTAAAGCATTTCAATAATTAAACAAAAATACTACCTTAAGGGTTAAAATACACATTTTAAATCACTTTAAGGAAGTATCCACAATTTCTACTTTGTTATTTTATTAGGAATTATGTAAATTTTGTCAAGTGCTTTTAGGCATCTGCTGAAAGATTTTCTCCTTTGACTTAGTAATACGGTATTATATTAATGTATCTCCTAATACTGAGCTGCCCTTGTATTTCAGGGATGAACTCAGCTTAGATTGAAATATTATACTCTTTAAAGTGCTGCTGTTATTTGCTAGTGTATTACTTAAGATCTCTGCATAAATATTCATAAGTAAAATTGATCTACAACTTTATCTTTGACAGGCTTTGTTACTGCCCTACTGGCGTCACAAAAATAATTTGAAGTTTTCCTTCGCTATGCTGTGGACCAGTTCAAATACCAACAGGTTTAACTGTTTCTTCCAAGTTTAAATGCATTCACCTGTGACAATATCTAAGCCTGGTGCTTCTTAGGCAATAGATGGTAACTCTTTGAAAAATGTCTGTTTCTTTCATTATTAGTTCACTAATTTCATTCAGATTTTCAAAATTCTATACATCGTGCATCTGTGATCATTTCCACATTTGTTTCTATTTATATATGCAAGCCATCTCTCCCACCCTTTTTTTCGCGACTAACTTAGCCCATGGTTTACCTATTTTATGCTCCATAATCCCTCAAAAATGTAGGAGGTATTTATAAAAGCCATCTTTTTTTTCTAATTAACTCCATTTTTTATATTTATTATTTTCTTCAAATTTAGGGGGAGGTGGGTGAGTGGAAGCTTATTTCATTCTTTCTGTCTTAGTTATTTAAGGTTATAAATTGCCCTCAGAACATAATTTTTGCCCTATCCTCCAAGTTTTAATGTGCTGTTTTCATAATATTTTTCTAGGTATTGGACAATTTTTTTAAATTTCTATTTTGATCCACAAATCATGAAAGTTTTTAAATTTCCAAATGACCAGAGACAATTTTTTTTTGCTTCTATAGTTATTACTGTTAATATTTTTCTGGATTTAGAGTGATATGGATCAGAAAAAGTGGTCTGCATTTTTTTTCTGCCTTCTGAAATGTCCGATTTTTCGTTGTGGCCAAAAGGAGACACTCAAGACTTATAAACACTGCTTTATTATTTTTCAAGTTGCTGTATAAAAATATGAGGCAACCAGATGTGTCCTCCCAGTGGAATTTTGATTTTTCCTAAAAAATCCAATAACTAAACCACACTCTGTCTCTATATGAATAATTCCGAATGACTTAAAATTCAGAATTGATGTTTCCTGCAATTCAGTGAATACTTTGATCAGATTAAGGTCTCACTTTGATTCAGAAAAAAAACCTCTTATTTTTATCATTAAAATTATTTGTATCTATGTACTTGGTTCTGTATCCCCGGGATCTTTCTTGCACTGGGTTATCTTCACCCTCCATGTCTCCTATTTTCTCAGACTTCTTCCATCTTTCTCTCTCCTTTCATTGAATGGGACTGTTTCATTGATGATGATCACTTGTTTCTTTAATTTTTGATTCTATTCATTTCCATTTTTAATTTGTTCATTCGTTTGGAAATGTCATTGGAGGTATCAGTCTGTTTTCTTAGCCCAGCATGCGCCTTTAAAAAAAATTCTCATCACTTTATTTCTGAACTCCTATTTTACTGAATATTTAGTTCTCCCAGAGAGATAAATTTTAGTAAGTTCACTTCTCCTCTTCCTTAGATCAGTATTTCTTCCGAAATAGATTCTTCATCTACAGTTGACATTTTTTCCCCTTCTGCTGCAATATATTCACATAGACTCCACACCGGACATTTTGGGTTGATTTCAACTATACTAATGTTTTAAATGGGCAGCTTTGTGAACACTCTCTATTCACACCACTACACTTCGGGTGACATCTCCTTGAATCTCTTCCCATGTTCTGGATGTCTGTTTCCTTCTTCTATGCACTATAGTTTTGCCTGCCCAGGGTTCTGCAGCCTGAGAGAATAGCAGATTCATCTGCTAGGGCTGCCACAGCAGAATACCACAGCTAGGTGGCTTGAACCACAGAAATCTATTTCTCACAGTTCTGGAGGCTGGAAGCCCAAGATCAAGGTGCCGGCAGGGCTGGTTTCTTCCGAGACCTGTCTCCTTCTCACTATGTCCTCACATGGCCTTTCCTCTGCACATGCACATCCTGGGTGTGTCTTCCTCTTCTTATGAGGACACCAGCTCTATTAGATTAGGGCCCCATCCTTTTGACATCCTTTAACGTAAATTACCTCCTTAAAGACCTCTCTCCAAATAGAGTCACACTGGAGGCTAACGCTTTGACATATGAATTTTGAGACGATACAATTCCATCCCTAACCAATGGTTATGGGGAGAACAAGGACTCAGCCAGGACCTGTATGCAGTATAGTCTCTGACCTCATCTCTGCGGTTTTGCCAAAACGCCCGTATCTGTGTTCACTTCCCCTGCCTGGGCTACACACGATTCCTGCA
This sequence comes from Phocoena sinus, assembly GCF_008692025.1. Taxonomy (NCBI): domain Eukaryota; kingdom Metazoa; phylum Chordata; class Mammalia; order Artiodactyla; family Phocoenidae; genus Phocoena; species Phocoena sinus. The sequence goes on from NC_045767.1 coordinate 112,489,717, forward strand.
GAGGGCCTGGCCCTTCAGCCCCCACCAGGAGCATCAGTCTTAGGTGGCCAGTTTATCAAACACTTCCTCATCATTTTCCAGACAGAAGATGGACCACATAGGAGAGGATGACTTCTAGCTGCTCACGCTGAAAGTTATCAGGGTGGCAAATGACACTCCTCTCCTACTCTCAGCGTTCATTTTCCCTGTCTTCTTCTTTTGCAGAAGCTCTTTTCATCTTGAAGTCTTCTTTCTGACTTTCTGTTTACTGCTGAAGATCACCGACCCTGGAGTGTCTCGGAGACAGAGTGTGATCTGTCACGCCCCACCTACTCTGGCAGAATTGCTGGGTGGCCAGGAGGAGCTTCAACCTCTGTGGAAATTACACATCTTTACCTGAAGCTGCCTAGACCGTCTCCCTCCACCTCCCTCCACGGGGAGGTGTCTGAGGATTGCATGTGTGGCTGCCCCCATACCGCGTCTGTGGAAGGTCAAGTTAGGAGTAAAACAGAGATGGCCCAGGCCAATTTTTGGAAAACTCCATTTGGTGGTCTCTAGGCCTTTTCCTCCATTTGGCTGATACCAAAGGGTTTTCTCCCTTTTTTAACCTATTTTTGGTTTATATTGCAACATTTTGAGATCTGTCTTTACTCTTAAAGATCTGTCTTTACCTTTATGCCACCAGAAAGCATGTGTCTGAGACAATAAATGGACGATAAATAATACTGATAAATACATAAGTATTTACCAGTAAAAAGTAAATAATAGTAATAAACCATCACATGTGGAAACCTATAACTTGATAAACTTCACTTCCCCCACTCTGCATATTGTATTAACGGGCCACATGTTTTTATTACATTATTTCAATACCACCCAAGTTAATTTCACCTAGAGCAGGGGTTCCTTAACTGAGGTCTCTTCAGTGTTAGGATATGCCCTAAAGTCATACACAAATGGCATATATGCATTTGGATTTTTTCAGAAAGTGGGATCATTACCTTTCAAATTCTCAAATTCAAAGGGGTGCAAAGCATAAAAACTGGTTCAGAATCGCTGACCTAGAGTAATGAACAGGAAAGCTGCCAAGAATGGAGAACTATAAACAATTTACAATAGGTTGGATTCATCTGAATAATAAAATCAAAAGAATTTTAAGTTACGTGGAATTGGGCTAAAGCCACAGCAGACTTCCACAAAAGTTCAACTGTGGATGTGTTTGTGGCCCTGGGCATTGTAGGAAACAATCCTGTAGGAACCATGGAATAAAATGATTATACACATGAAACAATTATCACTCCAAGGACCTTTCTACATCAATCTATCCATAAGTACAGCAGACTCTGAGCTTATTAGCACATTAATCACAAATGACTTAATTCCTTCATTAAATTTTGAAAATGATGACTAATCCTCTTAGTGGTCATTTCCCCCTAAAAAGAAATGACATTCCAGAGAAACCAAGCATTTGAAGACTTCCCTGGAGAAAGAATGTCTCCACTTTTACTTACTGCGGAGGTAGGGGGAAAAAAAAATTACCTTTAAAAAAAAAAAAAAAAAGGGCTTCCCTGGTGGCGCAGTGGCTGAGAGTCCGCCTGCCGATGCAGGGGACACGGGATCGTGCCCCAGTCCGGGACAATCCCACATGCCACGGAGCGGCTGGGCCCGTGAGCCATGGCCGCTGGGCCTGCGCGTCCGGAGCCTGTGCTCCACAACGGGAGAGGCCACAACAGTGAGAGGCCCGCGTACCGCAAAAAAAAAAAAAAAAAGCACAGACTATAAATACATTCCATTTTCAATACACACAAAAAGAGCAAAGTTGATTCAGCAACAAACAAAAGGGAACAGGAGGTAGATATAGAGAATAATAATATACTTGAGATTACGATCCAGATTTTGAGCGAGTTTCTGATGTGCACAGTTTCTTTCTATGAACATAACACAGAATTACTATCATTTACAAAGGATTATAAATCTTCCTCCAAACCTATTAATTCAACCACTTTAGAGGTTTGGTTTGGCACCATCTACAGTCTGTAGCCCATGTGCACTTTTGGTAATTAAGAATAAGGAATAATGATGACAAACAACACACCAGCTGTGCAGTGATGAATAAGAACTTTCTCATGCACACAACCAGGCGCTGGCATGTGTGGCTCAAGCGACTATAGAATGCTCACGACTTTATGAAATCAAATACAGAGATTTCCTTTATGACTCCCACACATTCCAACAGAGGCATACATAAGCACTTTTTGTTCAATTTAAATTTGGAGCTATCCATGCAGTAATATTGACTGAAACACTATGCACCATTTAAGCTCAAAAAGAAAAAAAAAAAAAAAATATGGCCTTGTTTTTCTTGGGATGGTTAGAGGGACCACAAGGAATTTTCTTACTGTGTGGCTTCATGGCCTGGAATCCTTTTTGGAAGGAGGCAGGCTATAAATGAATAAAGCAAGCTGTGTGACCCTGGGTTGGTTAATATCAACTCCCCAAGCTTCAGTTTCTTGCCTGAATCTGTAAACTACAGACAAACCCATGCTTCCTACCCTCTCGGCATTAGCTGGTTGACTCCTGGTCTGAACTACAGCTAGCCAGTCTGGAGCACCAGGGCTCAGGAAGCCCTTAGAGCCGAGCCTCTTCCGAACATTCTAGTCTGCTAAGGAAAAGGAACCTTGCATTTCATAATTATACCCACCCTATCCCCTGCAGGCCTCGCTCACTGCTGCGAATGGAAGGGGTAAACATCTTCTGAAGAAACAACTAAGGTGGTTCACCAAGGGATGCCTAGTACATGAAGTCTTTCCAGTGCAGAAATGGTCTTAACCTGACTTTGGACAAAGAAAGCGACTAGCTTCTCAGAGGTCCAAACTCAAACACATTATCTTGAGGCCAGGGAACTAGACTTCGGCTGTGTCAGAGTTAGTTGCACTGTTGTCTTTTTTGCTAAATGCTGGACTTCTGGAAAGCAACACCTGCTTTTTTTTTTTTAAAATCTTTTGCCCCTGTCCATATACTACAAGGCAAGGAGCAGCTTTTAAAATGTTTGTTGAACGAATATTGAACTGGGTAAAAGAAATGATGCCAACACCAAATATCAGATCACTTAACTTTTATCATCAATCATTTCAGACATATATATACAAGTAAAAATAATACTATAATGAACTCCTATGTCCACATCACCTACCTACATCAGTCACTAACCGATGACCAATTTTAGTTCATCCACATCACCCAGATTATTTTGAAGCAGATTCCAAGCTATGTACTGTATATACATATCTTTAGGAAGCTTTAGGTGATTAGGTTTTACTCTACTCTAGAATTCCAGATACTTGTATGTTAGCGTAACAACAAACACACACTTCTGCTTCAAGATCAACAGAATTCACCACTACCTGGTCAGGGGAGGACTGAAGTAAAAAATCAACCCTCCCCCTAAATCGCTCTGGATTAGGGGGTACTTTTAGTATGGATATCATTAAGATATCCACCCCCCCCAAAAAAAAGGCGAGTTAAGTAATAATTTTTCAAATATCTGCATGAAAAGAAATAATGACCTTGAGAAAGCTCGTGGGAGGAGGAAGACAATGTCAATACTTGATGGAAAGCTCACCTAAGGAACACGGACTAAAGGCTGCAGGGACTTCTTCAAATTTTCTAACAGAAAGGTTTTCTGAAGAACATTCCAGAAGATTAAATGGAAGGAGTGGATCTGAGGAGTGTCGGTGTCACCCAGATACCACGATGCCCAAGCTGAGACAGGGAGGTGGGTTTTGACCAGATGCAAAAGGGAGGGGGCAGGACAGACATGATAGCACCTTGATCCTTGAGACAACACGGGGTCCCAAAGACAGCACTCAACAGAGCTTAAGGCTGAAAACAGAAACAAAGCTAACAAAACTGATTCCTGCCCTCTGGGGTCACCCTTATGGAGAAATCAACCAAGTGGAAAGTTAAAACAAGGAAGGCTTTTGAGGGATGTTTCATACTGTGCCAAATTAATCCAGTGACATAAGGCGGCATGGCTTGAAATTTACTTAACCTGCACAGACCACATCCTTCTCGATTCCCGTGCTCCTCGGCAAAACTCACCCCGCACTTTTCAACAGTGCTGACAATGGGCACTTCCCTGCTTGAATAAGGAAGGTGCTTCCAAAGCAAAAGAGGAAGGGCTCTGAATCCCAATGACAGAGAACATCCTTGCAGGAGAAATAGGAACTCACCCTCACCGCTGCACTTCAAGCTCCTCACCGTGGCAGGTAAAAGATGCCCGGTGTACAGAAAAGAGGAAACGGGGCAGGCCTAGGAAGGCCATCCTTAGAAAACCCTGCTTGCAAAGCTGGTCCCTGGTTGACGTCTGGGAACTTGGCTGATCAACAGTTCTCTAAACTGAAATGAAACATTCCCCAAATGCTTAGGAGGGCCCACTGTGCCTCAACCGTCTCCACATAAATGTGCACGCGCTGGTGTGATGCGGGACACTGGCTTTCCTTCTGGGAGTCTGGATTTCGGTACCCGCTCAGCAAAGGATGCCGATATGACTATCTCCCGACAGGCACTGAGTCTCTAAGGCGCTTCCCTGAACAGACACGTTATACGCTTGTGGCTGCATTTTCTGTGCTGGGGGAAGAGTCCGCTGTGTGTGACCCCTCTGAGGAGGTGAGAGCATAAGGAAAATTCCAGTGATTCCTCCAGACCCCAGCTGTGTCGTCATCTTCTCCTTGGTATGTCCTCACTACATCACGGTGATAAACCTAAGCTGTGAGTACAACCACACGCTGAGTCCCATGAGTCCTTCTAGCAAATCCCAGGCCACAGGAGTGGTCTTGAGGACCCCGGACACACCCAAGGAGGCAAGCACTAGACTTCATGGGAAGACCTCGATTTGGAGGACCCTCAGTGGCAGCCTGCTTCATCAAGCAGTCACTGTACCCACTCTGACTTTTAGCTCCAGTGGAAATCGGAGGATGAATGGAAGTCTAGGAGAAAGAGAACAATTACGCCCCAGGGTCCATGAGCTAAGACCGTCAACCCTTCGTTTACCCATTTGGCAGTTGGGTAGGATGTCAGTGTTTGCTATACTAAAGATGCAGGAGCTGAGACACTAGCACATGGTCAATTATCACTGACTAAATGCAGCAGTGGGGTTTCAAAACGGGTTTAACTTCAGGGAAATGCGAAAGAATTCAAATGAGATAACGAGGCTGCTGTAGGAAGACCTGACCTGGACAGAGGGGCCTTCTTCAATCTGCCCCCGAGCTGATTTCCACCCTCTGCCCCCCGTGGCAGAAGTCTGAACACCAGCACATCTCAAACTAATACAAAGGGGCTGCCTTTGGCTCTTTAAGCACAATGCCTTTCCGTGGGGACTCCTTCTGTCTACGGCCCAGCCAAGCAATCAATACTTCCATGAAAGGTTTCCTTGGTGGCTGGTCCCAAGTGGGGAACATAGGAAACAAAGTATGCATCCTCTGGGGTGAAGTGAGAGAGTGGCACTGACATATATACACTACCAAATGTAAAATAGCTAGCTAGTGGGAAGCAGCCGCATAGCACAGGGAGATCAGCTCGGTGCTTTGTGACCACCTAGAGGGGTGGGATAGGGAGAAGATATGGGGATATATGGATACATACAGCTGATTCACTTTGTTATACAGCAGAAACTAACACAACATTGTAAAGCAATTACACTCCAATAAAGATATTAAAAAGAATAAATAAAGTATGAATCCTTACCTGACCCCCACCCAATTCCTGAGCAGAAGTGTGGAAAATAAGTCACCAGCAAAAGGCAAGAAAAGCCAAGCCTGAAGAAGTGCTCTGGACCTTAACTCCTCATGGATTATCCTGCAGCTCTTGGTTTCCCTATGGTTCTAGGTTCTTGACCTGGGAGTCCCCAAAATTCCTAAAATTGTATATATTTTTGTGTATATATACTATACTGCTTTCTGGGAACAGGACCCAAAGCTTTCTTTAAATTTTCAAAGTGGGTCTTAATGTAGTAAGGCTTCAAAACTACTGCTCTTTATAGAGGAAAAGGATGTTGGATGCATGAGTGGACTTTAAAATGTCAACTGACTGACTGAACAGCAGACCAGAGGACCGTCCTGCCGGGAGATGTATAAGAACACAGTGGGGGGTACAATACTGGAGACCAAGCATTAGGAAAACAACTACCTGGCCAAAAAAGAAATGATATGAGAATTGAGAAGAAAGCCATTTCCGGTTTCAACCTTGGTCCAAGAGGAGAAAACTGAGGAAGAAAGTTAAAGAAGGTCTAATCATATAGTTATGGGAACCGACCAACAAGTTAAGATTTGGGTGACCTCAAAGTACCAGTTTCTACCTAAAACTGCATCGGCCAGACCCACTTGCTCTGTTTTCATAAGGACTGGGTGCAAGGAGCAGCTGACCTCAAGGACATACAGGGGCTACGTGAAGTCACCAAAACATAAACCGAGCCAAAAGCAAAGCTAATGAATAAACATCTGTGAATTTATCAAACTGGCCAGAACCCTGCACTGTGTATTTTCTCACACTCTCCAAAGACGACTCGGTTGCAACCTAAATGTTACCAAGCTGACATAATTAAACAGGGATTTATTAAAAGGAGTAGCAGAAAGCAGAAAGAGCTGGAACTCAACACTTGCCTGAATTAGGAGCTTGAGGCCATCAAGAGTCAACCAACAAGTCTCTGCTTCTCGCCTCTGTATCCCTCGTGGGATCAGCTTCCCGATCCTTCCCAGAGCACTGCCTTCCTCCACTTGGTACTGGACTCATCCCAGGGGTTCTTCAGCCCCAAGCCCAAAAGCCACCTCACAGTAACGGGCTGCGTTTCCCCACATCCCAACTCCAAATCTCTAGAAGACAGAATCTCACTCAGCCCAGATTCCAGCGTGTCTGCTCTTCTGCATCAGCTGGCCTAAATCAGCAGACCTAAGTAAGAGGAGCACAACGTCACACAAATGTGCTGGAGGGGTCGACCTCCACAGCAAGCTGCTGGGGGCTGGGCTGTCCGCTAGGACATATCTGTACTAAATGACTTACAGGACACTACAGATGAGGGGGGACGGTCTAGAAAAATGCCCTTTTCCCAGCCCTGTCTACAAAGCAGCAGGAGATCTTTCCAGGAGAAAGAAGGAGGAAAAAAACCCCTTTTCTCTGCAAGTATCCTAGACTGATGCAAATGGCTATGTTATCATGGTACAGGCTTCAACAATACACACACTATATGATACAAACCTATCATTTTTAATTCTAAAGGTTTTGCTAAAAACATGTGCCTTATTCTCAATCCTCTGGTTTATAGTTTTGAAAAATCAGTTCTTTACACATTATTGAACTGATAACTCCATATTTATGTTTTCCCACTGATACTATTCGGTGTAATTTTAGATATCTGAAAATATATGTGAGACATCGAAATACTGTTTTTAGTGATGTAGTTCAATCTGCATATATTCCGGGTCTGCTGTTCCTGAGCATCAGAATGTTGCAGCCCTGCCCATTAGGCAGTGACCCTGAACTCAAAGCCTTCCACTGAAAGCCATCTAGAATGGAAGGAGCAGCGGTAGAGTGGAAGGCTTGACAGCTCCAACCTCTGAGCCAGACAGCCCTGGGTTCCAATCCCAGCGCCGCCATTTCCCAGCTGCGTGACTGTGGACGAATTTCACCCTAAGCCCCATTTTCCAAATTGTAAAATAAGGGTGATAACGTCTACCTGAGACGTTAGACATATAGAGTCGCTGAGCAGGTACTAAACGAGATCATGATGTAGAATACAGTATGAGCACTCGATAAGTATCAGGCAGACTGTTATCCTATTTTTTTAATTTTTATTTTGCGGTACGCAGGCCTCTCACTGTTGTGGTCTCTCCCGTTGCGGAGCACAGGCTCCGGACGCGCAGGCTCAGCGGCCATGGCTCACAGGCCCAGCCGTTCCACGGCATGTGGGATCTTCCCCGACCGGGGCACGAACCCGTGTCCCCTGCATCGGCAGGCGGACTCTCAACCACTGTGCCACCAGGGAAGCCCTGTTATCCTATATTAATGATGCTGATGGTGATGAAGACGAGGAGGGTCACCAGGGCTTAGCTAGAGCTTTCATCAATGGTGAGGCTGAGAGGCCTTGACCCTGCCTGCCGAGCCTAGAAAGAATGCATCTCAGAAGTGGGCTGTATGTCACAGGGAAGCCACCTGAGCAGCGGGAAGAAGGCCAGGTGAGAGGAGTTTGCTTTCCAGTCCTCACCCACTGGGTGTAACAGTCATTTACATAACAATCATCCTGGTTCTCTCAAAATACAAACAAGTCAGCGCTGAAAAGAAATGAGTTACCAAGCCGTGAAAAGATGTGGGGGAACCTTAGATGCACAGTACTCAGTGAGAGAAGCCAATCTGAAAAGGCTCACACTGTATGAGTCCAAGTATATGACATCTGGAAAAGGCAACACTGTAAAGACAGTAAAAAGATCAGTGATGGATGGGCTTCCCTGGTGGCGCAGTGGTTGAGAGTCCGCCTGCCGATGCAGGGGACACGGGTTCGTGCCCCAGTCTGGGAAGATCCCACATGCCACGGAGCGGCTGGGCCCGTGAGCCATGGCCGCTGAGCCTGCGCGTCCGGAGCCTGTGCTCCGCAACTGCTGAGGCCACAACAGTGAGAGGCCTGCGTACCGCAAAAAAAAAAAGGTCAGTGGTGGCCAGGCTGGCGGGTGGGGAGGGCATGGGTGGGAGGAGATGAACAGACTGAGCACAGGATTTTCAGAACCGTGAAAACACACTGATGATCGTGATGAATACGTGTCATACGCATTTGGCCTAACCCAAGAAGGTACAACACCAAGAGCGAACCCTAAGTAAACTCTGGTGATAATGACGTGCCAGGGTGGGTCCCTTGGCTGTAACAAATGGAGGAGGCTCTGCACACATGGGGGCGGAGGGGGTGGTACTGGAAATCTCTGTACCTTCCTCTCAATTCTGTTATAAATCTAAAACGGTTCTAAAAAATACAAAGTCTTTTGAAAAACACAAATAAGTCATTACAGTTGTTTCATATGAAATGTGCATATTTACATACACATTATCGGACAGCTACAGTGTAGATGTCAGGAGTAGGCTTTGGAGGCAGACAGACGGAGTTCAAACCCCAGCCTGGCCACTTGAGCAATTCACTGAGCCTCGTTTTCCTCATCTGTAAAACAGCTCACCTCATCCTCAACACAGGTCTCTGCTGGATAGGTACTTCAGCTTTTCCTCTTTCACAGGTGAGGAATCTGATGATGAGGTTAAGTGGGGGGCCCGGGTCACCAAAGTCACACAACTTGGTGGAGCTGAGATTCCAACCCAAGGAATTCTCCTTTTGAGCTGGCTCTGCTACATTCTGTCATACTGTCAGCAGATTATTTCAATAAAATGTCACACGAGGAGCAGAGCCTAGGTACCAGCACATAATCATCCCTCTCCTGGCTGAGATTATTACTGTTCTCAACTTTGTCTTGAGAGACACGGAAGAGACAGCTCTGAAAGCCGGTTTCTTTATTTTACAAAGAAAAGTTAAAAGGGGGCGCTTTGTCCATGCAAAAGCCAAGCCCAGGGCTTCTCTGGTGGCGCAGTGGTTGCGAATCTGCCTGCCAATGCAGGGGACACGGGTTCGAGCCCTGGTCTGGGAAGATCCCACATACCGCGGAGCAACCAGCCCCGTGAGCCCTAATTACTGAGCCTGCGCATCTGGAGCCTGTGCTCCGCAACAAGAGAAGCCGCGATAGTGAGAGGCCCGCGCACCGCGATGAGGAGTGGCCCCCACTTGCCGCAACTGGAGAAAGCCCTCGCACAGAAACGAAGAGCCAACACAGCCATAAATAAATTAATTAATATTAAAAAAAAAAAAAAAAAAAAAAAGCCAAGCCCATAAGCACCCTACACTCTGCTGTCCCCTAAGGAAAGTCAAGGTTGCTTCTCTAGGGCCCACCCACACACACCACGCCACGCCCACCCCTCACGCTTACATTCTTATTTTCCCTTCCAAGGACTCTGGGTATTGCTGGGAATATAAACAACATAAAATTGTTTCCTCCTCACCATTTTGAATGCTACCAACACTGATTCAGTGTCAATTGCCAAGCGCTGAGACAAGCTCGGAGGACCTGTCTTTGCAGCTCTGCGTCTCCAAGGTCTCTGGCCGAGACTTTCAGAGTGGGCCAGACCTCAGCCATCTGCCAGCTTTCCTCCAACTCCTCAGACCCATCTCTACTAGGAACACAGTCTCATTATTACAAATATTATGGAGTTCTGCCTTCTGTTGAATCAAAAACTCACCTCCCAGCAAGTTCCACTCACTTGGACCGAGTATGCTTTCTTAGACAACAGAGAATAAACCTCCCCGCCCCGCTTTCTACACCGTAGCTCTTCGATCTTCCTGAGACAGTCCCAGTGCCTTGTCTCTACTGGACAGGAAAATGTTACAGAATTTGCTTGCATCAAACCACTCTAGTCCCATGGGAAAATATTATCTACCATCTCCAGAGCTATAGCACAGCACACAGCAGAGACATCCCATGCCGGAGCTACACAAAAAGAGCAGAAGACAATGTCATTATTATTTTCCAACTCTCCTTAAAGGAACGAGAAAGACCAAGCTTTCTGTGCTTTTAAAGCTTCTTTCTAAACACACCAGAAAACGCACAGCCCTGTTGAGAAAAAAAAAAAAAATGTAACAGTAAAGTACGTTTTCATGGCTGTGCCAAGGAGGACATTTATGAAAACTGCAAGGGGAAAAGAAAAAAAAAAATCTTTGAAAATTTGTCAAATATTCTTGCTGCAGGATTTGACCTCTAGGCTGAGTGGTCGTGACTCAGGCAGACACCAACTTTTAGAAACTTTGGAGTTTTATTGTTGTTGCTGGTGCTTAAGACATTTCTTTTCCTGTCGCATGAAAACTGCTGCTGCCTAGCAACCCAGGGCCAGCAAAGCTCAATCAAGATGCAGTTCAGGCTGGATTCTTTTTTAAAAAGAATTCTTTTCCCCATTAAATGACAAGCATGCCCTAAGACTGGAAGGTTCCTCGCGCTCAGTGAAAAATGGTTTGCATGCTACTCACTTGGGCCTCACTAGCATTAAAGGATGACAGAGATCAACCCGCAGGAGAGAGCCAGGCTGGGTGTGGTTTCTGAAGCTTCAGGAATGGAGGAACGGGCTGCCCTGTACCCAGAAACAGACCACACGTGGACTGCAGGTGGGGCCTGAACAGGGAATCCATCCCACCATGAACCTGGGAGCAGAGACACGTTCTTCTAGCTTTTGGCAAAGACAGGAGGATGCAGGCCAGAAAGTCAGTCCCAAGGTTAACAAAAGTGATGCACTGCAACACTGGATACCCTTGTCCATGTGCATGTAATTTAATATTCTGGGGATTACGCTGGACACCTGAGGGGAAATGTATTCGTCCTTCTCACCTTCACTGTCTCTAGGTTCCTCTATGACTGCAGGACACAGCCTATTCAAGAACTCTGCAACCTATGTTACAAAGATGCTTTGATAAAGCACAATCTACTGAAGAAACTCGTGAACAAGAATGTGGTCAGCCTTTTCCAACAAAGCGTCACCATCCCGAACGGCCTCCGTTTTCTCACCAGGAAAAACGAGACAGACTGACACAGAGCTCACTTCAAAGGTGAATACGCTTCTTTTAGCACACTTACAGGAATCCTCACCAAGGAAAAGTTTTTTTTGTTTGTTTTTTTTGTTTTTTTTTTTTTGCTGCGGTATGCGGGCCTCTCACTGTTGTGGCCTCTCCCGTTGCGGAGCACAGGCTCCGGACGCGCAGGCTCAGCGGCCATGGCTCACGGGCCCAGCCGCTCCACGGCACGTGGGATCTTCCCGGACCGGGGCACGAACCCGCATCCCCTGCATCGGCAGGCGGACTCTCAACCACGGCGCCAACAGGGAAGTCCGGAAAAGTTTTATGTAAACAAACTCTTAGCACCTTGTGGTCCACAGAAACTGTACTACATAAAGGCTAATACTAGGGAAAAAACCTAAAAACTTCATAACCTACTGACCCTCAGAGAATCAGTGACCATGAAAGCAACCTATCACACTGAAAATCCAATGAAAATCCTTAACAAGAGAAATATAACCTGGATTATAACTACATTATGGCATGTATTTTGTAAAGTGATTTGGTTGAGAGTAACATTATGTACCTTGCTTTATATAAATTGGCAGTTTAAACATTAACATAAAACAAGGCAGATATGAAAAGAGAACCACCCTGATATGGTTTTTTTTTTTTTTTTTTTATGATTTTCAAAGGCTCTTCTGAATCTTCAAGGGCCCCGAGGGACCGAGGCAGGGCAGAGAAAAGGCTGAGTCACATTATAAATATATATTTTTTTATGACATTAAAAATGTATAAAATAGCAGAATAGGCTCAATTTAAACAGATCCTGTAACTCGACAGGGTTCTTTACACTCCTGTTTAACGAAGTTCCTCTAAAGACAGCCCCCACCCCAGCTGTGAGCTAACAGGTGATCAGAATATGAGAATAATAAGCAAGCCGTGGACAACGCAGGTGTACGCGTCCTCCGTCATCCTTCCTTTCCCTGTCACGGCTGCTCTGACTTTTCCCCCCATCTGTTCTTCTGTCACATGGGAAAAACTGGAAGTATATCCAGACTTATTATCATCCATTCCTGAACACTCACACGTTTAAGGCCTTACAAGTTGCTCTCAACAGACATCTCACTCTTGGAGAGAACACGCCTTCCACTAGTCCTCATACTTGCCCATCTCCTGACAGCAACTGGCATCACTGACAACACCCCTTGACCACCCTGACACTGAACTCGCCTGGGCTTCTTCTGGCTCCTCTTTTATCACTAAGAGTAAAATCTCATTATTTCTCAAAGATATTGTTCTTCTCCTCTCTGAGTCAATGAAAGCTTTGGGGTCGGACAATCCTCAGTGCAAACCCAGGCGTTGCCACTCACTAGCTGTGTGGCCGTGAGCACGGGATCTTTTACCCTTCGGTTTTTCTCATGCATAAAGGGATAAGATATGTAATATGAATTCTGTACACATATAAGGATACCATTACATATATATACGCAATGGGCGTTACACACACACACAGGTCATATGAGATAAACACCGTATATAACAGACGCACCAAGGAATTCTTTCTCACATCTATCTCATGTCTTTACACCATATGGTACACTTTCTCCCACTAAATTCTCTCCCCAGGTTGAGCCCCACATCTCCAACTGTCTGCTGGGCTTATCTTGCTGGATATCCAGACAACAACTAAAATTCTGCATGTTATAAATGGAACGCACCTTCTGCCCCAAACCCATTTTTCCCCTCCTTCCATTAATAACACCAATATTCTCCCAGGATGGAATATTCAGCATCATTTATAACACCTTCTTCTGAGGTACAAATGCAGTGCCTGGACTGTGTCTATCCCGCCTCACAAACTGATGCTCTCCACCTGTAACTCACCACTCTCACGACCATGCCATGCGACCTCTCACCTGGTCGTTTATTCCTCTACTTTCTGTTGCCAACCCTGCTGCCAGGTTAAGCACGAGAGACTTAATCTTAAAAACCACGAGAGGCCCTGATACCTCTAAAATTAGATCCAAAGTCCTAAGGTGGCCGTCTGAAACTCCCCACACCTGGCCCGGATCTCCTTCCAATCTCATCTTGTACCGCTCGCCCCTGTGCCAACAGGAGCCTCGTGTTCCCAGAACACACACCTGCTCTGTTTCTCTGATGACATGATGCCCCACACCTGAAGTGTCCCCTTAAAACGCCTCCACCTGTTCAAACTCCATTCTAAAACCTACTCAAATCACCTCTTCAGGAAACGTTCCAGATTCCCCACAGGTGGACATAAACTCTCCTCGGGAGTCTCGGCGGCTCTCTCTCTTATCTGTGAGACCGCTTACCCTCCATCATTTCTTCTTTTCCCTACAGGACTGTCTTCACTTCTCCCAAATCTCACACCATGTCTGATTCAGAGCAGGCACTCATGACAGATGTACTGAATTAATCCGTAACAAGTACAGTCTGTCCTCTGTGGGTTCCCCATTAGCGGATGTAATCAACAGCAGATCGAAAATATTTGGAAAAAAAGGTTCCAGAAAGTTCCAAAAAAGCAGAACTTGCATTTGCTGCATGCTGGCAACTACTTACATAGCATTTACACTGTATCAGGTATTTTAAGTAACCTAGAGATGACACAGTATGTGGGAGAATGTGCATAGGTTATATGTAAATACTCTGCTATTTTATATAAAGGACCTGAGCATCCGTGGATTTTGGTATCCGCAGGGGATCCTGGAACCAATTCCCCCCCCCGCCCCCCGATACCGAGGGACAACTGTATACTTTACGAACAAAACATATGCAGAACTCACACACTTCTGACACACAACCCCAATGTGAAAATCCTTGGGAATTTCACAGTACCCTTTCCACCTGGGAAATGCAATTTTCTGGTTTGCAAGGGAAGAAAGAACTTGATAATTTTTTTGGCCCGCGAACACTTCTTTTAAAACAACATCTTAATGTACTGAGTGGAAATGAAGCCAAAACATATGGATTAAGTTTCCTATAAAGTACATATGGATTTTATGAAAACAACAAAGAGGCTTGGATAAAATGTGATCTCCAAAGCAGATTAACCAAGGGTCTTTCTCTAACTCCAAAATTAATCTGGAGCTTTCTTGCTTTAATTATATGTTGAAAGCTTCCTTTTCTGACATAGTGACTTTCCTAGTCAGAGTTAACATTTTTCGCATTCCTAGGGAAGAAAAATAAGTAACTGAGGAAAAGAAAACATTTTCCTTCTACTATCATTACGCCCCCCCCAGTTCCTTCTCCTTCACAGACACCACCTAGGCCGTTTCATTTCATTGCTAGTTTCCCCTCCTTTTTTTCCATTATAATTTTGTTTCCTTCCTCACGAGACTATTCTTTTTAACATTTGCTATCCTTCCTCCCTCTCTCTTTTTCTCTTTGTTCTCAAACATTAAGAGGAGCCGTATCTCTCCCTCACTACATTCAAGTAATACACCAGCTCCTTTGGGTGGTGCATGTGGATCAGTTGTCAGGGAAACGTATGGCTCAGCTGGGGCCGGACATCCCTACAAGGTGTTTCTACGCAATCACCCTTGCTAGCAGAAATACTCCTCCTCATAGCAGAGCCTGGACTCCGAAGTGAAGACCACTTGAGCATGAACAATGAGCTGGGAGTGACAGTGACAGTGGACAAGGATGAAATTGAAGGGGTGAATAAAGGGGTAATAGGGATATTAAGTTCTCAAAAATGTTCACTAATCCAAGCTAACTGCCCCTACCCAGCCCCAAGCAACCCTCTGCTTCCAAAGCTAAACTCACACACTCAATGAAGAATCTGAAAGTCAATATCTCACCTCCTCTTGGTAGGAAACCTCAGGACTGCAATCAGTATTGGTTGTGCGTTCACAGCACTATCTAGCCTGGCCACCGAAAGGGAGAACCGAAAGCCCTCTACTTCGTTCAATAAAGCTCCATCTCCGAGAGTGGGTCCAGTTCCATCTGCTGTTAACTATTATAATTGGCTCACCAATGCCACTTGGAATTCCTATAAGATTGGTTAACAAGGTGAAAGCAGCCCTATCTATTTCCCAGCAGAAAAAAATTGTGTACTTATCTTCCCAGCTTCAAATAAGAGAAGAAAATCGGAAGCTACGGCATTAGATGGAGAACCTTTTATCCAAGAGCAAGACCCAGAACCGGTATTTTCACAAATAAATTGGATAAAAGTTCTCTTAATTCGGATTTAATCTAATGATAGTTGCGCTCCTAAACATTGCCTCGAAGCTTATAGTCTAATTATTCCTTTTTCTCAAAATGAATAGTAGCCATTGTGCCCTGAAGCTGTCTGGATACTTTCGTACACATTAATGACACTTTGACGGGGCCATAAGAGGAGGCATAAATGCACCACTAGCTACCAAAAAACAAAACCAAAAACCCCACCAATGTCTGACACTCACAAAACAAGCTGCTTTTACCATCCGGATAAAGCAAATCTCTAACCAGGTTTCAAGCCTAGCTTTTCAGAGGGAATCGATATTTGCACCAGCTAGAATTGCTCTAGACAACAGCAAACGCAACAAGAATCCAAGAAATGTTCTCGCAACACTTGTGCGAGACTACACCTCTCTTTATCTGTCTCTTTCCCACTCCCCTGACCCCCAGAAATTTCAATGAATCCATTACTTCACCAAATAAATACTAACCAAGTGCCTAAGGAATACCAGGTATTATTCTAAATGTGCAAAAAGATCTTTGCCCTCAAAGATCTAGAAGAAAGAAATAGGTAACAACTAGAAAAATAAGTCGATTGCATAATATGTTAGACAGGGATGTGTGCTGTGGGACACAAGTCCCGAAACAGGGCTCAACCCCCTAGATCGTGAACCGCTTTCCATCAGGGACTGTAATGTTCATCTTCACCTCCCAGCACCTAATACATGCTTGGCATATAACGCAATCTCAAAATTTTAGAAAATTTATAAACAATTAAAGTTGTTGAACAAGCATTTTACGTTTTCCAATTCCCTATCTTAAAAGTGAGGAAAGTTATTAGCAAGGTCCTGATCTATATGAACAGAATAAAGGAGGGAAAAATATCTAAAAGTTCTTGAAAGAGTCTATTGTATTTTGAAAAATCATGTATTCCCTTGAATACAGAGAAACAAACAACAGGATATGTTACCTAAGATTCATTTTAAACCAGAGATTCTCAACCTGGAGACCCCGGGTTTGAGGATGCTGTGAATCCCCTGAAATTGTTAGCACAATTGAAGGGAGAGGGACAGTTGGGTGTGTTTTTCTGGGGAGAATGTGATACAGATAGACAAAAAATGTTTTCCCTGTGTTACAGTAAACAGAATTTCAGTGAGAAATCCAAGGATAGGAACAAAGGCAGCAAAAAACATAAACAGTCCACAATGACACTGCCGATATTCGTTTGCATCCAGATTCAACCTTGCTTCCTTAAACCAGTGAGATAACAGAAGACCGGGTAAGCTTCAGATTTGTGGAACTCCATCCAAAGACAGAAGCTCCATGAGGACTTCTCAGAACCAGGCTCACCATCATATAATAAAATCATTAAATAAAAAGAGAGAGAAGGAAAATCTAAGAGGACAGTTGTACCTCACACAGGGATGAGCCCAAAACAGGAATTCCCTTCTGGGGAAAAAAAAAAAAGCACTTTTACCTTTTCATGGTTTTCAATTAAAATTTCCACGACAATATTCTGAAACTTCAAATCCATGATGGCAGCAACAGTTTCTTCCTGTGGCCTCATCAGAGTTGGTCCAAACACCACTCCTAAATTTGCCACGGTCATGAGGTTCTGCTTGGAGTGATTTGAAACACTAATAAGATGAGGGGGGGAAGAAAGGTCTCTGGTTAAAAGAAGGGGCAATAACTGTGGCATGTAGAGTATTTTGCAACTCTTTATTTCCCTAAAAACAAGGAGCCAGACTCAACTGTCCTCAGTGTCTGCCACTGAGATCACCGCATCTGGCAAGGCCCCATGTGATGGGGTCCCTGCCTACCTTCCTACCTCCCTTTCTTTGATGCTCTGCTTAACCACAGCATCTTTCTTAATAATTCTATGTGTATGCTAAGCTTGTGTCTCTGAACACCTTCATTTACTGTTCCTTTCTACTTAGAACATTGCTTCTTTCCCCAGGTCATTATACCCTTGCTTCCAGGCACTACTAGACCACATGGCACCTTTGTAAGAATCACCTTCACAAGCACACAGAGCTTGATCAGAACACCCAACTCATCCCTCTCCCAGTACCATTGTGCAGTGAACAACCTGGACAACTGTTCTCAGCAGCCCTGCAACCTAATTCGGGTCTCAACTCAAAAGGTCTCATCCTCAGAAACGAAGTTCCATAACAACCCACTTTATAGTCCAAAACCCAACATATATTCTTTATCCCTCACTCTACTTGGTCTTTTTACCATTTATCACCTGAAATTATTTTATATTTTTATTTTCAATGTCTATTATCTTTTCCGTCTTAGAAAGAAGGGACTTCATGAAAGTAGGGACTTTGTCTATCTTGTTCAACTGTGTATCTTTGTATCAGCTAGCACCTTAAGAAGGCATTCAACCAATATTTTCTGGCCAAATGAATGAACAGCTTTACTAGCAGTAGGACCCTTGGAAACTCATAATATCCTCTGGCCTTCAGTTTCTTTTTCATGTGAAATATGGGTTGTAAAACACAGCATTCCTCAGCTTCCTCCCACCTCTAAAATTTTACAATTACAGTGATCTAGGAGTCCTTTATATATGAAGAAAGAGCTAATTTTCCCACTGAATTCTTAGTTTTTGCTTGCTTTGTAAAGAGGGAGTGAAAGGAATAAACTGGATCCTATGAAATGACTACGTATTATTGGATTAAACAAACTTGAAGGACATGTTCAGACTCAGAGTTAGGTAGGTGTGAAACCAAAGCTAAATTTGCTAACAGGCTTATAATCACATTTCCAGAATCTGTAAGCAGGGAAATGTATAAGATTCTCTTTTCTTACTTCAAATCAAACCCTGAGTTGCTGGCAGTGACGTTAAGCAAATAATTATACGACTTCATGAAAGCATCATATTTCATCACTCTTGTCCAAAACACACACAATAAGGCAAGTGTCCAGCCTGCCCTCGCAGGTGTGGTCCCTGGTATTGTGTAAACAGCCCCAGCTCCAAGTGTTACATATCTGACACCACCGCACGGTGCCCAGAGCAAAATAAAGCAAGTTCGGAAGAAAAAGAGGCTTACTTTGTTAAGTGTTTCACCAGAATATCCAACATTTCTTTATTTTTCTCCGGCAGTTTGTGTACCAAGAAATGGATAGCGTTAACACGAGATTCTGGGCTGCCGCTTTCTTTTAAGAAAAGAAAAAAAGAAAGAAAAGAAAAAGAAAAAAAGTGGTTAGCAGAGAACTCAGAATCAAATATATTCCTAAAAACAATTACAATAGCTCATCCGTAAAATCTTCAAGCAGATAATTTACATGTATTTTGCCACTTTTCAAAGGAAAAGAAAATCCATCCATCCATCTTTCTCCCTATTATGAATCTTCTAAGCCTCCCCCTATGACGTAATGTCAGCGGGGCTGCAATTAGTGCCTTTCCCTCTGCTGATATTTAAGAAGAGAGGGCGACTACGGATTCTCCCTCTGGCACGCTGCACCTCAAGTCTGCTCCTCGCTTACCTGATGAGTCTAGTCACTGGGTCACTGCCCCACATTGGAATGTAAATAAAATACCAGGATTAGGTTCCTCCCTTTTATGGGTTAAACTTTATCCCCCCAAAATGATATGCTGAAACTGCAAACCCTCCTCCACCCCAGTATCTCAGAATGCGACTATTTTTAAATGTACCAGGGATTTGTTTTTATCAGGTGTGGTAAGACACGCAGACATGGAAACAACTCTCAGGAACGAAGATGCTTGTCCTCACAGATCCCTAGAAACGGGAGGCATGGCATGGCATGGCATGGCATGCAGGGCCGCATGGGGAAGCACCGGGGAGGTCAGGAGGCAATGAGCAAAAGGAAAATGTGGGCAAGAGGGTTTATTGCAGTATCCACGTGAAGGAACAGGCAAGGCAGGGTAAGCAGGCTTAAGACTGGTTGCTGTGAATTTTTTCAGCAGGCTCGGGGGTATAGAGATTGTTCCTGATTACCTGGTTCCTGGCTCTGAGGCAGTTAAGGCAGAAGAATATTGGTCTGGAGTGTTAGAACCCGAAAGATGGGGTCGGGGAGGGAAAAATGGGCTCTGGATTGGTTAGTCTGCACTTGGAAAGTGTGCTCAGGTTAAATATCTCTAGGAATTGGTTAGCCCCAGGAAGGGCAGTCTCCCCAGCGTCAGTCAAGCCCCAGATGTCAAAACATTAGAATAATGAGACATACTTGACAGTGTTTATTTGGAATAAGGTCACTGCAGATATCGTTAGTTAAAATGAGACCACAGTGGGGCAGGGTGGTCCTTTAATCCAAGGACTGGTATCCTGATAAGAAAACAAAGACGTAGAGGGAAGATGGCCACATGAAGGCAGACATACGGGAGAGTATCATGTATCAATGGAGACAGAGATTGAAGAGATGCGCCTACAAGCCAAGGAATGCCAAGGATTGCCAGGAAACACCAGAAGGTGGATGGGGCAAGGCTCCTTCCCTAGAGCCTTCCAAGGAAGCATGGCTCTGCTGACACCCTGATTTGGGACCTCACCTCTAGAATTGTGAGAGAATAAATTTCTGCTGTTTTAAGCCATCTGGTTTGTGATACTTTGTCACAGCAGCTCTAGCGAACAAATATGAATATATTACCTTTATCCCTTAGACTTTGGTATTAATGATCATCCATGGCTCTTACGAACAATGTGCCCAAATTCCCTTTATTGTGTTGATAGAATATTATGGGACAAATCGATAAAATGCTTATTATTGAGAATTATGCTAGAGTTGTCAGGGGTGTCAAAGAAGTGACCCATAAGAACTAGGTGCTCCGTTTACCACAGCAGGAAGGAAGGTTACAAATCGCTATGGAAGTTCACAGAGAGCTGCCAGGGATGCTCAGGAAGGTTTCGCATAAGGGAGAATGTTTGAGTCAGGGCTTGAAGAACGGGAGAGGTTTCAGGGAAGGGTGGAACTAAGGAGTGTGGGGTACATTCTGGATTCAGCAAACAGTGTGAGAAAATACACAGCCTATTCAGAGACCGCTCCTAAGCTTACATAAAGGTGGTCAGGGCCAAACTCTAGTCCGTAAAGACCAATATTACTCAGCCATAAAAAAGAACAAAATAAAAATATATATACATATATAAATTTAAAAAAAATAATAAATAAGAACAAAATAATACCATGTGCAGCAACATGGATGGACCTAGAGACTTTCATACTGAGTGCAGTAAGTCAGACAGAGAAAGACAAATATATGATATCGCTTATAGGTGGAATCTAAAAAAGAATGGTACAAATGAACTTATTTACGAAACAGAAATAGAGTCACAGATGTAGAAAACAAACTTATGGTTACCAAGGGGGAAGTGGGGGGAGGGACAAATTGGGAGATCAGGATTGACAATATACACACTACTATATATAAAATAGATAACTAATAAGGACCTACTGTATAGCACAGGGAACTCTGCTCAATACTTTGTAATGACCTACCTGGCAAAAGAATCTAAAAAAGAGTAGATATATGTATAAATGATTCACTTTGCTGTACAGCAGAAACTAACACAACATTGTAGATCATCTATACGCCAATAAAAATTAGTTAAAAAAGAGAACTTGTCTTTACTGGTTGCTTCTAAATTAGTCACTGAAAGTAAAGCAAGGAAGGGATATGAGGAGAGTTAAACTGGGGGGAAGACATACCTGACATTTGTAGAGGATGAATTAGAATGGGGAAAAGAGCAAACTAAGAGGGAACAGCTATGCGGTCAAGAAGTATTGAGGCAGGAAGGGGCGGGGACTGGGGTGGGGAAAGGGATCAAACTACAAATAAGGAAATAGAGCAAAGAAGTATAGTTTGCAGTCAGATGGTAGAATCACCGCTTCCAAGTGAGAGCTAAGTGGCCTTGGGCAAGTTACCTAACCTCGCTGGGCCTCAGGGTCCTCACCTGCAAAATGAAGCGAATAGCACTACCTCAGAAGGCCACTTGAGATTCCGTGAGGCGGCATCTTTAAAGCACTTAGCCCCAGCACCTGGCATACAGAGGCACTGGACCGCTGTTAGCAGTCACTGCTGATGCTGTTCACGTCACTGTTGATGTCTGTGTTCCTCTTATGTCAGAGGTACTATGGAAGAGGTAGAATTGACAGGATTTAGCCTCAGACCGGCTATGGGTCAAAGGAAAGAGGCAAAGATGACCGACGTTTCATGTCCTGGTTACCTGGCAGTATGGTCAGTTCTGCTGACAGACAGGAACCCAGGAGGCGAAGCGGGTTTGGGGAGGAAGATTAATGGTGGAAGTGATGGAGAAAGTGACATTCAGGGGCTGGTATTCTAGCAGGTATCTGGGAAGGGGAAGAGCTTTAGAGGGAAGCTTTAGAGCTGAAGGCCAGCCACACTCTCCAAAGGGTGTGACCTCCAGCACGTGGCCAAGGCTGCCCGAGTACTTCAGAGGCTAACAGAGGACGCGGTGGGGAAAAGAGCTCCAAAGACGTACAGGGGAGATGCCCAGGGAGCTAAGCAAAGCACAGGAGGAGGAAGAGACAAGAGGACCAGGGAGTTTCACGGTCATCAGAAAGTCAAGTGAGAAGAAACCTGCAAAGACTGGGGAGCTAGTGCTATCCAGAGTTACGGGAGACTGGGGAATCGAAAGACAGAGAAGGGGGCCACAGCTAAATTTACCAATTTTTACAAAAAAGGAGGTTAAAGAGTGAAGTGCTGAAGAGGATGGGGATGGTGGGATTTCAGACCAATGGTTCAAAACAGAAGAAAGGGAAGGGAAGGGGAAAGATAAAGCAGATCAAGAACAGGGAATTTGGGTGGGAGGGAGGGAGACACAAGAGGGAAGAGATATGGGAACATATGTATATGTATAACTGATGCACTTTGTTATAAAGCAGAAACTAACACACCATTGTAAAGCAATGATACTCCAATAAAGATGTAAAAAAAGAACAGGGAGTTTGGGTGGGAGGGAGGGAGAAGCAAGAGGGAAGAGACATGGAAACATATGTATATGTATAACTGATGCACTTTGTTATAAAGCAGAAACTAACACACCATTGTAAAGCAATTATACTCCAATAAAGATGTAAAAAAAAAAAGAACAGGGAATTTGGTGGGGCTTTTTTGTTTGGTTTTTATAACTGAGGTGCAATTGACATGTAACATTATATTAGTTTCAGGTGTACAACATAGTGATTCAATATTTGGATACACTGCAAAATGATCACCACAATAAGTTACCAATTTTTTTTCTTGTGATGAGAATTTTTAAGATCTACTCTCTTGGGACTTCCCTGGTGGTGCAGTGGTTAGGAGTCCGCCTGCCAATGCAGGAGACACGGGTTCGAGCCCTGGTCCGGGAGGATCCCACATGCCACAGAGCAGCTAAGCCCGTGTGCTACAACTGCTGACCCTGCGCTCTAGAGGCCGCAAGCCACAACTACTGAAGCCCGCGTGCCTGGAGCCCGCGCTCCGCAGCAGGAGAGGCCACTGCAATGAGAAGCCCACGTGTAGCAACAAAGACCCAATGCAGCCAAAAATAAATACATAAAATAAATTTATATAAAAAAAAGATCTACTCTCTTAACAACTTTCAAATATACAATACAGTATTAGCAACTATAGTCATCATGCTGTACATTACATCCTCATGACTCAGTTATCTTTTTTTTTTTTCCTCATTTACCTTATAATTGGAAGTCTGTACCTTTTGACCCACTTCTCCCACTTTGCCCACCCCCTGGCCTCCCACCTCTGTCAACCATCCATCTGTTCTCTGTACCTATGAACTTGGGTTTTTTGTTTTGGATTTTGTTTTTTTAAAGTCCACAAATAAGTGAAATGATACAGTATTTATCTTTCTCTGCTTGACTTAGGGAATTTTTTTTTTTTCAAAACGATAATAGTTTCACCTTCTTATCATTGTAAAAATTAAATATCTTTTCTGCTAAAATTTTAGGAAACATAGATAAAATAAAAATTCAGTTGAAAAAAACACTAAAAATCTGAAACATATAGAGTTGAGAAAGACCAAGCAATCAGATTACACAGAACTCCTACAAATCAGAAAAGAGAGAAAGAACCCAAAAGAAAAACAGGGAAAAGCATGGAGCAGAAACTTCATGAAAGGGGACAGCCATACCACCAATAAGTGTATGGAAAAAGCACTAAACCTCATTAGTTATCAGAAAAACAGAAATTAAAACCACAATAAAGGATTTCTATACACCCATCAGGATGGCTTTAAGTGAATATTAAGCTTGGGCAAGGACACGAAGAAACTGGAACTGTCATAGAGTAACTGGGTGGGAATAATTAAATGGTACAACCACCCTGGAGAACTGTTAGTTAGGCAGTATCTACTAATGTTGAACACACACATTCCCAACGACCCCAAAATGTCATTCATAGGACCATTCACTAAAGGACACATAGCAGAATGTTCTCGGCAGCAGCACCCTTGGTAACAGTCCAAAACCAAAGCAACTCAAGTACCCATCAAGAGCAGAACAGAAGGGTGGTGGTATATTCATACCATGGAATACTGTACTGCAATGAGAGTGAATGATCCATTGATTCACTCAACAGGAATGAATCTCACAAGATAAGCAAAAGAAGCCAGACACATTGGTATATTATGTTTGATTCCATTTACAGAAAAGGTCAAAGGCAGCAACCCTCACCTGTGGTGTCAGAAGTCAGGAGTGTGCTCACATATCATGGGGGTGGATGGTGACCGTGTGGGTATCAGGAAGGGCTTCTGACAATGTTTTGTTTTGTTTTGTTTGCGGTTCGCGGGCCTCTCACTGTTGCGGCCTCTCCCGTTGCGGAGCACAAGCTCCGGATGCGCAGGCTCAGCGGCCATGGCTCACGGGCCCAGCCGCTCCGCGGCATGTGGGATCCTCCCGGACCGGGGCACGAACCCGTGTCCCCTGCATCGGCAGGCGGACTCTCAACCACTGCGCCACTAGGGAAGCCCTTTTTTTTTTTTTGACTGCACCACTTGGCTTGTGGGATCTTAGTTCCCCAACCAGGGATCAAACCCGGGCCCTCGGCTGTGAAAGCACAGTATCCTAAACACTGGACCACCAGGAAATTCCCCAATGTTCTATTTCTTGATCTGGGGGCCGATTACATGGCTATCTTGACTCTGAAAATTAAGCTGCACACTTATTATTTGTGCACATTTCTGTTATGTTTCAGCAAAAAGTTCCTTAAAGTTACTCACACAGTAAATCTCAACCTAAGATAAGCTAGTAATTTTTTAAATTATTTCAGATCCTTTTTCAACAAGATATTGAATATAATTCCCTGTGCTATACAGTAGGTCCTTGTTGTTTATCTATTTTATATATAGTAGTGTGTATCTGTTACTCCCAAGCTCCGAATTTATTTCCCCCTCCCCTTTCCCTTTTGGTAACCATAAGTTTATTTTCAATGTCTGTGAGTCTATTTCTGTCTTGTAAATAAGTTCATTTGTATCATTTATTTTAGATTCCACATGTAAGTGATATATTGTATTTGTCTTTTTCTTTCTGACTTACTTCACTTAGTATGATAATCTCTAGGTCCATCCACGTTGCTACAAATGGCATTATTTCATTCTTTTCTATGGCTAATATTCCATTGTGTGTGTGTATGTGTGTATACACACACATCTTCTTTACTCATTCATCTGTTGATGGACATTTAGGCTGCTTCCATGTCTTGGCTATCGT
The DNA here is from genome assembly GCF_008692025.1 of Phocoena sinus. NCBI lineage: Eukaryota > Metazoa > Chordata > Mammalia > Artiodactyla > Phocoenidae > Phocoena > Phocoena sinus. Next base: position 112,515,185 of record NC_045767.1, read on the forward strand.
AAATAGTGCTGCTATGAACACTGGGGTGCATATATCTTTTCGAATTAGAGTTTTCATCTTTCCCAGATATATGCCCAGGAGTGGGATTGCTGGATCATATGGTATCTCTATTTTTAGAATCTTAAGGACATTCCATACTGCTCTCCATAGTGGCTACCCTAGTAACTTTTAAATTTAATCATTTCAGAGTTTTCCTTCCTTTTTTGTAATGAGATGTTCAAACAACCTACTTCATTTAATATATAATGGAGGGACTTCCCCGGTGGCGCAGTGGTTAAGAATCCGCCTGCCAATGCAGGGGACGTGGGTTCGAGCTCTTCTCCAGGAAGATCCCACACGTGCCACAGAGCAGCTTAGCTCGTGCACCACAACTACTGAGCCCGTGTTCCTAGAGCCCATGCCCCACAACGAGAAGCCACCGCAACGAGAAGCCCGCGCACCGCAACGAAGAGTAGCCCCCGCTCGCCACAACTAGAGGAAGCCCACGTGCAGCAACAAAGACCCAACGTGGCCAAAAATAAATAATAAAATTAATTAATTAAAAAAAAATATATATATATATATAATGGACATCTCTCCATGCCTTTAAATGGAGTGCACACCATCAATTTTATGAATATTTAGATCGCTCCCAATGTTTGTAAAGTTAAGTTTGCGCCAATTTACACTTCCAGGAGTAGTGTCTGAGAGGGAGGAATGAGATTTTACAACACAGAACACATTGTTGCTAAAGGGAGGGGAGGGAAAAGGCTAGGAAATGAACAGGCACATGATAAAGCAGAACGCAAACAATCAAATCATGTAAAAGACTCTTTGATACAGACTACATTTGTCTTCGAAAATAAAAGTACAGCTATCTAAAGAGTTAGGTGATAAATTACAATCAAGTTTTTAATCGGAGTTAAAACCAACATAATGCCTTACTAAATCAAAGCTGGAGGAAAATGAAAGCAATAAAAATATAATAGCATTTTCAACTCACAGCTTTGATTTTTAAAATGAAATTAAAGCAGGGCCTCTGAAAAAGTCAAAAATTCCAAAGGAAGCAAAGAATAACTGCCTACAATAAGAATTTTGTACATTCACAGACTGAAAATTTTTGAAAACTTCACTGAAACACTTTCTAACTTGTGTGTGTCGTCATTAATAATCATTTTCCTCCAAAGAAAACCCAACTTTAATATTTTTTTATTTATTACTTATTGAGAAACACAAGATAGGAAAATAGCTTCCCACCTTCTAAGGATAAGGGCCTTCATTTCTAAGTGGAAAATACTAGAATCAGTTTTAAAAATAAAATCAAAACCTTCCACTTGCTTTTTTGAGTCCCTCTCCCACCAGCTCACTCCCATCTCATTTGAAATCATACACACATTCTTTGCCAAGTCTGCTTTTTCCCTTTTCTTCGTAAAAGAAGAATTTGTGTACAGTAAAACTTTTTCTCCATCTTGTTTCATTTTGATATTAATTAATGCTTTGTATTAATGGGCATTTTCATGTGGCTACAATAATAACTTTAAGGTACTCAAAAAGTTTTCTAAGATAAATTACCCTTAGTTGCTTATGCTACGTGCATTTCATTAAATTTTAATTGATATAAATTACAAAGAATGCACAGCGTAACTTTTTAAAAATCTGAGATACTGAATGAATCATAACACTAAATTCCTGACGAATGCCAGGGACCGGAGTTTACTGTAACAGCAAAAGCATTTTTAATTGTGAAACTACAAATCAGCATCTACAACACTTAATGTCTATCTGCTTATGTTGCTATGCCAGCTAATGGAGCCTGAAAAAGATAGGAGCGTAGCTTACTTGACCTTATCAAAGACACACAGACAGGGAAACTTAAATTTGATATTTAAACGTCATCAGTCAGTAATACTGTAATTTCAGGAAAGCATTAGCAGTAACCATTCAAGCACTTCCCACAGCACACGGGGCTTCAATTACCAGACATCAGGCATCCCAGTCCTTCTGTGGGAGACACTATATAATACCAGAAATTGACTACAGCAGGCTAAGATAGCTTGATGTCATTAAGCATCCGATTCCTTTAATTTCCAGATTTCTGAGTCCCTCCCCACCAAGACAACATGATTTTGTCTTGTTTCCCCTGCAGGTTTACCAATAAGGATAGAACATTCTGGCTAAGCAAATGCCAGTGCCTTGGATCCTATAATAGTTTTCTTTTTCATCATAAGTGACTAAAGAACTTTGTGATTGTGATTTTGCTTCCCAGGTAACTTGACTACAGGAAGAAAACATACTGAAGACAGCAAGACAAGTGTTCTGGTCTGGGGGACAGAAATCTTTCGTGTGCTGCCACATTAGGTGTCCAGGCTTCAGCTGTCATTCTCAAACCAAGTTTAACGTGAGTCCAGCCCTGAAGCATGGATCCAATTCTTACCAATATGATCCGTCAGAGACTCTGAGCCTGAAAGGCTGAGACACACACCAAGGACTACAACATTCTCAAAGGTAATAAACATCATGCAGTAAGAGATCCAGGTAAATGCCTGCCAGCCTTCCCCAGCTGGGAACGACCTTCTGACTCCTGCGTAAACCAAGCAAACTGTATTTTCACCTTACAAATTTCTATACTAAAGGCCCATTATATTCTCTTGCAAGATGGATGGTGTGAAATAATAATAAGTATACGTATACTGGTCTCTGCACCCAGTTCCTGATGCTGAGCTCCTAAAAGCCTTGTATTTGGGGGTGCTCTGAGAGTCTTTTGTTCTAGTATTTCTAGTTTATTTTTTTTTATTTTTTTTTATTTTTGCGGTGTGAGGGCCTCTCACTGCTGTGGCCTCTCCCGTTGCGGAGCACAGGCTCCGGACGCGCAGGCCCAGCGGCCATGGCTCACGGGCCCAGCCACTCCGCGGCATGTGGGATCCTCCCAGACCGGGGCACGAACCTGTGTCCCCTGCATCGGCAGGCGGACTCTCAACCACTGCGCCACCAGGGAAGCCCTCTAGTTTCTGATACAGAGCTCCTAGGGCCTCTGTCATTTCCTGAGTGATTGGAATGTCTTACACCAAGCTCCTAAGTCCCCTGGAATTTGGGGGCTGATAAGAACATCTTCTGTTTCAATGAGGTGACTTTTGGTGGGCTTCTAGATGGGGGCTGGTCACAAGAGAGGTTAGAAGCTTGGAATTTTCAGATCTACCCACCATTCTCTGGAGAGGGGAGGGGGCAAGAAATGGAGCTAACAATCCATCATGGCTACAGGATGAAGCCTTCATAAAAATCCCCCTAGCACAGGGTATGGACTCTAGCAAATTCTCATGTCCAAGGTAGGGGTTATGGGAAAGCTGATTTCTAGCCAGTCAGTCAAAAGTACCAGGGATAACCTGGGACTTGGAACTGGTGTCTTTCATGGGGGGTGCAGTTTTGTAGGACGAGTCCTTAACTTGTGGGATCAGAGGCTAACTCCAGATAAACAGAATCAGACCTGAATCCAACTGCAGGACACGCAGCTGGCATCACAGAATTGGTTGGTGTGGGGAAAACCCACACATTTGGTGACCAGAAGTGCAGAAGACACACAGGAGTGACGTTCCTAGACAGGGGGTCTCCAGTTCCTTTTAGCAATTTTAAGTTAACTCCCTCAGCTGAAAGGGTTATTTGGACGCTTTCCAAAAAAAGGTTTTTTTAATTTCTCAATGCATTCACCATTGACCAGTAGGTATTTCTTTTAAGAATGAAAAACAAAAGATGTTTGCCTTCTGTGGTGACAACAAAGAAAGAAAATTCACATTTGTATCACACACTCCAGAAATTAACTCACAGGTTCTCAACGGAACTCTACAGGAAAGAAACTGATGAGAAGAAATGAAGGGACCCAGGAGAAACCTTCAGAACCCTCAGCAGGGAGGGGAGAAAAGACCATGGCAACACCACAGAACAGACTGAAACTACTGCACATGACTGAAAAGAATCAAAATTTAGTTTCCATGCTGGTGTGAGAGGCAGTAACAGAGATGGGTGATGCTTGCTCATTCTAGAAGTCAGCTCAGCTAAGACACTGCAGCAAAACAAGGGAATCTCTGCCATCGTTAGTGGAAAATGATAGCTTAACTGCAATTCCAAGTTTCCAACATTATTCAAGAGGAGACTAATCCTGGCCACCTGATTTCTGTGACCGTTTTAGTCAACACTGGGAAGGACACATGCAAAGATCAGAGGACCTGTTTCTATACTCTTTCCTGAGAGTGCTCACAAGAGAGCTGAATAAAAAATGAAAGTCTGCACTGGAAATGTTGGCCATGAGAATACACCCATTTAATATACGTACTTTTCCCCATTAAATAAGGTAACTATGGGTCCCATGCCAACCGTAACTCCACCTGGGTGCAAATACCTGCCAATAATTACAGTAGCTACAGTGTTTCTCTGGAACAGGCTTGTTATTCAAATCATTGTGAAGACTCTATGTCAGATCCCAACATAGGAAGCAGAACACAAGGTACCCTTCATACTGGCACAATGTCTGCTCCCACAGTGTTGAAAGATAGCCTCAACAACTCTTGAAACTCACCTCCTACCACCACGGACTTAGTAAACACTTGTAAGTTCCTACCTCTTCATCTGGTAAAATACATCGATGTTAGAACTTCAAACACACTGGATTCGGTTACAAGGCGTGATAATGATAGTAACCTGTGGTAACTGAAAACTTTATTCCATAATCCCTTTATCTTTCTCCAATTCTCAAAGGATTCTAGATTAAAATTGGCACTCTTCTGCTTTTTCCAGTCTCTGAGGCAAACATGAAACAACTGTCCTCCAATGAGAGTTTAATTCCTCTTCCCCTGGTTTGCCAAAAATGCCACGGGGAAGAATCAAAACAACTAAGCATTTGCTTGAGTTTTTGCCAAGAAATCTTTCCCCCACTTCCTTGATCATACAAACTCCCTTTAAAAAGAAAAAAGAAATCCTCTTCCATGTGAAAACAAAAGTGAACAGAACCATATTTTTGCCTTTTCCAAATGCCTGTTTTATATGTAGAGTCTAACTGGGCCTAACTATTCCTTCTTCCTGCAACCTCCTAGGAAACTTCGTGCTGGCTGGAGCAGGGACCTCACAAGAAGATACATTTAAAGCAATGTTCAGGCAGGAGTAACATAGGACCCAAGGGATTGCTCTGAAGTTTTCAACAGATTAAACGATGGAATACGTCCAAGGGAAGAAAATAAAAGGAAATGGAGATACAGTTACAACTACTGTCAGTGCACCTGTGAAAACCAATACTGCAGGTTTTAGCCAGTGGAACTGGGGTTTTGAATTTTAAATAAAGATCTCCAAAATCTGGCAAGTTACTTAACATGTCTCCACCTTCCCTTCCTTAACTATTAAATACCTAACACCAGAATATTTTGGAAGACTGGGATGATTTAACACCAAGTGTCGAATAGAAAAAGTGAGTGTGTACAACAGAGACTGTAAGAGAGTATATCAGAGAGAGAAAACAAGAAAGCTTGAAATGAGCATGACTCACAAAAAATTTAATCACAAATTAAAATGCTACCAACTATAAGCCCTTTTCATTTAACATTTTATCACATAGAGTTCACTCTCTACCAAATATTGTGTGGGCTTCCGGTATGAGCTCACAGTATTCCTTCTGCCGGCAATTTCCATCTCAATATCCTTCTACGTGAAGTCATTTCCAACATGCGAATCTCTCCGAATCTGCTAATCTCCCCAACCTTCTGTAGGTTAAATACTCCTGTGCTCCCATCGTACTATGCTCATGTCATTATTATATACATTATGGTCCAGGGAGAGGTGTGTGTGCCCCAATACTTGCTAAAGAATTGGCTCCTGGGGGCAGAAATCCTTTCATGGCTCTATATATTCATTATATACCAGTGACTAGTGCACAGTAGGATATAAATACATGTCTGTGAGTGAATGAATGAATGAATGAAGAAATATATGAATTGTCCCTTTTTTCATCTTCTAAAAGGGGGGGCAAACACCTCCTCAAGTGATTTCCATTTTTAACACAGATTACAATAACATAAAGATAAATTTTTCATGTGGAAATTTCAGTTTGTACACACTGTCAATCACAAAACTGTTTCTATCACCTAGATGTAATACGTACTGGCTGGAACAATGAAGTCTCCGTGTAATTCATAGGTCATCAGCGGCTCTGGAAGACTCCTGTATTAAAAGGACAGCTTAGAATTACCAAACAAATACAAATAGGTCACCTCTTTTTGCATTCATTTTTTATAAAAAGATATTAAATATGTCATGCATTTCTTAATGTACCAAACTTCCCTAGGAAATACTTTTACATATCAAAGAAGATACATCATTCAAATGGATTCCTTTATTAAGTGTTATCTGCACCACACACTGTCCAAGCTTAAGTAGTCACAAATCTCTATCAGATCTAAGCACAGTATTTCATATTTAATCTTGGAAAGTACCTTTATAAACATGTGATTTCATGTATAAAACTCCCTTCCACATACTAACTTATTTAAAGTCAAATATTCTATACAACCAAATATAAACATATAATTTTGAAAATCACCTCTAGGATATTAACTGGATGCCACAAAAAAAATATGGAAAAGATTAAACAAATTTAAAGAAATCAAGTCCTCTTTTTTTTTTTTTTAAGATTTTTTTGATGTGGACCATTTTTAAAGTCTTTATTGAATTTGTTATAATACTGTTTCTATGTTTTGTTTTGTTTTTGTTTTTTTGTTTTGGCCATGAGACATGTGGGATCTTAGCTCCCCGACCAGGTATCGAACCCACACCCCCTGCACTGGAAGGTGAATTCTTAACCACTGGACCACCAGGTAAGTCCCTCCAGTCCTCTTCTCTTACATCTCTATTATAAAAATATGATATCCAATATTGATGTATGCCTATGAAATGACAGAGAAATGAAATAAAATTGATGACAACTTAAAAAACACCCATATCATTTTAATTTTCTACAAACAGATTACATAAATGGTAGATTTTTATCCTGTGGTCAACAGAATGTTACAGTTCAATCAACATTTATACATATCTTAAATTTTAAAAGACCAGATCTCCAGACTCTATAAACACCTAAAGAACACTAAGACAAGTTATCAATCTGTACAGCCCTTCTGGAGGGCAATCTGGCAAGATAAAAGATAAAAACTTTTAAAAGGTTTAAATCATGTAGCCCAGAAACTCCTCTTCAAACGCTTAAAAAAAAAGACATCAAAGATACACACACAAAATAATTTTAAACATATGCAAAAGCCCCCAAAAAAATGCCAGGGATAAAGAAGGTCATTTCATATTGATAAAGAGGTCAATTCATCAAGAAGACATAATAATCCTAAATGGTTGTTTGTTTTTTTTTAACAATCCTAAATGTTAGTGGGTCTAATAACAGGATCTTCAAAATCCAGGAAGCAAAAATGGATGGAACTGCAAGGAGAAATAGACAAATCCACAAATATGGCCAGAGACTTAAATACCTCTGTGTCTCAATAACTGATAGAACGAGCAGACAAAATCAGTTAGGATAGAGAAGATTTGACCAAAGCTATCAACCAACTTCACCTGACTGGTACGTCCATCACCTAAATGAAACGCCATCCAAAAGCAACAGAAGACACATTCTTTCCCAGTGCATATGAAGCATTTATCAAGATAAAGATATCCTGGACCATGAAACAAATCTCCATAAATTTAAAAGGGTTCAATTTATACAGGGTATTTCTCTGATTACAGTAAAAATTAAATTAGAAATCAGTAACAGAGATATCTAGAAAACCTCAAAGAAAGGAATATCAGGAAGTATTCTGAATTGAAATGAAAATACAACATATCAGAGTTTAAGGGATGTTGGTAAAGCAGTATTTGGTGGTAAATTTATACCACTAAGTACCTATGTTAGAAAAAAGAAAGGTCTTAAACTTCCTACCTTAAACAGCCAAAAAGAAAGTAAATTAAACCCAAAATAAGCAGAAAAACAGAAACAAAGATCAGAGCAGAAATCAATTAAACAGAAAACAAACAAACAGAAACAGAGAAAATAAATAAATCCAAAAACTGGTTCTTCGAAATAATCAATAAAGTTGGTATGTCTAGCCATAATAATTAGGAAATAAAAGAAAACACAAATCACCAATCAGAAATAGAGGTGACTGAAGAATCACTCCAGGTTCTAAAGTATTACAAAGAAAATAAAATATTATGAAAATATTCATGCCCACAAATTCAACAGTTTAGATGAAATGGACAAATGTCTCAAAAGACACAAACTACTAAGTCTCACTCCAAAAGAAACAGGTAACCTGAGAAACAGGTAACCCATATCAATTAGAGAAAATGAATTTGTAGTTAAAAATCCTGCCAATAAGAAAGCTCTAGGCCCAAATGACTCACTGATAAATTCTATCAAACAGTTAAAAAAGAAATAATACCAATTCTATGCAAATCCTTCCAGAAAATAGAAGAGGGAATATTTTCTAACTCATTCTTTGATGTCAGCATTTACCTTAGTACCAAAATTAAATACATTATAAGAAAACTACAGACTGGTATTACTCATGAATGTAGATGCAACTATTCTAAATAAAACGTTAGCAACTGGAATTCAACAAGATAAATAAAAGGATAATACATCATGACCAGGCTGGGTTTATCACAGAAATGTAACTGCCTTAATATTAAATTAAAATCAATGCAACTCACCATACTAGCAAACAACAGACAATTCAGTGGAGAAAGGATAGTTTTTCCCACAAATGGTACTGAAACAACTGGACATCCATATTCAAAAGTGAACTTGGATCCATATTCTATATCTTACACAACGACTAACTTAAAACAGATCATAGATCTAAGTGTAAAACCTAAAACTATAAAACTTCTAGAAGAAAACATAAAATCTTTGTGTCTTTGGATTAGGCAAAAGCACAATCCATAAAGTACAGTCCATAAAAACTAGTAAATTCAACTTCATCAAAATTTTTAAATGCTCTTTGCAAGGCACTTTTAAGGGAATGAAAATACAAGGCAGGAAGCCAGGAAGAAAACATCTGCAAAGCACATTATCTAAAGACTTGTATCCGAAATATCAAGATTTGGCAAGGATGTAAAGGAAATGGAACTCTTGTACATCGTAAGTGGAAATGTAATGAAAAACAACCACTTTGGAAAAAAGTTTGTCCGTTTCCCCAAAAGTTAAACATACACCTATCGTACAATCCAGGCGTTATACTCTTAGGATTTACCCAAGAGGAATGAAAGCCTACGTTCACTCAAAGATTTGCACGCAAAGGTTTTTAGTAGCTTTATTTATAATATCCAAAAGCTATAAACAACCCAAATATTTATTAACAGGTAAATGGATAAAACAGAAATTTGTGGTGTATCCATAAAATGGAACACTAGTTAGCATTGAGAAGGAATGAACTATTGGTCCTTGCTACAACACAGGTGAATCTGTAATTATGCTGAGTGAAAGAACCCAGATTTTAAAAAGTACATGCTATGTTATTCCATTTATATGAAATTATAGGAAGTGCAAATTAATGTATAATGACAGAAAGCAGACCAGTGGTTTGCCCAGGGATGAGGGAATGAGAAGAGAAAAGTGAGAGACAGGGAGTTCAAAGGGGCTTGAGGAAACTCTGGGGGTGATGGGAGGGTTCAGCCACTTGATTTTGGTGATGGCTTCACAGATGTACACACACATCAAACTTATCAAAATGTATACTATAAATATATGCAGTTTATCGTACGTCAGTTACACGTCAATAAAACTTCAACAAAATGGAAAAACAAATTTACAGATTATGTTCCCTACATACAACTTTTTATTGAATAAATTTCACTTGGAACATTGGATAAGTTTAAGGTGTACAGCCTATTATTTTGATACATTTATATATTGTGATATCACCGATGTGTCAATATTTATCACATTACATAATTATAGTGTACTATTATTGTCTACATTCATTATACTGCACCTTAGATCTCTAGGGTCTATTTACTACTCATTACAAGTTTGTACCCTTATACACCATCAATCTTATCCCTCCACCATCCACTAGTAGCCACCATTTTATCTTACATACAGCGTTTGATGCTGCAGGACACACACGGACACACACGTGTGCGCATGCACATGAAATGACAGCTGTAGAGGCCGACACTAAAACTTAAAAGCACTAGTGAAGAAAAAACTGTTCTTTTATTTCCTCTCTCCCTCCCCTTCATCCCCTACACTCTCACTTAGAAAAGAAAAATAAAATGAATTACACCACAGACTAAATAAAGAAAAAGAAGAGGCAATCAGAAGGAAACCTTTGGTTTTGTTTCACAACTCGAACAAGCAGGAAGTAGCAATGAAGGAAAATGCTAATCTGTCAGAGAATGAAAGTTAAAGGGCTTCGAAAAGCAAGCGGGGGGAAATGAGAACACTCAGAAACCCCATAGAGAGCATTTCTTTTCCAATAAAAATGAATTTGTGTCTAAGTATCTTCTACATGCTGCTTATATCACTGCTGTATGTCTAGCCAGGCAATGCAGCATAAAAAAATAAGTATTAAGTATTGTTAATGTTGGGGAAGCAGTAATAAAAATGACAAGTTCCCCATACAAGATTCATTATATTGAGTCATCATACCTGTCGGCTTCTCACCCAACATGAGCTACCTCTCAACAGGCTCTGTCTAGGGGTATAAAGCATAATATTTACTAGGGTGGCATTTTCTTCCCCAAAAGTCCCATTCTCATTTCCAGGCTTAGAAGTTTCTTCCAGGTAAAATCATTTTACTACAAACCTCACAAAATAGCTCATCTCTCCCCTGACAATGGGGAAATGCTGAAATGAACACATGACCGGAAATCAAAATTATGGTCGGAACAGATGGGAAATCAACCAGAGGGCTGGAACCCAACCCTCGTTTTAGTTAAAAACAAAACAAACAAAAAAAAAAAACTTCGCCTCAAGTCAGAAGAAGAAAACGGGAGATGCCATACATGTGTCTATTGCACATCTTTTTCTATCTCCCAGACCCTGGAGGCTTTGCTCATTTTACTTTAGTGTTTGTTGGGGGACGGAGAGGGGGGTGGGGATGTTTGGCTATTTCCCTTCTTCTATTTTCAACCTCCGATCCAACATTTGCAGCGAAAAGAATTCAAGGGCAACAGCTTCTTTGGTGAGAAAAGCTATATTCAGCTTCGTGTCATTGTGCCATAAGTGACCCAGGCAGGCTGGCTCCAGAGCCCATGCTCCAAGCCATCACACTGTATTACCTCTTGTGCTAAAAGAAACACCCTTGCTTGACCGTAACCAGGTAGCCAAAATGAAGGTAAATAAAAACCTCAGTTTTCTCCTCTTTGGTGCATCACCAGAAAACTTATTAATTAAATCCTAATTACTGCATTTCAGTTGCTAAAAATAACATAGAGGAAGGGAACAGCAACCTAACTTTCAAATCTCCCAAGGCATCTGCCATTTTATGATAATCACTTTATCACCTTCAGGCAGCCTGTGTATATTGTTAGGAGTGAAGTTATACAATAATAGCATCTCCTAATGTTCTTCTGTCGGCAATGCTTGCTTAAAAGTGAAATTCAATAGGATGAAGCAATGTAAAGAGAAAAAAACAGAAAAAGTAACACAAGACCAGAGACAAGAAGGAACTAACTTCAGAGAGTATCAAGAACCAGAAAGAGGGCTTCCCTGGTGGCGCAGTGGTTGAGAGTCCACCTGCCGATGCAGGGGACACGGGTTCGTGCCCCGGTCCGGGAAGGTCCCACATGCCGCGGAGCGGCTGGGCCCGTGAGCCATGGCGGCTGAGCCTGCGCGTCCGGAGCCTGTGCTCCGCAACGGGAGAGGCCTCAACAGTGAGAGGCCCGCGTACCGCAAGAAAAAAAAAAAAAAGAACCAGAAAGAAACTGTATGTATTGCAGAAAAAGATCCTCTAGTTTATTAAACTAATTCCCCCAACAAGGGAAGAAAGAATCATGTGAAGCAGGAAAAAACACACATGCAATTTACTACAAAAGAAGTGGATTTTTGCCCTTAGCTTCCAACCAATAACCAAATCATTTTGAACTGTACTAGGCATAAGCTTACCAAACAGTAAACTGGGTTTAAAGCTACCTCCTGGCAAAGCACCATCCTCTGCTGGTCAGATTAATATAGGAAATTTATTTTACTTTTATATCCTTCACCCATTCTGTCCTTCATCCGTCTAATACAGGCTTTCTCAACCTCAGCACTACTGACATTTTGGACATCTGGGGACGGGGAGGGCCGTCTCGCGCACTGCAGATGTTCAGCAGTCCATCCCTGGTCTCCATGCATTAGATGCCAGCAGCATCCCTCTTCAGGAATCCTGCCAACCAAAAATGTCTCCAAATACTGCCAAAGAGCCCTGGAGTAGGGCTGGAGAGTACCAAAATCACCCCCAGTTTAGAACCTCTGCTCTCATATTTGAGTGACAGAGTTAGCTCTAGATGCTGAGATACTGCAATGACCAAAACCACATAAGATGTCAATATCATCAGGAAGTGTACACTCCAATCCCAGGGTTGGGGCTAATGAGATATTACCATAATCCTCATCTAAACCAGTTAGTCACTACCAGTAGCAAACTAAACATAAGCACATAGATTTAGTCTTCATTTTACCCACTTCTAGAACAGGGATAATAATAAGGTCGTCCCTCAGCATAAGCAGGGGATTGGTTCCAGGACCCACTTTCGACATCAAAATCTGCAGCTCAAGTTCTACAGTCTGGCCTCAGTTTCCACAGATTCAACCAACTGTGGACCGTAAACATCCTATACCATCCGCGGTTGGTTGAATCCGTGAATGTGGGACCAACCTGAGGATACAGAGGACTGACTGTACTTAAAAGGTTAAGAAAAAAAGTCTCAAACAGTGGCTAAAAACATCTTCTTTGGCAGCTGAGGAAGATGGCGGAAGAGTAAGACGCAGAGATCACTTTCCTCCCCACAGATACATCAGAAATACATCCACACGTGGAACGACTCCTACAGAACACCTACTGAAGGCTGGCAGACCTCAGACCTCCCAAAAGGCAAGAAACTCCCCACGTACCTGGGTTGGGCAAAAGAAAAAACAGAGACAAAAGAATAGGGATGGGACCTGCACCAGCGGGAGGGAGCCGTGAAGGAGGAAAGGTTTCCACACACTAGGAAGCCCCTTCACGGGTGGAGACTGCGGGTGGCGGAGTGGGGAAGCTTCGGAGCCACGGAGGAGAGCACAGCAACAGGGGTGCGGAGGGCAAAGCGGGGAGATTCCCGCACAGAAGATCGGTGCCGACCGGCACTCACCAGCCCGAGAGGCTTGTCTGCTCATCCACCGGGGCAGGCGGGGCTGGGAGCTGAGGCTCGGGCTTCGGGTCAGAGCACAGGGAGAGGACAGGCGGCGTGAACACAGCCTGCGGGGGTTAGTGCACCACGGCTAGTCGGGAGGGAGTATGGGGAAAAGGCTGGACCTACTGAAGAGGCAAGAGACTTTTTCTTGCCTCTTTGTTTCCTGGTGCGCGCCGCTTAAAGGAGCTCCAGAGACGGGCACGAGCCGCGGCTAAAAGCGCGGACCCCAGAGACGGGCATGAGACACTAAGGCTGCTGCTGCCGCCACCAAGTAGCCTGTGTGCGAGCACACGTCACTCTCCACACCTCCCCTCCCAGGAGCCTGTGCAGCCCGCCCCTGCCAGGGTCCCATGATCCAGGGACAATTTCCCCGGGAGAACGTGCGGCGTGCCTCAGGCTGGTGCAACGTCACGCCGTCCTCTGCCGCCGCAGGCTCGCCCCGCATCCGTACCCCTCCCTCCCCCCGACCTGAGTGAGCCAGAGCCCCCGAATCAGCGGCTCCTTTAACCCCGTCCTGTCTGGGCGTGAAGAGACGCCCTCAGGCGACCTACACGCAAAGGCGGGGCCAAATCCAAAGCTGAACCTCGGGAGCTGTGCGAGCGAAGAAGAGAAAGGGAAATCTCTCCCAGTAGCCTCAGGAGCAGCGGATTAAAGCTCCACAATCAACCTGATGTACCTGCATCTCTGGAATACCTGAATAGACAACGAATCATCCCAAATTGAGGAGGTGAACTTTGGGAGACATGACATTTTTCCCTTTTTCTCTTTTTGTCAGTGTGTATGTGTATGTTCTGTGTGTTATTTTGTCTGTATAGCTTTGCTTTCACCATTTTTCCTAGGGTTCTGTCCATCCGTTTTTTTTTTTTTTACTTTAAAAAAAGTTTTAATAACTATTTTTATTTTAATAACTTTATTTTATTTTATCTTACTTTATTTTATTTTATTTTATCGTCTTTCTTTCTTTCTACTTTTTCTCCCTTTTATTCTGAGCCGTGTGGATGAAAGGCTCTTGGTGCTCCAGCCAGGAGTCAGGGCTGTGCCTCTGAGGTGGGAGAGCAGAATTCAGGACACTGGCCCACAAGAGACCTCCCAGCTCCACGTAATATCAACTGGCGAAAATCTCCCAGAGATCTCCATCTCAACACCAACACCCAGCTTCACTCAACGACCAGCAAGCTACAGTGCTGGACACCCTATGCCAAACAACTAGCAAGACAGGAACGCAACCCCACCCATTAGCAGAGAGGCTTCCTAAAATCATAAGGCCACAGACACCCCAAACATACCACCACACGTGAACCTGCCCACCAGAAAGACAAGATCCAGCCTCATCCACCAGAACACAGGCACTAGTCGCCACCACAAGGAAGCCTACACAACACACTGAACCAACCTTAGCCACTGGGGACAGGCACCAAAAACAACGGGAACTACAAACCTGCAGCCTGCAAAAAGGAGACCCCAAACACAGTAAGATAAGCAAAATGAGAAGAAAGAAAAACACACAGCAGATGAAGGAGCAAGGTAAAAACCCACCAGACCAAACAAATGAAGAGGAAATAGGGAGTCTACCTGAAAAAGAAATCAGAATAATGATAGTAAACATGATCCCAAATCTTGGAAATAGAATAGAGAAAATGCAAGAAACATTTAACAAGGACCTAGAAGAACTAAAGATGAAACAACCAACGATGAACAACACAATAAGTGAAATTAAAAATACTCTAGATGGGATCAATAGCAGAATAACTGAGGCAGGAAGAACAGATAAGTGACCTGAAAGATAAAATAGTGGAAATAACTACTGCAGAGCAGAATAAAGAAAAAAAGAGTGAAAATAACTGACAACAGTCTCAGAGACCTCTTGGACAACATTAAACCCACCAACATTTGAATTATAGGGGCCCCATAAGAAGAAGAGAAAAAGAAAGGGACTGAGAAAATACTTGAAGAGATTATAGTCGAAAACTTCCCTAATATGGGAAAGGAAATAGTTAATCAAGTCCAGGAAGCACAGAGAGTCCTATACAGGATAAATCCAAGGAGAAACATGCCAAGACACATATTAATCAAACTATCAAAAATTAAATACAAAGAAAACATTATGAAAAGCAGCAAGGAAAAAAAACAAATAACACATAAGGGAATCCCCATAAGGTTAACAGCTGATCTTTCAGCAGAAACTCTGCAAGCCAAAAGGGAGTGGCAGGACGTATTTAAAGTGATGAAGGAGAAAAAGCTACAACCAAGATTACTCTACCCAGCAAGGATCTCATTCACATTTGATGGAGAAATTAAAACCTTTACAGACAAGCAAAAGCTGAGAGAGTTCAGCACCACCAAACGAGCTTTAAAACAAATGCCAAAGGAACTTCTCTAGGATGAGACACAAAAGAAGGAAAAGACCTACAATAACAAACACAAAACAATTACGAAAGTGGGAATAGGAACATACATATTGATAATTACCTTAAATGTAAATGGATTAAATGCTCCCACCAAAAGACAAAGACTGGCTGAATGGATACAAAAACAAAACCCATATTTATGCTGTCTACAAGAGACCCACTTCAGACATAGGGACACATACAGACTGAAAGTGAGGGGATGGAAAAAGATATTCCATGCAAATGGAAATCAAAAGAAAGCTGGAGTACCAATTTTCATATCAGACAAAATAGACTTTAAAATAAAGACTATTATAAGAGACAAAGAAGGACACTACATAATGATCAAGGGATCGATCCAAGAAGAAGATACAACAATTGTAAATATATATGCACCCAACATAGGATCACCTCAATACATAAGGCAAATACTAACAGCCATAAAAGGGGAAATTGACAGTAACACAATCATAGTAGGGGACTTTAACACCCCACTTTCACCAATTGACAGATCATCCAAAATGAAAATAAATAAGGAAACACAAGCTTTAAATGATACATTAAACAAGATGGACTTAATTGATATTTACAGGACATTCCATCCAAAAACAACAGAATACACATTTTTCTCAAGTGCTCATGGAACATTCTCCACAATAGATCATATCTTGGGTCACAAATCAAGCCTTGGTAAACTTAAGAAAATTGAAATCGTATCAAGTATCTTTTCCGACCACAACGCTATGAGACTAGATATCAATTACAGGAAAAGGTCTGTAAAAAATACAAACACATGGAGACTAAACAATACACTACTTAATAACGAAGTGATCACTGAAGAAATCAAGGAGGAAACCAGAAAATACCTAGAAACAAATGACAATGGAGACACGACGACCCAAAACCTATGGGATTCAGCAAAAGCACTTCTAAGAGAGAAGTTTATAGCAATACAATCCTACCTTAAGAAACAGGAAACATTTCAAATAAACAAGCTAACTTGCACCTAAAGCAATTAGAAAAAGAAGAAGAAAAAAACCCCAAGTTCAACAGAAGGAAAGAAATCATAAAGATCAGATCAGAAATAAATGAAAAAGAAATGAAGGAAATGATAGCGAAGATCAATAAAACTAAAAGCTGGTTCTTTGAGAAGATAAACAAAATTGATAAACCATTAGCCAGAGTCATCAAGAGAAAAAGGGAGAAGACTCAAATTAATAGAATTAGAAATGAAAAAGAAGTAACAACTGACACTGAAGAAATAAAAAGGATCATGAGAGATTACTACAAGCAACTCTATGCCAATAAAATGGACAACCTGGAAGAAATGGACAAATTCCTAGATAAATACGACCTTCCGAGACTGAACCAGGAATAAATAGAAAATATGAACAGACCAATCACAAGCACTGAAATTGAAACTGTGATTAAATATCTTCCAAAAAACAAAAGCCCAAGACCAGATGGCTTCACAGGCGAATTCTATCAAAGATTCAGATAAGAGCTAACACCTATCCTTCTCAAACTCTTCCAAAATATAGCAGAGGGAGGAACACTCCCAAACTCAGTCTACGAAGCCACCATCACCCTGATACCAAAAGCAGACAAAGATGTCACAAAGAAAGAAAACTACAGGCCAATATCACTGATGAACACAGATGCAAAAATCCTCAACAAAATACTAGCAAACAGAATCCAACAGCACATGAAAAGGATCATACACCATGATCAAGTGGGGTTTATCCTAGGAATGCAAGAATTCTTCAATATACACAAATCACTCAACGTGATACACCATATTAACAAACTGAAGGAAAAAAACCGTATGATAATCTCAGTAGATGCAGAGAAAGCTTTCGACAAAATTCAACACCCTTTTATGATAAAAACCCTGCAGAAAGTAGGCAGAGAGGGAACTTTCCTCAACATAATAAAGGCCATATATGACAAACCCACAGCCAGCACTCTCCTCAATGGTGAAAAACTGAAACCATTTCCACTAAGATCAGGAACAAGACAAGGTTGCCCACTCTCACCACTCTTATTCAACATAGGTTTGGAAGTTTTAGCCACAGCAGTCAGAGAAGAAAAAGAAATAAAAGGAATCCAAATCGGAAAAGAAGAAGTAAAGGTGTCACTGTTTGCAGATGACATGCTACTATACATAGAGAATCCTAAAGATGCTACCAGAAAACTACTAGAGCTAATCAATGAATTTGGTAAAGTAGCAGGATACAAAATTAATGCACAGAAATCTCTGGCATTCTTATACACTAATGATGAAAAATCTGCAAGTGAAATTAAGAAAACACTTCCATTTACCACTGCAACAAAAAGAATACAATATCTAGGAATAAACCTACCTATCTAGGAATAAACCTACTTAAGGAGACAAAAGACCTGTATGCAGAAAATTATAAGACACTGATGAAAAAAATTAAAGATGATACAAATAGATGGAGAGATATACCATGTTCTTGGATTGGAAGAATCAACATTGTGAAAATGACTCTATTACTCAAAGCAATCTACGGATTCAATGCAATCCCTATCAAACTACCAATGGCATTTTTTCACAGAACTGGAACAAAAACGTTCACAATTTGTATGGAAACACAAAAGACCCCGAAGAGCCAAAGCAATCTTTTTTTTTTTTTTTTTTTTTTTTAAATTAATTCATTTATTTATTTATTTTTTTTGGCTGTGTAGGGTCTTCGTTTCTGTGCGAGGGCTTTCTCTAGTTGCGGCGAGCGGGGGCCACTCTTCATCGCCGTGCACGGGCCTCTCACTGTCGTGGCCTCTCTTGTTGCGGAGCACAGGCTCCAGACACACAGGCTCAGTAGTTGTGGCTCACGGGCCCAGTCGCTCCGTGGCATGTGGGATCTTCCCAGACCAGGGCTCGAACCCGCGTCCCCTGCATTGGCAGGCAGATTCTCAACCACTGCGCCACCAGGGAAGCCCCAAAGCAATCTTGAGAATGAAAAATGGAGCTGGAGGAAACAAGCTCCCTGACTTCAGACTAAACTACAAAGCTACAGTAATCAAGACAGTATGGTACTAAGAGGGAAGAGATATGGGAACACATGTATAACTGATTCACTTTGTTATAAAGCAGAAACTAACACACCACTGTAAAGCAATTATACCCCAATAAAGATGTTAAAAAAAAAAAAAGACAGTATGGTACTGGCACAAAAACAGAAATACAGATCAGTGGAACAGGATAGAAAGCCCAGAGATAAACCCACGCACATATGGTCACTTTATCTTTGATCAAGGAGGCAGGACTGTACAGTGGAGATAGGACAGCCTCTTCAATAAGTGGTGCTGGGAAAACCAGACAGGTACATGTAAAAGTATGAAATTAGAACACTCCCTAACACCATACACCAAAATAAGCTCAAAATGGATTAAAGACCTAAATGTAAGGCCAGAAACTATCAAACTCTTAGAGGAAAACATAGGCAGAACACTCTATGACATAAATCACAGCAAGATCCTTTTTGACCCACCTCCTAGAGAAATGGAAATAAAAACAAAAATAAACAAATAGGACCTAATGAAACTTAAAAGCTTTTGCACAGCAAAGGAAACCATAAACAAGACCAAAAAACAACCCTAAGAATGGGAGAAAATATTTGCAAATGAAGCAACTGACAAAGGATTAATCTCCAAAATTTACAAGCAGCTCATGCAGCTCAATATCAAAAAAAACAAACAACACAATCCAAAAATGGGCAGAGGACCTAAACAGACCTTTCTCCAAAGAAGATATACAGATTGCCAACAAACACATGAAAGAATGCTCAACATCATTAATCATTAGAGAAATGCAAATCAAAACTACAATGAGATAACATCTCACACTGGTCAGAATGGCCATCAACAAAAAATGTAGAAACAATAAATGCTGGAGAGGGTGTGGAGAAAAGGGAACCCTCTTACACTGCTGGTGGGAATGTGAATTGGTACAGCCACTATGGAGAACAGTATGGAGGTTCCTTAAAAAACTACAAATAGAACTACCATATGACCCAGCAATCCCACTACTGGGCATATACTACAGGGCATATACCCTGAGAAAACCATAATTCAAAAAGAGTCATGTACCAAAATGCTCATTGCAGCTCTATTTACAATAGCCAGGAGATGGAAGCAACCTAAGTGTCCATCATCGGAAGAATGTATAAAGAAGATGTGGCACATATATAAAATGGAATATTACTCAGTCATAAAAAGAAACGAAATTGAGTTATTTGTAGTGAGGTGGATGGACCTAGAGTCTGTCATACAGAGCAAAGTAAGTCAGAAAGAGAAAGACTAATACCGTATGCTGACACATGTAAATGGAATCCAGGGGAAAAAAAAAAATGTTATGAAGAACCTAGGGGTAAGACGGGAATAAAGACACAGACCTACCAAAGCATGGACTTGAGGATATGGGGAGGGGGAAGGGTAAGCTGTGACAAAGTGAGAGAGTGGCATGGACATATACACACTACCAAACATAAAACAGAGAGCTAGTGGGAAGCAGCCGCAAAACACAGGGAGATCAGCTCGGTGCTTTGTGACCACCTAGAGGGGTGGGATAGGGAGGATGAGAGGGAGGGAGACGCAAGAGGGAAGAGATATGGGAACATATGTATATGTATAACTGATTCTCTTTGTTATAAAGCAGAAACTAACACACCATTGTAAAGCAATTATACTACAATAAAGATGTAAAAAAATTAAAAATGAAAAAAATAAATCTTCTTTAAATAAAATACTTGAAAATAGGTAACACACACCTGAACCCACTGATAAATGGTAATTTCATTAAAAAGTGGGCCAACTGGACGACACGGCCTCCTGATGTAATAACACAACAGGAAGAATACAGCACTGCTATGATGTATTCTTGCAATAAATAAACAAAAGCCGAATGTGAATCTAACGAAGCCTATAGATTTAACTATTAGCTTATAGGAAACATGACAGATAACAGAGAAAGCTGAGGATACCACCAGCCATATCTAAAATGTGGAAAATGCTATTTTAAAAAATGACTCAGGGTCTTCCCTGGTGGCGCAGTGGTTGAGAGTCCGCCTGCCGATGCAGGGGACACGGGTTTGTGCCCCGGTCCGGGAAGATCCCACATGCCGCAGAGCGTCTGGGCCCGTGAGCCATGGCCGCTGAGCCTGCGCGTCCGGAGCCTGTGCTCCGCAACGGGAGAGGCCACAACAGTGAAAGGCCCGAGTACCGCAAAAAAAAAAAAAAGAGTAAAAATGACTCAGGTTCATCAACAACTTAAATGCTGGGGGGGGGGCGGGATAGAGGGAGGGGACTGCACAAATGAAAAACGACTTAAAACATACCAACCAAATGAAATGTGCTGACACTACTGAAATCCTGAAGGAATTAAAACAAACATTAAAATACGTTTTTGAAAAAAAAATCTGTAAAAATGGAACACAGATTGAGTACTGTATCATACGCATTTTGTTAGGTATGATAATTATATTCTTTTTGTCTTTTCTATAACGTCTTTTTTAAGTCCTTACCTTTTTTGAGATATGCACTCAAGTATTTTTGAGTGCAGCAATACGTTTTAGAAAATCTTTAAAGTATTATTCCGAAAAGTGGCAGTAGAGAGACTAATGAAACAAGAAGTGTCGAACGTTGAAAACTGAAGAGCAGGATAATGGGGCCATGAGGAGTCATTATACGCATCTCTCCGCTTGTATAAATTTGAAATTTTTAAAATATACAAATTTTTTAAAACACAAAATATGTAATATAAGTTGATTCTAATGTGCTTGTTGGAACCCAAATAGTGTTTACCTGAAAATCAATCCTGTGGGTTGGTTAAAAAGAACTGATGATGGGGGAGCAGTGCCATTTGTATGCCAGGCAAAAAGCAAAGTCCCCAGTGGACCCACAGCCTAAGAATTACAGTCGTGACTGTTTTCCATTCCCTTACTCCGTGTACTTGTCCTTCATCTATCCTCAAGGTTTGTGATCATTCATTTCCTTTCTTTTCTCAAGAAAGGTGAATGCTCAAAGAAATGCTGAAGCTTTTCAAACTCGAATCCTAGATACTTTCTATAGTAAATGTAAAACTCAAAGTTTATCTTAAAAAATAAAATAAAAAACCTCATCAAGTGAACTTCTTTTCAAATCGCTCTGTATATGTATGCCATCATTATAATCCTTTAAGTTCACATGGTTTACACTTAAACGAAAACGTCTTCATTTTAGCCCACAACATAAAGAAAAGATTCAATGAATGTAATGAACAGCCTTCTTCCTTACTGTTTCAGAGCATTTAATTCCAAAAACTCACATCCACAATAGACTCTATTTCAAAACCCAAGTCTATTCCAGGTCTGTTCTGTTGCAATTTATCTATCAACTGATGTTCACTGACTATGTCCCACACTTCCTGGGACATCACTAGATACGTCATAAATGTTCTCCTTTCTCATAAGGTTTGACTTTTGAGATGCATGTTCGGAGTCTGCATTTGCTGTGTGTTAAACATCCAAACAGTCCGCTCTTCCCCCGCCCCGCTACCGAGAGGAGCTCACCTCAAATACTGTTTCAGGGCACTCGTTATTGTCTTCACTTCCCAATCTATAGAATTCTCCAGGTCCACCTCATTGCAGGTTTTCACATCTGGTGAGCAAGCAAGGAAGAAAAAAATAATTCAAACCTTGACCAAATGGCTCATCTTTAAACAGCCAAACCACAAATATTGAATTCTGTGGTTTCCTATAAAAACATTACATATAATTTCTTATCATATTATAAGCCATACTCTTTTATCAGACATTTCTCGCACTTCAGAAAATCTGTAGTGAAGATCAAAGTAAAAGGATAAGGGTTGGGCTGGGAGTAGGGGAGAACTGGACAGAGCATTTAAATATTCACAACTGCAAAGCATGTACAGCTATTATTATTACTACTACTACTCTTATTATAAGGTACTACTCAGTAGCCATGGCTTACAGCATGTGGCATTTTGCAGTGTCTGTATGTTTGAACTTGTTTCAGGTGGCATGATTGCTATCATACTGTGTTATGACAGGGGCAACAGGCAGTACCCTTAATGGCAAAATTCCTATTAGAAGAACAAGAAGTCAGTGGGGGAAAGGGATGGTAAGTCTGGTCCCACATTTCTAAGGTTTATACTCATCATATTATCTTTCTGAAGACTAATACATGATCAACCAAAACAGAAATGACACATAAACTTAAAAAGTCTTTCATGGGTAACCTTTCACATTAATGTTACAATCGATACACTCATCCAAGAAATATTTACTAGAAGCCTCTATGTAACATGTCTGACATTCATTCTAAATTAGTTTTCTTTGTCCTAAAAGTACGTTAATGATGCATTTCTTACAAATGCCCTTTCAAATATCTAGTAAACTCTAAAGAAGATGTAAAACAGGCACTAAAAAAAAGAAGAAGTAGAAGAGTTGAAGGAGAAGGAGGGCAGCACAATTAATTCTGCAAAGGAAAAAGTCAACCCTGGTTGAAATAAAAGGAAAGGATAGTGGGAAGGGCAAGCATTCCGAGTGTGGTGGCTTGTGAGGCTGGGCTACTGCACTTGGCTGTGACCTGGCAGCAGGGAGGAGAGTGCAGCAAGGGACACACACCTGGGCTTCAATCCCTCCTCAGCCTTGACCAGCCTCACCACCCCAACAAGTCAGCTCCAAACCTCTCTGAACTTCAGCTCTTCATGTGCACGACGGAGATAACGTACACGCTCTCGCGGAACTACTGAGAGCATCAAAGCAAATCAGGAATGTATGCAGATTTCCATAAATCATCTGATGAGTGGGTAATTACCACAGCTGAGTCACCAAAAGTATAAGCGTCCAGTGGTGGTACCTACCCATGGGAGGGAGCAGTAAATGGCTTAGGATGAAAGACATCAAACAATCAACAGAAACTGGAGTGAGTTTCTACGCTCCAATCACACAAAGGAGAAAATAAGAGATTTGTGGAAAACACTTACTTCTCCCTCACTCCAGAATGCTGTTTCAACTAAGACCCCCCCCAGAAAACTAGTCGTTTCAGGTATTTTTTCCTCCCTTACACTGTATTTGTCTATATACAGAAGGAAACTTGTTAGTATACCCTTTTCAAACTAAAGTTCAAAAAGAAAATCCTGTCCAAATGGGACCACCATGTTAAGTCATGCATGCCACTTAAAAAGTTTGAGGCTTTGGCATGGGAAAGGATGGGTGACAATGCAATGTTATTTCTCAAACTTTTTGAAAAGAAAGTAAAAGAGGAAGTGATGGTTATTTCACAGCCATAACACCAGATACATGAAGTCGATTACTCAAAAGTCTGGAAACTTTTCAAAGCACTTCAACAGCTCTTGATTACAGCAGCTGACAGCAATATGCAATAAACTACAACAATGGCTATTGACACTGATTACATTTTGATCGGTTCCTACAATTCAGAACTCATTTGTTACTGAGTTTGTCAGACAAGCCACAGATACATTCAAGAAATCAAATTAAGCACCCTGATTAAAGGTGCAATCCTTTATAACTAGGACTAAATAATTCTGTTCTAAAGGCTTTGCCAACCAATTACTGCAGTAACTGAATATTCTCTCTGTCATTAAGTCAATTATTTAAATCTCATACAAGTCAGATAACATTTTCAATCAACTTGCTACCAGCAAATCACCATTTTAAAATCCAGGAGGCTTCTAAAGGAAATCTTTTATTTTCAGCTTTTGACCAAATGATCATTCTATATTTTGAGAACCATAGTCTTTATATGAAAAACTAAGCCATCCTTTGAATTCATGGAATAAAAAGAAGCTGTCACATGAGAAGCCAATGACTACGTAATGTCTATTGTATTAATCCTCTATTAAATTTTCACTGTTTTCAAATAACTCAATCATCCCTAGCAGCTCTTAACAATCCGTGGATGCACTGGGACTAGGTAAATTTGTTAATAACTTATTTGGGATTCAAACTTAAAAATGCATTTAGAGTGTTCAATCAGAATATATGTTCTACCATAAATAAGGTAGAAATTCTGTTTCCTTTCTGGCCAAGGAACACTACACCTCGTGGATTAGTTTAAAACCTAAACTAATGAACAGAGATACAAATAGTTGACTTTTTATTTCGGTAAATGCTTCATAATTCTATAACCAGTGGTCATTTTTTTGAAACTGGAAACTTTCAGCCCAGCCCAACGTGCTGGCACCCTACTCGACACTGACTTGGGTCCCAGTCTAAAGTACTTGAAGACGCCCAGTGATTGAATGAGTTTGGAGAATATTCTTTATAATCCAAAATCAGAATCTTTTTCAGCTACATTAGTTTACTTTTTCCCTCAATCTTTGTGAAAAGTCCTACAAACAAAGTAAACATGGTAATATGTTTATAGTAAAACTCCCCTAAATTAGTCTGATTTCTGGCTTTCTATGGTTCTCTGTCTTAAAAATAAATAAAATCATCCAGCTGTTTTTACAAATTAAATTTAGAAACAAACAGAAAATTCACCAGCACACACAAGCTACCACCACATTTTCCCAGCACCTTCCCTTCCCAGCTCTGATGCTTTCATTCCAAAGAAGGAGAAGAAGGAAGAACACAGGACAATTCTAACTCAGCAGAGTTCCAACCTACCAATTGCGATAATTCATCTGTTACATTTTCACCCCACTTACTAAAACACCGTGACTCACCCAAAGACACCTCATCTGCTATTTCTCCCTGCCTTCCCCAATTGCTTCAGGTTTCTAATAAAAAAAAAAAAAAAAAAAAAAATTCTACCAGACTATGTGTGCCCTCTGTTAGAGCAAAAAAAAAAAAAAAGAAGGAAAAGAAAAACACCTGTAAAGGGAAGGAATGTAATTGCTCACTGGGGCATGTTCTTGTGGAACCTTAAGAAACTTGGTCCAAGGGAAAGCTAGGAGGCTGTTGGAAAATCCAGCAGACCGCTACTTTCTGCCCCCAGGGATGAAAGCTGACCAAGAAGGCAAACAACTCTTATCACCAGGGGAGGAGGGCAGCTGCCCCCTCCTTTACCTGACCTGGAGGAGTACAAATGGTGGTCAGCTGCCATTAGTACTGCATGTGTGGCAGAGAGGAGAGAAGAAAGGGGCAGGGGAGGAAAGGGGAAGGAGAAAAAGGAATGGGGGAGGGGAAGAAGAAGAACAGGAAGGGGAAGGAGAAGAAGAACAGAGAGAAATATTTTTCTCTATTGTAATTTTAAACATGAAGGTCATGAAAACACACCCAGTAGAGACACAAGTGAAGAAAACATGCAAGATATTAAGCATGCATTCTTCTTTTAGAAATCACCACAAACTTTTACACAGGAGTATTTAAAGAACGCTGAAAATATCTGCCATTTTATTTTATGTAAAAATGGCAATAAAGGAAAAATAATAGCAAAGTAAATTATTAGCTCTCAAGAACTAAAGAGAACCAAAGTGAACAGAAGTTCCTGTCAAAAAATATAAAACGACTTGGAACTTTATCTCAGATTTTTAAAAAGTTAGGTTACTTTTCATTTCTGCAAAGAAAAACGCATTCCAAACAAAAAGTACTTTGAAAAAATTCAAATTTGAAATAAATGTTACCTGGAGGAATCGAAATTTTAAAAAATAACTGCCTAAAAATGTTAAAACTTGGTAAATCTGGGGAAGGGGTATTATGGGAGTCTATTGTACTATTTACTTGCAATTTTTCTGCAGGCTAGAGATTATTTCAAAATAAAAAATTTTGGTTTTTAAAAGTAAATAAATAATTTTTTAAAAATAACTCCTAGTACCACAAATGGGCAAAATTATCAGAATTAATTGTCTACTGGAGGGAAAAAAAATAGATTGGTACAAAAGAGCAAAATTAAAAGTCTGGCAGACTCACCCAATTTTTTTCTCTTAAACATATATAACTTTGAAACAATGTAGAGAGGTTGGGAAATGTAGAAAATGAATATCTACAGGACAGTGTGTACACAACTCTTCAGAAACTCAAATTCTTTTTTTGGAAGAAGTATAAGTTAGTTCAATTTGAACACTTGCTGAATCAGGAAGAAAGGAAAGAAACATCTTAAGGTAATCTTAAATTCATTAGGAAATAGTGAATAAACCTCTTTCGTTAAGAGCTGGAGTTTGAGTTGGTAACATAAAGTAACAAGAAAATGATATTAATGCTAATAAAAATCCAAAGTTTGTGACTGACCATCTCAAATTCATACCAGGAATTATTCAGAGGTGAAGTGAAATTAATTTATCCTGTGCCGTTCCCTTAAATGCATTACTTAATAAGAAAACAGTAAGTCAGTATCTTTCTCTTGTGTCAATTCTCTAATTTCCTCTGACTGCAGAATGATATTACTGAAAACACAGCAAAAAGAATTTTTGCCAGCAGCTTAAATGAGGTTGTGTCATGCTTGTGTCCTGGACTTCTCTACGCTGAGCCTCACGGAAAGTGAAAACAGTTTTCCAGGTCATGAATTTTTGAGGGTTTAGATATTTTAAGCACCTTGCAAGGTCAGAACTGTCTTGGGACATTTCCCATGAGCAGAGGAAAGTACCACCCAAGTCCAGGGATGCGGATGATCATATGGTTTTTATAAGTTTAAGAACAAATTTGGAGACAGCTTAACACCTCAGGGTGACCACAGGGACACCTGCTTGTTTGAGCTGCCCTTGAACATGAATGAGAAGATAATAAAATAAAGCTCGGGTCCTTGTAACCGATTCACTGCCAAGTGTGCCTTTCAGCCAAATCTCCCTTTCTGATACCAACAGTCTTCCAGTTCTAATCACCATAACACCATCTTGGAAATGAGAGAAGTGTTTCTAATTTTAAAATTAACTAAAAGCAGATGCTGTCGTCCCATTAAACCCTGCCAGCTGCTACTGAACCACTGGCAACCTGAGTCTATTTCATTTGGAGCCCACTAATGGTAAAAAGGAAAATCTGACTGCCAGAATTGCATACCCAAGTTAAACCAGAGAGGCAGAAAATGAAAACAACTCGTGAAAGCAAATGTATTCTAATAAGGCTCTCCAAGTCATGACGAGGCATTTTTCCTGTGCTTAATAAGCTCAGAAAAGAGTTGTTGCTTATTAAATCCTGAATTCAAACGCAGCCAAACAAGCAACGCTCTCCATAACATCCCGGCTGATTTCATTCAGCTCGGTTGATGCTTGCTCAAAGTAAGTCTTTGCGACAATGCTTTAAGATGCAGACGGGTTTAAATGCATTGACAGAATACCTGAGGGCACTGTTAATATTGATTAATTAAAGTGAGATATCAAATAAATTAATATTTAGCAAGGTCATAATGACAGATCGGTTTGACACACAGGCCCTCAAGCCTGATGAGTTATCTTCACCCCCCAGGAGGCAGCCTGCTTTGGGGTCATGGGGGGCGGAGGAGCAGGGCCTCTTACAGGTGGCACTGAGCTGACAGCAGAGTGTAATGTAAAAGCGCTTTGTCATTCACATAACGTCTGGGGTAATGAAATGAATTCACTTTCTGGCTTCCTCTTGTCTGCGATGCCAAAGAACACTGTGTTATCAGCACAGATGGAGCAGGCATGGTTCTGGAGAACAGCCTGGTGCAAACTACAAACAAGCCACTGTGCATACCAATGAATCCCTGAGAATCAGACCCTTGCTGTTGAGTGACAGTTGTGGAAGCTCCAGAAAAATGAGCGAGTCCCAGTGGTCTTGTGCAACCAAATGTACTGTCAAGACTTTGGACGGGCAATTTGGAAGCCATGCAAATCACAGAGGCCTGGCTGCTACTCCCCTGGGAGAAGCAAGCAGTAGAAGACGTTCACCCATGAGCTGCCTTCTTTTCCTCCTCCATTTCTTAGTATGGGGGACCTGAGCAAACACTAACCGACTTCTCTGAGCCAACCGTCTCTGCTCAGGAGAAAAGGACTCCAAGACAGCAGACGAAAAGAATGGATTCCCAAGTTACGTTACTATGAAACACTGAGTTGCAAAGACAACGAACATAAACAAACAATGCATGGAAAATGATTAGAAAAGAGGCATACCCATCAACATACTGAGAAGTCTCTGGACCTTTGAACTCACCCCCACAACTCTGTACAATCCTTGGTCGTTTATACCTATTTGGAAGAGACGAAATGTTAGCAAATACAAGACAGTCAAGTCTGAAAAGCTGTCAACAAACAGTGGCACTCAGAATCCTTGCTAACTCACATTAGCAGCATTCCTGTTGCCTATAAAAACAACGTTTGACAAAAGTGAGTGTTTACCAACTTGCCTTAGCAGCTTGGTATTCATGACTTATGGTTGGAAGTTGATCTCCTGAAACACTGTTGCAGGTGGCCAAAATGTAAGGAGCCAGTGGTTATGAAAAAAAGTTGATTAAGTAGTACTCACACATACCAATGCAATTTGCAAAGATGCATGGCACCTTTCATGTTTCTTATATTTACTTATTCTTGAGATTTGTCTTGAAAACTGTTAGCCTTTTAAAAATAATATGGTGCTGATCAGGACACAGGAAGAAACCGTTGTGTGGATGATTCTTGAAGACCATGGAAATCACTCACTCAAAAGTAAAGCAAAACTTGTTTTGTTTGGGTTTTTTTTAAGAGCCATTACATGCACTGTCCAGTAAGAAGCACTAGGACTCCAAAGGAGGATCAGAGGCTGTTTCACTGGGCTGCCTTTTATTTCGCTCTCCTTACTCAGTTTCAAGCTTCTGAAATGTCCTATTCGTCTGTTATTTGCTGAATCGTGTCCCCCAAAATTCACATGTTGAAGTCCTAACCCTCAGTATCTTCAGAATGTGACTGTTTCCGGAACTAAGGTCTTTAAAAGAAGGGGTTAAGTTAAAACAAGGTCATGAGGGTGGGCCCTAATCCAATATGACTGGTATCCTTATAAGCAGAGATCAGGCCACAGATGCAAACCGAAGGAAGACAGTGTGAAAACACAGGGAGAAGATGGCCATCCACAAGCCGTGGAGAGGGGCCCTCAGAAGAAACCAGCCCTGCGGACACCCTGTTTCAGATCTCTAGCCCCGAGAACTCTGCAAAAATAAACTTCTGTTGCTTAAGCCACCCAGTCTGTGGTACTTGATTATGGCAGCCCCAGCAAAACAGACATACCTTCTCTCTCGATTGTCTCTAGAGAGCTCAAAGGACCAGAAGAGGAAAGGCTGGCCCTTCAGCCTACACAAGACTATTAAGAAGGATCAAGAATCAAAGTAGCAGAGAGGCACCTTCATGATGGGAAACACTGACTCCAAGAGCAGAGAAAGATGCAGGTCAGCCCTGCCAGGAGTTGGGGAAAAAAAGAAACTGTCAAGAAACACAAAAATCAGAGCTTGAGCCTGCTGGAGGAGAAAACACCAGCCACAGCCCACTCCTTCTGTCTCCTACAGGCTAGAAGACCATGTCCAGAGAATTTTAAATACCAGAGGATTTTTGTCAATACTACTCTATTTAAGAAACCTAAAATAGTGGCCTCAAAGCCAGAAGCCAAAAGAGCAAGTCATATTCTGCAAACAAACGTGCCCTCTGAGAAGTGCCCGCCATACAAAGAGAAATGAAATAAGAATGTTACTTCAGCAATAATCATCACTCTGTGCTGGTAATTACTATCAGATAATAGATCAAGTTCAAATTCATCAACTCGAGAGAAGGAGAGTTCACTGCTAATGCGTAATGAAAGGTACAAGGGGGAACTAATGCTACTCAACACAGTTTTTCCTTTTTTAACATGAAATTTAAATAAACCTCCTATAAAAGCAGCTTGGAAACGGCACATAGAATACATACACTCAAGTCATGTAGGATTTACTGTTTCTTGTTACATTGTCCTTAAAAGCTCTGGACTAGGGACTTGGGACAAATTTTACATCTATGAACACACACATGACATACAAAAGACATCATATAAACAGATTTGAAGAATATAAACCAATCAATACGCCAAGTCATACGATTCGTATATCCTCTCCAACTTCTCTTCCAAATTTCCTCTATCAGCCAAAGGGATCAGCGTTTCTCATCACCAACTATTAGAATTTTGAAAATCTTCTTTGACTTCCTGTCACTTTCCAAATGCAGCAGATCGCAATCTCTGCAATTTCTTCACACTCTGGACTAATCTCTGCTTCTTCAGCACGACCTCGAACTTGATGCCTGCATGTTGAGCATCCCTACAGGGACATACACCCAACCATAATCCATTCTGAACACCATCGTTTTTTCTACTTTCTATTTTTCAAGCCACTTTGATTACCTTTAGGTCTCTCCCATCCCCATTTAAAAGTTAAAGTCATCAGATCCAATCCGAATTCCTCAGCTGAAGAAGCATGTAAGGAAGGCACAGACACATAACTCCCCATAAGGGGTCCCACCTCACCTGCCCACACTTATTGCAGAGTATTTGTCTTCAATCAGAGCAGACCGCTGACTATCAAATTCATCCCCTCCTCAGGCACAAGTCTCCTCTGACGGGGAAGTTCTTCCCCTTCTCTTCATTAATAACTCATCTGCCAAATATGTATTCACCAAACACATGGCAGGTGTGATTCTAGTTGCCCAAGAGTCGACAGTGAGCAAGGTGAAGTCCCTTTAAATCAGAAAAAAATCCCACCTTTTCTGTCACCACCCACAGTGATATTTCCTTTTATTAAAATTTTTATCTGTTTTGAACTTATATATTCTTTTCTCACCATTTTTTCTACTGAAGCGTAGTTAATTTACAATGTTTTATTAGTTTCAACTGTACGGCAAAGTGATTCAGCTATACATATCTGTGTGAGTATATATGTGTCTATATCTATTCTTTTTCAGATTCTTTTCCGTTATAGGTTATTACAAGATATTGACAATAGTTCGCTGTGCTCCACGGTAGGTCCTTGTTGTTTACCTAATTTATATACAGCAGTGTGTATCTGTTAATCCCAGACTCCTAATGTCTCTCCCCCACCACCGCCACTATCTCCTTTGGTAAACCTAAGTTTGTTTCTATGTCTATGAGTCTGTTTCTGTTTTTGTAAATAACTTCATTTGTATCATATTTTAGATTCCACATATAAGTGATATTGTATGATACTTGTCTTTGTCTGACTTGCTTCAATTAGTATGATAATCTCTAGGTCTATCCATGTTGCTGTAAATGGCGTTATTTCATTCTTTTTTATGTCTGAGTAATAGTCCATTGTATATATATATGTGTGTATATATATATATATATATATATATACACACTACATCTTTATCTATTCATCTGTCGATGACATTTAGATTGCTTCCATGTCTTGGCTACTATAAACAGTGCTGCTGTGAACCTTGGGGTGCAGGCATCTTTTTGAATTAGAGTCTTTGTCTTTTCCAGATATATGCCTGGGAGTGGGACTGCAGGATCATATGGTAGCTCTATTTTTCGTTTTTTAAGGAAACTCCATCCTGTTCTCCATAGTGGGTGTACCAATTTACATTCCCACCAACAGTGTAGGAGGGTTCCTTTTTCTCCACACCCTCTGATATTCCCTTTTTCTGAATGTGACTCGTAATTATTTTCTTTTAACACCTGATCACATTTTAAAACAAGTCCACATTCTGCTATTCACAGTTGCCAAAATCAAAATTCTGAATGCCTGACCTGACATCAGGTTATTTAGGTCTGTATTTTTCCCCACTCAGCATGAATATTCATATGTCACTATGTTAAAAATAGTTTCCACACCAAACCTATCTGAAGATGTTAAATATGGGACAGTATATGTCCCATATTGCCTTTGCTTAAACACGTCCACCTCAGAATTTTCAGATTAAGAATCGTGGACTCTGGGACTTCCCTGGTGGTCCAGTGGTAAAGAATCCACCTTCCAGTGCAGGAGATGTGGGTTCGATCCCTGGTCAGGGAACTAAGATCCCACACACCGCCCGACAGCTAACTAAGCTCACGCACCACAACTACTGAGCTTGCGTGCCTCAACAAGAGAGCCCGCGTGACACAACCAAGACTCGACGCAGCCAAAAAAATTAAAAATAAATAAATTGTTAAAGAAAAAAAAGAATTGTGGACCTGTGTTCTTCCTTTTCTCCCCAAATACATAGAGATATTACCTGGAAAGATATTAGGTTAACTTTGATTTGGGCTTTTTTCGTTTATTTTTAATAGCTTTCACAGTGCTTTGCATAGAATAGTTGAGTATAGAATAATAGGTATAGCTAGGTTGATTTGACTTGAAATTATTTTAGAACTACAGATACAGATTGAACTTGGCCCAAACCAGACATTACACTTAAGAACTAAAAACTTTAACATCCAAGGTATTAATAAACAAAACGAAAAGACAACCCTCAGAATGGGAGAAAATATTTGCAAATGAAGCAAGTGACAGGGATTAATCTCCAAAATATACAAATAGCTCATGAAGCTCAATAACAGAAAAACAAACAACCCAATCAAAAAATGGGCAGAAGATCTAAATAAACATTTCTCCAAAGAAGACATACAGATGGCTAAAAGCACATGAGAAGATGCTCAACATCACTAATTATTAGAAAAATGCAAATCAAAACTACAGTGAGGTATCACCTCACACCAATCAGAATGGCCAACATCAAAAAAATCTACAAACGATAAATTCTGGAGAGGGTGTGGAGAAGACGGAACTCTCCTACACTGTTGGTGGGAATGTAAACTGGTACAGCCACTATGGAGAACAGTATGGAGGCTCCTTAAAAATCTAAAAATAGAGCTACCATATGATCCAGCAATCCCAATCCTGGGCATATATCCGGAGAAAACCATAATTTGAAAAGATACATGCACCCCAATGTGCAATGCAGCACTATTTACAATAGTCAGGACACGGAAGCAACCTCAATGTCCACTGACAGATGAATGGATAAAGATGTAGTAATATGTACAATGGAATATTACTCAGCCATAAAAAAGAATGAAATAAGGCCATTTGCAGCAACATGGATGGACCTAGAGACTGTCATAATGAGTGAAGTAAGTCAAACAGAGAAAGGTAACTACCATATGATATCACTTATATGTGGAATCTAAAAAAAAAGGGTACAAATGAACTTATCTACAAAACAGAAACAGAGCTACAGATGTAGAAAACAAACTGGTTACCAGTGGGTAAGGTGGAGGGGAAGGGGATAAATTGGAAGATTGGGATTGACATATACACACTATTACATATAAAATAGATAACTAATAAGGACCTACTGTAGAGCACATGGAGCTCTACTCAATACTCTGTAATGGCCTATATGGGAAAAGAATCTAAAAAAGAGTGGCTAAATTTATAACTGAATCACTTTGCTGTACACCTGAAACTAACATAGCATTATAAATCTACCGTACTCCCATAAAATATTTTTTTTTTAATCCAAGGTATTAAAACTTTTTCGGCACACCAAAGCTTACTGACAGGTATCATTACACCACAATACTTTCTACCTTTTAACAAAAATCTATAATTGGGTCAAAGTGTTTATAGGCTCAAGGATTTTTTTTTCTTTTAATTTATAAGATTGGTTCTGATCGGTAGTAAAGGCAAGGTAAGTGCTCTCAAGTTCACTGACAAGCAGCTGATGACAGCTGTCCCTGGGCAAAGCGGCCAAGGTGAAATCAAATGTGCCTTCCTTCCCACCACCTGCCTCCTCCAATCTCACACAGTGCTGTCACTAAGCACTGCCCACATCTTCCTTGAGGAGAGGGGCGAGAAGTAGAAATGAGTTTCATCATCATCTCGGCCTCACTGATTCCTTCTCTAAACCCAAATGATGCTACCAGACCCAGAGGGTCCGTTCAGCTCCAGAAAACAGCTGCCTGGAACTCAGGAACCCCAGTGGGCAACCAGAGGTCCTTGTAGGTGGGCTGGAGAATCAAAAGAGAAAAGAAGATACTTTGAGACAAAAAAAAAAAAAAATTACAAGCAAAAGGAAAAAAAAAGTTTTAGAGGGTTGATAAATTCCATTAAACAACAGAGGTGGAGGTAAAGGCTGGAGGGACTCAACTGACAAGTCAATGAAGTAAGAAGAAAACACAGTGCCATTTGGAGTTAAGGAAGCAGAAGAGAGAAGACAGGTAATTAAAACTCGCACACAGGAAAGGCAAACAGGGAGAAGAAGAATATCAAATGGAAGGAAGGAGAAGTTGGAAAGAAGTGAGAAGATAACAGGCTAGAAATTATATCACACTTAGTTTCCTGTTAATTTCATAAAAAGTACTGAGGACTTACTATATTTTAGGCACTGAGTTACAATAAAGTGAACACATAGGGTAAAATTAAAAAGAGAATTAAAAATGAAAACAGAGAACAACTTGGGACTAACCCAGCCAGAAAGTCTTTTGTTTAGGAAAGAACATTTTTGGCTTCAGGAGCAGATTCTGTGCCTGAGAGCCCATGGTATACATTTAACAAAGAAACTGAATAAGCTAATAAATAAACTGAATCAGTAATTGATAAGTTGATGATTGGTTAGTAAAGAGATGTGGAAAGAAAATGAAAAGACAAAAAGGATTATTTATAACTACAAAAAATAATACAACATTGTAAATCAACTATACTCCAATATGAAATTTTTAAAAAATGTTTTAAAAAGAAAAAATATAGATATAACAGTATAAAAAAGTAAGGCTCAAACTGGAACATCAACACTTTTGATGGTAACAGGCACAAGATTATTGCAAAAAGCTTTCCAGGTGTGTGATTCTACAGAATAAATTATCAGATTCCACGGGTCTATAAACTAACATTCATTCAGTTCTCATCTAGTAACCAGCAAAGTGCTTGGTGTGAACTGAGATATTTGAGCAATATCTGCAGAGGAAGTGAAACGTTTATTTGCATTTGTGCACGTTGACAACAGGGGTGAAAGGTCATTAATGTTCACGTTCACATTCACATCAAAAGTCTGCAATGTGTCATTATTAATGAGGCATATACAAACATGGACATGCATACGTACAAATAAAGGTTTACACATCTCACCGGCACTGCAAAGACAAACTCTCCTGTTGGCTATGTAATGAACAAATACAAATATTCATGCATGTATGTGTGTGTATAATAATTTTAAATATGTTTGATAATTATATCTTATATATCTTGAAAGATTCTTGAAAATAAAAGGGAAACAGTATCATATGTAAAATGATTAGGAAAAATTTGTGAGGAAATACCTAGCAACAAATCTTAAGAATGCTATGCTAGGGCTTCCCTGGTGGTGCAGTGGTTGAGAGTCCGCCTGCTGATGCAGGGGACACGTGTTCGTGCCCTGGTCCAGGAAGATCCCACATGCCGCGTTGTGGCTGGGCCCATGAGCCATGGCCGCTGAGCCTGCGCTCCACAATGGGAGAGGCCACAACAGTGAGAGGCCCGCGTACCGCAAAAAAAAAAAAAAAAAAAAAAAGAATGCTATGCTATATCGCTAATTATTAGAGAAATGCAAAACAACACACAATGAGGCATCACCTCACACCAGTCAGAATGGCCATCATCCACAAGTCTACAAATAAGAAATGCTGAAGAGGGTGTAGAGAACAAGGAACCCTCCAACACTATTGATGGGAATGTAAATTGGTGCACCCACTATGGAGAACAGTATGGAGGTTTCTCAAAAAACTAGAGTTGCGTATGATCCAGCAATCCCACTCTTGGGTATATATTGGAGAAAACTCTAATTCGAAAAGATATATGCATCCCAATGTTCACGGCAGCACTATTTACAATAGCCAAGACATGGAAGCAGCCTAAATGTCCATCAACAGATGAATGGACAAAGAAGATGTATTATACACACATATACACACACAATGGAATATTACTCAGACATAAAAAGGAATGAAAGAATGCCATTTGCAGCAACATGGATGGACCCAGAGATTATCATACTAAGTGAAGTCAGAGAAAGACAAATATCATATGATATTGCTTATATGTGGAATCTTTAAAAATGATTCAAATTAACTTATTTACAAAACAGAAACAGACTCAGAAACATGGAAAATAAACTTTAGGTTACCAAACGAGAAAGTGAGGGGGGAGGGATAAATTAGGAGTTTGAGATTAACATATACACACTACAATATATAAAATAGATAGTCAACAAGGACCTACTGTATAGCACAGGGAACTATATTCAATATCTTGTAATAACCTATAATGGAAAAGAATCTGAAAAAGATATATATAGATAGATAGATAGATATATAACTGACTCACTTTGCTGTACACCTGCAACTAACACAACATTGTAAATCAACTATACTTCAATTTTTTTAAAAGTGAAAGAGATACTACAAAAGTCATTCAAAGAAAAGCAACAAAGAGACTCATGAATATCGTTTCAGGTCATAGGTGAATTACAAAAACTTGGTAATGCGTTCCTTCCATACATTTATAACTAACCCTCAATAAGCACTATGCTTATATGTCTGTGTAAGTATAGTAAACACTTTCCAGTCCACCCACTACACTGAGATCCATAAAAATAAACAGGTTCATACACAAAGACACCCTTCCAAGATACAGGGTGATCCATAATATTTTAAGGTTCTGTCAAAAACACGTTTATATTAAATTAGTTTTAAATATAAGCACATAGAACCAAGAATGATTCACTCTCCCATCAAAGGGACCTACCATTCAACATCATAAATTTAAGATGCTCTATATATAAGACTGCAGAATTCTAAAGATTTAGAAGAAGAATGCATTATTTTTAACACTTACAATGTATTAAATACTGCAAAAAGCAGTGTAAGAGACCATTTCTAAGCACTGGGACAGTTAGAAGGTTACCTATAGCTTTACAAAGACGAGAAGCTCAAAACGATACTGAGTAACATTTTAACCTTTCTAGATCTTGGTTCCCTCATTTAAAAAAAAAAAAAAAACAACAAACAAAAACAAAACATATCCTGGAAATAGAAATTTGTTAAGGTTATAAGATACAAACTATTACAAATTAAGCTTATGGGGATTCTGGAAGCTTCCAGCTCTCCCCTCTCCCAGTTGTTACTGGCAAGTTACTCAACCTGTCTCAAACTTCTTTATCTGAAAAATGAGGTTAATGATGGAATGGGGTTGTTGTGAAAATTAAAGGAGATAATGTTTATAAAGCATCTGCATGAGCCTTATATAACAAGCACTCATGAAACTCTTTTTAACTGTAACTTAAAATCAAGATTAATATCAAAACACCTTGGCAAAATACATATAAAAGTCACCCTAACCAAGGCATGTAGTCTACAGCCCACTGTGATAAAATAAAGCTTATGTTGGGAAGACAGTCAAAGTGTATTTAATATGAATGACTCATGGAAAATATAAAATTCCTGTTCACCAATAACGTTTGGAATTTCTCCCCTGGATGATAATTATTTGGGCGGCAGATAGAAAAGCATTACAGACAGCTACAATCTGCCAGGAACTGATCTGCGTTATCCTTTCCTATGAAGTCTTGCTTCCACTTTCATGTCGGCTTTCCCCTACTCTTTTCATAAAAATCCATTTCTGGGCTAGGATCAAGAGCCTCCCTACCAGCAGGCACCTAGAGGAGAGGTCTCATGATTTCATTCACGTGTTCTTTTCACACCCAGACCAACCCAAGGCTGAGCTCAGAAACCTGCCAGCTTGGCACTCCCGAGGCTGGCCGTCACGTGCATGTCCATTCCAGCAGGAGTGAGAAATACCCAAAAACAGGACAAGGCAAATATCCCATTCCAGGTCCAAGCCAATTTCTTTGGAAGTACTGATAATTTCTGGACTCTTCAGACACATCTAGGCCTGACTCTAAGTCTCATCCTCTCAAATCCAAGTCTCAAATATAAAGAGTGTTTGGTTTACCAAGGGCTA
The DNA here is from genome assembly GCF_008692025.1 of Phocoena sinus. Classification (NCBI taxonomy): domain Eukaryota; kingdom Metazoa; phylum Chordata; class Mammalia; order Artiodactyla; family Phocoenidae; genus Phocoena; species Phocoena sinus. Next base: position 112,553,827 of record NC_045767.1, read on the forward strand.
CCTTTGTATTAGGGTCCAAATGGACTATAGTATATTCCCAGTACTCCGTGTGGCTGGCCTCATCTCCCGTTTCCAGGCAGCACAAGGGAAAGCATTTTTGCTTCAGCCCAGACAACCCCTAGGCTTGCTGTTATTCCTTGTACAACCACCAAGCCAGCAGGCAGGATGCCTAGAGAGGGGCAGGAGGAAGCTGCAAAATAACAGGGAGTTTCCTCTCTCACTAGAAACACTCGGGGTCCCAAACTCTCCCCAGGTGCCTGATGTCTAGCTGTCCCAGGTCTAAGAGGTCTAGCTCTGACTCATTCAATGTGCCCTTCCATCTTTCCTCACAGCGTGAACCTCGGGGAAAGAAGCATCTCACAGCCTCTGGACCTTCCGGCATCCCTATCACCACTAAGTTGCTTGGTCACCCAACTCTTCGTCTCATTTTACTTCTATCGCCACAGAGTAATTCTAAGAATCGAAGACCGGCATTCAAATCCCAGCTCTGCCACTTTCAACTTGTCTCTTGAGCCTAATATATGCACCTACGCCTAACCAAGAAGATATATCTGCTCAACTACCTACTGAGTTTTGTAGAGATTGGGTGAACTAGAGTACACAAGATACTCGGAAAAGGTAAACTGCCGTTTATTTGAATTTTAAACACTGTCAGATGCAGGTCCCACACCGACATTAGGTCTGCCACTGAGAGACTTTCCAGGGAGTTGCAGAGATTCTCAGCAAAGGGGACACATCTTCCTTGGGTTGATGGTACACCCTCAGAGGTCCATGATGGAGCTGGTCTGGAAAGAGGGCAGGTGTAACTTCAGAATGGCTTCATCCCAGATCGAGATGAGCACTTCAGAGAGTGATACTCAAATCTTCCCTCCCCACTTCCCTTTCCTATTGTCTACAGTTTCAAACCTCCTCTGTTCCTTAAACATTTGTCTTCTGAAAAGATGCTCAACGTCACTAATTATTAGAGAAATGCAAGTCAAAACTACAATAAGGTATCACCTCACACCAGTCAGAATGGCCATCATCAAAAAGCCTACAAACAATAAATGCTGGAGAGGGCGTGGAGAAAAGGGAATCCTACACTGTGAGTGGGAATGTAAATGGAAAACATTATGGAGGTTTCTTAAAAAACTAAAAATGGAGCTACCAAATGATCCAGCAATCCCATTCTTGGGCATATATCCAGAGAAAACGATAATCCAAAAGGATACATGCACCCCAGTGTTCACTGCACCACTGTTTAAATAGCCAAGACATGGAAGCAACGTAAATGTCCATCAACAGATGAGTGGATAAAGAAGATGTGATACAGGGACTTCCCTAGCAGTCCAGTGGTTAAGACTCTGAACTCCCAATGCAGGGGGCACGGGTTCAATCCCTGATCGGGGAACTAAGGATCCCACATGCCACACAGTGTGGCCAAAAAATTAAAAAAAAAAAAAGAAGTGGTACATATATACAATAGAGTATTACGCAGACATAAAAAAGAATGAAATAATGGCATTTGCAGCAACACGGATGGACCTAGAGATTATTATACTAAGTGAAGTAGGTCTCACAGAGAAAGGCAAATATCATATGATATTACTCATATGTGGAATGTGATTTTTTAAAAAAGATACAAATGAACTTATTTACAAAACAGAAACAGACTTACAGTTATCGAAAACAAACTCATAGCTACTGAAGGGGAAACGGGGTTGGGGAGGGGGATAAATCACGAGCTTGGGATGAACACACACACTACTTTATCTAAGACAGATAACCAACAAGGACCTACTGTATAGCACCGAGAGCCCTACTCAATATTCTGTAATAACCTATATGAGAAAAGAATCTAAGAAAAGATTGAATAGGGCTTCCCTGGTGGCGCAGTGGTTGACAGTCCACCTGCCGATGCAGGGGACACGGGTTCGTGCCCCGGTCCGGGAAGATCCCACATGCCACAGAGCAGCTGGGCCCGTGAGCCATGGCTGCTGAGCCTACGCGTCCGGAGCCTGTGCTCCGCAACGGGAGAGGCCACAACAGTGAGAGGCCCGCATACAGCAAAACAAACAAACAAACAAAAAGAATGAATATATGTATAACTGAATCGCTTTGCTGTACACCTGAAACTAACACAACACTGTAAATCAACTATACTCCAATAAAATTAAAACATTTAAAAAAATGTGTCTTCTATTTTTTCATTAATCTCCGTCTTCAGAAGATCAGCCTAGAGAATCTCCATGTCCTCATGTTCATTGTGGTTCAGAGCACCAGCTTTAAAAAAAAGTCGGTCTTGGATGTGAGCTGTAGTCTGCCATTTCCTAGCCCTGAGACTCACACAAGTCAAATGATGACCCTTCACTTCAGCTGAGCGTGTAAAATGGAGAAATACCACTGTCTTACAGGGTTCTTGTAAAAATGACACGTAAGTACAACCTCGTTATTCTCTAGTTTCATGACTTCTTGACTTCTATTGGTTGTTTCTTGGTCCTCCTCATACCTGAATTATCTAGAGCGTTGACACTGTTGATCCTGCTTCAAATCTCCCCTTGTGGATTCCCTTACACCACACTCTCTCGATTCTCCTCCTACCCCTTTGACCGTTGTATGTCTCCTTCACTCTTCTTCTTCCTCTCATTCTCTAAATGCAAAGATCCCCAAAGATTCTGCCCTTTGCCCCACTATCTTCTTACCTCACCACCCACCTGAAGGATTTTCCAGCTATCCAAACTTTGCCTCACTAAAAATGATGCCCATACCTCTCTGGCAGCCTTCATTGCGTTTCTGACAGAAATGTCACAGGTACCTGGAATCTGGGATATCCAAAACCAGTCCGTATTCCCCCGAACCTACTGTTCCTCTTGCATTCTCTGTCTTGGCTAAAGATGTCTTCAGCTACCAGGGTTGGAAACCTCAGAGTCAGTTTTTCCTTTTCCCTTTCGTTTACCTCCTACACCCAACAGGCCACCAGATTCTATTTTTCTGCCAAGGGTCTCTTCCTCTGCATCCTTTCTTTCCATTGCCAATGGCAAGTTTAAACCTCCGTGATTTCTCACCTGGATTATTTCTAAAACCCAACCAGTCATCTTTCCTTCTATGCCCCTCCCCTCATCAACTCTCCTTCCTGTCAAAGTTCTGAACACATCCCTGCTCAGATCTGTCATTGTCTCACCAGTGCCTACAGAATTGAGGCAAATACGCAGCCCAGCACCTGGGATCTGCCACACTCCGGCCTCAATTGCTCACAGAGCATCTTCTCACGTCATCTCCACCCACTCACTTCCGCCAGCAACACCCCAGGGTGGGTGAACACCATCTGCGCCAGCATCTCCCTCTGAAGCAAAGAACAGGTTTGCTTGCAGCCTTGGAAAATATAGTGTCCATCTAGAGCAAACGGCAGACATGCTTGCCAGTCATTTCGAAAGAGTCGAGTTTCCTAAGTACAGTGTTATCCTTCTCCTAAAACACAACCCAATGTGTGCAGATATATCTGAGCCTCTTTGCAGTGCGCTTGGGAACTGGGGCTCAGGGCACCAACACGAAACGTAAAACACTGGCTACTGAGAGTAATGAACTGTCCTTCACCTCTGATCCAGGAGTCTTGTGTCTTCTACCAGCATCCATGAAACTGTACAGGCTAACTTGTTCACATGAAAGTAAAGTAGAATCTCAGCACCTTCACTGTCTTGAAACTAAAGGTTAGATTTAAGAACAGGAACCATACCTTGACCATTTCTCCCCTGTATCTTTCCTTCAAGAAACAGCCAGAAAGTTCTGAGTAAAGTCCACCTAACATGTACACACCCAGAAGTTAAATTAAGTAGTAAAGTAAGCTGGAATAAATGGGCAGCTAGGGAAGAGTACATTTTATTTTCAAACTCATCATTCGTGTAGCTCAAGTTGAAGTAGCTACAAATTTTTACTTACTTCTAAATTAGAAAAGAGACTCAGACTCAAGGCAAAAGTTGCCCGTTGCTATTTGCAAGACTCCTTTTTATCCCTCCTCTACAGAGATCAGAATATTAGAAAAGGTCTACTGGTGTCTCGCTACTGCCACCTGCCTCTCCTCCACCTCAGGGCAGCTGTGGCATTAGGGACAAATCGATGTTAGGCAAAGGCAACCCTGGACAATCTCTCTCTCTCTCTTTTTTCTTTTCTTTTTTCTTTTCTATTCCTCTTTTTTTCTGAAAGCTTGAGATAATCTAAAGCCATCATCTTCCTCCTGAGTCTCTTTTCTTCCTTGCACTCTGGCCATTTAACTGCTCAAGTATCCGTAGGGCAGAGAGACAGGAGGTTGAAAGGCAAGCCAGTTAATTTCACTGCTTGTTACAAGAGCCACTTAAAATTACGTGACTAAAGTGAACTGAGGTGATTTCTTTGCCTATATAAATTACTATTTAAAAAACAAAGTCCCTTAGTGTTCTCAGAGCCTTGCATCAATAATGGGACCACTGAATTGTGACTGGCCTCAATTCATAGATTTATTTCTAAAGAAGCAACTCACATTTACTGAACACTCAATATACGCCAATGTCCCAAGCCTCCCTGTTTAATTCTCACAACGACCCTACGAAAAAGTTGCTACCATTATCCCGAATTACACATGATCAAATCAAGACAGAGAGGTTAACCAGCTCACTTGCATGGCTCCAGAGCGAAAAAGTGGAGAAAGAGATTCTGAACAAGGCTGACTTCTGAGTCCCTGTTCTCCAGCTGATGCTAAGAGTGCCGAGAGAGCCTTACAATAAAATGCCCACGGACCTCATCCAAATGGGAGCCAAACACACAAAGCCTCGCACACCTACTCAGGAGCAAGAAGATTTAACCATCTGTCCGTATTAATTTCACTCAACGATTCATTTGGAAGCTAATAGCTTTAGACGCTTCTTTGCTCTTAAAACAAATAAGATTACTAATTGAGAAAATTAAAAATCAGTCCCGAATCGCCTGGAGTTAGTATTTCAGCTCTGCATTTGCATTTCTGCAGACACCACAAGACTCTTCACCTCCCTACCGTGGAAGCCTGTCCTCTGTATCCACCCACACACATCTCACACCCATTCTGATTCAAAAAGAGACAGCGAGCGAGAAGGTCTAGTTTACTTGCTGTAAATTTTCTGGGGACAGCTGTTCTTTATTTTCTTCATTTTGCACATAATTGGCCCTTGGCAGTTGAAGATTAATGTGCAAACGTAAAATATGTTGAAGTCCACTTTGGGCATTTTCCCTCCCACAAAGATTAATACTGAAACTATACATTATCATCTTCTACCGTCTTGAGGCCCCATACAATTCCAGAAGTGCTCTGGAATCAGAAAAATCCTCAAGTCAACTTGAGAACGATTTTCCAAAGACCTAAAACTTTGCTTTCCAAAGAAAGAGAAATTCACTTTTACATGCGACAATTCAGACTGTCACATCTTAGATGTGGCTTCCTACTTCTATCCCATGAATTCACAGCTTGTTACAAAGCTGAATTTGATAACTGACAGCTTGCCTAGACCGACATTTTAATGCCATGCTCTAGAAATTAAAGTGAATATTCAAATTATCCACATATGGAAGAATTTTTCAAGAGAAATTCATAAACAGAAGTGGCACACAAATATAGTTTTAAATCATGACGACTATTTAAAGAACTTTTTAAGCAAAAGAGCCTTACTTTGTTTTTGCACATTTTACAGCACATGCACCTGAAAAACGCTGTGTCACCCAGTTCCAAACAAAAGACCAGGTATTGGGCATGGGAGGCAGTTCCTTAAGTTGTTTACTTAAGGAAATTATTCTCCAAGCTCTGAAACCTTGAGATTTTTTTCATATGTAACATGATGCATCTTTCTATCTATGCCTAAAATATTACCCATAATTCAGAAAGATGCTGACAAATTCATGGAGTGAAAACCAATCCTGCAAGTTATTTGAAAGTACTAATTCCAATCACATACAGAAGAATAAATTCTTTCACTAATCTTCCAATAATATTACAAACTGTTGGAACACATAATATTGCCAATGTGGCATTTTCAGCAGATCTCTGAATACTCGAGCAAAAAGCAATTGCTTATTGAGTGCTTACTATGGGTGCAAGACATTGTACTTAGAAATGAGAAGAGGCAAAGGATAAATAAGACATTTTCTCTACTCCAAGGGAAAAGCAAAGTTCCAGAAACAAAATAAATATGTGAGACACAGTTAACGATACCAGGCAATAGAAGTGCCAAGTGAAGAACGTGTACATCTCGGGATTAAAACAACCCAGGGGAAGGATGGAAAGAGGAAATAAAGAGATACATTTATGAGTAGTAAAATCTACTATCACCAAAATTAGCTCTTTTGACCTTCACAAACGTGGGTGGGAGTAGATAGCGAGAATGAACTTCCTAGTTCCAGTCTTTTAGAAACTAAGGGTCTGAAAGGTTAACAAAGTTTTACCAAACTACAACTTTCCAAAATGCCTCCCTTATTGCACCACTTTGGAACGTAAACCTACAAATCCTTGTCACCCACAGAAAGGTAAACCTCCCACAGAGGAACCTGAGTGCCCCCTCTCTCCCACACGCCTCTCCAAGCCCCTCCTCCAGTCTCACCCAATGACTCTCAGGTCCCAGATGCAGCACATCCTCTCAAACACCTCCACTTCAACACCCACTCTTTTCCCTGCCAAGACTCCTTGCTCCTGACACCCTGCAAATGTGCACCTAGAACAGTTCCCCCTCGTACTTTAGAAGGTAGCCTGACTGCTGGGTCCTCAAGGAAGCCTGGAGTCAGTGGTATTTCAGAGGCCCAGGAGGGGCAAAGGAAAAGACTGGACCCATCATCATCTTCCAGGGGTGCAGGCGCCTGGAAAAGCAGACACCATCGTGACAGCGCCATGGATCAGAGTGGCTGCACAAACAATGGCCGAGAGGGTGTAAAACCGCTTGAGAATACTGGCGTCTTTTCCCACAGAGGGAGAAACTACCACAGGGCATCAGAAACTAGGCATCGTGCAGAGGTGGTAGGTAGGAGGGGCTCGAAGCAAAGCAGTGAGATGAGCGAACACTTCTGAATTTGCCTTGGGTTAACCTACAAGCATCTAGCTTTGAACCATCCTTGACTTCTGATGCACTGAAACCTGGCCACTTTGAGACATTTTGTGATTTCTTCTCTTAACCTCACTTTTTAGGGTGGAGGTCGTACCCTACATCAACTATGCTCTCTCTTGTAATCCCAAAAGTTACATGGATCCAGGACCTGGAGCCCTCATAAACTCTACTTTCTCAGGAAAGCTTCTTCTATCCCCTAAAAAGTACAAGATGAGAAAACTCCTGTCTGTTCTTACTGGACCTCTCACTGTCCACTGCAGAAGCCCGGCCACCAATGATTTTGATTCAACAAAGATGACTGAGCCCAGAAATCTGCATTTTCAGGAAGCACCCTGGTGATCCTAATATATTTCATCAGGTCTGCCAGGGACCCATGAGTTTCCCTGATAGCCTTTGTTTCCCAAACTAAAACTTGAAGGTGAAATTCCTTGCAGAAGTGTGATTCTCTGTGTACAACCAACTGCTCCAGACGACTACATCTTCCTCTGCTCAATCACTTGGATGTATCCATGCTGCCTGACCCCAGTGCCAAATCGATCATCCTCAATCAGTTACCGCCCCTATGGAATACTCCAACCTAGGCAGAAATCTGAGTCATTCCACCTATGGCTACTAATACTGGTTTTTATATTTATCTTTCTAATAAGCCTGCTACTCTGCTATCCACTACCCTCTAGTACTTACCCCAGATCCTTGCCAATTAAATGCAAATGCCTGAGTACTTCTTTACCTCTGTTTCTTCATGCTTCCTTTCCATCTGGCTTGCTTCTGTTTCCACATCTTTGCTGACGTCCCTCTAAATGCTAAAATATACTTTTCTACTCCTGTAAAGCCAAAGAAGGCTGTTCCTAAACACAGTCCTCAATTAAGATCACGTACTCAGGGCTTCCCTGGTGGCGCAGCGGTTGAGAGTCCGCCTGCCGATGCAGGGGACATGGGTTCGTGCCCCGGTCCGGGAAGATCCCACATGCCACGGAGCGGCTGGGCCCGTGAGCCATGGCCGCTGAGCCTGCACGTCCGGAGCCTGTGCTCCGCAACGGGAGAGGCCACAACAGTGAGAGGCCCACGTACCGCAAAAAAAAAAAAAAAAAGATCAAAAGTACTCAGCAATCCATCAAAATGCATTCAAATTCCCTTGAGCCATGCAAAGTTGTAACACTTTTATTTTAGTACCTGTTATACTTAAATTACAAATATCTATATTTTGCCTACCATTCATGGATCAAGCATTATATGTAACCAGCCTTTAATATGTATCTCAACGGCATAGAGCAAGGCTATTTATCAATACACCACATGAATGCTCAATAAATACTGGCTGACTGGCTTCAGATGAAAGCTAGGGTTTAACTGTGATAAGTCACCTGTTACTGAGGGAAGGAAAAGAACACTGTGCTATTTTCTTGGGAAGTTTTCTTTTTTGTTTGCCTGGGTTTAGGTTGGGTTATTTTTAAAAAGAAGTTGAAAGTTCCCCATGTAACAGGACACTACAAAGATAACAACTGTGTATTCCATTGCTCCAACCCACAAGAACATTAGGACAGTGGTGCCTAAACTTTACTATGGATTAGCATCACCTCAGGAGCATTGAAAATGCCAACTTCCTATTTCACACCTGACAGCAATGAAATCAGACTGACTGGGTGTGAGAGCCAGGCAGCAGTGTGGTTTGAAGATCCCAGGTGATCCCACTGCACAGCAATGTTTGAGAACAGCTGCTTTAGGAAGTCCTTCAGCTTGGAAAACATAAGCAATACTTTCCCAGTGGTAGTCAGACTGCCTGGATCCATTAAGAGCTGGTTCACATCATTGACAAATACTCGGTATATGGATGAAAGATCAGTTGATCTGACTCCCAAACGTGCCTTATCTTCATGAACAAACAACTCTATGGAAAAGAAGAGTATGATCTGTTAACTGACGCTGATACTGTAGTGAAATGGGGTTTGCTTTGATGCCAAAAGTACAGTAAATGCTAACAGTCCCATTTGGCCAATACAGATTATATTACATATGTGTCATTTATTATATATGCTATCTATATTAGTATGTGAGTACTCTAAAAGTGTTACCTTTTCTTAGGGTACTGAAGACTATAGTAAATTTCAGACATTTGTCTGATGCTTTGCAAATATTTAACTGATGTCACAAAGTAGATAAAAACGCCAAATGCTATTTTTAAAAGAACATGGTAGGGCTTCCCTGGTGGCGCAGTGGTTAAGAATCCGCCTGCCAATGCAGGGGACACGGGTTCAAGCCCTGGTCCGGGAAGATCCCACATGCTGCAGAGCAACTAAGCCCATGCACCACAACTACTGAGCCTGCGCTCTAGAGCCCGTGAGCCACAAGTACTGAAGCCCGCACGCCTAGAGCCCGTGTGCTCCACAACAAGAGAAGCCACCGCAGTGAGAAGCCTGTGCACCACAACAAAGAGTGGCCCCCGCTCGCAGCAACTAGAGAAAGCCCATGCGCAACAACAAAGATCCAACTCAGCCAAAAATAATTTTATTTATTTATAAAAAAATAAATAAAAATAAAGAACATGGTAGGTAAAAGGTACACTAACTGCTTTAACCAAAACATACGAAATGGTAGTTTTCAGACAATGATAGTCATGTTTAAAACACTGAAAAAAGTGATTAGAAATAATTCTTCAATCAGATATCATTAAATGCCTTTGGACACAAGGCAGGTAGACCCACAAAGTACACACAGTGGTCATTAATGTTATCTACCAAATATTCCTGGCTGTGTACTTTCCAGGCTCCTGGTAGGGTTGTGCTATGCAGACTCACTGGGGTTGAGTGGGGCCATGTGGCCATTTCTGACCATTGAACTGTGAGCAAATGACTCACTTCAAGTCCAGAGTACTCACCTGTTGGTCCAAAGCCCTCCAGGCAAGGCAACCAGGAACTTGGAAGCCCAGATATCAGTGATGGGCAAAGCCCTCCTACCAATGTCTTGAGTGAGAAATAAGTCTTGTTGTCTTAAGCCACAGAGAATTTCAGGTTTCCTGTTACAAGAACATGAACTAGCTTTATCCTGACTGATGAAAAGAAGTGATGCAGGGGCACCTTCAAGATGGCGGAGGAGGAACACAAAGAGAACACCTTCTGCCCCACAAATACACCAGAAATACATCTACATGTGGACCAACTCCTACAGAACACCTACTGAACGCTGGCAGAAGACCTCAGACCTCCCAAAAGGCAAGAAACCCACGTACTTGGGTAGGGCAAAAGAAAAAAGAAAAAACAGAGACAAAAGAATAGGGACGGGACCTGCACTTCTGGGAGGGAGCTGTGAAGGAGCAAAAGTTTCCACACCTTAGGAAGCCCCATTCACTTGCGGAGATGGGCGGCATGCAGTGGGGGAAGCTTTGGAGCAAGCACAGCACAGGGGTTCAGAAGGCAAAGCAGAGAGATACCCGCACAGAGGATCAGTGCCAACCAGCACTCACCAGCCCGAGAGACTTGTCTGCTCACCCGCCGGGGCGGGTGGGGGCTGGGAGCTGAGGCTCAGGCTTCAGAGGTCAGATCCCAGGGAGAGGACTGGGGTTGGCTGCATGAACACAGCCTGAAGGGGGCTAGTGCACCACAGCTAACCGGGAGGGAGTCCGGGAAAAAGGCTGGACATGCCTAAGAGGCAAGAGACCACTGTTTCAGGGTGCGCGAGGAGAGGGGATTCCTTCCCTGCTTGCCCACAGAAGGCAGAGCACCACCTAAACAAGCTTCAGAGATAGGCGCGAGCCGCAGCTATCAGCTCAGACACCAGAGACGAGCATGAAACACTAATGCTGCTGCTGCAGCCACCAAACCTCCTGTGCGCAAGTGCAGGTCTCTAACCACACCTCCCAGCACCCGGAGCCTGTGCAGCCCACCACTGCCAGGGTCCCAGGATCCAGGGACAACTTCCCCGGGAGAACACACGGTACACCTCAGGCTACTGCAAAATCACACCCGCCTATGCCACCACAAGCTCACCAGCATTCCAACTATAGCTACCATACCCCTCCCTCCCCCTGTCCTGAGTGAGCAAGAACCCCCTAATCAGCCATTGCTTTAACCCCATCCTGTCTGGGCAGGGACAGATGCCTGAGGGCGACCTACATGCAGAGGCGGGGCCAAATCCAAAGCTGAACCCCGGGAGCTGCGTGAACAAAGAACAGAAAGGGAAATCTCTCCCAGCAGCCTCAGGAGCAGCGGATTAAATCTCCACAATCAACTTGATGTACCCTGCTTCTGTGGAATACCTGAATAGACAATGAAACATACCAAAATTGAGGCGGTGGACTGTGTGGACAACTGTCTGCAACTGACTTGTTTCTGATTTTTATGTTTCTCTTAGTATAGTTTTTAGCATGTGTTATCATTGGTGGATTTGTTTACTGGTTTGGTTGCTCTCTTATTTTTTATTATTATTATTACTTTCTTATTTTTTTTATTTTAATAATTTTACTTTTTTAAAATATTTATTTATTTATTTTTCTTTTCTTTTTTTTTTTTTTTTTTTTTTCTCCCTTTTCTTCTGAGCTGTGTGGCTGATAGGGTCTTGGTGCTCTGGCCTGGTGTCAGGCCTGAGCCTCTGAGGTGAGAGAGCAGAATTCAGGACACTGGACCACAGAGACCTTCTGGCCACACATAATATCAATTGGAGAAGGCTCTCCCAGAGATCTCCGTCTCAACGCTAAGACCCAGCTCCACCCAACGGACAGCATACTCCAGTGCTGGACGCCCCATGCAAAACAACTAGCAAGACAGGAGCACGACCCTACCTATTAGCAGAGAGGCTGTCTAAAAGCATAATAAATTCACAGACACCCTAAAACACACCACCAAACACAACCCTGCCCACCAGAAAGACAATATCGAGCCCCACCCACCAGAACACAGGCACCAGTCCCCTCTACCAGGAAGCCTACACAACCCACTGAACCAGTCTTACCCACTGGGGGCAGACATCAAAAACAACGGGAAATACGAACCTGCAGCCTGCAGAAAGGAGACCCCAAACATACTAAGTTAAGGAAAATGAGAAGACAGAAAAACACACAGCAGATGAAGGAGCAAGGTAAAAACCCACCAGACCAAACAAATGAAGAGGAAATAGGGAGTCTACCTGAAAAAGAATCCAGAGTAATGACAGTAAAGATATCCAAAATCTTAGAAATAGAATAGAGAAAATACAAGAAATGTTTAACAAGGACCTAGAAGAAATAAAGAGCAAACAATGATGAACAACACTATAAATGAAATTAAAAATTCTCTAGAAGGAATCAATAGCAGAATAACTGAGGCAGAAGAACAGTTAAGTGACCTGGAAGATAAAATAGTGGAAAAAACCACTGCAGAGCAGAATAAACAAAAAAGAATGAAAAAAATTGACGACAGTCTCAGAGACCTCTGGGACAACATTAAATGCACCAACAATCAAATGATAGGGGTCCCGGAAGAAGAAGAGAAAAAGAAAGGGTCTGAGAAAATATTTGAAGAAATTATAGTCAAAAACTTCCCTAACATGGGAAAGGAAATAGTCAATCAAGGGCAAGAAACACAGAGAGTCCCACACAGGATAAATCCAAGGAGAAACACACCAAGACACATATTAATCAAGCTATCAAAAATTAAATACAAAGAAAAAATATTAAAAGCAGCAAGGGAAAAGCAACAAATAACATATAAGGAAATCCCCATAAGGTTAACAGCTGATCTTTCAGCAGAATCTCTGCAAGCCAAAAGGGAGTGGCAGGACATATTTAAAGTGATGAAAGGGAAAAACCAACAACCAAGATTACTCTACACAGCAAGCATATCATTCAGACTTGACGGAAAAATTAAAACCTTTACAGACAACCAAAAGTTAAGAAAATTCAGCAACACCAAACCAGCTTTACAACAAATGCTAAAGGAACTTCTCTAGGAAGGGAACACAAGAGAAGGAAAGCACATACAAAACAAACCAAAAACAATTAAGAAAATGGTAATAGGAACATACATATCAATAATTACCTTAAATGTAAATGGATTAAATGAGCCAACCAAAAGACACAGACTGGCTGAATGGATACAAAAACAAGACCCATATATATGCTGTCTACAAGAGACCCACTTCAGACATAGGGATACATACAGACTGAAAGTGAGGGGATGGAAAAAGATATTCAATGAAAATGCATATCAAAAGAAAGCTGAAGTAGCAATTCGAATATCAGACAAAAGAGACTTTAAAATAAAGACTATTACAAGAGACAAAGAAGGACACTACATAATGATCAAAGGATCAATCTAAGAAGATATAACAATTGTAAAACTTTATGCACCCAACACAGGAGCACCTCAATACATAAGGCAAATGCTAATAGCCATAAAAGGGGAAACTGACAGTAACACAATCATAGTATGGGACTTTAACACCCCACTTTCACCAATTGACAGATCATCCAAAATGAAAATAAATAAGGAAACACAGCTTTAAATGACACATTAAACAAGATGGACTTAATTGATATTTATAGGACATTCCATCCAAAAACAACAGAATACACCTTCTTCTCAAATGCTCATGGAACATTCTCCAGGACAGACCATATCTTGGGTCACAAATCAGCCTTGGTAAATTTAAGAAAATTGAAACCATATCAAGTATCTTTTCTGGCCACAACACTATGAGACTAGATATTACAGGAAAAAATCTGCAAAAAATACAAATACCTAGAGGCTAAACAATACACTACTAAATAACCAAGAGAACACTGAAGAAATCAAAGAGGAAATCAAAAAATACCTAGAAACAAATGACAATGAAAACATGATGATCCAAAACATATGGAATGCAGCAAAAGCAGTTCTAAGAGGGAAGTTTATAGCAATACAATCCTACCTCAAGAAACAAGAAAAACCTCAAATAACCTAATCTTACACCTAAAGCAATTAGAGAAAGAAGAAAAAAAAAACCCAAAGTTAGCAGAAGGAAAGAAATCATAAAGACCAGATCAGAAATAAATGAAAAACAAATGAAGGAAACAATAGCAAATATCAATATAACTAAAAGCTGGTTCTTTGAGAAGATAAACAAAACTGATAAACCATTAGCTAGACTCATCAAGAAAAATAGGGAGAAGACTCAAACCAACAGAATTAGAAATGAAAAAGGAGAATTACCAACAGACACTGCAGAAATACAAAGGATCATGAGAGATTACTACAAGCAACTCTATGCCAATAAAATGGACAACCTGGAAGAAATGGACAAATTCTTACACAAATACAACCTTCCGAGACTGAACCAGGAAGAAATAGAAAATAGAAACAGACCAATCACTAGCACTGAAATTGAAACTGTGATTAAAAATCATCCTACAAACAAAAGCCCAGGACCAGATGGCTTCACAGGTGAATTCTTTCAAACATTTAGAGAAGAGCTAACACCTATCCTTCTCAAACTCTTCCAAAATATAGCAGAGGAAGGAACACTCCCAAACTCATTCTACAAAGCCACCATCACCCTGATACCAACACCAGACAAAGATGTCACAAAGAAAGAAAACTACAGGCCAATATTACTGATGAACACAGATGCAAAAATCCTCAACAAAATACTAGCAAACAGAATCCAACAGCACATTAAAAGGATCATACACCAGGATCAAGTAGGGTTTATCTCAGGAATGCAAGGATTTTTAAATATATAAAAATCAATCAATGTGATACACCATATTAACAAATTGAAGGATAAAAACCATGATAATCTCAACAGATGCAGAAAAAGCTCAACACCCATTTATGATAAAAAAAAAAACTCTCCAGGAAGTAGGCATAGAGGGAACCTACCTCAACATAATAAAGGCCATCTATGACAAACACACAGCCAATATCCTTCTCAACGGTGAAAAACTGAAACCATTTCCTCTAAGATCAGGAACAAGATAAGGTTGCTCACTCTCACCATTATTCAACATAGTTTTAGAAATTTTAGCCACATCACTCAGAGAAGAAAAAGAAATAAAAGGAATTCAAATCGGGAAAGAAGTAAAACTGTCACTGTTTGCAGATGACATGATACTATACATAGAGAATCCTAAAGATGCTACCAGAAAACTACTAGAGCTCATTAGTGAATCTGGTAAAGTAGCAGGATACAAAATTAATGCACAGAAATCTCTTGCATTCCTATACACTAATGATGAAAAAGATGAAAGAGAAATTAATGAAACACTCCCGTTTACCATTGCAACAGAAAGAATAAAATACCTAGGAATACACCTACCTAAGGAGACAAAAGACTTGTATGCAGAAAATTGTAAGACACTGAAGAAAGAAATTAAAGATGATACAAACAGATGGAGAGATATACCATGTTTTTGGATTGGAAGAATCAACACTGAGGAAATGACTATACTACCCAAAGCAATCTACAGATTCAATGCAATCCCTATCAAACTACCAATGGCATTTTTCAAAGAACTAGAACAAAAAAGTTCATGATTTCTATTGAAACACAAAAGACCCCGAATAGCCAAAGCAATCTTGAGAAAGAAAAACGGAGCTGAAGGAATTAGGCTCCCTGACTTCGGACTATACTACAAAGTTACAATAAACAAGACAGTACGGTACTGGCACAAAAAGCAGAAATATGGATCAATGGAACAGGATAGAAAGCCCAGAGATAAACCCATGCTCATATGGTAACATTATCTTTGATAAAAGAACCAAGAATATACAGTAGAGAGAAGACAGCCTCTTCAATAAGTGGTGCTCGGAAATCTGGACAGCTACATATAAAAGAATGTAATTAGAACTTCCTAACACCATATACAAAAATAAGCTCACAATGGATTAAAGACCTAAATGTAAGGCCAGACACACTATAAAACTCCTAGAGGAAAACATAGGAAGAATGCTCTATGACATAAATCACAGCAGGATTTTTTCTGACCCACCCCACAGAGAAATGCAAATAAAAACAAAAATAAACAAATAGGACCTAATGAAACTTAAACGTTTTTGCACAGCAAAGGGAACCATAAACAAGACAGAAAGAACCCTTAGAATGGGAGAAATTATTTGCAAACGAAGCAACTGACAAAGGATTAATCTCCAAATTATACAAGCAGCTCAATATCAAAAAACCAAACAACCCAATTCAAAAATAGGCTGAAGACCTAAACAGACATTTCTCTAAAGATATACAGATTGCCAACAAACACATGAAAGGATCCTCAACATCGCTAATCATTAGAGAAAGCAAATCAAACTACAGTGAGGTGTCACCTCACACTGGTCAGAATGGCCACCATCAAAAAATCTACAAACAATAAATGCTGGAGAGGGTGTGGAGAAAAGGCAACCCTCCTGCACTGTTGGTGAGAATGTAAATTGATAAAGCCACTATGGAGAACAGTATGGAAGTTCCTTAAAAAACCAAAAATAGAACTACCATACGACCCAGCAATCCCACTACTGGGCATATACCCTGAGAAAACCATAATTCAAAGAGAGTCATATACCAAAATGTTCACTGCAGCACTATTTACAATAGCCAGGACATGGAAGCAACCTAAGTGTCCATCGACAGATGAATGGATAAAGAAGATGTGGCACATATATACGATGGAATATTACTCTCAGCCATAAAAAGAAACGAAATTGAGTTATTTGTAGGTGAGGTGGATGGACCTAGAGTCTATCATACAGAGTGAAGTAAGTCAGAAAGAGAAAAACAAATACCGTATGCTAACACATGTATATGGAATCTAAAAAAAAAAAAAAAAAAAGTAAAGGATGGTTGTGAAGGGCCTAGGGGCTATACAGGAATTGGGATGCAGACGTAGAAAATGGACCTGGGGACATGGGAAGGAGGAAGGGTGGGCTGGGACAAAGTGAGAGAGTGTCATGGACTGATATATACTACCAGATGTAAAACTGATAGCTAGTGGGAGGCAGCCGTATAGCACAGGCAGATCAGCTAGGTGCTTTGTGACCACCTGGAGGGGTGGGATAGGGAGGGTGGGAGGGAGATGCAAGAGGGAGGCGATATGGGGATATATGTATACTTACAGCTGATTCACTTTGTTATACAGCAGAAACTAACACAGCATTGTAAAGCAATTATACTCCAATAAAGATGTTAAAAAAAAAAAAGAAGTGATGCAACAACATCTGTACCATGTAAAAAAAAAAAAAAAAAAAAATCAACAGCCATGATAGGTGATCTGGGGAAAATCATTAAGAGCAATAGCCCCTGGGAGCACTTTTAAATTTAGGATAAAAGGCTCAGAGATTCCACACGGTTCCTCATCATGTTGAATAACATGAACTGACAGTTGAGTCTTTTAACTCTATTTTTTGTCTATTACTCCATTAAAAGCAAAAGGCTTTAGTAATGGAAGACTTTTAGGAACAAAAGATTTGAAAAGAAAAACATATGCTTTTTTGTCTTTTATTTTAAATGGGGAAAATCTAACTTAAAATCTGTAGACTCATTCTTCTGTAAAGAAAATCCAACAATTTACATATTTATAATAAAAATGCATTCAATACATGCAGATTCTACTATACATATTCCATTCAATGTACATAACACTCCATACAACTACACAGACCAATCCGAAAGCATTCTAGATAGATTTTTTTATCTGGTCAGGCAGAAGCAAGTATGTATAAATTATATCCTTTTGGGAAAGAATTTTATTTACCAAAATAATAAGCATGCAAGTGATACAATGAAGGCTCCCTAGAAGCTCAGGAGAAGGAGAAACATGAATGATAAAGTGAGATATATGAAAGTCACAGCATCCCAATTTTGGAAATTTCTGAAGCACTAGGAAAAAGAGGAAATTTGTCAGCTCAACCTCAGTGCAGGTTGAAATGAATGAAATTCTGTCATAGCCTGAATTGCCACTGTTAGAGAGAATGGGAGAAAAGCTTTCTGTGGCTTGGGTTTTTATTATCGATGGGCAAATACCCAAATCATACAACAGCTCGTATTCATCTGTTAGCCAGCGCTCTCATTTCACAGGTGGCAGTCCTGGCTTTATAACAAAGACCTTGTTTTGACAGAAAACGTGAGTGCAATGCTTCATCCCGCTAAGTCATCCAAAGTAGGACTGGGATATACAACGTATGAGAGTGAATTAAATATTCAATTTATCCATACTTCACTAGACTCTAAACAAAGAGAAGTCCACCCTCCAGAAAGAGCCTGTTTTGCAAAGTTCAATATTTGGTTTCTCCAAAGTCTGCTGGAATGGCTGCAAAGTGCCAGGGCCCTGCTTTTCCTTAGGAACTCTAAACAAGAGACCTTTGAGCTTTTGGTCAGGGGACCAAAATGGGGAGAGATTATCTTTCCTGAAGTTTAAAACAGAAACAACCTAAATATTACCACCAGGTGGATGAATAAGCAAAGTGCAGTATATCCATATAATGAAATACTACCTAGCGATAAAAAGAAATGAGCTAAGGCTACACCCAACAAGATGAATCTCAGAAGCTAAACAAAGAGGCCAAACTCAAAAAACAACATACTGCATAATTCCATTCGTATAAAATGCTTACAAAAAAAAAAAGAACTAAAGTGATGAAAAGCAGCTCAGTAGTTGCCAAGGGTCAAGGAAGGAGTGGAGACTGACTGCAAAGGGGCACAAAGAAATTTTGGGGGGAGAGAGAAATCTTCTATGATTGTGGTGGTAGTTACACAACTATACACACTTGTCAAAACTCATCAATTTGTACAGTTAAAATCAATGAATTTTACTCTAAGTAAATGATATCTTAATGACGCCAATTTTTAAACTGGAAGCCAACAAGACAATGGAAGATGGAAATATCTCACTAGTGCGTGAACAAGAAGCGATTAAGACTGGTTGTCCGGCACTGCTGATTCTTCTACTGATTCTCATTTTAGCCCTGACTTTGTTTCAATGCAAGGGAGAAACATGTAAATAAAAAGGAAAACCCCACCCTGGCAGAGTAAATGAACAACTCAATCTCTGATGCATAGAATGTGCATTTTGCATTAATATATTTCATTCTACAAAACTTAACCATGCAGTAAGCATTTGAAACGACCCTTAGATTTTACATACCTATAGCCTCTCATGAATAAAATGATTCAATCATGTTACCTCGTGTTTCAACTGCACTGATGCATTTTCTAAGAATTGTGAATCCCATCTTATCCAACTGTGCACCTAAAAGAAACAGTCATAAAATATTAAAGGCACAATTAGTTACTCACAATCTCTTCCTTACAAAAATAGGAGAAAATTATTTAGATCCAATATAATTTTTATTTCACTCTTTAAAAAATGAAAGCTAAAGGCCACGCATTCCCTGTTTAAATAATGTAAATGAGAATTACATATAATAAGAGGAGCATTTACTGGAATTTCAAGACATTTATTACCAACATATATAAATAAACTTGTAATTTAAACTAGGTTTTAAGTTAATAAATATAGTATTTTAAATAGTGGAAAAGAAAGTGACACAAATCTTTAGGGGAAGCTATCTAGAAATAGCATTTTGCCCAAATTCCAACAACCGCTCAGGTTTCTTTTTTAATTATATATATAAGTGAAAGTTCTTAAATTTCTTGACAAGCTGGAGAACACAAAACTTTTTTTTTTTTAACCTGGGGGAAAATTTTTTTAAATACTTTTAAAAAATGGTATTTGAGCCATCAGCTTGAAATTTTTTTTCATATTTTATACCATGCCCTAAGCATTTAATATTTTATTATTTTCATAATGAATTTAAAATAGATGATTTGTGTAGCAAAAATAGATTTTGTAAATATAATTTTATATTGTTTTCTAATATGGATACTTAACCATGATTAGGCTGACCTACTTGAATACCCTAATAAAAGGCAATTCTTGTTTCAAAAATGCAATCAGGGTAAGCGAATGCTTTATTCTGTATTTAGAACTCAGGAGCAGGAATACTAAATAACTCTGTTCTCAGAGGGGATAGCATGAACAAGTCATGAACATAAACTTTGCAGATTTAAAACTAAGCTCGGACAGCATTTTAAGGAGGAAAATTGGTCAGTGGTTTACCTTTTTCAGGATCCACTATTCACAACATTTATATAAAATGCAAGTGTTTCTTTCTGCTTAGCAAAACTACTTTTCCAAAACAAGGCATGTTTTCATTTTTCTATAAAAACAAAAAAAGAAAGGAAAAAGAGAAGGAAAGAGGGGAAAAGAGAAAGAGGGAAGAGAAAGAAAAGCAAAAGAAAGGACGAAGGGGAAGAAGAGGTACTTCAGTGACTGACAACCTTCCCGGCACCAGGTCAATTTCCAGTGGCAGGCTAAGTGATATGCACATCATGATCATGGGTATTTAACAATGTTTCCAAACTGTGGACATCTGACAAATGTAGCTTCATTCCTCCAAAGATATTAAAAGTAGATTCATAAAGAACCCAACAAATTTGATCACATTTTCACTTTATCTCAGTACAAATTAAGAGTACAGAGCTAGGGAGTACTTCCTTTTCCTCTAGTGCATGCAATGCAAGTGAAAATTATTGTTCTAGAATACCTGAACGTGTTTGGTTGTTGTTTGTTTTATTTTCTAAGGTGCAATGCTATACTATTTGTACAGCCCATACTCAAGAGACTTTAAGGATAAAGGATATTAAGGGTGGAGGTGTGAAGGGTTGAGAACAGAGGACCTGGTAAACAGTTCCTATCCACAGGAGTTTACAACTTGGGAAGCTGACAGATGCATAACTGAAACTCTTATGTATTCATTTGTGGCTATGAAAACAAATACCAAAGTGAATTACAGAGAAAGTTTTTTTCGGTTTTGTATAGGAAGACTGGAAAGAAAAACGCTCAGAGATGGGAAAGATCAAGGAGGGTTACAGCTGTCCAGGAAAATTTGAGGAGGTCCTCAATGAATAAGACATCTACTACATAGAGGACTAACACAGACAGGGTACAGAGAGTAAGCACCCAGCAACAGTTTGACATCAGTAATAAAAACAAAATAACTCATGAGAAAGGGAGACAACAGTCATTTTTATAAATTAGCACTTACTTCCTTCTGGTCTTGGGATGATGGCTCTATTAAAACTAGGGAAGAGCTAATAAAAGAGAAAAGGGGGAAACAATATTTTTAGCAAATCATTAAAAGTGATTCTACTAGGTACACCTAGGGACTGTACACAAAATACACTGACATTGGTTAATCACCTATCATGCAAAGATAGGTAACAGAAAAGAGCACCCTGGGTCTCCTTTGTCTCTCCCTGAGATATTGCCAAAGTAGCAAAATTAAGATGAAGGGGCCAGGACTGAAAGTTCATGTAAATTTGAAATGCTCAAACGAACGGCTGCATTCTAATCAGTAAGCTCATTTTTTTCATCACTGTTTCTAAAATCTGCTGTTTACATGACTCCTGCCCATAATTTTAATAACCACATCTGAAATATCAAGGTGATGATCCCAGGCTGCCTCAGAATTCTAGCGCTGTCCCGGTATTTGCAAGGCCCATACATCACCTGGAAAAAATACACAGTGCCTTAAGTGTCCCCTTGTAAACACATAGCTGAATATTTATTTTCTTTCTACATACTTGCCTTTGTCTGTATATCTTGAATTAATTACTTAGCTTTTTCACTCTAAAGGAGAGCGTAAACGTCTTCAAGGTTACACTGCCTTTGGCAATAGGCTTATTTCTTCATGACTTAGTCATGGGATCATTTTGCTAGGCAAATAGGCAAACTCACTTTCTAAAGAACTTCTTGAATCTCGGGGGGACAAGTCCCAGTCACTCCCTTGCCTGTACTAGAGACGATTCGGATAACCTGTTTTGGATCTCAGCAACTGTCAATGCTGGAAGTACTCCTGACTCCCAGTTAAAATTTTCAAGGACAAATTAAGAGTAAATAGAAATAAAACCAAGGAGGCTAAATGCAGATCAAGTATAAGAAAATGATACACAATTCCAATCACTGCCTTTTTCCTCCGAGAATGATACCTTCTCCTATATAGGATTTATTTTTAAAAGATGTAATTTGGGCTTCCGTTTCTCAAACACCACATCAAGACTGCCACACGCGGTGCTGCCCAGCCTCTCTGCCTTATTTCCTGCACTCTCAGGGTGCTCCACTACCATCAGATAACAATATATTTTGCCCGTTTCAAAAGCTCTATCCTGACACCTCTCTTTTTACTATATATGACCCCTCTTCCACTTGCAAATCACGCTCTTTCCTCTTTTTATTTTAAATCCTGCTGAAATGGCAA
Organism: Phocoena sinus; assembly: GCF_008692025.1. NCBI lineage: Eukaryota > Metazoa > Chordata > Mammalia > Artiodactyla > Phocoenidae > Phocoena > Phocoena sinus. The sequence continues at coordinate 112,576,157 of NC_045767.1, forward strand.
ACGCTCTCCAGGTAAGCCCACCTGGTGCCTGCACTGGTGGTGTGTTCAGAGGCATAAGACTGTAAGCAGCGTTGACTGAAATGGGTTCTCTGGTGTTTTCTATAATTATCCTCACTAAGTCCCCCATTCAATAGATGAACTATCCAATTCTCAGCTCCCAGATGCCACCAGTCCACTGAGAGGAAGGTAGTGCTTGAATAAAGCGGCAAACCGACTGAAGTCCTGTGCCTCTGGATCTCTAGCACTGCGTTTAATTTATTCCTCAAACCAATCTGAATACAGAGGCCCATTCACTACGGCTACGTGGTATTGCACACTGTGAATCATTAGGCTGAACCATAAATCGTCAAATGATGAAAAATAAGTACAGCCGTCACTTCTAATGCTGCCTGCACAGCCGCATATTTACGGTTCCATCTCCACTGAGATCAAACTGCAAGCATTTATTGTGGTCATCACCCAAAGTACTGTCACAGGTAGGAAAAAAGAAATTGAGGATTCAGATGACTTCCTCAAGCAAAGCAAATCCTAGCGGCAAAGTCAAGAAAAATCAAAAATAAAAACTAACGATATATCGGTCTCACGTGTGCTCCTGCTACCTCAAGCCGAATTTCTAGAATACCGAATGCTTCCGAGAGGAATTCAGACACCAGTTTCAGCAGGGGACTTTTTTCAAATACTATAAAGCAAAAACAACATGAAAACGAGCACAAGCCAACTCTACGGGATTTGAAATAAAACTCAACCACTGGTTATTCTTACAGCTTCTTTTCCACCCAGAGCTTCCAACCACTGCTTCCTCTCCTCTTCCGAAAACGCCTGCATGGTCAAAGAAACTCCAGGCCTGCAAGACACCAGGAACAGATCAGGTTACCCCTTGGCTGCTAAAAACAAACCTCCTTTTCTACTTTCTAATTTTTCATTGTGGTAATTGTTTCTTTTAAATGTTTAATTGTGATAAAATACACAGAACATAAAATATACCACCTTCACCATTTTTAACTACACAGTTGAGCAGTATTGAGTCCAGTCTCCAGAATCCTTCATCTTGTAAAACTAAAACTCTGTACCCATGAAAAAGTCCCCATTCCCCCTCCTCACAGCCCCTGACAACCACCCTTCTACCTTCTGTCTCTGTGAATTTGATTACGTAACTCTTAGAAGTGGACTCATACAGTATTTGCCTTTTTTGTGACTTGCTTATTTCACTTAGTAAAGTATCCTCCATTTTCATCCATGCTATAGCATGTGTCAAAATTTCCTTCCTTTTTAAGGCTGAACAGAATTCCACTGTATGTACAGACCACATTTTGCTTATCCATTCATGCATCAATGGACATGTGGCTTGTTTCCACATGGCTACTGTAAACAATGCTGCTATCAACATAGGTGTACAAATATCTCCTTGAGACCCTGCTTCCAATTCTTTTGGGTATATACCCACAAGTGGAGTTGTCCAGCATGACATAATAAATATATGTCTGGTCTCTGACACTATTTCCTGGCACACAGCTCCTAAAACCCTTAGAATCTCTGCAATGATGTGTCATTTTGTATATTAATGAGCTGACGGGACTGGGGGGCTCCTGGAAAGTCTCAGGATGAGGGACAGTTGCCAAGGGAACCAACCATGTGATTAGAGGATTAGAACTTTCAGCTCCACCCCACCCATATACCTCCCAGGAGTGGGGTAGGGCTGGAAATTGATTTCAAACACCAATGGCCAATGATTTAATCAATCATTCCTGCACAATGAAGCCTCCATAAAAATCCCTGGGGTTCAGAGAGCTTGCAGGCTGGTGAGCCCATGAAGATGCTGGAGGGACAGCACCTAGAGAAGACATGGGAGCTCCAAGCCCCTTCCTCCATACTTTGCCCTATACATCTCTTCATGAATCTCTTCATCTGTTCCCATTAAAATATCCTTTGTAATAAATCAGCGACAGTAAGTAAACTGTTTTCCAGAGTTCTGTGAGGCATTCTAGCAAATTATCAAACTCAAGGACAGGGTCATGGGAATGCCTGATTTATAACCAAAAGCACAGTTGACAACCTGGACTTGTAACTGGCATCTGAAGCGGTAGGGGGCAGTCTTGAGCCCTTGATCCGTTGGGTCTTCATGAACTCTACTTAGTGTCAAAACTGAGTTCAATCATAGGACACTTGGTCTCCACAGAGAACTGGAGAATTGCTTAGTGCAGAGAAACCCACACCATTCTGAGTACAGAAGTGTCCCGTGAGTAGGGAGAAATAGTTTTGTCTCACAAGAGGGGTCAAATGTAATTTTTTTTTTTTTAATGTTGCTCATTCCCACTAACAATGCACAGGGTTCCAATTTCTCCATATCTTTCTTCACCAACACTTGTAATTTTCTCTTTTTTTTTTTTTTGAAAGTAGCCATTCTAATAGGTGTGGGGTGGTAGTAATGATTAAATTTTATTTATAAAAGAGATACATGTTTATTGTTACCCAGGCATGGGCAGAGTGAAAGCAGAAAATCATCTTTCACCCCATCCCGATTCCACTTCCAAGAAGATAGCGCTGTTAACTGTTTAGGGTGTTTCCTCTGTATTTTCTTAGAGCTCTGGGTTGGTCCTCAGGGCCAAATGCCAATCTTTCTCAGTTCAGTTTATTTGGATATTTAGAGAGTCTTCCAGAAAACTCATCATATTGGGAAGGAGTCCTAGGTAGAAAAGCCATTAATAATTCCTCTTAACAAAGGAGGAACAATAACAAATTCCTCTTTGTTTCTCCAATGAAACAAATTTTGTATATTTGATCAAAAGTATTAAAAATGAACCTCTCTGGCAAGGGATGAAAAGGTAGAATACTCCAAACCACAGACAACTGGAAATGAAAATAGATGGTTGAAATGGAAAGTAAACATCCATTCTCCTTTGATACTGAATGTACTTTTTTTTTTTTTTTTTTGCGGTACGCGGGCCTCCCACCGCTGCGGCGTCTCCCGCTGCGGAGCACAGGCTCCGGACACAAAGGCCCAGCGGCCATGGCCCACGGGCCCAGCTGCTCCGCGGCATGCGGGATCCTCCCGGACCGGGGCACGAACCCGTTATCCCCCGCACCGGCAGGCGTACTCTCAACCACTGCGCCACCAGGGAAGCCCCTGAATATACTTTTTAAAGTTAACACTCCTGTAACAGTACTTCACCTCATTTTCAAGTATCGGGTCATCTCTTACAAGTAAAGCAAGCTGCAAGAATCAAGTGCAATTCAATAATCGCTACAATTTTTATAAAGTACTATGAAGCATGTAGCACTCCAAAAGCATCATGCCAAATACAAATATGTGAGGCCCCCAATGTTCACACCCACAGGCCTTAGGCTTTCTCCCCACGTGATGGTTATAAAGCCTGAGAAGTTATGTGCTTCAAGTTCACTACCAAGTAACTATAGCTGCAACTGATAGTCTCTTGTCTTCAAGAGTCTCTTGTCTCCATTTTCTCCAGACTATGAATATTGTGGGGGAAAAAAATCACTTGTAATCCCCCAACCCCACTCCTGAACAGCAAAACGGCTCTTTACCGTCTACCCTAAACATTTCAGCGTTGGCCCGGCTTTGCCATCACCTTGGCACTATGGAGCTCACAACCAAGAGCTCTTGCTCTTCTATGCTCTTCTATGCACAGCATCCTTCTGGAGCAAGAATCGAGGCAAGATGCCCAGAAAACCAGGCTGTTTTAAGAAGTGCCTCGAATGGGACGTGAAGATTTTGGCCCTTATTCTTAGTAACCCACACTGGGCTCAGGAGAGTTAATTAAAATTGTGAGGGAAAACTTCAGATGGCAGGCATGTTTTTCTTTACATCGGTTAAGTGATAAAACAATATTTACACACAGGGGTCTCAGGTCTGCATGACTGCTCCATTCTTGTAAAGGAGAAAAAATAGCTAAAGACCTCTCCCAAAAGTATATGGAATGGATTCAAACACTTAATATGTAACTAAGTGAACTGAAGTACAAAATGGACAGTAAGAGGCTACAGCAAATATATAACAGAAAGTTAACAGCTTTTCTAATCCAGGAATGGCAAAACCAGCAGAGAAAAACGGGACCCCAGGTTAAAAATGGCAAAGTCTGTCACGGGAATACAAACACGGGGTTTACAAACATTCAGTTCAACAACCATTGAAGTATTATCTGTTGTGCTTTAGGTCTTGTACCAGAGGGTCAGGAATTATTAAATATCTCACTACCTGCTAGGCACTGGGCTCGGCATACAGCTCACAAAGGGCTGACTATCTAGCAGAGAAAGTGAAAGGTAAACAAAGTGCAAATAACCAATTAGTTACAAGTACACAGAGCGCTGCCAGGGAGTCAGGTAAGTGTAAATGAGTGAAACCAGCTACCTAGAAGAAGAGAGGAAATGAGCAGGACATCAGGAGATGCGTGTCCACATATAAAAGCTTTCAGTTTCAAATATGCTAAATCATTGTGGTCTAGGAGACTTGTCGGTGAGCTAATTCCGCTGCCAGTCTCTTTGGGCAACTTCAGGATTTCAAGGTACTATGGAGATAGAAAAGGAAAGCCTGGCCTAACCCTGGAAGTTAGGCATCCCTGGGGAAGCGACATTTAATCTGAGGCTTTAAGGATAAATGAGCCATGCAGGAGAAATAGGGCCAGAGTTGTCCCCTAGACCAAAGAGGCACCTAGGAGGAAAGAGCGCACTTTCATGGAGCTGGGATCAGCTTCATCACGGGTCCTACAAACCAGCTGGACCAGCAACATGATGGAAAGCTGGAGATGCAGCCCGGGGTCCCGCCACAAAGGGCCTCCTTGGCCATGCTAAGGGTTTGCTTATCCTAAATGTCACTGAAAGTTTTTAGTAGGGGGTTAACATGATCAGATTAAAGGTGTACGTGAACACTGGCTGCTGCTGGGCAGAAAACAGACTGAACAGGGGTGCGTGCAAAGATTTGTTAGAAGACTCAGAGGATGAGACAGAGTGACCAAGATGAAGGAAAAACAAATGAATGGACCTGGGAAATAGTCATGAGGTGCTACTACGTACTATGGGCAACAAAATAATGAGTAAGAAAGCTGTCACTCCAAGAATAAAGAATAAAAGACAGATCATTTACAATATAACATCAATAACTAGTTAAGGGATTCGTTGAGAGCCAAAAACAACTGTAGCAAATAAGGACTTACTATACTTATAATACTCAAAATCAGACACCGAACCTGATGAAATTTCGTGCTTTCTAGTTTCTTTTTGTTTTCCCCCTAAGGTTTTCCATCCATACTCGAGGGGAGATAATATTTACTACCAGTATACGGTTGGATATTCTTTTTTTTTCAATATTCATTTATTTATTTTCCTTTTTGGCAGGGTCAGGTCTTAGTTGTGGCACGCAGAATCTTCATTGGGGCACACGGGTTTCTCTCCAGTTGTGGCATGCGGGTTTTCTCTCTCTAGTTGTGGCGTGTGGGTTTTCTCTCCCTAGTTGAGGCACGCGAGCTCAATAGTTGTGGCGTGCTGGCTTAGCTGCCCCACAGTATATAAGATCTTAGTTCCCCAACCAGGGATCGAACCCACATCCCCTGCATTGGAAGGCGGATTCTTTACCACTGGACCACCAGGGAAGTCCCTGGTTGGATACTCTTAACTAAGTTGTACATAGAGCAGCAGATAAGAGAAATAATGACCGGTTCTGATAACTTGGAAGACAAGACAAAAGTGTTGAATGATGAAGAGTTACTAGAATTACAGATAGTAAAGTAAGGACAAGAGCAATTGTCAGGTTTCAGATGAAACAGCCATATTACACCTGGATAGAAATCCAACGTGGCATAAAACCTAAAGGATTATTCTACTCCTTGCCCCCGAGGCGTGATGCCTCAGACTTGAGCCCCCTAGCCCTTTGAGGGATACGGCGGAGGACAAACCAACCAACCTGCTGCAAGATAAGAGACTCAGTAGAAATCTATCACCTACGAGGAAAGAATTCTACTTCTGTTCCCATTTTGACAAATAATAACACGGTAACTCACAACAATTCCAGTTTGGAGAATTAATTCATCACACTGTAGTGATCCCTCGGAACACTTCACACTTGCCACATGTTACTTAAAGGGATCAGTCACCAGTATTACAGAAAGCTGGGCCCCATCCTTACACACACGCTGCCCACAGCCATCCTCTATAAGCCCCTACCTCTAAATAAAACATCGTGCACTAAAACACATTTCAACCATTTGAAATTGCTCAAGTTTCTTCCCCTTTTTAAATAATCAACTGCTAGGAAATCATTAAGCCAAACTGAGACTTAAGGACGCACTTTAAACTACAGTATTAATAGCATCTCATCCTTAAACCATAAAAATTCTCTAGTTTTTGAAACGAAGACATGTTTTATTAATAAGATTTAATGGACGTGTAGGACAACATGGTGACCACCAGGCTAGTGAAGAACAGAAAATTTTACAACCATGTGCTGGATTATTCACATTTACATAAAGAAAGAAATAGCAATGATCTCTTTCGTTTCACGGAGTAGCTAAGGGAAAAACATTAGCAACTCCCCAGAAGCTAGAACCAGGATTGAGAACGTTCTAATTTGGGGTTCTTGGAGCAGATACTGCTGCAATGCGTTACACGGGTCCAGCTGAGGACGGCGCCTCCTCTTCTTCCTTCATCAAATAGTCATCTCGACCAAACTAACATCGGGTACGGGCTGTGTATCACACACAGTGCTAAGCTCTGGATAATCCTGCGTGCATAGCAAGGCAAAGAGGATTCCTGGCATACAAAGGCAACGGGATAAACTTCACAAAGGAAAAGTGGACCAGACGAAAGAGAGCACCTGGCCGGGACAGTCTGTCCTTACTTAAAACCAAAATTAGTATCTGTAGAGCACAAGGTTGAGAACTGAAATCTGAAGTAACAGGTTAAACAGGTTCTTATTCTTAAATCAGCACCTCAATCTCGTTTCATTCATTCATTCAAAACAGTATGGACGGGGTTCCCCAGAGGCGCAGTAGTTGAGAGTCCGCCTGCCGATGCAGGGGACACGGGTTCGTGCCCCGGTCTGGGAAGATCCCACATGCCGCAGAGCGGCTGGGCCCGTGAGCCATGGCCGCTGAGCCTGCGCGTCCAGAGCCTGTGCTCCGCGACAGTAAAAGCCACAACAGTGAGAGGCCCGCGTACCGCAACAAAACAAAACAAAACAAAACAGTATGGACTATCACGCATCAGACACTACCCAAGGCAGATGCGTGAGAAACAGTTTTAGGAAACTAGTATCTATCTGTATTCTATGTTTGACCCCATATCTATTAATTCTCTTTCAACTGCATTTTTTATAGTGCTCTCGAAGCATGTGGAAGACATGCATTTTCCTTAGATTCTACATGGCAGATCAATGAGCCCATATATTAAGAAAATATACAACAAGAGCAGAGAGAAACATTCACAAGACATTTATGAGATGTCAATTGACATTATTGTAAATGGAGAAATTAAGAGGAAAAACTAAGAAGCAGCTACCCAAATTTATGATGGTAACAAATCAGGAATATTCTAATGCTTTTCTAAGAGGAATGCTGAAAAGGAAGAGGGGAAAAAAAAATAACCCAGCACATTACAAGTCCTGCACTAAATTATACTCTAAGGGGAAAGTGCCAAAGCCAAGCAAAACACTTTTTAAAGTTTTAGAAATGTAGCAGTCATAATTAGCTTCTCATAAGGGTTGCTGGAAAAGTTTTTTAAATACATACATTTTTTCTTGAGATAATTAAAGCATGTTACCTGATCTTACTAAGGGGGAAGACTTTATAACAACTTCTTTCTTCTGTCCACTAAGAAGCTGTTTCAAATAGAGCAAGTAAGCAATGATAGAGTCACAAGGAGGATTGTTTTCTCCAGTAAAAGTGAATTCAACACATTAATCGCTAGAGAACAGCTGCGTAGAAGTTGTTAAGACAACATCATCCTCACCTTAAGAACATGAACAAGATGGAGAACCTATAAAATCACAGTTTTGTTTTGCTTTATTTTAAATAACCATCTGATGGGACTTCCCTGGTGGTGCAGTGGTTAAGACTCCATGCTTCCAATGCAGGGACGTGGGTTGCATCCCTGGTCGGGGAACTAAGATCCCACATGCCGCACGGCGCAGCAAGTAGGTAAAGTAAAGTAAAGTGAAGAACCATATGAGAACTGAAAATGCAAAAATCCCTAGTTAACTAAAATGCAGGAAGTAACAAGTCCTTTCTTGGAGAGAAGGCACGTGCGCACATACAGCTGTTTTCATCCTTTGCGAAGCAGCAGGACAAAGAGGCAGCCACCAGAGATGAGGAAAGCAGGATTTTAACAAAGTTTTAAAGGTAGAGTATGAGCTGGTGTGATGGTTTAAATCCTTAGAAGACACAGACACGAAGAGAATGTGAACCCACCCTCTCACTCCTTCCCGCAGTGTTTCCCCAGGTGCTCAGGGGCAGTCTGAGAGCAGAGCTGAAAGAGATGTGTCCGCTAAGACTGAGGGGCAGGGCGGGAGAGCTTCCGGAGAGGCTTCAGATAGCATCCTCAAATCACAGGAAGCCCGTGACTAACAGAATCTAACTAAAGTAACAACAATGCCCAATCTCAGCTCAACCGCCAACTGACCTGACAGCCCTACGCTAGGAGCCTGATGGGAAAATGGGCATGTCCTTTACCAGATATGAATATTACTTACCTTAGTCTACTACTCTCTTACAATCCCTGGTATTCAACCAGAAAATTACAAGGCATGCAAAGAAGCAAAGAAATGTAACCCAACATCAAGAGAGGAAGTAGTCAAGAGAACCAGACCCAGAAATAGCCCAGGTATGGCTGGGGGAGGGGCAGGGGGAGGGGAACTGAAACCTAAAAATAACAGTAAATATGTTAAAGGATCCATGGCAAAAGGCGGCCGACACACATAAACTGATGGGAATTTCAGCAAAGAGATGGAAACTATTAAAAAGACACAAATGGATATGCAAGAAATGAAAAATAAGTGATGAAGAGTTCAGGAACACAACTTCCACATGCAAAGCAACCAAACCCAAGTCTATACCCCCAACTGCCCCCTTTACCTAACTCACACGTCCAGCCAATATTCCCCCCCCCCAAAATCACCCCCAGGCCAGATACCAGACAACTGAAAACCACGCCTACAGCCTAGAGCTCACCAGTGTTACTCAGAGTAGCTAATCCTATGCTTTCTCCCCTTCTCTGCCTTACAGAAACCCCAGTAAAAGCTCTAGTCTAGGATTTCCCCTCACTCCTTCCTGACTCCTGACCAAAACCTGGTGTATCCCCACATGGCCCTATGTGGCATGGTGTGCCCTCTTCTCTTGGAAAGTGTAAGGAATAAAATTCTCTTCCAGTGGCATTAGCCTCTACATGACATCACTCAGCCACCTCTGTAAATTAAAATCCTGCAGGTATAACTGAAACCAGTATCAAATGATCTAACATAATGCATTTAGAGTTCCAGAACGTGAAGAAAGAGAAAAGGGGGCAAACGAAGCATATGAGGAGATAATGGCTAAAATTTTCTGAAACTGAGAAGAATTATCAACTCCCACATCCAAGAACTTCCATGAACCCCAAGCAAGGTAAAACAAAGAAAACCCCATTTAGGCACCTCATGAAAAGAAAATCTTGAAAGCAGCAAAAGAAAGAGATGACATACAAGAGAACAGTAAGAAAGATAGATGACCTGTCATGAGAAAAAAAAAGTGGACCCTTAAGAAAACAGAAATGACTTCTTAGAAGTGCTGGGGGAAGAAAAAAACTATCAATCCAGAGTCCTACATCCATCAAAAATGAAGGTAAAAGAAAGACATTTTCAGGTAGACAAAACATGAAAGAATTCTCTAGCAGATCTGCATTACAAGAAATGCTCAAATTAAATTAGCCTAAGGAACTTAAGGGAAATAGCACAAGATAGAAACTTAGTTCTGCAGAAAAGAATGAAGAAAATCAGAATGGATAAATATTTGATATTAAAAGACATGAGGGACTGCCCTGGTGGTCCAGTGGGTAAGACTCTGCATTCTCAATGCAGGCAGCCCAGGTTCGATCCCTGGTCTGGGAACTAGATCCCGCATGCATGCCACAGCTAAGAGTCCACAGGCCGCAACTAAGAGCCCACACGCTGCAACTAAAGAAAAAACATACTGCATGCCGCAACTAAGACCAGGAACAGCCAAAATAAATAAATAAATAAATATTTTAAAAACAAAAGATGAAACCACACACACACACACCCATATATACGTAAATAAAACATTAAATTTTTTAAAAGAGTGCTGATTATTAATTTCATAAAGTAAAACTAGTAACGTATTGTTGGACTCAGTATATGTAGAATTAAAGTCTATAAAACAAGGGCACAGAGGGCAAAAGGGTGGTAATTGGAAGTCTACTGTTGTAAGTTTATATTGTTTATGGAAAGGTAAAAATATGGTAATTTTAAAATGCACCTTATACTCTGTAGGACAACTACTAAAAAATGCACATATAAAGAGGCATAACTAAAAATCATACAGAGGAGATAAATCATAGAGGAGATAAAATAGAACACTAAAAAAGACTCAATTCATTCAAAAGAAGGCCACAAAGGAGGAACAGAGGAACAAAGAGCAAACAGAACAAATAGAAAACAAAACCAAGATGGTGGGCTTAAACCCACACATATCCACAACTATACTATATACACATTAACTAAAACCCTGATTAAAATGCAAAGGCTAATACACTGGAATTTTTAAGAGCAGGACTCAATTATATGCTGTTTATGAAAAGCAAAGCTGAAACATAAAGACACAAAGAGTTAAAAGAAAAAGGATGGAAAAAAAATATGTACACCTGAAACTAACACAGCACTGTTAATCAACTATACTTCAATATAAAATAAAAAGTAAAAAAAAAATATGCCAAGTAAACACTGAGCATAAGAAAGCTAACGTGGCTACATATATTTTCTTTTTTTAGTGTTGCTATATTAATATCACAAGGTAGATCTCAAGATAAAGATTATTACCAGAAACAGAGAGACATTTCATAATGATAAAAGGGTCACTTCAAGAAGACATAATCATAAACGTACAGACACAAAAAAACAAAAGATCTCAAATAATCAATATAGGAAACAAAAATTACAAAATAAAAGGAAAACAGGCACATCTTCATCTAACATCCCTAGTTTAGTCACTGATAGAACAATACCAAAAATCAAAACAATACAGAAGATCTGAGCAACAACCACCAGCTTGATCTAACCGACATTTCAAGAACACTACAACAGCAGAAAAATCATTGGTCTCATGTACACATGGGTCATTTACTAAACAGACCACATTTGGGACAATGAAACAAGTCTAGTAAACTTCAATTCATTGATAAAATATAGAGTATGTTACCTAACCAAAAGACAATTAAAGGAGAAAAACAATAATAATATTGCACATAGAAAATCCCCATCCATGTGGAATTTTTTAAATATAAATTTATTTTATTTTATTTATTTTTGGCTGCATTGGGTTTTCGTCACTGTGCGTTGGTTTTTCTCTAGTTGCGGCGAGTGGGGGCTACTCTTCGTTGCCGTGCACGGGCCTCTCATTGCGGTGGCTTCTCTTGTTGCGGACCGCGGGCTATAGGCGCGCAGCTTCAGTAGTTGTGGCTCGCAGGCTCTAGAGCACAGACTCAGTAGTTGCGGCTCACGGGCTTAGTTGCTCCTTGGCATGTGGGATCTTGCCGGACCAGGGCTCGAACCCGTGTCCTCTGCATTCGCAGGCGGATTCTTAACCACTGTGTCACCAGGTAAGTCCCCAGAAAGATGTTTTAAAGATTGCAAATTGGGCTTCCCTACTGAAGCCTGTGCCTACAGCCTGCGGTCCGCAACAAGAGAAGCCACCGCAATGAGAGATCCCTGCACGGCAACGAAGAGTAGCCCCCGCTCGCCGCAACTAGAGAAAAACCAACGCGCAGCAATGAAAACCCAATGCAGCCAATCAATCGATCAATAAATAAATCAATAAATAAATCCTCTTTCTAGATAACACCTGAGTAAAAATTCAACACCTATGTCCTAATCACATAAAAATTTTTTTTTAATTTTCTGGAGCTGAATTACAATGAAAACACTACACATCAAAATTTGTGGGATGCAAGCTAAAGCTGTTTTAGAAGGAAATCTATAGAGTTATATGTCTACATTCAAAATAAAATGGAAAATCAATGCTTCCATCTTAAGAAATGTTTAAAAGAAAACCAAAATCCAAAGGAAATAAAAATAAAAGCAAAAAACAATGAAATATAATATGGACAATATGGGTCACCTGAAAAAATTAGTAAAACTGATAAAGTTCTAGGCAAGACTTATTGAGAAAAAAATGAAAAACTTCAGTACCAAGCATTAAAAAAGAGGTACCACTACAGATCCTCTTTGAAAATAAGAGGTATTATGGAGAAATTTATTCCAATAAAGTCAAAAGCTTAGAGGAAATAAACAAATTCCTTGAAAACCAATTTATCAAAACTAACACACAAAACTAGAAAATCTGGATATCACTTTACATACTAAATAAATTGAATCTGTAATTTTTAAACTTCCCACAAAAAAAACCCACTAGACCAAGATGGCTTCACAGGTAAATTCTTCCAAACAGTTAAGGAAGAAACCACACAGACACTTTGAAATAACAGAGCCAGATGGAAAACTTCTCAACTCTCTGAAGCCACCATAACCCTGATATCAAAATCAGACAAAGACATTACAAAAAAAGAGCATAACATACAATATCTGTCACAAACACAAATACAAATACCCTCAACCAAATATTAGCAAAAAAATACAGCAATACCCAATGAAGTTAATACATCATTACCAAGTAGAGTTTATCTCAGAAAAGCAAGATTAGTTTAACTTAGAAAATTCAATGCAATTCACCCATTAACAGATTTGAGAAAACTATTTAATGAGCATTTCAATAGATGCTGACAAGTCTTTTTTTTCAAAAGTCAACATCTACTTAGGATTATAACTAGGAAGCGACAAAAACTTCCTCAATATAAAAGGCACCTACAATCTTCAGCTAACATCATACTTTACAGTGAATAATAAATGCTTTTCCCCTTAAGATGGAGAATAAGGCAAGATGCCCAATATCACCACTTCCATTCAACATATTATTATTGGAGGTCTTGGCAGTACAAAAAGACAAGTAAAAGAAATAAAAGGCATTCAGATTGGAAAGAAAGCAAGCAAGCTGTCTTTATTCACACAGGATACCATTGTGTACAATAAAAAAAAAAGTCTTAAACTACAAGCAATAAATCAACTCAGCAACAGAGTAGGACAAAAACGAACTGCATTTTTATATGCTAACAGTATATTGGAAAATGAAATGAAAAACATAATAAATTTTAAAATAGCACCCAGGAACATAAAATACTTAGGGAAATTTAACAAAAGTTATCCATGACCCTACACTGAAAACTATAAAACAATGCTGAAATTCAAGACTAAATAAATAGAAGCTCAGACTCATGAATTATTAAAACTCCATATTGAAAATACTGGCCTGCAGGTTTTTTGATGAAGGATCCTGATGAAGGATTAGTATCCAGAATACTTAAAATAATACAAATAAACTGACTGTAAAGTTTATATGGAAATGCAAAGGATCTAGAATGGCCAAAACAATTTTGAAAAAAACCAGAGGAATCATACCACCTGGCTTCAAGATCTACTATAAAGCTACAGTATTAATGATAGTGTGGAATTGGCAAAAGGACAAATAAACCAATGGAACAGAATAAGCTAGAATTAGACCTGCAAATACACAGACAAGTGTTTTATGACAAAGGTGCCAAAACAATCCAATGACAGGAAAGACCTTTTCAACAAATGGTGCTAGAAATACTGGTTATCTATATAGGAAAAGATAAATAACACACAATCTCCACAAATCACACTACCCAAAAATCTTCACAAGTCATAGACCCATTATAAAGCTTTTAAAGAGAAAACATGCGGGGACTTCCTTGGGGGCACAGTGGTTAAGACTCTGTGCTCCCAATGCAGGGGGCCCAGGGTTCGATCCTTGGCCAGGGAACTAGATCCCACATGCATGCCACAACCAAGGAGCCCTCCCGGAGGGAGGGAGGGAGGAAACATGGGAAATGTTTTTTGCAACTTGGGATAGGTAAAGAGTTCTCAGAACAAAGAGTTCTACCAATAAAACTTTTTTAAACTGATAAATTCAACTTCATCAAAATTAGAATATTCTTCTCATCAAAGCACTGTTAAGAAAATGAATAGGCAAACCACAGATCAGAGAAAATACTCACAATTAACATATTCATAATTAATACAGCTGATGAAGGATCAGTATCCAGAAAACTTAATTCCTACAATTCAATAACAAAAAGACCAACAACATATTTTAAATGAGCAAAAGACTTTAATAGACAGTTCACAACGTTAGAAATATAATTGGCCAGAAAGCATATGGAACAGCACTCAATCAACATCACTAGTCATGATTAGGTTAAATGAAAAACACTAACATCATCAAAGGTTGGTTACAGGGTGGAGGAGCTGGAACTCTCATACATCGCTGGTAAGAGGATTAAACTACTTTGGACAATTGTCAATTTTCTTAAAGGTCTCTCTCTCTCTCTCTCTCTCTCACACACACACACACACACACACACACACACAGCAATCCCACTCAGAGGAATTTATCCAAGAGAAATGAAAACGTGTGTCCACACAACCCCTTGTATACAATTGTTCATTATGACTTTTTGTTTGTTTTTGTTTTTTTGCAGTACGCGGGCCTCTCACTGTTGCGGCCTCTCCCGTTGCGGAGCACAGGCTCCGGACGCGCAGGCTCAGCAGCCATGGCTCACGGGCCTAGCCACTCTGCGGCATGTGGGATCTTCCCAGACCGGGGCACGAACCCGTGTCCCCTGCATCGGCAGGCGGACTCTCAGGGAAGCCCTATGTGCCACCAGGGAAGCCCTATGACTTTATTTACAAAAGCTAAAAACTTTTTGATGATCCACACTGCAATGTCCTTCAGCATGCATTTTCATGAATAAATTCATATGAATGTCAATTCAGATTTCCATTTAAATATTGGAACCAATATAAAATGTGGCTTTCAGTATGCCACTATCAACAATACCATTCTTAGGGTAAAAATCTTACATTCTATGAAAAACACAGAAGGCTACATACAAGAAATGCTATTTCTAATTCTGCCCACTCCGTTTTCTACCAATTCCACCTAAATTCTTTTAAAATGACTTCCTTTTCTCTTCTCTGTACCCTGGAATCTTAGCAGAACTCCTGAATAATGCACCACACCCGAAAGGATAACGCCAGACAGAGAGAGCCCTTTGCGTTGTGGCTTTATTCATCCCCTGCACTACAACAAATTATGCTATTACACTTTTTTAACTGAAATATACACCCATAAATATTCCTATAAACACGTAAAAGAAAACACTACAATTCCATTCAATTCCACAAACTCTTGGAGTTGTCTTTCCAAATGCTTTAAAACAGGGCTTCTCAAGAGCAACCCTACTGACAGGTTGGATCAGACGGTGCTTTCCTGGGGAGGGCTGTCCTGGGCTGGACATTTAGCAGCACTGCTGGCCTCCGTCCACTAGACACTAGTAGCAACAGCCTGCACCCCTGCTGCCCTCCCCCCATCCCAACTGTGACAATCAAAGTGTCCCCAGACACAAAATCACTCACTGCTGAGAACCTCAGACTTCAAGGAGTACCTTAACATGTTTTCCCAAGATTTCTATGATTCCTTTTTCTTTGGGCCTTTTTGCCTCCGAGTTTCCAAACTGTGACCAAATCTTCAAGATTAAATTTAACAATCAATTTTTCTAGTATAACCTTTTCCAGCCAGCCCTATTCCCTGTTGCTTCTCAGCTCCCTAAGCACCTTAGACAGACCTCTAAACTGTTATTTGTTTGCAAACACTCCCAGTCTGTGAGTTCCCTTAAGGTCAGGCCTTTTTAGTCTCTGGTTTACTCTCCCAGCCTCAGCGTCAAACACAGTCAATGGCTGCTTAGTTGCCTGAATGGCATGCACTATAAAATACTTACAAATATTACTCCAGCTAATGTGCCACAGAAACATTCTCATTATTATTCAGTCCAATTGCATGGGCTCTGGAAGCAGTATGCTCTTAATTCACTCTTTTAAAGTGACAAAGAATACATTACCAGGCACACAGCTGCTAAATAAAGTCTCTGGTATAAATGTAGGCTAAAATGCATACTGCTTCAGATACACAGGTGATTTCATCTTCCCATCATCATCATGAAAATACAAATGGGTGAATTATAAAAATAAGAAGTATCTTGCCAACATCCTTTCAAGTGCAATATACTAGGACCTAGGCAACATCAAACCAAATATGATATTTGAAATGTCAAATTAATGAAAGCAAAGTGGGAAGCATTTTCTTTAAGTGGTGCCTGGCTGTGATGCGTGGGAGAACTTCACAGAATGGTAATTATTTACCAGGCAAGTGTGTGAGGGTCACAGCACAATGTAGCATGCGGCAGGCTTGCCGGTGAAATGGAAAAGCAAGTTATGTAACAAAATTGTTGGATCCGGGGATATTTCACCCTTCAGGGAGGAACGCTGTACCTCCTGACAAACTACAGCTTGCCACGGGGAAAGTAACTACACAAAATGCTCTTCTCCAACCTAAAACCGGTGACGTGACCATTTCACAGCCCATGGTATTTGAAGTGTGACTGGCGTGAAGTAGTGAACGTTTACCGTCATTTAAAAGCCTGATTTTAGTTATGGTAAGTATTCCTTTACCTGCAGCAGTGTTCCTTTTTTGTAGGCTTTACTGAGATATAATTCACCATAAAATTTACCTAGAGTGTACAGTTCAACGGCTTTTAACATAGTCACAGAGCTGTACAACCATCTCCAAAATCAATTTTAGAACATTTTCATCACACCCTAAAAAAAAAAAAAAAAAAAACCATACCCATTAGCCCTTATTCTTTATTTTCCTCCAAACCCTCAGCCCTGGGGAACCACTAATCTACTTTCTGTCTACACAGATTTGCCTGGGTAGAACATTCTGGATGTTTCATATAAATGGAATCATACGATATGTAGTCTTTTGTGACTGGCTGGTTTCACTCAGCAAACTGCTTTCAAGGTTCATCCACCTTGTAGCATGTTGTAGTGGTTTGATGTAATTTCAAATCTTGTTTATGACAAAAATAAAGTTGTTTTTAAAAGTGAAGTTGGGAGAGACACTGCTTTGGGAGAGATCCCTGCTGTTCTCCTTACTTGCTGCAGGTAATAAGTCCTTCCTTCTCCTGACTATTGGCTTGACACCCTCCAACAGGTGAACGCAGTTTTGGGGTACCAGAAGGACTCTGCACCCAGCTGCCTTGGAATCTTCTCTGAATGCCACCAAGCCCTCCTTATCATTCCCTGCTTTGTTTTGTTTTTTGCTCTATTCACTTTTTACCAGACTGGATATTTCCGGGCCTTAGCCACTGACAATCATATCCTAGGTTTTCAAATGCATCCATATTCAACATGAAATAACTATGTCTTGCTGTAAAACGTCTTTGAAAAGATTTTGATAAATTTTAGTTTTTGTAAGAAAAAATCACTTTATAAAAATAAAAAGCGCGAAGTTGCTTTCAAGAGCAAAGTTATTGTTTTTGTATAAAAGTGAAATTGTGAGTCAGGAGGTCATCAGCCACATCTGAGGTTGCCGACAGCACTCCATAACTCAGCTAGTGAAGGGCGCTGCTGGAGCCTTATCAATAAGAACACGTGAAGAAGCAACGGTGGAGAGGGGGGATTTGGACTCTGAATACACAGTTTGTAAGGTCTACTCGAGTGTGTTCGGTCTGGGCAAGGCTACCCTCTGTTGATCTAAATAGCTCTCTGAAGACCGTGGGGCGTTAGCTCCTGCTGTGGTGAAGGTGACTCTTACCAGCAGTGGCAAAAGCCGTGCAGCAGCCCCACAAAGAAGATCTTGCCCATCCACACTGGCCCCTTCGTTCCCTAGCAACCGGGGACTTTCCACTTTTGCTCTCAATGGGTCATGCTGTCTCCTCCCAAGAGCCCCCTGGTAGAAAGGCACACCTCAACTAAATTTATCCCCTTCATCTTCCCTTGCCTGGAACAACAGTGTAATTAATCTAGTATTGGTCTAGAGTATGTTATTTCTTTATTAGCTTATTAAGAGATGTTACGTATGCTATTAGACACAGTATGCATTGAGACATTATTCATCCTATACGCTACTGGCTTGTGAAATTATTATAATTCCCACAGTGAACCTGTGTTAAATAAAATACTGGCAAAGACAATCTCAGGCTCTGAGAGTAATTTGCCTCAAAATGAAACATAGCATGTATTAGCTCTTCATTTATGTTTACTGTCCGATCATACTTCATCATACGGCCATGCACATTTATCTATCTATTCATCAGCTGATGGATATTTGTGTTGTTTCTACTTTTGGGCTCTTATGAATAATACGTCTATGAACAGTCCTGGGCAAGTCTTTAGGCAGACATGGGTTTTCATTTCTCTTGTTCACATCGCCAGGAGGAGAATTTTCTAGGTCATGTAACTTTATATTTAACTTTTTGAAGAACGGACAAGTGTGTTTCAAAACAGCTACACCATTTCAAATTCCCACCGTAAGAGTTCCAACTTCTCCACATTCTCACCAATACTTGTTATTACCTGGCTTTTCAATTACAGTCATCCTAGTGGGTGATACCTCACTGTGGTTTAGATTTGTATTTCCCTAATAGCTAATGACGTTAGGTGTCTTTTGATGTGCTATACCCACCTGTATAGTTTCTTGAGGAAATGTCTAATTCAGAACTTTTGCCCGTTTTTAATTGGAATTATTTGTCTTTTTATTATTGAGTTCTGAGTTCTTTATATATTCTGGATACAAGTCCCTTATCGGATATATCATTTGCAAGTATTTTCTCCCATTCACTGTATTATCTTTCCACTTTGTGTTCTTGGCACATGTGTTCCTAAATGCTACCTCTCAACTAAGAGAGTCAAAGTAACCTTTCAGTGAACTGAGGGAAGGAAAATGAACCACACATCCTCCTAACCATTGAGAATCAAAGCAGTAACGGCTAGTTGGAAATCGACCCACCCAGCTCTTCTCCCCTTCATTCTTCCTAAGAGATTTCCCAAGTATCAGAACAGCACACGGATTGCTCTCTTCTGTTTCCAGACATTTCCTTGCCTCAGCACTTCCCAGCTTCCTTGCAGCTAGGTATAACCATACAACTCCACTCAGGCCAATGGTATACGAGCAAAAGGAGTGTGCACTTCCTCTGGAAAGCATTCCTACCACAACAGACAATGCTACATAATAAATGCGAGCCGGCATCTTGGACCTAAGGTGACCAGGAAGGTAAACCGTGCACAAGAGTGGGCAGTGTCTGACACCAACGAGGACCGGATCCCCTGTAGACTTCCTAACAAAGAGAAGAAATTAAACTTCTACACTGTTTAAGTCATCTTATTTTGAGTTTTTCTGTTACATGCAATCAAACCTGATCTGAATTTATGTAACCATTAAGTGAAAGCTTTTGATTTACATGTACACAGATCAAACGCAAGGCCAGGCTCCATTCCGCAGTTTATGGAAGTATTGCTTATTGTCACAATGTTACCTGACTGCTTTTCCAACACGAGGAATAAAAAATAGCAAAGACTGATACCAGGAAAGAAGACAAAAAACTTTACGTGGAACATATGCAATCAATGGTGAAACTGCTATATATGAAGGTCTGCAATAGGGATTCTGTACAAACCCCATCAGAAACCCATCTGCAATACCCACATGCTCCAAAATGCGTTAAGTTTATTTTCTTTCAGCAGAATACAAATACTGGAGCTCACAGTGCTGCAGTGTGTGTGGAAGAAAAGGACAGTTCGCTAACCATCGCCTGATTGAATCTATTCCCAGTCCTGTCACTGCTAGGCAACAATTCAATTTCATTTAATCCAGTACAAATTTGGTGAATGCCCACCACATATAAAGCATTGTAGGAACTAACATGAGGCTCCTACCCTCACGGAATTCATACCTAATAAACAAGGAACAAGTTGCTTATAATCCCCAATAGTCGGCTTGGCCAGGAATGGGGGAAATAGACAAAAGAAGAGCCTATCTCATTCAACTTTTCACTGAATAAATGCCTTCAAAACCCCAGAATCAGGGTGGAGACCTCTGAGAGAGTATACTCCCCTTCTCTCCAGAATTTGCTCCAAAAGTGGGAGACCAACAGCAACACACTGACAGTGGGGGGTGGCAGGGAACTAAGAGCCCCCAGAAACATCAAACCTGGGGGGCTGATGGTAACATCAAACCTGAATAGATGTTCCCCTGTTCAGAAATCAGGAAATAAAGCAAAGACAACAGAAGTCTGTAATTCAACTTAATTACAGTCACATGAGCCCAAAGGCTCAAGGAGATACACACATAAAGATATTTTCCAAGTTAACCAAAGAGCTTTAGAACAAGACTTACAATGAGCATGTATTACTCTTTTTAAAAGATTTACATGGTGGTATTTATATGATAAGATTGAATTAATATACCCATATAAAATGTTGGGTCCATAAAGAGAGTATATCTTCTTTCCCCCAAGAATTCTTAGAAATTTTACAAAAACCATTCAGTCTCTCCAACCTCTGCACTATTCGAAATGCCTATCACACATCCCAGAAGCAACTGAGTCGGCAGCTGGATATAAAAACCTGGAGTTCACGGAAGAGATTCAGGTACAGATGCTAAATCTGGGGAGTTACCAACGCATGGATAGCATGGAAAGTCCTGAGGCTGGACGAGATCGTTATGGCTGCAGAGAGGAGATCTGACGACTGAGCTCCAGAGAATTCCAACATCAAGAGGTCTGGGAAACGAGGAACTGGCAAAGGAGTCCAAAAAAGATGAAAAGCCATTGGGGTGGGAGAAAAAGCAGGCAGGTGTGACATTCTTGAGCCACGTGAAGCAAGTGTATCACAGAGGAGAGGGTGACTGGCCACATCCGATGCTACTGCCAGGAAAGAACAAGAGGACTGAGAACTGCCCACTGGCTGTAGCACAACAAGAACATGATGGCCTTAACAGCAACAACAGAAAAACCCAGTGGAGAGGTGGAGGCAAGGGCCTGATTGAAGAGGACGCAAAGGAGCACAAGAGGAAGGAAATGGGAGACCTGAATATAAGAGCTTTTTGAAGAATTTCTGGGACTTCCCTGGTGGCACAGTGGTTAAGAATCTACCTGCCAATGCAGGGGACACGGGTTCGATCACTGGTCCAGGAAGATCCCACATGCCGCGGAGCCATTAAGCCCATGCACCACAACTACTGAGCCTGCGCTCTAGAGCCCATGAGCCACAGCAAGAGAAGCCACCGCAATGAGAAGCCTGCACACCACAATGAAGAGTAGCCCCCGCTCGCTGCAACTAGAGAAAGCCCACGCACAGCAACGGAGATCCAACGCTGTGAGAAAAAACAAATAAAAAAGAAGAAGAATTTCTACTGTTTATGGGAGAAGAGAAATGGGCAGCAGACAAAAGAGAAGACTGGTCAAGGCGGGGTTTTTGCACTGGTGATGGTGGTGGCGGTGTTTTTAAAAGATGGATGAAATTAAGAATCAGTTTTGTACACTGATGGGATTCATCTAGTAGAAAGGGCAAAGCTGGTGTCAAAAAGAAAGAAAGGAAGAAGTGCTTGAGTGACATCCTAAACCAGGAGAGAGGGGAGGTGAAGAGAGAATGGAAACAGCTAGACAGAGAGGCTGGCCTCAGTCAGGAACACAGTTCCCACGGTGATGGGGACAGCAGGGTGGGTACCGCTGATGGCGCAGGTATCCATGGCAGTGGATGAGCTCTTCAAATTACCTCTGTTTCATCAGGACCGGGAGGCAGTGCCAGAGGCTTAGAGAAGGAGGAAACTATGAAATATCCATCAACTAGGAGAATGAAGGAACTAAGACAGTGGAACATGATTTGTGGTTGGGATTAATGGGATTTGAAGCCAGCGGTCAGGAATCGGAAGTGATCCCAGTGAACATGGTAGAATACATTTCTCTAGAAAGAGAGAAGGCAGAGGTGAATCTTAAGTTGGAGCTGTGCAGACAAGTACAGTAAAGGGAGGGAAGGGCAATGGAGTTGAGTGTACTGAAAAGAGTGACTTTAATGAATGACTGAAATTCACACTTGGCAAGGAAAGAAGTGAGGGTGTGAGGGGCTGAGAACAGTAGGATCAGTTGATTGTAAGCGAAGGATACTTACTAGAAAAGAGTAAGCAGTGAAGAGTAGAAGGTGGTGTCAGAAGGAGAAAGCCTTGCACCTGAGATGACAGAGGGGGTGCCTGTCCTCGTAAGGACACTATCTAAGGAGAGAGCACAGAGGGAATGGCTGAGGGAAGGTGAAGAACAGGTGACTGAAGGAGAGGAGCTGAAGGAGAAAGATGCAAAGTCCTACATGAATCATCTGAAATGATACTGAAATGACTAAGAAAAGCATAAAAGGAAGAGAACTGGAGACACACCATGTAAGGAAGATTCTAAAAGTAGGTCCAGGGCTTCCCTTCCAGGGTGGCGCAGTGGTTGAGAGTCCGCCTGCCGATGCAGGGGACACGAGTTCGTGCCCCAGTCCAGGAGGATCCCACATGCCGCGGAGTGGCTGGGCCCATGAGTCATGGCCGCTGAGCCTGCGTGTCCGGAGCCTGTGCCCCGCAACGGGAGAGGCCACAACAGTGAGAGGGCCGCGTACCGCAAAATAAATAAATAAATAAGAGTAGTTCCAAACACGGAAAAAGGTAAGAAAGATACAGATTGTAGAGAGACACTCTGAGGGTGAAACCACATGAATGGACAGCGAAACACAAACAAGACAACAATGGGAAATAACACTTGAGGAGCAATGGCTGAAAATGGAAAGGTGCCCAAATTGGGGGAGGACCTGCCTGTTTCACTGTGGAGACAGTCAAAGGACGGGAGAGCTGCAGGAGGTAGACGGTAAACACCAAGTCCAATGCCACTGAAGCTGCCAAGTGCTGTACTCAATTTCCTGCTGGGTGTATTACTGAACAGCTCACCGCAACCTAACTCAACAGGACCACAACTGAATTCATCATCTTCCTCCACCCTCAGCCTCCTGTGTTTTCCTTCCCCTCCTTCACTCTATACTCTAACATCCAACTTCTCTCTAAATTTGTCTCTAAAAGTCTCCCTCAAACAGATGCGCTGGGCTCCATTCCGGCTCCACCACACCAATCCATAACCCTTCCAACCACTCCTGCCGTTTCTAAACTTTCTCTACTCTGCCAGAGTGAGTTTTGAAAAATATAACTCTATCACTCAGTGCCCTGCTTAAAACCATTTAATAGGTTAAGCTCAAATATCTCAAGGTCAGGCCTTTGCCCCCTGTCCCATACTCCCTGGCTCTCTGCTCCAGTGACGCTGGGTGTCCCCCGGGGCGGGGGGGGGAACCTCAAGCGGACCACGCTCTCTCTTGTCTCCAGGACTTTACATATATTATACATCACTCTGCCTGGAATGTGTCTCAATCCCAGCTGACTCCAAATAAGCCTTCAGTTATCAATTTAGACGTCAGACCCTCTGTATGCCTTCCTTGAATCACTTAGACTAGATTAGTGGTCCCTCTACACCCAGTTCCCAGAGAGCAGCTCTGAGCGTCAATGGAAATAAATTAGAGATTTCTGCAAGAATGAAGCTGAGAGGGTAAGGATCCAGGCCCCCTACCCCACTTTAATAAGGGAACTCTCTTTTTTTTTTTTTTTCTATTTCACATATGCATAAATGTAAAGGTTTTATTTGAAAAGAAGGCATCCCTATAAAGTAGTTTGAAAACCACTAGACTAGATCATCTCTAAGGTCTCCCCCAGTTCTGAGAGTCTCCTTACAAGATGATATCATGAGGGAAATAACTCCATAGTAACCCCTCATCAACCTTTACGAGGGATGGAAAGTAGTTATAATCGTAATAAAGATCCCGATTGCAGAAGAGCACTTGGCATGATCAAGGTCTCAGAGAAAATATAGGGCTGGACAAAAATAATACGAATTGCGTTACTATATGGAAGTACTAGAATTATCCTTCCGAGACAAAGCAGATGAATCTCACTGAACACATTTTCTAGTAGACAGCATTGCTGACTCGCCTCTGTCAATTATTTAGGAAACAACACACTTACATGGTTATACTCTGATGCCTGCAGCACAGTGGTTAAGAGCTTAGGGTCTAGAGGCAGATGTAAGAGTTCAAATCTCAGCTCTTCCACTTACTAGCTACGTGACCTTAGGAGAATCACTTAAGCTCTCTAGGCCCCAGTCTCTCACCATAAAATGAGGAGGATAATGTCTACCTGATAGAGCTGGGCTGAGGATGAACAGAGATAAAGCACAGAAGAATTCAGAACACTGGCACTTAGAGAAAACTCAGTAAATGCTTACAATGGGTGTATGCACACATATTTATGCTCAAGTTGTATTACACAGCCCGAATCTCTTCTTAAAGTTTTTGAACCAGTCCTAACTGGCTTGAAATCTAACCTCTTTCACAATGACGTTCCCTTTCATTTTTTTCCAGTCTTGGCAAAATGCATATTAAACCTTCTGTCCTTTTCTTTGTAGGGCCATATTTATCACGGTGCATAAGAGCACATTTTTATGTACCTGGTCTTCAATTCATTTTTTGGAAAGTAAAGCACAGATCTTCCCCCTCTGCACTAACACCATAGACTCAGTTATATCATCTGAGGGAAGAGAAGAATTAATTATTTTTGTATTCCTGGGTCCTGACCTAAAATGAACTTGTGTTTAAAAAATCTCATATTGCAAACTTTTATTATACAAGTATGAAACAGTGTTATCTAAAGACCATTGTTACCAAAACCAGGGCTGGCAAGGAACCTCCACAGTGTCAGCCATTAAAAAAGGAAGTATTCTACGAGTACCGTGATTTTCCTTAGTGCTTCAGGACACAGAAATAATGCCAGACAAGTAGTAATATTGACAAACAAGCTTCGTTTTTCTTTTTCTTTTTTTTACTTCCTTCTCTCCAGCAAAGATTCTTTTCTAACTAAATAACTAAAAGTCATACCACAAGAAAAAATGAGAACTAGTCTTTGAATAAACAGAGTTTGCCTATGACCCTCCACCACATACAGAGTATATACATGGAAGGCTTAGATCAACAATGAAATGCTCCAAGGTCATTTTTTAAGTGACAACACTAGTTAAAATGATGCCAAACTTCAGCCAAGGCTAAGCTATCACTGCACAGCTAAACATAGTGACCAAGACGAAACAGCCCACAGTGAATACACAGTCTGGAAAGATAACAAGATACCACTCTCCCAGGCCACAGACACCTCAGTTGCAATTAACTTCTATTTTTTTAAAATCATTTTTTTAAATGACTCTTTTCATAAAGTCCAATAATGCCAATAACTTACCGGTCAGCAGCTTCTACATCAAAACAAAACCTTCTGTCGATGGAGTCAGTATGTCTTCTGATACATTCTTTCAGAAAGAACACCTCTCCATCCCCCTGCAAAGAATCATTTTAAACATTCTCAAAAACTACAGTATAAACATATACAGAATTAAGCACCCTATATTTGATGGGGGGAGGAGGCAAGGTTCAGATTTTAGGTTCCTCTATCTTACTCTCTTTCAAACCAGTTTATTTAGAGTCGTAGCCATTTTTTTAACTTTTTATTTTATCTTGAAGTATATTAACAACCTTGTGTTAGTTTCAGATGTACAGCAAAGTGATTCAGTTATCCATATACATGTATCTATTCTTTTTCAAATTCTTTTTCGTCACTGTCCTTTTCTTAAGGTTTTCAAGACCCTGCTTTGATTACAATAAAATTAAACCGGACCTTAGCAGTGCTAATTTTAAGAGGTGGGTTAACAATACAGTTTCCACATGCCTATATTTGTTATTCTCTTATTGTCCCCTCGTTAAAAGAAGGATAATGTGTTTGCATGTCACATTACGTTATACCATATAAAACAGTCCACATGTAACCATGTCTGACCTATAAAAACTTCAGTTCCACAGGAATCTACCTAAAAGTACACTAAGGACCCTGGATCAGCCATTGTGAGCATCTAAAGCTGGAACCACTCCAACTATATGGTTTTGCTGTTTCTTAAATTGAATCACCCTGAATTTATCTTTCCTGAGTTTTTGTTTAAATATGGTACCATTTACCTCCCTAAACCATCCCCATCATGCTCTTTAAGAGCATTAAAAAGAGGTAGAAAACAGGAAACAGAAGCAATGCAGAAGCAGGTTCCCAGTGAGAAACTGTAAGGAGTCTGAGTAAACACTTCTAGACTATTTTAATATCTTCTGGAACATGGGGAGCTCTAATATTAAACAAGCATTTGAATATAAAATTATTCAAAATATCAGTCATGTTTCTAAATAGATTTTTTATTATTTGGTAGCTAAAACGGAAAGCACCACTAAGCAGACATGTCTTGGGACTTGACAGGAAACTCACACTCCAACCTCACGCTCAGTTTATAACTGAAACGTATAGAGATGCTGAAGTTAACCCGTATTTATCCTTTTACTACAACTTTTGATTATATCAGTGGCCCTCTGAAATGTGAAATAATCGCGGGCATTTGGTGAATGAATTGTGCACTGCTGCTGTTCATTCATGGAATTTGCTCTTTTATTATATTTGATGCTTCACTTAACAACAAATTTTGCTTTCTATGCGTCTGACACATTACATTTGACAAACATAAATTACCGCGATCTTTAAAACAACACTACCACCACAAAACAACGACGACAAAAACTCTCACGCTCAGTTTTAACCCATCACCCTCCAAGGGTGACAACCTCACTTCCTCCTCTTTGCCATGGACTTGATTTTCCATGTCTATTTCAATAACACAAAAATGCGTTTGTATTATAAGCGGCTTTAAATATTTTTCAGGAAGATGCAAAGTATGTGTAAATACAAGTGAACTTGGGTTAATTCTGTATTCACATAAGAAAAATTATGCCCATCCACCCAGCAAGCAATGAATTAACCTTAAAATGCATTACCAGATACGTGCAACACTAGTGGGAGGAGCTTTGTTTTGACTGCTATTGTTGCCATGAGCTGCAGTTTCCGTTTTAAAACAAAGATCACCTTTCCTACCCAGCCAGCTCCTAAGGGCTTCTCGCCCTTTCCAGCTATCGTGAGCTCCTTTGCTTTTCACTTTTGTGGGAGGAGTAAGCTAAATGGGGAGTGTCTAAGTGAGAACATTAAAGTTTAAGTAAAAAACAGTAAACTTCGTTACAGATCATCTACTCTATATAATCTTTTCATTTGTATGAATCTATGTGTGCCCATCAGGTCTCCCGGGTAAATCCTGAGCAGACAAACCACTGAGTCATGAAAGTCTGTTGTAGGTGTTAACTGGATCTTCCAGTAACAGGGACACAAAATGATTCTACTCTTCTCCTTAAAAAAAAAAAAAAAATCTGACCATAAAAACCCATGCCAACAATTCAGAAAACACAGGAATTATTTTCTGGCCTATTTTATTAAAAAAAAAAAAAATTTTCATTCTAAAAACAAAATGAAAGTATTTATCATGAGTGAATAAAAACATTAAAAAGATACCCTTGGGCTTCCCTGGTGGCACAGTGGTTGGGAGTCCGCCTGCCAATGCAGGGGACACAGTTTCGTGCCCCGGTCCGGGAAGATCCCACATGCCGCGGAGCGGCTGGGCCCATGAGCCATGGCTGCTGAGCCTGCGCGTCCGGAGCCTGTGCTCCGCAGCGGGAGAGGTCACAACAGTGAGAGGCCCGCATACCGCAAAAAAAAAAAAAAAAAAAAAGATAAAGATACCCTCAAAGACCACCTCACAGAGAATATGAAGTATAAAAGCAAAGCCTTGGGACTTCCTTGGTGGTCCAGTGGGTAAGACTCTGCGCTCCCAATACAGGGGGCCCAGGTTCGATCCCTGGTCAGGGAACTAGATCTCACATGCATGCCACACTAAGAAGCCCACATGCCACAAGTGAAGATCCTGCGTGCTGCAACTAAGACCTGTTGCAGCCAAAAATAATAAATAAATAAATATTTTTTTAAATAAATAAATAAGAGCAAAGACTTACTAGTTTCCCCCCAGATCTGTGCTCGAACGGAATGATGTTGAACTTCTTGGCCGCTTTCCGATACATGCAGTAGTGTTTGACCCAGCTGGAACCAAACGGAGGAGGCCCTTCAACAAGAAACATAACTTTAAATCAACAAGAACCTACTGTATTGCACAGGGAACTCTATTCAATATTCTGTAATAACCTAAATGGGAAAAGAATTTGAGAAAGAATAGATACATGTATATGCATAACTGAATCACTTTGCTGTACATCTGAAACTAACACAACATTGTTAATCAACTCTGCTCCAATATAAAATAAAAAGTAACCTGAAACTACCACAACATTGTAAGGCAACTCTACTCCAATAAAAATTTAAGAAATAAAATAAAAAATAAATTAAAAAAGAAAGAAAAAGAAAAGAAATAGGACTTTATTTTTCCTTTATGAGGACATTTTTTCCTCGTAAAGAAGGAGATATGCAGAGTTCCAAACACAATCGTGAAGAGGAAAAACCCAAGAAGCAGCAACTAACACAGCTCAAGGAAACAAATCAGCAACACAGCTAGTCTCATACAAGGGAAAAACAAGGAGAAATAAGAAGGCTCGTACAGACTGTCCTAAGAGTTTTCAGCAACACGGGAGTAATTTAAAGACATACTTTTCAAATAATTTGCTAGACTGTTATCTCATACCTGAAAATCTCTTAATTGTAAACTATGCTTCTTGTTTGTGTCTACATATGAAGAGCTCATGAGGGTTTCAAGAATTCCACTGAATATATGTGATGGTTTTGGATTCAATTCTGGCCTCTAAAAAATGACAGAACTGTAGAGTCACAGTGCGGAAAAGCATTTAGTCTATAAATCCATCTAGTGCTTTAAATCCACTAAAGCACCTTGTAAGTAGCTGCCCTTACTAACAATGGTAAAGCTAAGCTTTTTTGCAGCATGTGGGATCTTAGTTCCCCGACCAGAGATCGAACCCGTTGTCCCTCGCATTGGAAGCACAGAGTCTTAACCACTGGACCGCCAGGGAAGTCCTACTGTCTTTTTAATCTAAAAAGTCTTAGGCTTAGACCAAATGCCTGAGAAATGGCAAAGCCAAACCTCAGAGTCTTTGGTCCAATATCAAGGAAGGTCCTTCACTGATTAAGCTGCCATCCCCTCCTGACACCACCCAACCCTACTCAACCAGCTCTGAGCATAGAGATTAGTGATGGTTTTTCACACCATCCAAGCTTCAGGAAATACTGCAGGAGAGGGTACAACACGGACTCCAGCCTAGGACAATTCCAGCATTGAGGAGGTGTATGATCCAGGAAACACTGTTTACTCCTCAGTGTTTCCATGTTCTCATTGGTAAATGGGGTGATAACAGCACTGTCCACTTCATAGGGGTTTTTAATGGATTAAATGAAACAAGTTGGATAAAGAGTTTAGCACAGGGCCTGGCATACTGCCAACAAGTGAAGAATTCTGTCACTATTGTTTTTTTTGTTTTTTCAGTCCAATTTCAGCCCCATTTCTCTCAAAGCCAGTAAGTTAAGCAACAGTTATGAATCTAAAACTCAAAATTTCCTGTGATTTTTCGCTTTGGACATATAATACAAAATTTCTATCCTTCTCATGTCTCCACCCCGTATTTTTAGTTCTTTCAGATTAAATAAACAAACTGAGATTAAGAGGATAAAAAGAAAATTAAAGGTGGAGGGAAGGATTGGGAGCTTGGGATTAACAGATGCAAACTAGTAAATATAGGACAGATAAACAACAAGGTCCTACAGTACAGCACAGGCAATTATATTCAATATCCTGTGATAAACCACAATGGAAAAGAATATGAAAAAGAATATATATATATGTATAACTGACTCACTTTGCTATACAGCAGAAATTAACACAACACCGTAAATCAACTATACTTCAATACAATTTTTAAAAAATAAAACATTCACTCTATACACACTTCAATAGCTGTTGTGCTATTGTTCCTAACGGCACCTTTAGAAACGGCATGCTTTTACTGTTCAACCAAAATATGTAAAAATAAATTACCTCTCAGTTTTGTTGAAAAAAAAAAAAAAAGAAAGATTAAAAAATTAGAAAAATTTAGAGTTCTGCCATGCCAGTAACTGTTCATCATGAGCTGTGAAGGCTATGCCCACATTAAATAAGGGCAAATGGGAAAAGAACCCCTATTCTGCGACTGCATAAACATGAACACCCGTATCACATGGCTGTTCCATGAGTCTCTCTGCTATGAAGTTATTCAGTTTGAAAATCCTATAAATCAGCCACTTAACAAACAAAAACTCTAAAGCGCCCGGCGGGAAGGGAGAGAAACAGGAAATACAGAAACATTTCACATACTCCTCCCCCTACTGACTAGCAATCAAGCCCTACAGTTGAAGAGGTAAACTTTTAAGAGCTTCGTTAAAATAAGACCAAACTGTCAGAAGTCTGAAATCGTCTTGGGGTGCCTTAATTTCAAAATAAGGATACTCTACACACTGTATAACAACTAAGACGGCAACAATGCTGAAAATTCAGTGAGACAAGTTAGCATGTCAACTAGGAGTATTTTTTTGTAGCCATATGCAATTGCCCTGAAAATTTCAACAAGAACAAAAAACGATCTCAAATAAATGTGCAAAGAAATAATGTGAAAGAAGAAGAGAAATATGTCCTTCTTGACTTTAACATGGAGGAACAGAGTTATGGGGAGAGGGGTGCATACGTATATGAATGTGTGTGTGTGTGTCTGTGTGTATGAATGAGATAAAGATGGGTGGGGATGAGAGGAAATGAGGAAAAAGGTACTATCCCACATCGCTTTCAGTCTGTCACCAAATCCCAGCTCCCTTGCAAGCAAGTTTTAACAAAGTGTGGCACAGAATTCGGGGGGTGTGGCTGGAAAGCAGGGTGCTCACAGAGTTCCTAATCTCACTGTCCCCTCCCTAGAGCAGGAATGTGTTTTCCCCCAAAAAAATCCAACGTATGCCTTCCAGGATAGGAGAGAGCAAGAAAGCGGTAGGAATAATTACTCCAAAAGTATCAAGTTACAGTGAGAGTTTTAAACTAATTTTTAATTAGTTATTCATCACTGTTGGAGAGCCTCTTACTTTTTTCCTGTACATACAGGTAGCCTTCCGCTGTGAACTGACTCGCTCGTTTGTGGTCCTTGGGATTCTGTCTAATCTTGTTCATAAGCTCTTCCACTTCTGACCTTGTTCCTTCAAAACGATTCCGTGTCTGAAAAGGATTTAAAAAACACATACAAGTTTTAAGTTCCCACAGGAGATTTTTCATGGACGTTTTTAAGTCTCTGGATAACTATAATTAAATCTGTAGTGTTTTTGTACAAATTTCTCAAAATATACCCATCCTTTCCCATGTATCTCTTTGTTGAGATCACTGTGCAAAGAAAAAGAAATTAGTGGTTAAGTAGTTAACAGAGCTATAGAAACCAAGGTTACTAGAGGTTATTTACTTTTGAAGCTTTCTAACACCAAGAATAATTCTATTATTCAACATAAGAATTCCTGCCTGCAGGTCTCACAATATTACTAAATCTTACATTTAAAAAAAATAGGCCATAAAATATCTATCTGGGAAGTCTTTCCTTTGCAACAATCAATCTGACTCATTACTATTATCTCAGCAATATGTCTAAGAATTCAGAATCTGAAAAACTTAATTCTTCTTTGCAAACTAATAAATATCAGTGTCATTTTTTCCAGGTCATGGCAATTGCACTTGAAAATGATGTCTCTTCATAGAAGAAGGAAGTAGGGGGGAATCTCACTTACAAATAATGTCTTTGATATCTAAAAAGACAAATCACATTTCTGAAGCCCAGGAGACTTGGGATGTCAATATCTCTGTCAACTGGCTGGACTGAAAATGGACATGCAAGGTGAAGTGACGAAAATACCCAGGCAAACCTGACGAGTCAGCACCACCAAGTTTCTGGACATTTCCTCCATCTACACTCAAAAATAATTGTATTAATACCGAAAAACTGCTGATGTGAAACTGTGGAAGAGCTAAGATGAAAAATCATTATTGAAATTCCTCCTCTCTCCTCCCTACAATGAAAGGGGTTACCAAGAGTTCTAAATGCAGAAAAATGATAGAATAGTACATTTTTTAGAGGGGTGGAGAGTCTGATAAATGTACACTGTAAAGGGGAAACTTAACTGCAGAGGCTTATTTCAAACACAAGCTGAGAGCTTTTTTTTTTTTAATTTGTTTATGTACTATAAGAATGTACAGGGCTGCGAAGAGGGTGGGACTCATTTATTAACGGCTTGTTCCCTCTCCTGCCTTCCTGTTTCTCATGTCTCTGGGATTTCTTGTCCCCATCTTAATACTGATTATACCCTAATTTTATTCACCTGCTTTGTCAGTTTACTGAGATTCGCCACAACCCTCACTTCTTTCTATCTCTGTGTATCTAATACTTATGCATACATACACACACATATACACACATATGTGCACGTCATGTATGTATAGATGCTAGTGCACACATGAGCACACGCACGCACACGCACACACACTTAACTTAATGAGTTGTATCCCAAATTCTCATTATTTAAGTTAATGCTCAAATTGTCCTAGATTTGACCAGCAGAGGCCCCTTCTAGCTGGCTCCTGTTTCTCTTGACATACCCCCTTAATTCTCTGAGTAACCCCTTACCCTCTGGTCCAAAAAGGTATCCCAGGTTTACCTTATACTTTCTCTGTCCCAGTCCTAGAATCAGCCATTTCTCCAAAGGAGTCATTGTTCCTTACAGGGGAGGGTAGTATTTTTTTTTTCACTGGAGTATAATTGCTTTACAATGGTGTGTTAGTTTCTGCTGTACAACGAAGTGCATCAGCTGTACATATACATATATCCCCATATCCCCTCCCTCTTGGACCTCCCTCCCCCACCCCATCCCACCCATCTAGGTCATCATAGGGCACCGAGCTGAGCTCCCTGTACTATACAGCAGGTGCCCACTGGATATCTATTTTATACCTGGTAGTGTATTTATGTCAATCCCAATCTCCCAATTCATCCCACCTGTTCTCTACATCTGTGTTTCTATTCCTACCCTGCAAATAGGTTCATCTGTACCATTTTTCTAGATTCCACATATATGCGTTAATATACGACAGTTGTTTTTCTCTTTCTGACTTATTTCACTCTGGTAGTATTAGAAACCAGTGTTTTCTAAATCTAGGGACAGTGTGCTCACAGCTAAGGGGGTGCTATTGCTTCTAGGTCTTCCTGGAAGACAGATTGAGAAAATGCATGTATGTATATATATATGTGTGTGAATACATTTATATATATACACATTTATATGCACATATACACATCACAACTTCTGTACCTATCTATCTTAAAATCCATGAGTTCATACCATTACACTTAATTCCAATCCAGTACTTCAGGTTTCTTTCTAGCCCACCCACATTTCTTTTCAGACAGTAAAAAACCTGGCTCCCATTATTCTCAACAGATTTACTTCTTTGCTCAATTAACGTATCTGCTCAACGTAACCAAGCTCCCAAATATGCCAGCCACCTCCTCTGTACATGCTGCCTCTGTACCTCCTCTGTACGTGCTGCCTCTGCACCTTCCCACTCCCACTCCCACTGCCACAGACCCCTCCACGTGGTACACCCTGCCCTCACTGCCCTCCTTCCTCAGATGTGACTCTGCACTGGGAAGGGAAAGGAAGGTTCAGCTAAATTTTTTAATGTATCATTTTAGGCAAATTACAAATGAGTGTGAAAATTACATTTCTCAAAATTTGAGCACAAATAATACAGTGGCTGGAACCTAGCAATTTCCAATTCTAATTTCTGGCTGAATAGGAAGATACCATCAAATAATAATAATGATAGACCTTAAGTGTTACCATAGGTCACATGATAGTGTTTACACTGTGAATGACACGACTGAAAGCAGTTTACGGTGCTTTAATCCTCACAATAACCTACGAGATAGCCTAGCGTTCTCCAACGCTGATAAAACAACATTGCTGTATTGCCTTTCCTTGCATGCTTTGATAAATAAACAAATTTCCAAACCAATGAGTCTTAAGTCTTATAAATTAAATATTTCATCACATCACCTACTGGGGGGAGGAGAATTCAATGTGGAGACTAAGCTGGAATTCGGACACATCTGAGTACTTTACAAAACTGGCAGGTCAGGCTTAGCACAGGTTCACACCCATATTTAAGGAGGAAAGAAAGAGGGGGGAAGATGAGGCACTGTTCACACTAAGTTTTACCCAGAAATAAAGCTTTACAGGCAGATGGCAAAGGCTAATTCCAAGTACAGATTGCCATTTTTCATTTAAGTTTTCCCATCCTGGCCCCATGACCTCATTCAGGGAACAAAAGAATAATTAAAAATACAAAGAGGGGCTTCCCTGGTGGCGCAGTGGTTGAGAATCTGCCTGCCAATGCAGGGGACACGGGTTCGAGCCCTGGTTTGGGAGGATCCCACATGCCGCGGAGCAACTAGGCCCGTGGGCCACAACTACTGAGCCTGCGCGTCTGGAGCCCGTGCTCCGCAACAAGAAAGGCCGCGACAGTGAGAGTCCCGTGCACAGCGATGAAGAGTGGCCCCCGCTCGCTGCAACTAGAGAAAGCCCTCGCACAGAAACGAAGACCCAACACACCCAAAAGTAAATTAATTAATTAAAAAAATATATATATATATAAAGAGGGTTTCACGAAGCAGCTGTAAAACATCAGGGGTGGGCCCCCTGCAGCCTGCTTTAGTAACCTCCCAAAATAATAAAACAGAAAAGAAGGGGTAGGGTGCTAACACACACCCCTCACTGCAATCCTCAAACATCTCCTCAAGTGCCCTATGAATGGGGAGGTGACAGAGTAAGGAATGGAGTGCAGTGGATGCCAGGTCAACAGGTGATCAAGTCTAAACACCCGAAGGACACCTTCCATGAGAGTGAGGGGAACGCAGGTTAGAACTGTTGAGAGGTAGACGCGAGCTGAGGTTTACCATCGGTACCTAAATCTGAGATCTTACCATTAAAGGGACTCCCATGTTACCCAGAAATTGTTAAGGTCCAGGGAACCCAAATGGCCATGTCAGGATGTTCCCCAGCTCCTCTATTTACTGACCCCAGATACACCATGAGTTGAACCCATTTCTACACCAACACTGAATCTGAAAGCAACTGCCTTGGGCCCTGGAATGAGCCTGCCCAAGTTCCAGTGCTGCCCTGGCCTTAAAGCAGTATGACGCCAGCAAGTTCTTTTTCCTCACTGTCCTTATCTGTGAAGAAGGAATAAAAAAATTTACATCATAGGACACCTTTGAAGACTAAATGTGTACAATCCAAAGAAAAGCACGTAGGCAACACCTGGCACATGGCAACAAAATAAATGTAAGTGGCATTATTATTTTAATTGCAATTAAGTCACTGAAAAGTGACAATTATTCCCTAACAAAGGAAAAAAGAGAATCTTCAATATCAAACTAAAATTTTATCTGAAAGAGAAAGTACATTCAAAAAAAATTGTTTTGGGGGGTTATAAAAGCTAATTCACAACATTATAAAACAGAGAGAGGGGACAGCACAAACAGCCCTGCCTGGAGGCAAAAAGAGGAGGTATAAACAAGATTAAAAAGTGACCAGAAACTCATCTCTCAGAAACAATCATGTTCATATTTTTACACAGTCACTTCCAATCTTTTTCTTTTTTTCCTGGTAACATAGTTTATCACTTTAGTATTCTACTTTGCTCACAAAACTGTAACAAAAATATCTGTGCATATCTTTAAATTATTCTTCCCCATTCTTAGTATCTTCTGGGTACTCTTTCGGAATCCCTAAAATTTCTTAGGATTCTACTTCTTCCTGAGAAGAATTCTATTCTAGTCTCCTTTGGGGATAGACATCACAAAAATTTTTAATTCGTTTTTTTAATATCTTTTAATTTTCATGTAATTTACATTCTTCTGCAAAGTCTATTTTTTTAAAAACGATCTTGCTCTTTTTTGCTGTCCATTAATTACTCTAGATTATGGAAAATGGAAAAAGACTGAATCTCTCTCAAAAAAAAGGTCTAACCATTTTTACAACAGAAAAGGTGAAACCAGTTGGGTGAAAATAGGTTATTTTCACTTTTAAATAACTTTTACCTTTTTTTCTGATTATAAAATGGTTTTTGTCATTTTTTCTATAGTAAAATACCTAAAAGTTGACCAAAATTATCTCTACCATTATAGTGCACATATAGTTCACTCTAAGATTTGGTTTCAACATTTCGGTATATTTCTTTCAATACATAAATACGCATAGCATAAAAAGTAACACACAGAAGTCAAACAGAGAAAGACAAATACCACATGATATCGCCTATACGTGGAATCTAAAAAAATAATACAAATGAACTTATTTACAAAGTAGAAATAGACTCACAGATGTAGAAGGTGGACTTATGGTTACCAAAGGGGAGAGGGGCGGGGAGGGATAAATTAGGAGTTTGGGATTAACATATATACACTACTGTATATAAAATAGATAAACTACAAGGACCTACTGTGTAGCACAGGGAACTCTACTCAAAATCTTACAATAACCTATAATGGAAAAGAATCTGAAAAAGAAGAGATATATACATATGTATGTATAACTGAATCACTTTGCTGTACACTTGAAACTAACAACATTGTAAATCAACTATACTTCAATTAAAAAAAAAAAGTAACACACAGCTGGGATTTTTGTAATACGTAGTTTTATGCAGCCAACACTTTCCCTCCGATATGCTAAAAGCTGACATCCTCAAGGGAATGAGAGAAATGGCCAAGAAAGTAGTGAATTACAGCAATACTGAGATATAGCAGGTGAGGTAGAATTGAGTGGCATGTGTTTCAAAGGTTCTGGTATTTCTGAAGGGCAAAGAATGAGCTAGAAGCAAAAGTAAAGAGCACAGGCGACTTCCGGATCAGGTGTCCTCAACACTGAAGGTGAGGCGGAAGGCAGAGCCTCTACTTGCAAGCAGAGCTGCAGCCTCAGAAAGAGCCAGAACCAAAGGCAGAGAGGTGGAGGACCCCACGCAACTTCCTGATGACAATCCTGAAGTTCCAGAGGACACAGGAAAAGATTTTTTCCAGTAGCTTGTTCTTCGCCCAGTTCTTTATGGGAAATGAAAGTTACCGAGTACGTGTGTTAGGTTCTTCATAGACTAAGTTAGATTCCATTGACCAGCTGACCCATTTCACATGACAGGCTGTCTTCAAGTGCTGCTTACCGTAGTTCATGCCTGAGTATTGCCCACTCCCATTTAAATCTTGAATCTCGCTGAAATTATTTTGGTGTATTAAGGTAACTATAGGCCCCTGACCCCAGGGTGGGTGTGATAAATGAACTTCCACATAAGCAAGTTGTGCATGGACACTTTCTCTGGAGCCCCCAGGAGACGCTGATGTGTCCCCAGACCCTGAGGCCCGGCTGGCTTCACGGGCAGGTAGCCCGTGCCGTCACCCACAGCCCTGCCCTCAGAAGGTCGCGCACTTGATCTAATGCTCTGCCATCGCTGTCTTGAAATTCTTCATTTTTGAATAAGGGACCCTGCCTCCTCATTTTACACAAATTATGGATCAGTTATGCCTGAAGGTTCTCATCCAGGCCAGCCCTGCCCTTGACAGATGAGGTACAGACACAAGTTATACAGTTAGTGGAGGGGGAAAAAAAAAAAAAAGAATCAGGATTATAACCTAATCTTCTAAACTAACTATGTAATGTTCTTTTTACAAACGCTGTGTTCTCCTGTCTACAGAAGTATTCTGATACATCACAGTATCATTAGACTAAATGTTCTACTACCTACAGAGACACTTTTGAAGTTAGGACTAATCTACATATATACACTTTGACATATTTTTAAATTATATTACCTTATATCACTGATCTTGGAGGGTGTAGGGAGGAATGTACTCTTTTAGTCATTTAACTGAACAGAATGTAGAATCTTCAAATACAAATTGACACATAAATTACAAAACACAAGAGATTTCGTTACCTACATTCCCAAATGTAGGGAACAACTATACCAAAATAACTTGAAACAAAATCTACACAAAAACCATTAGTCCTCAATTTCTAAGATTATAAGAAGTTGAAGGTCAGGTAGCAAACAGCACAGAGATCCCCATCCTTCTCCTTGTATGTCTTTCAGGATGGGTTGAGAGTCTGTCCCAAAACTCACTCACTGTGTTTTTAACAAGGTTTGAAGTTACATTAAACATAACTTGAATAGCTTTTCAATGAGGACACTTCCAAAATCAACAAAAGCGTCGAAAGGAAAAACGTCTACCACCTTCTGATCAAAATCACATACGTTATACTGTTTAACAGTTCTCAAAAAAACTCTTTATCCAAGACCTAACAGAAACCATACATTTCCTAGGAAAACAATAAAGGGCCAACAGCAACTGTGAACACCAATACATTAGTGAATAGGGAGGCACAAAACACAGGCAAGAAATTCCACTGGAACTGTTAGCCTATCTGGGAATAAATATCAAATAAGACATACAAGTAACAGAAGAAAGTTAAATTAGAATTGAAATGCCTTAAACTTAAAGTGGAGGACTGTTTTGTCTGTTTCATACAGAGCAGACTTAGACTTACACAACAGAGGTTATCCTTAGAACTGCCTCACAAAGTGCGGAATAACTGTCACACTGCCACATGACTTGTTTCAAAGTTGCTAAGAGAGTAGATAGCCAAAGTTATCATAACAAGGAAAAAAATTTTTTTAACTACACGAAGTGATAGATATTAACTAAACTTATGCGGAAATCATCTTGCAATATAATAAGTGAAGTCATTAAGCTGTAACCCTTAAACTTACGCAGTGTTGTGTCAATTATATCTCAATAAAACTGGAAAAATAAGGCAAATTATGTGAAATTTTGATTGTAAAAACATACTTCATGACTTTTCTGAAAATAAGGGAAGAAAAATAAATTATAGGAAATGAATTCTTGAAAAACAAAGCAAAACAAAACAGAGCCGGCTGCAGCAGAATTCGGAGCCTCCCTTCCTGGAAAACAGTTTGTTACACCAAGAACTGGCCAGAAGGTGGCAACATAGCCTCAGTTTCTCGGTACCAACAGATCAGCCTGGTCTTGGTTTAAGGCTTTTCACACACCAAAGAAATCAAAACTACACTTCTCAAACATCTTTTTTAGGAGAAAGCTTCCGTTTTCTTACATTCTGAATGTTGATCTGTAGTTCCATTTTGTAGTGATTGAAGTCTTTGGCAAGTTCATGGCCTTGATGATAGAAAGTAAACATTCCCTGAAAAAATGACAGCATCTAAAACAAAGGAGAAAAGGTGACATTAGCACCCAAAAAATCTCAGTGAAAAAAATAAGTTAAAAAGCCACGTATTTTGCCTCATCTCATTATGATTCTATTGAAGTACAATAATTAAAAGGAAGTCACTAGAATTCAACTAAATCTAACTGCATATTATTCATTAACTGGTCCCTATAAAAAAAATAAAAGGATTTGTGATTTTTTTTCCTTAAGTATCAGAGCCATTAGACAGCTTTTACAGTATGCTGTATAGGAGAAATGGAATTCTACATCACCCATTTGTCCTTCTGAGTCAAGAGAATCCCTATATTCATTTATAATTGAAACCTTATCACTATAAGTCGATAGGACCTATAAGGAAAGCGAAATACAGATCAAAGAGCTAAAAGCTCTTTCGAAGGGCATCCAGTGCAGAGTAACCTCTCTGTTTTGTTGACAAGGATGCTCAGTGACTGGAGCAGAGAGGGGCAGAGGCAGGGCAGTAATTAAGCCCTGAGTTTCCTACAAACTCTCCACCTGCCCCCCTTGATCAGAGGGCACTGCTTCTCCCCCACATGTGAGAAAATCTAGAGTAAGAGTGATTTGGGGTGAGGGTTAAGGAAATCCTGAGATTCACTGTCTTCAGAATGTCACACCGCATAATGGTAAGGAATTTGGGACTCTGACGTCAAGTGGCCAGCAAGGGTCAATTCCCAACTGGGGCAAATTACTGAAGTTTCTCTACTTCGGTGTCTACATTTGCTAAGTGGGATAATTAAAATATCTCCTCAGTAGGGTACTGTGTGGAATACATGCATGATCACAGAAAAGTACTTAGAACAACAACCTGAACAATGACTGGGCACTGTAAATGCTCAGTATATAAAATGTAGGCCATTATTATGATTTCACATAAAAAGTAAGCTTTAAGGAGGTTTTCTCTAATTGTTTAATTTAGGGTAATTCAATTACTCCACTGGACCATAGCTTCCACGAATGCTAATTTTTAATGAATCATTACTTGTTTTTTTTTGGTTTGTTGCTCAACATCATACACACAGTGGGTAAACTGTATGGCATGTGAATTATATCTCAATAAAGCTGTTTTTTAAAATCACATGCAATATAGTCTATGTTAAAATTAAAGTGAATCTTGACAGTCATGAATCTCAGTGTACCTCTGGTTTTTTTTGCTAAAACCCACAGTATAAAATACCCTTTATATTTTGATTCAAAAGATACATATATTCATAGATATGTTAACATATAAGTAACTGAAGCTCTCAGAGTGCATCTATATAAGCACAAAAAAAAAATCATGTGTTTCTAAAATAAGTATAAAGAAACGTCAGAGGGCTTCCCTGGTGGCGCAGTGGTTGAGAGTCCGCCTGCCAATGCAGGGGACACAGGTTCGTGCCCCGGTCCAGGAAGATCCCACATGCCGCGGAGCAACTAAGCCCGTGCGCCATGGCCGCTGAGCCTGCGCTCCCCAACAGGAAAGGCCACAACAGTGAGAGGCCCGTGTGACGCAAAAAAAAAAAAAAAGAAATGTCAGAGTAACTTACAAAATAGTTTCAAATGTTCCACATGCTGGTTCTTAACTTAGGTTGCATAAGCATTGTGAATTGTATTAGGAATAGTTGGTTACCAATAATTGCTGAAAGTACCAAGGTTTGGATGGATGCACTTGCTTTAGAACAAACTTGAATAAAGATTATCCCATAAATATCTCACGCTCACTCACATTCCAATATAATTTCTTTCATGGGGACTTTTTTTTTTAAGGGTGGAGTTACAGCTAGGATGGCAGAAGTTGTACCTGATTGCAGAGTCCCTGAGACCATATAGCAAAAGGAATAATACTCATTACACATTGCTGTGCAAATAAGCCCGAGAACCACTATTTAGAAGTGATTCTTTGACTTCATGGCTCTGGGTGCACTGTGTACAATTTACGCTGTCTTGCTTCGTGTTTACGCACCACAGCCTCTAGCAACCATAAATTAGATCTTCAAAGAAACACATTCCTCTTATATCACGAAATTCGACTAGCAGAGCAACTTGCTATTTATACTTACGGGTTCCACAAACTCAAACTTCTTCCTCTCTTGGATTTCCTGAAGCTTACACACATATTCAAGAGACAGTTCGTAAAAGTGTTGCCGGTTCTGTTCCACTTGGATATCTGCCTATGTTAAAATAATGGAGGCCAGTCAAATTAGAGATGGTTCGGAGTGAAACTCTTTGCCCGAGGTCTACAAAACTACAGTCCATGGGCCAAATATAGCCTGCTGCCTGTTATTCTAAACGAAGCTGTACTGGGCCAGCGCCAGGACTACTCCTTTACGCATCTCCTATGTAGACTTGCGGGTACAACAGCTGACTTGAGTGGTTGCAACAGGGACCTCGTGATCTTCAAAAGTCTAAAATATTTACTAACTGACTCTCTGCAGAAATAGTTTGCAAACCCCTGCTCTCTGTGATGAGACTGACCCCGAAGGACAGAAGATCAAACAGTAAAAGGCACTTCATGACTATCAAACTCTTAGAAGAAAACATAGGAAGAACACTCTATGACATAAATCACAGCAAGATCCTTTCTGACCCACCTCCTAGAGTAATGGAAATAAAAACAAAAATAAACAAATGGGACCTAATGGAACTTCAAAGCTTTTGCACAGCAAAGGAAACCATAACCAAGACCAAAAGACAACCCTCAGAATGGGAGAAAACATTTGCAAATGAAGCAACTGACAAAGGATTAATCTCCAAAATTTACAAGCAGCTCATGCAGCTCAATAACAAAAAAACAAACAACCCCATCCAAAAATGGGCAGAAGACCTAAATAGACATTTCTCCAAAGAAGATATACAGAATGCCAACAAACACATGAAAAATGCTCAACATCATTAATCATTAGAGAAATGCAAATCAAAACTACAATGAGATATCATCTCACACCAGTCAGAATGGCCATCATCAAAAAATCTATAAACAATAAATGCTGGAGAGGGTGTGGAGAAAAGGGGACACTCTTGCACTGCTGGTGGGAATGTGAAATGGTTCAGCCACTATGGAGAACAGTATGGAGGTTCCTTAAAAAACTACAAATAGAATTACCATATGACCCAGCAATCCCACTACTGGGCATATACCCTGAGAAAACCAAAATTCAAAAAGAGTCATGTACCAAAATGTTCATTGCAGCTCTATTTACAATAGCCCGGAGATGGAAACAACCTAAGCGCCCATCATCGGATGAATGGATAAAGAAGATGTGGCACATATACACAATGGAATATTACTCAGCCTTAAAAAGAAATGAAATTGAGCTATTTGTAATGAGATGGATAGACCTAGAGTCTGTCATACAGAGTGAAGTAAGTCAGAAAGAAAAAGACAAATACCGTATGCTAATACATATATATGGAATTTAAGGGAAAAAAATGTCATGAAGAACCTAGGGGTAAGACAGGAATAAAGACGCAGACCTACTGGAGAACGGACTTGAGGATATGGGGAGGGGGAAGGGTGAGTTTTGACAGGGCGAGAGAGAGTCATGGACATATACACACTAACAAACGTAGTAAGGTAGATAGCTGGGGGGAAGCAGCCGCAAGGCACAGGGATATTAGCTCGGTGCTTTGTGACAGCCTGGAAGGGTGCGATGGGGAGAGTGGGAGGGAGGGAGACGCAAGAGGGAAGACATATGGGAATATATGTATATGTATAGCTGATTCACTTTGTTATAAAGCAGAAACTAACACACCATTGTAAAGCAATTATACCCCAATAAAGATGTTTTAAAAAAAAAAAAAAAAAACATGACTTACATGCTGAGGACAGTGAAAAACAGATGTTGAAAATGGAAAAAAAAAAAAAAAGGCACTTCATGAAAAACATACCCAACCACAACTGACACCCAAGGTGGAACCGCACA
Organism: Phocoena sinus; assembly: GCF_008692025.1. Classification (NCBI taxonomy): domain Eukaryota; kingdom Metazoa; phylum Chordata; class Mammalia; order Artiodactyla; family Phocoenidae; genus Phocoena; species Phocoena sinus. The sequence goes on from NC_045767.1 coordinate 112,619,658, forward strand.
TGTAGAACCTAAATTACATAAACATTATTTCCATTAACAAATCGCCTAAGAATGAAGTGGCCTGGGAAGGAGGGCTGAGCAAATTCCAGCCGCCACAGCTCTCAGGAGTGAGGGCAGCAGGTGAGGAAGTGGCAGCACCATCTCAAGAACTTGGCTTTTGCAAAGAGGCCTGGGCTGGAAGCCCATCTGCAGGCAGTCACTCTCCTAAGTCCTCACCATGTCCTGTCCCCTGGGAGGGAACAGGCACCAGATGGTCAGGAGACCGACTATTCCAAAGAAAGGTTCCAGCTTCTCTTGTCTAACTAGAAGGGAATTGAGAGAGGGGATGGCTCCACAGAGGACCAGTAGTGAAACCTCTGGTCCTCAGAACTGTTCTTACAAGGCATCTTGTAGTTCCTAACTCAGCTAATTTTATGTCCGGAAGTATTTATCTGGACATTTCTCCAAAGAGGCCATATCTAAGCACAGAGAAAGATGCTGAACATCACTTGTCATTAGGGAAATAGAAATCAAAACCACAAGATACCACCTCACACTTAAACAAAAAATATCAGAAAATAATCCAAAAAACCCTACCTCCCCCCACCAAAATAAAAAACAAAAACAAAAAAAAACCCCAGAAAAATAACAAGTATTGGTGAAGATGTGGAGAAACTGGAACTTTGTGCACTGCTGGGGGGAATGTAAAATGAGGCAGCTGCTATGGAAAACTGTATGGCAGTTCTCTAAAAAAAAAAAAAAAAAACTTAAAAATATAATGACCATATGATCCTGCAATTCCATTTCTGGGTATATACTCACAAGAACTGCAAGCAGGGACTCAAAGAGATTCTTGTACACACACAGTCACAGTAGCATTATTCACAACAGCTAAAGGGTAGAAGCAACCAAAGTGTCCACCGACAGGTGAAGGCATAAACAAAATGTGGTCTACAAAGATAATGGAACATTATTCAGCCACAGAATGCAAGGACATTCTGGCACTGCTACAACATGCATGAACCCTGAGAACGTTATGCTAAGTGAAATGAGCCAGTCACAAAAGGACAGATGCTGTATGATTTATCTTAGATAAGGTAGCCGGAACAGTGAAATTCACAGAGACAGGAAGTAGGATGGTGGTCGCTGGGGAGCTGGAAGCACAAGGGGGCTAGGAAGTTAGTGTTTAATGGGAACAGAGTTTCAGTATCTCAAGTTGAAAGGGCTCTGGAGCTGGAATGTGGTGGTTATTGGCAACAGTGTGACTGTATTTAATGACACTGAATGAACTGCATGCCTGAACTTGGTTAAAATCATGCTTTGTTGTGTATATTTTACCACCACAAAAAGTTTTTAATTTGGGGGAAAAAAAAGTATTTATCTAACAGGTGATAATTTTTTTGGCATCATATACTTTTTTAATTAAAGTAATGTCTAACTATAATAAGAGTGTTTGTTACTAAGCCAAAATGAGAATTTCTACCTAACACTCATAAAAATCATGATTTTTTTATGCCTCTAATATCCAGAGATGGAGAGTTCAGCCACTAGCAGTTAACAGACACAACTCCCAGGAAAAACAATGTGAGTGTGTTGAGTATTTAATAAAACGGAGATAGGGGAGGTTAAGGGTGGATTTTTCATGTTATTGTTACCGGGAAATGTCCTTCAAGAAAATGACACCAGGGTCAGATTTACCAAGGTGGTTTTTAAATTTAATTTTAGTGGATTCTCTCGCCTGGCTGTGCTACTACAATCACCCCGGCATGGCAGGTCAGCTTCTATCCACAGCTTCCTAATGCTCTGGGTGTTCAGAACCACTGTGCCAGGTGCCGCGTGATCGATCACAAGAAACCCTGGGACTGCCGTTAACCCATAATTTACAACAATGCCACAGACATCCAAATTATACCTAGCAGCACCGTCCTTTAGCCTGACTCAGTCTAAAAGGCAATCACTATATATGTGATGTAAGAAAAAGTGTATGTGGTCTTTGTCTCAGGTTCCTGGCACAAATCTCCTAAAACCCTTGGAATTTCCTGAGCGAGAAAAGTGTCTCTAATCATTTGTAAGGAGCCCCTTTTGAGAGCCCTTGAGTTTATGCTAATGAGGTGACTGAGGGTAGGGGCCCAAGATAGCACTAATTAGAGGGGTAGAACTTTCGGCTCTACCCACCTATTTCTGGGAAGAGGGGAACACTATAAATTAAGTTCTATAACAACTCTTGAACAAGAGCTCATGAGCTTCCAGGTTGGTAATGTAAAAAATTAATAAACGGAAAACTCACCAGAAGGGGGAGCTCACATGGCTTCAGACCATCGCAGAGCCCAACAAGAAGAAAGACCACTCTTCTTCCCTGGCTAGGACCCAGCCCAAGAAAAGCCAGGGACTCTTTACTATAGCCCTCTCAACTCTCTTTCCCTCTCAACAAAAGTGTTCTCCTTCCCTTGCCGTGCAGAAACCTGCCCTTGGTTTCCCATGGTTGCAGACCCTAAACTGCAATTCTCTGCTGATCCCGAATAAACCCATCTTTGCTGGAGAAATACCTAGCCGACTATTTATTTCAGGTTAACAGGAAACACATCCACTTGCCTAGAGAGTGACGTACTGCAGTTCCATGAGGACAGAAGTTTCTGCACTTGGGACCCTTCCAGACCCCGCCCTGTGCACCTCTTCATCTGGCTGTTCAACCATATCCTCTATATTATCTGTTATAATAAACTGCTAAACTTAACTAAATGTTTCTGACTTCTGTGAGCCGCTCTAGCAAGGAAGGGGTCATAGGAACCTCTTCTTTGTAGCCAGTCAGAAGCACAGGTAACAACCTGGGCTTGGGACTGATGTCGGAAGTGGGGTAGTCTTTTATTTATTTATTTTTTTAACTGAATTACAGTTGATTTACAAGGTGTTAGTTTCTGGTGTACAGCAATGTGATTCAGTTATACACACATACACATTCTTTTTCACATTCTTTTCCTTTATGGTTTATTACAGGATATTGAATATAATTCCTTGTGCTATGCAGTAGGACCTTGTTGTTTATCCATTCTAAAGATAATAGTTTGCATCTGCTAGTCAGAAGTGGGGCAATCTTGTCCGACTGAGCCCTTAACCTGTCGGATCTGATGCTGTCTCTAGGTAGTGTCAGAGTTGAGTCAGTTGCTTGGTGGTGTTGGAAAACACACATTTGGACTATACTTTTTACTACACCAAGCAAAAGTCATTTTTTTTTTAAACAAACATACAATTTCAATTTGATTATCATCTCATTTCTGACCATCCCTGCTGTTAATATGCATAAAAGAAGTAGATCACTCACACAAAGATATTCAAAGGATCTATTTCTATTTATTTGACGACTCAGTGTCGACTTAAAAAAAATGTACAGCGTGCGAGCTGTGAGTTCAGTTTGATTTGGGGCAAAACGAGGACTACAGCCCTGGAGCAGTTAGTTCCTCAGAGCTAGGCTAATGACTTAATCCTTGTTAGAGACGGGTGGCAGGTGCCAACTTTTAATTGGCATCAGGAAACAAAAATATACTTCAAAAATCAGCAGTCATGGAATGTTCTCGAATATCCAATTCTTGTTCTAGTACAAATATTAATTAGAATTTCGGGTTGTGATGGAGGCAGAAGCCATTGTGCCCAATAAAACAGAGCTACAGGTAAAGGTACTAATAGAATTACTCAAATTGCCAGCCTGGTGTCCGCCATAATTTCCTCCTGTTATTTTCATTGGAAACAAGAGGAAAGAATAGATAACAAGTTTCTATGCCTTTGGTCAGTACCAGTCTCAGCAACCTTTATTAATCTCTTGAGCACCTCAGTTTACTGAAGGTTAGCAACGCATTAGCCACTGCCCAAAGTAACCAAAATCCAGATCTAACCTTTTCCCCATTAAAGAGCATCCCCCTTCTTACGGCCTTCACGCTTGCAATGGAAAGCTAGGTCAAGTGGGAGTCTGTATGTCTGTAAAGAGCAAACAGAGCAAGACAGCCAAGAATATGTAATTTAAGTGAAACTAAAACGATTCTCCTTGAGGGTCTCTTCAAATTTCCCATCTGGAGTTTAATTATCTTTGGGAATGATGAAACTGTCGAAGCCCTAGCTCACAATCTTCACACTTGTTCATTGGGTAAATATTTATTAAGTGCCTATTCCCTGACAAGTCTCATTCTAGGCATTGAGGACAGAGTGCTGAACAGAACACAGCTGTTGCCTGCAAGGAGCTTACATCCTATGGGAAGAAGCCATGTAACAACGGAATATGTAGTGAGTCAAAAGGCTGTCAGAGGGCTTCCCTGGTGGCGCAGTGGTTGAGAGTCCGCCTGTCGATGCAGGGGGCACAGGTTCGTGCCCCGGTCCGGGAGGATCCCACATGCCGCGGAGCAGCTGGTCCCGTGAGCCATGGCCGCTGAGCCTGCGCGTCCGGAGCCTGTGCTCCGCAATGGGAGAGGCCACAACAGTGAGAGGCCCGAGAACCGCAAAATAAAAAAAAATAAAAAGGCTGTCAGAGTATGAAAAAAAAATAAAGGAGAGTAAGGGGGACACTCTAAATAAGATGGCTGGAAAACTTCTCTAGTAAGGAGAAGTCTGAGTGGAGAGTATTTGGAAGACTATTTGAAGGAGTGAGGCATGCAGATCTGGCAGAAGGATGAACAAAGCACAGGCCCTCAGCATGGAACCAAGCCAGAGCAAGGCAGCCATGTGGGTGTGAGGGCAGGCGGGATGCACCCAGGGCCTCTAAAGGGAGCTGTTAGGAGTATTTAGAGATGAAGAGAAACATGAAGGCTCACTCCGCTGTTGTACAGAAAATAAACTGTAGGGGACACCCTGGTGAAAGCAGGGTGGCCTTTGCAGTAATCTGTGCGAGAGATGCCGGATGACAGGGGTGGGGAGTCAGGAGAACTGGCCGTATTCCGAGAATATTCTGAAGCTAAAGAAGACATAGGCTGATGGTCTAGATGTGGGGTGAGAGCGAAAGGGCCAAGACTGACTTTACAGACTTTGCCTAAACAACAGGTAGAATGATACCTCATTAGATAGTGAGGAGGACATGGAAAGTGACCCGGCGCATGAAGATCCCTTCAGGATACCTGAAAACAGAGAGCAGGGGAGAAGAGAGGTAGAAAACTGCTAGCATAAAGAGAGCCTCGAAGAGCAACAGCTGTCACTTCAAAAAAGACAGAGGGTAGGAGATGAGGGAGTACATGTAACAAGTGCATGGTTTCCTATGTAATACGGAAGAGAGAATGGAGCCCTACCCACAGTACTGGAGTGAGGATCAAATGGTACAAAAGGGCCTCTCTCTTTTACAGAACGTCAAATGCCATCTAAACGTCTGTCAAAAGTACTAGCGAGGGCTTCCCTGGTGGCGCAGTGGTTGAGAGTCCACCTGCCAATGCAGGGGACACGGGCTCGTGCCCCGGTCCGGGAAGATCCCACATGCCGTGGAGCGGCTGGGCCCGTGAGCCATGGCTGCTGAGCCCGCGCATCCAAAGCCTGTGCTCCGCAACGGGAGAGGCCACAATAGTGAGAGGCCCGCGTAACGCAAAAAAAAAAAAAAAAAAGTACTAGCGAGACAAAAGAAAACGTGACGTGTAGGTAATGTCAAAATAACCCCACCACACACACACACACACACCCAGAGTTTGCAACTAAATCTGTGACATGTAAACATAACCCAGGTTTATTCTACAATGTTGTCATTTTGATGATATTTCACTAAGTGTATATTATAGTGGCACATCATGCCTGGATTCCTTATGTGTTTAAAAATAAACAAATGGAAGAAAAAAAAAATCACACTTCTGTGGGATGAGTCAAGATCCTTACAGCTGCAAACAGCATCATGTTTAAGGAAAGCATATGTTACAAACTGTAAACAACTGAGTTTCCATTCAAGTGTGTGAGCGAGGCAAAACAAGTGGCAGGGGATTTAAGAAACAGAAAGAGAAAATGAGAGACAAGATGTAAATTCCTTTCTTCTTACATACAGCTCCCTCCAGAAACAAAAAAATGAGTCTGTTAACACAAGTAAAACAGATGCTCTCTTTCCAATGAAGGTGAAAACTCCTGAATCGTCAGTGTTAAGATTAATGCTGCCTTCACATAAAAGCCAAATGGCGGAGGAGCTTATTCAATTCACTTCTTCAAGAAATCTTGAAAGCCAGTTAATGAATCTATTCCTGAAAATCATATCTGTTCTCAGTTATGCTGGTCAAAATGATTGTTCCTGTGAAAATATACTCAGAACCAAAACTTTTAATACTATGAATCCACACTGCATTAATCACCCTAAGAGGTCTATATTTTACATCTTGTTCCAAAAGAGCTCTTTTATTCATGGTGATACCTGGTCATTTTTTCCACCTCTAATAATCCTGGATGAAATGTTTTCAAAAGAAAAGCACAGTTTTTTTAAAAAAAAAAAGACATGCACTGATTACTGAATTTTAGAAACAAGTTAACAGAAAAATAAAAACAATACCTCTTGTAAATGTGAGTCTTTCTTTTTCGCTGATAAATTCAAATGTTTATCAATTAGGCTATAGTTCTTTTCTGTCTCTTTGTCAAACTTCTTTTTTTCTTCCTACAAATCAGAAAAACATAGACAACTGTGATTACAAAAGGGAAAAGAAGGCATACACATAGTTAATCCACTGGGAAACTCAAAATATGAAAAATATCCGAAAATAAAAGAAAATACCACGAAGTGTGAAGGAGTTATCTGGAAAATCTATCTGCACCCAGGCCATACTGCTTACTACTCATCAAGACAGCATTAGGATTGAAGAGTCACTTATTTTTTTCTTTTTTTTCCTTTAATGGGGTTTTTTCCAAGCCTGTTATTTTTCAACTCTTCATATGTATCAGTGTTTGGAATTAATGCCATTCACTTGTCCTTCCATTCAAAAAAATATATATTTTTAAGATGAACACATAATAAGAACATAAAGTTTAAAAAAGCAAACTTGCTACAGTACAGATTTTGGCACAGAAATGGAATTCACTTAAAACTGAGTAAGTTTTGATCTACATTAAAAAAAACATCATCACCACTGGGGCAGTAGGAAATATCTTAAAAGATCTTCCCCAATTGTTCAGTATGAATATCACAATAAAATCCTCTGACCAGAAATGTCATCTACTCACCCAAACCTTAGGAGTGATTTCTTTAACACTGTCTAGAATACTAGCAATAGGTCGACAAGGTCTAAAATAATACTGACATACTTGTACCAAGATCCTTTGGTTAACATTACAAACATTTCTCAGGCACTGCCTGGAAACACCATTTGCTTTCCTTTTGCTAGAGTAGCTTTTTATAATTTTTTAAAATTTTCTTTTCAAATTTTTATTGGAGTATACTTGATTTACGATGCTGTGTTATTTTCAGGTGTACAGCAAAGTGAATCAGTTATACATATACATATATCCACTTTTTTTAAGATTCTTTTCCCATATGGGTCATTATAGAGTACTGAATAGAGTTCCCTGTGCATTTTTATTTTTTTAAATACATCTTTATTGGAGTACAATTGCTTCACAATGCTGTGTTGGTTTCTGTTGTACAACAAAGTAAATCAGCCATATGCATACATAGATTCCCATATCCCCTCCCTCCTGAGCCTCCCTCCCACACTCCCTATTTCACAAGGAACCAAATTTTTTTAAGGCAGCAGCGAAGACAGAGTATCTCCCCAACACTGCTTGCCAAAGGTAAGTAGATTTCTCATAAACATTTCGGAGCACCAATGAGCACACGCGATGTCATGCTGTCAAAATGTTTCCATTAACTTCAAACTGTCACCAACTCTCCAAGGCCTCCTGAAAAGGAACATTCCCTTCCCTATTTTCCAACTTCTGTTTTCTAGGTCAAAAATAATGGATTCTCCCAGCCTTTTCTGGCATGATCTTTTCCCTATTAAGCAAAAAGAGTAAATAAAGCACAAAAATTCTGTTTCTTCACATTTATTATCATTTTCTCACTCCACGGGACTACAAACTGTTGTGAGAAGCCAGGAAGGGAGCTCTGCCAGCCCACCTAAAGACCCTAAATTAATCCCCATACTGATGGAAGAGACAGACTCAGGAACTGTTATTTCTTCCCATTTCTACTCCAAGTTTAATTACCAACTAGCTGCACATCTTTTGGGGGGGGAGGGGAACACCTAACAATACAGAACCTTAGTTTTCCTACTGAAAAGATCAGGGATTTGGTTTTGTACTAGTTCATTCTTAGATCCAATCCTAAAATTCTGTGATCCTACGGTTTGCCTATGTATGAGAATAGTCAAACTTCTGTTGAAACAGAAGCACATTTTTTCTTTATGTCCTAGGTCTAATTTACAACTATTTTTTTTTTAAAGCTTAAGGCATTAATACTACATGGTTACTCTCTTTTCTGCTTTTCATTATGACGCACTTCCTGAACGATTTTAATGACTAACAGAAAATAAGCTAAAAAGAACATATGGCCACTACTTCAAAATCTCCACTATTTTTAAAAGTTCATATTGCAGAGCACGCACTGGATTAGGTGTCAGAGACTCCGGTTCTAGCAGCCACGCATTGTTCTGTGACACTGCCCCAGGGTCACAGCATTCTCTGAGCATCAGTTTCTCAGGTTTAAATGAGATAGAAATGGAGGTGACACAGCTGCATTTACCGCAAGTACGCTGCAAAGCGAGATCATGTGGTTAAACGTGCTCATCATCTCTGCAGATTAGTACTTACCAGAGAATACTGAAAACAGTTTTACTCCTTTGATTTCATGTGAATCACAGAAGGGGACAAAGGATGCAATGATGCTAAAGTCAGCAGTCAAAACACCCCAGCACCCGCAGCAATAGTGGGGTATGTAAATTAGCATGTGGGTTAGGTTGGGAATGAAAGAAAATGGTTCTATCAAGGCTCTATGAAGAAAGAATTTAGCCAAGAAACATCACGCCCACCAATTAGAGTGGAAATACAATTGTTCGTACTTGGTATGGTATTATACAAACGCTACTGTGTTTTGGTTTTGAATCTTAAGACTCAGATAATTGTTTCTCCTTGCATTTCTTCTCAAGGTCACTATAGAATATTCTGTTTCTTTGTACTCATATGACTTTTGGCACTTAAATAACATGAATTTTAAAAGGAATTGTGTTCAAGCAGCATTCAATACAGAATGGAGCCTTTTTTCTTCAACACTGCAATATAGGGTACACATATATGTATGTATGTGTGTATATATATACATATATATATATAATAAATTGAGCAATGAGACAAAAGGCTCTATCAAGGATCAGATTAATACAATGAAAACATTTTTATGAAACAGCATCACTCAAGTGAGTCTGAGTCAAGCTGCAAGTAAAACTCAGTAAGGAAAGGTGGAGGCAAGGGCAAATCAGGTAGCCCACATCTATTCTAGGGCGGCAGGCAGCCATACCAGAGCCCCTGCAGATTTCTGCCATGTGGAAATATAAGCCCAGTACACAGGCCTTGTCTTCCGATTTTTCTGGAACAGCTGGAAAACCCAGTGATTTTTAAATGGTGGCAACAAAAAATTGGTTTTTCAGTTTTAACATGAGTAAGCCAAACAAAATGTTTACAAGTTAAAGATGACTCATGGGAAGTCAGCTTGTAATGTTATAAAATCACACATGCAAAAACAACAACAAAAAAAACAGTGAAGAAGAGCTATTACTTAAAACAGCATAATTAGTCAAATAAGATGTACATGGTGTAAATGGTAGAGGGACTTAATAAACCTAAGAAACAAAACATAAATAATCAGGCTTTTTGAATCTATTAGAAGTAAACATATATATATATATATACACATATATAAAGGTTTCATCACAAATCACTGGATAAAAAAAAATTAACCAATGGTGTGGGTATAACTGGTTAACTAGCTGGAAATAAAAAGAGAACCATGTCTCAAATCAAAATTAATTCCAGATGGACTGAAAGAGTCACAAGTAAAAAATGAAGCCACAAAAGAGTATTTTCACTCAGATCTCAGAACAGAGAAGGAACTTCTGAGCAAAAGAGAAATGGAAGAAGCCATACGAACTTCTAGATATCAAAAATACACAATAAATAGGGTGAAAGGCAAACAACAGGCAGGGAGAAGATACAATTAATATGGAAGAAAAGAAGTAAACGTTCCTAACACATAAAACACTCTTTATTTAGCAAGTTTTTGCTCAAATCACACATTACACTTCCAAGGAAAAATGAGTAAAGAACATATAAAGAATTCACAAAAATTTGAACACACCTGTGAACTGTCCACATTTCTTCAGGGTACTAGGATTTTTTGCTTTGCTTTGGAAGAAGGGAAAAATTTTAAGTTACCAGGTAACTTTCTTTTTTAAATATTTTTGGTATTTTACAAATTTTCTAGGATGAGGAAATGAAAAGACTTATTTTCACACTACAAACAGTAAATAAGGCCTGACTAGTCTAGACAAGAGCTTAAATACTTTCTTAGCGATTCCAACTCCTTCTCCCTCTTTATTTAAATAAAAAGGTGGGGGTAATGCTGCACATACAAGAAACAAGATTCACAGCACATACAACACACTCGGCAGGAGCACTTTTTCCTGTATATTCAGGCCAGCCAGAGCTTTGTAATCCCTGTTCTGCTCCCCTGGTCCACCAACACCCTACAGCCCAGGGCATTGGAAGTTCAGCCTTTACCCCCAAACCAGGTGGTGGAAATGCCACCTCTTCCATGAAGTACTCCTTGTCTCCTCCAGTGGGGGGACAGCCGCCTCCCTCAACTCCTGCACCAATGTCACCAGTCCTCCTTGACACTTCATTTGCCCTACCCAACCCCCCCCACCCCCTTTTGCCTTTAAGCTCCTTCAGCCTCTCCACGGCAACGAGAATTCAGCCTCTACCCGCACACCCAGTAGGCGCCCAGGAGATATCGGTCAGAGGACATGGGAAGGGAGAAGCCTATAGAGCAGCGACACCGACCCTGACAAAGTGCCACTGCTGGTTCCGGTGCCGTTGCTCTCGAGTCACCTATCCATCACCTTAGCACCACCCGGCCAGGGGGGTCACAAGCCACAGTGCTTGAACCCGGCACGCAAAGAGTGGACAAAAGCCTGTGCAGTTCTTTTTGGCAAGCTGATATGGAGCATGTCACAAAGGGGATCCTAAAAGAACTGCAACTGTGTATATGCCAGACCCTGCACTAGACCCCAGAAATATGTTAGCAAATGCACTGAAGCCTCGCGAAAACCTTCAGAGACCGGCGTCCTAAGTCTCGTTTTAAAGATCAGGAAACAGGCTCAGAGGCCTTAAGTAACTTGCCCCAAATCACAGAGCTACTTAAGGGGCAGAAGTAGGATTCCAAACGAGGGAGAATCAGGTCTTCCTGAAAGACTTTCCTGGCGCTCCAAAGCCAAGATGATAGGACACCTACAGAGCACCGATGCTTACTCGTATTAGAGCACTTTTCACAGTGCATTTTTATTGCCTTTTTTTTTTTTGACATCACCCACACAGACTTGCCACTTTCTTAAAGGCCAACCAGTGTTTTAATTCATAGTTGTATATCCCAAGGCCTCTCGCACTGTGCCATATGATAGGCCTGATAAGGTTATTACTAAAAATGAAAGAAATGTGATTAAATCACATTTTTTCTGCTCTATCAAACATAATTTGAGAAATTATTCAAATAAATTTGCTTTTTAACCCACATTTTGCAGTCATTTACAGAATCTCAGGAAGTTGATTTTTATTAAACATTTAGTTTGGTAATGGCTGAGCTACTAAGGTATAATTTATGAAATAAACATTTTTTCAAGGCTTCTGGTTAAACCTTTTACTCTATTGAATAAAACAGTAATTAGCTCTTTGCAAAACAGCATTTGAATAGGCTCTATAAATTATCAGTATCATTTCGTTGTATCCGTTTGATATTTGCATGCTGCCCCTTTCAGAGAAAGCAATTTTAAATTCTCCCGCTGTTAACTCTTAGCAAGTTCTAGTATTTCTTGGAGTTTGTACACAATGCACTTGGCTCCGATGTTGTCTGGTGCCTGTATTAGTTTCCTGTGGCTAAACTGACATTTAATGAGCAATGGTTATCGACAAAATGTTATGCAGATACTTAGGAATAAGTGACAAGCTTTTGGGGAAGGGAAAAGAGCTTCCATGGAAGTAAAGCTAAGAGAGGCCGTGAAGAAAACTCTGAATTGATGGGACACAGCACAGAACGACTGTGTCCCACAGTGGGAAATGGGGCTCTTTAAACAGAGACAAGAACCAGGCAGGCACATGAGAAAATGTGGCAGAACCTACAGGACGGAGGTTGAAGCCCAAACCAAACAGACGTGACTGACAGGGAACATATCCAAATAGAAGTGAAACAGCAGAAAAGAAGACCTGGGGGCTCCTAAAAAATCCAGTTTACAAAAGCCACCTAGCAGTTTCGATTATGTTAAAAACACAAATTAAACATGTCACTGGGATGCTGGAAAATGAAGAAGTAAATGGAACTGAAAGAGCTTGCATATAAAAGCGAAAGACAGGACCGTCCCAGATGGGAAAAAGGAGAAGGGAAAGAAAAGATAAACATTTTGACAAGGGTATCTAAAAAATTCTGCTGCGGTCAACCTTTAAAGACTTTTGTCTTTTTCTGCCCACATGAAAACTGCTTCATGGTATTTAAAAAAAGATCTTTAACCTAAGAGAATTAAGTTATTTTTAAGTATCCCGCGTAAGTAAATAAACCACTGGAACAAGAGCGTGTGCTTTTCAAAATAGGACTGGTGTTTAGAAAGCACAAATGGAGAAAATCATCAAATATCCAGGTTATAAGCCCTTTCCTGGTTCTTCTAGAATAGAATAGAAGAACAGTAGAATTGGTTTATTTATTAAATACGTTATAGTAAGACAGAGTGGAGGCTGGTAGAAAATAAAGAAATAAGCATAGGTTTTTCTCTTAAAGATTTAACAATCTAATGAAAAAGAAAGATGCTTATATATCACTATATAACCTAGAAAACTACCTTTCTCTACTGTTTAATATACAAAACTACCAGTAAAAAAAAGGCTTCTCCCAGGTAACATCAATAGGTGTGACAGCCAACACACACACTGTACTGAACAAGAGTGTAGGATACACCCTTCATAAACCTGAAGCCAGAAAAGAAAACGAAGAAAGAAAGAAATGCGGGACTTCCCTGGCAGTCCAGTGGTTAAGACTCTGTGCTTCCACTGCAGGGGGGCACGGTTCGATCCCCGGTCAGAGAACTGAGAGCCTGCATGCCATGAAGTGCGGTGGAGGGGAGGGGAGGGGAGAAAATGTTTTTAAATAAGAAGAAAGAAAGAAAGAACTGGGACTTCAGGATAGAATTTGGCCATTAAACAGCTCAAGAGACAAAGTATTAAAATAATTTAACCTTGTAATATGGCAATATATTTTGCAAGCTGTTTTGCAGGTTAGGCTATACAGTTAGTTAAGCCTTGAACAATGCAGAGGTTACGGACACCAACCTAGGAGCAGTTGAAAATCCGAGTATAGCTTACAGTCGGTCCTCAATATAGGCGGTTCCACATCTGTGGATTCAACCAACCGTGGATCCTGTAGTACTGTAGTATTTACTAATGAAAAATACCCACATATAAGTGGACCCACACAGTTCAAACCTGAGTTGTTCAAGGGTCAACCACACTTTGAACGGGCACAACATGAGAAGCTGGGCAAATCTTGGGAGGAGAAGGAGTCAGTAGAAGACTCAAGGCCAGAAACTTCTAAAAACCCAGTAGGTAAATAAAAAGGAAATATATCTATTAATTAAGTCACATTCATTTTTCATTTACATAATATAACCCTTATCCTTCCCAACCATCATCCAAGTAAAATAAGAAAAAGAAGAAATGTTTACATTCAGTACCTGCCATGAAATGTTCAAAGAGAAAGAACCAAGATTATTCAAGCTTTAAGACAGCCTATGAAGATCAGAGAAAACAGAATCATGAAACTGCAAACTACAGCAGTCAGATCCCCAGTCTGTCATCTTACAGGTAAGAAACTAAAGCCAATTACTCGCCCAAGGTCACAGATGTCAAGCCAGACCCCCCAGTGTCCTGCTACAAAGCCAGCAGACACAAACCAGCTTCATGTAGCTCAGCAAACGATTCCAGGAAGAGGACTTCGGGGGGCGGGGGGGGGCGGTAACCCCACTGACCTCCCCTCAAAACACAGCCCTTCGTTAAAAACTGTAAAATATCATGCCAAAAAGAAGTGTCTGATATGTTAACAGGTCACTTAAAGGAGAAATGAGTCTATAAATAGCAGCTAAAAAGCTGGCCCTCTCTGGATCCATTTGTATAGCTATCGCCATGGAGACCACAATGTTTATTCGTAGAAAAGGATTTTAATAGTTTGTTTACAAAGATAAAGAAAAAAAAAACTCACATCACCAATGCATGGGGGGGAAAAAAGACAAATATAAAACCTCTCTTCCCTACCTAAAACTAAAGTTATTCCCGTCTCCTTAGGCCAAGCCAAAAATGGTCAACAACATGGAAACGCTATTTTTTCTCCCTCAAGTACGTGCACAACATTCAAGAGAGGCTGGTGGAAATTACTTCTCTGAGTTAATTTCAAAGCTTCTTAGTTAGCAGATGTTAGAAGTTGCTAAATACATCTTAGGCTCCCAGTGGCAAAGTCGCTGCACTATTCCCAGAAAACCTGGCTACATCCCAGAGCTCTGATTACAGAGTCTGTGGTTCACTCACCTTTGAATCCCCAGCACCCATAACAATGTTGGCACATAACAGACGCTCAATAAATTTGTGTTAAATTGAAGGAAATACATCCCAACACAGTAAGCCCCCTACATACGAATGAGTTGCATTCCAAGAGTGCATTCGTAAGTCCAATTTGTTCGTACGTCCAACAAAGTTAGCCTAGGGACCCAACTAACACAATTGGCTATATAATACTGTACTATAATAGGTTTGTAACACTTATCACACAAATAATACATAAAAAACAAACAGAAAATAAAGAAAACATTTTTAACCTTACAGTACAGTAATCTTACAGACACGTCAACTAACTTAACATGACTGGACATACGAACGCACGTTCGCATCTTTGAAAGTTTGCAGCTTGAAGGTTCGTATGTAGAGGACTTACTGTAACCGAATATTCTCTTTCTAGTTTCAATGGCATGCTGGTGTAGCAGCATTTCTAATCTTAAACCCTAGTATGATGCTACAGTCTGCCATCAAGCTGAGGCGGGCATGGAAATCACTGCCCTTCCTACAGAGATAAGATGTTTCTATACAGAGTAAACGTGTTGTCTGCTTAAAGATATTTAAACAACAGACGGTGGACTCCAACATCTCCTTCAAAGCTGCTAACTGTGAAGCGAGCGTACGCTCAAGCAGCAGAGGTGTCTACAGTTGCTGTTTACAAGTGTGCTCAAATTAGACACAAACCTTGACGGCTCCAAGTTGCTCTTTTCTGAATTTTTCCAAGGGTTTAATCAGGGTTTCGGTGACACTTAATGCCTAGAGAACAAGAGTGATAACAGAAGAGCAGAGTATTAGGTTTCCAAAGAGGAAAAAGTTAGTCTTTCATTTCCCTCTTCCACCCCACCCAGAAACAAAATGAACAACACACTGAACTGCTTTATCTCACCCTGCCAATGTGACCATTAAATCACTTCTAAATTTATTAACACACCAGATCTCCATAAATATTTTCGGGGAAGAGGAGGTGCGGCAAAGTGCCAGGGAAATGTGCAACCTAGCTCCAATACAGCTCTTTCTTCAGCGAAACAGCAAGAGGGTTGGCTTCAAACAACAAAGGGGTCTATCACATTCATTAACAGAACACTTCTGTTTGAAGGTTTTTTTTTTCTCCCACTGCTCAGAAATTTAAAAGTCGATGACATTCCATTATTAGTGATCAGACTACATAATGTAGAGGGCTAGGTTTGTGACTACAAGTTTAAATGTACCAGGACAGCCCTTCATCACTGAAAATTCCTCGTGAAGATTTAGGCTATGCTAGCAAAGCAGAGTCGCTGGAGCTCAGGACAGTCAGTCATCCAAATATTCGGAGAGCTGGCAAGGTCACCATGACAGGAACCACACACAGACTCCACCCACAACCTCTCTCCTTTTTATATTGGCTCGTTCGGAGCTTCTCATTTTAAGACAGAATCTACATATCACTTATATGTGGAATCTAAAAAAAGACAACAGGGACTTCCCTGGTGGTCCAGTGGCTAAGACTCCACGCTCCCAAAGCAGGGGGGCCAGAGTTCAATCCTTGGCTGGGGAACTAGATTCCACATGCCGCAACTAAGAGTCCACATGCCACAACTAAGACCCGTATCAGCCAAAATGAATAACTAAATAAATATTAAAAAATAAAATAAGGTATAAGGAAATAAAGCGCAATATGAGGAATACAGCCAATATTTTTAATAACTATAAATGGAGTATAACCTTTAAAAGTTGCGAATCTATTACAAGAGACAAAGAAGGACATTACATAATGATGAAGGGATCAATCCAAGAAGAAGATATAACAATTGTAAATATTTACGCACCCAACATATAAGGCAAATGCTAACAGCCATAAAACAGAAAATCAACAGTAACACAATTATAGTAGGGCACTTTAACACCCCACTTTCACCAATGGACAGATCATCCAATGTGAAAATAAATAAGGAAACACAAGCTTTAAATGACACATTAAACAAGATGGACTTAAATGATATTTATAGGACATTCCATCCAAAAACAACAGAATACACTTTCTTCTCAAGTGCTCATGGGACATTCTCCAGGATAGATCATATCTTGGGTCACAAAATAAGGCCTCGGTAAATTTAAGAAAACTGAAATCGTATCAAGTATCTTTTCTGACCACAACACTATGAGACTAGATATCAATTACAGGAAAAAAATGTGCAAAAAATACAAACACATGGAGGCTAAACAACACACTACTAAATAACCAAGAGATTACTGAAGAAATCAAAGAGGAAATCAAAAAATACCTAGAAACAAATGACAATGAAAACATGACGACCCAAAACCTATGGGATGCAGCAAAAGCAGTTCTAAGAGGGAAGCTTATAGCAATACAACCCTACATCAAGAAACGATAAACATCTCAAATAAACAACCTAACCTTATACCTAAAGCAATTAGAGAAAGAAGAACAAAAAAAAACCCAAAGTTAGCAGAAGGAAAGAAATCATAAAGATCAGATCAGAAATAAATGAAAAACAAATGAAGGAAACAATAGCAAAGATCAATAAAACTAAAAGCTGAGAAGATAAACAAAACTGATAATCCATTATCCAGACTTATCAAGAAAAAAAGGGAGAAGACTCAAATCAATAGAATTAGAAATGAAAAAGAAGAAATAACAACTGACACTTCAGAAATACAAAGGATCATGAGAGATCACTACAAGCAGCTATATGCCAGTAAAATGGACAACCTGGAAGAAATGGACAAATTCTTAAAAAGCACAACCTTCTGACACTGAACCAGGAAGAAATAGAAAATATAAACAGACCAATCACAAGCACTGAAAATGAGGCTGTGAATAAAAATCTTCCAACAAACAAAAGCCCAGGACCAGATGGCTTCACAGGTGAATTCTTTCAAACATTTAGAGAAGAGCTAACACCTATGCTTCTCAAACTCTTCCACAATATAGCAGGGGGAGGAACACTCCCAAACTCATTCTACGAGGCCACCATCACCCTGATACCAAATCCAAACAAAGATGTCACAAAGAAAGAAAACTACAGGCCAATATCACTGATAAACACAGATGCAAAAGTCCTCAACAAAATACTAGGAAACAGAATCCAGAAGCACATTAAAAGGATCACACACCATGATCAAGTGGGGTTTATCCCAGGAATGCAAGGATTCTTCAATATATGCAAATCAATGTGATACACCATATTAAAAACTGAAGGATAAAAACCATATGATCATCTCAATAGATGAAGAAAAAGCTTTCGACAAAATTCAACACCCATTTATGATAAAAACTCTCCAGAAAGTGGGCATAGAGGGAACTTACCTCAACATAATAAAGGCCATATATGACAAACCCACAGCCAACATTGTTCTTGACGGTGAAAAACTGAAATCATTTCCTCTAAGATCAGGAACAAGACAAGGTTGCCCATTCTCACCACTTAGTATTCAACATAATTTTGGAAGTTTTAGCCACAGCAATCAGAGAAGAAAAAGAAATAAAAGGAATCCAAATTGGAAAAGAAGAAGTAAAGCTGTCACTGTTTGCAGATGACATGATACTATACATAGAGAATCCCAAAGATGCTACCAGAAAACTACTAGAACTAATCAATGAATTTGGTAGGGTAGCAGGATACAAAATCAATGCACAGAAATCTCTTGCATTCCTATACACTAATGATGAAACATATGAAATAGAAATTAAGGAAACACTCCCATTTACCACTGCAATAAAAAGAATAAAATACCTAGGAATGAACGTACCTAAGGAGACAAAAGACCTGTATGCAGAAAACTGTAAGACACTGATGAAAGAAATTAAAGATGATACAAACAGATGAAGAGATACACTACGTTCTTGGATTGGAAGAATCAACACTGTGAAAATGACTATACTACCCAAAGCAATCTACAGGTTCAATGCAATCCCTCTCAAACAACCAATGGCATTTTTCACAGAACTAGGACAAAAATGTTAACAATCTGTATGGAAACACAAAAGACCACGAATAGCCAAAGCAATCTTGAGAAAGAAAAATGGAGCTGGAGGAATCAGGGTCCCAGACTTCAGACTACATTACAAAGCTACAGTAATCAAGACAGCATGGTACTGGCAGAAAAACAGAAATATAGATCAATGGAACAGGAGAGAAAGCCAGAGATAAACCCATGCACATATGGTCACCTTATTTTTGATAGAGGAGGCAAGAATATACAATGGAGAAAAGACAGCCTCTTCCATAAGTGGTGCTGGGAAAACTGGACAGCTACAGGTAGAAGAATGAAACTAGAACACTCCCTAACACCATATACAAAAATAAATTCAAAATGGGGCTTCCATGGTGGCGCAGTGGTTGCGAGTCCGCCTGCCGATGCAGGGGACACGGGTTCGAGCCCCAGTCCGGGCGGATCCCGTGTACCACAGAGTGGCTGGGCCCGTGAGCCATGGCCGCTGAGCCTGCACGTCCGGAGCCTGTGCTCCACAACAGGAGAGGCCACAACAGTGAGAGACCCGTGTACCACAAATAAATAAATAAACAAACAAACAAACTCAAAATGGATTAAAGACCTAAATGTAAGGCCAGACACTATAAAATTCTTAGAGGAAAGCATAGGCAGAACACTCTATGACATAAATCACAGCAAGATCCTTTTTGACCCACCTCATAGAGAAATGGAAATAAAAACAAAAATAAACAAATGGGACCTATGAAACTTAAAAGCTTTTGCACAGGAAAGGAAACCATAAAAAGACGAAGAGACAACCCTCAGAATGGGAGAAAATATTTTCAAATGAAGCAACTGACAAAGGATTAATCTCCAAAATTTACAAGCAGCTCATGCAGCTCAATATCAAAAAAACAAACAACACAATCCAAAAATGGGCAGAAGACCTAAATAGACATTTCTCCAAAGAAGATATACAGATTGCCAACAAACATATGAAAGGATGCTCAAATCACTAATCATTAGAGAAACGCAAATCAAAACCACAGTGAGGTATCAACTCATACCAGTCAGAATGGCCATCATCAAAACATCTATAAATAATAAATGCTGGAGAGGGTGTGGAGAAAAGGGAAACCTCTTACACTGCTGGTGGGAATGTGAATTGATACAGCCACTATGGAGAACAGTATAGACGTTCCTTAAAAAACTAAAAATAGGGGCTTCCCTGGTGGCACAGTGGTTGAGAGTCCGCCTGCCGAAGCAGGGGACATGGTTTTGTGCCCCGGGTTGGGAAGATCCCACATGCCGCGGAGCAGCTGGGCCCGTGAGCCATGGCCACTGAGCCTGCGCGTCCGGAGCCTGTGCTCCGCAACGGGAGAGGCCACAACAGTGAGAGGCCCGTGTACCACAAAAAAAAAAAAAAAAAGCAAAAAAAAAAAGAACTACCATATGACCCAGCAAGCCCACTACTGGGCATATACCCTGAGCAAACCATAATTCAAAAAGAGTCATGTACCTCAATGTTCATTGCAGCTCTATTTACAATAGCCAGGACATGGAAGCAACCTAAGTGTCCATCAACAGATGAACAGATCAAGAAGATGTGGTACATATATACAATGGAATATTAGTCAGCCATCAAAAGAAACGAAATTGAGTTATTTGTAGTGAGGTGGATGAACCTAGAGTCTGTCATACAGAGTGAAGTAAGTCAGAAAGAGAAAAACAAATACCGTATGCGAACACTCATATATGCAATTTAAAAAAAAAAAAAACAAGGCTCTGAAAAACCTAGGGGCAGGACAGGAATAAAGACACAGACGTAGAGAATGGACTTGAGGACACGGGTAGGGGGAAGCATAAGCTGGGACGAAGTGAGAGAGTGGCATAGACATGTATACGCTACCAAATATAAAATAGATAGCTAGTGGGAAACAGCTATATAGCACAGGGAGATCAGCTCAGTGCTTTGTGACCACCTAGAGGGGTGGAAGAGGGGGGGTGGGAGAGGGAGGGTGGGAGGGAGACACAAGAGGTAGGAGACATGGGGATGTATGTATATATATAGCTGATACACTTTGTTATAAACAGGATCTAACACACCATTGTAAAGCAATTACACTCCAATAAAGATGTTAAAAAAACTGTGAATCACTATACTGCACACCTGTAACTTACATAATACTGTACAGCAACTATACTTCGATTTAAAAATTTTTAATAAAAATAAAATTAAAAAAGAATCTACAACAAACAATGCTGAAAATGCACAAAGAAGGGAATATTTACCTAAGGAGAATGCATTTAACCACAATGTGCTAGTGAGTAGTAGCGTTCTCACCATCTCCAGAAGGATTCAGAATAGAAAAGCAACCCTCAAAACACTTGACAACCGTGTGCCATCCCTCTTGTTACAAAAACGGCCCCCCAAAATCCAAGCTTAAAATTACAGAAAAGAATAAGTGACTTACAACAGGAAAGGATTCTTCATTTAACCCTAGGCTCCTTTGCAGTGTTTCATTATGGACGGGTTTCTCCCAAAGAGACCATTCATCCAGTGAGACGCGGAATCCTCAGAAAAAAATGATCCTGTCCACACTCAAGATGCCCAGGGCTTGCTTAAACTCTCTTCCCCAGGCCGGCCACTGGACTTCGCTCACTCCAGCCCTGACAATTTGTTACTTAGGTATCAGAGTTGAGGCAACAGACAGAATTAAGAGCAATCACTAGTCAATGGAAAGGGATCATCTTCAAAATACGGTAATTTTATCCTCTTCATATCGTAGGCCATGTGACCTGCAACAAGGGCAAACCAAAGAGCAGAGCAGGGACACAGCAGCACATGCCAGGAATCCTGACGACGCGAAACAATATGGAATGCCCCAAGGTCCACCTGGGAAAGCAGATGAGAGGCTCTGCCATACATTTTCAAGGTGATCCAACTGACACACAACATCTCAGAATAATTTAAAGCTCACTTCCCTTAGCACCAGTATCATCTCCTAGCCATCCACATCTGGACCTAGCCTACTAGTGGTCCTGAATAAACCCACATTTGCTCGTCCATGGAGGCTGGATGGAGCAAGACAGGGGTTTAACTGTGTGAGCTGCAGAGAAATTAAAGAATGAATGAGATCTCACCAATATCCATGGAAGGGAGGGAGAAATGGCCAGACTGGAGTTGGTTTATAAATAAAGGGTGAGGACATTTGTGGGAACGACCCTTCTTCAAAAGGACGGCCACAAAGGACAGAATCAAAAGAAGACAATGGTTGAAACAGAACACGAGGGAAAGTGAAGGCAGATTTTTTTTAAGAAGATCGGTACTTAAACCCACACAACATTACAACATTGTAAAGCAATTATACTCCAATAAAGATGAAAAAAAAAAAAGATGACAGCACATCTCCACGCCCATGCGAAGACTCCAGAAAAGATGGTTCAAAGTCTGTAACGTGGGAGGAGACGGAATGCTGACCAGTCACAGGAGTAGAGATCCCACCTGCCCTTGTAATAGGAAGCAAGGAGAAAGCAATGGCCCATTCAGATGGGTTTGTAGATTTCATGAACAGAAGCTGAAGGAGTTGCTACCACATAGTTATTTTTTCCGAGAAGTAGAAGGCAAGGTCAGTTCTCAAGATTTGAGGCATGGGGCGAAGTCTGAATAAAGCGGGGCATGAAAGAAGGAATCATTACAAACAGGGAGGAGAGCACTTCCTGGGCTGAAGGCCCTTTAAGAGAGGTGAACAGGAGTTTCGGAGGACATCCACTGGGCTTTGTGAGACTGTCTCTAGCAAGGCAGGGAGAAGGTGAGCAGTTCGATTCCCCTGCGGTAAGAGTACGCCCGAGAGATGTAAGCCCATCAGCGTAACACGATGTGGTGTGCACAGTGTGGGTGAGGCCAGGAAGCTGCCTGGGTGAGGGAAGACTTCCTGAGGGGATAATGCAGACCTGAGCCTGAAACAGGGTACAGGAGTTCTCCAGGCAAAGGATAAGAGTAAAACAAAGGCCCTCCATGAGAGAGGGGAAAACAGCATTTCCAGTGCACGGAAGTACCAGCAATTCAGCATCACTAAAGCCCCTGAAGAAGTCAGGAAGCAGGGGAGGGGGTGGACGAGATCCGATGGGCTCCAGTGGCCATCAGAACAGGACCCAGAGATGCTCAGTCAGGGCTAGATGTGGGCATCAACAACATGGGTACACGAAGATCTT
The DNA here is from genome assembly GCF_008692025.1 of Phocoena sinus. Taxonomy (NCBI): domain Eukaryota; kingdom Metazoa; phylum Chordata; class Mammalia; order Artiodactyla; family Phocoenidae; genus Phocoena; species Phocoena sinus. Next base: position 112,642,569 of record NC_045767.1, read on the forward strand.
TTAAAATTCAAACCCTGAAACTCCATACTCTGGAGTAAACACTGTCGTTCACAAAAGGACCAGGACACAAAGATTCCACATGAGCAATTTTATATTTGTCCTTCACTTGGAGAATTTGATGCAATATTTGTCTGACTTTCAAGGGCTAGCACTAGCGTAGACAAAATATATAAGGAGTTTCCTCCTTACCATTGGCAGGTCAATAAGCCTGTTTCCAAAACAAAGAAAACAGTAGTTGTGACAGGCACCACTCTAATGCAATTCTTTAATTAAAACAATGTTTTAATTTTTTTCTAATTTTTTATTTAAAATTATCATTTTCTTTCTTTAAGAAAGTCTGATTATGTAATTTCTGAATTGAACCCTAGGCATTCTATTCAAGGACAAAATCATGAAGTAGCTGGTAAATGCTTCAGAGTAAGGCAATGTAGATTGAACAATGTAGATTGAACAAGAAGAAAGATGGCTTTCTTCTTTTTCTCAAAATAGAGATTCCATGAAATCTCTCAGTTCCTTTTATAAGTTCACAGAAGTGCTATATAATATTACTAGAAGTGCTAGTAATAAGTGTATGGAAGTTTTCTAATGCCAAAACATGACACTTCTTTCCCAGAGGTACATGCATACCGACTTTAGGGACGGCACCTAAATCTCTAAGACAATTTCTGGTGGGGAAAGTTTCCAAATTTGAAAGAGACAGCTGCGGTAATAGTATGGAGAAGAGCTTTCAACTACTAACACATTAAAAATCAATCAAATAATTTAGAGAGAAAGCAAATTTAGAATGTGATTTTTTATAACCACACATATAAGACTATATAACTATATTTTTTCCCATAAAATACTTGAACCAGCCACCAAAAAAATGTCATAAGAAGCCTTGCTAATGCGCCTTGGAAAGAGTTTTGGATAGTCTTGTATCTACATGAACATAAAACATGTTAATGAATCAGTTGGTCTCCCCTTAGAACAGGGGTCAGCCAACTTTTTCTACAGAAGGCCAGGTAGTAAATAATTTAGGCTTTGAGTCATACAGCCTCAGTTTCCAACTACTCAACTCTGCGATTTCAGCACAAAAGCAGTCATACATAGTGTATCAATGAGTATAGCTGTGGTCCATCAAAATTTCATTTATAAAATAGGTGAGGTGGGTTTGGCCCATGGGCCATGGTTAACTCAACCCTGCCTGAGAGAATTATCTTGAGAATCACAGCATAAGATGTTCTTCTTACTCTTATATGTTTGTATATTTTTAAAATGTACATTTGCAAGGCACCAAAAGCTGGGAGGGAAGGTTGAATGCTGCATGAGAGAATCACAGCTCAAGTAGCTCCGACCTAAAAAGGATTCAAAAGTGGCGCCACAGAATTTGCCCGAGGTAAGCAATCAACCAGGTTTCAGTCTTGAAAGGCAAATGCTCAAGTGTAAAAGGTATCTTAACAACAGCTCATGTGAATTTAATAGTGGACTTTAACAGGGGCCGTAGCCCCTAAAAATTTGAGTTAACTGAAAGTTCAGCATGAACTAAAGTAGTTAAATTGTCCTAGAAGATAATGAACACATATATAGGTTACATATATTGTTCAAATCCAAACAAGGTAATCATACAACTGTGTCCTGTAAAATCAGAACCTATCTCGACAGTATGGTCACCATATTTTAAGACAGACATTCTCTAACTGAGGCAAAGCAAGAATGTGAGATACGGCTAAAAACGTTTAGAAGGAACAGGTTTAAAAAAATAAAAATCAGAGGTGTTTAATGAGACTTGGGAGGAAGAGAACATTTAGAGGGAAAAATGATGAAAGCTGTCTTCAAATATTTAAAAGGGTACCACATGAGAGAAGGAAAAATCATTTTGATTTGCTTGAAGAGGACAAAACCAGGTCTAACGAGGAGAAGCTACAGAGCAGGTTTGGGTTCGCCATCAAGAGGAATTCAGTACAAATTACAATGGACCCAGCAAGGTAATGTGACACCTCCCCACCCACCGCTCCTTCCGTATCAACAGGTAGAAGCAAGTGACCGGTGTCCAGAGACAGAGTCACAGATTCCTGCACTGAGAGGAAGTAGGCCGAGGAAACCCCTGAGGTCCCACCCATCTCTCTGATTCTGGGATTCCACATGAGTTGGGAGAGGCAGAAACGCAAACTACATTTCCATGTTGCCTTATGATGGCAAACCACAGAATCCATCCAAACTTCACAATCCAAAGTAAAAGAACAAGCTTATTATATAACAGTCTGAATGAAGGATTATGTTTTTTCCCACTGGTAGAGTCTGAAACCCCTTTTTGTAAGACATTTGGATATGAGAGCTTAAATGTCTAAAAAAGGAAAGAAAAGATAGGGTAATATCTTTACCTACCCCTACAGTTTAAGCCAACGCTGCGAATCTCTTGACAATACTAGCTGACCGGAAGAGAATCAGACTCTACCTGGGGTGGGGGGAGAAACCACTGCAGGTACTTTAAATTTCCCTCAGGTTTGAGATCAAAGGCTAAGTTCTGATGTATTGATACATTCTAATGCTAATGGGGCTTAGGACCAGAAACCCATATTCAGTAAAAAGGCAACAAAGGCAGAACTGCATCCTAGGATATCTTTAGTAATTTTTTTCAAGTCTCAGTCCAGATCAAACAATGAATAAACCAGCAGAAGCACGACATCCTGCCTTCCTAATCACTCAGCACTAACGAGGACAGACTGAGTCTAATGAAACAGAAGGAATTATGTCCATTCCCCCACGGACCTCGTTATTTTAAGCCTGGATTCCATGTGTTCTTGACCCCAAAGGAATGCATAATCTGAGAGCAAAGGAGAATTTCCACAATTTTCTCCCATGACCATCCAGAGACTTCCCATTTCATTAGACTGAAGCGAAAACTCGACTTTCCAATTCCAATGTCAAGAACAGCAGCAAAGGAACCGTTCAGCAAAGACATATTTCTTATTTTTCCTTGAAACAGAACCTTGAGAAAGGATGTCAAGGAACCCTCATACGTATCTGAACATAAGGAATATTTTTCCCAAACTTGTCCCTTAGGAAAAAAGGGACTTAGCCCTATATAAGAATTCTTACACTCTCCTGAAGGAGTGCACTCCCCATCATTTTGATGAACAAAGAATTGTTTGAGGAATCTTAGCCTAAAACGGCCCCAATCACATCTAGTTTCAGCTGCTTAGAGCTCACAAACAGGTCTGGGTTACAAACGCAAGGGGAAGCTAAGAAATTTAAGAGATTTATTTATCATTCAGGAGATGACCTCAAATAAATCAGTAATATTACTGACCACTTAAAAGTGGTCAGTAATATCATAAAAACCGCTCTAAAAAAACAAGCTAAGTAGTTGCATTAAGAAAGTCATGAATGTACACATATGTATAACTGAATCACGTTGCTGTACAGCAGAAATTAATACAACGTTGTAAATCAACTAGACTTCAGCAAAGTAAATTTTTTAAAAAAGCAAGTCATAAAAATACATCTCAGGGAAAATTTTTTTTAAGTGAGACTGTCCAAATGTGCACTAAGGGGGTACCTGTGACTTGAGATAAAATTTCCAATGAAAGCATCAGAAAGATATTTTAAAAGGGGCTGTATCTCAAATAACTCAGACGGATGTGGCCACGAGGAAAGCTGTGCTGAAAAATTCCGAATGTGTCCGTGATAAACACACTAATGTCAAAGTCGTCAAGAGTTGGAATAACTTTTTCATGAAATAAATGGGGAAAATATTCCTAAAGTATACATTGATAATTTAATTTTTAAATACAGACACACATTTAATCAACTAAATAATGAAAATACACATCTGATTATCTAGCAGACACATAAATGCATACCTAAAAGTGTGTAAGTTCAAGCTATCCAAAAATATTTTGTTTAATCTTTTCATGGGAAAATGGTGTTGCCTTACAATCAGGCGTAAACATTATAAGTAGTGTACATCTGCCCTCTGGGGCTACCTGGTATTTGAAACCCCTTCCTATGTTTGAGGAACTCTCCTCCCAAATAGGGCAAAACCCACCTTCTACTATAAAAGCTGAAAAGCACAGACACTTGCTTTCCCTGCCATCTTTCATGAGGTCCTGGCACCTGGCCAGAGTTCTACTAATCAGATGCTCCCACTCAAGAATTTGATTTGGAAGCTAGTGCTTAAAAAAAAACAGTGAACAGAGATTCTGGCGGGTGGTAGCAACTATTCCTTCCAGATGCAGCAGTTCCACCAACAACCACCGGGGGCAGTGGTGTTGCCTGGTGCACACTGGATCGTTCTACACACCTGGTGGCAACAGTGGTGACTGTTTTCTCCAAGCCCAGCTCTGTAGTGCGACTCTCAGCATCATTCCCAGTTCCCAAAAACTGATAAAGATACTGTAAGCTACCTAATATTCTTTAATAAACTCCCTTTCTGTTCAGACCATGCAACTGAGAGAATCCAGATTAATATTTTTTTAATTTCAGAACCTTAAACAATCTTGTCAAACTGATTTCAGTACTATCTTTCTCAATATTCCTAAACAAGATTTTTCTCCTGATTAAACCAATTCACTTTAATTAATGAGATTACTCCCCATCCACATGCATCCTTTGTTACCTTTTTCTCCATCTAACCAGTCTCTCCCTGTGCTATACCTTCCCCCACCAATCTAGGCTCAAATCTTAAAGGGAAAATTTAAACGAAGAATAGAGTCCTCCCACTTTTTTTTTAAAAAGGCTCTAATGTTGGCAAAAAATGAAAAAGTTTCACAATTGGTTTTTCTAAAAGAACCCTGCTGCAGAGACAAATAGGAGACCAACATTTTCTCACTTGGCCTTTGTCCTAACTAGTTCTGTTTTTAGACCATAGGAAAAATAATTCTCTTTTGTTGCCTGCATATTCTCATCTATAAAGGATAATACCTGCTCTCTGTCTACTTAACACAATTAAGTAAAACAAAGAAGAGGATATCATGCTAGAAGCAATTTTAACTTCAAAATAAATAAATCCCTGGATGATATTTTATTTTTAAGTACAGCACAGGCTAAGCTGATCCCTCCTGGTAGAAAAAAAATTAATGTAAAAATGAAATTAATTTTTATAGTGCTAATAGCTCAAACTGACAAGAACTGGAGAGCGTCTTAATGAACCTGTACACAAAGCTCTAAAGAGGACACAGGTGCAGAGGGACTGCACATTAATTCTGCAGTTTACACCTGAAAATTAGGAGCCAATTAATATGAAATGGCTCCTTGAATGTCTGATTCTTTCAGACCAAGGCAACTTCACTGAAAAGCCTGGGAACCATAATTTGTAAAATACTGACATATATTCCAAATTCATGACTTCACTTACCACACTTATGCTTTCATTCAGACAGTCCAAGAATAAAAACTCCCAAGTTTTTATCAACTTTCAATCCTAAACTCTGAATAGCTTGACACCTAACAAAAGGAGAGGATTTGAGCTCAAGGTCCGACAACTTCTGCTCTGAGTTAATTCCCTCGAGGTTTGGCCATGACCTAGCTCTCAAAAAAGATGTTAGGTCATTGTATCACAAAATTTTAAGGTTCACTTAATGCCTGTCTTCTACAAATATCTTAGCATTTGTGGCAGGGAGAGGGGAGCATCAGTTTTGAAGGACATTAATCGAAAAAAAGTACCAATTTTACTCAGATTATTTCAATCAAACAGACCCCACCAGTAAAGGTTTTTGGCGTTGTTTTAAATCATACTTAGGAAAAATCGAGACTCTTCAAACAAAAGCTATTGGGTTTATTAGGAGTGAGTTAACCTAATAAGGATGTGCAGATATTTAACCTCGAGCCTCATTCCCTCTGTGCCTGAGGGACATAAAGACCTGGCTTGTATTTTTTAGACAAAATAAATACTTGGGCAGAACATGATGAGAAGGAATAAACCCCCACCGGAGCGAAAGATAAGCCTGTCAGGAAGCTGTAAAAGCATCATGAGAGAACTGGAAATTTGGTGGGTTTGTAGCTTTAAATAAGAAAATTTTAATTTCTGAGGTGAATGGTATTACTCAGTGGCACAGGTAGAAATGGAACCTCATGAATAAGAAGGCAAGAAACTACTGAATCGAGAAAATATGAGACAAACTCTATTCAATACTCCATAATGGCCTACATGGGAAAAGAATTTTAAAAAGTGGATATATGTATATGTATAACTGATTCACTCTGCTGTACACCTGAAACTAACACAACATTGTAAATCAACTAGACTCCAATAAAAATTAAAAAGAAAGAAAATACGAGACAGAAGTAGAAAGGAGAACTATTCAGAAAAGAACACCTACACTTCTGACCAACAACAAAGAGATGAGCTCTCCAGTCCTTCTGTGAGGCCTAGGCTCCTTGAGTGGCCAAGAGGGAAAAGGGAGGGCCTGGGGCAGAAAGGCCCTTGATAGCTCATTCTGCTATGCAGCCACCAGCTAAACACCTCATCCTGGAAAAGGGCCTAAGTCCTCACTGTATCCTCAGGTGCTAGAACACGGCCCAGCTCATAATGGGCATTCAAACATATTTGTTTTATGAACGAAGTGGGATTCTCTCACAAATTTAGCATTTCTGGATCAATGCAACATTTCCTACTGCTGGTGATAACAGTCACCGTGAAGGCCCACGTTGAGTCTCCTGTATGGACATGTTCTCTCCCCTTCAGAACAGTCTATGTCTGGATTAGACAAGGTCCTCTAAAAAGCAGACACCAAGACAGGGTTCAAAATACAAGAAATTTATTAGGGGAAATGTCTATGAGAGAAAAGGGAGAGGGAGCCAGGGGAGGCTGGAAGAGGCAAGCAATGCAGGTCTGGCCCCAGGGGAAGGAGACAATGTGGGGGAAGGAGGGTGGGGCGGATGCATGTTAGACTGCAGTGCGGTTCTAGAAAAAGTCTGACCAGACCATCAGGGACTCCTCGAGCCAAGGCTGCCTGTCAGAGGACTCCAGAGTCCCCAGGAATGAGCCTGCTTTAGTACCCCTGCTGTGCTCACTCACTGGCTGGGGGCAGACTTGGGACCCATGGCCTTCACGCTAAAGCAGCGATGGAACCTTACAGCAACGGTCCCAACGGTCGATTCCACTCCCTGAAGCGGGAGATCTGGGGGTGCCTCATGGCTGCCACTGCTTCCAAAACCCATATTCTTTCCACTACACTATCATGGCCACTAGTCTTCCCCTGGACCTCTAACAATTCCGATCACCACTGCAGTACTGCGATTCATTCAATCTAACATGCCACTAATACTAAGACACTCCATATTTTTACATACTATTAAAAAAATGCTGATGATGACATCTTCATTTACTATCTTAACTCTAAGAGCTTTTGTATTTACTGAAAAAGCTCTTTGGGCAGTTAGATATATTTTTATCACATACCCCTCTTGTGTACACATTTTTAAAAAGACAATAAGCAAAATATATTTCAGATATTTCTAAAGCTTTTTCAGAGTCCAACTCATCCAAATCACTTTTCAGCTCAGTCACCAATATCTGGTTTTCCCCACACATTTCTTCCTCTGTGCCATCAAGAATCTTGGAGCTTCATCGTTTCTTTAAGGGGTACTCCCTTAAATCCCAGATACTACGGTGTCTGGGATTTTCTTCCAAGATGCTGGCACCCACTCTTTAGGTACTAATACTGGCACTTCCTCGACCCATCCAGAAGGTCTCAATGGCAGGTCTCCCATCCACCATCAGGGTTCATAATTTCTTCCTTCAGCGGTCCTTAAGTGGTTTGTTGATTGAAGTAGTGAGGGGCTACAGCTGTACAAACGGGCCAGGAGGATTAAAAACCAAATTCACGTTTCCTCCTGACTGTTGCCTGGGGGATACACATTCACCTCACCCATATTCGAAGGTGGAGGGGAGGGTATTAAATCTCGAGGAGCTCAAGGCAAGGACCAGGAGATAGGAGAAAGATGCTCTTTTCATCTCTGTCACTAATTTGTGCTGTAAATCAAATCCCTCCACCTCACTGTTCCTGTTCCCCCCCATTTTTTTTTCCATTGAAGGGGTTAAATCTAAGTTTCCCTAAGTTCCCCCTCAGCTCTTTGTTTTAGGAGCCTAGGCCATACCTTTGAGTATTTCACGACAGGATCTGAATGAAAATATTTTCCTCGTGAAACTGTGGATTCAGCGGAACTAATTCCCACTAAGGGAACCAGTCCTCTGGATGAGAGCTGACAGAGCGGACTGGTTACATTCTGGCGCCCCCTGTTGGAGGTGGGGGAGTAAATAGCAGGAACCCACGCCTGCTTTTTACTCTTTCACGTCAGGATTGACCAGTTTATGGCAAGAGCTAGCTGATTCCGCAGAAGCAGAGAACAAGCCCAAGGAGCTGAAACACAGGAAACGAAAGTTTCAGTAGGGAAGGAGCATCTGACGATGACAAGGCTGCGAGGCCACAGATGACAGTGAGTCACCAATGGCAAAGACACTGAGTCAGGAGGCAAGGCCTCACACGAAAAGGGTCAGCGAGGAGCCCAGGCCTCCTGCCTGTGACACGTGCACTCATGATAGAAGTCTGATTTGAGTTAGCCCTGACTGTAGCCTCTAGAGGATTCTAGGTCAGAGAAAGATCTCTCAAAAGGTGCATTCCTGAAGAACAGGTTTCACAATGACATCTGCATCTGACTGAATTATAATGAATTTACAAGAAAAACAGTGCTGTCCAATTGTAAAGGTCAGTTCCAAGGTGAAAAGTTCTTCATGAATTTCCATCACTGACAGGGGGAATTCCCTGGTGGTCCAGTGGTTAGGACTCCATGCTTTCACTGCTGAGGGCCCAGGTTTGACTCCTGGTCAGGGAACTAAGATCTCACAAGCTGCACGCAGCCAAAAAAAAAAAAAGTTTTTAAAAAAATTGAGAACACTGACAGTTTTTAAACTAAACTGAGAAATGTTTCTGTAAGTTCAAGGGATATTCTTTCCCAGCTGAATGTGCCTGCCAAGAGAAACCTGCATAAAAAAAAATGTCACTTTATCTGTAAAAGAACTGATTAAAGTAGGTTTGATGTACCATATAATTAGATAACACTAAAGGCACAATCTTTCCAATGGCATGTAATACCTTAGATACTTATCACACTATAGAAACTCGTAAGCAATGTTAAACACAAATTAAGGCACGCTAAAATTCCAAACAGCAGAAACCTGTTGCTTTATAATAAACTAATATAGTCCAAAACCCTTTGGAAACGACAAGTAAAAGTTTAGGGTCTTGAAGACTACTTTAACATCCTGGGAAGCATAAAGTCATCAAAAAACCATTCATAGTGTTTCCAACTTTCAGACAGATCTAGCTACAAGACTATGACGAAAGCCGGTGGAGATTTCACTTGCACCCTAGGCCAGTGGTTCTGCTGTCAGCAGGTTGCACAATAACCTGGAGGCCTTATTAAAACACAGCCTGATGGGCCCCAACCCAGAGTTACTGATTCAGTAGGTCTGGGGTGCGGCCCAAGAATGTGCATTTCTAGCAAGTTCCCAGGTGATGCTACTGCTACTAGTGCAGGGACCCAGCTTTGAGAACCACTGCCCTAGGGTATACTAAAGAGAGAATATCATAAAAATTCCTCCCCAGAGATAAAAGATATTTAGTTCATTGTAACCAACAAATATTATTTTAATAACACCATGAAGGACTTTTGAAATTTTAAAAGAGTCAGGGTTTCCCTGGTGGCACAGTGGTTGAGAGTCCGCCTGCCGATGCAGGGGACACGGGTTCGTGCTCCAGTCCGGGAAGATCCCACATGCCGCGGAGCGGCTGGGCCCGTGAGCCATGGCCACTGAGCCTGCGCATCCGGAGCCTGTGCTCCGCAACGGGAGAGGCCACACAGTGGGAGACCCGCGTACCGCCAAAAAAAAAAAAAAAAAAAAAAAAAAGAGTCAGAGAGAGTTTGAAACAAAAATCAGTGTCAAAACCCCCAAAAGATATAGAAATCACTTAACCAAATGCTTCCGTAAGATCCTTGAGAAAATGAGAGAATGATGAGAAAGGAGTGAAGCAAATCAGACGAGGGCTGAAGAAACACCCATCGTGTCTTGCCTGGAAGCATCTAAACTACAGTTAAGTCCCCTACATATGAACCTTCAAGTTTCGAACTTTCAAAGATGCGAACGTGCGTTCCATCAACGTCAGGTGTGAGTGAAATTGCTGCTTGCCCTCCATCTCCTGTTGCTGACAATCCTTCAGATCTACCATCTCCCACCTCCTCTCCCTCCTCCAGCCGGTAACTCTTCTTGCCTGTTCACTCCATGCCAGCCCCTAGATGCCAGCTGTGGTACTGGACTACTGTACTTTCCAAGGTACTGGACTGCAAGACTAAAAATGTTTTATTTTGTGTGTTTGTTTTTTATGCATTATTTGTATGAGAAGTGTTACAGTACAGTAATACTGTAATTACTATTTTAGTACAGTACTATATAGCCAATGATATTCGTTGGGTACCTAGGCTAACTTTGTTAGACTTAACGAACACGTTCTCAGAACGGAACTCGGTTCATATTTAGGGGACTTACTGTATTAACAAAAGCCTTCGGGATTCAGAAGCCTAGTGCCTTCTTTATCCGGACGGAAGCTCAAGGCCAATCACCCAGCAAGTGTTCCCTGGCCCAGTGTTTTCACAAGAGTGAAATCCGTTGTGGGGAAAAACACGGGGAAGAAAAAAAAAAAAAGAGGTCTCAAAAGCCAAAAGAGTCTGTATACATGGGGCGCCCCTGGTGGCGCAGTGGTTGGGAATCCGTCTGCCAATGCAGGGGACATGGGTTCGATCCCTGGTCCGGGAGGATCCCACATGCCACGGAGCAACTAAGCCCAAATGTTACAACTACTGAGCCCGCATGCTGCAACTACTGAGGCCCACATGCCTGAGCCCGTGCTCTGCAACAGGAGAAGCCACCGAAATGAGAGGCCCGCGCACCCCAACGAAGAGTAGCCCACCACAACTAGGGAAAGCCCGTGCGCAGCAACGAAGACCCAACACAGCCAAAAGTAAATAATAAATAAATAAATAAATAAATTTTTTTTAAATGGTCCACATCAAAAAAAAAAGTCCGTGTACACACAGGGTCTTCCTGCTCAAGGGGGAGAAGGATGCAGCTGCAGGACAAGACGCCCCCCATGTCTGCTGGCCAGCTCAGTTGCCCCTGGCCCCTTCTGGAAGAGGAGCAAGCACCTTTTGTGCACCATCGCGAAGCGAGCTCTCCCTTCTCTCTCCCCGCGTCCCCTCCTCCCCCAAGCTTCCCTCCCCCGCGGGGTCTCATGCAAATGCCCTGATGTGCCAGAACCTTCAGACACTGAGAGTCACATTTCAGCAACAGACAAAAACTGAAAGACAGGATGACAGGATGCATGCAGAGAAGTAAATGCAACATGAAAGGCTTTCAAAAGAACAGCATGAACACGACAGCACTATTTTAAAAGTCCTTAAATTCCTGGACAGCTGCCCACCTCAGATAAGTACAGCATGTCCTGCCACGCCAGGGAGAACCATGTCCGGAATTCTGGCAGGGAAACACCACACAGGACTTTCCTTGGAGGACACGCACGGAAGCGACACAGCCATCCTGGCCACTAACGGTGCCCGGCTCTCCACCTCTAGGTTGGCAATATTATCAGGAAAAACTACTCGCTTGAAAACACTGTCCTGAAAAAGGCAATATTGGCCTTTTCAAGGACACAGCACATCCATTCAAAGAAATTTGACTTTCATGCATGGAGGGAACCACTGATTTCCCAGACTTGCCTTCTCTCCACTTTCCAACACTTCATTTTAACAGCTACAGAGCTGGACACTAGTGGGGGGGCGGCAGGGCAGTGATATGCAAACATAGTCCTCCTTCATTCTCAAATTCAATCCATTTTCCCTTAAGGAAGTGAAACTGGGGCTTCACTTCCATCTTTCCTTCCATGGCTAACTCTGATGTGTCAACTCAGACCAGAAATGATGTCTCCAAAGCGCCTTCCCCGAATTCCCCAATAACTGTTACCACAATGCACGCTTTCAGCAATCTCCCCAACAGACAGCCCGCCACTCAAGGGGAGGAACGATGCCTTTGTCTCGATGGCACTTGGCACAGTGCTTGCCACAGTGTTTGCTGAACTATGCATATGTATCTAGCCTACTGAGGCAGAGAGGAGGCACGTGACCATATACACCCAGTGGCTCAAAACCAACAAACAAGCACATCTTCCTGACTGTGGAGCTTCCAGACTCATGTCTTTATACCTTAGAGCCCTAAGTCCTACATTTTAACATTTATTCAGGAGATGGAAAGCTTTTTAAAAAATATCTGGCATTGATCTTTGCCTTCTAAAACACAGATAATAGATTTTTTTAACATTTTAATGACTCAGCCTTAATTATAAATGTCTAGTTATTATGCTGCACCATCATTTAATTTAGGACTTTGGGAAATACTAATCACCTTTTTTTAATTGAAGTAGAGTTGATTTACAATGTTTTGTTGATTTCTGCTGTACAGCAAAGTGATTCAGTTATACATACATATACATTCTTTTTGATATTCTTTTCCATAATGATTTATCTCAGGATAACTGAATATAGTCCCCTGTGCTGTACAGTAGGACCTTCTTGTTTATCACTTCTATATATAATAGTTCGCATCTGCTAACCCCAAACTCCCGGTCCATTCCTCCCCTATCCCCCCAACCTGCCCCAGCAACCACAATTCTGTTCTGTGAGTCTGTTTCTGTTTGCGTGGCTTGTGGGATCTTAGTTCCCCAACCAGGGATCAAACCTGTGCCCCTTGCAGTGCAAGTGCAGGGTACTAACCACTGGACCACCAGGGAATTCCGTGTCATATTTTAGATTCCATATATAAGTGATATCATATGGTATTTGTCTTTCTCTTTCCGACTTACTTCATTTAGTATGATAATCTCTCGTTCCATCCATGTTGCTGCAAATGGCATGATTTCATTCTTTTTATGGCTGAGTAATATTCCTGTGTGTGTGTGTGTGTGTGTGCATGTGTGTGTGCGTGTGCGTGCGCGCACACATATATATACCACATCTTCTTTATCCATTCATCTGGATAGGTTGCTTCCATGCCTTAGCTATTGTAAATAGTGCTGCTATGAATATAGGGGTGCATGTATCTTTTTGAATTATAGTTTTGCCTGGATATATGCTCAGGAGGGGGACTGCTGGATCATATGGAAACTCTACTTTTCTGAGGAACCTCCATACTGTTCTCCATAGTGGCTGCACCAACTTACATTCCCACCAACAGTGTAGGAGGGTTCCTTTTCTCCACACCCTCTCCAGCATCTGTTATTTGTAAACTTCTGAAAGATGGCCATTCTGACTGGTGTGAGGTGGTACCTCACTGTAGTTTTGATTTGCATTTCTCTAATGATTAGTGACGCTGAGCATCTTTTCATGTGCCCACTGGCTAACCAATTTTAAAGATTAAGTGACCATAAAGACTGTTAAGCTCTTAGAACCAATCTTAGAATATTTCTACCTCTGTTTTACAGCTATCATTTTGCATGCCTTTTTTAATATGTGGCTTTTAACATGCTGCTACTCTGTGACAATTTTAAGGAAAACACGAGTTTTTCAAAGTTCTCAGAAAGCACTGGCATCCACTTTAGCTCCTGAAACGCCTTCCTTATCTCCTTGTCCCTGTGTTGGTGGGTATGAGCTTGTTAAACTATACAAACACCCCCCACAAGCCACATCTCTGCCCCACAAACTCCAGTTCAAATACTGCTTCTTTCACAAAGCCTTTCCCAACCAGCACAGGCTTAGCTGCTCCCCTCTCCAGGCAACCACACCCTACACTTTTGTTTAGCACTGAGTATAACATATTTTAATTCACTTTTTACCAGTTACTCTCCAGGGCCACACTGGATACTTCTTGAGGGAGCTATCTTTTCTTATGCAAAAGTTTCAGGCTGGGGACTTCTCTGGTGGTGCAGTGGTTAAGAATCCGCCTGCCAATGCAGGGGACACGAGTTTGAGCCCTGTTCCGGGAAGATCCCACATGCCACGGAGCAACTAAGCCCGTGTGCCACAACTACTGAGCCTGCGCTCTAGAGCTCGAGAGCCACAACTACTGAGCCCACGAGCCACAACTACTGAAGCCCGCATGCCTAGAGCCTGTTCTCCTCAACAAAGAGAAGCCACCGCAATGAGAAGCCCGAGCACCGCAACAAAGAGAAGCCCCCGCTCGCCGCAACTAGAGAAAGCCCGCACATAGCAACGAAGACCCAATGCAGCCACAAAAAAAAAGTTTCAGGCTGGTGTCGAGGAAATCATCAAAGATTTGTTGTCTACAAAGTGTTCAAAGCTATTTCATGAACCAAAAGTAGCCATGATGATGCCACGCGCAATTTTCATGGTTTAATAAAAAGTGATCACTGACTACCAAGATTAGACAGAAACACCCAAGTAACGTCAATATGGGTTAAATGCCTTTTTTTTCACTTTCGTTATTATTCATTTTATTATTATAACTCAAAGATAACTCAGGAAGAGTGCTATTTTAAAGGTCTTTAAAAATGAATGGAAGAGTGTCAGGAATTCCTGTCAAGGGGAAAAGGGAGAAAGAAAAACCTATAGATTAAATGGGACTTAGAAACTTACCAGTCAAATGCAATGTATCTGGATCCAGATTCAAACCAACTGTTACGGGACGCAGGCATGAGGAGGAAACAAAATGTAAATGAATATCAGGGGAAAAAATGAATATGGCCTAATTCTTTGTAATCTCAAGGAATTATTATTATTTGTTTTTAGGTGTGACAAGTATATTTTGGTTCATAAAGAGAGTTATCTTTGAGAGTTGTATACTGAAGTATTTATGGATGAAACGATGTAATACTGGGCTTTCTGTCAAAACAATGGCGGTGGGGTGGTGAGGAGTACAGGAGAAACAAGGCTGGTTGTGTGGCAATGGTTATCAAAGGCGAATATTGAGCACATGTAGCTTAATTATATTTTCCTTTCTGTTTGCACATGCTCAAAATTTTCCAAACTAAAAAGTTAAACTAGGGCTTCCCTGGCGGCACAGTGGTTGGGAGTCCGCCTGCCGATGCAGGGGACACGGGTTCGTGCCCCGGTCCGGGAAGATCCCACATGCCGCAGGGCAGCTGGCCCGTGAGCCATGGCCGCTGAGCCTGCGCGTCCGGAGCCTGTGCTCCGCAACGGGAGAGGCCACAACAGTGAGAGGCCCGCGTACCGCAAAATAAATACATAAATAAATAAAAGTTAAACTAATAATTTTTTAAAAAGCATTAGGCGTCCCCACTGCTTTCTGCCTTTGGATAGATTCCTGCTATCCGGCAGGAACTGCCATTCCCACAAATGGGCTGTAACATGCTGTCCCATTCCTTTCTGAGGTTCGTGGCCTTATACAGACAACATCCTATTCCTACTTCTACCCAGCACTGGAAACCCAGCCCTGTCATCCTCATTCTGCCTAAGACAGAGACCCCATCAACCCCCACCATAGCTGAAGATTAAATCAACAGGTCAGTTAACAAGAGCTCTGAGAACCATGCTTTCTTTATCAGACAGCCCGGAGCTAAGACCACATTCCAGTCAACTCATCTCAAGGAACAAAAAAAGGAAATACAGTCGTCCTTCAGTATCCAGTGGGGACTGTTCCAGGATCCCCATGGACACCAAAATCCAAGGATGCTTAAGTCCCTTATATAAAATGGCATGGTATTTGTGTATAACCTATGCACACCCTCCTATATACTTTAAATCATCTCTAGATGATTTACAATATGTAATACAGGCAGACAGACCTCAGAGATATTGCAGGTTCAATTCCAGATCACTGCAATAATGCGAATGTCGCAGTAAAGCGAGTCACACGTATTTCGTGGTTTCTCAGTATATACAAGTTATGTTTTCACTGTGCTATGATTCATTAAGTATGCAATAATAGCATTACGTCTTTAAAAAACAACGTACATACCTTAATTTAAAAAAATACTTTATTGCTAAAAAATGCAAACCATCAGCTGAGCCTTCAGTGAGTTGTGATTTCTTTGCCATAGTACCGTTAAAGATCACTGATCACAGACCACCATAACAAATATAATAATAATAATGACAAAGTTTGAACTATAACAAGAACTACCAAAATGTGACAGAGACAAAAAGTGAACAAATGCTATTGGAAAAATGGTGCCTGAAGACTTGGCTTGACACAGGGTTGCCACAAACCTTCAATATATGAAGAAAACAGCATCTGCGAAGCACAATAAAGTGAAGTGCAATAAAACAAGGTATGGAGGCTTCCCTGGTGGCACAGTGGTTAAGAATCCGCCTGCCAATGCAGGGGACACGGGTTCGAGCCCTGGTCCGGGAAGATCCCACATGGCGCGGAGCAACTAAGCACATGCGCCACAACTACTGAGCCTGCGCTCTAGAGTCCGCAAGCCACAACTACCGAAGCCCATGCGCCTAGAGCCCATGCTCCGCAACAAGAGAAGCCACCGCAATGAGAAGCCCGCGCACCGCGACGAAGAGTAGCCCCCGCTCACCGCAACCAGAGAAAGCCTGCGTGCAGCAACGAAGACCCAACACAGCCAAAAATAAATAACTTTTTTTTAAAAACTAAAAAAAACCAAAACAAGGTATGCCTGTACAATGAAAATACTATGTAAATAGTTGTGAACACAATATAAATGCTAGGTAAACAGTTGTCAGCACGTGGTAAATTCAAGTTTTGCTTTTTGGAACTTTCTGGAATTTTTTTTCAAATATTTTTGATCTGCAGATGCAGAATCCATGGATACAGAGGGCCAACTATAGAATATCACTCTGTGTTTCTGTAGAGCTAAACTCCAGCACCACACTGCCTGAAACTCTCTTCCCCCAGATACCAGGATGCCTCCATAGTTCTCCACCGGAAAGGCCTTCCTTCCCTCGCCACTCTAGATGTAATGGTGCCCTGGCTCCTTGCTCTTCTCAATTTCTACTTTTTTTTTTTTTTTTTTTTGGCCATGCCACACGGCTTGTGGGCTCTTAGCTCCCGGATCAGGGATTGAACTTGGGCCCTCGGCAGTGAGAGCCCAGAGTCCTAACCACTGGACCACCATGGAATTCCCTCAATTTCATTTTGTAGCACTTACTGCTACTTGACAATGTGTTATATATTTGTTCATTTATCACCTCCCCTTTCCAAAATGTAACCTCCGTGAGGGCAGGGGCTTTGCTTTGTTTGCGGCTGTGCGCTCAGATTCTAAACAGTAACTGAAACGTAAAAGGAGATCAAATACATATTTGCTGAATGCTCAGGATCCCAGGAAAATACAACTAAATATCAAGGAGGATTGAGAACAGAAAGTTGATACTATTAACATAAACTAAGAACACGCGCTTCTACCACCCACACGTCCACACCCACTTCATGCAATAGAAGGGTGGCTTCATAGCACTGCAGTTATCCACTCTCACATTTAGACTGCTCTAAAGAGCTTGAAAGATCTGTGACTATAGGAACACATGAATAAGGGTTATGTATGTCAGCTTGTGCCAGAAAAAACCTAGTGGGAGCACAGTACCTTCACGTGCCCGCTTCAGTATTTACAATAGGCACAAATCATCTCAGAATTTAGGGTGCAGTGCGAATTACACTAGAGCTTTTAGAGGCCACAGGTCTCTGTCATGCTTCAGTCAAAAATCAGTGCTTTCCTCCTACTTCTTCTCCTACTCCAATTCTACCAGCTAGAAATCCCCACCAGCCACCAGCCAGATTGCAGCAACATCTAGGAAGCTGGCCATGCTGGCAGGTGGTCCAGGATGTCTGGTTGTGGCCTGACCGGGCTCTACCCCTCAGCTGCCATGTGATCCCGGGCAAGGTGCTGCACCTCCATTTCCTCATTTGTCAGTTAGGGGTCAATCACAGAGTCTATTTCATAAGGCTGATGTGAGAATTAAATGACTTAAACGTAGGTAAACAGCTTAGACCAGTACCAGGCACAGAGTAAAGGTTAATTGTCTTAGCCGCCATATTCAATATTATTACCACCACATCTGAACGCCCTCATACAGGTACACTTCCACATAATTCTATTCTAGGTAGTACTCATTCTCGAGAACATAGAAAAAACAGATGGTCGTTTCTTTTTAAACCTGAAAAAACTGGTGAAAATAGATAGTGTGTCATAATGCAACGGCGGGTCTGCCGTAAATCTTTGTGGAATGAATATCAGGAGAGAAATACAAAGTTTTCAGAAAGGCAGATAAATATTATTCAATACCCTCAAAATTCATGTTAAATAGGATCTACTCAATGTACTCAGCGTAGCACCCGGCACACGGAAAGCCCTCAACACAGGGTAGTTATTATTCACTACTACTGTGATCATGTATCTCAAGGCAAAGTGGGACTTTAAAGACTTCCAGGTTCGAGCTCTCTTCCTCTCCACACAGCCTAGAAATCCACAGAAGACTGAGGCAAGCTCCAACTGTGCCCTGCTGTCCTCTCCATAAGATTTTCTGCTTTTGTCTTCTTAACGTATTAAGATTCTGCATGAGACTCGATTTAAATGCAACTGCTCCAGGGCTAACAAAAATCTAGAAAGCACTGATAGACTTCAACACAGTCTTTTACAGATGAAGACTCAGGGCCTTGGTCCAGCAACTTATCCAAGATCGTCACCATGGTCGGCAACCCTGGGGAACGAGAAATCCAGGCTCCCCAAACCTCATCTGGGGATCTTTCCATTACTGTGCACTATTCATCCACGGACAAATGCACCAAAACTTCCACCAGAACCAGCTACCCAGATTTCCACCCCACTTAAAGATGGACTTGTTCTTTTACACCCCACCACTCACCATAATTTCTCTCTGTTCTTCCAGATTCTTCAAAAAGTTAGAAAATTCACGTAACGAAGCATCTGTAAGAAGAAAGGAATGATTATTTCATGGCCAAAGCAAAGGAAAGCCAACCAAAACCCGGTCTTTACGCACCTATGCAGCGTTCATCGTCAGTCTCTGCATCGCCGATAAACTCAAATTTGAAGTCTCTGAGTGAATGAGCAAACTTCCGCTGGGCTGCCGAAAGACCTGTAAAGAAAGATGGAGTGATTACTTGGGTCCTTGTTTCAGGTCAAGGCTCAGCAGGAATCGATTCTTCCTCAGATGGCAGAGCTGTAGAGCTCTCCTCCACGTGAGCTGTGAGGAGACACAACCCAACTCCTCGGCCAAGGGGCCCATCATCCCACCCGGGCACTCTCTGGTGGCTTGTCTTCTATGCTAATGCTCTGGGATGGAGCAGGTGCGGGAGAAATATATATATTGTTCCCGGAAGCACTTTCCCTTTCTCTACTCACTCAGGTCAGAACTTCCCGGACGCAAAAGTTCCGGCTATGATTAGGAGCACACACACCTGACAGTATCTCCCACGGCTGGATGAGATCCAGCTGGCTGCCAGGGTTTCAAATATTAAGGGTCTCAAAGCTCAAAGTCAGACAACCAGATGCCCTTAACTGATGGTCCAACTCCAGCCAGAGAAAGCCAGAGGAATCAAAGTGTTCATAGAAAAGAGCAGCAGGAACGGAAACCAAAGGCCACGCTTAAGTGGCAGAAAGAATTCATTCTGCAAAAGACCTACAGGTCCTCATTTTTCTTTCTTTTTATTGTCGTCATAGAAAATAGTGGAAAGCCCAGCTTCTACAACAGGCTAACAGTTATTTTATGGGCCGTGCACCATGCTAGAGAATAGGTGTATTTTTAACTTTACTCAATACTCTTGAGAGTCTCTATTTAACCATGGAATGCCTAAGCTCCGAGATGTTAAATAACTGGCACAAAGTCACACAGGTGCTACATCAGCAAAAGTCTGATCTATTCCAGAGCCATCTGTCCAAAACCCATGCCCTCACCAGGGTACAATTCTGCCTCTGGTCTAAAGCACTTTCAAAGAAGCTGCTTCCCGACTCCTGCACCCTGTATGGATCCCGGCTCATTACAATGAATACTGACAGATTGTATTAAAGTAAAACTTCACGTCAAGCAAACTGAAAAGTTGAACAAAACACAATCCATAATTTCTGATAAGAGTATTCAGGCAAAAAAATAAATATGAACAAAAGCGAAGCACACAGTATAAATGCTGAGGGCTGTTTTGAATAAGTTGGTAAGATAGTAGGAGCAGCAATCTTCTCTTTCTTAGTCATTGTATTATAGCTAACAGACAAGGAATGAAAGTTAAAAATTATTTTTACATGGGAAAATGTTCTTTTTTTTTTTTTTAAACCAACTCTTGACCTCCAATCATTAAATACAATGGTTCCCCAATGCCCTCCTCGACAAGCTGCTTCCTCTCACTTCTTAAACTTTCTAATCATGCTCACCAGCTCTTTCAGCTGCTGTCGTGGTCTGGTTTCACGTTTTACTTTTTCTTAACAGACTCTATTTTGGAGTAGTTTTAGGTTCACAGCATAGCTGGGCACAAGGTACAGAGATTTCTCCTAGACTCCCTGCCCAGACACACGCGTATCTTCCCCCATTATCAACATCCTCCACTGTCACAGTTTCTGAAACCTCATCCTTCCAAAGCTAGCCCAGAAACCTTTTAGAAGATGATACAGGATTGTAATTTCTTACCCTTGGAGTAGAGAAGAAAAGCAAAACCATAATGTATAATGTGATGGGTTGCAAGCACGGTCTGAATTCTCCACCCCTCCTTTGTAGGAGCTTCTCTTTTCAGTGGGACTCTGCAGCTCCTCGGGTAAAAGGTAGCGTCTATTTTCCCACCCCTTGAATCCGGGCTGGTCTTGCGGCCAAAGAATGTGGTAGAAGTGACACTGCGCTAATTCGGAGCCTCTAGCTCTAGAACCTTTGCACACCCACGCTCCACTCCCTTGGAAGCCTCTGGCGTCCACGTGATCAAGCCCACAGTAGCCTGCTGGGTGATGAAAGACATGTCGCCCAGGCCCCCTACCTATGGCCCCATCGGTCAGACATCCCACCCTCAGAAGCAGAGCTTCCCACCATGCAGGAGGCAGTCCAGATGAGACCATACTGCCCAGTGTGCTGAGTCCAAACTGAAATAAATAAACGGCTGCTGTTTAGGCCACTGGAGGTGGGGGTGATTTGTTACAAAGCAATCAATAGACTAATATAGAAAGATTAAAAAACTTGACTGCATTAAAATTTTAAAGACATAAAAAGAGTGAAGAAAAGCACACACCCCGAGGCACAAATAACAGCTATGAATCACTGAGGTAAGGCAGAAAGGCCAATAAAAAATGGGGCAAAACGCCTGAAGAAGCCCTTCACAGAAGGAAGTAAAGGAAATCCAAATGACCCAAAACCACATGAAAAGGTGCTCAAAACTCATTAGTGATTATAAAAGCGAAAAGAAAACCTCAACATACCTCAATCCACTCATGAGGTTGGCAAAATGTAATTAAGTCTGGCAACCTCAAGAACTGGTGTATGTCGAGCAACAAAAATTCTCATATACTGCCAGCGAGGGTAAAAACTGGCATAATTCCCTTTTAAGTACTTTGGCATTTTCTTGTAAGTTTGATGATACCCTACAACTCCCAACTGACCTTCTAGGTAAATTTCCAAGATAAACTTTTGCACACGTGTACTTACAGACATGTACTTTCTATAGGAGAACTGACCACAGCAATAGCCTAACACTGGAAAAGCAAATACCAAACAACAACCAACAGATGACTCAATTATACTATATTCATACGTTATAAAGTAAAAATAACAATTAATGTATGTATCAACTCAGGTTAACCTCACAATTTGGAGAGAAAGAAGCAAGCCATGAAAGAATACACACAGTATGGCTCTTTCATATAAAGTTCAAAGCAAGCTACACTAAACCCCATGTTTGGATGGCACATACAGGTCACAAAATTACAGAACAGCAAGTAAGTCATTATCTCAAAAGTCACACGATGTTTACCACTGGAAGCAAGGGAGGGTGACAATCAGACAGCTACAAGGGGATTCAAGGTATTTTAGTTCATAACCTAGCGGTGAGTCTATGGCTATCTGCTTTATCTTTCTTCTTTAATACATACGCTTCGTTCATATACTTCTGTACTTCCACCATAATTCCACGACTAAACAATAAAAATTTTTTAACCGTAAAAAAGTAAAGCCTGGCTATTGGGGTCACTCCCAAGTTAACTATTCTGTTGTAATCCAGGAAACCTACCATTATTGGCTACGATCTGGCCACACTGGCTTGCTCTTGGTTCACACGTGCCCAACTCATTCCAGAAGGGCACTGACAGTCTTCAAAGTGCTGTCCCACCCCTGGAAGCGCTCCTTGCCCAGCCCCACCTTCACCTGGCTGGCTCCCTCACAGAACCCTCCCCCTCGCACCATCACCCCCAAAAGAGCATCACCCCTCTGCCCTAAACGCTTCTCGATCCCACGGCGCTTAATCGTCTTCATAGCACTGATCGCCTGAAACTGTCTTATTTAGTCAGTATTTCCTCCAGGTTATCTATTCTGCTGCAGAAATCCAGTCCCTGAGACAGCAGCCGACAGCCGCGTGCTTCCCTGCATCCCTGAAACAAAGACCACACAGGGCTTTTCTTTTTGAATTTATTTCATGTAGCTCTTTCCAAATATTAAGCGTGTGGGCTTATTATCATTTCTAACAACTTTATTCCATTTGGTAATGCTTGCTCTGCCAGTTCTCAAAAGGGGCATGTAATTGGTTCTGTTTGTGTGTGTGTGTATACGTGTATATGTGTGTGTATGTCTATATGTACTTATTTATAAATATTATATATTATATATAAATAATATACAAATGTGTTTATAATATGCATATAACTATAAATACTGGTATAAATTCTGTTTTTCCCCGCTGGAGCCATTTCCTTTGAGTATTTTATCCAAAATTACCAGATCAGGGACTTCCCTGGTGGCGCAGTGGTTAAGAATCCACCTGCCAATGCAGGGGACACGGGTTCGAGCCCTGGTCCGGGAAGAGCCCACATGCCGCGGAGCCACAACTACTGAGCCTGCGCTCTAGAGCCCACGAGCCACAAATACGGAGACCGCGTGTCACAACTACTGAAGCCCACGCGGCTAGAGCCCGAGCTCCGCAACAAGAGAAGCCACCACGATGAGAGGCCCACGCACCACAACGAAGAGTAGCCCCCGCTCACCACAACTACAGAAAGCCTGCACGCAGCAACAAAGATCCAATGCAGCCATAAACAGATACATAAAAAATAAATTTATTTTTAAATTACCAGGTCAAAGGATATCTTAAAGACCATGCTTTCTTATGGTCAGGGCAGGATACTCTCCAGAAAGCTAAAATTTAAATGCATCTGTTTTTCAAGATGTATTTCATAATTCCTAATCTCATTAGTTGAAAATGTTTATAACAGTAGACTGAATTTGGGTTCGTTTGCACAGCTAATATGATATATTTCTCCCTATGTAAATAGCATGCTTTTCTCTCTTACCTCTGTGCTAGGTACTGTAGTTACATCAAGTCTTTATTTTAGTATATAATCATTTTTTCCCTCTGTTGACTTTTCTGGTGTTATTAGAATTCATTATGCAAAACTTTTATTGTTTAAAAATTGGACCACACCAAACTCCCGTTCCATTTAAAAATCATAAATTTATCACCTGTTCATTATGTAGTACGTTTTAAATTTATTCTCATGTAGTTTATACTTTCATAGATATCTTCTGCCTTTCCAAACATAACATAAAATCATAAGACAGTTTACTACATTTAGTACAGTCCATTGAAAAGGCACAAAGATGCTTTGTACAAAAGATAATGGTTTATCATCACACATGAAACTCAAACAGTCTAAATCACAAAGGCTGGCAGCACTCCTCTACTAGGGGAAGATGGTGAAGGGCCCACTAGATAGGACTGCCTTTATTCAGTGCCTACTCTATGCTAACGGACTCACAGATATTATTTCATTTATTCCTTATAACCAGCCTACAGGGTAGGTGTTGACGTTACCTTATTTTACAAATGGGTTAAGTAGATTCAGCGATAGATTAGTGACTTGATCAAGGTCACAGACCTCTTCAGACGGTTGGTATTATGTCCTGGAGGCAAAGGATCAACTCCTCGGTTTCTCAAGCTTCTACCAACATCCTTTGCATCACATCATTCTGACTTTCGGGAGATTTAAGATTATTCCCAGGGCCTGTGCACAGATCTCAACTATTATCTTAATGGCTCTAATGCAGAACTCTAAATGAAAAGTTCATGTATGTGTGCCTCCATGCCCCCAATCCTCTCCTGCATGCTAATTCCTGAAGACTGTAAATTAACATGCTCTCCTGAAACACCTTCAAGGCTGGCGTATATATATATATATATATTTTTAAATATCTTTATGGGAGTATAATTGCTTTACAACGTTGTGTTGGTTTCTGCTGTACAACAAAGTGAATCAGCTGTAAGTATACATATATCCCCATATCCCCTCCCTCGTGCATCTCCCTCCCACCCTCCCTATCCCACCCCTCTAGGTGGTCACAAAGCACCGAGCTGATCTCCCTGTGTTATGCATCAGCCTCCCGCTAACCATCTATTTTACATTTGGTAGTGTATACATGTCCATGCCACTCTCACTTCGTCCCAGCTTACCCTGTCCCCACTGTGTCCTCAAGTCCATTCTCCACGTCTCTGTCTTTATTCCTGCCCTGCCCCTAGGTTCATCAGTACCGTTTTTTTAGATTCCACATATGTGCATTAAGCATACGGTATTTGTTTTTCTCTTTCTGACTTACTTCGCTCTGTATGACAGACTCTAGGTTCATCCACCTCACTACAAAGAACTCAATTCCGTTCCTTTTTATGGCTGAGTAATAGTCCATTGTATATACGTGCCACATCTTCTTTATCCATTCGTCTGTTGATGGACACTTAGGTTCCTTCCATGTCCTTGGCTATTGTAAATAGTGCTGCAGTGAACAATGTGGTACATGAGTCTCTTTGAATTATGGTCTTATCTGGGTATATGCCCAGTAGTGGGATTGCGGGGTCATATGGCAGATCTATTTGTAGTTTTTTAGGGAACCTCCACACTGTTCTCCACAGCAGCTGTATCAATTCACACTCCCACCCGCAGTGCAGGAGGCTCCCTTTTCTCCACACAAGGCTGGCATATATTGATGGGCACTGCCAAGCCTGCGTGTACACAAAATACAACAGCTGACTTTAAACAACTGAAGTGATCTGCACACTTTCAAATAAACTTGCCACTTCAGAGTCTCCCAGAGTAAGACTTTTAGGTCTTCGAACTGCAGACCAACGGGAGAGAAAAGCACAGGCACTAAAACTCTTCCCAGGGTTAGGAGCAGTTTGAGAGAGGAGCAGTTGTATTTGAGACCTGCTGAGTTTGAGAAGCAGCACATCACGTGGAGAGATCCAACCACAGTTTAAATCCAGGTTCAGAGAACCTCTGGACACTGGCAGGAATTGCCCCTGGTCACCCTTGATGGTTTGACAAATGAGAAAATTCTTTCTTACAGCACAGCCACCTATGAGCAGTTTTCAGTGATCGTGAACTATTAGACGCATACAGGCACTAGGAAGGGTGGGAAACCTCTCTAATCGGGTTGGTCTATTTCACTGCTAAACAGCCTTCTGAGTACGTGAGAACCCCTGAAGTTACAAGCCCGGCCCTGCGAATAAGGCTGTAACTCTCTCCTGGAACTTTCGGCCCCACCAAAGCACTAAGTGGTATACCTGAGGAAACGTGGCATGCTAATTCCGGGCTTGAAAAGAAAAATGAAACAGCGAATGAATGTACCTTTCTCACTCAGTAAATGTGAAGCCCAGGATTCTTCACCAACCACACCGGACTCTGAACTCTTTTTCCAAACAGGCAAAATTGCACTTAGAAGCTCACATTCCTCGGCATGGTGAGACCCAAATCACTAGATTATCAAATATGCAAAGACTCTGCCAGGGGAAGCTTTGCTACCCATCCTGCCCATCAAAACAAGTCCCCAAATTCTTCTGTGTTTTATTTAAAGAACAGGGTACAGACTCTTAAGAACTTAATATCTTTCACGTCAGATTCATACCAAGGAAATAATGCTAATGTTAATCCAAGGAACTTGGAAGTGAAACAAAATTCCTCCAGCACTGTGGACTGGCTTCTCATTTTCCTTCGTGGTTTCCAGATTTACAGAATTGGCAGCAGCGCTATGTACAAGAGTAGCATTCCGGCCTCTCTGTACCAGTCAAAAAGCAAGAAAATAACTCACTGGATACATGTTTTAAGTGGTGCGAACCTCTCCCAAGCCCCAAATGCATTACTGGGCTAGTGGAGGCCTGAAGGCCACATCACAAGCTGTTCTGGGAGCAGCTCAAGGGCCAGCAGGGTCTCTGTGACTGCTAGGTCAAGGTCCTCCTGGCCCTAACTCTCCGATTCCAGCCCAACCGGAGTGACTGTGTAGTGAGTTCTTCTTAATCAGAGAATAAACACCATCTAAGGTCACTAGATTGACCTGAATTGACACCATGGGGTATGGGGTAAAGGAACACAAGCTGAGTCCCCAGACATGCAGATGCCTCAAAACAAATGCATAAACCTGGACTCAAGACGCAGTATGATACATGACAGACAACCAGATAACTGTTGATCAAAGTGACCAACTCATCATGAAGAACACATAAGAAGGGAGTGCCCTGGGCACTGCAGAGAGTCCAGAGGCAGGTCCACACTGGACACCACCACTCAACCTTCACCGCCCCCCATTCCAGACTTCAGCTGCACTGCACGCACTCAGCAAACACGGACAGTCTTCTTGGACGAGGGTCTGCGTACAGAGAGAGGACCTGCCACAGCAGGCTGTCAGATGAGAAGTGCAGGCTGGCGATCACCCAGCTTCCTGGTTTTCCAACTGTCTTTGGCCACACATCCCTTTGTTCAGAGAAGAATCTTATTTACAGTGAGAACAGTAAAAACAGCTAACAGTCTGTATTAGTTTCCTATTGCTGCTGTAAGCAACTACCGCAAAGTTGAGTGGCCTGAAACAATACAAATTTATTATTTTATATTTCTGGAGGTCAGAAGTCCAAAATGGGTCTCTTGGGGCTGTATTCCTTCTGGGGGATCTAGGGGAGAATCCACTTCCTTGCCTTTTCCAGCTCCTAGAGGATGCCCACATTCCTCTGCTCTTGGCACCCAGCCACCACTCACATCACTCCGACCTCTGCTTCTGTCATCACATCTCCTTCTCTTACTCCTTTAAGGATCACCATGATTACACTAGGTCCACCATGATAACCCAGGATAATCTCACCGCCTCAAGATCTTTAATTGCACCTGCTAAGTCTCTTTTGCCACCTAAAATAACATTCACAGGTTCCAGGGAATTAGGAAGGGACATCTTTTGGAGGGCCATTATGCTGCCTACCATACCTGATAATGTCAGGTACTCTCCTAACCACTTAACATTTACTGACTCATTGGAGTATCACCGCAACTCTACGAGACAGGTTCTGTCCTTATGTCCACTTTACAGAGGAGGAAACTGACGTACACAGGTCAAGCAACTTGTCCAAGATCTCACAAGTAGTA
The DNA here is from genome assembly GCF_008692025.1 of Phocoena sinus. Classification (NCBI taxonomy): domain Eukaryota; kingdom Metazoa; phylum Chordata; class Mammalia; order Artiodactyla; family Phocoenidae; genus Phocoena; species Phocoena sinus. Next base: position 112,670,135 of record NC_045767.1, read on the forward strand.
AGTAGTGGAACGAAAAGATAATCAAAGCTGCTCAGGTGGAGGTAGGATGAAGAACCCTGCCCAGTTGGTCCCCATCTCCCACTGAGTGCTTCCCGGTGAGACCACACCCTGCAGGACCCAACCTGAAAATCACTGACAGTCTCACCCTCACTGAACAGTCGGGAAATGAAAGTGCAACTTTGGACAACTAGTTCAATTTCACACACCTAGTTCAAGGACAGCACTAACTAGAATCCAGGTTTTAGCACAGAACCCAGTTTTAGTACAATTTGGTGAGGCACAGAATGACAGTAACAGGTGTCCAGGTTAGTGAGGTATACATGGCCCACCAGTTGGACAGCATGACCCAGAGAGAGGCTGCAAAGGACACGCATGTGTGTGTGTGTGTACACGCATGTTGTGTGGTAAGGGGAAGTGCTGAAGTATGAAAAATATCCAGGACAACACACTCTCAGCCTCCACCTTCTGTAATCACACGAGAAAACAACAAGAGCTGACAAACAATGTGATGACAAGACTGCATGTTGAAAACTAGGATGGCTGACATGTCGGGAGAAACACCTGAACCTGAGCAACAAACACTGGTAGTCCTGAAAGCTTTTGCACAACCAAGGAAACCAACGACAAAACAAAAAGACAACCAACCTACGGAATGGGAGAAAATATTTGCAAACGAAGCAACTGCAAAGGATTAATCTCCAAAATATACAAGCAGCTCATGCAGCTCAACATCAAAAAAACAAACAACCAAATTAAAAAATGGGCAGAAGAACTGAATAGACATTCTTCCAAAGAAGACATACAGATGGCCAGACACGTGAAAAGCTGCTCAACATCATTAATCATCAGAGAAATGCAAATTAAAACCACCATGAGATATCACCTCACACCTGTCAGAATGGCTATCATCAAAAAGACCACAAATAACAAATGTTGGCAAGGATGTGGGGAAAAGGGAACCCTCCTACACTGTTGGTGGGGATGTAAACTGGTGCACCCACTGTGGAAAACAATATGGAGGTTTCTCAAAAAGCTACAAATAGAACTACCATATGACCTAGAAATTCCACTCCTGGGTAATATATCTGAAAAAAATGAAAACACTAATTCAGAAAGATACCTGGGGGCTTCCCTGGTGGCGCAGTGGTTGAGAGTCCACCTGCCGATTCAGAGGACACGGGTTCGTGCCCCGGTCCGGGAAGATCCCACATGCCGTGGAGCGGCTGGACCCGTGAGCCATGGCCGCTGAGCCTGCGCGTCCGGAGCCTGTGCTCCGCAACGGGAGAGGCTGCAACAATGAGGGGCCCGCGTACCACAAAAAAAAAAAAAAAAGATACCTGCACCTCAGTGTGAATAGCAGCACTATTTACAATTGCCAGAATAGGGAAGCAACCTAAGTGTCCATCAGCAGATGAATGGATAAAGAAGATGTGATATAAATACACAATGGAATACTAGTCAGCCATAAAAAAGAATGAAATTTTTGCCATTTGCAACAACATGGATGGATTTAGAAGTATATTATTATGCTACATGAAATAAGTCAGAGAGAAAGACAAATACTATACGATATCACTTATATATGGAATCTAAAATAATACAACAAAATATAACACAAAAGAAGCAGACTCACATATATAGAGATAAAATTAATGGGTACCAGTGGGGAGAGGGAAGGAGGAGGGGCAAGATAGAGATAAGGGATTAGGAGGTACAAACTATTATATATAAAATAAGCTATAAATAAACAAGCAAACTAGTCAATAAGCTACAAGGATTTATTATACAGAACAGGGAAAATAGCCAATATTTTATAATAACTATAAATGGAGTATAACCTTCAAAAATTGTGAATCACTATGTTGTACACCTATAATTTATATAATATTATACATCAACTACATCAATAAAAGTTAATTAATTAATTTTAAAATGGTGGTCCTAGGGCTTCCCTGGTGGCGCAGTGGTTGAGAGTCCGCCTGCCGATGCAGCGGACACAGGTTCGTATCCCAGTCCAGGAAGATCCCACATGCCACGGAGCGGCTGGGCCCGTGAGCCATGGCCGCTGAGCCTGCGCGTCCGGAGCCTGTGCTCCGCAACGGGAGAGGCCACAACAGTGAGAGGTCCGCATACCTCAAAAAAAAAAGTGCTGGGCCCAGAGCCCCTACCTCCTACACGGGCAGGTTTTATAGCACATGACCCTACGCAAACTTCATTAGGGCTAAATGAATAAGGACAGAACAGGCCCCACAGGCCAGTGAGAGACAGGACACGTGGAATATGTATATACAGAAGGCAAGAGATGAGCAAATGCCACGAGATGCTAAACAACGGGTGGGTCCAAGAAAGGGTATATGGATGGTCACAATTCTAGCCATGCACTTTTTATGGTAAATTCTGAAAAATAAAGTAGCACAAAAGAACAAAGTCATCACAATTTTATTTATTAAAATGAAAGACAAGCACACACGCACACACGCATACACACACACCTGAATCAATAAACCACTGTGTTCTCCTCCTTCATCCCATCCACCTTCATCTCATTCCTATACTTACAGGGACCCAAGTGGCCAGAATTCCAGTGTTTCCTCCTCAGTATTCTCTGCCTTATTCTATACACCCACATCCACTTGTGCTGTTTATTTATCCTTACTTGCCAGGCAGTGTTCTAGGCACAGGGGATACAGCAACAAACAAATCACACAAACGGATGAGAGAGGGTAACATACCAGGTCGGGGATGGGGGGGGCAGAAGTAATCTGAGATAAGACAGATAATAAAACATAAATAAATTACACAGTATGCTGGGAGCTGTTAAGAGCCAGGGAGGAAAATGAAGAAAGGTTAGGGGGATGGGAATGTGTGGGGAGGTTGTGCAGGTCTGAGCAGACCTCACAGAAAAGCTGGCATTTGTGAAAAAGCTGAAGGACGCAAGGAGCCAGCCACCCAGGGAACTGTGGAGAAGCCTTTCCGGACACAGGGGGCCATCTGGAGGCAGGACAGGGACAGGATGGTACGGCTGGCCCTGAGTGCGGGCGGGACAGCAAGACTGAGAGGAAACAAGGTCAGGGATGACGGGGGCCAGTTCAGGAAGGACTCGAGCTTTTATTATGAGCAAGATGGGGGGCTTCTGGAAGGCTGGGAGCAGAGGAGGGATGTGACCTGACCTTCGGCAGCATCGCCCCATCTGCTGTGCTGAGAGCAGGCTACATACAGATGGACCAGAGCAGCGGCAGGAAGACAAGTGAGGAGGTCCCTGCCCTGATCCAGGTGAGAGATGACAGCACTTCTTTCAAGAATTTCTGGAAACCATGCCAACAACTAATGAGACTCAGGGGGTCTCAACCTAATGATGTGAGGGGTCTACACACAAAAACTTCCCCAAGGATGGCAATCACCTTTGAAGCTTCATGGCTTTGGTACCAAGAAAGTCTGGTTTAGGGGCGCAGTGGTGTTCTTGTATGGGTTCAACTGTGTCCCTCCGAAATTCCTGTGTTGCAGTCCTAACCCACAGTTTTTCAGAATGTGACCTTGTCTGGTGATAGGGTCTTTACAGAGGTAATCAAATTAAAGTGAGGTCATTAGGGTGGGCGCTAATCCAATGACTGGCATCCTTGAAAAAAGGGGAAATTTGGACACAGAAACATGCATACAGGGAAGACAAGGTGAAGAGACACAGGGAGAAGATGTCCATCTACAATCAAGGAGAGAGGCCTGGGACAGATCCTACCCTCCCAGCCCTCAGAACAAACCAATTCTACCAACACCTTGATCTTGGACTTCTAACCTCCAGAGCTATGAGACAATACATTTCTGTTGCTTCAGCCACCCAGTCTGTGGTAGTTTGTTATGTCAACCCTAGGAAACAAATACACCATGATTTTTTTTTTTTTTTTTAAGGAAAATAGGGTAACTTTGAGGTTCAAGGCAATATACAGTAGAAGAACACTACTTGCAAGTATCGTTCTTCCAGATCAGGTATTTAAGCTCAATGACGAAACGCAGTATTATTCAAACATTTTGGTACTGAAGATAGTAATTAGGCAAACAAAGTGCTTTCTAAAATGTCTGAAGAAAGGGGAGACAGAAAAACAAATAAAACCACATACAGGGGATAATGTCAAGAAAAGCCACCTTGTTAACCACAGCATATGCTTAAGGCCCAAAGTAAATATTAGCAGGGATTTAGATGTCAGGTGTTCATCTGGTTTATTGAATATAAGCTTTCCCACCCTTTGGCCACCGTATCACCATTTCATGGCACAGACTAGATACTTGGTTGCCGACCAAAGCCAAGAGTTACTGTAAAACTCACCCGTTTCTCTCAAACACTTCAATATTAATTTCCTTTAAAATTTTAAATCAAATAAGATTCACCCTAGGAGGGGCTAAAACCTCCCTGTTTGTGCCCTGAGTTAAACCAGGATCACAAGAACTGCCACAAGTCCACGACCCCCATCGGAGAGAGATCACCATCACATCCTGCACACAGGGTCCAGATGACAAACTTCACAGGAGTTCAGTGGAAGACAAACTCAAAAAAACAGTAAAGTCATCAGAAAAACACAGCACAGAATGGGGGTTGAACAGGGTCCCAAAAAGTGAGTTAAATTTTTATCACTGTAAACCACAGGGGAGACACTGAGGCATCAGGAACAAAATGGGGAGAATCCCTGAGATGGGAAAAAGGACTACAAGTACTCGGGGACCTTATGTAAGTTACGGCCTTTGAATGCAGGGAGTACTCAAGTCATGAGAATACAATTGCGAAGAGCCAGGAAAAATAGTGAACAACTTGTCCTGAGAACGTGCACTACAGCCTGCCCTGGGATGCCCTCTCTGCCGTTAATACAACGCGGCTTCTCTCTGAGTGTTTACTTCTCTCTCACTTCTAATTGCGTGGTTTCTTCTATTTCATATCAGTCCTTGTTGCTGGAACTGCTGCTTCCTCAGAGGGTCTGCAGCCTTGCCATCGCCTGGAGGGCCCTTTCACTGTCCTCACATCAGCTGAGATGCATTCTTTCGACGTCAGCTCCCACTGTTTGTCCCATCTATGTTCCCAAAGTAAAATTCTCAAGAGACTCAAAATGGCCTCGCTCACTGCTTTCCCACAGAAGGATGTGACAGAGGGAGCTGTCTAGTGTCCCTCCCTAGTCACATCAGCCAGTTCAGGGAGAGGAGAGGGGACGTCCCACGGTCCTCAGAGAGCCTTCTCCTCAGAGAAGCTGTGAGCAGAGCCATTCTCCCTGAGAAGAGCCGTGAAGTAGTTAGCAGACACCATGTGTCACAACTAGAGTGCAAGGCCAGCAAGCACAAAACACATCCTTTAGGAACCCTCCTACACTGCTGGGAAGAATGTAAAGTGGTGCAGCCATGATGGAGAACACTATGGAGGTTCCTTAAAAAAACTGAAAATGAGGGAATTCCCTGGCAGTCCAGTGGTCAGGACTCCACACTCCCACTGCCAAGGGCCTGGGTTCGATCCCAGGTCAGGGAACTAGAATCCCCCAAGCCACGCAGCGCAGCCAAAAACAAAAAAAAAAACTAAAACTAGAGTTGCAATATGATCCAGCAATCCCACTCCTGGGCATATACTCAGAGAAAACCCTAATTCGGAAAGATACATGCACCCCAATGTTCATAGCAGCACTATTTACAATAGCCAAGACACGGAAGCAACCTATATGTCCATCGACAAATGAATGGATAAAGAAGATGTGGTGTATATATACAATGGAATATTACTCAGCCATAAAAAAGAATGAAGTAATGCCATTTATAGCAACATGGGACGGACCTACCAATTATCATACTAAGTGAAATAAGTCAGACAGAGAAAGACAAATATCATATGATATCACTTACATAAATTTGGAAAAAAATGACGCAAATGAACTTACTTATGAAACAGAATCAGACTCACATATTTCAAAAACAAGCTTATGGTTACCAAAGGGGAAAGGGGGTGGAGGAGAGATTAATGAGCAGTTTGGGATTAGCAGATACAGACTGCTATATATAAAATAGATAAACAACAAGGTCCTACTGTATAGCACAGGGAACAATATTCAATATCTTGTAATAAACCATAATGGAAAAGAATATGAAAAAGAGTATGTATAACTGAATCACTTTGCTGTTCACCAGAAACTAACACATCGTAAACCGACTATACATCCATTTTTAAAAAATAATTTTTAAAAAACCCCACATCTTTAAATGCCAAAATTACTCCTAAAGATTTTTCCATGTTGACATACAAAATTCCACAAAAAAGTCCCTAAAGGCAGAAACCAGTCCACTGAAAAAAAACTGCAGCAGGCAGAGCCTGAGTTCATGAGATGGGCCATTTTAATGTAAGGAACTATGTTCAACATAAAGAAATGTTAACACTCATCACTGACTAGAAAATCGTTTCCAGTCCAGGGCTCCCACATGGTTGAGGTATGTGCAACAGCCACGGAATATTTATTCAGCACCTCCGATGTGCTGGTCACTGCTCCAAGGAAGTACTTGGCATGCATGAGTTCCTTCGATCCTCACCACACCCCGGGAGGCACGCATTTCTCACTGCCTATTACGGTCAAGCACAAGAAGACATAAAGGGGTCCAGAGTGTTAAATCGTGGAGCCAGGATTTGAAGCCTGCAGCCAGCTTTAGGTCTAAACCATCACCACCTGCTGCCTCACCGCAGGGAATGCAAACTACAGAGGCCACCGCAACGGGGCCACGACACCCTTTCCTCGTGATGCCCTCACAAAATACACGCAAATAATCAAAGCGTCTTTCTTGAGGGTGTTGAAATGTAAAGGAGAGGTCAGGAATTTTCCACAAAGGTTTTGTGGGCAGCCCCTGGGAAAGAAAGGAAAGCATCCTGAAGGAGCTACACGGAGGAACCCACAGCCAACAGGAAGGAGGACACAAAGCCAACGTGGCAAAGCTGTCAGGTTGGGCAGCGAGGTCTGTCTCTTGGCTTCATGCTTCCTCAAGGGCAAGGTCAACATATACACCAAGATCCCAGACAGCAGAGCCCACACAATCCAGGCCTCTGGGGGCATATCCTGACACAAGTTGGGACCTCCCGCAAACTGGCCCTGTTCAGAGGGAGGAGGCGCCGTGTGAAGAAACAAGACACGTGGTCAACTCGTGAACTCACTGAAAGCATGAGAAAGGTATGCACGTGCCCACAGAACAGTTTGGAAGGTAAGCCCCCTGCCAAAATAGTAACCAATGATTTTCACTATTTTCAAAGTCATCTACATTTAGCATAACTTACTTTTATGATCAGAAAAAAATCGGTTAAAGCCAAAACAAAACCAAAGAGTGGACGACAGCTGATCGTCAGGATGGGCAGGGATGTGAGACAATGTGCCTGTAATGGTTAAGTTTACACATGAACTTGACTGGGTCACGGGACACCTAGATATCGCATTAAGACTCATTTCTAGGTAGAGCTGTGAAGTGCTTCGAGAAGAGATTACATTCCAGTTGGTAGCCTGAGCAAAGCAGATGGCTCGCCCCAGTGTGGGTGAGCATCACCCATCCACGAATAAACACACACACACACACGAAATTCAACGTCACCAGTAATGAAAAGAAATTTTAAATAATACCTTTTATGCCTGACGGCCAACACTATTTTCAATCATGACATTCAATCTTTGCAAGTATATGGGTAAATGAGCCCTTCCATGTATTGGTAGGGAGGAAGGAAATGAAGAACCTGCACCCCACCACCGCCACTCCTCTCTTATTCCCCCCAAAAAGGGGAAAATGCAGATAATCTGGCATAGCAAACTGACAAATTTCTTTTGCGTCCATAAAAGAGATAACATATGTGCAGCATTTCCAGAGAAAACAGACAGCTAGTATAAGTACTGTTTGTTTTTTTAACATTTTATCTATTTATTTATTTAATTTTGGCTGCGTTGGGTCTTTGGTGCTGCACGCAGGCTTCCTCTAGTTGGGGTGGGGGGTCTACTCTTCTTTGCGGTGCGCGGGCTTCTCATTGCGGTGGCTTCTCTTGTCACGGAGCACAGGCTCTAGGCTTGCGGGCTTCAGTAGTTGTGGCTCGCGGGCACTAGAGCGCAGGCTCAGTAGTTGTGGCGAACAGGCTTAGTTGCTCTGAGGCACGTGGGATCTTCCCAGACCAGGGCTCGAACCCGTGTCCCCTGCATTGGCAGGCGAATTCTTAACCACCGCATCACCAGGGAACTCCCTAATATAAGTACTGTTAACAGCAGAAATCCCAACCACTGAACATTTGACACAGTTTACAAAGTAATAAGGTTAGCTGTCCTTTGGAAAAGCCTTATCACAAAGCTCCTTGGTGATAGGATAGCACCGTGATTGGGAGTATGGGTTCTGGTGTCAGACAGACTGGGGCTCGCACACTAGTGTCAATGGTGACCAGTTGGGTGACCCTGGGCAAGTAACCACTCCAAGCTTCAGTTTCTTCAGGGAACACTTGGGAATAATATTGTATTTCCTACAACAAACTGTAGCAAAAGAAATTAATGAATCAAAGATTACTAAATTATCCTGTCTGGGTAACAGAGAACAGCAGAACCACCAAAAAGAAAAAGGGAAGTTAAGAGAGGAAGAGTTAATTTTTTTTTAATTGAAGTATAGTTGATTTACTATGTTGTATTAGTTTCTGGTGTACAGCAAAGTGATTCAGTTATACATATATATACATGTATATATATGTATTATTTTTCATATTCTTTTCCATTATGGTTTATTACAAGATACTGAATATAGTTTCCTGTGCTATATAGTGGGACCTTGTTATCTATTTTATATATAGCAGTTTGTATCTGCTAATCCCAAACTCCTAATTTATCCCTCACCCACCCCCTTTCCCCTTTGGTAACTGTAAGTTTGTTTTCTATGTCTGTGAGTGTCTCCATTTTGTAAATAAGTCCATTTGTATCATTTTTTTCAGATTCCACATATAAGCAATATCATGCAGTATTTGTCTTTCTCTGTCTGACTTACTTCATTTAGTATGATAATCTCTAGGCCCATCCATGTTGCTGCAAATGGTATGATTTCATTCTTTTTTATGGCTGAGTAGTATTCCATTGTGTATATGTACCACATTCTTTATCCATTCATCTGTTGATGGACACTTGGTTTGCTTCCATGTCTTGGCTATTGTAAATAGTGCTGCTATGAACACTGGGGTGCATATATGTTTCCGAATTAGAGTATTCTCTGGATATATGCCCAGGAGTGGGAGGTTTTAAGAAATAATATTCCCTGCATGAGTAAGAAAACGTTGGGGCACTGTGTTTCGTTTGGACCACATTTTAAAGGGACATTGGCAAAACCGAACATCTAAAAAATATGTAATCAGGATAACGACTCCAAAAACCCCATCAATTAAGACACGATGTTAGGAAGGTAGAATCGTAACTTCTGTTTCTGAATTGTGGGGAACGTTAATCAGAACAATTCTTAGATTCACCCTGCATGGTCTAAAAAGCCAATACAGAAAGAAGTTAAAGGGAGCAGGTTTGGTTTAGGGTAAAGCAGGACTTGCCAACTATAATACAGCGGGCTGCCTCCTTGCAGGCAACTATGAGACATCATCACTGCTTGTATCGTGGAGACACTGCTGAGAGTGGGAGGTCAGAACAGTGGTCCAAAAGGGTCCTGTCTGATGTTAACATTTTCTGATTCTAAGCCAATCAACAGTTGGTAAATTATTAGCACTCATACTACTATCTTACCTGTAGCATCATAGCTCAACTACATGCATCATGGATTAGAGAAGGCAGGTTTGAAAACCTAACCATTATACTGTATGGCTTTTTTATGATTACAGTACATAGGATTTTTCATGAAACTTTACTCTAAACAACGGATTTTCACATACGGATTACCTATGCAAGTGGGTTGGGGTTTTTTTTAATATAAATTTATTTATTTATTTTTGGCTGTGTTGGGTCTTTGTTGCAGCACGCAGGCTTTCTCTAGTTGTGGCAAGCAGGGGCTACTCTTCGCTGCGGTGCACGGGCTTCTCATTGTGGTGGCTTCTCTTGTTGTGGAGCATGGGCTCTAGGCACACGGGCTTCAGTAGTTGTGGCATGCAGGCTCAGTATTTGTGGCTTGTGGGCTCAGTAGTTGCGGCTTGCGGGCTCCAGAGCACAGGCTCAGTAGTTGTGGCACATGGACTTAGTGGCTCCGCAGCATGTGGGATCTTCCTGGACCAGGGCTGAAACCTGTGTCCCCTGCATTGGCAGGTGGATTCTTAACCACTGCACCACCAGGGAAGCCCCTATGCAAGTGTTTTATCATGAATGATGAGAAAAGTTCTCCAAAGCCCAATATGTTTAATTCCCTTCTTCAGTAGGGATCAGAGATTTTATCTTTTCAGCAAGACTCCGTGAGTACAGAAGAGGAAGAGAAAACAAAAGCAGGACGAGAAGAACAAGTACATAAGGGGACAGAGAGGCAGTGCCACCCATTCCATGGGCCCCTATGGTCATCATTACCCAAATGACATTAAACAGAGCCAGTATTTAGCCCTATTTTTCGTACCTCATTCTTGTGGTGCCTCATGGAAAGTCTTAGGGGAAGAAGTAAATGCTTCCCCTCTCAGATCTACAGAGTTTGGGCATCAGTTCAGCTCTGACCCTATTTTCTGTAAAACCCTGGAGACTTCAAAAAAAAAAAAAAAGAAAACAGAAAAAAATTTACAAACAACCAAAGAGTTAGCATCTGGATTTCTCCATTTCTCCAACTCTGCCATACAGGAAAAAGCTTCCTGCGAAAACACTAGGAGAAGTATCTAATGTCTATGGAGGACACAGAGATTATCTGTTAAAAAGCCACAGAGAATGCTATGATAGTAATTTGTTTAGACAGCGTCACCAATCTTTGTTACATTCTTTACTCTCTTTGAAGTAGACTATGAATGGTGATGATTACCAGCGATAGACAGAACTTTCTTTTGCAAGAGGAACATTTTATAAGGTCATTCAGATGTTTTTATAGTAAAAGCAGAAGAATATATCTTAGACTTTATCAAAAATGATTAGTATTAAAATGGGTACAAATATACAGCAAGCCTGCCATTCAATCTCAGTCAATAAAATGTAAGCCTGGATTCTCTTCTTGTATTCGGATAGGTTTTTCACTTGGGGAATAAATTCTTTGGTGTGTTCATGTTCTAACCACACTACAGCACTGCAAGGTTCTCTCCTCCTCCAGATAACTCTCTGACCTAATTTGCTACAATGAAACACATACTGGATTCCTCACCAAGAACCTAGGTCAAGGCTGGATTCTGCAATGAACTAGCAATAGGACCCCTGAGCCAGTCAAGTAACCTGACTGGGTCTCAAATTTCCTAACTTAGTAAAGCAAGACAGCTCAATCACATGATTTGGCCAACACAGAAAAATCAATGCTAAACTTTCCTAACATTTTTTTTTTTTTTTTTTTTTTTTTTTTGGCGGTACGCAGGCCTCTCACCATTGTGGCCTCTCCTGTTGCGGAGCACAGGCTCCGGACGCGCAGGCTCAGCGGCCATGGCTCACGGGCCCAGTCGCTCCGCGGCATGTGGGATCTTCCCGGACCGGGGCACGAACCCGTGTCGCCTGCATCGGCAGGCGGACTCTCAACCACTGCGCCACCAGGGAAGCCCGCACTTCAGTCTTGGTCCAGGGAAATAAGAAATTAAGGGTCTAGCCTCTGGATCCTTAGAAGGCTTAATATTGAAGGGGCAGGTTCTGACAAGTTCAGAGGAAAAGGGAGTTGGGAAAGTTTAAGAGAAAAGGGGAAAGTTGGTGAGAGAATTAGTATGGGGGAATTGAAGGAATAGAGGAGGTGTAGGCGGCACAGAAGGGAAGGAGGAAGATGGCGCCAGAGGTGGAGTCTGGCCACCAGCAGCTGAGGGAGGGAGAGAAGACGATGCCTGAGGTGGCGCCTCAGACAGCCAAGGAAGATAGAGCCTGAGGCTCCAGGAGCCATTGTATTTTGCGGGCCTCTCACTGTTGTGGCCTCTCCCATTGCGGAGCACAGGCTCCAGACGCGCAGGCTCAGCGGCCACGGCTCACGGGCCCAGCCGCTCCGCGGCACGTTGGATCTTCCCGGACCGGGGCACGAACCCGTGTCCCCTGCATCGGCAGGCGGACACTCAACCACTGCGCCACCAGGGAAGCCCGTTCCTGACATTTTTAATTGCTTTTAAAAATCTGACATTTAGAGATGAATGATTAGGGACAAAATAGCATAGACATATTTCCCCTGCTCCTCCCCGCTAACTAGTAAAAATGCTGGAAATAACAAAAAAGAACTCTAAGCGGTGGTAAGAAGAAAGCAAACCAGCTTGTGACTTCAGGACTCAAGGAATCGCACAGCAAAGGGTATCTTGCATTTCCCCCCTCCCCACCAACCAAAGAAGGCAGCCACCCAGGCCCACCATGTCCCAACCCCCATCCTTACGACAGCAGGCAGCACATGGAGGCTCACTCCTACCCCAGACGGAAGGAATCCCTCCGGCAACATCAGGCAAGCCCTACACCATACAAAAAGGGGTCTATCTGAAGCCCCACCAGTAATAAGCAACTAGGAGAGCCAGGACATACGCACTAAGACAGGAGGCCACACACAAGGAACCCAGTGACACATGGCCCAGCCCAGGAAGCCTCTTTGAGCCTGAGACTCCCCACTTCCCCTGCCCAGAAACCTCAGAGAAGCCATGGGGCACCAGTAGAGACATCTCACTTCAACAAGTGACCAGATCAAGAAAAGGTCTCTGTCCCCCACAGGCAGGGGAGATCCACTGCACTCAGGGAAGTTCCTATTCCCCAGAGGCCTGAGTCTACCGTCTTCCACCAAGAGATGCCCAGTGCCCCCACCCAAGGAAACACCTTCCACCCCCGCAACCAGTACCAGCAGGGAGCAATGGGAGCTCCAGCGACACCTGGTCAACCAAGCAGATTAAAATAACACTGCAAAGGCACTGAAAATTAACCTGTCATTGAAACCACAGCCTACAAATGTACTAAAACTAAACAAGGTGACTGCCTGCTGAAATACAAGATTTAAATGAGACCCAGAATATCCTCATATGTCCAGGCAAAATGGATACAATGGGAAATCACCCATCAGACCAAGAACCAGGAAAACCGCAACTTGAATGACAAAAGCCCATCAACTGATGCCAACACCCAGAGAAAAATGAGATGTTGGAAGTACCTGATAAGGACTTGAAAGCATAAAAGTCATAGAAGTGCTTCAACAATCCATTATAAATTCTGTTAAAACAAATTAGGAAATAGAAATTCTCAGCAAATAAATAGGAGATATAAAAAAGAATATTATATAACTGGGAAATAGAATAACAGAAGTAAAAATTCACAGGATGGGCTCAATAGAAGAGTGGAGATGAAAGAGAACAGAATCCATGGACTTGAGGACAAAAACAAATAGAATTCACTCAATCTGAACAACAGAGAGAAAACAGGCTGAAAAAAACGAACAGAGCCTCAGGGACCTGTGAAGCAACAAAAGATCCAACATCTGTATCATCAGAGTCCCAGAAGGAGAGGAGAAATGGGGTGAGGCTGGAAGAGTATTCAAAGAAATGATGACTGATAACTTCCCAAATCACAAACATACAGATTTAAGAAGCTGAGCAAACTCCTGAATCAGGATAAACCCAAAAAAATCCATGCCAAGGCTGGGGTCAGTGGTAAAGTATAACATCCTAACTAAACTTCTGAAAACTAAAGACAAAAAGTCTTGAATGCAGCCAGATAGAAATCAGGAAGGGAACACCAATTCAAATGACAGTGAATTTCCCATCTGAAACCATGGGGATTAAAGGAAGCAGCACATTTTTTAAGTGCTGAAACAAAAGAACTGTCAACTGAAAATTTTATATCCAGCAAAAGTATCCTTCAGGGATGAATGGCAAATAGACATTCTCAAAGGGAACTAAAAGAATGTGTCACTAACAGACCTACTTTTAAAGAACAAATGAATATTAAGTAAGGAATTCTATTTTTCACAGAGACAATTCAAAATTATCTACGAGAAGACCTCTAACTTCAGAGTTTATAATCTAACGAGGGAGAGATGACCCATACACAACAAAAGTACAAATAATAATAGCAGGTGTTGGGCTCCCCTGGTGGTGCAATGGTTAAGAATCTGCCTGCCTATGCAGGGGACGCAGGTTCAAGCCCTGGTCCGGGAAGATCCCACATGCCGCGAAGCAACTAAGCTCGTGTACCACAACTACTGAGCCTGCACTCTAGAGCCCGCAAGCCACAACTACTGATGCCCACACACCTAGAGCCCGTGCTCTGCAACAAGAGAAGCCACCGGAATGAGAAGCCCATGCACCGCAAGGAAGAGTAACCTCCGCTCACCGCAACTAGAGAAAGCCCACGCGCAGCAATGAAGACCCCACACAGCCAAAAATAAATATACAAATAAATTTTTTTAAGTGTATAGGTTTAAAAAAAATAATAGCAGGATGTCATGTAAGTGCCACAGCCAAGGGCGAACAAACATAGATGGTTCAGAGGTAGCTGCCAATATTCTGGGGTGCCATAATCACAGAAAACTTCACAGACAAGGCATGAGAAACTGGCCCTTGAATAATGCACTACATTTAAACAGAGCTGATGGTAAGGCACGTCCATCATTTAAAAAATCATGCAAGCAAAACAAGAGATATGGGAAAGCAGGAAGTGTGTTTATAGGGACGATCTATATGTCTGACCTGCAACATGGGCCTGACCAGGGGACAAAGAAGAATCAGGCACAATTCCTGGCCCTCAGTGTAATGGGGGAAATGCAGAGGGAAACAGAGGGTTGTAGCATAATATAGAAATCCTACAAGAGGACTGATTGGACAGACATCAGGGAACCCAGCAGAGGGTACTAATTCTTCCTGGGAAAGGTAGGGAAGGTTTCACAGGGGTGGTGACAGCTGAGCTGGATCTTAAAAGCTGACACAGAAATGACACATCAGAAAAAAGGAGAGTACATGGGGCCAGGAAATAACAAAGATCTCAAGGCATGCTCTGACATGCAGTATTATGGGATGCACTTCATGCAGGCTGGGTCAATGGTAAGGACCTGGACTAAGACGCTGGATTTTCATCTTGAGGATGAGAAGGAGTCACAGAAGAATTTTAAGCAGAGGAATGATGCTGGGGGAGGGGGGAGTTCTACTAATTTTGAGTACGCTGTATAGAGTCAAAGGGAAGGAAAAGAGACAAGAGGAAGGAAGACCAGTTAGAGATCACTCGGGTCATTCTGGTTCAACAGAAGTTTGAACCCACGATGTGCCAGGCTCCAGGTCAGATGCTTAAAACACAACCAAAACTGATTTCTACCCCTTTTCCTCCAAACCCAGGAAGCATCCATGGGAGGAAAGAGAGGACAAGACAGCAGAAACCACATTCTAAAGCCATGTCAGAGCTCGAATCAGCATGACCCCACGAGAGAAGAGCCAGGTGATGTGAGGAAAAAAGACAAAAATTAGATTTTTACATTAGAAAGGGTAGAATATTGTAACTATGGGCAGTACTCCCACTCTAGAAATAAAGGGGAAAAGAGGTGGAGTAGCGCCTGGGTGGAAGGTTGTGTAGGAATTTATGCACTTTCCCTAAGATTCTGTTCCAGTGTCACCTATTCCAGGAGGACCCAGGATGGACACCCTCTCCATCCACTATGCTGAGGTCTCCCCCTCCACAGTGTTCAAAAACCAAAACCTACTCACAGCTATATTGATCTATTTTACCACACTGTATTATATTCATATATATGTCTGTCTCTCCCACTAAGTTCCCCAAGGGCAGGGAATTATTTATATGCATCTTTCTATGTCTACTGCATGACATTCAGTAGGTTGGGCTTCAATTAATATTCAAAGAATGGAGAAAATATAAGAAACTTCATATTATAGCAAAACCATTATAAATTTATTTTCTAGTGCACTCCTAAATCACTCATCTTTACTATCAGAATAGAGAAAAAAATTTAAATAAACAGCTCCAAGTACTCTATTTGTGTTTGAAGAGTCTAAGAAAATTAATCATGTTCCCGCAAAGCATAAATCATGACATTATAGAGTTCAATCAAAAGAATACAAGCCTGAGGCTCCAGCAGGTCCTCAACGCGTCATTTATTGAGCACCAACTACATGCAAGGCGCCATGGTGACTACCACACAGCTCCTACCTTCCAGGAGCTCACACTCCAGAAGTTCCCTTTGTGAATCACAGCACTAAACAATGTTTCACAAAGAAATGTCTACACAATAAGCACATGAAAAGATGTTCAATGCTGCTAATTAGTAGAGAAACGCAAATCAGAGCTCCAATGAGGTATCACCTCACACGGGTCAGAATGGCCATCATCAAAAATCTACAAATAATAAATGCTGGAGAGGATGTGGAGAAAAGGGAGCCCTCCTACACTGTTGGTGGGAATGTAAATTGGTGTAGCCACTATGGAAAACAGTAAGGAGGTGTCTTAAAAAACTAAAAACAGAGTTACCATATGATCCAGCAATCCCACTCCTGGGCATATATCTGGACAAAACTCGAATTCAAAAAGACACATGTACCCCAATGTTCACTGCAGCACTATTTACAGTAGCCAGGACCTGGAAGCAACCTAAATGTCCATCGACAGATGAATTGATAAAGAAGATGTGGAATGTTACTCAGCCGTAAAAAAGAATGAAATAATGCCATTTGTAGCAACATGGATGGACCTAGAGATTATCATACTAAGTACGTCAGACACAGACAAGTATCATATAATATCATTATATATGGAACCTAAAATATGATACAAAAGAACTTATTCACAAAATAGAAACAGACCCACAGACAGAGAAAACAACCTTATAGTTACCAAAGGGGAAAGGGTTGGGGGAGATAAATTAGAACTTTGGGATTAGCGGATACAAACTATTATATACAAATAGAGGACTTCCGTGGTGGCTCAGTGGTTAAGAATCCATCTGCCAATGCAGGGGACACGGGCTCGAGCCCTGGTCTGGGAAGAGCTCACATGCCGCGGAGCAACGAAGCCTGTGCGCCACAACTACTGAGCCTGCGCTCTAGAGCCCACAAGTCACAACTACTGAGCCCGTGTGCCACAACTACTGAAGCCCACATGCCTAGAGCCTGTGCTCCCCGACAAGAAAAGCCACTGCAACGAGAAGCCTGCGCACCACAGCGAAGAGCAGCCCCCACTCACCGCAACTAGAGAAATCACGCGGGGAGCAACAAAGACCCAACACAGCCATAAATAAATAAATATAGAAATAAATAATATAAAAATAAATTTTAAAATAAATAAAATAGATAAACAAGGTCCAACGGTATAGCACAGGGAATTATATTCAATATCTCGTAATAAGGTATAACAGAAAGGAATATGAAAAAGTATATATATGTGTGTGTCTGTGTGTGTATATGTGTGTGTGTGTATATATATATATATATATATATATATATATATCTGAATCACTTTGCTGTACACCAGAAACTAACAACATTATAAATTAACTATACTTCAATTAAAAGAAAGAAAAAGAAAATTCTATGTCCTCTGAAGACTCATGACCCCTGGAGAGCCTCCTGAAGGACTCATCAGTAGACCAAAGGGAGAGCTACCCCTCAGGCAAAGGAATGTAATTTGGGGCTACAGCAGAACTGAAATGATCTAATAAATTTTCAAGGAGAAAAGGGGAGTAAGAAGAAGACAACAGAAATAGGGCAAAAGGAAAAAAGCAAGGATACTACATACACTTACAAGGTACTTTCAAAAGGCAAGTAGACTGGGCTTCCCTGGTGGCGCAGTGGTTGAGAGTCTGCCTGCCAATGCAGGGGACACAGGTTCGTGCCCCAGTCCGGGAAGATCCCACATGCCGCGGTGCGGCTAGGCTTGTGAGCCATGGCCGCTGAGCCTGCGCGTCTGGAGCCTGTGCTCCGCAACGGCAGAGGCCACAACAGTAAGAGGCCCGCGAACCCAAAAAAAAAAAAAAAGGCAAGTAGACCATGTACAAAAACTACAAAAGCCACCCCTGACTGGCAGCTGCTACCTCACAAAGAAGCCACAGGGGAAATCAATACTTTGTTAGCGGCCATATTTATATGGACCTGATTATTGTCAACCGCAAAGTAGCTGGAAACTAAAAACGTACTTTAAATACTGAAATGGATTTTTTTCTTTTATGGTAAAGTATCAGTGATGACATGTTAGAAACAACCCAGATATCCATCAGAAGGATAAATTCATTGGGATTAAATTAATCATTCTATACCTACATGACAGAACACCAACACCGTAAAATGGGGCTAATGGCATACTAGGCAACAACAGGAATGAGCAATGCCAAACTACATACAATAGAGCAACATACCAAAAGAATACATACTACAGGATTCCATTTCTAGAAAATACAGAAAAAGAAATTGCCGTTGGAAATCAAGGAGGCATAAGGGGGCGCTCTGGAGTGTCTGTAATGTTTAGTTTGTTCTTACTCTGGGTGCTGGTTACACAGGTGTATACAATTCATGAACGTCCATCCAGGTCTACATGTGTGAAAGTGGACTTCTCTAAATATATGCTAAATTTCAATAAAAAGTTTTTAAAATGAGGATAATTATAGGATCCTCTTAAAGGGGATGTTGTGGGAATTAAATTACATTGTAGACATTAACTGTATATAAAATGTTTGCAGCCTAACACATGGGTGAGCGTACAATAAATCTTAGGTACTTTTGTAATCCTCCCAGTGCTGACCACGTGGAAGCTCTAGTAAATGTTCACTGAATGAACAAATCCCTGAGGTGAAATGAATCACTGCCAACCCCTGCTATCCCAAAACTATGTTAAAATTTACTATAGCACTTATTTGGCACTTTGCACGTAATGATTTATGTTCAAGCTTGTCACTCCCTAACAGGCAGAGCACACAGTCGTCTTTGCATCCTTCACAACACACAGAACAGCAAAGATGCTCAATAAATGTCTGCTGATTCTGGGATCTGAAGACGATTCTAAGAATGGAAGAATGATTTGAAAACTGTAAAAAATTTAACTGCAAAATAGCATCCCTTCTAAGCTTTATTTTTTTAACATGTTGAAAATCTACATAGTGGGTAAAAGTTATGTATGTTTAAAAATGCCCACGTGTTTCCACTTGTTCACTTATTCATTCATTCCACAAGCACACTGATGTACACAGGTACACAGGTGCTTCTTGGAATGTGTCCACATTCCAAGAAGCTTACTGCTAAGGGAGAAGACATGTAAACAGCCACGGATTTGTTTTTGGGAGGCACCTCAGCAGAGGGCCATCACTGACTCTGTATTGGATTTTATGCTAATTCCCTGACTTGGCGATTCCTGGAAAACTTGGGCTGCATACGTGTGAACCCAAAGAGGTAAGGGACCACCTGTGCTTTCTAATTTTAGGAAGAGACCAGAGCACTTGTATCCCCTACCCAGAGCCCAGGCTGAGATGGACAAACTTCTTCAGATTTCTGTGTTGGTGGGCAGGTGTTTTCTGGTCCATCCCTTCACTGAGGGTGCAGCCATAGAGTGGTCCTGGCAAACTAGATATGGAGGAAGATCCCAGCTCCAACTCCTTGCCCAAAACCTCCTTCTCTCTCCCCATGTTGGTGTGAAGACACCAAGCATCTTGATTCTGACTCTGCTGTAAGTTCAGTATATACCTAGTATACCATCTGGAATTATGTCTTTTCCTCATTGTCAGATTCTAGGGATTTTTCCATACTTTTTACACAATCACAGCTATGCATTACAGGATGTTTATTTTAGTTTACCCAACTTTGCTAAGTATTTTGTCAATCAAACTCCTACTCTATATTTTTAATACACCTTCGATCCAGGTCTCCCAGGACTCCCACAGATAAAACTCAACCGAAAAGGAGCTCACAATCCAAAACTAAAAAACACACAAGGAAAAAAGCCACCATGAACAAACAGAGCAGACGCTACAAAACAGCAGCGATTCTACCTGCTTTAACTTTAAATAGACCTATGAGATATATTATAAAACCAATAAATCTTAAATAATTATCAACATAAAAGTAGGAATCAAATACACGTGAAGAGAGATGCTGCAAACGACCTAAGCCCACATGGCCACCCGCAAATATCAGGTTCTTTTCACAAACAATGGGAGCCTCCAGCAGTGAGCCAGGCAGGTTTATGGGTTCCTCCCCGACTCCCTCCAGATCAGGTGGCGTGTTACAAGGAAATCAAACCTTATTACCAATTCCACCAAACCAAGAGCTGTGTACCAATGAGAATTATATACACAAAAAGAACTACAAATTGAGAAGAAGCTCTAGAGCAACCTGATTCACTGCTCATGGGAATGTGAATGGTACACCTTGTAGGGAAAAAATTGGAATTAGCTAAACCAAGTTAATATGAGAATATCTAATCCAGCATTTCCTGTCCCAGATAGTATTCAAGAGACCATCCTGATCACAACCAGCAAGATTCATATAAATGAACGTTGATAGAAGAACGGTGCATAACAACAAAACTAGAAACAACCCAGTCACAGGTGAAATGATAGAAAAATAGTAAAACTGGGGAATGTTATAGGGCAGTGAAAATGAATGGACAAAGCCAAGGCAACAACCCAGATAAATCATACTAATAACAGGGAATGAGAAAAACAAGGTCCTGAGTGAAGAGCACATACAGAACTAGATGAGAAGCAATGATTAAAGTTCAAGATATTATTTTTAAAAATGGGGGGTGTGGGGGGGACTAGTTGAGAAGCAATGATTAAAGTTCAAGATAGTATTTTAAAAAATGAGGGGTGTACGGGGAGGCAGAGGAATGGAGCAGGGAGAAATACAGGCAGATGGAAATTGTTGGTAATGTTTCAGACCCTGATGAGTTCACAGGTATTCATTACATTAAAAATATGAATAAACGAGAGGGTCATACAAAACCCGATGATGATCATGTGTCATGAATCAAAGATTACAGTCAATCCACTTTTCTGCACCCGAGTCCCACCACCAATAAAGAAGTGGGGGTACCTTATGAACAGGCACACAGAAGCAGCAGCCTGAAAGGCCAACAGACATGTAATAGGATAGTCGACCTCACCGCAATCAGGGAACTGCAGCGTTAAAGCTAGAAACAGTAAGGTATCACTTTACACTACACAGATGAGCAAACTTCCAAAGCTTGATAATACCAAGTGTTGGGGAAGATGCAGTTCAACAAGATCACAGATATTCTGAGGAGAATGTAAACTGGCTCCTCTCTACAGCAATGTGACACTATCTGGTAAATCTGGAGATAAGCTTCACCCAGCATCTCCACACTCACGTGTCCCCAGAGAATCTTACACACACACATCAGGAGACATAAACAATAATATCCAAGCAGTGCTGTTTACAATACTGAAAATTCGGAAACATGCCAAACATATCTGACAACAGGAGAACAGGCTAATATAACACAGACTAATCATACAAAGGAATACTATATACATCAGTTTTTTAAGAAGAACTAGAGCTAGGTATCAAAATGAATGAATCTCAAAAGTAATTTTTTTTCTTTTTTTTTTTGCGGTCCTCGGGCCTCTCTCACTGTTGTGTCCTCTCCCGTTGCGGAGCACAGGCTCCGGACGGGCAGGCTCAGCGGCCATGGCTCACGGGCCCAGCCACTCCGCGGCATGTGGGATCTTCCCGGACAGGGGCACGAACCCATGTCCCCTGCATCGGCAGGCGGACTCTCAACCACTGCGCCACCAGGGAAGCCCCAAAAGTAATTTTTTATGGCTGTTTTTTTCTCTCAAGGTACAGAAAAACTTATACAGTTTGCTATCTTTTTCATAAAGTTTTTAAAATGATTATTTTATATTGCTCATAAACTCATACATGTATAATAAAAGCATAAAATCATGACGGTAATGGTATACCCCAAATCCTGGATAGTGGTTACTTCTAAAAGATGACAGAGACACAGAGGACAGGGTGTGACACACAAGGGTCTTCAATTCCCAGTGATGTTCATTTCTCACAATAAAAAAACATTTTGACATGTTTCCTTCAAATATTAAGATCTGACAGAGCCAGGTGTGAGTACTTAGGTATTCATTTATATTATCTATATATTATGTGTGTTCATAATATTGCATAAGAAAAAAAAAACAGGACAACACTGCAACTTGATGAAGTTTATTTGAAAGAAGATTGGAAGAAAATAACTCTTTGTATACAAATTTAATATTGGCTACCAAATGTGTGCTACAGCTTTCTTATCCCTTCAGCCTAGAACCCAGCACAGGGCCTGAATCATAAGATGTGCTCAAGTAAATATTTGCTCAATAACTGGACAAGCACATAGAAAAAGTCAAATTATTAGTCATCTCTGAATCTTTTCAAATACAGTGCATCAAATCTTTGAATATTTGTATGAATAATAAGTACTGATACACTGGATCTCCTCTAGAACACATATTTTCTACCAGACAGCCCATTTGAAAAACAGTATCACTGTGTGTTATGGACCCAATGTTTGTGTGCACCCCAAATTCATATGGTGAAGCCCTAACCTCCAAAGTGATGGTATTTGGAGGAAGGGCCTTTGGGAGGTAATTAGATTTAGATGAGGTCATTAGGTTTAGATGAGGTCATGAGGGTGGGGCCCCTTGATAGGATTAGTGTCCTTATAAGAGGAAGAGACCAAAGCTTGTGTGCTCTCGCTCCACCGTATCAGGACACAGCAAGAAGGTGGACAAGCCAGGAAGAGGGTTCTCGCCAGGAACAAATCTGGCGGCACCTTCATCTTGGATTTCCCAGCCGCCAGAAATGAGAAATAAATATCTGTTGTTTAAGCCACTCAGCCTATGATATTTTGTTATAACAACCCAAGCTAAGACACTAGGATTAAGAAAAAACAAACTCTCTGTTCATTAAGAACACACCTTTTCAATTGCAAATAGAAAAGCACCAAATGTGAGCCCTCATAAATCCCTACCAAGGAGAGCTGATGAGATGCTCACATTTCATGTGGATCCTGCCTCCCTGGACCAACAGGAATGCTCTGACTCTAAACAACTTCCATCACTGTTTTAAAGAGAAAAACTGTAGTTTATTGGGGAAAGCCCTGAACACGAAGTGAAAATACAAAAGTTGTGAGTTCTGATACCACCTAGCTGTGTGACACCAGGCAGCCCAGTTCACCTCCACATACCTGACGCACTTACCTAAAGCATGAGATCAGAATTAGGATATTGTGCTAAGCAGAATTTCTGAAACTCTCGCTTAAAATATGCGGAGGCCATAGCCAGGTGGCACTCAGCACACACACAGAAATACACCTACACAAAATGTTGCTTAGATTGTAATTTAGCAAGCTGAATTTAAGATTTTCGTTAAACTGACTTCCACAAATTGAACGCAGATAATGTCTATGCCAGGAGCCTCTTTTTCCAGGGCTCACCCGCAAAGACAGTAGGAGCTGCTAAGAGGGAAGGATGCTCTCACCAAAGCAACCACCCGCTTGCAGTTTGCACTCAGGTCGGCAGGTCAGTGAAAATTCCAGTAGCTGAGGAGAGTTGCTGCTGCTGCTACAAGAACTGAATGGATTTATGGCATCAGCAACATGTTTATGATCACAATATTAACTGACGTTCTAACGTAGTCCTAGTTTTATTCCATCTGGGTGACTTTCCAGACACTCCAGCTGTTCCATAGCTTATAAATAACAATGAAGCATGAATATTTTCTCAAGCATAAGAAAGTATCTGTTTCCTGATGTCACAGGAATCTACCAAAACCCTTATAATCACAGTTCTCTATTCTCTAATATCTCAGAATGACACTTTTTTTTTTCATTTTCACCCACCAGAAAGATCTAACATAGATAACACTTATTGAGGTAAGGCAGGCAGCCTGCTGATTACCCATGGCTCAAGTCACATGCACAGAACATTCCCAAATGTGTACAAAGGAAGAGAGAGGCCAGCAGAGGTGAAGACAGGGGATCCCAGCCCAATGCACTTGTCACCCCACCCTTTTTTTCTTTTTTTTTTTTGCGGTACGCGGGCCTCTCACTGTTGTGGCCTCTCCCGTTGCGGAGCACAGGCTCCGGACGCTCAGGCTCAGTAGCCATGGCTCACGGGCCCAGCCGCTCCGCGGCATGTGGGATCTTCCCGGACCGGGGCACGAACCCGTGTCCCCTGCATCGGCAGGCGGACTCTCAACCACTGTGCCACCAGGGAAGCCCTGTCACCCCACCCTTGATCCTTGTCCCCAAGCTTACCAAGGTTTGGACAGAAAGAAAGTGCCTTCAAAATGTTTCCTTCATACTTTCACTTGACCTTAGAAGTACTTACTCTTTTAGAGAAAAAAAAAAAGCTACTATGATGTCAATGTGGCGTTTTCAGGAAGGTGTGTTTAGTTTGTGTATATGGGGGAAAGGAGTCCTGCAGAGGAAGAGAGGAAAGTCACTTCTCATGTTTTTCATTCCTGGGAACTATTAATTAGGGTTTTAAGCAAACACTGAGCCCTGATTTCACCCTAAGCCCCTTATTCCTAATCCCATCCAAGGCACCCAGCTCACAGGGCCTACACCCTCTTCACACACTTTCCTACATCACAGACCTGCTCAGGGATCTGGGGCTTCGAGTTAACTCCACCCACACGCTGTTGTATTTCCCACCAGGTACCAAGATTTCTCCCAAGGTTACTGCATTTGTATTCTTGTTATCAGGAGAGCGGAGTTAAGGCTGTTATTACTTGATATGCTGTGCACGCAAGGTGGTAGGAATTCAGTCAATGGTCATGGGACCAGGTGGTTCAGGTGAAGTGACCAAAGGACAAGAGGACTGAGCCAGGGCAGCAGGAAGGCAGTGGCTGGGCCTTGACCCCTCCAGGGACAAAACTCCTGAGAAGAGTCCAGAGGTGAGACCAAAACGAGGATGTCCTCATTCTAACCCCATGCAACACCCTGCTGCCGAATTAACCTTCCCAGTGCTTCCAGCCGCACCTCCACTCCACCCACTGCCTAACAAACACAACCAGAAATTCCTTGGCTGCCATTTGCAGCCTTGCGCTCCTCCTGCCCCACCCCCCCCCACCCCACCCCGGCCAAGAGAATGATTCATTTTCACCTTCAAAGCTCCATCATCCCCCTCAGCTGACTGCTTTGCTCATGCTGTTTCCTACACTGAAACTCCTCTTCCGGGATCCAAACTGTTTGTTTAAACCCTGCCTTCATTCATTCACGTACTGAGCTCCCACCGTACCAAGTACATCTCAAAAGCCACTTAAACAAGAGGAAAAAAAAAAAAAAAAACTCAATGCTGCTTCTACCAGGAACTCACACCTGGTCCTCCCGTTTCCCTCCTGTCTCCTAAAGGCCTACCAGCACCTTATACGTGTTACACCCCTGATCTCCTAGCTTCCACCTGGATTATTTGCTGGGGAGATAAGACTAGTGAACAAGAGGCTAACTTTTTTGCAGAAGGACTGAGCAGTCCTTCAGAACTGGGCAGGGAGTGCTTCAAGAACAAAGGAGTGACTTAACACAGCAAATGCTGCCAAGGGGTGAAGGTAAGAAGTAAAATGCATCCACTACGCTGAGTCCAAGGAGACCAGAAGCATGACCGTGGGGAGGGAAAACATCACTAGAGAAGCAAGAGCAAAACGCAAGGCACAGTAGGGGGCAAGGAAATGGAGGCTGAATACAGATTCATTTTTGTATCCACCTTTCCTCCACCCATACCTCCAAACAACTTTAACAGGTCTTATGTGTGAAGAGATAGTAATTATTGTTATAAATTAACTCAAACACAAAAACTAATTTGTGCCATCCAGTACATATGACCTGCAGCATATCTACCAATGAATTTTTTTTTAAGTTTCCATTTATCTTCAGCTGTCCTTTAAAATATTACAGTGTTCTTCCTAACCTGCCAATCAAAATGTTTCATGGAATGTTTTCCCCCTTCTGTTCCTGCAGATGGGACAGCATCTAGGTTAAGAGAATAAGCTAATGGGAAAGTAGGGGAAAAAATTCTTCCTATAACGTTTTGACACGCTTCTTTTCCCTGCCAAGGGTAGGAACTGAGTTTCTTTCTATGGATCCCTCAGTAGGGTGTTAGGCTTCCCATGCCCACAGGGCAATTACTCCAGGGGTCACACAACTTGAAGGTTGGTATTGCCAGATTCAAGAAACAAATACACTTAAAGACACTACTCGGTCTGCTTTTCGTACTAACATTAATGCAGATCAGTTATTTGATACGATGCAGCTGCTTACAAAAGGCTTACAGGCTCTCCAGCTGCCTTAAGGCTAGTTCCACTTAACAACTCTCAGGCAGTTTACAACTGTCACAGTGCCTTCCCCTAGGGTCTCCCTCTGCCTTATCTTTAACCAAAAAAAAAAAAAAAAAACCAACAACAACCTTGCACATGGAAAATTTGGAAACCGACAGTTTTTAAATGACCCAGCCCAGAAAAATTCTTACCAATAAACATGAACACACAAACTACAATTCTCCTAAGATCAGAAACAAGTTTATCCTGTAAAAGGAATTCCAAGGTTCGGCTTCTCACTACTAACTTGGGACTTAAAAAAAATGTGTTCGGTGATTAAATTATGAAAATAGGGAGTGGTTTGCATACCTAAAGGATTAAGAATATGAGCGTCAGCTAACAGTCATCTACGAGCCAAGCCTTTATAGGTATTTTTAAGCCTACTGTAATATTAAAATCACAGAGTCCAATCTTCCTTACTTCAAGTGATTGCTAAAAATCCACAATAACTGACCAAAGTCATCGCTAAGAATGAGAGAGGGAAAGCCAAATTCACATCTTCCTCGTAAATACCTTCAAACAGGCTTAGTAC
Organism: Phocoena sinus; assembly: GCF_008692025.1. NCBI lineage: Eukaryota > Metazoa > Chordata > Mammalia > Artiodactyla > Phocoenidae > Phocoena > Phocoena sinus. The sequence goes on from NC_045767.1 coordinate 112,697,041, forward strand.
CCATTTTAAGAGCAAAGAGCTCAGATATGACAATGGGGGTGGGGGGGCGGCTTGCCTGGATGACTATTTTTTAATTTGTTTTTGGCTGCGTTGGGTCTTCTTTGCTGCGCGCAGGCTTTTCTCTAGCAGCGGCGAGCAGGGGCTACTCTTCGTTGCGGTGCGCTGGCTTCTCATTGCGGTGGCTTCTCTTGCTGAGGAGCACCGGCTCTACGCATGTGGGTTTCAGTAGTTGTGACGCAGGGGCTTAGTTGCTCCGCGGCATGTAGGATCTTCCCGGACAAGGAATCGAACCCATGTTCCCTGCGTTGGCAGGCAAATTCTTAACCACTGCACCACGAGGGAAGTCCCAGGATGACTTTTTTTAAAGGCATAAATCACATGTCATTTATGTCCTGGATACCATGCATGTGCATCCATTTCAGGGATGTCCAAGGAATTCAAGGAGCTGCTTAAGATATCACAAACACTACCTTGGCCGTACTCGTGTTCTAAAAGTTACATGCTATCAATCTGAAGGGTGTAATACAGCTTCCACTTACGCCTAACATTGTCAAGTCACCTTTCAAAAACAACTGGGAAGCCATAACAATAAATGTTAAATCCAGGACCAGAGAACAGAGAGAAGCAAAGTGGAACACTGGATTACAGACTCAGCAGAAGGAATTAGACACAAGTCATCATCAGAAAACTGGTAAATCTAAAAAAGCAGAACTCCAGCCCTGTGATTTTTTTTTTTTTTTTTTTTTTTTTAAGATTAGTGATGCTTCAAGATACATAGAGGCCCTCGGAGCGAAACAAGTCACTATTCAAAGTTATTCTACCCCTTTAGCTTATGTATTATTATCCGAGTGTCATACTTACAATAACACTTTATTTTCCTGTTAGAACATAATCACCCACACACTTCATCATTTTGGAATGGACTGCAGTCTCATATTTAAAATAGAAGGAAATCCTTCCTGGGTCTTTTGAATCTTTACAGACTAGTCGAGCTAGGAACAACTGTAGAATGCTTTCAAACTAACCAGGAAGTTTTGACACATGAACTTTCCAGAAGTTTATTCTCTCCTGTTTGCAAACTGGTCTGACCCCTCTGAGCAAGTTGTAACACAGTCAGTAACGTGCACCCCAGGCCCAGGGCTGGCTGCACAGAGACGTCAGCAGTGACTGAACCCGTCACCACACGGCCTCCACAAAGCACCTTCACTTCATCTGATCCCGTGATCTACACGCACAGTTCTCTCCAAAGCTGACTTCCCGGCTTTAGTTCTCCCTGAGGTCAGGCAGACTTTTTTTTTTTTGCTGACAACCATTCCCACAAAGTAGTATTCTATAACTAGTAGCTGACTGGTCAGCTGCACGGCTGACTCACACTGGAAGAACCCACTGCTGAAAATGTGCTACTTCCATGCTGATAAGATGCACGTGCCACGCGAGAAATGCCACCGGTGCCCCCATGATGTTGTGCAACTATCATCACAGACATAAAGAATCATGTTCCTCCTGAAAACTACACACAGCTCAACACGCCCAATACTTGATTTTTCAACCGTGCTGTGCCAGCTGTCAATAAAGTCAGGAGAAATTTTTCACAGGCAAATGTTTCTTTGTCCACACCCCGCACAAGCACCACAGTTCCATTCAGTATAATCCAGTCTCTCTAAGACGTTCGCTCCACGGCAATGTGAAAAGGGGTTGCATTAGCAATAAAAGTGATATTTTATAATTTTATTTTACAATGTGAAAAAATGTTTATTTTTGTCGATAGAAATTTTCTTCCCAAAACAAACAACTTTTTATTGAAATACAGTTGATTTACAATGTAAATTTACATTTACAATGTGTTAGTTTCAGGTGTACAGCAAAGTGATTTCATTATATACATATATGTGTATATATATATATATTCTTTTTCAGATTCTTTTCCATTATAGGTTATTACAAGATATTGAACATATAGTTTCCCTGTGCCATACAGTAAATCCTTGTTTATCTATTTTATATATAGTAATGTGTATCTGTTAATCCCAAACTCCTAATTTATCTAGCCCTCTCTTCCCCAAAAGTCTTTTCTTTATTCAAGTTGTTGCTTCATTGCATTACCCTTTGTAGTCCACGGTCATAAGTGGTAAAAATTATCTAGTGACTTTCAAAAAATCATGTATTTCATAGTAGTTCCAAAACCAAGCAGCTGAACTGTCAGACTTTTTCAACTGAGAAATTCAAATTTACCATAAATGCCTAGAATTGGCCATACATATCAAGAACCGTACGATCTGATCCAGTCGTTCTATTTCTAAGAATCTGACTTCTGAGGAAATACTGAGACATACACGAAGATTTACTGCTTTTGTTATTCATAGTAGCAAACAGCTGGCATGGAATCTAGATGATTAACATAATGCAATTAATAAAACTGTGGTACATTTATAAGATGAAACAACTAGCCATTAACAATATTTTTGGTAAAATATTTAGTAGAGCAAAATAGTCCTAATATAACAAAGAGCTACTATCCTTAATTTTTTTTTAAGGCAGAACAAAAAAGCCAACGTATGAAAACAGTTTAGGGCCTTGGGAAGGAGCTACTCAAGCTATAAGAAGCAGTTCCTAGAGGTCTTTTTATGTGTGTATGTGACCTGAATATCCCTGTTATCTAGAGTGATCTGGGCTTGCCAGGTCCAGCCCCAATGCAAATATTAACAGTGTCCCAGTTTGGTCAACAGATTAAATGGCCACCACACCTAGGCCCCAATAGTTTCTGGGTCCTAAATAAGGTCACTCACAGTTATTCCCTAAGTCTGCAGGATCAATGGCTCCTACAGCCAAATAAAGACTTGAGCCCTTCCTCTTTCTTTTTCTCTGGAGTTCCCAAAGGCGAGAGGTGGAGGAGACAGGGCTTACCCCGCACAAAGCCAGGCTGCTCACTTAGCCCACTCCCTCGTCACCGGACCCCCTCTCGGAGCCACCTCAAGCAACATCCCTTTGGGCATCTGCTCACCCAGCTGCACCTTAAGCTCTGTCACTACCTGCCTTTACTGACACCTGTACTGTTCCACCCATGGCTGCTGTCCTGCTCAGGCCACCTCGGGCTGAGGCTGGCCTGTCACCGACCTCAAACGTTTCCTTCTCTCTCTGCGTGATCCTCGAGGAACTTCCCCTTCTCAGGTCCCTCTACGAGGACAAGGCGAGGGGAATTCTGCTATGACACAGTTTCTTCAGCCTGATTTCCCCAGCCTCCTCCTTCCCCAGGCCCTAAAGCCCCAAGAGGACAGACCCGAACAAGGCAGAGATGAGAACAGCAACTCATCAGAGCCCCGAGCGCAGCCCTCTTCACTCCCAGCCCCTGCTCGCCAGACCCCTTCCTTGTCCAGGTCAGCATCTGGTTTCCTACCGTCGCCCCCAGTCATGCGGCCCCAGGCAAAATACAGGGGAAGTCAGATCCTGGGGCAGAGGAGAGGCCAGAGAACACAGGTCACGGAACTCCACACCCTGGCACAACGGCCGCAATCCACACGCAGCCCTCGGGAGACTGAGTGAGATGAAGGAAAACGGTAAAGGCGTAATTTATGGGTAGTTCACAGCAGATTTTCCCTTCTTCTTAAACTGTTATTAATTATGTTCCAAATTGTCTCCAATTTGGAACATGTATTACTTTCAACAAAAAAAGGAAAAACCCAAATGTAAACCAATGTGTGTGTGTTCACAAGGATCGAATAACTAGAAAGCGATAACTCACAGAAAAGCTAAAGAGCTACACTGCAACCCAATGTAATTAAGGCTCTACTGCTAAAAACGTAAGTGACTTTTATTTTTTAATTTTTATTTATTTATTTGGTTGCAGCAGCTGCGCTCCTTACCTGCAGCTCGCCAGCTCCTTAGTTGTGGCATGCGAACTCTTAGTTGCAGCACGCATGTGGGATCTAGTTCCCTGGCCAAGGATCGAATCCGGGGCCCCTGCATTGGGAGCTCGGAGTCTTCACTACTGCGCCACCAGGAAGTCCCCCCAACAAGTGACTTTCAAAGATACTGTTTCACTTATACTTAAGGCAAGACTATAAGGGTATAAATATCTAGAGAAAATTACACTGAAATGGCTAAGACATTTTTTAAACAATAGTCTTCCATTTAAACCTCAGGATAAGAGGAAATTATTCCAGGAGGCAAGTGACTATATGTTTAGGCTCATGAAAAACTTAGATATTGAAGATAAAAACAATTGGAAAGCATGGAACATGACGCAGACCCTTGACTTTGAAAATAGGATCGATAATAATCTCCTTGGGAGAGAAGATAAGCAATTTCAACTCAGTTTTTAAATAACTGAGAGGTTCTCTCCAAAGGAGGCGGGGCTCTGATTTCCCCTTTATGTCAACGTGAGCACCATTCTCCAGGCTCCCAAGCTGAAGGTAACATTGGGTCACCTTTGTGACCCACCTTTGTATTCTTCCTTTTTCTTTCCTTCCAGATCTTCCTCCCAAATCCACTCCTGAAATAACCCACCCTCTGGACACAGCCCTACCCTTCATATTGTCTAACCATCTCTGGCTGCTTCTCCCTCTGTTACCAAATTAACAAAAAAGTTAATGCCAATAACACGATCCAGATAAAATTCTCCCCTGGCTTCTCATAACCTACAGTCAAGGGCCAGCTCCTTAGACTGGAGCTCCAGACCTCGGCCGAGCTCTGCCCAGGGCCAGCCCGGAAGGGAGCACACGTGGGAAAGGTGATCCCCGGAATTGGGGAGCACGGCTGCCCCGGTCACCCCACCACCACTTGAATGTGACTCCTCCAGCAGCACCTGACCTCCCCCTAAAGCAGGACCAGCAGCATCGCCTGGGAACCGGTAAGAAATGCAAATTCACGAGCCCTGCCTCACACCTACTAAAACAGAAACTCCGGGGATGGGGCCCAGAGGTGACTGACACACTACAACTGAGAACCACTGCCCCATAGAAACCCTCCGAATCTACCAAACGGACTTATTCACCATCCCCAGATTAGGGGTTTACTTCCTTTCCTCTCCTGTCCCTCTGTTCACGAGACAGCTTCCTCCCCACCACCCAGCGGAATCCTCTCTCCCCGCTTCTTCCACCATCGAATCTTTCCTGATCACGCTAACACGTTCTTGGTCATCTTCTGAACTCCCACACCCGCTCACACTTACTAAAATGACAGCACAACCAAAAGATGACAACACCTCCAGCCTCTAGGGTACGGATCACAGATGTCATAAAATGTGCCAATTTTAAGCCAACAGCAGTTGCGACCAGGAACCACATGTTCAAGACTCTGAGGCTCTACCCAGGTAGGAAAATGATATTTTGCTAAGCAACATCCCACTTTGTTTGGGAGGGCTGGAGGAGAACAGCAGCATACTTACAATATCTCTTCCCTGTTCTAGGGTTTGAACACAAACTAAGATGGGGAAAAGGGCTGTCACAGACCCAGAGACAAAATAGACCGCAGTAAGCATAGTCTTGGGGGTACAGTTCACTGCTTGTGCACTTGGCAGGCAGGTCTGACTTTAACATGTCTGCGAGAAAGGAGCCCAGGTCCCAGCAGACCTCAGCACGCGATGCCCCAGAGCAAAGAGTTGTAGCACATTGTAAACACCACGCATATCTAATTTTCTCCAGAATTCCACAGTTACACTATCCTGGGTGATGTGAGGGACAAAAACAAAAAAACAAAAAAACAAAAAAAAAACATTTCCTATCAAGAACAGTAACATCTGTCATTGGCAGATGACACCAACTTCCCTCTCTCTGTGTTTAAGAAATCTACACAAAACTATCATGTCTAAGCCAGGCTCAGAGGCTGCAGGTCTATTTCAACGCATTTTGCTCCTCTTGGTGCCAATGTTAACAGACATTTCTAATAAGATCTTCCCTCTTACAAACCTATGTCGTTTTTAAGCTCACTTACATCTCCTCCTAAGCCATAGGCAACTTGAAGACAGGAAGCAGGACTTATTTTGACTCTCAAGTTATCTAGTTTAGTGACCTGCGCAGGTGGTGCTGAAAGGTAACCACACACTGGCAAAAGACCTGCAACTCCCCTTCTGATTTTAGGGTTCCAATTTCTCAAAATATCTCCCACCCATAGGAAGCAGAATCTCATTTTTAGAAACTCAGGTCATTATGTACTACTGTTGTACCGTTTATGGTACAATAAGGGTTCCAATGTATAACTTCACGTGTGTTAGAGTAATGAAAGCCGAGTACACTCCCCAAATTCATGTCACTATTTAGGAAAGCAAAATGTCCCTACCAGACGTATAGTAAAGACACAGTTGGGAATCACGAATGACCCCCAAAGCCCAGCCAGTGTGATTCACAGATCAGGAAGGTTCCTTCTCCAAGCCATAGGTTCAACATGAGGCCAAGTTTGAGCAGCACACCCTAGCCAGAAAATTCAATCCAGCTACACAAACCTTCATTCAATTGGCAGAAGTCCAGAAAACCCAATTTCCTAATGGTGTGTAAGCAGACACGGATATGTAGTTGAGACTCAAATCTGGCACATCCAACTTAAAACGGTTTACCATAAATACACACTTAGGTCCAAAAGAAGAAAACTGATGATGACAGCTTATGAGAGCATCACAGGGCTTTCCGCTGCCAGGTTCAAGCCCAGCCAGTGTTTTTCTAGACTGGCCGGTGATGAATACAGCCAAACACCTTCCCCCAGAGCCTCAGGAGGCCACTAGGGGATAGAGTTGACTTGCTCTCCCATACAGAGGAGCTACCCTAGAGCTTTCACCAGGCCCTGGCAAAAGTCCCCCAAACTCTTAGCAGGACCAGAATGAATCACATGTCATCTGAGCCTCACAGCAGATAAGCAACTGTCCAGGCTCCAACGCGCATCCCATGACCAGGGGCAGCTGCTCCCTGTCAAGCCGCACCCTCCACGGCAGGGCAGAGCCCCAGGACAACCCGGATTAAGGACAAATGCCCAGGGAAGCAAAAGGGTCTGGAGACTCATCAGAAGTTCTAGAACAATGACTCCCAGCCTGCGTGCCGCCCATGGGGGCACTGCCCGTGGTCTCCGAGTGGAGAAGAATGCTTCCCACTGAACCGGGACGACCCTTTCAACTCCATCTGTCACCGCTGCAAGAGGACAATTTTCTCATCAGTGGGTTGTCTCTGTCGCCCACAGCTGGGTCTACCAGGAGGTGAATGTACCAGCCAAGGAAGTGTTATCTGAGAATTGAGAAGTAGCTATAGTTTCTAATATCGAAAGTCTTCAAAATGATCAAAAGGTTATACATCTGGACAATGGCGGAAGCAAACTTTCGAGGGCCTGGAATCAAAGCTGAGCTTCAGTGCCAACGTGTTGTATTCACCTTTCTGGGCCTCAGTGCCCTGGTGTGCAAAACAGATGTGCAGTTCTGGTGGGGCTCAAGTAACAAGCTACGTGACATCTTAGGACAACACCTGGTACAAAGCAAGGGCTCCACCAACGTTAACAGATACCATCGTCATCACTGTTTGCCACTATCCAGGTACGCTGCATCTCACACGTGTTTCTACACCATAAACGCGTGCAAGAGAAACGAGAAGCCTGCCTCCTGTTCCAGGAGAGGAAACTAAGGCTGAGTGTGAGTTATTTATTTGTAGTAACAGAGTGAGCGACACAGCCAGAATTCAAACCCAGGTCCTCCTGTGATCTTCCCATATTCCTGCCCTGCCTGCTGGGCGAACAAAAAGGAGAGAGAAGCCAAGGGCACTGACGAGAATCATCATCCTTCTCCAAGCGACCAGGCCATGTTACGATACACTGCTTCAGCACACGTGAGAGCAAGGTTTAGCCCAGGACCTCGTCGCAGTTTTGAGATGGTCTTAACCATCACTGGCCTTTAGGCGACACAAGACAATGGGCACTGCACTCTTCCAGAAAGCTCCCACCTGCCCAGCTGAGCCCCTGCAGAGAGGCCACCTCCATGAGGCCCAGATGGGGGTGGAGCAGCCACAAGCGAGCCCGTTTATTTCTACAGGGCTCAGGACTGCCCAGCAGGAGGGATGAAAGCTTTGCACCTAGCCTCCATGAAGCTGGGCCTCGGAGGGCAGTTAAGGACCATCAAGGAGGAAAGAACCGTGGCAAAGTATCAGCATGGAGAAGACCCAGGGACTGCAGCTGACATCAGCTCTGAGCCTTGCTGGGGCTCCGTCAATGCCAAAATGTCTATCTTATCTTTGCCTCTTCACGCAAGCCCAAGGAAAGAGCTAAAACACACGCAAGTGGCTGGCTAAAAGCATTACTCGAATATTGTGCAATCTGCCACAACACACAAACCCCAAATTCCCAGGTGGTCACTCTCCCACAAAATAAAGTCACAGAAAATAAAGAGGCTGAGCCTTAAAGTTAAAAAAAAATTAAAATAAAAAAATAAGTATGTTATAGCATGGAGAAAACCAGAAGGAAAAAGAGTTAAAAAAAAAAAAAGAAAAAACACACTTTTGATCTCAAAATCTCCCTTATTTATAACCCTCATCCTAAGAAAGACACACTTTAAACGCTACAGACACAAACCCAGGCCAGGTTCTTCACATTCGTCCATGCAAACAAAGCCTTCCGCGTCAATGAAACCACCTCTGTTCTGACAGATCGTGCGGAAGGCCTCCTTGAACTCATGAATCTGTGACTGGTCAAACGTGGCAAACACACTGGATGTTGTGCACCGGGGGCCCTTCTTGGTGGTCTTGGCCTTTGCTCTTTTGCTCGACACGGTGGCGGTTAAATCCCTGCTCAACCATGAGAATCTGAGCACTTCAGGGACCCCCTCATTGCCCTGGCTGCCACTTCCAACTCCCTTTCACTCCCAGAGACGCTTGACAACATATTTTAAGAATTTCTTAATATATAAAGAAAAGTGTCCCTTTCACCAACCAAAAAAGAAAACTAAGGCAAAATGCAGAAGACATTTCTTCAGGTACTTTGCACATAAAGTGTTCTTATTACCACTTAACTTCAGAATGTAGGGGTTCTGTCAAAACTCTCTCCTAGTATATTTCCAAAGAGTTCCCCCTAACCACCTGCATGTATTGCTTTTGGAATTCTAATCAGTTCCACCCACCCAATGCCTCAAACTGAAATATTAAGAGATATGAACAGCTGCACTCAGCCACTACACCAAGAATAGCTTTCAGGAAACCAAGCTCCAGTTGGAAAACTGCATTTAGTACTAACCCTTCTCAAATTGAGAGAACACACTATGGGAAACTCCTCTTAGTTAATAGTGAAGATGCCTGTAAAAGCTTTTTTAATGACATTTATAAAATACGTATTCTCTCCTAGAAGTAAATAAGTAAAATGATCTGGGGACCATTTATACCCTAGGATTTTAAACTCGTGTGTGTTTATCTGGAATTCTTGGGATGATGAACACTTGCTAATGCCTTGTCAAACACGTGAAGAAGACATGCATATGACCAACAGGTACATGAAAAGGTGCTCAACATCACTAATCATCAGGGAAATATAAATCAAAACTACAGTGAGGGGCTTCCCTGGTGGCGCAGTGGTTAAGAGTCCGCCTGCCGATGCAGGGGACACGGGTTCGTGCCCCGGTCGGGGGGAGCCCACATGCCGCGGAGCGGCTGGGCCCGTGAGCCATGGCCGCTGAGCCTGTGCGTCTGGAGCCTGTGCTCCGCAACGGGAGAGGCCACAACAGTGAGAGGCCCGCGTACCGCAAAAACAAAACAAAACAAAAAACAAAAAAAACAACTACAGTGAGATACCAGCTCACACCTGTCAGAATAGCTACTATCAAAAAGACAAGAAACTACAAGTGTTGGCAAGGATGTAGACAAGAGGGAACCCCCGGGCTTCCTTGGTGGCGCGGTGGTTGGGGGTCCGTCTGCCGATGCAGGGGACACGGGTTCATGCCCCGGTCCGGGAGGATCCCACATGCTGCGGAGTAGCTGGGCCTGTGGGCCATGGCCGCTGGGCCCGCGCGTCCGGAGCCTGTGCTCCGCAATGGGAGAGGCCACAGCAGTGGGAGGCCCGCGTACAGCAAAAAAAAAAAAAAAAAAAAAAAAAAAGGGAACCCCCAAGCACTGTTGTGCAAGTGTAAATTGCTGTAGCCACTTCGGAAAACAATAAGGAGGTTCCTCATAAAAAACAAAAAGAGGGGCTTCCCTGGTGGCGCAGTGGTTGCGAGTCCGCCTGCCGATGCAGGGGACGCGGGTTCGTGCCCCGGTCGGGGAGGATCCCACGTGCCGCGGAGCGGCTGGGCCCGTGAGCCATGGCCGCTGAGCCTGCGCGTCCGGAGCCTGTGCTCCGCAACGGGAGAGGCCACAACAGTGAGAGGCCCGCGTACAGCATAAAAAAAAAAAAAAAAACAAAAAGAGAACTACTGTACGATCAGCAAGTCAGCTTCTAGGTGTTTATTTGAAGAATACAAAAACACTAATTCAAAAAGTTATATGCACCCTGATATTCTTAGCAGCAGCATTTATGATAACCAAGATATGGAAACAACCTGGGTGTACGGATGAAAGTGTCCATCGATGGATGACCGGAAAGATAAGATGTGATTTATATACACAATGGAATACTACTCAGCCATAAAAAAAAGAATGAAATCTTGCTATCTTGGACAACATGGATGGATCTCGAGGGTATTAAGTAAAATAAAATGTCAGAAGGTGAAAGACAAAAACACATGATTTCATTTATATTTGAAACCTAAACAAGCAAAAAAAAACCCCAAAAATTTATAGACATAGCAAATTGGTGGTTGCTGGAGGGGAAGGCATTTGGGGGTGGGTGAAGTAGGTGAAGTGGGTGAATTCTATGGCAACAGGTAGTAACTAGACTTTTGGTAATGATCACTATAACGAATACAGCTGTCAAATCATAATGCTGTACACCTGAAACATATAAATTTCTATACCAATTTTATCACAATAAAAACCTCATAAAATAAAAAACAACATTAAAAAAAATTATCCTTCAAGAGAACATCCTCAGAGGAATTACAGCTCACTCACCGTGAGGCTCAGGCCAGGGGGGTGCAGGTCTGAACTAAAACAGTAAGTCATCCAAAGCCTGGGCTCATTTTTCTTTCTACCCTACCCTGCCCTAAACTTCCAATCAGTGTGCAGAAAGAAGGTGAGAAAAAAAAAATTACAGCCAAGCTGAGGGGGAGAGAAACAGAGGAGGGTCCAAAAAACACAAACCATGACATCTGAAAAGTGCCCACTGGCAAATACACACCATTGCCAGGGGGAAACGGTGAAAGAATCCAGGGAGAGAGGAGGAGCTCAAGTCCAGCACTGTGCCTTGGAAAAGTCTCAGGCGCGCCTGCCAATGCAAGGAAAGAAGAGCCCAGCATGGTTTAAAAGCGGAAACAACGATGCCCAGGTGGGCAGGGAGCAGAAGCAGAGAGAACTAACTGCCTAGGAAAGATCACAAGTAGCCATGAAGCAAATCACCCATTTGGCTGAATGAATGGAGGGAAAAGAAGATGAGAATCAGATAAAAAGAGACACCTAAGTATTCAAAACACAACCCCACCAACGTTTACGGTTCATACTTGGATGGAATATAAAGCAACCAAGATTTCACCCCACCTCTAGCAAGAAGGTTAACGCTGAGTGGGTACTAAGCTCCTGGGCCAGGCCTTTGCCTGTATCATTTCATTTAATCCTCACAACAGTACGATACCCGAGCACATACTTTCACTGCTGTTACGGGCTGCTGACTTGTGTCCCCCAAAATTCATGCGTTGATGTCTTAACTCCCGGTAGCCCAGAATGTGACTACTGTCCATTTGGAGATAGGGTCTTTAAAAAGGTAATTAAGTTAAAATGAGGTCTTCAGGGTGGGCCCTAATCCAGTACGACTGAGGTCCTCAGACACACAGAGAGGAAGAGACGTGAAGACACAGGGAGAAGGCAGCCTCCACAAGCCAAGGAGAGAGGCCTCCGAGAAAACCATGCAGACACCTTGATCCTGGACTTCTAGCCTCCAGAACTGTGAGAAGAGTAACATACGTTGCTTCAGCCACGCAGTCCATGGTGCTTTGCTGTGGCAGCCCCAGCAAACTAACACCAGTGCTATCCAGAAAAATACAGCAGAGCTCAGAGACGCTGAGCAACTTGACCGAGGTCACACAGCTAATACGCGGCAAAGTTGGAATCTGAATCCAGGTCCAACTCCAAACTACTCTTTCCAGGTTGAGCACTTTGCCTGGCTACAAAGCAGGTGCTCAATAGATACTAGCTACTTTTTTTTTTTTAATTGAAGTATAGTTGATTTACAATGTTGTGTGAGTTTCAGGTGAACAGCACATTGACTTAATTATACACATATATCTATTAAACACTGGCTACTCTAATGATACCCAATGACTACCAACTGAATGCAGGATACGGAGATACAGTCATGACACAGTGTGATTCAGGCTTCATTCCTCAGTGCTATCATAGACAAATACTACTGCAACAGCGATTCTACGGTTTGGAGTTAAGTTCAAAACTGAGAGAAATGCCCCAATTACATGACTGATGAGATAGCACAGGTGAGACCCAATGACGACGCGGACAGAGAGCTGGGATAAAGTTAGAATAGGATGTTGTATACCTCCATCTCCATGGTGACAGCTGCACAATGATTTTTCTTGCCTGCTTTCGTCGGGACCTTGTTATCTGGTATACGTGCACGAAGGACAGGATGACTTTTCAAGGCCCCCCATTTTAATCAGCTCAAAGCTGTACTCCACAGTCCATGGTTAGGGAAAGGTGGAAGGCACTTCCGGCTCCTCTTTTCCTCCCTCAGCACAGTTCTTAATTCCAGCCATTGCTTTCTTTTAACCAGGGTAACAAAGGAAAACAGGTTCCACAAGAGCATCCTACAGTTTCTTATGTGAGCAAATAGGGCATTTAACCAAGAAAAAAATATCACACACAGATTCTCAAGTTTCAAACCATTAGAGGACAATACATTTGTGACATGACAGCTAGACTGAATCTAATTTACTCGAGAGGTTTTTGTGGATCCTCAGGGTAATCATTACAAGCATTAATCATCGCTGTAGAAAGAACCTCAACTTAGAGAAATTCCAGAGTAACAGAATGCCGGCTAATAGGGAATTTACTATGTAAAGAGAAGCTCCGTGGCTTGCATTTGAAAGAAAAGACTTGATGCATGGTTTATTTTTAATGTTTGTAATATGATTAAAGCAATATAGAACAAAGACATATAGGAACCTAGATACATATAAAATTTATACTTAATTTCTAAATAGGAGTTTATCTTAACTTTAAGATTATGGGCCATGATTTTTTCATTTTTCATTTCTTCCTTTTTCTTTTTTTTTTTTTTCAGTTTTCCTTCCTTCTTCAAGCACATTTACTGAATAATTTCCCTGAAGACCAGAACTACTACACTGGTGAGAAACTCCCTCATCACTGAAACAGACTAGTGGTACCTTAAGGGTTCTAATGATATCACCACTGCATAACTTATTTTCCCCCATTTTTAAGTACTTAAGTATTTAAATCAAAACTTTCAAAACCATGCAATCAGGCAGGAACTGAACAAGTCAAATACCACATAAAGAAACAAACTAAGGAGAGATAGGACTTTAACTTGGAGAAAGAAAGAAAAAAAACACCTACAAAGAACAACCGTTAACAACAACAAAACCCCTATATTTTGTGAGCTGTAAAAAGAAAATGGAGACAAACAGTTGGAAGGAGGGAAAAACCAACATACTTTGAAAGCCTTCAGACATTACTACCCTGGAGATAAGCTATTCCCCTCCCAGTATGCTGCGTTTTTCTGACCTTCACAACAGGATGAAAGGGATTCGTATAGGAGTTCCTGTATCAGTTATGCAGAAAATACTAAACCCGTCAGGCAAGATCACCATGCACCGAAATATTGTCATGTCGATTTAAGAAAAACTATTCCAGCAATCAGAACACTAAAATATATGTATGTATATATACATATATATATAAAAATATATATATGAAGTGTGATTAATAGCTGGACCAGCCAAACATTAAAATGATAAGTTCCGGAAGACTGATGATCAAATAATGATGACGTCAGGGTATCAGTCAAGATATGTAGATGAGACACAGTGCCCGAGATGAACCTGGGTACAGCATCAGCCTAGTATTCACTGACATGAGTGTTAAGCAATGTACTTGAGTTTAACTTGCTTGTGTTAAATAATCTCTCCTCATATCGTAAAAGCATTTAGATTTTTGGCTGTTGTTTCTTTCCAATATGACATTCCTTTATTTGTCTAAAAACAAAAAATCAAGTCAAGAGAAAATGGCACATTTTCCACAATCCATTGCTAAAATCAAGAGGAGAAAGGCCTGAGAAGTTTTTTTCAGAGAATGCTGGTGAAGAATTTAGCAAGGTATGCTAAATAACTGTACTGTAAATGTTTCTCAGCTTTGTCTTCCTATCATATTTGATATTCCATGAATATAGCCCTATGTAGTTTAAGATTATAAAATGTGGAACAAAAATAAAAGTTCAAAACCATACCAGGTGACACCTACTTCTTCCAGTTTCTACAGTTTCCATCACCCATTTCAACTTAAAAATGGCAAATACATGCTTTGGAAAAAACGGAAAACTTGGCAGAGGAGATTCTTGGAATGAACAATTTCATAATGAGAATATGCTCAAGTTTCTTGTTCCTGAGAAAACTTAATAAGTAAAATTCATTAAATACAAAAACTTTAACGACTTCTCTTAACTAGGGAGACTGCTGTGATAGGAATAAGGAATCGGGAAGTCACTGATAAGTCTTTACACTGATGTTAGTAGGGAATCCTTTAGGATTATTGGGCCATAGGTTTACAATGTTTCCAGACACTGAAAATCATCAAGAAGTGTTTGACAACACAAGAAGGCAAAATAAGTATTGCCATGCTCCTTTCCATGACTCACTCAGCCTGAAATTAGGCTAGCAACAGTAGACAGCAATAGTGAGTAGGGGTCAGGGGGCGGGAGGGGTTTGCAGGAGAGAGGGCCCAAAGAGGAAAAAGATGCAACCCAGAGGAAAACTGCATCAGGAAAGCTACTTCCACCCAAATTAGGAGCCTCTCAGGGGCAGGAGCCATATCCTATCCTTTCCTGAATACTCAGCAGCTAGGGTACTGGCCAGTCAATTACAGATGCTTATCCAGTGTTTGGTAGGTGATCTAATCAATTAAATGTTTGAAAGTCATCCTAAAATAGATAATAAACTATTAAGGAGGACTAATCCATTAATCACACTACAATTTTCATGCCTTAAGACTTATACCATTTTCGGGGGGAAGTTACGGCCCAGTATATTCATATATAACGTCCTTCATGATCCTATAATCGTTTATCAGTGCTCCTTCAATACATAAAGCACTCTAATTTATCGGTCCTATTATTTAAGACCCACTCCCTTGAGCATTCAAATATATTATTCCCCGGTCCTCCACCCCCATCGTGATTATTTTCAAATTTGCAATTTATGCTGGGGAAAGAAAAGATTCCAGGTGAGCAAAAGCCAAAGGTTAGCAGAAGAAAACTGTCCAGTTTTTCATTTGATTTTCAACACGATTCTTGATAACCTCTTGGTATGTTCTGTCTTCTTTTATAGGAGCAAATACAGGGTTTTTTTTTTTAAGGTACCACTAGGCAGATCTCAGTCATCTCACAATATTATTCAAAATTCTGACAATAGAATAGATTTGTGGGGAGATGAAGTTCACACCCAAAGTGTCTACATAATTCCTTCCATGTGGGTTAAAACACAAAAAAGTAAATTCTGCAGCTCACACACATTAAGGCTTCATTTATATTTCATGCAACCAATGTTGATTACCGTAAGTTTAATTAATATCTCACAATACTGGACATCCCTGGTGGCGCAGTGGTTAAGAATCCGCCTGCCAATGCACGGGACACGGGTTCGAGCTCTGGTGGGGGAAGATCCCATATGCTGCGGAACAACTAAGCCCGAGCGCCATAACTACTGAGCCTGTGCTCTAGAGCCTGCGAGCCACAAGTGCTGAGCCCACGTGCCACAACTACTGAAGCCCGCACGCCTAGAGTCCGTGCTCCGCAACATGAGAAGCCACCGCAGTGAGAAGCCCGTGCACCGCAACTAAGAGAAGCCCCCACTCGCCGCAACTAGAGAAAGCCCGTGCGCAGCAACGAAGACGCAACGCAGCCAAATAAATAAATAAATTTTTTAAAAATCTCACAACATTTATTTTTGAGAAGTTAAAGAGGGGTTTGAGAAGGGAGGTCCTAGTTAACTAAACTCAGGAATCAATGGGTTTAAACCACACTAAACAGGCTTTTTTTTTTTTTTTTTTTTCCGGTACGTGGGCCCCTCACTGTCGCGGCCTCTCCCGCTGCGGAGCACAGGCTGCGGAGCACAGGCTCCGACGCACAGGCTCAGCGGCCATGGCTCACGGGCCCAGCCACTCCGCGGCATGTGGGATCCTCCCGGACCAGGGCACGAACCTCCATCCCCCGCATTGGCAGGCGGACTCTCAACCACTGCGCCACCAGGGAAGCCCTAAACAGGCTTCTTTACTGCCACACTTCCTTTAATATAATCAGGTGTACGATGTATCTTCAAGACAGGACAGAACATGTCATGAGTTACAGAACAATGTTTACTTCAGATACTGTTTTCAAGGAGCTTCTTTCTATTGGCACTGGCCTTCCTCCACCCCACCCCACCCCCAAAAACACCCTGGGAATCGCTGGATTAGATCATAGCTCGTGTGTTATTTCAGAAGACCTAACAAAAACACGCTCATTGCTGTGCAGCCTGTCAGGAGTGAAAATGGATGTGGCATAAGTCCCACACACACACCTATTGTGATGTGTACTTAATTATAGTACTATGATATGGAAACATTTGGTTGTGGCTTACGCCAGCTTCATTCAAAAACTATTTGCTAAATAGATGTTGAATTACTCATAGGTCTTGATGAATTATGGCTAATAACTAAAAGAAAAGAAAATGTCCGGGACGGCTGTACTGCTCCACTCCCCTAAGATGTAAGCAACATCACAGTTATTCCATAGTCTACTCTAAGCATTACCTTGGAGTCTATGAGACCTACAGGGGTTATGAACTGATTTCAGAGCATTTAAAAGCCCTAAAATTATAAGCAAGATTACATGTCTCCGTGCATTTTTGTAGAAAAGCAGCTCTTGCTTTTATTGGCTACTCAAAGGGCTCCACAGCCCAGCATATATATATATATATATATATATTTTTTTTTTTTTTTTTTTTTTTTTTTGCGGTACTTGGGCCTCTCACTGTTGTGGCCTCTCCCGTCGCGGAGCACAGGCTCTGGACGCGCAGGCTCAGCGGCCATAGCTCACGGGCCTAGCCGCTCCGCGGCATGTGGGATCTTCCCGGACCGGGGCACGAACCCGTGTCCCCTGCATCGGCAGGCGGACTCTCAACCACTGCGCCACCAGGAAAGCCCCCAGCATATATTTTTAAAACACTTCCAATGAACAAGCAGTCTTTCAGCTTTCCTCTGGTAATATTTCCAACACAAAACAATTGTACGTGTCAAGATCCTCAAAAACACTGAATATTGTCCTGAGTAAGACGTTTCCAATGAGCCCTGACCGTGACATTAGAATCGGTGCACAAATAAAAGTCACAGTTGCTATTTTTCTCCTTGGTCTGATGGACTGGGGTCTGCAGGAATTATATAAACGTGTTACCAACACAGCAGTCTAACACACGCTTAAAAAATAACCTAGAGTTCTTCAGCATATCTGCTATATAAAAGGCACTTAATAAAAGTTTGCTGAATTAAGTTATTCCAGATTTAGAGGGTTTTAGTTCAAGTGTCACCAGTTTATTACTCCCTGGGAGCTGATATGAAATGAAACAGTACTTCCCAAGTCACCGCCCACATAACCACCACTTCCTAGTGTCAAGGACACCTACCCTCTGGACATGTTCACCCACCTGGCTGGCTCAGGCCAGGCTCTCCAAACTCAGGTCTCTCCAAGCCTAACAATGCAAAAACGAGGCTCCTCCAAGTGGCACTGAAGGCCCTCTACCTTCCCGACCTCATCTTGCACGTCTCTCCCACGGAAACCAACTCTCTCAATGCCCCAAACACACCTTCTGCCTTCCCACCCACTCTTCTGGATTCTATGCATTACTCAGACACCTGCTCATGCCCCACTTTCCATGAAACCTGTCCAACCCCATTCAGTACCCAGTGATCTCATGACCCAATATTCTACTCCTACCACAAGGTTTCTCAAACGGCAGCCCAAGACCCAGGACAGAATTGGAGGGAAGACCAGGAAACTGCATTTTCAGTGAGTCACCCTCGGTGATTCTGATTCCCTAAAGGTCATGAATCACTCTCTATGTAAGGCTTAATTCATGACCCATCTCAGATATTCTCAACTCTTCAAAAATGCCCAACCTTCACCCCAAAGCAAGTAGAATATAATCACTCAACCTTTTTTGTTTTTTAAGGCATCAGCATCTTTTTAAAAAAAAACAAGTTTCACATTTGATTGTAATGCATAGTGAGGGTTGAGAGCCACTGCTCTTTAATATCCATCTTGCAATAAACCTTATACACCCTTATTATGGGTCTTCTGCTTTTTTTTATAATATCATTAACTGGTTAACTCTGATTTTCCTTTCCTTGTGCTTACGTCCTGTCAAAGTTTATGCCCTGTCTCAATTGTTAAAAGCTGTTGTTATCCTTCAGAATTCCTGGCGAATGCAACAGAGAACAGGTGAGCAGCAGATATCTGTTCTTTGATTAGTAACAATACACTCTGCTCCCCAGCCCAGCCCTCTTAGTGAAGAAATAAACAAATCATTCCTCTTTGGGGCTGTCTCATTAACCACATCAACATTCATTTTTCTTTTCCTCCACCCCTATCGGGTTACCATTCTGTATCTGCTTCAACCAGCCTTATAAAATATATCAGTGCCGTGGGTGGGGGGCGTCCTTTCATAATGTACACATATAACAGATCATTGTGTTGCACCCTTTAAATATCTTACAATTTCACTTGTGCATTACAGTAGACCCTTGAACAGCATGAGGGGTTTGGGGTGCCGACCCCCATGCAGTCAAAAATCTGCATGTAACTTTAGTCAGCTCTCCACACAGGCGATTCTGCATCTCCAGATGCAGAACCAACCACAGATCATTCAGTACTGTAGTAAATATTTATTGGAAAAAAAATCCGTGTATAAGTGGACTCATGCAGTTCAAACTGGTGTTTCTCAAGGGTAAGTTGTATACCTCAATGAAGTTGAAAGAAAAAATACCAATGCTGAAGAGTGTAATCTGTTAGAAGACAATAACATGAATTGGTATCATGTTTATATTTCAAAAGGAATGAATTTCTAATAGTGGAGAATCTGGCAGCTTCTGATCTAGGCATGAGCATGAAAACCAGAGTCAAGAGAATGGACCCAAGAAAAGACGCTGCTGCAACTGCTGCTGCCCAAATGGCTGAAGCAAGTGGTGACTCACTTAATTCAACTCATTTAGCTTTTTTCCTTCTTTTGTCCTAGAAAAGCCTTCTTAAAATCACCTTAAAAGTTGCTTAGCACCAATCGGCACAAGATCTTAAGAAAAGTCCAATACTATGCAAGGCAAACTAGCCCACACGTTCTCAATGGACAGATCTCCCAATTCATACTCTTCGCCTTTATATGATTCCAGAAGTCCACGCAATTCCTTTTTAGAGTGGATAAACTTAAAAGTGTGATGTAATGACTAACCCAACAAAAGCGTTCCTTCCATTCATGAAAGAATGCTGCTTCTCCCGTGAAGGCGGAATAAATCCAAATACCAAGTTTTCAATCAGAGAGGAACTGCTAGGTCATGCTGCAGACTATGTGGTCTGAATTAAATACCACCGCCACACCCACCCCAGCCCAATACAAACACAGAACACACACAGAACGGCACTTGAGGTCAGTAAAGAAACTACTATTACAAGGGAAAACCCGAGAGAAGACATAAACCGTTCTCGACACATTTAACTCCGGGATACCAGAAAGAGGATACACGAACGTATCAAATACACTGCCTCTCAGAAACAATTGCCCATAAGCAGCTCTTTTCCAGCTCTCAGTCGAGGGTTCTTAACTTCACACACCCAGCCTTTTGTTCCAATCCACATAGTTTCCGCAAGCCTGGCAAGGACTGCCAGCACTCAGCCGCTGAAAGCCCCACCCAGCACCCACACAGCTGCAGGCTCTCCCCTCCTGCCCAGAAGACACCCCCAGAGCCCCCTCCAACTGGGAGGGCAGGGAACCAGCCACAAATGAGAAATCTTTCCTTCCCCTAGTTCCATACTGCCAACTATCGAACCGGCCCTCAGACAGTCAAGTCGGCAAATTAACAAATCTTTTTCTCAAAAGATTCATATGGGTTTGTCTGACGTTATCTATCATGAAAGGGACAGGACAGGGAACTTCCAGGGGAGAATTGGGGGAAATAAGAAAGTCTCAGAAGGAGCCCAGTCTGAAAGAAGAGATCCGACAAGTGAATGAGGGTAGGGAGGGAAGAACAGTGTTCAAAACAAGAGGAAAAATGGGAGGAGTCCAAATGTGCAGAGACTGAAACCAGCAACACAGAACTTCTGGGGATCCCGGACAGAGCGAGGCCCTCGGGCCAACTATGGACTTGGGAGCAGACTTTATGTCGAAGGACTATCCCAAGCCTCACGTGAGCTGGATTCTATACCTGACCCTGCCAAGTATCAATAGAAACCTTGTAAATTCAGACAAGCTATTAAGCTCTCTAGATCTCCATACCATTGCCTGTAAAATTTCTCTGCTGATTAGAAGGGAACTGGGACCTGACAAAGTTACTTCCTTGAGTTCTTCTGAAAATCAAAGGAGCTGAGCATGTAAACTAAGGCTTCTATACACGGTTGGCCTCTACAAACGTCAGATGGAGATTCTGCTATTATCTTCCCAAGCTGGAAAGGGGTGGCAGCTTGAATACTGGGAAGCAGCAAGGGACAGATGCAGGACCATGAGATTTGATGTCATTTAGAGTCGGGCTCCCAACACAACAGTCATTAGCCACGTGGGGCTCTTGGTCTCCGGAAATGTGGCTGGGCCCCATAATATTTACCATTTTAGTATAAAATGCACAAAGGCTTCCAAAGATTTGGTTTGACAAAAATGCACAGGACAATTTTTATACTGGTTACAATTTTTAGGTTGAAATGGTAAGACTTTGGATATGCTGGATTAATGAAATCTATGATTTGAATTAATTTCACCTGTTACTTTTTTTAATGACGTTACTAACAAAATGTAAATTATA
Organism: Phocoena sinus; assembly: GCF_008692025.1. Lineage (NCBI taxonomy): Eukaryota > Metazoa > Chordata > Mammalia > Artiodactyla > Phocoenidae > Phocoena > Phocoena sinus. Next base: position 112,718,364 of record NC_045767.1, read on the forward strand.
TACATGGCTTACATTACGTCTTCAGCAGACAGCAATGAACTACACTGATTCACAAATCCGCTCTGCCAGTTACCTACTTGAGGCAAATTATTCCACCTCTGAGCTTCAATTTCTATAGGAATAAAATAAAGATAGTATAAGGTACAGAGTTCTTAGCACAATTGGTAGCTGGAAGCATAACAAATTGATTATAATTCACTCATTCAGCAAATATCTGAATACTTACCAGGTACTGGACAGTTTAAGTAGGATAAAAACCCCTTCCTCTATAAAGCTCACATTCTGAGAAAAACAACCATTAAAGTAGATACATAAAAACACACAGTAGGTGATAAGTGCTATGTGGCCAAGGGGGAAGAAGAATGGGGAAGCAATGCAAATAGAAAAACTGTGGTCAGAAAGGCCTCACTTGGAATGGCACTGGGGTGGGAAGCATGTTACACATTATCAGGGTGGTTAAGACTCTGCGCTTCCACTATAGATTCGATCCCTGGTCAGGGAACTAAGACCGTGCATGCCATGGGGCGCAGCAAAAAAAAAAATTTTTTTTTTAATTAGCCCAAGGAATACAGGGCTTCTTTGGGGGGGTGATGAAAATATTCTAAAATCGGCTGGGGTGATGGCTACACAAACCTGTGAACGTACAAAAAGCCACTGAATTGTACATTTTAAATGGGTGAATCATATGGTGTGTGAATTATGTCACAATAAAGCTGTTAAAAAATAAATACCGGAAGAAGTATTAATCAAAGGTTTATTCATATGTAAGTGTGCCACACGCTGCATAGAGTGAGATGGAAAACAGCTCCCCTCTGATAAAGAAATGATTGTAAAACACCAAGCAAGCTCTAGCACACAGACCAGGTTCATACTCGCATGGTGCCAGCCCCCAGCCAGCCCCCTCCTCCTCTCCCAGGCCCTGGTGAGGTGACAAGCTATCTTATGATAGCTTACAGCTGGCCAGGCAGGGAGGGGCACCAGATCCAAGAGCAGCCAATCGAAAGGCTGGCCAAATAGGCAACATCACTCATTATTAGAGAAATGCAAATCAAAACGCCAATGAGGTATCACCTCACGCTAGTCAGAAGGGCCACCATTAAAAAGTCTACAAACAACAAATGCTGGAGAGGGCGTGGAAAAAAAGAGAACCCTCCTACACTGTTGGTGGGAATGTAAATTGGTGCAGCCTCTATGGAGAACAGTATGGAGGTTCCTCAGAAAACTAAAAATGAATTACCGTATGATCCAGCAATCCCACTCCTGGGCATATACCTGGACAAAACTACAATTCAAAAAGATACATGCACCCCTATTTCAGAGCAGCGCTGTTCACAAGAGCCAAGACATGGAAACAACCTAAATGTCCATCCACAGAGGAATGGATAAAGATGATGTGGTGCGTGTGTATATTTATATACACACACATACACAATGTAATACTACTCAGCCGTAAAAAAGAACAAAATAATGCCATTTGCAGCAACATGGATGCAACTACAGATTATCATGCTAAGTGACGTAAGTCAGAAAGAGAAAGACAAATACCATATGCTATCACTTATATGTGGAATCTAAAATATGACACAAATGAACCTATCTACGAAACAGACTCACAGACACAGAAAACAAAGAATTGCCAAAGGGGAAGGGGTTGGGGGAGGAATGGAGTGGGAGGTTGGGGTTAGTAAATGCAAACTATTATATACAGAATGGATCAACAAGGTCCTACTGTATAGCACAGAGAACTATATCAATATCCTATGATAAACCATAATGGAAAAGAATATTTAAAAAAACAAGTGTGTTGGGGCTTCCCTGGTGGCACAGTGGTTGAGAGTCTGCCTGCCGATGCAGGGGACACGGGTTCGTGCCCTGGTCCGGGAAGATCCCACATGCCACGGAGCGGCTGGGCCCGTGAGCCATGGCCGCTGATCCTGCGCGTCCGGAGCCTGTGCTCTGCAACGGGAGAGGCCACAGCAGTGCGGGGCCCGTGTACCGCAAAAAAAAAAAAAAAAAAAGTGTGTATGTATATATATGTATATATATATATATATATATAATGTATGTAAACTGAATCACTTTGCTGTACAGCAGAAATTAGCACGACATTGTAAGTCAACTATACTTCAATAAAAAAATAATTAAATTTTTTAAAAAAAGGCTGGCCAGTGACCTCCCAAGAGCCAGACAACTTCTCCCCCAAATAACAATGGTAATTAGCTGGGCCAACCACATTCCCTTAGGAAGCTGACTATGAACTCAGACGTGGAGTATAGGAACAGTGAGGCTGAGGGAACACTCAAAGAAGCAGCCCATGAGTTAGCCAACATTTGGAGGAAGCAGAAACTGTGAATAAACAGAAGCTATCGGTGCTACAGGGATGGAAGCTGGTAAAGGGAAATCAAGATGATGAACACAGAGCAGCAGAGACTGGGAAGACCAGTTGGGGCACAAAGCCTTTGGCTCAAAACCAAACTGCCCTGTGCTCCCAGCGACTTTCTTGTTCTGGTTTCTAATTTTCTCCTAGCGTGCCAAACTGAAAATATTATCTTTGATTTAGATTTTTCAGCAAATCTAAGAAGCCAGTGAGTCCTGCTAACTTTCCTTTGGCCTCATTCATTCATCTCCCTTGGGCTCCCTCCCCAAAGGCACTGCCACCAACCTAGAGCATGGCCCTTGTCCTCAAGGTGAGCAGAACAGGACTTCATGGGCTTCCCTGGCCCCAGGCTCTACCTGCTCCCACAGAAGAGTATCTGATCATTTTTCCTTAAGCAGCCTACCTCCTTATTTCCTGCTCTAAAACCACAACTCTCTGGTTTTGTTTTAGGGCAGAACTTATAGCCACATTCATCTTTCCTACAGGCCCTAATATTCTGCACTACATCCTAAATAACCCTGGGTATTCAAGCTATTTCCCTTTCCCAGACACCTCTATCCGTCCCATCCACCCATCCCCAGTCAATTCTACCTTCTCCATGGAGCCCTTTTAACTACACCAGGTATCCATCAAGGTCCCTCTTCTTACCATCTGGTGAGAAAACATAGCACTTAATTTCCCAGAACCATTTCTTTCACGTGTTTTATATTTCTATAACTAGACTATAAATCCTAATAAAACAACACATTATCCATCTCTCTCTGGCTCACTAAGACCAATAACTATACAGCTCACATCAACAGTTCTCTGTGACGACCTGTTGATTAAGTGACGTTAAATGGAGAAACACCATGAAGATCCTCAGCACTAGAATTTGGACCTGCTTCTGGCAGATGCAGAAACTGTCTCACTCAACAGCCATTCCAATCTTCTCTTCCTTTGCCTTTCTCTGCAACAAAGGCTGGACTACAAACAACTCCTTCCCAGACTTCCTTGCAGCACGGGGAAACCACGTGAATGCTGCAGCCGATGATCTATGAGCGGGAGCTGATAGGAGATTCCTGGGAAAGCCTTTGATACAGACTTTCCCCCCTTTGTTCTTTTTCCTCTTTCTTGTCCCCTAGAAAGGGGGTGTCATGGCTAGGCCATCTTGCAAACCATGAGTAAAAGGCTACAAAACCTGTAGACTCCTCAGCCTTGAAAACCAGCCAGCAACCACCAACTATTGACTTATTATGGGAGGGGAAAAAAAAAAAAAAATCAACCAACCAACAAGGTCAACATCTGTCAACTGGCTTTTCTGTAACATGCAGCCAGTTGTTACTGACACACTGCTCCTCAAGACATAATGGGATAAAGGGCCTATTGTAAGGCACAGGGAACTATACTTGGTATCTTGTAATAACCTATAAGGGAAAAGTATCTGAAAAAACTAGATAGATATGTATGTATAACTGGATCACTTTGCTGTACACCTGAAACTAACACAATATTGTAAGTCAATTATACTTCAATGTAAAAAGAAAATTTTAAATCTGGATTAAGCTAAAAAAAAACATAATATAAACCAAGGACAAAATACACAGCCAACAGCCACAGAGGCTGACTCACCATGTACTACATACACACCCACACACCTACCTTCTTTAGTGATAGTCTAGCTTCTAAAGGAGACAGAGAAAAGTATCACCTGCACTATAATAAGGGTAAGAAAAGCCAAAGAGGCCAGTCTCTGTTTACTGTGTCTACAAGAGCAAAAAGAGAGCTAGCTACTCCCTACACTATTTTATCAGCAGCTTGCCAAAGAAAAGGTCAGTGATGTCACTGTCTTCAAAAAGAGCCCTCTCTCTTTTTGATAACACAGTACTGGGGTCCCTTCCTATGGCCAAGGTCCCTTCCCGAGTACAAAGCATCCAATGGATGGAATGCCTCACAGTTTTCTAGGAGAAATAAAATGAGAAGTGATGCCATGAACACAGAACGTCCAGACTGAGTTTATCACAGAGCTGGTTATGTAAGAAAAAAATTTTAATAAGGAAAAACATGACATTTTGTTCTTCTTAAGATAACAAGGACTTCTAATATCACAGCTCTGGTTTTGCATCAATAATACGATTCCTCATATTTTATCGTTACTGCTTGGGAACGTTTGGAAGTTATTATTCTGAACAGATTTTAACATTCCTTCAGGGACCTCGTTCCATTAAATCTAATAAAAGAAGTACAACTTGACTGTGTAGCCACATCGCTATTTTTACGTGTCTTTGTCCTGTTATTTTGCTTGATGTGAAACAAATGAAACATTAACACCCTTCTTTACTCATGTACAACAGCGAAAATTCACCCACGCTATTTATCTCTATACAGAGACAGACTAAACAGAAACTTATATACAACTTGCAGCATATTAAATATAAACAGTCATTAAGGAAGGACAATAGAAAGTCAGCCAAAAGAAATAAACTACTAACCACTCCTGAGCTTTTCTTTCCATGTGGAGGCAGTCTGGGACCCTGAACAGAATTTGAATGCTGTCCCAAATGTACCCTAACTCCTCCCAGGCCTCTCTTCATGCTTTGAAAATTTTATCAACTCAACTCAGGCCAAAACAACCTTCTAACCAGACTCCAGCCACTTTCACCTCCCGAGAGGTCTGATTCTGACTGTGTTCATCAGATGTAAAGCATCCTGGCGGGAATCTGCGGAGGAGCTGAGATGGGAGACGGTAGTCCAAAGTTACAAAAGGCCCTTCCCGCCTTCCATCAGCAGCTCGGAGACAGGGCAGCCATCAGAGGCCCTGGATTCTCACAATCTCATCTGCTTCTCTACTGGTATCATCCAACCTCTGCACTTCCAGGGCTTCCAACATGCCAGGAGTCAGACAGGAATCTACACAGCAAGTATGAATCCAAAACCTGAGAGCCAGGCACAGTCCTTGGCACTAGTTGGGGACCCAAATCAGACAACGCCCTCAAGGGGCTGAGCGTCTACTGAAATGTGGAACAGGAGCAAGGTGAGGGGCAGGACATTTTTAGGAATGTTCAGGCTTTATTAGGACCAGTCGTAGCAGACGAATGGATGTCCCAACCACAAAACAATGTCACATCATCTCTATCCAACTCATTAACTTCTCTACTTCACCTTCAAAGGAGGTGTCAGGAGGAAGCGCTCTTACTCATGGGAATGATTAAACGGTTGAGGGCTGAGGATTTGCTTCAAACGGCCTTATGAATCTCAGATTAAAAACAGCATATGTTTGTTTTTCTCTTTCTGACCTCACTCTGTTTGACAGACTCTAGGTCCATCCACCCCACTACAAATAACTCAATTTCGTTTCATTTTATGGCTGAGTAATATTCCATCGTATATATGTGCCACATCTTCTTTATCCATTCATCTGTCGATGGACACTTAGGTTGTCCTGGTTATTGTAAATAGTGCTGCTAATACTGTATGCTAACACATATACATGGAATCTAAAAAAAAAAAAAAAGGTTCTGATGAACCTAGGGGCAGGACAGGAATAAAGACGCAGACACAGAGAATGGACTTGAGGACACAGGGAGGGGGAAGGGTAAGCTGGAACGAAGAGAGAGAGTGGCACTGACATATATACACTACCAAATGTAAAACAGATAGCTAGTGGGAAGCAGCCGCATGGCACAGGGAGATCAGCTCGGTGCTTTGTGACCACCTAGAGTGGTGGGATAGGGAGGGTGGGAGAGAGGGAAGAGATATGGGGATATATGTATACGTATAGCTGGTTCACTTTGTTATACAGCAGAAATTAACACACCATTGTAAAGCAATTATACTCCAATAAAGATGTTTTAAAAAAACAGCATGTATTATTGGGGTAAGCTTAGTATGGAATCACAGCTTCCTTTGGGACTAAGTTAGTTTATGCACGCCTATAAATCAGAGAATTGGGAACAGTACCACTTATCTCAATGGAAGGACACATAAGCATAATTAATATGTGCAAAATACTTGATAGTGAAAGTCAAGCCAGAAACTTTTATAAGGACTCCATTAGAGGGACCAGAATTGGCTTTATTCCAAGCCTCCTACTTTGAAGAACTTGTTGGCATGTTGTAACGATCTTCGACCTTGTATTTTCTCTCCTCCGGATCTAAATTTTTGATGAACATGAATATGATGTAAGCATCATGAAAACAGTTGGTTTCCAAAGGGGAAAAAAAAAAAAGTCACCCTTTACATAGGATTTCCTCATTACTTGTTCATTAATGCTGCAAACATACAGATAAGAAAAATGACTTCAATGTAGACTCAACACTACCAAATGAGCTTCATGAAACCAACAGACGGGACAGAGCAGGTATCTAGGCGGACACGTGGGGCATGTTTCCTCAGCTGTAGAGTAGGAGGCCTGGGCATTCGTTCCCGCTCCACGGGAGTCAGCACTGCAGGACTTAAATTCCAGCTTTCTACATGGAAACTGAGGTTTACTAAATTCAAGATCAGACAGAATCTGAAATATTTTAAACCTAACTGCAATGTCTTCATTAACACTGTCTCTGCCTTCGCCGTATGACTTTGGGCAAAATTCTTAACCTTCTGGATAGCAAGTCGCTCATGGGTAAACCAGGAGAAAATTCATTTCACGGTAAAGAGATTCAGAATATCATCAGCAGAAAGAATGAAAATACATCTAGAGAGAAAGGGAATGGCTATTTGCGAAGAAAATTAAACGGCAGTACAGTTCGGGGACATAAAATAAGCAGCAAATTTAAGCAAGGGTCCAAACTGACATTGACAGCAAAGCATCCATTCCGCAAAACAAAGGAAAGTGTTTTCCTTTAAAGAGAGAAATCCTACAGGCCTTTGCCTATCAGTGACAAGACATGGAGGCTGAAAATGGCATAACAAGCTGTCAGCACCATTCAAACCCAATGAGCCCTTTGGATCGTTAACAATGACGTTACTCTTTAAATGCTGCTTTGGCTAAAAAGCAAGCAACAGCGCTCTTTTTCATTTTGTGCAATACAAGTAGAATCATACAGCCACTATTCCAGATCATCTGAAAATGACTTCCTTTCCTGTGACTTTTAATAGCTTAAAGGAAGTTTCTATCACCTGCATGGAAAATTTTTAAATTTCCTCAAGTACGCTCTACAGACATAACACCCTCCCCCATGGCTTTACACAAGATAACTACCACAAACAAAGCTTGTGAAATACATACGGTATCAACGGCAATAATATATGCTCTTCTAGAAAACTAAAGGCTTCAGAGAGTGTGAAACAGGCAGAGGCCACACAGCTTTCCAGGCAAGTGCCCTTTGGGCAAGTAACTTAACCGACCTAAACCCAGGTTTCTAAACTGCAAAATGGTGTGTCCTGTCAGAGTAATTACCAAATAGGACGGTTGTGAGAAGTCAATGCTAATTAATGTAAAGGTTTGTCCCCTTACATGGTTTAAAAAATAATAATAAAAATTTTTAAAACCCTATTAACTGCTACTTCTACGACAACCACTATTATTATCATGACTTCTAGGAAACTTAAACTTTGTGTTAGTACATCTCAGATAATGTTTACCAATAGCTAAACTTATAAGTAGATTATGAGGCAAATGAAAATGAAATCTAACACTTCTAATTTGAGATTGTAGTAATCTACTCATTGCTGTTTCAGATTGAAGATATTTTATATTTAACCAAATCCAAGACAGAAAAATGGATATTCACACACTGTTTACAATAGCCAAGACAGAGAAGCAAGCTAAATGTCCATCAACAGAGGAATGGAAAAAGAAGATGTGGTATATGTATACAATGGAATACTACTCAACCATAAAGAAAGAATGAAATAATGCCATTTGCAGCAACAAGGATGGACCCAGAGATTATCATACTAAGTGAATTAAGTCAGACAGAAAAAGATAATCATATATCACTTATATGTGGAATCTAAAAAAAGGATACAAATGAACTTATATACAAAATAGAAATAGACTCACAGACATCAAAAACAAACTTATGGTTACCAAAGGGGAAGGGGGTGGGATAAACTGGGAGTATGAGATTAACAGATACACACTACTATATATAAAATAGGTAGACAACAAGGATTTACTGTGTAGCACAGGGAACTATATTCAGTATCTTGTAATAACCGATAGTGGAAAAGAATCTGATATAACAATCACTTTGCTGTATACCTGAAACATTATAAGTCAATTATATTTCAATAATAAAAGGAAAAAAATTAAATGGATATTCACATACACAAAAAAATAGGTTGAGAGATGACTTTACACTTTAAAGGAATCATCACTGATGCTTCTTAAATAATAAACATGGTTTAGTTACATCTAAAGTGTGATCAGATTACACACACACACACACACACACACACACACACACGTAAGCCCACAGAGCTAAATGTGCATTCCACTCCATTCCAAATTTTCTTCCTAATATAAACTCTGGGTTTGGGTTCACCATGCCACAATCTAGCAGGCTTCACTCCAAGGTGCCCTCCAAAGGTCAAATGCTCACTGATGCACCAGCTGCCACCATGGACCCGACTCCCTCTCCACTCTTCTGCTGTGCTCTCGCCGCAGACATTAAACTGAGGAAGTGTGTTTACTCAAAGCTCTACTTTCAGCTTTAAAGCTTTTGGAAATGAAAGCTTCGAAGGCACAAAACGTGAAGGTCTTTACTAAAGTTGCCTCTTTGTTCTCTGGACAAAGAAGCACTTTTTAAAACCTTTTTGGTCCGATGACTGTCAAGATAAATCAGTCCTACAGACACCCTGTAGACACTGCCAAAAGGCACTGAACCATCGTATAGCAACAGCAACAAAAAAACTTAACTGTGGTTAAGTGATACATCCGGTTTCTGGACATAGGACTGCTCATTACCAGGTTAATTTGCAAGCCTTTTAGACAATATCAATTAAGACCTAGCAGTCAATTCTAAAAGATTTCAGAGCTCACATCATAAGTATTTAATTTAACCATCTCAATTCCCCTACAGTATGAATGAAAAGAAAACAGTCCAAACAGGTCACTTACCTACTTTTGAATCCTTGCTTTTGATACTATCCAGCATACACAATAAAACAGAGACAAGGAAAGCATTTCCAGGGACTATCATACAATTTCAGAAGAAAATAAACTTATTTGGACAGCTCTTCTAGGTGCTTATAGGATTTCTCAATTGATTTCAAACTTAAAATCAAGCCAGGAATACAGAAAATTAGAAATTTTTAAAATCTGCTCTCATTTCTGTTCAAATATTTTGTTTGTTTAAAAGGAAAAAGAATGTAAAACTACTCAATCCACTCTGCCAGATGAATTACACTCACAAGGATCAGTTTTTCTTAACAATATTTCTCCAAAATTAAACAGGAACACTGTGTCAGAAATCTAAATTAAGCCATAAAATCACTATTTAGTTTTTAAAACATTTTCTTGAACTCTAACAAGTTAAGATGTTATAAACGTTAACTACTTCCAGCTTTTTCCACAATGATCACAAGCGTCTGAGCTACTCCATAGCTCAGAGGTTAAATACTGTACGGCACAGACACTAAGCACTGCAGTGAATCAACAACCTCGATGTTGTATCCAGACGAGCTGCGCAGACCAGAGTCTTCCTTTCCACCCTCTCACCTCTCCCCTCCTTCTCTATTTTGGTTAAAATGAATCAACCGAACAACAGGAAAAAAGAGAAGCCTTCCTTATCTTGACTCGCTAATCTCACGGAGTCCTTTGCCACACGTGGCCCCTAGGCCCAGACAAAAACAGGTCTAGTAAAGCTGCTTTCCGAAATCCGTGTTCCCAACAAGGACCTACTGTATAGCACAGGGAACTATACTCAATATTCTGTAATAACCTATAAGGGAAAAGAATCGAAGAAAACAAATACAACATTGTAAAGCAACTGTACTCCAATAAAAAGAAAAGAAAAAAGATATATATGTATAACTGAAACACTTTGCCGTACACCTGAAACAAACACATTGTAAAACTACAATAAAAACAAATAACTAATTTTTTTAAAAAAGAACTTAGAGGAAGCTTCAAAAAAATGCACATTCTCTTGCACGCTAGACAAGATGTTCTGCACATCCCTTGTTGGGACCCTTGGCGTTCCGGTGAGGCAGACATCACTTGTCACCTGCTTCTCCCCCATGGTAGGCATGCAATTCAGGCTGGCCAAGGCATCCCATCTGCCCACACTCAGTGATGGGTCCAGGCTGAACAAGTGACCCAGGACTGATGGGCCTTCAGAGAGGGCAGCCACCTGTTCCGGTTCACCCAGGACAAGACCAGTTTATGCCTGTGGTCCCAGCGTAATTTTACCCCCCAAAGTATTCTGATATAAACTATGTGGTGTTTCTATGTCTAAGGCAGGGTTTCTCAGCCTTAGTGCAATTAGCTCTGAGCTAGATCGTTCTTGGGAGGTTGCGGGGTGGGGGGTGGGGTGCGGTGTCTGGTCCTGTGCATTGTAGGGTGTTCAGCCACCTGGCAACGTTGGCCTCTACCCACTAGATGCCAGCAGCACCTCCCAATTACGACAACCAAAAGTGTCTCCAGGACATCACAAAACCATCTGATTGAGAACAACTGCTCTAAGGAAAAGGAGTCACTGTTCTCTGGAATCCCCAGAGCCATGAGAAAGATGTAAGTAACCTTAAGCTATCACCACTGTGGAAAGAGTGCCCATCGGGGTCAAGCCAATTGCAGGAAACGCTAGCGATGCAAAAAGAGAGACCTGATGACATCGCTTGAACCCTTGGATGCCAGTGTATCCAAAGAAACCCCACTCCCAAGACTTCACTCATGCAAGCCAGAAAGTCTCTTTTTTGCTTCAACTAGTTTTAGTTGGGTTTCTCTCACTTGCAACTGAAGGCAATGCATGAGGATATGCAGGATGTCTTATGCCAAAATCTGAACTGTCAAAAAAAAAAAAAAAAACAACCAGAATTAATCTGAACCCTGTCCTATTGCTTTCCACAAGAACAGGCCACCAACTCTAGCTGTAGCGACACAGGCTATGAACTCCTCTGCTAAGTCCTAGAATCTCGCCCAGTGAAGAACCTGAAAGTCTGCATGCTTCCTGTCCTTGAAGGTGCCGGGTGCTCACAACCAGTGCATCCGGAGCCAGAGGGAAGAGGACAGCCATGAATTGTTTCTTAAACTAGCTGGAACCTAACTAAGTAGTTAGCTAGAAAAGAGGAAGAAAAGATACTATATGTTTCGTGCAGGGGTCCCCAACCCTTGGACCATGGACCAGTACTGGTCTGTGGCCTGTTAGGAACTGGGCCACACAGCAAGAAGTGAGCAGCGGGCAAGCGAGTGAAGCTTCATCGTATTTACAGCCGCTCCCCATCGCTCGCAATATCGCCTGAGCTCCGCCTCCTGTCGGCATTATGGTGAGTTGTATAATTATTTCATTATATATTACAATATAATAATAATAGAAAGAAAGTGTACAATAAGTGTAATGTGCTTCAGTCTTCCCAAAACCATCCCCGCCCCCGTCGTGGAAAAACTGTCTTCCACGAAACCGGTCCCTGGTCCCAAAAAGGCTGGGGACCTCTGGTTTAGATCACTGATAATGGCTACGCCTTTAACTCATAGGTTCTCTTCTGAACCTGAAGTCCTGGAATCTCTTCTCTGATGCTGCCAAGAGAAACTGCTTCTCTGCAAACATCCAAAGAGAACCAGCACAATTCCACCGAGAGCAAACCGAAACATTAGCAGTGTCCCTCAGTGAAAAAGAAAAAAAGCCATCTTCATTGAATATTGTTTTAAAAAACCAAGATTAAAGATTGTTTGAATAAAGGATTCAACCTGAAGTGCCAGCAGAACAAACTCTGAAATAGAAGCATGTCTTGGTGTCTTGAGCACTGCTTTTTGTTTTTTGGGTTTTGTTTTTTTTTTTTGCGGGGGGGCGGGGGGGCATGCCATGCAGCATGCGGGATCCTAGTTCCCCCGACCAGGGATCGAACCTGCGCCCCCTGCAGTGGAAGCGTGGAGTCTTAACCGCTGGACCACCACGGAAGTCCCAAGTCTGTTTTTCCAGACATTTTATTCCTACTTTTTCTCCCCACTCACCTCTCACCACTTCTTCTCTTTTAACATCTATATTCCATCCCACCCGGTTCAAACAGACAAAACTTTTACAAGTCACGTATTACTTATTAAGCGGAAAAAGAATGTGGTAAGGGAGAAATTAAAACAGAATTCATTACTGAAAACCACCTTGCTGTCTACCTCACAGACGAAATAAATCCATCGGTTCCTCCTTTCCTTAATGTCCTGACACAAAGCTACAAATGGACCCAGGTGTGCACCCAACCTTTCCACCCCTTCTGTTACTGAAGTAGATGTGTCCCCCCCGCTCCACCTGGAATCTGAATCCCACCTTCTATGCTATTCAGAAGCCCTGTGTATGCTAGAATATTCCCTGAATCCTCCACCTCTTCCTCTCTGTTGGACACTTAAATTGGCGTGCTCAAATCTCACCAATTAGCCAACAGCTTGGGAGAAATGCCTGCACCACAGGCTCATGTATTTTCCAGGCACCCTCTTCTCCACCCTGTGCCATCAGGCTCCCATCCCTGCCGTGCCACAAACTCATCTCCCACTCATTACCCATGACACTTTTTGTTGTTGTTTTGTTTTGTTTTAATTTTTATTGGCATACAGTTGACTTACAATGTTGTGTTAGTTTCTGCTGTACAGCAAAGTGAATCAGTTATACATATACATATATCCACTCTTTCTTTTTCTTCTTTTCCCATATAGGCCATTACAGAGTATTGAGTAGAGTTCCCTCTGCTATACAGTACTTATTAGTAACCTATTTTATATATAGGAGTGCCAATGACACTGTCTTGCTAACGCAGTGTCATCTGGACTCCTGGGACCTGAATTCTCTGTAGCATGACCTTGTCTGCTCCCTCCTACTTCCTGAAACAATCTTTCTCCTTAACGTGTGAAACCCTCTCCGGGCTTTCCCACCCCCTCCCTCTCTCCCTCTCAATGGCTACCGCTGTCAAATCTCTTTATCAACCTCTTCTTCTACCCATCCCTTAAAAGTTCTGTTCTCCAGGATCTGCCCTAAGCCACCCTGCCACTTCCTCTACATTTTCTCTCCAGCTGGTTTGCTATCCAGTTGCCTGGTGTCATTTCCTATCTCTATGCTGTGTCTCCAGAATCTTCAGCTCTGTTCCCTGTTCTGCAGTACACACTCGTAAAAGAAACAAACTCCACTCGTAAAAGAAACAAACTCCCGAACACATCCACTGGGTAGCCCAGAAGCACCTCCGCCTCCACACAGGCCAAACCAAAAACACATCTTCACTCCCATGAAACCCGTTCCTCTGGCTGGACTACCTCAGCGCCCAGCACTCTCTGCCCAGGCCAGGAACCCAGAAATCGTCTTGGACACCTCCTTCCTCGGCCCCTACACCCAAGCACCCACCAAAGCCCGCAGCCTCTGAATCCCGACTCCTGGAGAATCTGCCTCTTCCACCAAAGTCTGTGGCCTGGGTGAGTGAGGACCCACCCTCCAGGCCTGCTGTCCTCAAATCCATTCTCCCAACTGCAGTCTGGGAAGCCTTTCTCAAATGTGACTCACATGATGCCAACCCCCTGCTCAAAATGTCGCCATGGCTTCCCACTGTGCTTTGAATAAATTCTGAAGTCCCTGACCCTGAGGCGGGCCTCACCAGGGCTTCCCAACACTGCGCCTGCTCGCTCCGGAGCGCCCTCTTCCCGCCCGGACCCATCTGTGCGGCTCCTGCAACCACACATGTTTTGGCTCTGGTCTCCACAGCCTCCCGCGTGCATTTCACTGTGCTCGGAGCATCTTTACCCTCAGCGCGGAAAGCTCCTTGCCTTCCTTCTGGTCTCAGATTTTTTTTTTTTTTGGCCATGCCGCGCGGTACGCAGGATCTTAGCTCCCTGATCAGGGATCGAATTCGCGCCCCCTGCACTGGAAACCCGAAGTCTTAACCACTGGACCGCCAGGGAAGTCCCATAGAAGTTACCAATTTCTTGAAGTTGTCCTTGACCCCCTCAACTAATTAGGCCTGTTAACTACGGCCATAGCATCCCATTCTCCATTCTCACTCAGTGGTGTGAATGACAGTGCTTAATTAATCTCTCTCCCCATTAGAACTCTAACTTCTGCACGGATATATAAAAGGGCTCTTTTCACTGCTAATCCTCTAGCAACTCAACAATAGGTTGAGTTCAATGACTTGGGATGACACCTCTCCCCCACTGTCGTACATGAGATTATCACAGTGAAGACTATATAGTAAACAGATTTTTACAAATTTTTTTCCAAGACTTAACAAACACATATAGGGCTCACTATGGATCAGGCTGTTTTTTTAAGTGCTTTACAAATAACTAATTTAATCTTAGCAACATTCAGGGAGATAAAATTACTATCCACATTTCACAGACAAGGAAATTAAGGCACAAAGAAGTTAAGCAAGTTGCCCAAGGTCACACAGTAAGTAGATGTAACTTCAAAGACCATGATCTTTAATATTTTAGCTGTGCTGCCTTTGACCTGCATTTCACAAAAGAAAAACAAAACTATCTGTCACAGTGACAGAAGTGCTGTCTGCCAGATTCTCAAATACAAGTAACAACACGTCAACGACACTCTGCTCCCTTGTACTTTTTTTGGCTTTGTTTCCAAAACTTTCAAGCAAAGATCTACAGTAATATGCTGGATTTCTACAGATGGTTTCTCCTGTTTGATAAATGAGAGGCCTACACCATCCCTGCACTTCTAAACATGGTTAGCTTCAAAGAGAGGCAAGAACACGTGCACAGATTACTTCTACTGTCACTACGGGTAAAGCCACAGCTGTACTCAAATTCAACCAAAGGAAGCCAGGACAGTGCTCTTCCGACAACGATGATGGTGGTGTTGATGATGATAATTACAGCACCTACCATGGGCCAGGGAGAGTTCTAAGATCTTCTAGTAAGTGACATGAGGATTAAATACCACTACCCCTTGAGATAGAGTTCTTAGTATCTCCATTTTACTAACAAAGAAACAGAAAATTAGCCACTGAGGGTTTTAGTAACTTGCCCAAGGTCACCTCATAAGTGAAGCAGCTAACTTTATAGTCGGAGATTAAAAAAAAAAAAAAAATTCTTTTAAGAGAGTCTTAAATATATCCAGCATTCAGACCAGAGGGGACATCTCCCAGCCAAACTGATGTTTCCTCCAGCCACACACCTCATCACGACTCACTACCAGACGATGATGGGACCTCGGGACCCAAGGGCAGACAGTGCCTGCGGTGAACCGGGCAACGAAGAAGGAGAACTCGTACTCCCCGTTGAAATATCTAGTGGCATAGGATTAACAGCCTCCTCAGGAAACACAGGGAGGAAATTCTGGTCCGACCAGGGAGGCAGGCCTAGCATCCAGCAGCGGTCCCAGCAGATCTTGGGCCTTAGAGAGATGCCTGCCCTTCGAATGTAAAGTGTCAGGGGTTTTTCAGTGTGCCTGCTTGTTTGTTTAAAGAGAAGGGTGTCGAGGCTTTCTCATTACAAAAGCATCCCCTTGGCAAGTCTATAAATTACGTTCCTACATTAAGGTAATTAAATCAACAGGCTGTCTGCATAGAAGCCTATCACAAAATACCAACCAATCCCTGCCTAAAAATCATGCTCGTCTGACCTATCTAGACTGGCGGCTTCCAGGGCGCTTCACTAGCACTGTGTTTATGAAGATATCATTTTCTTCTCTATATGCTAACACTGGAAATCTCATTTCAATGAGGCAAAAAGGCCCTTGAAGATTTTTTGTGACTCAGACCACTTATTTCTTCCAGTCCTGAAAGTTAAACTCGTTTGCTCTGATTACCCATGCCAAGCTGATAACGTTAAATATCAAACAGAACTTTTATTAAATGTCTTTAAAATTTACGGATTCGTTATCTATAGATTGTTGTCAAAGCTAGTGTTTTAAAGTTTATAAAATTAATTATAAGGCTTTTATATTGAATAAATTCTCTAAATATATTGTTTCACAATCCAAAAAAATGCATGGAAATAAGGTACATCATAAAACATCTTAAGTTCTTCATATAACATCTACATACCATCAATTAACCAAGTCTTTTCAAATGCCACTTGTAGGAAAAAGAGGTTGAACTCAATGAAATTGAGCTACATGTGTCCACATGGATAAATCTCACAAGTATCTTGAGGGAAGAAAAGAAACTGCAGAAAAACAAATAGTATATGAATCCATTAAAGGCTAAAACCATGCAACACATACTATTATTCAGGAATGTGTACAGATGTATTAAAATGTCTGGGGATAATATACAGCGGATTTGAGACACTTGCACCTCTTGGGGAAAAGAACAGGTTCTCTATTAGAAAGGGTGCCATTGGGAAGAGGCAGACAGGAAGCTTTTATTTCTAAGCTGAGAGGCAAATACAGAGATGATTATGAGATTCTTTGTATTGGTTTATATTCTAAAACAACTCAAATTTCCTGTAGAGGAAAAAGCCTAATACGAAATCATGAAAACAAAATTAAAATGTACTCTTCTAAAGGGTGGGATGAGGGATGGAGAGTAAAAGAGACACTAGGAGAGGGGGAGAGATGAAGATTAAGAGACAGGAAGAGAGGGGACTTCCCTGGCGGTCCAGCAGTTAAGACTCCATGCTTCCACTGCAGGGGGCATGGGTTTGATCTGTGGTTGGGGAACTAAAAAAGAAAAAAAAGAGAGAGACAGGGAGAGAGACTGAAGGAAGGAAATCATCCTTTCCTGAGTGGACGTCTGCATCTAGTAATTCATCCTAAATCAACCCAATCTCTGAATATCTACACTTACTGCACAAATTAATAATCAGTTTTATTTACAGTAACCATCCCAGGTGGCCTTAAATTTTAAATCATGGTCCTTGGGCTGAGCTAACGAGAAGAGTCTCCTAACCAGACTGTGAAATGTACACACTTGCCAGATAACCAGGATTTATCGTAGTAACTTCCCCTAACAGAAGAACGCACTTACATCTCTTTACAGGGACAGCTTACTGTTGTGGTTAAGGGTTTTGCAGTCAGAAAAATGTGGGTTTTCGTTCCAGCTCCACCACTGACAAACTGTGTGACTGGAACAAGCTGCTAACCTCTCTAAACTCAGTTTCCAAATCTGTAACATGGGGTAAATAACAACACACCTCAATAAGGAAGTCTTCACATTAAATAGTAGAATTTACCACAAAGTAAAGCAAACTGTAAATGCTTAATAAAAGTTAGCTGGGACTTCCTTGGTGGCGCAGTGGTTAAGAATCCACCTGCCAATGCAGGGGACACAGGTTCGAGCCCTGGTCCGGGAAGATTCCACATGCCACAGAGCAACTAAGCCCGTGAGCCACAACCACTGAGCCGGCGCGCCTAGAGCCGGCGCACCTAGAGTCCGTGCTCCGCAATAAGAGAAGCCACCACAATGAGAAGCCCGCCTACCACAACGAAGAGTAGCCCCCACTCTCCACAACTAGAGAAAGCCTGAGCACAGCAATGAAGAACCAACACAGCCAAAAGTAAATAAATAAATTTATTTAAAATAAAAATAAAAGTTAGCTATTATTAAAATCATTAACATATATATTTTAAATAACATTTTTCTATTGTAGTTTGTGATTGCCTATTTGTCTCTGAAATGTAATTCCATTAAAAGTAACCTAGGGCTTCCCTGGTGGCGCAGTGGCTGAGAGTCCACCTGCCGATGCAAGGGACACGGGTTCGTGCCCCGGGCCGGGAAGATCCCACATGCTGTGGAGCGGCTGGGCCCGTGAGCCATGGCCGCTGAGCCTGCGCATCCGGAGCCTGTGCTCCGCAACGGGAGAGGCCACAACAGCGAGAGGCCCGCGTACCGCAAAAAAAAAAAAAAAAAAAAAAAAAAAAAAAAAAAAAAAGTAACCTAGTAGGGACTTCCCTGGTGGCGCAGTGGTTAAGAATCTACCTGCCAGTGCAGGGGACATTGGTTTGATCCCTGGTCCAGGAAGATCCCACATGCCGCAGAGCAACTAAGCCCGTGCACCACAACTACTGAGAGTGCACTCTACAGCCTGCGAGCCACAACTACTGAGCCCACGTGCCACAACTACTTAGCCTGCGCACCACAACTATTGAAGCCCGCACACCTAGAGCCCACAAGAGAAGCCACGACAGTGAGAAGCCCGTGCACCACAACAAAGAGTAGCCCCCGCTCGCTGCAACTAAAGAAAGCCCCCATGCAGCAACGAAGACCCAATGCAGCCAAAACAAATAAAATTTTAAAATAAAATAAAATACTGATCTGTGCCACGAAGGAAAATATTTTTAAAAAAAGTAACCTAGTAAAACATCCAAGACACCCTTAATCAGAATTATTATCTACAAATTTCTTAACACTCTCCTACAAATCCTGAAGGAAAGTCAACCTGACTAAATGAGTTTTCTCTAAACAAGATGTAGAATCAAAGGCAATGCAAGACCATACTGAATCCCATAAAGCAATGTGTTCATAGCTACGTTTCTAACATCAAACTTTTAAAAAGTGAGAAAAGACACCAGATGTTACTAACTACGGTCAGATGTAAACACTTGACCTCTTCACTGCCACATAGTTAGCAAAATCACCTTAAGCATGACTTATGGTAACCTAGCTGACTACCCAATATTTTTACCTCCTTCATAATTCTTGCCTCCCCAAAAAAACACAAAATCATAAGGTGATAAATAGCTATTGGAGTCAGAATTCAAAACAGCTTCTTTGGGAATCTGTCCAGGAGGCTCTGAGTATCGTTTTGCAGAAAATAGGAGGATTACGTAACAACTCTTTTGGGCAGTCTCTGGCTGCCTTGTGTTTCTCCTGGTAGATTTCCCACAGCAAATACAAGCACTGTCCGGTAGGTTGTTAGGGTCTCCTGCAAGTTAAACACTAAAGTGCCTTCTAAAGGCATCATCGCAATTTTAAGTATCTGCGGGTTCCAGCCTCTGACGATGTCATCCCAGTTCCTTGGTCAGAGCTCTCCCCTCCTTCTTTGGCTTTCTTAGCAATCCCCTGAATGAGAGGCCTGTTCAAGTCTCAGCTGTAGACGGCTGGGCTAGATTTCCAACATCCTTAGTGACACCTTCCACATCATCTTCAGATCTTTGTGACTCAGAAACAAATTCTGGGACGTATTTTCCCAAGATACCACTTAGCTTTGATTCATCCACTTACCTGCCAGATTTTCCAGCACA
This sequence comes from Phocoena sinus, assembly GCF_008692025.1. NCBI lineage: Eukaryota > Metazoa > Chordata > Mammalia > Artiodactyla > Phocoenidae > Phocoena > Phocoena sinus. Next base: position 112,738,002 of record NC_045767.1, read on the forward strand.
CTGAGCTACATTTAAACTTTTGAAGCCTTACCAGACTTTGACCACTTTGTCTTTCTTCTTGGTCACTGGTCACGATGATTTGGACAAATACATTCTTAGGGGTAATGAGCGCTAAAAAGTTAGACGCTAGCCGCTGGGCCAGAGCATCCCTCTTTCAGGCAAGAAAAGGGCCTGCATATTAAAACATATACCTGCAACTTAGAACATCATGACTGCTCACGTTCGAGGGCCTATTTGAAATGCTTTACACGTATGAACTCATTCAACCCAACTGGCAACCCTACATGGCAGACAGTATCATTATCTCCATTTTCTGTTGGACAACATAGATACAGAAAAGCTAAGCAACGTGACTGAGGTTTCCAGCGTGAATGAAAGGCAGCGCCTTAGCATGCTCTTAATCTTCTCTACTACACTGTCTCATCAGCCACGTTAAACGTTAAAACACAAAAATGCCCTCCTTCTGGGCCTTCTGCCTCTTCCAGAAGTCCACAATGCTTCTGGTCCCCCCGCCTCAAAAACAGAGTGAAGAGGAGGTGGTCAAAGGAACCCCAGTAGATGGGAGGGCAGGGAAAAGGCAATGTGGCAGGAAAACTCACAACAGCAGATGACTCACAGACCCAGCAAACGTTCCATACAGACAGGGTCGGCTGGTGGAGGGCCCTCAATTGGAACTACTCTAAATGGAGACAAGGACCACCTGCAGAGAGTAAAGCAATGAAAGCTTTTAGAGCCCTTCTGGGTCCACAGCCCAGTTCCAGCCAGATAGGAAATCTTTTCACGGCAAATCTACATTAGCTTTAGAGACCAGCCCATTAGTAAGACCCCAAGTGAGAGTTGAAGACTTACCCCCAAGTGATGCCCTGAAATGTAGGGGGTCCACAGTAATTTCTTTGGGGCAAAGAATATAGATGAGTCTTCTTGTCCATCTGGGGTAAAATTATATTTGTAATTTAAATATCATTTCACTTCCATGCCTCTCTAAATTCCACTTAACCGAAACATCAGCCCAAAATTTACAATTATATCTCTCCATCAAAATTAGGGTGTTGGAAATTCCCTGGAAGTCCAGTGGTTAGGACTCTGCGCTTTCACTGCCGAGGACCCAGGTTCAATCCCTGGTGGGGGAACTAAGACCCCACAAGCCGCGTGGTGCAGTCAAAAAAACCCCACAAAATTAGGGTGTAAAGTAGCAGAAAACCCAACTCAAACTGGCTTATGTCATTTAACAAGCTATGCAGAGGTAGGCTTCAGGCACAGAACCATCTGTGGCTTCCATGACCGCATCAAAAACCCAGATTCAGTTACCTCTCTGCTCCAGTGGTCCTTACCTTGAGCTCCACTCACCGTCCCAAGATGGCAGGAGCAGCTCCAGGCAACACAATCAGACATCACAGAAGAGTCTAGAACCCTTTTTACAAGTCTCCTCTCACACAAAAGAAAACCTTTCCCAAAGTCTCCAGCAGACTTCCTATCATGTCTCACTTGTCAGAACTGAGATACATCCTCATTTACCCAATTACCAGCCCAGAAAATAGGTTTACCCTGCTGAGTTGTTAGAGTTCAGTGTTTCTCAATCCCAACTGCATAGTTTTTTACAGCTCCCCAGGTGATTCTAACAGTCAGCCATGCTCAGGACCGAGAACGACTGAGTCAGACTAATCAGAATTATACCTAATCACCTTTCTATGAGTCACTTGGGAAAGAGTGTAGACACCTGAACAAAATTTGGATTGTCAGAAAAAAATATTAGCTGGGCAAACAATAAAGCCTACACCACCGCTTCACACTTGTGTTTTAAAAACACTTTGGGGGCTTCCCTGGTGGCGCAGTGGTTGAGAGTCTGCCTGCCGATGCAGGGGACACAGGTTCATGACCCGGTCCGGGAAGACCCCACATGCTGCGGAGCGGCTGGGCCCGTGAGCCATGGCCGCTGAGCCTGTGCGTCCGGAGCCTGTGCTCCGCAACGGGAGAGGCCACAACAGTGAGAGGCCCGCGTACCTCAAAAAAACAAAAATAAAAACACTTTGGCACATGTGGTTCAATCCTCAAGGCTATATGCAACAGTCCCATTTCACAGATAAGGAGACCAAGGCTGAAGTTTACAAAGTGAAATTCTTTTAAGTCTTCCGAATCTCCCTATGTTTCCATGCAAGAGCAACCTGGGAAATTTCTCCAAAAGGAATTACCACGTGAACCATGTTTCTGGAATAAATACAAAGACAGCAAAAGGGAACTTTTATGTTGTCCTGAGAAAAACAAGGCAAAAATCATTAAACATCAAGGCCTAAAGAAGTACCAAAACCAAGACTTGAAAGACTCAAGTTCTGGTCCTGGCCACCACTAACATCCTTCTCCTTCTCTAGAACAGAACATATTCTTTCAAGAATGCCTAATTGGGGCTTCCCTGGTGGCGCAATAGTTAAGAATCTGCCTGCCAATGCAGGGGACACGGGTTCGAGCCCTGGTCCGGGAAGATCCCACATGCCGCAGAGCAACTAAGCCACAACTACTGAGCCGCCAGCTCTAGAGCCCACGGGCCACAACTACTGAAGCTCATGCGCCTAGAGCCCGTGCTCTGCAACAAAAGAAGCCACCGCAATGAAGCCCAAGCACTGCAATGAAGAGTAGCCCCCACTATCTGCAACTAGAGAAAGCCCACGCGCAGCAACGAAGACTCAACGCAGCCAAAAATTTAAATAAATTAAATAAATTAAAAAAGAAAAAGAACACCTCATTGTAAAATTTATGAGAAAAGTATATATAGATAATTGCTGTTTCTGGTGAACAGACTATGCATTCCTACGAATCATAAGCAACTACATAGACATCCTACGAAAGGCTCACACAAGTTTAAACTGTACTGAAAGAAGACACTGATTATTCTAGGAAAGGAGTGAAAAAAGAAAAAGGGCTAATAAAACCATTTAAACAAAGACTCCACTGAACTGAGTGAATGATCTCCAAATCCACCACATAAATCAGTGGTCCTGGACTCTTCACTCCGCAGCCCCTCCCCAGCCCCACTGCTATCTCCAAAAATCACCTGACACACAGACAGATACCATACACAGCCTCTAAACCATCTCTTTCCCATTATGTCAGTGATTCTCCACAGGATAAAGCCCACATTCCAAGCCCACTTTTATGGCTTCCACAATCTGAAACTGACCTTTCCATGAATCTCATTCTACTCCCCCAAATGAAATCATCGCCATTCCAGCCAAACTGGTCTTCTCATCCTCTTCAGACACGGTGGCGGGGGGTGGGGGGGGGGGTGGGGGGGCGCGGTGCTGGTTTCTTCTCAGCTGTTTCCAATCTGACAAGGTTCTACAAGGTTCTATCCCTTCCTTAAAACACCAATGAGCTCCCAAACTTCCACTCTAACCTACAACATACTCTTGTTTCTGTCAAAGTTAGAAACCTTGCCACTGAATCTTCTGAATCTTTTAATATGTGTGTCTGTGTATCCTTCACTTCTTCAAGAACTTAGCACAATGCATGCAGCAAACATGTTCCCTAGATTGAACTGAATTCAACTATAGGACAGTAACCTCAAGGACAAGGGCCTCTACATTCTTTCCTCTTTGTGTCTCAAGCCCAATATTTAACAAACTGTAGATGCTAAATACTTGCTGATCGCTACATAATTGAACTCAGCAATAAACTTTCAGGTCCCACAGAAGTCACCTCCAACTTCTTTAAATATCTGCGGATTATTCAAAGCATCAAGACATTCTACACGGAAGTAACAATATGGTCGTCAATTGTGTATTTAGAAATGTAGCAGGGATGTTTTCATTATTTTCAGAGATTACGCATTCCCAAACGACTAAGAAATTTAAAAAAAAACCCAAAGCATCAAGACATCAAAGTTATATAAATCCAACATGTATTTAGCGCATGGAGGAGGCATCTTACAGGGCAATTAAAAGCAGAAATCACTTAAACACGCAATTCTGAAAATGCGCAAAACGCCGTTTTTGCAGAACAAAGTGCAAAACATCTGAAAATATAATCAGTCTGACCTAGCTGATTGTTCCTTTCAGGTCCTGCCTCAACCTCTTGAGCTTTTCTCAGATGTTATAGAAAAGCTCAACTGGTTAGGCCAACGATTGACCTAGACTGCAATTTCAAATGACCTAATCACGCCATTTCCAAACACTGCAGAATCTTACTGATGCCTCTAAGAAGTAGGACAAGAAAAACTGAACACAAAAATGACCTGCCCAATTGTCCTGTAGGCAGGCTTTAACAGTGAAGACTAATTACACCCAGGCGTCCTGACTTACGTCCAGGGCTCTTAGTCTTGATAGGATCTCGACGTCAACCTTTACCTACAGGGCAAGCTAGGCAAAGGCCAGGTCCCCCTAACTTGCCACAAGTGTGTGAGCTAAAGCTGTATCTCTGTCCTCCTCTGGAAAAGAATTTAAGGTAATTACACACAAGGAGAAAAGATATTTTGAGCATAAATTATGTTTCCTATGGTAAAGGACAAGAATCAAACGGAGTAAGGAGACAATTCGTAAACTCAAGAAAGTCTACATTCTGGAGGGGAAGGCTGACAGCTGGCCCCCCAGATGCACTAGCTGCTGCTGGAACACTGGGCATGTGTCCTGTTGGCAGAAGAGCGAATATGCAGTCACATAAATAGCTTTCTACCAGTGGCCAAACTGGCTTTGCCATCTACCTCTCTCCACACCAAAGCCTCCCTCCTCATGCCCCATGTCCCAGAGGGAGCTGCTACAGCCAGTAAGAGAGAAGGGGCACTCCCCTACCCAGTGACGCTAGTTAAGACCAAACTACAGAGGGAGATGTTCACTACACACACATACCCACACACACACAGGCACCGCATACCCTTCTCTCCTCCTCCTTTCTCCACTCACTCCTACATATTTACAGCCCCTCCCCACCTCCATCCCAACACACATACCCAATGCCAAGGCACTGGAGAGCCACCAACCAAATATGCCCACCAATCACATGTCCCAAACAAAGTGATTCCCAGTCCTCGTTTTGCAACACCAAAGAGGTCACAGAGGCAAAAGAAACCACGGACAACATCCAGAGAAGCCGTGGGACGTGCTTCCAAAATTACAGAGCTGGCTCACTGAATTCTACCCATGAAGACGTATTTCTTTCAACTCATTCATTTAACAAATAGGCACTGGGCTGGGTACCTGAGACAGTCTGTTCAGTATGTTTTCATCTTCCTTAATGCAAAAGCGGGGGAGGGATGACATGGGGCATTTTTCCCAGTCTGCTATACGGGTAGGTCTTTTTAATTGGGAAAAGGGAGCACTCACAGGCTTCCTCAGAACCGGCTATGGGTTACAGGTGTGGTCAGGCTGCGCAGCTCCTCACTCAAGCTAATGTCTCCCCATTTCCAGCCAACTCAGTGTTTCAGCACGAATTTCAGGCCCCCTCCCTCCTAGAAAGACTTCAGATAATCAACTAATTAACTGTGTTCTCCTGTGTGGCCACTTCCGCGTTAAAAGATGGAGGAAGAGAGGGGAGGAAAGCATTAAGCTTGACCGGGGTGAAATTCCCTCTTTGCAGGCAGTGCTCGCTCGGGCCAGAGGGCAGGCTGTCTGCACAGCCTCACAAGTCCCACTCTTTGAACCGTCCTCGGCGCAGGAGGAGGGAAGGAATGTGCGGAAGGCAGCACAACGCCAGGTGGACTTTCGGGTTGAGCACAGTAAGGGACCCGGGACGAGACTGTCGCAGGCGATCCGAAAATGACACGGAAAGCGTACGGCTTAAGGGCCTTCTGAACAATTCAACACCCAGCAGGTTTTCAAAGAATCCCCAGTCTCGTGATCTCTCAAAAGAACTTGACAAGACCCGTGAAACTTATGTGTCTGTTTCGGGAGAGACACTGATAAGGTCTAGGGGGTAAAAGAACCTGCCCCGGGGGGGGTCCAGCGGGGAACCCAAGGAGCCGGGTTGGAGCAGCGGGGCTGGCGGGCGGCGCGCTCGCAAGCACGGCTCCCGGCTTCGGCCGCCGCGCAGGGCAGGGACGGGAAAGGGGACTCGCCCCTGGCTGCTCGGGGAGCCGCGGAGGAACGACCCCGGGGCCTCCGGGTCCCGGATCAATCTCCAGATCCTCCGGCTGCCGGCCCCGGGCACCAGACGGTCGGTCTCCCTCAGGGAAAGGCTCCTCCCGGCCTCGCCGCGCCGCAGCCCGCCCGCGCCCCCACTTACTTTTGGTCGCCGCGATGAGGTTCTTGCCGTCCTTGATGAGCTCTTTGATGAACTTGTTGGTCCTCTCCAGCTCCGCTTCGTGGGCGCGGATCCTCTCCCGGAACCACGGGCTATCGAGGTAGCAGTCGCTGAACTCCAGGGGCTGCAGCCCCATGACGGCGGCAGTCCGCGAGCACAGCGCGAGCCGGGCTTCGGTACCAGGTGCGGGGCCCCGCGCGCAGGAAGCGCCGGAGAAGCTAGCAGTCCTAGGCGCGCGGCGAGAGCAGCGCAGACATGCCCTGCGGAGGTGAGCCCGGCCGCGCTGAGCAGCGCCGCGGAGGCGAGCGAGAATGCGGCGCTCGAATCCCGGCGGAGCTCCGATCCCGGCAGCCCCCGCCTAAACTCGGGCGCCGCGGCCCCGCCCGGCCCCAGTGCCGCACGCCCTCCCGGAGGCGCGAGCCCGCCCCGCCCCGGCGCCTCCCGCCCAGCCCCCTCCCGCGCTAGCCGCTCGTCCCCCTCTCTTCCCTCCGCCTTCCTCCTTCCTTCTCTCCCTTCCCTCCCTTCCTCCCCCCAGACGCCTCTTCTCTTCCCACGCGCAGTGGCCCCTCCTCTTCCTTCCGAGGCTTCCTCGGTCTAGAATTCCGCCCCGCGGCTCTCCTCCGGGCGCGGGCGCCTCCCCTTTTCTTAGCGCCCTTCTTCGGGGTGACTCACTGTCGGCTCCCCGAAGCGGGGAACTTGACCGGGGCCAGGAAGGGGCGTCTTCAGAGCATCTGTAAATCCCCGCAGCCGGGCGACTTAACTCAGGTCTGGCTTGCTAGGGGAAACGATGGACAACTATCTCATGGAACCGGGACGGACCCTGAGCTGTGAATGGACTCGCATTCTTGGCTCTTTCTTCCCCACTCTCGATCCCCATCTAAAGTAGAATGCGTGTAAATCTCCGCTTTAGATTGAAAGCTTTTTAAGGGTAGGGTGCATTTTCTTATGGGCCGGGCAGCATACTCTTCTGTGTATCCACACTGAACGACTTGGGGGGAGGGGAGAAGGTATCTAAACCACGGAAGGGTTCTGTTGTATTCAGCAAATTAAATTTGCCTGGGTAGGTAGAGTCGATCTTTATTATGCTAAGTATAACCACCTGACAACGAATGCCAGGTTCTCTGTGGTTTTCGCGAGGCGGGGGTGACGATCAAAGGAGAATTTGTCAGGGCAGGTGGAACAAGGGTACTATTCCATGTGTCCTGAAACAACTCAAATGTGTCCCCAAAATGTTAAGACATTTTAAATGATTGAAAGCCTTACCTCAAAGAACCCGATTGTTCATTAGAGTAACTTTTAGTAATTAGCAGCTAACAGTTTATTAAGCAATTATTATGTGCCAGGCACACACCAGGAACTCTACATACATTTTTACAGGCTCACAACATATGTTTACATATATAGGTTCACTAATAATGTCACCAAGCGACTTCAAAGTGATTCTTTAAAACGTTCAAACTCGGAGTAGGGTAATTGAGGCTCTGGATGGCATTTTGTAGGTATGTAACCCTCAGAAACAAGCTAAATAAGCCTCCTACTCAATAAGATGTTTCGTTACAAAACAGCGCTGTGAGTGGCTAGCCCACAGATAAACATTATTACTTGAATGGCCATCCTCCAGAGAGTTCAAAATGTTTTACAAATAACTTTTACCCGTTGAAAAGCCTGGTTCCAGGCTACAATCAGCTGGGGGGCTGGAGTCTACAGAGCAGAAAATAAAAGAGGCAAATAAAAGGGGGAAAGACACTCAGGAACAGGAGGGGTGTAAACAGTGAGGGCCTTGCAAAACAACCAAACACTGACAGGCATGCAACCCTCTGGGCAAAATCCTAGACCTTTCCTCATAAAGAGGGGCCGCTGTCACTTCCCCAAAGTGTTAAACATGAAATTAGCATATGAGCCGGCAACTCCACTCCCTAGGCATATACCCAAGAGAAATGAAAACATATGTCCACACAAATGCTTGTTCTTGGTAGCATTGTTCATAATAGCCAAAAAGTGGGCTCAACCCAAATGTCCACCAGCTGATGAGTGGATAAACAAAATGTGTGTATCCATACAACAGAATAATTCATCTACAATAAAAAGGAATGAAGTACTAATGCACGCTACAACGTGATGAACCTTAAAAACATTATGCTAAGTGAAAGAAGCCCGCCACAAAACACCACATATAATATTCAGTATGAAGTGTCCGAATATAAATTGGGAGTGGGGTTAAGAAGGCCTCATTAGGGTTTCCCTGGTGGCGCAGTGGTTGAGAATCTGCCTGCCAATGCAGGGGACACGGGTTTGAGTCTGGTTTGGGAAGATCCCACATACTGCGGAGCAACTGGGCCCGTGAGCCGCAACTACTGAGCCTGCGCGTCTGGAGCCTGTGCTCCGCAACAAGAGAGGCCGCGACAGTGAGAGGCCCACGCACCGCGATGAAGAGTGGCCCCCACTTGCCGCAACTAGAGAAAGCCCTTGCACAGAAACGAAGACCCAACACAGCCAAAAATAATAAATAAATAAATATTTTAAAAAAAGAAGCCCTCATTGAAGGTGTCATTAAACAGTGACCAGAAGAATCAGTAGGGCGTGACCATTAAACAGGCGGGGGGGGGGGGGGCAGAGGAATCCAGGCAGGGAAGCAGCCTGTGCAAGCCCCTGGGATGGGAAAGAGTCTGGTACATTCCAGAGACTAAAAGAGGAGGTCAGGAGGCTCAAGCCCAGTGAGTGAGAGAAACTATGACAATGCTGGGTGGTGGAGGGTCAGCAGGGGTCAGATCTGGTGAAGCCTCACAGGCCATATATAGTGATCAAAGAAATTTCCACGTATGGAGGTATGGGGAAGTCTTACTGGGTTATACATGAGTTAACTCAAATTTTATGCTAAAATAGCCTTTTAGTGTGGCTTATCAAACATACATTGTACATCTGCTTTAATTTTTAAAGAAAAGGCTGCATTGACCAGCAGATAAGAATGTCCATGTTAAAAAATAAAGATTCAATGCCTCCCTTTCTGGGACACCAATGCTGGAACTCATTCGATGATAAGACTCCCTTCCCAGGGGCCAAGGCCACACTAACTCACTGCGTTCGCGATGATCTGGTTTGTTTGGGTTTTTTTTTTTTAACTTGAAGGAATGTATCCATGATTTATGTGATGTTCTTTGTTCTGACAAGACATAAAACTGCACTGAAAACCATGCTTCTCTGGAGCGGTTCCTCAGAGTTATCTGAGAGACTGTCTTCTGGGCTATAGTCCTCAGTTTAGCTCAAATGAAACTCTTTTCTATTCCTATTGTAGATTGTTTATTGATTATTTTTGTCAACAATAGAATTTGGGATTGTATCCTAATGCTATCGGGAGCCTTTGAAGAGGTTTCAGTGTGGTGGTATCATGATCTGGTTTGTGTTTTCTCTCCAGGTGCTGCATAGGGAATGGGAATACAGAGGGAAGGCTTTTGGAGTTGTCTGGACAAAAAATGGTACAGCTTCACCCTCCAAGTGACAGTGGAGACAGAGAGTAATAGATCCAAATGTATTTTAGAGGGAGATTCTGGGACTTGACAAAGACCTGGATATAGAAATGAGGAAGGAGGTGTCAAAGATGGCCCCAGGCTCCTGGCATGATAAGTTAGGTAGACAGCTATGAACTCTACTGAACACTGACTGCAAAGAAAACAGGGGATAAGGAGTCCATGTGGTGGTGGTGACTGGGATGGGCAAGATCAGTTTCAGTTTCAGACTCATTAGGCTTAAGACGCCTGGGAGATATTCAAGTATGCATGTCAGTTTGTCAGGTGGGCACTCATCAGTGCCTGGATGAGTTAAGGATTTGAATCAATAAAAGTTGGTCAGGGCTTCCCTGGTGGCGCAGTGGTTGAGAGTCTGCCTGCCGATGCAGGGGACGCGAGTTCGTGCCCTGGTCCGGGAAGATCCCACATGCCGCGGAGCGGCTGGGCCCGTGAGCCATGGCCGCTGGGCCTTCGCGTCCGGAGCCTGTGCTCCGCAACGGGAGAGGCCACAACAGTGAGAGGCCCGCGTACCGCAAAAAAAAAAAAAAAAAAGTTGATCAGGTTCCAGTCTAGATAAAAGAGGTTAACTCAGATGAAACCTTCCCTTTATGTAGGTTCCACTACATACAATATTGTCTTTCCCTGATGAGTCACAAAGTTGCTACCTGTAAAGTCAAATATGGATTCCACTGAACATTATCTTTGGATCTGTTTCAGGCTGTGAGTCACTTAGAATTGGGTTCAGATACATTATAACAGAAACGTATAAAGAGGGGAGAGCGGAAAAACCTCCTCCCCATACATAACCAATGGTAGCAGTTTGGAGTGTATGTTTTCTTAAAGATAAATGATCACAGAATAAATAGCTGTCCAAGCGTGTTTGACATTTTCATTACATCTGTATTTTTTTTTTTTTTTTTGTGGTACACGGGCCTCTCACTGTTGTGGCCTCTCCTGTTGCGGAGCGCAGGCTCCGGATGCACAGGCTCAGCGACCATGGCTCACGGGCCCAGCCGCTCCACAGCATGTGGGATCTTCCCAGACCGGGGCACGAACCTGTGTCCCCTGCATCGCCAGGCAGACTCTCAACCACTGCGCCACCAGGGAAGCCCTACATCTGTATTTTTTAAAGAAATTTTTTCCTTCACAGAACCCTATTAAGAGTTCATGAACTAGTAATCTGGGTAATGCAATTTGAGAAATTCTATTCTGAGAGCACCACATTGCCTAAGCTCTACTGAGGGTCAAGCCAGAATCTCTGTGTGATGGTTACTCTTGTGTGTCAATTTGATTGGGCTAAGGGGTGCCCAGAGAGCTGGTAAACATTATTTCTGGGTGTGTCTAGGAGGGTGTTTCCAGAAGAGATTAGCATTTGAATCAGTAGACTGAGTGAAAAAGATCACCCTCACCAATGCAGGTGGGCATCATCCTATCCACTGAGGGCCTGAATAGAAAAGGCAGAGGAAGGGTAAGTTCCCTCTCTCTCTTCTTAAGCGGGGACATCCATCTTTCTCTGCCCTTGGACGTTGGTGCTACTTGTTCTCTGGCTTCAGACTTGGATTGGGATTTACACCAATGCTTTCCTGGTTCTTCAGCCTGCAAATGACAGATTGTGAGACTTCTTAACCTCCCTAATTATTGCGTGAGCCAATTCCTATAGTAAATCTCAATCTCTCTGTCTCTTTCTCTCATATATATCAATATCAATATGATGATATCTAGATAGCTATTGATATACAGATATAAATATATATTATCTCCTGTTAGTTGATGACATTTCTCTAGAGAACCCTAATACACTCTGTGTCTCCCAGGATTGCAGAGAGTAAACCCATGTGGTGTAGAGAAATTGTTACTTGTGCCTCTACCAGTAACTGTTCTCCCATTATATACATGCCCGGTGGTGTGCTAGAACCAGGAAGACAACAGCAAACAAAACAAGCACAATTCATGCCCTCATGAAGCAAGAGTCTCCAGTCAGAGAGAAAGCACTTATCAGATAATTACAAACACAAATGTAAATATTAATTGAAAATCCTGATAAATGCTGGGGAAGAGCCGCACAGGTGTTAAATGGGAATTTGGCCTATTCTGAGACGTCACTGAGGAACTGACAATTGAGCTGATATCTGTGGGATGAGGAGTTAATGGGTAGAGGTGAAAAGGATGTGACGTGGAGAGGGAAGAAGTGTTCCCAGGGAAAGTGTTGTCAAAGAACTAGAACAGGAAACTGAAAAAGGCTCTGTGGCTGGAGCACCACAGGCTGAGATACAGGCCCCGAAGACGGAGTGAGGGTCCATCCCACCTGCTTCTGCACAAGGCTCATTTCTTTGCTGAAGAACACTAAGTGTGAGGGACTTCCCTGATGGTCCAGTGGTTAAGACTCTACGCTTCCAATGCAGGGGGCGTGGGTTCCATCCCTGGTTGGGGAACTAAGATCCTGCAAGCCACACTGTGTGGCCAAAACTAAAAAAACAAAGAAAGAAAAAAAAAGAACACTAAGCGTGGGTTTCAGAACCCCTCCAGGGTTCCCTGATTGCTTCTAGGGAGAGCTCCCTTTCCCAACACTCCTAGACATCATAACCTGGAAGAGTTTGGAACCCCAAGGAAGTTCTAGAACTACTCCACTTCCCTAAGGATATTCAGTCAGCACATACAGATTGCATACCTGGAGTGGGCAAGCTACTGTGGAGAGTCCTGCAGGGAATACTAAGGTCAGACAGTCCCTAATCTCAAGGTGTTTACTATCTAATATGCTCCAGCCACGGGGAATAAGCTGACACATGGATAATTACAAAACAAAGTTCACTGCCGCTTGGTCTAGCCACCCTGGTGGTCTGGCTGAGAAGGGGATGTTTCCAGTGAAGCTGGGGTGGGGGAATTGGGAATGAGTGTGGGGGCAGGGAAGCGGGAGGGATTTTCCAATTCTCTCTCATCTAAGTTAAAATCCTCTGAAAAATCTGGGACTCTTATCTTTTCAAGTTTGGAGTTAGAAGAACCTGGCTTAAAATGTAGGTCAAGGCACACAAGCGGTACCCTCCCCAGGTGGTGTGCCCTGTCCTCGTGCAATCACTGCTTCCCCTGCCCTCAGCTTTTGGAGAGACCTGGCGTGGAGAAAAGGGAGCTGGGTGCCCCATCTTATATTTGCTGATGTATATCAGCAGACACGCCCAGTGCCTATGGGTCCCTCAGGCAAATGCTACCCTCTTTCCTATAACATGTGGATCAACTGACCTAAGCAGTGACGCGGCAGTTTATTTTATCCAGATAGCAATGGATATAAAACAAATGTTGAAGGAAAGAGAAGAGCTCTAAAGAGTATGTTTTTCCCAGTAGCCCAGATGCCCCTGGCATGACCCAGAGAGAGGTTTCCGTAGGATGACCTTCAACCAGGCAATTATCCTGTCACTAGAAAGCCCATCTGCCATGACTAGGGACATATTCTCAGAGTCCATGGTCACTTCAGTAAAATAAAAAATGAACACGTATAAATACTCATATCTTTTGATGCAATAATTCCAGACCTGGCAATTTGTCCTAAGAAACTAATTTTTTTAGATGTATATGCCTCGGGCTATTCGTTACAGAGGGGAAAAAAAAGAACCAATATAATAATTGAAAATAGCAAAACAAATCGGCACATATCAACTCAGCAGACTCATGGGTTCACGGGCTTTGATGCCATTAATATGATCGTGCTTTAGCTCTCCGTGGTGGACACTGGCATTTTACCTTCACTCCCACTTCCCCAGAGCACACTGATTTCCACCTGAGTAATCATTTTCCCGCAAAGCATGGAGTCTCGGTAAAATGCATGTGCCTGCCTCACACTAGGGAATCCAGAGATCCCTGGAGGTTCCTTCTGTTAATCCCTCCTCTCAGGCCTGCTGCTGCCAAAGGCTGAGCACGTGACCTACCCTCAGCCAACTGGACTCTCCTTCCCAGGACTTTGACTCCTGAGCCCAGTAAAGCACTGACAGGAGAAACAGTTCATCTGTCCAGCCAAGAGTGTCAAAAGAGACCTGCTGTCTGGCAGGCTACCCAGCTTCTAGTTCCCAGGCTGGTTCTTCAGGCTTCCTTTAGCACCCCACATTCTTCCAATGAAATGCCTTTTTGCTTAAGTTGCCAGAATCTTTTTGTTTTTCCTTGCAACCCAAGAAGCAGTAGATACCTAGATTGGTACTAGAAGGCAATGGACCTTCAGGGAAATTGAAGGGCACTTGGAATTGGTTATGTGGCTGAGCTAGAAGAGAAAACAGTTACATACCCTTTTATATTCTGAGAGGGGAACCTAGTAGCCCATGGCACACACTGGAGAAACAAGTCAAGACATGTGCTGTCTCCAGCCTGAGGCATTTAATTGCTGGTACAAGGCTCTACTGCACTTTCTTGCCCTGCCTCAGTAACCATGAGGTCCTCCCGTCCCAAAAGACGAAGCAATGAAATGATTGGGCCTCTATTAGCCTGAACTTCTGAGAGACTGAGAAGCTGATATACTCACTGACTGGCATAGATTATGTAACTTGAGTGAGAAATAAAGCCTTGTTGGGTAAGCCACAAGATTTTGGAGTTGATTGTTACCACAGTATAGCCTGTCCTATTCTGACTAACACAGCAGAATTCCAAGATCTTAGGAAGGGGGAAGAGTATCGCTCATGGGATTGAATAACATATAGCAAAAGAAGGGCAATATTTTTTAAAACTATTTTAAAGTTTTTCTTTGTTTAATGGGTACAAAGATTCTGTTTGGTATGATGACAAAAGTCTGGAAACAGTTATGATGGTTATACAACATGGTGAAGGTACTCAATGCTACTTGAACTGTACACTGAAAAATGGTGAAAGTGGTAAATTTTATATATTACATATATTTTGCAACGATTAAAAAAATCCCCAGGGACTTCCCTGGTGGCCCAGTGGTTAAGACTTCACCTTCCAATGCAGGGGGTGAGGGTTCAATCCCTGGTCGGGGAGCTAAGATCCCACAGGCCTCGTGGCCAAAAAACCAAAACATGATACGGAAGCAATACTGTAACAAATACAACAAAGACAAAAAAATCTTTAAAAAATCACCGAAAACTTTCTTTCTATCAAAATCTTCCAATAATGATAAGGGTTGGAAAAATAGGCATTCATATGTTGTTATTGAGAATATAAATAGGTACTTCTTTCTGGAGGCAATTTTGGTACTAAAAAAGGCCTTTGAAATATGAAGCCCTTTGATTCATTTATCCCTTTTCTGGGTATTTGACCTAAAATTTAAAAAATAATTTACAAAATTTTCTGTAAAATTATCATAACCCCAGCATGGTTTTTAAAAGCTAAAAATGTGAAACAGTGGACCATGGGGGACTGGTTATGTAATTTAGGGTATATTCATATAATTGAGCATTATTTAGCTATTTAGAATTATAGTACAGTAGAATGTTTAATGAGGAATACTGGTGAACTGCTCCAATATAATATTAAATGAAAAAAAATACAAACCTTCGTTCGTAATTTGAGTAGCAAGTTCCTAGATGTAAGGTTAGTTTGACAGTTTTGATTCTTAATGAATGCAGTTGACTTTCTGTTCATAAAATTATTTTCTAAGATTGTTAACCATGGTTGCATGATTACAATTACAAGTTCTCTAAATATCTCAGGATACAATGTATCTGGGCATAAAACTAAGCTCATTAAAATAACTAACTTTAAAAAATATCTCCTCCTATTTCTTACCTTTCTTGAATTTAGGTTCTGTCCTACCATAACTCGTTTCCCCTTTCCATCTGAAGGTAATTATTGAGAGAAGAATGGAGAAAAAGAGACTTCGGTTAGTTCTGCTTTCTCTGTTATCTTTCTAACATTACATCATCTTTCCCCAGAGTCTTTGTGTTTTTGTTCTTGCTATGAACATGACCTTAAAAGGACCCTTTTTGGTTTTCTACTATTTTTCACATCTCTAAGCCCATTCTGCATCTGCTTTTCCTGATATTGTTACTTAAGGGTCATGCGTAAATAATGTGCTGCTCTCTGGTTTTTAGGTAAATATAAACATTATCCATTATCTCATATTTTGAGCTCAGTAGAGGAATGCCTCTGCAGCTGCTTCTGGTTTTTTAAGATATCGCTCTTTATTTCTTCCCTATTGGAATTAAGACAATCATCTTCAATTTGACTTACAGGAACCCCCAAAAGTATGTAGAAATTTTCCAAGAAGCACTGTTGGCAGGGAAAATTTTATTTCCAGATCCCCAATTTCCATTTGTTCTTCTTCCTAAAATTGATCTGTCTGAAAAGCTATTTTGCAAGTTCTCCTACCCACCTCCCCTTTCACAATAACCCTTTTCCCAAAGAAGAGGAGAAGGTGGAAAAGCACACTGCAAGCTCGTTCATCTGCATCCTTGTCCCAAGATGTAAGAATCTCCAGGGTACCAAGGGGACAATTTCAAAGATTTTTTTCTCGAAGCCTTCTGTAATGATTAACCCACCATAGTGCTTTTTGTCTTTCCCTGTCTTTTGTACATTTCTGTTAAGAGTAACTATGGCCTTAAAACTGTCCCGTGGAGATATTCTGATTATGTTATAGGGTGAGGTGGTAGGAATGATAATTTCCCTTTATTAACTTGCCTCTCCCATCTTCAAATATAATTAGAAAATGCATGATTATTGAGGAAGAGACACATGCAAGCAAGAAAAATGTCCTTAAGAAATATCGAACACTAAATATGGCTCTCCTTTTCTCCTTTTTGAACATAAGCTTTTTTTTTATTGGTCTCTCCTCAATATTCTACCCTAGAATGTGTTGTCAGCTGAAAAGAAAAGCACCTTTGAACAGATTAGTCACGCTGATTCTTTAAAGTATAACTAAAATGTATAATTGCGAAGATTTTTGAGACATGATGGGTAAAGCCTGTGCAGAAAAAGTTCACGATTTATTTCAAAATAAGTTTGCATTATTGAGAAAGGGAGTTAAAACTTATTTCATCAGTTCATAATAGGAAATAGTTATTGTTTTACTGACAATCTTTCTATGCCTCAGATTCCTTCTCTGTAAAATGGGGATAATAATCGTCCCCTCTCACTGAGTTTTTTGGAGAGTAAACGAGTCACCCTATAATCTATGCAAAGCACACAGAACAGTGCCTGGTGCAGAGTAAGTGCTTTCATGTTGCCCTACTCCCCGTCTCTAGTCTAGTTCCTCTTCTCTTGGTCTGTACTCACTCCCTTGGTAACCTCACCCAGTCTCCTGGCTTTTAATATCATCTATATGCCAATGATTCCCAAGTGTATATTTCCAACAGCTACTCAACCCAGAACTCGAAAGTCGTATTCAGCAGCCCACTGGACCTCTCCACTTGGATACCTACTAGACACCTCAAACACTCTCTCCAAATGAAATTCCTGTTCTTCCCTCTCACCAAGCCTGCTCCACCTACAGCCTTTTTCCCCTGTCACTTGACGTCAGTGTCATCCTTCCAATTGCTCAGGCCTCCAGAACTTGGAGTTAATCTGCACTGCTTTCTTTCTCTCGTACTGCACATCCAGTCTGACTTCCTGCAAAAAAGATATCCAGAATCTGACCTCCATTCACTCCCTCCGTGCTGCCCTCTGCTGCAAGCCGCTCGGACCTGTCGACTCCGCCCTGGGCTCTGCCTCTGCTCTTGTTCACTGACAGTCTATCTTTAACGGGGCAGCCAGGGTGATCCTTCTAAAATGAAAATCAGGAATTCCCTGGTGGTCCAGTGATTAGGACTTGGCACCTTCACTGCCAGGACCCAGGTTCGATCCATGGTTGGGAAACTAAGATGCTGCAAGCTGAGTGGCGCGGCAAAACAAACAAAAACAGATCATATCATTCCTCTGCTTACAATTCTTCAGTACATCCCCTCCTATACATGACACAGTAACACCTTCCCCCTCCCAAAAAAATGTATACTCATGCACATACATATTCATTTTTTAAAAGACTAAAGATATGCATCAAATTGTTGGCAGTGGTTATCTTAGGGTGGTAATAGCACATGTGACTATTTAAAAATATTTGTCTTTTGACCCAATAATATTACTTTTAGGATTTTATCTATAGTAAATAATTAGGATGTGCCCAAAGATTTAAGTTCAAGGATGCTAGTTACAACAATATTTACAATAGGTAAAAATTGGAAATAATCTAAGTGTATAACAATAGGAGAGAAGAGTTGACCTTGAATAACTAAGGGGGTTCGGGTCGCTGACCCTCCTCGCAGTAGAAGATTTGAGTATAACATATTGTCAACTCTCCTCAGGAGTGGTTCCCCCACATCCGTTATTTCCTCCACAGCCACGGTTCTGCATCCTTGGATTCAACAAACAGCGGATCAGGTAGTACTGTAGTATTTCCTGTTTGAAAAAATTCTGCATATAAGTGGACCTGCACAGTTCAAACCTGTGTTATCAAGGGTCAACTGTAGCTTAATAAATTACATTATAGCAAATGATGGATCATCTGACATGGTTAACCATTTTTTTTAATTAATAAGACTGTTAATGAAAAAAGATTACAAACTAGCAAGTATACTATGGGATTAATTTTGCAAATTAAAAAATGTATATGGGGCTTCCCTGGTGGCACAGTGGTTGAGAGTCCGCCTGCCGATGCAGGGGACACGGGTTCGTGCCACGGTCCGGGAGGATCCCACGTGCCGCGGAGCGGCTGGGCCCGTGAGCCATGCCCGCCGAGCCTGCGCATCCGGAGCCTGTGCTCCGCGGCGGGAGAGGCCACAACAGTGACAAGCCCGCGTAACGAGGAAAAAAAAAAAAAAAAGTATATGAAGAGAGGAAAAGACAGGAAGAATATGCACCAAAGTATCAGTGGCAGTCGTCCCTAGGAAACAGACCCAGGTGGCCGTGATCTAGAGCTACACAGCCATGGAAGAGCCGCTCCTTCCCATTAGCAAACCTGCTTGGAATTCACAAACTCAGAGCAAATGTGCAAATTCTAACCTGTACTTCCTGCGATGTTTTACAGCATCAGTTTTAGCAACGATCTATTTTATAGGCTGGAAATGCCCTCATGGAGTATATCACATGAATAGGAAGATATTTGAATCTGAATTTACTGTAACACAAATGATTCTTATTCTGCACACAGCGAATAGAAAAAATAAATAAATCCCCTAAAACTTTAAGGAATTTAGGCCTTTTAAATCTTGCCTTTCCACTTAAGAGCCTAAGACTTAACCTTTTATGTAAACTTTGCAATTTACAGATTTAAACTCAGTCAGTACAGGGGTTTTCCCCCCTCTCCATTTTCCTTCTCTTTTCTGTTGTACTGACCTCAAAGGCCCCTGGCCCAGGATCTGCTGAGCTGGGCAATTCCCTGGTCTGGTTGTCAGCTTCTTTCCCGTGCTGCCCCATGTCTGCACCCACCTCTGCCAGCTTTGTCCTGAACACTAGGCCCCTCCTGTTCTGCCATCCGTCTCTCAGCCACTCCTGTGTGCTCAGGAAAGTGCTGGATGCTCACTAACCTGGAGGGTGGGAAGCAATGTCTCAGTCGCCTAGTGAGGCCTGCTGGAAGTGGGGTGAGGATCCTCTCTGCCCTCAAGTCCTTCCTGTCTTCCCGCAGGGAATTTCTTGTCCTCTCAGCTGACTGAGGAGAGTGGACAGAGGGTACGATCCTTTCTTAAGCATCTAAATTCTGTCATATGCCCTTAGATTTTCTTCCTCTTGTTTCCTTTCCGTAGACAACTTCATACATCCTAACTCTTTGGTTTATGATGTAAACGTCCTGAGTCCTCCAAGCGCTTATTCATTTAGAACTCAAAAAATGTTTCCACTTTCAAGAAACCAGCCCTATAATAAAAAGCCTACTGTTTCAGATTTTTTTTTAATTAATTAATTTATTTATATTTACTTATTTTTGGCTGTGTTGGGTCCTCATTGCTGCGTGCGGGCTTTCTCTAGTTGCAGCGAAGGGGGGTTACTCTTCATTGCAGTGCTTGGGCTTCATTGCGGTGGCTTCTCTTGTTGTGGAGCACGGGCTCGAGGTGCGTGGGCTTCAGTAGTTGTGCCATGTGGGCTCAGTAGTTGTGGCTCATGGGCTCTAGAGCGCAGGCTCAGTAGTTGTGGTGCACAGGCTTAGTTGCTCTGTGGCCTGTGGGATCTTCCCGGACCAGGGCTGGAACACATGTCCCCTGCATTGGCTGGCGGATTCTTAACCACTGCGCCACCAGGGAAGTCCACTGTTTCATCTTTGATTTTAAAATTGCATTCAGAAACTTAGCTGTCCTCTTCTTTCTTGGCTATGTTCACCCTCATCCTAGAGCGATGACTGCTATTGATTGAGTGGGTGAAGGGGGAAATGGTAATCAGGGGTGATGCGAGCCCCCTAGTGGGCATTTGGAAACGTGCAGGACATTTTTAGTGGTCACAGTGACTTAGGGATTTACTGGCATTTGGTGGGCGAGGGTTAAGGATGGTAAATATCATGCAGTTGCAGGACAATGCCATACAAAATGCCAATAGCTCCCTGCGGAAAAATACCAAAGATGTTCTTCTCTTTGGGGGCTTTTCCAATCTTTGGCCCCATCTGTGTTACTAAACGCTACAGCTCCAGGGTCCTCCTTTCTTACCTCTGAGAAGCTGACTCTTTTCCTCTCCACAGTTCCAAAGGACTAGCTTGTCTCCCCATGCAGTCTTTGCACCTCTCCAGCCTGAGCTGTTTGCGGGAGGAACAAGGTGCTGGACCAAGAGGTACATTTAGGTGTTCCATCTTTTAACTTCACTTTCCTCTTCCATCCATGGAGTGGTTTGAGTTTTTGCCTCTGAGCTTGCTTGGCCAGTCTCCTACATAAAAAATACACCAAAGTTCATCTCTTGCTTCTCATTCCCATTCCCATCATTGCCATGTGCAAGAGAAAATGTGAAAGAGCCTATATTTTAGCCCTGTCACTAACTATGACTTAGGGTCCATCATTTAACCCCACAGGCAGCTTGGTTTTCTCATTTGTAAAAATGAAGGTATTGGGCTAGATGATCTAACGACATCTCAGTTCTGTGCTTCAACGAAAAAAATGCATTTGTTCTGTAGTTTGGGCACGCTTTACATTTCTTCCTTCACAAAGGTCCTTTAGTCTTTTTTGCTCATAATTTAGAAGTCAGTAGAGTCTTCAGCAGAGGAAATGGCAATAATGAAACTAGATTTTCATACCATTTTGTGGCAAGTGTTGGTTGATTATTGAGCTATATGTAGTAAAAAAATATATAATTTTAAGTTATTCTGTTTTCCACAGAGGATTAATCTCCCATCTGTCCTTGCTTCATTAATACATTTAGGAAATATTTACTAATCATCTACTGTGTGTCAGGCACTGTTCTAGATACAGCAGTGTTGAAAATATAACAGTGGGACTTCCCTGGTGGCACAGTGGTTAAGAATCTGCTTGCCAATTCAGAGGACATGGGTTCAAGCCCTGGTCCGGGAAGATCCCACATGTCACAAAGCAGCTAAGCCCGTGCGCCACAACTACTGAGCCTGCACTCTAGAGCCCATGAGCCACAACTGCTGAAGCCCGTGCACCTAGAGCCTGTGCTCTGCAACAAGAGAAACCACCGCAATGAGAAGCCTGTGCACACGAGGAAGAGTAGCCCCCGCTCACCTCAACTAGAGAAAGCCTGCGCACAGCAACAAAGACCCAACGCAGCCAAAAATAAATAAATAAATACAATTTAAAAATAGAACAGTGAACAAAATAAACTCAATGCTTTCACAGAGCTCACATTCTAGATCATCAGTTCTCAAAGTGTGGTCCCTGAAAAATATCTCAGAGGGTCCAAGAGGTCAAAAACATTGTATTCATAATATTAAGGTATTATTTGACTTTTTCAGTGTGCTCATGTGTGCACTGATGGTACAAAAACAATGGTGGGTTAAACTGCAAATGCCTTAGCATGAATCAAGGGAGTGGTACCAACTGTATAGTAGTTACTGCATTCTCCACCACCACATACCTTCAGGAAAAAAAAAAAAAAGCCAGTTTCATTTAAGCAGTCTTTAATGGAGCAATAAAACTGATCAACTTTTATGTTAAGTTTCACCCTCTGAGTACACTTTTTTTTTTAACATTCTGTGTGACAAAAAGGGAAATACACATTAAGTACCTCTGTTGCATCCAGAAATCCAATGGTTGTCTTGAGGAAAAGCACATGTGATGATTTGAATTGCAAGCTGAACTAGCCGCTTTTTTAAAATGAAACCTCATCGTTCCTTGAAAGAACAACTGGAAGACAAACTATGGCTTTCTAGACTTGAAAATTTGGCAGACTTTTTTTGAAAATGAGCCAAGTAATTCTGCAACTTCCAGGAAAATAACTGGCAGTAAAATTCAACCTTTCAGGTAAAAATCAGAATTTTGGAAAATCTGTATCCATCACTGTTAGTTTGACAGCTTCCCCAAACACAAAGAATTCTGATGAGATTGGTGGCAATATTAGCAAATGTGATTTTTTGATATTGTGTAATGAAGTGTGCCAACATTTGGAAGGTCCACAGAGCTCAGCGAACTATTTTCCAAATGACCAATGCATGAGGTTACAAAATCATCCGTGCGTTAGAGGTCGGTGAAAGGTGTGAGAGAGACATTAAACTTTAATGTAACAGTATGAAACATTCATCGAGAAGGGGAACTGCGCAGTTGAGGGGACCGGGGACTGAGCTTTTCAGATCCTTCTGGGGTTTTCCACCCAGCTTTAACCAAGGCCTCCCATGCCGTGAAGAATTTCATTACAAAGGATCAATGGCTCTTAACACCCAGGAGGGAATACACCACCAAGAAAAGAATTGAGAACCATTATAGAAATACTGGCCAAGAACTCAAGGAGGCCTCCCCGGAACCATCAATGGAAGAAATACATAAAATTGATCAGTTACGGTGACTTCCCTGTTGGTCCATTGGGTAAGACTCCATTCTCCCAAGGCAGGGGGCCTGGGGTTGATCCCTGGTTGGGAAATTAGATCCTGCATGCATGCCACAACTAAGAGTGCACAACCGCAACTAAGAATTCACATGTCACAACTAAGAAGTCCGCATGCCACAACTAAAGATCCTGCATGCTGCAACAAAGATCCCGTGTTCTGCAACTAAGACCCGGCACAGCCAAAATATAAATAAATAAATAAATAAATAAATAGAAAACACAGACATAGGTGATTCATTCTCCCACTGTTCCTTCTCAGTGCTTTTTTCTTTCTTTTTTTTTTTTGCATGCCAATAAACCATTATTCATACAAATAGGCAGAGGCAGGCCAGAGTCTGCGGATCTCTGCCCTGGAGACATTGGGGCTCATCCAGGGAGAACGAGAAATGAGGTCCTGCCCCTCCAGTTCTCCAAAAGGAAACAAAGAGTAGCTGGGATGTGGGCCCCAGGGAGCCAGGGAAGGCAGTAAGCGTGCCCTTGCCGTGCGGGCGACCTTGGTGATTATTAAAGGCACAGGGACAAGGCTCGTGGCAGAAACCTGGCCTGGGGACAGCGCCGGGGACAGTCAAGCACAGCGCTCAAGATGGAGAGGATGATGGAGTAAGTGAGAAGAATGAAACTTTATCCCCTTTTTTTCAGGCCTGTCTGGGTGTAAAAAGCCCTCGGGTGCTGCGCCCCTGATTAAGGGCTTGGCGATTCTTTTGTGGAGTCCCCTAAATATTGTGTAGCCAGTTTTTTTTTGGGGGGGGGTGTGGTTCGTGGGCCTCTTACTGTTGTGGCCTCTCCCGTTGCGGAGCACAGGCTCCGGACGTGCAGGCTCAGCGGCCATGGCTCACGGGCCCAGCCGCTGCACAGCATGTGGGATCTTCCCAGACCGGGGCACTCTGTGATTTATGTCACAGGGTGTTCTGCCGATGTTTTCTTGTAAGAGTTTTATAGTGTCTGGCCTTACATTTAGATCTTTAATCCATTTTGAGTTTATTTTAGTGTATGGTGTTAGCGAGTGTTCTAATTTCATCCTTTTACATGTAGCTGTCCAATTTTCCCAGCACCACTTACTGAAGAGGGTGTCTTTTCTCCATTGTATACTCTTGTCTCCTTTATCAAAGATAAGATGACCATATGTGTGTGGGTTTATCTCTGGGCTTTCTATCCTGTCCCATTGATCTATATTTCTGCTTTTGTGCCAGTACCATACTGTCTTGATTACTGTAGCTTTGTAGTATACTCTGAAGTCAGGGAGCCTGATTCCTCCAGCTCTGTTTTTCTTTCTCAAGATTGCTTTGGCTATTCAAGGTCTTTTGTGTTTCGATACAAATTGCGAACTTTTTTGTTCTAGTTCTGTGAAAAATGCCATTGGCAGATTGATAGGGATTGCATTGAATCTGTAGATTGCTTTGGGTAATATAGTCATTTTCACAATGTTGATTCTTCCAATCCAAGAACATGGTATATCTCTCCATCTGTCTGTATCATCTTTAATTTCTTTCATCAGTGTCTTATAGTTTTATGCACACAGCTCTTTTGTTTCCTTAGGTAGGTTTATTCCTAGGTATTTTATTCTTTTTGTTGCAGTGGTAAACAGGAGTGTTTCCTTAGTTTCCCTTTCAGATGTTTCATCATTAGTGTATAGGAATGCAAGAGATTTCTGTGCATTAATTTTGTATCCTGCTACGCTACCAAATTCATTGATTAGCTCTACTAGTTTTCTGGTAGCATCTTTAGGGTTTTCTGTGTATAGTATCATGCCATCTGCAAACAGTGAACACTTTACTTCTTTTCCAATTTGGATTCCTTTTATTTCTTTTTCTTCTCTGACTGCTGTGGCTGAAACTTCCACAACTATGTTGAATAACAGTGGTGAGAGTGGGCAACCTTGTCTTGTTCCTGATCTTAGAGGAAATGGTTTCAGTTTCTCACCATTGAGAACGATGTTGGCTGTGGGTTTGTCATATATGGCCTTTATTATGTTGAGGTAAGTTCCCTCTATGCCCACTTTCCGGAGTTTTTATCATAAATGGGTGTTGAACTTTGTAGAAAGCTTTTTCTGCATCTATTGAGATGATCATATGGTTTTTATCCTTCAATTTTTAATATGGTGTATCACATTGATTGATTTGCATATATTGAAGAATGCTTGCATTCCTATGATAAACCCCACTTGATCATCGTGTATGATCCTTTTAATGTGCTGCTGGATTCTGTTTGCTAGTATTTTGTTGTGGATTTTTGCATCTATGTTCATCAGTGATACTGGCCTCTAGTTTCCTTTTTTTGTGACATCTTTATCTGGTGTTGGTATCAGGGTGATGGTGGCCTCATAGAATGAGTTTGGGAGTGTACCTCCCTCTGCTATATTTTGGAAGAGTTTGAGAAGGACAGGTGTTAACTTTTCTCTGAATGTTTGATAGAATTCACCTGTGAAGCAATCGGGTCCTGGGCTTTTGTTTGTTGGAAGATTTTTAATCATAAATTTCAATTTCAGTGCTTGTGATTGGTCTGTTTATATTTTCTATTTCTTCCTGGTTCAGGCTCAGAAGGTTGTGCTTTTCTAAGAATTTGTCCTTTTCTTCCAAGTTGTCCATTTTATTGGCATATAGCTGCTTGTAGTAATCTCTCATGATCCTTTGTATTTCTGCACTGTCAGTTGTTACTTCTCCTTTTTCATTTCTAATTCTATTGATTTGAGTCTTCTCTCTTTTTTTCTTGATGAGTCTGGCTAATGGTTTATCAATTTTGTTTCTCTTCCCAAAGAACCAGCTTTTAGTTTTATTGATCTTTGCTATTGTTTCCTTCATTTCTTTTTCATTTATTTCTGATCTGATCTTTATGATTTCTTTCTTTCTGGTAACTCTGGGGTTTTTTTTTTCTTCTTACTCTAATTGCTTTAGGTGTAAGATTAGGTTATTTGAGATGTTTCTTGTCTCTCAAGGTATGATTGTATTGCTACAAACATCCCTCTTAGAATTGCTTTTGCTGCATCCCATAGGTTTTGGGTCGTCATGTTTTCATTATCACTTATTTCTAGGTATGTTTTGACTCCCTCTTTGATTTCTTCAGTGATCTCTTGGTTATTTAGTAGCGTATTGTTTAGCCTCCATGTGTTGTTTTTTTTTTTTTTTTTTTTTTTTTTTTTTTTTTTTTTTTTTTTTTTTTTAATTTATTTATTTATTTATTTTTGGCTGTGTTGGGTCTTCGTTTCTGTGCGAGGGCTTTCTCTAGTTGTGGCGAGCGGGGGCCACTCTTCATTGCGGTGCGTGCACCTCTCACTGTCGCGGCCTCTCTTGTTGCGGAGCACAGGCTCCAGACACGCAGGCTCAGTAGTTGTGGCTCACGGGCCTAGTTGCTCCGCGGCATGTGGGATCTTCCCGGACCAAGGCTCGAACCCGTGTCTCCTGCATTGGCAGGCGGATTCTCAACCGCTGCGCCACCAGGGAAGCCCTGTTTTTTTTTTTACAGTTTTTTTTCTGTAATTGATATCTAGTCTTTTAGTGGTGTGGTCGGAAAAGATACTTCATATGATTTCAATTTTCTTAAATTTACCAAGGCTTGATTTGTGACCCAAGATATGGTCGATCCTTTAGAATGTTCCATGAGCACTTGAGAAGGAAGTGTATTCTGTTGTTTTTGGATGGAATGTCCTATAAATATCAATTAAGTCCATCTTGTTTAATGTGTCATTTCAAGCTCGTGTTTCCTTATTTATTTTCACATTGGATGATCTGTCCATTGGTGAAAGTGGGGTGTTAACATCCACTGCTATGATTGTGTTACGGTCGATTTCCCCTTTTATGGCTGTTAGCATTTGCCTTATGTATTGAGGTGCTCCTATGTTGGGTGCATAAATATTTACCATTGTTATATCTTCTTCTTGGATTGATCCCTTGATCATTATGTAGTGTTCTTGTCTCTTGTAATAGTCTTTATTTTGAAGTCTGTTTTGTCACTTTCTGGGTGGTGGGGATGCAGGTGGGCCTGGAGGGGTCTGCAAGGCCTCAGGGCTGGAGCCCAGGTCCCCGCCCACCCCAGCACCAGCCGCCAGCCGAGCCCCGCATCCTGCACCTCCATCCTGGGTCCCAGTGGCCAGAGGTGCACCCAGGTCTGCGGGACAGGCAGGTGCAGGAGTTGCTTGTGTTGCAGGGGGGTGTGGCGAGGTTCCGGTGCCTCTGTGGAGCATCGTGGGTCTGGGGCTGGGGGCGCCACAGCTTGCTATGCTCTCTGCACTTTCCTGGCTCTGAAGCCTCGAGAACACGTCTAGGCAGCAGTAGCACAATGGGGAGTTTGCCTGCTGGGAACTAGGGCCTGCTGGGGTCTCAGTCCTTGGCTTGCCCTGGAATGTGAGGTTGCCAGACGTGTGAAAGCAGCAGGTAGGAGTCAGCCACTGGTGCAGTGATGAGCAGGAAAGGAAGGATGGTGGCTGTTGGCCTGTGAACCTAGGCAAGAATGATCAGCCAACAGAATCCAGACCAAGGACCGTGGGCCCAGCTCGGTCCTGTGCGGCTGGTCAGTGGAACAGACCTGCAGGTGTGGCCCTTGTCACTCTAGGACTGGATTCAGGACACATCCTGCTGATGAGCCCAGGGCACCGTCCTCAGTGCTCCAGGGAGTGCACAGTAGTCGAGCGAGGGTGGTGTGCCCGACTCAGCACAGCGGCCACGCACATCCAGTCTGCTTAAAAGTGCAGTGGAGAGCCGGAGGAAGTCATGGCCTTGGGAATATCCTCTGATGAAAAACAACCTGCAGGCTTATAAAATAATTTTTGTGTGGAATGTTGGTGTGTTGAAAAGCAGTTCTGTGTGCTTTTCACCTCTTGGTGTGGATCAGCAGTGCTGAGGCAGCAGGAGTGATACCGAAGTGTGAGCAGAGACCGTTTGGAATCCCCAAACTCCAGGGAAACTAAAGGTGACAGCAAGCCTAGTGAAGAGGCAGGAGCTGGGGGCCAGTGGCGGTGGCAGCAGGAAGGTGCCCGAAGGCAGCGGTGTCCCATCTGTGGTGGCAGCAGCCCAGCAGGCACCCCTCGTCTCAGGGTCCTAATCCTGGCTCCAGCCGGGTGGTCAGGGGAGCTGCAAGGTCTTCTGGGAGAGCAGAGCCCACAGTCCTGAACTGTTCTTTGCTGTGTTTGGGTCATCTCCCCCCTCCAAGGGGAGAAATCTAGATGAGGTTTAAGAATTAGTGCTTTAAGAATGTGGATCTCATAGTTGAAACCTTGGAACATGTGTTTTCAGCACAACGTGTTAAAGTGAACGGAAGGATTTAATGCCCTTTCAAGGAGGGTATCTCCACGTGGGCAGAGCTAGAGAATGGGTCTTGAATTAAAAAATAAATAAGTAAAACATAAAGTCTATTTTGTCTCATGAGAATTGCTACACCAGCTTTCTTGTGATTTCCGTTTGCATGGAATATCTTTTTCCATTCCCTCACTTTTAAGTCTGTATGTGTCCCTAGGTCTGAAGTGGGTCTCTTGTAGACAGCATATATACAGGTCTTGTTTTGGGATCCATTCAGCCAGTCTATGTCATTTGGTTGGAGTATTTAATCCATTTACATTTAAGGTAATTATCGATACGTTCCTATTACTATTTTCTTAATTGTTTTGGGGTTGTTACTGGGGTTCTGTAAAACAGAACCCCAATTTGAAAGAGGAAAAAAGAAAAAGAAAAAAGCCTTAGCTATGGGGGTGGAGTTTAGGCGGGGGTGGAACTTGGGCAGGGGTGGGGTGGGACCTAGGCAGGTGGTGGGGTGACGTTTGAGTCTGGGGTGGGGCCTTGGCTCAGGACACAGGCAGCCAGAAAAGGCCCTGGGGGCAGGGCCTAGGCAGGGTGATGTTCAAGCGTGGGGTGGGGCCTCTGTTTAGGACCTGTGTGGAAAGGGAGAGACAGCATGTCCAAATGAGGGCCTCTGGAGTGTGGAGCTCTGGAGGCAGCATGTCCAAAGGAGGGCCTCTGGAGTGTGGAGTTCGGTGGGGCCGAAGGGGGCCCAAGGGGGCAGGGGAATCCTAGACATGCTCCCTTTTGATGCTCTGCCTTCCCAGTGGTCCCCCAATTTCCCCCTTCGGGTGTAGGATCCCTTCCCCTCCCCCAGCCACCTCTCAGGGGCACCAGTCCAGTCCCGCCTCCACTTCTCGTCCCCCTTCACTTCCCCCATGCCCCACGTCCTACCCGGTTGTTGCGGGTTCCTCCCGTCCCCTTAGGTGTCCGTGGTCCCCCACCGGTGCCTGGTAGGTGCCCTAGTCGTACAGAGACATGAATTCCACATCCTCCTGGTCCGCCATCTTGACTCTGCCCTCCGTGCTCTTTTTACAACACAGATGTGATTATGTTTGGTTTCTCATTGTTTGACATTGTTTGGACAGTCCAGAATGTTAATCATATGGAGAAATCCTGTTGTACATAATATATCCATAATCCCTGACACATAATATATATTATATGTGTGTGTGTATACGTGTGTGTAAATTTCATTTCCGAACCTTCTAGAACAAAATAGTCAAACCTTTTCTCAGGATAAAATATTCAAAGCATGAAAATTGTAATTTCAAGTATACAAATGATACATTTATAGTTGCTGAATTTTTTGAAATACCTTATAGAATATATACTTGTATTTCTCATGTCTTTAACTTTGAAGCTTTTATCAAAAGAGCCTATTTGTGGCTTACACTTGAGATTTTGAAAGCAGTTTTTCTCCTAAGACTTGGTTTCTTGTGTTGCTTCTCAGACAAAGCACCAAAAAGGAAGGCAAAACTAGGATTTCTTCATGAACTATACCATTCAAAAATGTAATGGGGAAAATGTTTCTTTAGAGCTTTCCCTAGCAGACTTTTCCTTCTCTACTGTGTAGACCATTAGCTAACTCCCTTGTGACATTTGTAAGTTTTTTGATAGAGAAGAATTATTTTTGTAAGTACTTTATGAATAAAATAAATGTGTATGATTACTGAGATGACTGTTTCTGACAAATATTACAGTAATCTGACAAGTATTATATTATAGATATAACTATTCTAGCCACCTCAAATTACATAGGATGCTTATTTCTGAAATAATAATGGTTCCAGCCAGATGATTTTTTTTTAAAAACTCCATTGATATATTTTCAGATTTCATATTATAACTAGCCTTTAAGAAACTATTCGCTGTTGAGTATTGTATCAAAGAAAAATATCCTCGATTATGCAAAAATGTTATTAGAATATTCCTCACTTTTACAGCTACATATCTATATCAGGCTGGATTTTCTTTATAAAATTCTACTAAAACAACATATTGGACTCATAGAATGAGAAGATATGAGGATCTTTGTTTAAGTTAGATATTAATCAGATTTGAAAATGTAAAACAATGCCACTGTCCTCACTATTTTTTTGTTTTGGAAAATGTAATTATTCTTCATAAAAATATGTTATGCATGGTAATATTTAATGAATTTATCACTGTTATTTTAAGTGCATTAATAAATAACAGGATTTAATCATGACATATATATATATAAAACCTGATTTCCTTTGTTTCAACCATATTATTAAAAATTTTATTATGGGATATACTATTCTTTATGGTATTTATTATTTTCAGGAGAGAAATGGACATGATGTGTTATCAAACAAAGCTTTACCCTTTCTTTTAATTATCTTTATCAGAGAGACAATTGTATAGCTCTGCTTATATACTTATATTGCTTTCTTTCTTTTTTATTATTTATTTATTTATTTATATTTATTTTGGCTGTGCTGGATCTTAGTTGTGGCACGCAGGATATTCGTTGTGGCATGCAGGCCCTTAGTTGCGGCATGAGGACTTAGACGACCAGGGAAGTCCCACTTACATTGATTTAAAAATTTTTCTAAATTACTATTTGAATACCACATTTACACCTGAAAGTAATTTGCCTATTTACAAATTTGAATATCATAAAAATTTCGGGCTCGTATATATTTATTATACGCCATAGAGAAAGATAAAAATTTGCTATCGGGCTTCCCTGGTGGCGCAGTGGTTGGGAGTCCGCCTGCTGATGGAGGGGACGAGGGTTCGTGCCCTGGTCCGGGAGAATCCCGGGTGCCGCGGAGCGGCTGGGCCCGTGAGCCGTGGCCACTGGGCCTGCGTGTCCGGAGCCTGTGCTCCACAGCGGGAGAGGCCACAACAGTGAGAGGCCTGCGTACCGCAAAACAAAACAAAAACAAAAACAAACAAAAAAAAATTTGCTATCAAATGATTCTCCTTATATTTCCATTTGCTGCAAAGAACATTCTGGAATTTCTCCTCCCGCCTTCTGCCAATGTCATCAAACATATGGCTTGATACTGAACATCTTGGACTAAGGAGGAAAATTTTGAAATTGAAATTAAACATAATTGATTTCTCTGTCTTTTCCATCTCTTTTTCCTTTATCAAAGAACTAGATAAGGTATCCCATGAAGCTGTATCCCATCCGCTATTCTTTATCTCTATTCCTTGGGACGGTACTAAGTGGTCTTACTCTTTTTTACTGGGATTAAAAACCACTCTACGATAATCTCTCCCTAAGTTCCTAAAGTATACAACTAAAACAACTCAAAGGGGAAAAAAACCACTAAAATAATATCAAATAATAATCATTTTCTATGTGCCAGGTGCTTTATATATAGTATTGTTAATCTCACAAGGACATACAAGGTGCGATTTATTATATTATCCATTTTTCAGATGAGGAAACTAAATTTCAAAATTCTTCTTGAGTTCAGATTGCTAATAAGTGGTAGACCTGGAATTCAAACCCAGGACTCTATATACCTCAGTCAGAGATAATACATGTGAACAGGACTTGAAATCAAGTCCCCTGATACAGTGCTCTTTCCATTACACCATGTACCTTACGGATAACTTATGTTACTGCAAGTAATAATAATAATCACAATATCAACAGAGTAAAAAAGGCAACCCACACAATGGAAGAAATACTTGTAAATCATTTATCAGATAAGGGATTAATATCCAGAATGTACAGAGAACTCCTAAAACTCATCAACAAAAAAACCATACAGCTCGATTCAAAAATCAGCAAAGGACTTGAATAGACATTTCTCCAAAGAAGATATATAAATGGCCAATAAGCACATGAGAAAAAAGATCAACAACATTAATCATTAGGGAAATGCAAATTAAAAGTAAAATGAGATACCACCTCCTATCCAGTAGAATAGTTAATATCAAAAACCAGAAAATAAAAAGTGTTGGCAAGGATTTGGAAAAAGTGGAACCCTTGTGTACTGTTGGTGGGAAAGTAAAATGGTACAGTGGAAAACAGTATGGTAGTTCCTCAAAAAATTAAAAATAGAATTACCATAAGATCCAGCAATTCCACTTCTGGGTATGTACCCAAAAGAATTGCAAGCTGCATCTCAAAGAGATGTTTCGTACAACCATGTTCACAGCAGCATTATTCACAGTAGCTAAAATATGGAAGAAACCCAAGTGTCCAGTAATGGATGCATACATTGTATGTAATATATACACATAATACAATATTATTCAGCCTTAAAAAGGAAGAAAATTCTGACATACGCTACAACATGAATGAACCTGGAGGATATTATGCTAAATGAAATAAGACAAATTCTATATAATTCTACTTCCATGAGGTACTTAGAGTAGTCAAACTCAGAGAAGCAGAGAGTAGAATGGTGGCTGCCAACAGCTGGGGGGAGGGTGGAATTGGGTGTTATTGTTCAATGGATATAGAGCTTCAAGAAGAAACAGAACTGTCTTTGTTCACAGATGACATGGTTGTTTATACAAAAGGTGTGAAATAATTGCCCAAAACACCTTTCTGGGACTAATAAGCAATTATAGCAAACTTGCAGCATACAAGGTTAATATACAAAAGTATATGGCTTTCCTGTGTACCAACAATGAACAAGTAGAATTTGAGATTTTAAAAAATAGCACATACATTAGCACCCCTCCCCACAAAATGAAATACTTAGGTATAAATCTAACAAAATATGTGTAAGATCTAGTTGAAGAAAATCTACTACAAATCTCTGATGAAAGAAATCAAAGACCTAAATAAATAGATAGTCCATATTCATGGATAAGAAGACTCAATATTGTCAAGATGTCAGTTCTTCCCAACTTGATATATAGATTCAATGCAATCCTAATAATCTTAATAAATTATTTTTTGGATATCAACAACTGTTTCTAATGTACATGGGGAGATAAAAACCCAGAATAGCCAACACAATATTGAAGGAAAAGAACAAAGTCAGAAGGCTGACACAAGCTTACCTTAAGACTTACTATAAACTACAGTAATCAAGACAGTGTGGTACTGGCAAAAGAATAGACATGTAGATCAATGGAATAGACTAGAGAGCCCAGAATTATACCCATATAAATATAATCAACTGATCTCTGACAAAGAAGCAAAGGCAACACAATGGAGCAAAGGTAGACTTTTCCACAAATGGTGTTGGAATAACTGCACATTAGTATGCAAAAATGTGAATCTAGACACAGACCTTATACCTTTTACAAAAATTAACTAAAAATATATCACAGACCTAAGAGTAAAATGCAAAACTATAAAACCCCTAGAAAATAACACTGGAAAAAATCTATATGACCTTGGGCATGGTGATGACTTTTTAGGTATAACACCAAAGGCAAAATCCATGAAAGAATTGATAACCTGGGCTTCATTAAAATTAAAAACTTCTCCTCTGCAAAAAGACACTGTCAAGAGAAGGAGAAGACAAGCCACAGAGCGGGAGAAAATATTTGTAAAAGACAGATCTGATAAAGGTCTGTTATCCAAAATATACAAAGAACTCTTACAATCCAACAATAACACACAACCTGACTAAAAGATGGGCTAAAGATATGAATAGACACCTTATTAAAGAAGATACACAGTTATCAATAATCATATGAAAAGATGCTCAACATCACATTTCATCAGGGACTTGCAAATTAAAACAAGGTATCACATCTATTAGAATAGCTAAAATTCAAACCGTTTGATTACATCAAATGTTGTTGAGGATATGCAGCAACAGGAACTCTCATACATTGCTTGCAGGGATGCAAAATAGTACAGCCACTCTGGAAGGCATTTGGTGGCTTCTGAAAAACAAAACATAATTTTACCACCCAATCTAGCAATCACGATTTTGGTATTTAGCCAAAGGAGTTAAAAACTCATGTTAACACAAAACCTGCACATGGATGTTTATATCAGCTTTATTCATAATTACCAAAACATGGGAGGAACCAATATGCCCTTTAGGAGGTGAATAGATAAATAAACTGTGGTACATCCAGAAAGAGGAATATTATCACTGAAAAGAAGTAAGTTATCAAGCCATGATAAGACATAGAGGAACATTTATCACATATTACAAAGTGAAAAAAGCTAATCTGGAAAGGGTATATCTTATATGATTGCAACTATATGGCATTCTGGAAAAGGCAAAACTATGGCGACAGTAAAAAGATGAATGGTTGCCTGGGGTTAGAGGGAGAAAAGGATGGATAGGCAGAGCACAGAGGAGTTTTAGGGCTACTATGTACAATACTGTAATTGCAGATACATGTCATTATACATTTGTCAAAACTCATAGAATGTACAACACCAGGAATGAATCTTAATGTAAATTATGGACTTCGGGTGATGATAATTGTATCAACTCTCCATTTCCGAGGATTTGTTGCTGTTGCTGCTTACTGTAGTTATTGTTTAATGACTTTTCTAAACGGACGAATTCTGTAGTCTATTCTTTGTTTTATGTGGCTCCTGAAGTCTCTGTTATATTATCTTAGTGGTCAGCAAATGCTTGGGCAGAGTCCTTAAACACAGGAATAGCTCAGAGAGATTGCAGGTTTGGTTCCACATCACTGAAATAAAGCAGATATCTCAATAGAGTCACGTAAATTTTTTGGCTTCTCAGTACACAAAAGTCATGTTTACACTGTACTGTAGTCTTACGTATGCAATAGCATTATGTCTAAAAAAACAATGTACACACCTAAATTTAAAAACTTTATTGCTAAGAAAACGCTTACCATCATTTGAGCCTTCAGCAAGTTGTAATCTTTTTGCTGGTAGAGGGTCTTGCCTTGATGTTGATGGCTGCTGACAGATCAGAGTGGTCAGCAGGGTGGTCAGCTGAAGGTTGGGGTGGCTGTGGCAATTTCTTTTCTTTTTTTTAAAATATTTATTTGTTTGTTTTTTGCTGCATCAGGTTTTAGTTGTGGCACGCGGGATCTTTTTTGCAGCACGCAGGATCTTTCGTTGCGGCACGGGCTTCTCTCTAGTCGTGGCCTGTGGGTTTTCTCTCTCTAGTTGTGGCGCGCGGGCTCCAGAGTGCGTGGGTCTGTAGTTATGGCGCACAGGCTTAGTTGCCCCGCGGCATGTGGGATCTAAGTTCCCTGACCAGGGATCAAACCCGCGTCCCCTGCATTGGAAGGCGGATTCTTTACCACTGGACCACCAGGGAAGTCCCGCGATTTCTTAAAATAAGACAACAATGAAGTTTGCCGCACTGACTCTTCCTTTCACAAACAATTTCTCTGCAGCATGCAATGCTCTTTGATAGCATTTTACCCACAGTAGAACTTGCAAAATTGCAGTCAATCTTCTTAAACCTTGCTATTGCTTTGTCAACGAAGTTTATGTAATATTCTAAATCCTATGTTTTTGTTCAACCAACTTCAGAGCATCTTCACTTGGAGTAGATTTCATTTCAAGAAAACACTTTCTTTGCTCATCCTTAGGGAGCAACTCCTCATTCATTAAAGTTTTATCATGAGGTTGCAGCAATTCAGTCACATCTTCATACTCCACTTCTAATTCTGGTTCTCCTGCTATTTCCAGCCCATCTGCAGTCTTGAACCCCTCAAAGTCATCTGTGAGGGTTGGAATAAAGTTCTTCCATACTCCTGTTAATGTTGATATTTTGACCTCTTCCTATGAATCACAAAGGTTCTTAATGGCATCTAGAACTGTGAATCCTTCCAGAAGGTTTCCAATTTACCTTGCCCAGATCCATCAGAGGAATCACTATGGCAGCTACACCCTACAAAATGTATTTTTTTTTTTTTTTTTTTTTTTTTTTGCGGTACGCGGGCCTCTCACTGTTGTGGCCTCTCCCGTTGCGGAGCACAGGCTCCAGACGTGCAGTCTCAGCGGCCATGGCTCACGGGCCCAGCCGCTCCGCGGCATGTGGGATCTTCCCGGACCGGGGCACGAACCCGTGTCCTCTGCATCGGCAGGCGGACTCTCTACCACTGCGCCACCAGGGAAGCCCAGAGCAGCACTTTTAATTTCCTTCAAGAACTTTTCCTTTGCATTCACAACTTGGCTAGCTGTTGGTGCAAGAGGTCTAGCTTTCAGCCCGGCATGATTTCCTCACTAAGCTTAATCATTTCTAGTTTTTGATTTAAAGTGAGAGACATGTGACTCTTCCTTTCACTTGAACACTTAGATGCTAATGAAGGGTTATTAATTGGCCTAATTTCAATATTGTTTTTTCTTAGGGAATAGGGAGGCCGGAGAAGGAGAAAGACAGGGAACAGCTGGTGGATGGAGCAGTCAGAACACACACAGCATTTATCGACTATGTTCTCTGTCTTATATGGGCATGGTTCGTGGTGCCCCAAAACAATTACAATAGTAACATCAAAGATCACCGGTCACAGATCACCATAAGTATAATAATAAAGAAAGAGTTTGAAATATGGTGAGAATACTAAAATGTGACACAGAGACATGAAGTAAGCAAATGCTGTTGGAAAAGTGGTGCTGATAGACTTGCTTGATGTGGGGTTGCCACAAACCTTCAATTTGTGAAGAATGCAGTATCTGCAAAGCACAATAAAGTGAAATTAATAACATGAGGTATGGCTGTACCTGGAACCAAAAAATCTTCCAGTCTTTGCAGAGGGCTCATACGTGTTTGTTGTGGCCCACTTTCAACACTTGCCAAGAACCTTACAATTCTACCTTAGCCTTTATTTCCAGCTTTCTTAGACCCTTACGGTCAGCGGGAGGTGAACATTTCTGAGTTTTTTTTTTTTTGGTTTCTCCTGAGCATGCACACAGCCCTATGCATGCATTTGGCCTTCTACATTCTCAGGACTTTGTCAGAACTTTGTAAGCCCTTACTGGACACTCATTCCCCAGCCTTTCCTCACAAGCTTTTTGTTTAGTCTGCTGTTTGCCCCTGCTGTTAGTGATCACCACAGGCAGTAGTAACCTAAGATTATTAGACTGTAAATATTTTCAACAAATACTCCAGGGAAGGAGATTTAGCAGTAGGTTAGTTTGTAGTTAGGCAAAATAAAGACACACCTTTAAGCCACTATTCTAGGAAGCCACCAGGCAGATGAGAACAAATAACTAGTCACAATTCTTTGCTCACTCTGGTACCAGGAATGCAGGCTGTTATTCTCACAGCTACCACTGATCTAAGGAGAGGGGGATGGGACTGGAATCCCATTAGTACTTATTAAGAATCAGCTATTTTCCTTAAATAAGTATTTTTGCCAGGTTGCTGCAGGCCTTTGGCTAATTTCCAGAGTTCAAAAATGTTGATTCTGACAGTTGTTTGCCCATTTTTCATTGGGAATTTTGCCTAATAATTTAAAAAAATGTTTGTTGAGATACAACTCATTAGAAAGTTCAGTTTTGTGGCCAGGATTCAATTGTTGGTGGAACCTCTATCTTTGACATCTTGAAGAATCTTAGTTTATGGCAGCTCTGCAGCTAAGAAGATGTCCAAAAGAGGTCGTACAAGTTTAGGCAAGGTCAGATCCTGAGAAGGTTTAGCTCTAATATGACCCTTAACTTTTCAGATCCTTAAACTCTAAACAGTTACCTCTAATTCTCAGAAATGATTCATGCTAACCAAACTAATAAGAAACTAATTTATAAATCATAATGTCAATAAATTATTTCATAATGCAAACTATTTCTGGCAAGATAACCAATATCAGACCATTGTTTTGGTCTTTGTTTCCCAGTGTGTTAGTAGCCGTGGAAGAGACCAGGTCAAAAAATTGCTTGGGGGCTTCCCTGGTGGCGCACTGGTTGAGAGTCCACCTGCCGATGCAGGGGACTCAGGTTCGTGCCCCGGTCCGGGAAGATCCCACATGCCGCGGAGCGGCTGGGCCCGTGAGCCATGGCCGCTGAGACTGCACGTCTGGAGCCTGTGCTCCGCAACGGGAGAGGCCACAACAGTGAGAGGCCCGCGTACCGCAAAAAAAAAAAAAATTGCTTGGTGAGCACAGGGTAGAATAATGCAGTTGGGTGTTATTGTAAAATATTTCTTCTAGGCAGGGTACCAGGGAGAATTTCCATCTCTAATTCTGAGCCTCATTTATAAAATGTCAATTACAGTAACTACTTCAAAGTATTGGTGTTAGGATTAAATGAAATTACACATGTGCATGAATCATGATTTCAGTATGACAGAAATCAATTCAACTTTAGCATAGACAAAAAGGAAAACTTCATAATTCACAGAATCCAAGGAAGGACTGAGCAACCAAACCATAGGAAGAGCAGGAATAATACCTTCCTCTCTGTCCCTGTTTGACTTTACTCTGTGTGTTGGCTCTGTTCCCCGCAACTGCAGCTTAGTTTCCTCCATATGGTGAGGAACATGGTCACTGATAACTCCCACATTTTACATCTTACAATTGGGCTACCAAGATTCTACTTTTTTTTTCCTTTCGTTCTCAGTTCCTGTTAGAAGATGTTTGGGTTATGTCTTTAACCCTGAAGAAATCAATTGTGGCCAAAGGACTGGGAACATGAAAGAACCTGCAATTTTCCCACAGGTGCTACAGGGTTTAAGCTGACAGAGGAACAGTGTGGTAAATTGTATTATTGCCCCCAATTATTTGCTCCTCACTTGCCATGTATATGTGACTTGAAGCTTCCTTTCCTTGTGCAAAGAGTATAGATGCCCTCTCCACTGAGGTTGAGCTTAGCCATATGACGTGGCACTCGTGCAGAAGCTTTAAGAGGCACCATGGTTCTCTGGCAGCTCCCTGGCTGCCCCGCTCTGCCCTGAGATTGGGCAAGTCTCACGTAGGCGTTGTTTCTTCACCCTGGAATCCAGGATGAGACAGCACACGGTGCACGGCCATAGTCTCCCCAAAGCCTGAAGCAGCACTATAACCAACTTGCAGTCTACGTGTAACATAAGCAAACATTCGTCCTTTGTTTTCTAAGTCGCTGAATTTTCAGAGCTGTTTGTTATATAGCATAACCTGGCGAAAGCTCATACAAGCGGTTCCCAGAAAAAGAGAGGGGAGATGCTGGCTGGTGAGACATTAAATTATTTAAAACAGCGCCTACAATACAGAATGCATTCAATATAGACTCCGCTGAGAAACATCAATAAATCCTACCTTTCCAACTCCCATGTTTAGTGAGTCATAAAACATTCTCATCATAAAGGTGAATTATATTGAGAAAACATAATTTATTCATATTTCTTATATTTATTTATCCTATACGCTGTTGCCCTGATTGCATTTAGGAGAGACCCTGGTCCTACTGGCAACTCATTTTTTAACCATTCCTTAGAATGCTGATCCACCTTACGCAGTATCTTACTTTCTTCCACTCTCAATATTCAGAAGATTCTCCCAATCAGAGGCTTTGCTGCTTTCTCTCTGGTCTACATTCTTTTTTCCCCAGTCTACATTTTGGTTTGCGTATTTCCTCCCTCTGTATACTTTCCCTGGAGAATTATAATCATTCATACAACTTCAACCTGCCAACGTAATTAAAACCTCCAAGTATATTTCTAGGCCAGATCTTGTTCCTGAGCTCTAGACACACCTACTCACCTGCCCACTGGATACCTTCACTTCACGTCCCATTGACGCCTCAGACACAGCCACTTTATTCATCATCGTTCTTTTCAAATCTGTTTTTTTTCTCCTTCGTCTTTGGGCCTGTACTGCCTATCCTGGTTAACGGCACCACCGTGTACCTAGTTGTTCATGCTAAACATTTTGGCATCACCTTCATTTTCTCCCCTTTCCTCATGTCCTTGTTATTCCAATCATGTAATTGTTTCAACTCCTGTAGAGTCTGTTCTCTACACGTGTACCAAATCGGCCTTTTCCTCTGGTTCTCCTGCCACGGCCTGCAGCTCAGTTCCATCAGACATTTAATGACTTCTTTAATACTAATTGCTATTCTAAATGCTGCAGATAAAGAATGAATAAGGCATACTCCCTGAGGCCCAGGAACTCACTTTCTAGTCAAGAGGATAAACAGATCATTTCATGTATACAACAGGGTAAATGCTAA
Organism: Phocoena sinus; assembly: GCF_008692025.1. Lineage (NCBI taxonomy): Eukaryota > Metazoa > Chordata > Mammalia > Artiodactyla > Phocoenidae > Phocoena > Phocoena sinus. The sequence goes on from NC_045767.1 coordinate 112,777,979, forward strand.
AACAGAGCTACGGATAGGGGACTATGGGAAATCAGAGAAAGAATGCTTTACCTAAACTAGCAATTTGGAGAAGTGGAGAATTTTGAACTGAGAAAGGATGATATGGAGTGAGCAGAGCAAACTAAAATGGAACACATTATATACAGGGAGGGAGAACTGCCTTAGCAGAAGTGTGAATGAGGATAGCGAGGAAATATTGAAGACTGAGGCTAGAGGGAGGGGTTAAGTGGGAGCCAAATCATGTAACGTGGACTTAAGGAGCTTAGACTTAACCTTACAGGGCAGTAGCTTCAAACTGGGCTAAACAAAGCTCCTCAGGGTTCACTGAGTGGGCGGGCGCATGGAAGGCCAGCTGGGCTTCACAGCTTTGGTTCTGACACCTACTTCAAGGGGAACAGCTCAGCTAACCTTTATCCCATCATTTGCATAATAGTTCCCTGACCTAAAGGTGTTGGGTGTTTATCAAAATCACACACATAACGGGGTTGGAGAGGGTAGCATTAGCTTGGAAAGCATGAGTGCTGAACAGTTTAAGCCAACTGCTCTGAAAACGAATCACAAGGTGAGACATTCAGTTATTATTTCCACATAGCTTTCTATGATCTTTCATATGCCATCAGTACCTTGCGCAAAAATTAGGTGACAGGAATCTTCTGTGATCGCTTGCTTTCCACCAAGTTCAAAAAACCTTCCGTGGGCTTGTTACCACAATTTAAGATCTATTGTACCAAGAAAAACACTGTATTTGCTCCCTTTCCTTAACTCAGCTGTGGGAGAAAAGAATTAAGCACTTATTGTTCAGCTCTCAAGGCAGACGTCAGTTTATTTGGGAGGCAGCAGGCAGAGGAGGAAAGACTTCTTGTCTTCTTTCCCTCCAGTTAGAGGTCTCAAAGTCCAAGCATTGTGTAAGGCTTCTGTAACTGGCAGGAGATACGGCTCCTCTTGGGTGGAAGCCTGGCTCCTCTGAGAATCATCAGAGTTCTGCTCCAGGGGGAGCTGGAGTAAGAACGGCAACTCACCGAGGGCTTAATATGTTCTGGGTACCATAACTGCATTAACTTATTTAACCGTTACAACGAAGGTAAGAGATAGGTACTGTGTGATCCTCATTTTAAGTATAAGGAGATTCAGGTATAGAAGCTAAGTAACTTGTTCCAGATACCTAGGTGGTAAATGGCAGGGCCAGGATTCAAATTCAGACAGTCTGGCTCCCGTATTTGATCTCACAGTCACTGAGCTAAAGCGTCTCCTTAAAAGTGGGTCTTACAGAGAGTCCTTCAATGCAAAGGGTGTAAAAGGCCAACGCCAGCAAGCCTAGCCTGAGACCAGGGCTTAGTCTTTTTAAGGTCAATTTATCTCATCTCTACCATTTGAGAAAAAAGCCTGTACAGTAAGCCCCCTACATACGAACTTTCGGGTTGCAAACTTTCAAAGATGCAAACGTGCATTTCCATGTCCAGTCACGTAAGTTAGTTCATGTGCCTGGCGTACACTGTCACATACATGCAACCTCTACGAGTGGTTGTGTTTCTGTGTACTTTACTGTACCGTACTGTATACGGTAGTGCAGTATCTTTATTTCAAGCCCAGGATGTCTGGAAGCAAGTGTAAAAGCAGTGGTGATGTAGCTGGTACTAAGAAGCGCCAGGAATTGGAGGCCCAGAGAAAGGACGAAGAGAGACAAGAGGAAGAAGTAACTGAAGAACCAAAGAGATTCACCACGCAGGAAATGGCAAGGGGATTTTCTTTATTTGAGGAGGCACTGTTAGTTTTTGAGGCACAGGACTCAAACGTAGCACGGTACACGAAATTGGCAGCAGCTGTTCAAAATGCGACCCAGTGCTACCGTGTCATCTATGATGAGAGAAAAAGAGCTACTACCCAGACATTATTAGATCGTTTTTTCAAGAGGGTAAATAGAATTGAATCCAGCAAGGAACCAGAAACTGTGCCATCAATCTCAGGTGTGAGTGAAATTGCAGCTTGGCCTCTGTCTCTTATTGCTGACGATTCTTCAGCTCTACCATCTCCCACCTCCTCTCCCTCCTCCAGTCAGTAACTCTTCTTGCCTGTTCATTTGATGCCAGCCCCTATATTCCAGCTGTTGTACTGTACTGTACCTCTCAAGGTACTGTACTGTAAGATTAAAAAATGTTTTCTTTACTTTTTGTTTGCTTTTTATGTGTTATTTGTGTGAAAAGTATTATAAACCTATTACAGTACTATATAGCCGATTGCGTTAGTTGGGTCCCTAGGCTAACTCTGTTGGACGTACGAACAAATTGGACTTACGAACGTACTCTTGGAATGGAACTCGTTTGTGTGTAGGGAACTTACTGTACTTTGATGGTCCAGTTCCCCCAAGGTTGCTACAAAAGAAGCTGAGGCTCTGTCCTTATCAACTCGTTTACTAACCACGGGTCAATTCTAATTGGGTCAACTATTTTATTTTGCTCAGGGAGGACACTATAAGTAGAAATTCTTGGGTCTTTTAACCACTAAGGAACCCCAGATCTCTAATGCATTTTTTCAAATGTACATTCTAAACCAAACAACCTCAGTGTGTAAACTTACACATTCAACATGACTCTTGCTTCCCCTTTTCTAACGGAAATCTTTAATTAGGATTTAGAGTTATTCTCCACACAAATAATTTTTTTAAAGTTTATAATACACAGCTATAGGTGTTGGGGAGCCACTGAACGGGAAACTTGCTTTTTAGATTGTTCTAGCTTCAGCATGGAAGATAAATTTAAGGGGTGCATGACTGAAGGCTGGATGATGAAAAGGCCATTATAACAGACAAGGTGAAAGGTTAAAAGATGAACGCAGGCAGTGGTAATAAGCATGGAGAGGAGAGGGCAGATTTTTCAAAATTTAGTAAGTAAAGAGGTAAAACTTGGTAATTATGTTGGTTATTCTCCATTTGCCCTACAGCACCATTTTCTACCTTTCTATGCCCACCTCTGTGCCCTGGAGGGTGGCTGACTCTCTGGACTGTATCATCCAAAATCCCTTACTGGCTGGCTTAGGATTGGGTTCTGCTAGTAGGAGGCATTAGTAAGAGACTGGCGGGCAGGCGGAGAAAAAGGTCAGGGAATTCTCTCCTCTGCTTACGGCTATAGTTCCATCTAGGTGGTCCCTCTTCCATAACTACAACTTTCTGGTTCTGGTAATAGAGTCCTCTCCTTCTGCTTCTTCAGGTCTGTGGGTACCTCACAAATCTTGCTGACTCCCTTAACTTCCCTGACCTCTGTAAACAGTCCTTTGGTTAAACTCTCTTTAATTAATAAGCCCTCTGAGTCTTTTTCCTTCTGGGACCTGGACTAGCAGTGATTGATGGGGAATGGGGAGAGGAGTACAAAGAGTTGAGGTGACTCCCGGGTTTAGATTCTTTCCTCTCAAATGGATTTTTAGCATTTTCCTGAGTGTCTTGTTAGGACTTGCTCTATTCAGATTACTTGGAATCCACCCCTGGCACCACCACTTTGGTTGGCATTTCCAGCAGGAGATTCAGGCAGGTTCTCCAGAACCAAGCATGGTGCCTGGTGTAGAGCAGCACTCCATACATGGATTTTCTCTCTCAGTGTCTCTGAACTTTACTGTCACATTATTATAGGCCCCCATACGCTCAGATTTTGAACTCAGCATTGGTCTGGCCATTGTTAGTTTTTTTTTTTTTTTGCGGTACGCGGGCCTCTCACTGTTGTGGCCTCTCCCGTTGTGGAGCACAGGGTCCGGACACACAAGCTCAGCGGCCATGGCTCACGGGCCCAGCCGCTCCGCGGCATGTGGGATCTTCCCGGACCAGGGCACGAACATGTGTCCCCTGCATCGGCGGGCGGACTCTCAACCACTGCGCCACCAGGGAAGCCCCATTGTTAGTTTTATATCTAACTTTGAGTTCTAGATTTTGAAATGTACATGGGACAGTTAGAAAGGGCTATGTAAAACAACAAAATTCCCAATTATAGTAAAAGCTTTGAAAACATTGAAGAAACTGGGATTATTTAGCAGCGAGAATGCATTAGTGCAAATTTTAATATCCAAGCAGTTGGCCTATGGCTGTAGTGTTTTGTTGATTAAATTATAAAATTTTCTCTCCAGCAAGTAATTCAGTATGATGAACATTCTATTCTTCATCATATAACAATCACTTCAACTCACAAGAATTTAGTTGAGAGACTCTTCATAATTCTTAAGTCATTAATTATATCTCTACTCCCTACATTGTCTTTATGCCTATACTGCATACCCTAAATACTTCAAATACCCTAACAACCCCTATAGAAGACTGCCCCATACCCTGCACCCCTAGCATGCACATTGGACTCACCAGGGAGCTCTTTAAAAATACTCATTCCCAGACTCCACCCCATGCCAATTAAATCAGCAATTTGGAAAGGAGGCCCAGGTGTGGATATTGTTTTAAAGCTCCCCGGGGCTTCCCTGGTGGCGCAGTGGTGGAGAGTCCGCCTGCCGATGTAGGGGACGCGGGTTCGTGATCCCGGTCCGGGAGGATTCCACATGCCAGCGGAGCGGTTGGGCCCGTGAGCCATGGCCGCTGAGCCTGTACGTCCGGAGCCCGTGCTCCGCAACGGGAGAGGCCACAACAGTGAGAAGACCGCGCACCACAAAAAAAAAAAAAAAAAAAAAAGCTCCCCAAATGATCTTAAAATGAACAAAGTTGAGAACAAAACTCCAAACCATAAAATAAAACAACCAAGATCACACAAAAAGATATGACTCTCCACAGAATGTATAAACCCAAGATACCTTGTGTCTGTTTATCCCTTGTTAATGAACTTCCTGTGAGCCTTTTCCCCCCATTAACCTTCAGTTTTTGCACACTGGAAAGCTGATTGAGAGCCCTTCCGTTGGTTTTGCTTCCTTGATTGACGTGTGTGGTTTGTTGACAAGCTGCCCAGAACATGGTGAAAGACAACCACAACTAACCCTACCTCTGAGTCAGCAGTGGTTTTATCCATCAGTGAGGTTTTTCTTAGGACCCTAAAAGAGGGTGAAAAAAGAGTATATAAATGAAGGAATCAAATAGACTCTCAACAGTCGTTAAAGGTAACAGTTTGGGTTGGGGTGGGGGAAGGCTATTGTGAACAAAAGAACGATGCTTTCAATATTTTCAAAGAAAGCTTTGACTAAGGACCAAGAAGTAAAATGTGTGTTCTGCATTGGTTTTACATCATGCTTCAGGGTCCTTCGTGATCAAATATAGGGTTCTTTCAAAAGCGAAAGGTAACTGCAATAAATAACAGTTACTTTCAATAAATATACATGATCTTGAGTAATTCCAAGTCTTAGTTAGGAATGAGGTAATAAAATAGTTTTTAAAATATGTTTTCTATCTCAGTATCTTACAGTGAGCAAATGTTCCATGTTATTTGTGTCAGTTCCATTTTCTCCAAGTGACTTTTCCTATGTAGAGAGTGTCCTGAGTTATAGATAAACTACACAGGAATGCAGAGAACTTGTGATTTCTCTATCTAGGATAATTGCAATGTAACTTAGTGAGGCCTAGTAGCTCACAAAGTTATCTGAAGTATTTCAGAAGGGACAGGAAGCATCCCTTGCACTTTTTTAGCAGTAGTCACTGCCCACAAGTGGGCAGTAGATGATGAAACAACCCAAGTTGGCTTCTTTTATTTCTTCTCTGCCCTTTCTCCACTTCCTGTCAAGTTTTCCCTCCATCTCAGCCTATGTTGACTTGGTAATAATATGTCCACTTTCAGGTTCATGCAGTCTAAATGCTTTAGGTAGTTTGGTTATCTCACAAACCGAACAGACCAAAAAACAAAACAAGGCAAAACAAGACAAAAGAAACCTTGCCCTGTGGAATGGGAAAGCAGACCCTGGAGTACAAGGTAATCTGTGAAATGAAGTATTGCATAACTCAGAGCAGGGACTCAAAGAGGTGACTAGAATGATGAAGTCTAAAGTGATTTCTCCAAACCAAAATCTCTGGAGAGAATGATTGGGAGGTCTCCCTCTGCTTTCTGGAAAGAGATTCCAGCCAATTACATCTGACTCTTAAAGGATATGAGTTGCATAGGGTTCTGATCAAATGCTTAAAGGTGTTAGTGACTTAATTTTTAATAATCCAGCTAAGTTTTAAATGACTCTAGATAAGAGTAACAACACATAGCATTAAATATGTATATATTATATATAAAATGCTTTTGTATATAGTATCTCATTTGATGGTCATTATCAATCTTGTGTGTCCAAAGTAGGAAAGGGAGCTTTGTTAGGCCTTCTTACAAATAATGACTCTTAAGGAAATGTTCTTAAATGGGCCAGAAAGGACCAGGCATGGACTAGAATGCATGTATTTTTTTTTAAAGTCTTTTCACATTCTACCACATCGCACTGGGACTCTCTAAGTTCTTAGCATTTCAGTTGTGTGAGGTGATGAAGGAAGAAGTTTTCATATACTGAGGTATGGGGAAGACATTCTTGCTTACACATGATTTAACTTAAACTTTATGCTAACCAGAACAGCCTGTTTTGTGGCCTATTAAACATACATTGTACATTTGCTTTAACCATTAAAGAAAAGGGTGCCTTGTCCAGAAGTAATATGTCCATTTTTCAGACAGAGATAAATGTCTCCCTCTTCCTGGGACGTCAATGGTCAATGCTAGTACTCCTTAGATGACAAGGCTCCCTTCCCAGGCACAAGGCCATACTGACTCACTGTGTACGTGATGCTGTCTTTTTTGAAACCTTGAAAGAATGTATCCCTCTTGCGTTTGATATTCTTTGTTCCGACAAGATATAAAACTGTGCTGAAACCATGTTTCCTTGGAACAGTTCCTCAGAGCTACCCAAGAGGCTGTTTGTCAGGCTATACTTCTCAGTCTGGCTCAAAACTCTCTTCTATTCTTATTATAGATCAGTTATTGATGACTTCCTTCTACATAGTGAAATAAATACAATTCAATCTTAAATTTAGTAAAGCAGCAATTGAGGTTGAGAAAGACATAAGGACCTTAAATGGTTGGGAAAGTCTAAGTACAAAACCTGGGAGTTGGGGGATGTAGTTTCCACTAAAATTTAAAAATATGAGTACTTACTTTGAGCCAGACTCTGCTAGGTGCAAAGTTTAAAAATGGTTAAGAACAGATCCTGCCTTCGAGGAACTTTCTGACTAGGGCAGCAGGTCACAACCTAGTGATCTGGACTTTGAAGAATTGATTAGGACAATCAGATAATCAGGTTCAGATAATCAGGTCAAAAGAGAAAGGCAAAAAGGCATATAAATGATGAACTTTTGAGAGTGAAGGAGCCCCCAAAGTTTGTCAGTTTGATACGGAAAATTGCTCTATTATTTTGTTTCTTAAGTAAAATACTCACCATCAGCATGTATGAAACCAGGGGCAAAAGAGACTTTTTTCAGCCGTGATTCCTATGTACCACCTCCTCCATTTATAAGTTCTCAATCTACCCCTTAGGGTCCCCACTTGAATGCAAAAAAACTTTTAAAATGTAACCACTATACAGTGGTGATACACCGAACAGTGAGATAAACCCTAAGCTCGTTTGAAAGAAAACTGAACAGGGAGCCAGTGACTCGGGTTTGAGCTGTGCCTATGCTACGAACTGTTCTGTGATCTTGGGCAAGTAACTTCTCAGGATGTCCCTCTCGGTCTGTAAGATGAGTATGACCCAAAGGTCCACCTCACCGAGTTCTGTGAGGATGATTTTTAAAATGCCAGTGAAAGCATTTCCTCTACTCCATTTAGGGTGCTTTTGCTATCTCCGGGCTCCTTCCACTCTCGCCACTTTGAGATTTGGTGCATCACGACCCAAAGGCCTTAAGCATCACCACAATTGCCTGACCGTCTCTCCTCATACACACCCACGTCCCTCGCGGTAACTGAGTCTGCCGAAGGAAGTCTCGTAGCTGAAGTCACACACTCCTAAAGGCCAAGAGAAAGGGACAGAAGGCTCCGATTCCAGCCGGAGAGACTTGAGAGCCGCCAGCATCGTAGAAAGTCAGGAAAGATCCTCTATGCGCAAGCGCAATGGCCACCCCGCACCTCCCCTCCCACGGGAGAGGGCGGGCCACGACGTGCCCACGTCGGACGCACTGCCGTTCGCGAAGCGTGCGTCTGCGGCGTAGGACCCGCCCCTTGGGGAGGGGAGGGGTTTCTGCCTGGCAGAGGTGGGAGCTCTTGCAGTCGTAGGGGAATAGGTTTCCTGTTCCGGTTTTCGGGCTCTGGTTAGTCGCGTGGAAGTGCGATCACCTAGACAGTTTGCGCTTTCCGTTCACCAAAGCATCTTCCCTTTGGTGATACAGGTGCAGATTTCGGCCGGTGACTCTGCCATGCCGAACTTGCGGCCCAGGCCCCGCCGAGGCGCCGGACGGGGCGCCAGGGCAGCCGGGCGGGACGAGCTGGTGTCGCGGTCCTTGCAGAGCGCAGAGCACTGTCTGGGCGCCCAGGACTTCGGCACCGCCTATGCCCACTACCTCCTCGTGCTCAGCCTAGCGCCGGAGCTGAAAGACGATGTGAAGGTGAGGAGGGCCCTTGTTTCTCTCACTTGCAGGCAGATCCTGTGTTCTTCTCGTATAAATAAATGAATACATAAATAAATTGGATGGGGGTACTATGAGTGATTGGTGGTGGTTATTAATGTTTACTGTTCACCCTTGACTCTTCTTTTGTTCGTAACCACAACCAGCGTATCAGAAAATATTGTCTGCTGCACCATCGAAATATATATCCAGAATCGTATCCCTTCTTACCACCTTCTTTTTTACTCCCCTGATTCAAGCTTCAGTCATCTCCTTCTGACTTTTGCAATAGGCTCAGGCTCGAAAGTAGGCTTTCTCCTGCAGCCTACCGCAACACAGCCAGTATGAGCTTTTCATAATAAAAGCCAGATGATGTCATTTCTCTATTTCAAAACTTCCATTTCATTCAAAATTACGAAGGTTATATTGCATGAGGCCTCAGGTGATCTGCCACCTCCTATATCTAATTCTAACAAGTCCCTGCCCCAGGCCCTTTGCACTTGTCTCTACTGTTACGTGGAACGAATGTTGAATTAAGTTTGGGATTAGCCTAAAGTAATCATTCGATGATGCATTCTTTAAGTTTCAGTTATTGGATTATTTGTGAGTTATTCTGTTGAAATGCTGTACATTTTTTTCCAAGTTATTTCAGAATCTAAATTTCAAAAAGTGATTTAACTTAATTTTGCATTCAACTTTCAGCCTGAAGCTACTTTGCTTTATTTCACCCAGGGTTTCTCAACCTCAGTACTACTCATATTTTGGATGGAATCTTTGTTGTGAAAAGCTGTCTTGTGCATGGTAGAATGTTTAGCAGCATCCCTGACTTCTACCCAGTAGATGTCAGTAGTATATAGACATTTAAATTTCAGGATCAGCTGGCCTCAGGGAGGAGAACGTGTTATGCTGAGATACAGTTTGCTCTTTTAGGTAGGCAGAAGTAGAATAATGGATCAATCCAAGTGCTTTTTCCTCAATTCTTTGTTCGTTAGTTTCCTCTTTCCTAAAACAGGGAACATATCTTTTTTTAAATTTAGTGTGTATTAAAAGTATTATCTAAAGTTTGTATTTCTTTGCCTGGTGTTCAGTAGGGTTAAGTAACTAGCTCTGTTTCCTGCAGAACAGAGTCCCATATTTCTTTGCAGGGTCCTCTGCGAAAGACCTATCTCTTTAGTCTTATTTCCTTCTACTCCCCATCCTTACACCTCAGCCATACCAAGTTGCTTAGCTGTAAATTCCCTGATTCATTTAATATAATCTGTGTTTTTTCCCCTCACATCCTAGAGTCTTCTTCCTTTCCTTGACTCTCTAGTAAAATTTATCAAAATTCAGTTTCAGGTATACACTCTTCTGTATAAAATATGTGAAGATGATATAAAGTGTGTTCCTGACTACAGCCTTCTGTCTTTGCACTGGGTTGCAGTGTGGAGAATGTTTGGTGGAGGTGTAATTGGAGCTAGGGTGACAGTGGGAAGACTTCCTGTAGTCCAGCAAGTGGTTACAAGGATCATGTTGTAACAGTGTGGGGGAGAGGAGGTGACAGATTTAACTATAATGAGAGAGAATTGGCTGGGTTCCAAATTAATTGTACTGGAGTTAAGGTGGCGTTCTAAGGTGACTTCTTAGTCTGAGGTTGGGTGGTACCTTAACCTTATATCCTGTGTGAGAGAATACGATGGGTTCAGTTTAGAACATTTTGAATTTTTTCAAAATTGTATGTTATATTTCTCTCTATGAGGCCTCTCTGAGGATAGGAACAGGATTTATGTTATGTTGTTCTTTGGTATTCTTTGCACACCGATCAGGAAATATTTGGGTTGAGCTGAATTTGAGATGGCTGAGGGTCCCTGGTTGAGATGACCAGTAGGGAGTGGTAACTATGGGTCTGAGGTTCAGGAGAGAGGGTCTCAATTGGAGATGTAGATGTAACATCTATTAACACATAGGTGATAGTTAATGCACTGGGGATGCATGAGAAAAGAGAAGCCGGTCAAGGAAGTACCGCTGAAACATAGGAGCCCACAAAAAAGAGGTTGGTGGAGAATATGATACGGCAGCCAAGTATGGACAGATTTTGCAGAGTGGTCAAACTGTCTTAATTCTGAATGTTACTGCCATGTAGGTGGTAAAATTTATGCATTTATGCATTTGTTTATTTAGCAACAGGGCCTATTAAAGCTAAATTAAACTTACGGTGATTTTCAGTTATAACTAAGTTTTATTTTCTGTGGAATCTTCAACCAGTGTTGAATATTCTTTCATCTTTTTTTTTTTTTTAACGGCCACGCCATGCGGTTTGCGGGATCTTAGTTCTCCGACCAGGGATTGAACCATGGTCTCAGCAGTGAAAGCTCAGAGTCCTAACCACTAGACAGCCAGGGAATTCCCTCTTTCATCATTTATGTTACTGACTAATTTACTGTTTTCTCTTTTGTAAAGGAAACTTTTCAGTATACGCTCTTCAGATGGGCTGAAGAGCTTGATGCACTCAGTCGAACACAAGACCTACTTGGTTGCTATGAGCAAGCCTTGGAACTGTTTCCTGATGATGAAGTGATTTGCAATAGTATGGGGGAGCATCTCTTCAGGTATGTAGTGTTTTCAGTATTACTAGTTAAGGATTATTCTGCATCAGTCCAGATCGGATAAATTGTTGTACACTAATTTGAACATGGGAAGTTTAATATAAACAATTATTAATTATAACGGGATCAGAGTAACGAAGGTTGGCTAGTAAGAAGAGAACTGAAAAGAATATAGGAATAGCAGATATAATATGTAATAATATTATATGTTATACTACATAATAGCCACTGCCCCTGGGGCTGAGATAGAGCATCCATGGAAGAGTTCCTCTCACTGGGCTGAGATCCAGACCTTGTTGGAGAGGACATAGCCCTCATTCACAGGATGGCAGAGAAGTCACTGTGGTCCCTTGCCAGGGAATTTGTTGTAAATCTCTTCTCTGGAACTTCCTGGAAATTTGCTGTTTCCTTTTGTAAGAGTGCCGTTCCCTGTTTGGGTTCCAGAACGTCTTTTTTGCTTAAACCATACCCAAAATGAATAGTCCGATTCAATCTTTAAAACTGGCAGAACGCTTAGAGGTGCTTGTGAAGAAGTATGAGTGTAAAAGGGTTCTACTAGGGCTTTCCTGGTGGCGCAGTGGTTGAGAGCCCGCCTGCAGATGCAGGGGACATGGGTTCATGCCCTGGTCCGGGAAGATCCCACATGCCGCGGAGTGGTTGGGCCCGTGAGCCATGGCCGCTGAGCCTGCGCGTCCGGAGCCTGTGCTCCGCAGCGGGAGAGGCCACAGCAGTGAGAGGCCCGTGTACCGCAAAAAAAAAAAGGGTTCTACTAGCTTAGTTCTCTTCAGTGTGTGGACCACACACTGGTGTGATCCACAGATTACCAGTCAATGACAGAGGAGTATAAAAATTGTGAGTAAACAGTTAGAAATGTATGTAGCAGTTTGGCATTGCTGTAAATCCAAGCATGTGGTCAGGGAACTCCCTTGTTGAGAGCATGGACCCCTCTGCTGCTGAAGTCTGGTGTGGGAGTTGCACACTAACTAATCATGTACATTACAAGTGTGTTGGTCTACAGATACTTTAAAAGGAAAGGGAGTTCTTTATCAGAGATAGTTTAAGAAACACTGTTCCGGATGGTTTGATGGTTTTCCCCCCCTGTCTTTTATTATTGATTTGCTCACATCTAATTTAGTAGTAGTTTTTTGGGTGACTCACCTTTAACTTTTTTCCTTAGACACAATGCCTCTCTTTTTGCAGTCATATTTATTTGGTTTCTTTTGTATTTAATTAAAAGATATAATAATAACAAGTGCAACTGGTATAAACTGGTCTGGCAGCAAATACAACTGACTTTTTTTTTTAAATTTAGACTATTTATTTACTTATCTTTTACTGAAATATAGTTGACTTACAATATTATATTACTTTTGGGTATACAACATAGTGATTCTGCATTTTTATAGATTATGCTCAATATAAAGTTAATATAAAATATTAATTAACTGTATTCCCTGTGCTGTGCATTACATTGTTGTCTTAATTATTTTATTATTATTTTTTTAATAGATCTTTATTGGAGTATAATTGCTTCACAGTACTGTGTTAGTTTCTGTTGTACATCAAAGTGAATCAGCCATATGCATACAGATGTCCCCATATCCCCTCCCTCTTGTGTCTCCCTCCCACCCTCCCTATCCCACCCCTCTAGGTGGTCACAAAGCACCGAGCTGATCTCCCTATGCTATGCTGCTGGTTCCCACTAGCTGTTTTACATTCGGTAGTGTATATATGTCGATGCTACTCTCTCACTTAGTCCCAGCTTACCCTTCCCCCTCCCTGTGTCCTCAAGTCCATTCTCTACGTCTGCATCTTTATTCCTGCCCTACAACTGACTCTTGATGACCATTCAACTCAATTGCTGAGGGAAAAGGTATGCAGGCACAGCAAAGAGGCACCTCTTAGCCATAGGTGTTAATATCTTTTACAGAGGGAGTGGTTTTTAGAAACCACTGGTGTTCTAGAAAGTTGTTTAAATGGCGGATGGCTAGGAGAGCCTCTACTATACCATAGTAAAGTAGCAATTCATAGTCAGTCAGTTGTTAGTGTCCTGGAATGCATAAATATAAAAGGGATTCAGAAAGGAAAGAAGTGAATGAGAATCGCAGTCCTCACAGAAGGCTTCCCAAGGAGATGGCGCTTGGGTTGGGTAGGATCTGGGGTGCCGGTGAGGGGTTCTCAGGCCAGATGAGTGGCACGAACAAAGGCGCTGTAACTGATAGTATGTAGTTGAATATCTTGTCTGTTACGTTTTACTCTAGAATGGGCTTCAGAGATGAAGCAGCCGGGTATTTTCGTAAAGCAGTGAAGCTAAACCCGGATTTCAGTGATGCAAAGGAGAATTTTTATCGTGTTGCAAACTGGCTGGTGGAGCGCTGGCACTTTCTCATGCTTAATGACACCAGGAGGAATATGATTTATAATGCAGCAATCCAAAAGGCGGTTCGTTTGGGCTCCAGAAGCGTTTTGGACATTGGAGCAGGAACTGGAATACTAAGGTTTGTTGGAATTGTGTTTTAATTATGTATACCTATATACTAATGTAAATTAAGGATTGTACCAAATATGGAAACTGTAACAGCAGAATTTAAAAGTAGAGTTTATTTCTCATAATCTCGTTATGATTATTCATGGAACTATTATTATTATATTTTTCACTATAACTTTTACTTAATTAAGAACTCGACGTAACCGCCAAGAAAAATTGGGGGTTATCATTGAAATTTTAAATAATGAATTTTAAGAGTACTTTTTACATCAACATTCTGGTTGAATCTAGTTGTTTAAAGTCTATTAGCATTCTGCATGCCAGTTGTGTTTTAATAAGGTGAATGTCATGATTTATTGTGTGATTTATTGCTTGACAAAAATATTAGTTCATTTCTTAAAATGCAGAACGAATAATGGTTGTGTTAAAAAATAAAAGGAAAACCTCATGTTTAAGCATTATAATTCCACTAAAATTTGAAAGATTACAGTAGATTATTTTTTCTTGATGGAACACTTTTTCCTCTTGTAGCATGTTTGCTAAAAAAGCTGGAGCGCACTTGGTGTATGCCTGTGAGTTATCCAAGACCATGTATGAACTTGCCTGTGATGTAGTGGCAGCAAACGAGATGGAAGCAGGGATCAAACTTTTACATATGAAGTCGCTTGACATAGAAATTCCAAAACACATTCCTGAAAGGTATTATAATATGAACTAATTTTAGTTTTTATAATCCACTATTTTTTTTAAAAAAATTAAGATATTCACATTTCTAGCTTCTAGTCCAAACAAAAATGCTAAAACCCTTATATTGTAAAGATGCAGATATAGGATAGTTTAGCATAAGATTGATTTCATAGTAAGGTCATTTTCTTGATAAAAAAAGATTTAAAGATCTTGAGAAAAATTTGTGGCAAGGGATTTAATACATAAACTTCAGCTTTAGCAAGTTACTTTACCTTTGTTAATTTCAGTGTTCTAGTTGTCCTTCTGTGTGGTCAATAACTATTTAAAAATTGTACTTAAAAATAATGCGTGAGTAGATGAAGCTTGATGGGTTTAATCACATTTGGTGTTAATATCCCTGGCTAAAATGAAGGATAGCCTTTGGCTTTGGAAGCGTCAGCTGTCAATGTATTTTGGCTTGGGTCCTTCAAATGCTTTGAATATTATCTCATAAGTCTTAGCTTTTTAGTATGTTATTTCACCTTGATCCATATCACAAGGGGATGGAATTTTAGAACTAGAGGGAATTTAAAAATCATCTGGTCCAGTAAACTATCATTTTAGATACAGAGTTTTCTCTGAGTAGCACTTGCTTTACTACCTCTTCTGGGTAGTCTATCTTTTCATCTTACTTAAATTCAGTTTACATTGAAACAGGGCTTTTTTATACCCTGTCATCATTGAGACTATGATTTTAAAAAGTCTTTTTCCGTATACGTATGATAATATTTATACTTACATAATAGTTACGCTTTTCAATGGTCTCTACATATGTTCTCATGAAAGAAGTCCTGTTAGATTGTTGAGGCAGATATTATACCATTTTATAGAAATAAACAGTGTCCTCAATTGTCTTAGTCTGCTCAGACTGCTATTAACAAAATACCAGATCAGGTAGCTTAAACTACAGACATTTATTTTCTCACAGCTCTGGAGGCTAGAAGTCCATGATCATGGGTGCTGGCAAATTTGGTTTCTGTTGGGAGCTCTCTTCCTAGCTTTGCAGATGGACTTCCTGTGCGCCCTTACATGGCCTGTCCTCTGTGCATGTGAGGAGAGAGGGATCACTGCTGTCTCCTCCACTTTTATAAGGACACACGCCCTATCAGATTAGGACTTCACCTTTATGACCTCACTGAACCTTAATTACCTGTAAGGATCCTATCTCCAAGTATAGTCACGCTGGGAATTAGGGCTTCAGTGTGAATTTTGGTGGTACAGAATTCAGTCCAGAGCATGAATCAAAGTTATGTTAATTCAGTCTACATTTTTGTCACAGATGGTGTTGTAGAAGGATCTATTGGCTTTGAATTAAGAGATATGGTTCAGTAATAATAATTAATAATAATTTATTTTGACCTTGAGCAAATCTAGAGACTTGAAGATGTTGGAATAGATGATTTGAGATACCTTCCATGTTCTAAATATTTGCAATCATAAATATTGAAAAATTTTTAAATATATATAATACTGGGCTTAGGCACTGTAGGGGATACCAAAGTCTGTCCTCAAGGCACCTACAGTCTAGATAGGAAGATAAGGAATATTCATGAAAATATCTTTACCTTCTAATTACACAAATGAACGATACTGGCAGTAAGTAGTAAAGAGGTTCAGAGAAGGGAGAAATTTTTTTGGTGTGTCTTTGAGTGAAATTTTCTAGAAAGAAAGAATGGACAGAAGATCAGAGCTCTGTGGATTAGGCTTTTGTGAAAACTCACAGGTGTGGGTAAAGCAAGAGAAGTAACAGGAGAGGGACACTCAATGTTTAGAGGTAAACACAGCAGAGGTAGAGGAAGGATTTTGAGGGGCAGGCCTCCTCACCGGCACTAAATGTTATTTACAGATCAAGGAAAATTAGAACCGAGAAAGAGTATTCATTTTGGTAAGTCGGGGAGTCACTGATGATAGAGAGTATTTTTATAGAGTGTTGGGGATAGAAGTCCAGTTACTCAGGGTTAAGGAGGGGGACTGGTAAAAAGGTAATGGGTATGAACCACTCCTTAGGATTTAGGCAATGAAAGGATAATCCAAGAGGCAGGGGGTCAAGTGAAGGTTGTGTACTCCCACTGCTGTCCCCACCAGGAAGCTGCCGGTGGAGGACAGAGGAGCCTGAATCTTCCTCAAGATTCCAGGGTAGATATTAAACACAAAATGTATTAGAAAATTTTACATATGAACTGTTTCTATAATAAACTCTTCCTTTCTGCTCTCAGCTTTGACATCTTTTATATAAATAGCATGATATTTTACTTACATATATTTTTAAAAAATCATTCTATAGAGTATCCCTTGTTGTAACAGAAACTGTCGATGCAGGTTTATTTGGAGAAGGAATTGTGGAGAGTTTGATTCATGCATGGGAACATTTACTTTTGCAGCCAAAGGTAAGCAGCATGAAAACACTTACATCTGATTAAGAATTCATTATTCAGTAGATAATTTATTGAGCCCGTAGCATAATTGCAAATCAGTATGAGATACATCCCACTCTTGAAGTGCATACTGTACTGTTGGAAAGAAATCAGTGTGAAAAAACATTTAATAACATAGTGCAGTGTATACTTGTGTGCCCAAATGGTGTATATAGGCAAAAAACACTCCAGGACGGAATTCTTAGGAATTGAGATTACGTTATGAAGGGATTGACTCTGGAATTCTTGAGTAGGGTTGAGAAAGGGAAGTACTTTCAGTCTCACAGCCTTCACTGCTTGTATTTTTTGGCAGATTATCAAAAGGGAATATAGTGATAACTGGCGTGGTATGGTTTTAAGGTACCAGTTGGACCCAGGCTACTGCTTGGACAGGACTAATTCTTATAATTGCCAACTTATATTTTGCGTTGAAATCCTCTACTGTGGCCCAGTAAATTGTAGATTTGGTTTATATGTATGTATTATGAATGAAAGGATTTTAACATTTAATAAGAATTTAATACTTGCAGAAAATGATTTGGATTTAAAATAGCTAATGAAAGGTTGAAAGAAGAGCAGTTTGTTTTTCAAGTAGGTAATGGTGATTTTGGCCTCTCAGTTAAAGTCACACTGAATAGTCTTTTGTTGTATGCAGACTTAGAGATTTCTAGCTCTCACCTCCCTCCCTCCCTTCCTTCCTATTTGTACTGGAAAAAAAGAAAACAATATATATGTATACACACACACACACACACACACACACACACACACACACATATAGCAATGAAAATAAAAGAAATTTTTAAAGGAAAAAAACCCCTTAACCTGCTTATCTTTTTTTTTTTAATAAACTTCTGCCTTTCCCATGATGAGCACTTAATTTTTTTAAAGTTATTTATTTTAATTTATTTATTTTTGGCTGCATTGGGTCTTCATTGCTGCGTGCAGGCTTTCTCTCGTGGCAGCAAGTGGGGGCTACTCTTTGTTGCGGTGCACGGGCTTCTCATCGTGGTGGCTTCTCTTGTTGTGGAGCACGGGCTCTAGGTGCACGGGCTTCAGTAGTTGTGGCACATAGGCTCAGTAGTTGTGGCTCACGGGCTCTAGAGTGCAGGCTCAGTAGTTGTGGCGCACAGGCTTAGTTGCTCTGTGGCATGTGGGATCTTCCTGGACCAGGGCTCAAACCTGTGTTCTCTGCATTGGCAGGCAGATTCTTAACCACTGTGCCACCAGGGAAGTCCTGCTTATCTTAATTATTGTTTTTTTGAGTTTTTTTCTGATAAATTTTCATAGCTTACCATCATACACACATATTTTGACATAAATATAACAGAATATAATTTTTTTATTGTTATATTTTTAGACCAAAGGTGAAAATGGTAATTGTGAAAAATATGGGAAAGTTATACCGGCAAGTGCTGTTATATTTGGGATGGCAGTAGAATGTGCAGAGATAAGAAGACATCATAGGTAAGTGATTATTTAAATAGTAAATATTAAAAAATAGTAATTTTAAGGTGTAGACTGTACTCCAGAGGTTATTTAGTGGACATTTATTCAGATGAGAATGTGTAGTTTTCTGACCTTTAAATTCATGATGTTTATTCCAGTCTTAATTTTCTTTTTGCTTTTTTTAAACTTTCTTCGAAAATAGAACTCTAGGATTAAAATCAGCTTTCAGTTTTCTAGTGGAAAATTAATTTTGATACAACTTAGTATCCTTTTGATGTGTGATAGATTCATGAGAAAAATACTAAGTTAAGACTGATTTTAGAGAAAGTGAAGTAAAAATTTCCAATGTGAAAATAATTTTATTTCTCCCATTTTTCTCTTCTTAATAACTATTGATATTATAATGTTTTCTGGTTGGGTGCGATGAAATTTTAGGATCTTTCTACCCTTGAGATTCTGAGATTTATCACATGTGATACAGGTGAAAATTTTTTTTAGTTATAGAAGTTTCCTGGTTACATTTTTTTCTTGAACATTAATGAATTTTTTTATTTTGCTAAAATATTGATCCATAGTTTTTTGGAACTTTTTAAGGAGGCCCTCCATCTGATAACTTGATAGTGTTAAATGTAACATATTTACATTTTAAGACATACTGATGAGTAAAAGAAGAAAATAAAAATCATCCCAAAGCCTCACTAGTAGGCAACTACTGTTCATCCTTGTTGGATGAATACACCACAGTACATTCCTCCATTTTGCTGGTGATGGACATTTAGGTAATATCCAGTTTTGGGAGTATTGGAAATAGCACAGCCATAAACATTCTTGAACATTCTTTTGTTGGTGATATGTATGAATTTCTGTTGGCTGTGTTCCTAAAAGTGCAAATGTCAGACACTCTGAGGTTCCCATATTAAGAGTGAATCTAGAATAGTCATGTTCATCTTGAGCAGGAACTACGGAAGTCTTCCAGAGTGGTCTTGTTAATTTTCTATTCCTACCAATATTGCATGAAACTATTCTTACAACACTTATTTTCCCCATTCTGGTGGTTGTGTAGTATGGCTTTAACTTCATTTCCCTGGTGACTAACTTTTCATATGCTTATTGGTCATTTGGATATGTTCTTTTGTACAGTGTCTAAGTCTTTTGCCTATTTTTGTGTTTCTTTTATTGTGGGAATTTAAAAATATATTTTGGATATTTGCCCTTTGTTGAGTAATGTATTACAAATCTTTTCCTACTCAGTGGCTTGCCTTTTTACTTTCTTCCTGGGTATCTTTTGATGAGCAGAGTTCTTAATTTTAAGGTACACTTGTTTATCATTTGTTTTCCTTTATAGTTAGTGATTGTGTTTAAGAAACCTTTGTCTATGAAGCTTTATTGCATTTTTATATTTATTTTTGCTGGATTCAGTATTATATGGTGTTAATTGATTCTTAAAAAAACAAAAAACCAAACCCGTCTTTCTCCTTTTCCTCTCTTATTCCCCCTCTTACCAGGGTGGGTATTAAGGACATTGCTGGGATCTGTTTGCCAACCAGTGTGAAATTTCAGAGTCCAGCGTATTCTTCTGTAGATGCTGAAGAAACAGTTGAACCTTATACAACCGAAAAGATGAGTCGAGTTCCTGGAGGATATTTGGCTTTGACAGAGTGCTTTGAAATTATGACAGTAGATTTCAACAATCTGAAGGTAAAAAAAAAAGTTCAATTACTGTTTGTTTTTAATATATATAAATTTATTTATTTACTTGGTTTTATTTTTGGCTGCGTTGGGTTTTCGTTGCTGTGCGTGGGCTTTCTCTAGTTGTGGCGAGCGGGGGCTACTCTTCCTTGCGGTGTGAAGGCTTCTCATTATGGTGGCTTCTCTTGTTGCAGAGCATGGGCTCTAGGTGCGGACTTCAGTAGTTGTGGCTCGGGGGCTCTAGAGCGCAGGCTCAGTAGTTGCGTTGCAGGGGCTTAATTGCTCCGCAACATGTGGGATCTTCCCGGACCAGGGCTTGAACCTGTGTCCCCTGCACTGGCAGGCGGGTTCTTAACCACTGCACCACCAGGGAAGCCCCAGTTACTGTTTTTAAGCATTAAATTTCATGCATTATTTTAAATAGTTAATACATAGGACAGTCTTTATGAGTTTGCGTGGGATTCCACTGACTATATGTAAAGAAAATGATTAAACGGTAACCAGAATTCCCTCCTGAAATTATTTACTTACTGTAAATACAGAGAAAAAGATCCCTAAGGTTTCTGGGAATGTACAGTGAGCCTGGAGCTTTCATGGGTTTTCTTAGGTGGCTCTTAAAACAGTGTTGCAATACAGTTATAATTATCCTGTGCTATACAGATGAAGGAACTATAGCTTACATTAATTCCCCCCAAATATGAATGTAGGGGCAGGAGTTATAACCTAGGTCTTCTGACTCTTCTCTGTGTCATCCTGCCATTTCAAATTAACAGTATTCCTTGAAATGAAACGTAATTCAGCTCTCTAGGTTGTATGTGACCAGCCATCTTGGCTTGCCAGGACTGAGGGTTTCCCCAGAGACAGTCTTGGGCAAACCAGGACAAGTTGCTCTCACCCTGGTGTGTCTGTGTGGGTGGTGGAGGGGTGCACTACACAAAGAGCCCAAGGAAATTGAGAAAGGTTACATCGAGTCCTTCTCTGGAGATCTTCCTGTAAGGTTAAATGTTTAAGTACATTAAGCTTTTGAGATGAAACTTTCCTGCGCACAGAAGACTTTGTGAGGGTCATTTTAGCCTAAGATCTTTGTAATTTAATGAAAGCTTTCCCCTATTAATTGTTACTAGGTTTTTTGTTTTTTGAGGTGGTGTGGAACTCAATTAACACTTTGGCGTTGATTACTGTGGCCGAGCTTCATGAGCATTTCTTTTCTGATGTAACAATCTTCCAATGGGGAACAGTACAATCATAGCTGCTGAGTACTCCAAAGCTATCCTTTTCTTATTTTAATTTTTATTTGCCACACACACACGAAAACACCTTATTAAGACTCTAATTTTGAAAATAATATCTGCCTGTTTAACATTTTCAAGTAATACAGTAGAAAAGAAGAAGAAAAAGTATATTTTTTCCTTTTTAAAATCTAGGCCCTTCTTTCTCCAGGTCACCAGTTGAAATACCTCTTTTCAGACTTGCTTTTCTAATCTTCTACACACACACACACACACACACACACACACACACACACATTTTTTTTTTTTTTTCTTTTTGCGGTACGCGGGCCTCGCACTGTTGTGACCTCTCCAGCTGCGGAGCACAGGCTCTGGACGCGCAGGCTCAGCGGCCATGGCTCACGGGCCGTTCCGCGGCATGTGGGATCTTCCCGGACCGGGGCACGAACCCATGTTCCCTGCATCGGCAGGCGGACTCTCAACCACTGCGCCACCAGGGAAGCCCCACACACTTTTTTAAAACAAAATAATCTCTATTGCTTTGCCACTTGCTACCTTCATTCAACACTATGTTATGGACTTCTTTCTACATCAGTAATATGTGTCTGCCTCATTGTAATAACTGTATGGTACTTACTATCATATACCATATATCAGAGCTTCCCATCCAGCATGCCTTAAATGGTTGTAGGTGTGCCAAGATACCGATCCCCTAAGGGTGCTGGGCAGGACTGGGAACTTACAGAAATGGGAATTGATATGATATTGGGGCAAGTATATAATGAATGTCTAAAATCCTCTTATTCTTTTAACATTTTTGTCAGGAACTAAAAAGTCTTGCAACTAAGAAACCTGATAAAATTGGTATCCCTGTTATTAAAGAAGGCATACTCGATGCTATTGTGGTTTGGTTTGTACTCCAGCTTGATGATGAACACAGTTTATCCACAAGTCCTAGTGAGGAAACATGCTGGGAACAGGCTGTCTACCCTGTACATGACCTTGCAGGTATATCTTGTCTAATTTTTTTTAAAATTAATTTATTTTATTTATTTTTGGCTGCATTGGGTCTTTGTTGCTGCGCACGGGCTTTCTCTAGTTGCGGCGAGCAGGGTCTGCTCTTTGTTGCGGTGCACAGTCTTCTCATTGTGGTGGCTTCTCTTGTTGCGGAACGTGGGCTCTAGGTGCGCGGGCTTCAGTAGTTGTGGCACGCAGGCTCAATAGTTGTGGCACACGGGCTTTTTTGCTCTGCAGCATGTGGGATCTTCCTGGACCAGGGATTGAACCCGTGTCCCCTGCATTGGCAGGTGGATTCTTAACCACTGTGCCACTCTTGTCTAATTTTTGTTGTTGTTGTTGTTTAAAACTTTTTGTTTTAACCCTCTAAGCATTTGAGTCAGTGTCAGAAAATTCACTATGAATATGAAGTTTCCAGTCAAGGGAGATTGGTTAAATCTTTCAGAATTTTCTGTTTCTTTTTTAAAAGTAGTTTTAAATAATTAATATATGTGGTTAAGAAGAGAGACTAAAATTGACATGTACACACTGCTATATTTAAAATAGATAACCAACAAGGACCTACTGTATAGCACAGGGAACTCTGCTCAATACTCTGTAATAACCTAAATGGGAAAAGGATTTGAAAAAGAACTAGGTACATGTGTATGTATAAATGAATCTCTCTGCTGTACACCTGAAACTAACACAGCATTGTTAATCAACTATATTCCAGTATTAAAAAAAAAAAAGACTAAAACACAACTCTGCTGCATACCACTCAAAAATACCTATCATTAAACCATTTCTTCAGCTCTGATTACTCTAGTTATCAGTAAATAAGAGAAATGCTGTCCATTTTTTATGGAACACAGCAGAAAAGTACTGCTTTTAGTGCAGGAGTTCTTACCACTTACAGAATCTGATAGCGTCTGTGGAGCCCCAGGTCCTAGAAATATGCACAGAACTTTCATAGAAGTACAGAATTTTGCAGTTTAAAGTTCATGAATCCATGGACTTACTCAGGGATGTCCTATATTAAAGATATTTTTTGTATAGAAGTTTTTTACTAGCAATTTTATGGGTTTCAATATAGTTTACAGCAGTTGTATTATATAGAAAAATTCTACCTTTTTAAAACTGGAAGGTAATAAATATTTACTTCTATGTAGTCTCTATTTACTTCTATGTAGTCTCTTAATCAAGGATCTAATTTGGCAAGGTCATTAAGTCATGGAATCAATATAGTATTGTGGCCAGTATGAGTTTTGGAGTCAGTCAGGTAGATTTGAAATTGGGTCTTGGCTACTTACTGACTTCCTGGCAGACCTTGCTGGTTATTTCTTAGAGCTTTTGTTATGTGATGTATAAAAATGGGATGATGCTGCGAATTCCTTGTTGGTCCAGTGGTTAGGACTCTGCCCTTTCACTGCCTAGGGCCAGGGTTCAGTCCCTGGTTGGGGAACTAAGATCCTGCAAGCTGTGCGGCGTGGCCAAAAAAAAAAAAAAAAAAAGAGAAGATGCTGCCTATGTTGCAGGATTGTTGTAGGAATTATTAGACATACTAGGTATAAAATGCCTACCATAGTGACTGGCACTCAATAAATAGCACTTTAAAATTTTGCTTATTCTAACTCTCTTTCAGTAACTTAGATGGTATTTTTTTTAAAAGTCCTTCTTTGGGAAAGGATATTTTAAATGTGTAAACACAAGAATAACATCTTGTATTTCCAACTGGCTCTATGGCTAATAAGAAGGAATTGCAATTATACATTTACACTTTAAAGTTTTACCACGTGTGAAAGCTCATGGATAAGAGCATGATACAGTCTTTATTGTAGGACTTAGTCCTTCCTTATATTTTCAAATTCCTAAACATGCAAGGATATCTAAGTACTTACAGTTAAGAGATATTACTGACAAGGTGCTACTGAATGCTGCCTTGTTCTTTGGGAAATTTCTCTTAGAGAAAAGGATGTCCCTTTAAGCTAAAGTGAGGTTTGGTGCTGATCCCTGAGTCTCATTTATCTTTGTTATTGTTGGCTTCATTACCAGAGATTGAGAGTCCCCTGTAGTCCTTCCCCCACTGTAGGGCGCGGCCGGATAGCCATTACGCATGCACTAAGTATGCCGCTAGGGCGTATGCACCTAATATGCTAATCAGGTTTTGAAGCAGTGGCCTATCCAAAGTCCGGCTTGCGAAATGCGATAACCATACGGACGAATCAGGGACTTACACGAGTCCTTAAGCCCTTATATAAGCAGACAGGCTCGAGCGTACGGGGTCTTCCTTCCATCCGCCCGAAACCAACCTGTACTCCAATAAAGTGTGATGCGAGAAGAATCTAGCGTGTGGTGATTCGTCATTCTGCTGGTCAGAAGCGGCTCGCCGCACCCCACCCTCCAATTTAGGGACATTGATGGTACCTAGTGATTACAGTAAAAGCACTGCAATACTGATAGTTAAGGTCCAATAATGATCTCTTGAATGCCTCTATTATGCTGTAACTCAATTGGATCTTCTAACCTCAGTTTTTCCCTATGTAAAGCTGGAGGGATTTTCCTAGTTTTGTTTTTTTGGGTTTTTTTTGAAATGAATAGATTAATTCACTTCTTTTAAATCAATAGATGCAATCCTTCCTGTCGTGGTTTAAAAAATGACAGGAGGACGGAGGTGTTTGTGTGATCCTCAGACTTATAAACACTCGTATTCATCAATTACAATTTTTTTTCTTTCTTCCTGTTTTATGAAGACTACTGGATAAAGCCTGGGGACCAGGTGACGATGGAAGTGTCTTGTCAAGATTGTTACCTAAGAATCCAGAGTATCAGTGTCTTCAGTTCGGAGCATGAAATGGATGTTGGGAAAGGTTTTACCAAGAATAAAGACTTGCTGCCTTTAGGAAATGAGGCTGAACTCTGTAGTGCCCTGGCCAATCTTCAGACCAGTAAACCAGATGCTGTGGAGCAGACTTGTGTTTTGGAATCCACAGAAATTGCTTTGCTTAATAACATCCCATACCATGAAGGCTTTAAAATGGCAATGAAGAAAGTGTTGTCTTCACTGACTCTGGAGAAACGGGGTCAGGCCATGGATACTCAGTGTCAGAGTAACGAGATGAACTGTGAAAGTGGACAGAATAATTCTGAACAGAGCGTCCCTGAACCTTTGTATGTGTTAGATGTGTCTGAGGGCTTCTCTATTCTGCCTATAATTGCTGGCACACTCGGGCAGGTTAAACCTTACAGTTCTGTGGAGAAAGACCAGCATCGTATGACTCTGGACCTCATATCTGAAGCCAATCACTTTCCTAAAGAAACACTTGAGTTTTGGTTGAGACATGTGGAAGATGAATCCGCGGTGTTGCAAAGGCCAAAATCAGACAAGCTGTGGAGTATAATTATACTGGATGTCATTGAGCCATCTGGGCTCCTTCAGCAGGAAATAATGGAAAAAGCGGCAATATCCAGGTAAAAACACAAAATACAGCCTTTGGTTTATTTGAGCTTAGACTTCATGTAAGTTCTTTTAGTTCTTTAATGATGTCACTGCACAAATGAGTCGTGATCATTGTGTGTTCCTCAAGCATTGCTTTTCAGGGCCTGTGACTTCTTGTCTTTCTCTTTCTGTGCATGTCATTACTGAATTTTTTATTTTCTTTAAAGGATCCTCTGCCCTGCAGGTGTGAAGAGAGCCTGCGTTGGGATTGGACTGCCTGTGTATAATATAGGGAATTAATTAGAGCTCTGTAAGAACAGATAAGACATTCAAGGGTAAATAAGGAAAAATCAGGTTTCATCTTTATAAGAAAAACTGATGAGAAACACATAGTATGAATCTGATGGTGTATTGGGAGAGCTGAGTGCTGCTTGGGAACAAGTCCTAGTCCTTTTAGGTCCTAAAATCTCTATAGTACAGTTCTGTCCCTAAGGAATTTGTCCTTCAGTTTAGGTTACTGGCGACAAACTTGACCCTAGTATTTAAAATTGAAAGCAAATCTGGCTAAGCTTCCAGGTTCTTCAGTTGTGCTGCTCAGATCTGAAAAGATGGCAATATTGAACATTTGGGGGCCCAAGTTTAAGTAGAATGAATTTATAAGTTTTAAATTTTGTGGTATATGAACAGGGCTGGTTTTGTAGTACAGGAGCAGTGGTGGAAATGCAGACCAAACTGCAATAGCAAAAGGCAAATTGTTCAGGAAAAAACATTTGCTTATATAGTTAATTATATTTTACGTTTTATATGCATTTTCTTTTGTTAACCACACTTACCTTTTCTTATGAGGTAACTAGTAAAAATCACTGCCATTTTCTAGTCTTTAAAACAATCTTGTACATATCACAAATTATGGGGATATAGAGGTCTGACATATATAAATAGAAACATACACTCTCTTAAAATTTTGAACAGATGTACTTTAGGTAGAGTATAGAACAAGGAGCTGGAAGGGTGGGTTTGAATCTAGTCTCAGATTTGTCTGTGAATTCCTGAAGTAGTAAAAATGTTTTTTTTTTTTTTTTTTTTTTTTATTATTATTTATTTATTTATTTATTTTATTTTTGGCTGTGTTGGGTCTTCGTTTCTGTGCGAGGGCTTTCTCTAGTTGTGGCAAGCGGGGGCCACTCTTCATCGCGGTGCGCGGGCCTCTCACTATCGCGGCCTCTCTTGTTGCGGAGCACAGGCTCCAGACGCGCAGGCTCAGTAGTTGTGGCTCACGGGCCTAGTTGCTCCGGGGCATGTGGGATCTTCCCAGACCAGGGCTCGAACCCGTGTCCCCTGCATTAGCAGGCAGATTCTCAACCACTGCGCCACCAGGGAAGCCCGTAAAAATGTTTTAAAGTCATTTAATATCTCTCGTCCTCAGTTTCCCTCATCTATAAAATGAGGGATACTGGATTAGATGCCTTTGAAGGCATTTCAGCCCTACGAATTTCTGACACAGATGAGGTTTGACTTATTTGGTAGAATCACCTCGGAAAGGTGTACAATTTACCTAATGGTTTATTTATTTTTAGTTTTGATTTAATTCTTTTTCTAATTTTTTTTTATTGTGGTAAAATGCACATAAAATTTTTCGTCTTAACCATCTTGAAGTGGATAGTTCAGTGGTATTAAATACTTTCGTAGTGTGGGGCAGTCGTTTCCCCAACCATCCTCGGAACTCTTTTCATCTTGTAAAACTGAAACTTTATACCCATTAAACAATAACTCTTCATCCCCCCGCCGCCCCTGCCAGGCCCGGGCAACCACCATTCTACTCTCTGCTTCTGTGAGTTTGACTCCTTACCTCATATGACTGGAATCATGCAGTGTTTGTTGGTTTTGTGTGTGCATGTATGTGTGCGAGACTCTTACTTCACTTAGCATAATGTCCTTCAGGTTCATCCATGTTGTAGTATATGTCAGAATTTCCTTCCTTTTTCAGGTGGAATAATCTTCCATTGTATGTATATGTCACATTTTGCTTATCCATCCATTAATGGACTGATTGGTTATGTTAGTGGGAAACAACTTATGTAAAGCTGCCTACAGTTCCCCTTCAGTGTTTCTCAGCAGAGGGAGGGGTCCTGTTGGCAGTTTGGGTGGGACGGTCTTTTAGGGGGTGGGGTGGGGTCAGTTCTTAGGTAGGCCTATCCTCTTTGTGTTGCAGGATGTTTGGCACCTCTGGGAACTAAATGCTAGTAGCACCCGCGATCACTGTTTTAGCCAGTGTTCTCCCCGTCCCGCAGAACAGTTCCTGAGTAACAGTGGAGAGCCAGTGCTCTGCCCTTCAGCCGAAGCTCCTGCACAGGCCCTTACCAGATGCTCCTGGAGGTGTCAGCTTCCCTTGCTTCTGGGGTCAGAGGTGTGCAGCAACTCCCACCCAAGCCTTTTATTATTAGCTTTAGCCGCTGACAGTGGGGAGGCCTCATGACTGGTCAAAGAGGATGCACTTAGGGGTTGGGAGGATAGATTGTATTTAGGATGAGGATAAAGGGCATCTGTCTCACTGGATACCAACCCTCCCAAAAAAAGGCAAGGAAAAAAAATAAGCCACTACACAAACTTAAGTATTCAGTTACCTTTGCTAACATTGTTTTAAAATGTTCATTATTAACTTTTATTCAGTCATACTACATTAAAATACAGGAGAAAGTTTAAAAGCCTGGTGAGCTTTTTTTTTTTTTTTTTAAATTTAAACCCATTTTAAAACACTTCGTGTTGGATCACAAGGAAACAGCGAAGAGCTTCTTCAGAATTTTTGCCATTTACGGTTAGAGTTTTGAGTTGGAACATATATATATTTTTTTATTTCTGAAGGCACAGATGGTTCAGAGATATTACTTGGCTTTGCAGAGGATTGCGTTGAGTCTGGCAGCTGCAGTGGTGTAAGTGACAACAAACCACTCAGTGTCAGTAAAGCTAAGTGGAGTTGCAAGATGATTACTGTTTCATGACTAAGAAGCATTCTTGTTAGTAACGGTAACATTGAGTTAAGAAGGATTTGAGTTAAGATTTTAGATTAAAATAGTGTGAACACGGCCTTTTAAAATAATTTGCATACTTGCTTGTGTGTAGTATTTATCTCTGCATGGTTGTTAGTACTTGATTCACCTTTTCTGACTTTTCAGGGTTCAGCAGATGGGTTTTTTTTTTGTTTGTTTTTTTGCGGTACGCGGGCCTCTCACTGCTGCGGCCTCTCCCGTTGCGGAGCACAGGCTCCGGACGCGCAAGCTCAGCGGCCATGGCTCACGGGCCCAGCCGCTCCGCGGCACGTGGCATCTTCCCGGACCGGGACACGAACCCGTGTCCCCTGCATCGGCAGGTGGACTCTCAACCACTG
Source organism: Phocoena sinus (assembly GCF_008692025.1). NCBI lineage: Eukaryota > Metazoa > Chordata > Mammalia > Artiodactyla > Phocoenidae > Phocoena > Phocoena sinus. Next base: position 112,806,912 of record NC_045767.1, read on the forward strand.
CGCCACCAGGGAAACCCCAGCAGATGTATTTTTGACATCTTGTTTAGCCTGATTTCTGATTACCCCCTAAATGACCTAATGGTATTGCCCTCCCTCCCTCCCTTTATGGCTAGAAGTTTGGCTTTTATTAACCTATGTGCTTTTCGTTTGCTGATTTAAGAGAACGCTACCTTTTTGTGGCTATTTGGGGGTGGAGGGAATTAGTCAAGCAACGTAAAGCTCTGTGGCTAGTCTCTCATTTGAGACTTTGTGATCTTAAGAAAAATTAGATGTTTTTATTTAAATGGATCACAATTAGCAGATAACTTCAGTTGTTTAGAAATTTTAATAACATGGGTTGTCAGGATTAAACTTCATGCATTTGAGGAAAATGGGTAAGTTTCTCCACTTATTTAGGAAGATGTTAAAATTTTATCTGGTTTGGTAAAGGTATAGATTGGAAGTTTTTGATAATAGCTGTGTGGTTTTTGTTGAGGTATGTAATTTTACTAATTGTGGAGATTCAGTTTCTATCAGACTTCATCTAAAATGCTAAAAAGTTGGTAGGAAAGGAATAACGAAAATGAATAAAGCATTGGAGTCAGAGTGGAGTCCACTTTTGGGCTAACCTATATATATATATATATATATATATATATATATATATATATAGGGACTCTCTACAACTTAAATGATCACATACTTATATTTAGTGAGGAGAGATTATCCTGGTTTCGGATCATGACTTGTCTAAGTCAGACTGAGGCCATTACACTCAAGGAATCCTCTCTAACTTTCTTTGCTGATTCTGTGCTCATGAAATGACCTTGTTATGATTTGGCTCCCTATTACCTAGTCTTTAGGAAGAGCAGCCTGTGTACTTATTGTAAACGTTTCTGTCAGCTTTTTATTTTGAAAGATTGCAAACTTAAAGAAAACATGCAAGAAAAGTAACAGTGAACACGAGGCTACTGTTTTATTTGTTGAACCATTTGACAGTCGTTGGCTTCATAACCTCCCCCCTTACCTTAACATTTAGCGTGTATCTCCTGAGAACAAAGGCTTTCCTCTGCATATCACAATACTATCACACTCAGGAAACTTAACATTGATAAAATACTATTATTTAGTAGGTAGTCTGTATGAAAATTTCCTCTGCTATCCCAGTAATATTCTTTATTGCTTTTTTTTTCTCCCCAGTCTAGGTTCTAATCAAGGGACATGTATTACATTTCGTTACCATGTCCTGTTGTTATAATTCAGTGGTTGTTCTGGTTTTAGACATTTTTAAATGGTTGAGATAATCAGTTTACTAAAAGCAGAATGAGGAATTTGAAACTAACTTAAGAGCAGAAGGGCCAAAGTGGTTTTGAGGAATGGGGTGTTTTTATAGTTTGTCAAGATTTCAGTGATCTATTCAGGGAGACTGCATGGCATACAATTTTAGAAACTTGCAGGAACTATTTTTTTTAGATACGCATTGGTCAAACATTTAGTCCTGTATTTTTATAAATAGATCCTTACTGACTAGAAATATTTAAGACTGAAAGCTTACTATGAAAGATACCTACGATAGATAATACAAAGTCCAGCTGTCTGTAGTAGCCTGTCCTAGAAGTTCAAGTGGAAACCGACTTGTAGAAATGAGGGATTTAACGTTTGATTGTAAATGTGGCGAACGATGAAAGTGCCTTACAGTATCCTCCACGTCCGTTTCCTTTGATGGCAGTAGGTGACCCCCCCCACCGCTCTCATGCCTCCCACACAGCTCAGGTGTGTGGAAACAGCCCTGTGCATGTGGCGTGGGAGCTGCCTTGGCTTGAGAGCCTTACATCTCACATAGGAACTTCTCCCCGGGGCATAGCTTCCAAGTCCCAGCAGTAGGAACACGTGGTTACAAGTCATCCCACACTCAGGGAAGCCCAGAGGTGGTGTGGCTTCCCATCAGGCATTTATAGTTTACAGTTCTCTCAATCCAGGTGCATCTACCTATTAAGAGGCATTTAAAATTTTTTTAAATCATAAGCAGTGTTGCTGATAACACAGCTGACATTCCACCTTTTAGGGATTTCCAGGGAAACAGAAGGTGAATCCAGGATCAGCTGTAGGAGGAGAAAGGGTTTTGTTAGCCCTTTATTCACACTTTTAATAGAGTGTTTGGATTTTTAATCACTTTTTTTTTCCCTTTCAGAGTGTTTAACTTTTTATTTTGAAAAAATTTCAAGCTTACAGAGAAGTTAGAGAATAGTACAAAGAACCAAATATGTACCTTACACCCAGATTCACAAATTGTTACTGTTTTGCCACATGTGCTTTAGTATCCTCTGTGAACACTTTAGAGTAAGTTCCAGATATCGTATTCTTTTACCCCTAAACACCTTGGTGTGTATTTTGTAAGAAAAAGGACACTCATTTATATATTCATCACACACTTAACAAAATTAGGAAATCTACATGGACACAGTACTGATATCTAAGGGAAAAATCTTACTCAGATTTCACCATTTGTTGGAATAATATCCTTTATAGCCTTTTTGTTCCTGGTCCAGAATTCAGTCTAGGATCGCACATTGCATTTAGTTTCTTTAGTCTCCTTTATTCTGGAACAGTTCCTCAGTCTTTTTTTTTTTTTAATTTTATTTTTTTATACAGCAGGTTCTTAGTTATCTATTTTACACATATTACTGTATATATGTCAATCCCAATCTCCCAATTCATCCCCCCCACCCGCTTTCCCCCGCTTGGTGTCCATATGTTTGTTCTCTACATCTGTGTCTCTGTTTCTCCCTTGCAAACCGGTTCATCTGTACCATTTTTCTAGATTCCACATATATGCGTTAATATACGGTATTTGTTTTTCTCATTCTGACTTGCTTCACTCTGTATGACAGCCTCTGGGTCCATCCATGTCTCTACGAATGACCCAATTTCGTTCCTTTTTATAGCTGAGTAATATTCCATTGTACGTATGCACCACATCTTCCTTATCCATTCGTTTAGTTTGTCGATGGGCATTTAGGTTGTTTCCATGACCTGGCTGTTGTAAATAGTGCTGCAGTGAACATTGGGGTGCATGTGTCTTTTTGAATTAATGGTTTTCTCTGGGTATATGCCCAGAGTTCCTCAGTCTTTCATGAGATTCGCAGTTTTGAAAAGTGCAGGCCTTTTATTTTGTGGAATGTTTCTCATGTTTCTTACTAGAGTCAGATTACCCATTTTACAGAGGAATACCACAGAAGTTTTGTCACAAAGGCAAATGGTGTTGCTTTATCCCATATTGTTGTTGTGAATTTAGATCAGTTAGTTTAAGTTGTATCCATTAGGTTTTTCCACCCTAATTTGCTATTTTCCCTTTGTAATAAGTAAGTCATTTATGGGGGTGATACTTTGAGACTATGTAAATATCCTTTTCCTAATCAAACTTTCACCCACTAGTTTTTTGGGGTTTTTTTTTTTGGCTGCACTGTGTGGCATGCGGGATCTTAATTCCCCAATCAGGGATCGAACCTGTGCCCTCTGCAGTGGAAGTGCAGAGTCCTAACCACTGGACCACCGGGGAAGTCCCTCACCCACTAGTATTTTTTTTTAATTAATTTATTTATTTGGTTGCACTGGGTCTTGGTTTTAGCAGGCGGGCTCCTTAGTTGCAGCTCGCCAGCTCCTTAGTTGTGGCAGTCAGGCCTCTTAATTGTGGCTCCAGGCCTCCTTAGTTGCAGAATGCAGGCTCCTTAGTTGTGGCATGCGAACTCTTAGTTGCGGCACGCTTGTGGGATCTAGTTCCCTGATCAGGGATCGAACCCTGGCCCCCTGCATTGGGAGCGTGGAGTCCTAACCACTGTGCCATCAGGGAAGTCCCCCTTACCCACTAGTTTTAATAGCCATTGATGATTCTTCCTTAATGTAAAAACTGTATCCATCCAGCTGACCGGTTACTTTTCAAGCGGTCTGCCATTCTGAGCTACCAGCCAGCTACCAGTCTAAAGTGTGTTAGATTATATACAATCTGTAGCTCCCCAATTAGTCACGATTTAGTTATTGATACTTACAGAATGTGGAGAATCAGGATGGTTTTTAAAGCACTTTTCCTTCCTCCAGGTGTTTGCTACAGTCTGGAGGTAAGATCTTTCCCCAGTACATGCTGATGTTTGGGTTGCTCGTGGAATCGCAGACACTGGTGGAGGAGAGCGCTGTGCAGGGAACAGAACGAACTCTTGGATTTAATATCGCACCTTTTATTAACCAGTTTCAGGTAAGTGTTTTGAAGAGAAGTTCAACCACTTGGCTGTCGCCCACAGTCTGCCTTATCTCTCTCTGTAGTTTTATAGTCACTATGTTTAGCTGGATTGGGATGGTAATCAGTTTTCTATAGCAAAGGAACTTACTACTGGTAAAAATCAACCTAGGGGTTAGTATAGCCAAGGAATTCTGTTGTTCCTACTGACAAAAGTCTATAGATTTTGCTCGGAACCACTGTTGTAAATGGAAAACAGGGTACTGGGTTTAGTCTTATGAAAAAGTGTGCTCCTTGTCTAAAAAAGCAGCCGCCAGAAGGAGACATCTGTTCTAAACATGAACCCTTAATCACAGTGAGACTTCCGGCTGGCAGGTGACAGGTGTGAGCAGTTAACGTCTGGGCGGTCAGGCTGCAGGGAGCCGGAATGGAGGAGCCTAGGAAGGGGGTTAGTTGCTCTTTGGGAAACAAGGATTTAGTGCTGGCAGAGCTACTAGCAGCAAAATAAAATTTGTGAGTTATAACTGTGGGAGTGGATGGAATGTCTAGGGAAGAGGTTTGGGGTTGGAAATAGGTGGGATCTGCTGTGTAAGCCAAAGCAGCATTTTGGGAAGTGGGATGTTGAGTACTGAATTAAAGGAGTGATATCTAAACCTTTTATCAAAAGGCTATAGATGGTAAGCTCTTGAATATGCATTGTTAGATCTTCCATGAACAATACTTGCTAAACAAATAAAAATTTGTTGAGTAAATGATTTTTTCAGAGCAGACTAAGGTTTTAGAGTTTATTTACTCATAGTTTTTCTGGAGAGTTTAATAAACAAAATACACTTACCAGAAGACAGAGAAGTTTAAATTATTTCTTTGTGTGGTCCCCAAATACTACCATCTCCTATCTTTCTAGCTTATTCTCTCCTGATCCTGACATCAGCAATTCTTCGATTCCATCAGAATCTATGATATTTTAATCCTGCCATCTTTTCACCCTGCCTCCCATCTCATATCCTCCTTTCCTTCACAGCTTATGTTTCATGGCTGATATATTTTTCACATATCATGGAGCTAACATTCCAATTGACGATAAAGAGACAAGAGATGGACAGTAAACAAAGGAGTAGAAAGATTAGTATGATAGATGGTGAGGAGTGAGAAGGCTAGAGGAGAATGGGAGTTGGAGGGATGGGATATTCTATTTTATTTAGGTAATGCCTAAGGAGAGGACTCAAGGATAAGTGATATTTAAGCAGAGACCAGAGAGAAATAAGGAAGCAAACCATATACAAGTCAAAGGATCAACAAGTGCAAAGACCTGAGGCAAGAGCATGATTGGAGTATTCAGAAACAGCAGGAAACCATGAGGGAGAGTCGGATGAAGGATGCAGAGAGAAAAGTATTAGGAGCCAGATCCTGTAGAGCCTCCTGTAGAGGTCATGGTGAAGGTTTTGGCTTTTACTCTGAAAGGGGTGGAAAACAACTGGAGGGCATCGACCAGAGGAGTGATAAGGTGTGACTTGTTTTGAAAGGCTTGCTATGGCTGCTGTATTGGGAGTAGACCACCATGGAGAGCCGGCTGAAGCGTAGGGTCACTGCAGTAATCCAGGAGAGAGGTGGTAGTGACTTAGACTAGAGTGGTAGCAATGGATGTGGTGCAAAGGGGTCAGATGGTTGATGTGTTTTGAAGGTAGGTTTTGTGATAGATGGGACATGGGGTATGAGAAAGCGCCTGGAAGGACAGTTGCCATTTACTGATATGGGGAGAATAACAGGAGGACCAGGTTGCGCTTAACGTTTTTATGGGGTCATTAAGCAGTTGGATGAGAATTCAGAGAAATAGCTAGCCTGGAGATGTAAATTTGGCAGTCAGATTTGGTAGATGATATTTAAAGCTAGAATAATGGGATGCAGTCACCTTGGGGATGTGTAGAAAGAGAAGAGGGCTGAGAACTAAATTCTAGAGAACTCACAAAGTTATGAGCTCTACATTGGAAATCTAAGAAGGAATTAGCAAAGATGACAGGAGTGGCCAGTAGGCTAAGAAACAAGTGAGGACAGATTATGAGGGACGGGTACAGCTGTGTGGGGATTAGAGTGCAGGTGATGAGAGGTGACACAGGAATCTAGGGCTGTTCTTCTGGTGACTGATACAAATAGGGATACAGAGCAAGAGTCCTGGAAATGGCAGGGCATTGCTGTTTTCATGTAGAGGAAAGGTTGGATGCCTTCAAGGATGCCCAGGGAGAGGCATGAACAGTTGCTCTCTAATATTTTATTCAAAGGAAAGAGAACACTTTTTAAACAATTTCCTTTCTATTTCAAATGAGAAGGCTAAAAGTTATTAGTAGGAAGTTTCCATTGCTACTAAAATTGATGGAACAGTTTATAGCAGTGGTTCTCAACCTTGACTGTACTCAGAACTACTGGTATCTGGATCCCAACTCCAGATGGATCTGAGGTGTGGCCTGAGCAGTTGGACGTTTTCAAAGCTCCTTAGGTGATTTTAATTTGCAGTCGAAGTTGAGAACCACTGCCTTCTAGATAAATAACCTATTTTCAAAATGAAATCCACTATTAGCTGTTTGGCTGAATTTGGCATATTTGCTCAAACAGTTCAATAATTAATGTTGTACAGTAAGTCCCCTACATATGAACCTTCAAGTTGCGAACTTTCAAAGATGCGAACGTGCGTTCGCATGTCCAATCACTTGTTAGTTCATGTGTCTGGCGTACGTTGTCACGTGCGTGCATCCTCTACAAGTGGTTGTGCTTTTGTGTACTTTACAGTACTGTATAGAGTACAGTGGTACAGTATCTTTATTTCAAGCCCAGATGTCTGGAAGCAAGCGTCAAAGCAGCGGTGATGTAGCAGGTACTGTTAAGAAGGCACCAAGCGATAACAATGGAAACAAAAGAGAAAACAGTTGAAAGTGGAGTGAGGCGAAAAGACGGTAGACATCACTCATTCTTATAACGTGAATCATTCAACCATCAGCATGATTCTAAAGAAAAAGGACAAGATCATGGAACATGTGAGGTCTGCTGTGCCGATGATGTCAATAATATCGAAGAAGCAGCGTGGAAAAGTGATGGAGGAGATGGAGAAACTTCTCAGCGTGTGGAGGCAGGATCGGCATCAGTGTCGAGTCCCACTCAGCTTAATGCTGATGCAAGAGAAAGTTAGAAGCCTTTATGAAGACTTGAAGAAGAAACATGGGGAAGAATCAGAGGGCACATCTTTTAATGCCAGCCATGGCTGGTTTCATCGGTTCAAGGCTAGAGCCAACCTTCACAGTGTAAAACTGGCAAGGCAGTGAGTACGGATACGGTAGCTGCCCGGGAATTTCCTGAATTCTCTTCGACCCAGAGAAAGGACAAAGAGAGACAAGAGGAAGAAGAGACTGAAGAACGGAAGAGATTCACAGTGCAGGAAGTGGCAAGGGGAATCTTCTTTATTTGGGGGGGCACTGTTAATTTTTGAGGCAGAGGACTCGAATGTAGAACGGTACCACGAAGGTTGCAGCAGCCATTCAGAATGCAATCCAGTGCTACTGTTTCATCCGTGATGAGAAAAAAAGAGCTACTACCCAGACATTACTGGATCGTTTTTTCAAGGTACCGTACTATAATATTAAAAATGTTCTCTTTATTTTCTGTGCTTGTTTTTTATGCATTATCTGTGTGACCAGTGTTATAAACCTATTAAGTGCAGTGCTATTTAGCTGATTGTGTTAGGGGGGTACCTAGGCTAACTTGGTTGGACTTACAAATGTGCTTTTGGAACGGAACTTGATCATACGTAGGGGGCTTACTGTACTGCTTATTAGTTCATCTTTCACACATAAGCACATCCTTGGCTTAAACTTTTTGGAGCTGCCTGGTTAAGTAAAAATTTGCTTTCATTCCAAGTGAAGAATCTATAGATAATTGAAATCACAGAAAATTATTTAACCAGCCTAAAACCTTGGTTTGTTCATTCTTCCTGTAAAACGGAATCATGGAAGTCCTTATGCCTTAAGGTTGATGTGGGAATTAAATGAGGTAATAGATGTCAAAAGCACTATATCATACTGAGTGAAGTACAAAGCAGGAAACTTAACGAGACTTGGTCAAAAAAAGAATTGAGTAAAAGTGAAAATTTTATACTTTCTTTAGGTACCTATACGTGTATTTTTGGACCTATCCTCACTGCCCTGTATACCTTTAAGCAAACCGGTGGAACTCTTAAGACTAGACTTAATGACGCCGTATTTGAACACCTCTAACAGAGAAGTAAAGGTAATATAAAATGATTACTCTTGTCCTATTCAGAATTATCTTAAACTATATACTACTTTACATACATAAAATAGTTTTAGCCACTTCCTTTGAAGACTTAAATTTTCTGAACAATATCCAAACATGGGCTTGGATAAATATTAGTGAATAAAACAGGTTGGTATTAATTTGAATTGGGTGATTAGATATATTCCTTTATAAAATTTGGATCTAAAGCTACAAAGACAAAGACTTATCCAAGTCTGCTCTGTTTACTCTGATGAAATTTTCATGATTTCTTAATTTTCCTAGGTATGCATATGTAAATCTGGACAAGTGACTGCCATTCCCTTTTGGTATCATATGTACCTTGACGATGAGATTAGGTTGGATACTTCCAGTGAAGCCTCCCACTGGAAACAAGCTGCAGTTGTTTTAGATAATCCCATCCAGGTGGAAGTGGGAGATGAACTTGTACTCAACGTCCAGCACCACAAAAGCAACGTCAGCATCACAGTAAAGCAATGAAGAGCAGTTTTCTAATGAAAAAAGGTGGAAGTAGAGCAGCAAGTACACAGTTCTAGTCTGAATCAGTAGTGGGATTGTAATCATAGAATGGAGGTACAAAGATTTAAGTCCTTGTAATGGTCAAATATTTTTTAAAAACTGACATTAATAAAGTGTATTTAAAAGATCCTAAATTAAAGAGTAGCATGATTACAAAAATATTGCTGCAGACTTCCTTACTGGAAAAGGCTGTCATTAATTTTTCAAATTAGGAAACTTTTTATTGCTTGGTTTTACTTACTATAGATTAAATTTTGCCAAACCTGTTAGTTCGTACTCTAGAGCTATAAATATAAGGAAATTTGAGGCTCATTTTCAGTTTTTAGGCATCTTGGCTATTTTTCTCAAATCCAAACTTATAGTGGGGCTACCTCAAAAAGTTGGCTTCCACTTTAGACTGAGGGTTTATGGTTATCTGTAAATTCCAAGCTTGCTTCTTGCAAATAGTGAAATACTTCTGAACCTCCGTCTCAGTTTTTGTGTTTTGGGTATGCAAACCTGAGTAAGAATTTACGCTCTAGACTAAATGTAATTAAAAGAGTAAAAGAGGGACAAAATAAAATCTTAGGAGGCAGCACTTTTCGTGGTCTACCTTTGGCAAAGAAAAAATTTTAAGCTGATAAATTAAGTTCAAGGAAGAGTTAAACCTAAACCAGTATTTTTCAAAGTTTTGATTTGCATACACAGAAAGAAAAAAATAATTAGTCCAGATTTTAAAGACTTGAAATAGGGAGATTAATAAGGAAGATTATCATGCCTTGTATATACTGTGTGCTCTCTGTAGGTTAGCCACACAGAAAATAAGATGTACCTTCTTTTCACACTGCCTATTCTCCTTGCCTCTTATACTGCCCAACTTTATTTTCAATAGAAATGTTTAGTTTATAGTAATGGACAGAATAAAAACTTTGTTTCTAATTACTGTGAACCAGTAGGTATGTTTATGTACGTGTGTGTGTGTATGTGTATATGCGCTTAAATATATAAAGCATAGGTTTTGAGAAATGATACTTATACTTGCTATTTGCAACATACCGCTCTGGCCCTTTCTGTATTTATTTTCAGTGTAAAATGTTAGACCCAATGGGCTGTGATTAACAATTAGAGGAACTCCGTCCTAAGTAATAAATTTCTCCCAAATAGCATCTGTAAGTCTTCTGACTGTGGTTTGATAAATAATTAAGATGACTCAGCTGAGATTTACATTTGCTGACCCCTTTAGTAGCACTGAGGAAAAGCAGACTCTGTTTCTATCACAAGTTTCTTATTTATTCTTCCACTCTTCCATCCACTTTATTCTTTTCATCTCAAAGTCCTGGATAACCTATTAATCTGTTCACATTGGTGCAAATATGATTTTTAGACAGTAGTTGTTTTAAGATTAATAGATTAGGTCAGATATTTCTCCTAGTAGGAATGTAAGATACAGGCCTCTTTCATTGTAGGTATATGATTTTCAACCCTTTAATTTTTTGGACTTAATTTTTTTCTGCTGTGCCTCCAATCATGGACTTTTTGTGATCACACTAAGGGTCTATGTTGAAAGAATGAGAGATATAAAAAGTTGCAGAAAATAAATGAGAAATTCTTATTTATTGAAAGACATCCAGTTGAGAAATGGAGGAATAACTGTCAGGTAAGCATATACGGCACATGATCGATTATGATTCAGTTCCACTAATTCGTGTTTCGGAATTCACTTCCCGCTGGTCCCAGAGCATTATGTTCATGCAGCGGTGGTAGAAAGCACTTTTTTTTTTAACGTCCTCCTCTCGACAGAGCACTGTAATGTCGAGAACGTTTAGTAGTCATTTCTTCCATTTGAGTACGTGATACTCTGTAGTGTTAAGAAGTCTAAGTCTAGGATATTTAGACTGGTTATCTGTGATATACAAAACCTAGTTGTATGAATCCAGTAGTCGTACCTGGTTTTTGCCATTTTGCTGAAATTTTCCATCATTAACGGCTTGTCCCAAGCACAGAATCCTGAGCAATGGGATACCAGGTAACAAAATAACGTGGTAGTAGCACAGCTTCTGCACACTGTTCAGGAGGCCACGGACTTATCTGAAGGGTCTTTTTTCTCTCCTGTAGTATCATTACATATGTCATCAGATACATTAGCTGTAGTAGGTGTAGTCTGGGGAGTCACAGTGTGTCCAAACCCTTGATAGTGACCCATGGGTGAAGGTGGCACAGAACAGGCAACGGAAATTGCATCTTGTGATGACGATGATAACAGGCTTGTGTGTTCATTTTGATCTTGATCCTCAGGAAAAAACTTTTTCCTAGGATGTCCCATGACTGTCCTTCCTTTAAAGTAACATAAAGGTTTCTGAGTTAGCCGAAAGTTTGGTTATTTTTACCACTATAAACTTGCCATGCTAAAAATAAGCTCCCCGCTTCCCTCCTCCCAGTTTGGAGAGCCTTACTGTGGTACTGCTTTACACGAAGTCATTCGAATGAATTAAATGGCTGGTACTTACCAACATGCCTTACTTGTTCAGAAATATCATCCCTAATATCTGAAACATCCCACATGGCAAGAAAGGAGTCAAAGCATGAGCCCTCTTCTGCTTCTTGGACATACGGTTTATATGAGAAAGTGTAGTGATGAGCGATAGCAGCAAGGAACATCTCAATACAGATGATAAAGTCCTACAACAACAATATCAACAATGTCAGCCATGCTGGAGTCTAAATCTAGTTTTGCAGGTCAAAAGGGAAAGCACTATCTTTCTCTCTTTTCAAAAGTACTTAAGTACCAACAGCTGTTTTTTTCCCACAAGACTGTATTCATTTTTTCATTTCCCAAAATGATTTTTGACCTCTTCAAAAAAAAACAAAACAAAACACAAAACGCCAAAAGTTTAACTCTATTTTGCACTACCTCAATCAAGTACTTCTTTGCCAAGTACAATGCATTCTCTTCCACTGTCCAAGGACTTAGAGGAGAAATGCATAAAGTGAAATAGAGTAGGAATAACAAAATCTAGGTTCTGTTCCTGCTTCTACTACAAATTAGTAACTGTGACCAATTTTTCTAGGGTTCCCCCATTTCCTCACATGTGAAGTGAGGATAGCAGTAGCTCCATAGCCTGCATGTGGTCAGGCTGAGGAGATAACATGTAAAAATGCTTAACAAATAGTAAAGTTCTGTTGAATTCAGAGAGAGCATTACTTACCTGGAGTCCTGTGGCCACAGCTTCTACTGTTTGCCATTCCCACGTATGCTTTTCAGAAATAACGCCAACTTTTACCAACAAAGCAATAACTACTGCTTGCCTATATGTTAGGAAAAGGTAAACGCCAAATCTATATCAAGCATAAAATGAGCAGTTGCTTTAAAAATATGCCATTTAAAAAGTTAAACCCCAGCACAACCTGTGGACCACCGCCACCCTGCCTTTACAGTGTATTCCTGAAGACACTGTGTACCTATATTAAATATACTTGTTTTACAAATTTACTTCTAGTACAGTTTCATCACATGAATTTTGATTATGTGTTCTTAGAACTTCAGTACGTGGTTTATAGTCTTTTTTTGTTTTGAAGGTGTGCACAGTAGTTAGCTTTTAAGTTCTTCCTACACATAGACAATGCCTAACACCTTGTACAACTGGAATTTAAAATGAAACAAAGAACAGATACTTAAATGTTATTTATGCACGTATCAATTGATTACTCAGATTATTTTAAAGAACATTTTGAAACCAGTCTTGTTTGAAGTCCTGGAACTAGAGACAAACTCAGAAGGGGTCTGACTCCAAGATGGGGAGTCATACTGAGCATTTCAAGCAAATCTAGGCATCTGCCCCTAGGTGAAATTTAAACAGCTAAAATGAGATAGTTAGATAAGCTTTCATAGATCTATATCCAAGAATACTCCCTTCAATATTGCTTGTAATGGTGAAGAAAAATTAGAAACAACCTAAATGTCAATGGGAGATTGGTTAAAAAGCTCTATCCACATATCAATACTATATGAGGTGAAAACAAAAGACCCAAACAAAATTACATCCTCACTGTACTTACAAAGAACTATGACTGCAATATACTAAATGTATCATTGAGTTCTACAAGTTTTTATAGTATGTATTTGTATTTCTGTGGAGTTATATAAAATGATGGGGACCACAATGTCAATCATTCATGCTGGGTGGTAGGATTTCAGGGATTTTTCTTTCCCCCCTTTTTGTATTATTTGTATATTGTTAAATTTGGTGTATTTGTTTCTAGGCCCCTATCACCCACGCCTTTACTAAACTGGGACCATGTATAGTTTTGCCCTCTGTTTTAAACAGTATTTTTACTAATGAACATTTCCTCACATTAAATATTCTACATGATGTTTATCTTCCAAACTGTATTCTCTTATATAAAGAGACCATGATTTTTTTTAATGATTCCCTTAGTGTTGAGACATTTAGTGTCTCAAACTGTTTTCTTTTTATAAATGTTACAGTGACCATCTAATTATTTCTTTATAAAAAACCAAGAAGGGCTAAAAGAATGAACTTTTTGAAAGCTAAGTAGACATTTTAATTCATCTTCCGTATTAAGACTTTTAAAAATCCTTCCGAATCAACAGTTTTATTGCCCTTTAGAAAATGAGAACATTTAAGAGAAAGCAACACTTACCAAAAAGAAACAAAAACCACCAGCTTTACACAAAGAAATTTGCCAACAGGTTGGATTGGACTCAGTTCTTCCTTCAGTACTTTATAAAACAGGAGGAGACAATACATGGCAAACTAGAAACAAACAAAGTTCTTAAATAAGAATAACTAAATATGGTATTAGAGATACTGATATTAAAGTTATAGACCAGAGACCTGGTACAGAGTAATGTTTCAGGCAAAATTTTCTACGCTTTATTTTGCTATTTTTAGATTGACAACAAGCTTTTATATTTTACTGTGGATGAATATATACAGTATGAAATTTCTCAGAAGAGATGTATAACATCTTCCCTGAAAATGGTTTTCAGTGTTCACTTACAGGAGCCCACAAAGAACACAATGAACAAGTGACTGCCATGAGTGGAAGAAAAGGCTCTCATTCAACCAAAATAAAAACATCTATCTGCTTGTTAATGGCTTTTATACACAAATTACCGTTCATTGTATAAGGGCTGAGCTTACTAACTACTAATTGTATGCATATTATTTATAAGTGAACACATTAAATAAGTACTACTTCAATAAAACTGTGACCATGAAATGGGAAAGTAAGGAATCAGGGAAACCATTTTTCTTGAGGGCAGTATGTTAATCCAGCTGAATTTACTTTTTAAAGATAAATGCTCAAGACATTAACTATTTTTAGAAATCAGTTGTAATTAGCGTAGTATTGCATAACAATGAACATTTCCCTAAAAGTTTACTTTTTCCTATTATAAAATGCTCATTTAAATTATTTTAGAATATGAAAGCATAGTCCCATCATCCAACCATTTCTTTCTACACATAAGGTGGGTTTTAGCAGGTATAACCAACTAAATATGAAATTTTGTTGCCTGATTTTTTTTTTTCCACTTACAGTGCCCTTTTCCATATATTTCATTAAATAACTGCCTAGAGTTTTGGCCAATGGAAGGTACATAGTATATTTAACTAGTTGGACTGTTTCCAGGCTTTTGCAATTAACAAACAATAGGCTTTATATACAAACACACTGAAAGCAAAAGTACTTCTGGCCATTTCTTGAGGCATTCCCAGAAGTGGAATTACTGGTTCCAGAGAATATGAACATATGGAAAAGCTTTGAATACACAAGCATTTGATTTTTATTATAAATTTCTAATACCACACATGCATGCCATTGCACCTAAACTATTATTTTGCTGAAAGCATTAATGAAAGATTTTCAATAAAATGCACATTCCTGTTTTTTTTGTTTTTTTTTTTGGTACACGGGCCTCTCACTGTTGTGGCCCCTCCCGTTGCAGAGCACAGGCTCCGGACAGGCAGGCTCAGCAGCCATGGCTCACGGGCCCAGCTGCTCCACGGCATGTGGGATCTTCCCGGACTGGGGCACGAACCTGTGTCCCCTGCATCGGCAGGCAGACTCTCAACCACTGCGCCACCAGGGAAGCCCCACATTCTTAAGTTGAAAGGATCCAACAGTTATATCTTTGGAGCATTTCAGTTTCTATAACATCATTTTTAAAAACTTGGCATTCTCAATTTTCAATTCCAATTATATGAGAGAATTTTATTCTCCCATTTTAATTCAAACCCTGTACTGTCATATACCAATAAAACATTTTTCTTACTGAATATGCCTAGGATATGTGCTTTTTATTTAAAAGGAGAGCATTGTGTTTTTATTTATGACATATCCATATAACTATGCAATGAATACCAGAACCAAATGAAAAAACATAATCAACGAGTCAGTGTATAAATCACCAGATAATCAACAAAGACATTATATGTTTATATATGTATAAAGATATATGTTAAGGTTTCAAGTTCTTCCTACAGATGAAGTTCAATATTAAAGTTACAATTAAGCTTTATTCCAGAGACTTTCCCTAAAAAAATTTAGCGCTATAGATCTAAATTCAGTACAGTTAAGATGAGTATTTACTTACCAACTGTGACATATTATTTATTATAACCAAGTAAGTCCAAGCATTTGAAAAGCTAAAGTTCCCTTCATCATATATACCAAGCAGCTCACAGATTCTAAAATATGGTAAAAATGAGACAACTTTATGAATAACTAAATCAAAAATACATTTTAAAATACAGCAATGACAGCAATACTTAAATTTAGAAGTCAGTTTATTTCAAAGACCCTGTAGATAGTCACTTGATTTTGGCCATAGAGGTTGTTCAAAAATTAAAAGAAAAACATTTTTCTAGAAATGTTACCATATCACTATTCCTCCAATTTGAAGGAAATCCAAAAGACATAACATTGAACTAGAAAGGGTAATTATTAGATTCAAAAAAATGATGCTGCCTACTTTTAAAAAGATTGTTAAAAACGTATAATGCAGGTCTATAACTACAACTATAATTTTTTCTCCCAAATTGTCTTGGAGGCAACTTTTATGATGACCCAGATCTAAGTATTAACTTGTCTTGATTACCCAATTTCTAAACAGCAGAGAAATAATGCATGCCTTCATAAATAAGTGAATTAGTTTTAATTCCAAGGCAAATGTCACTAAAGAATTGCTAGCACAGAAGCAGAATAAAGAATTGAATGCTTCTTTCACCTTTCTTTCCATTCTTCCTCTGTTAACAGACAAAATGCTTGTATAGCTAGCAGATAAAATACACACTCTACCTGCTTTAAACTATTTGATGTTCTTAAATTTTTAGGGAATAGTTTTACCAGGTAGCTTAATGATACCCCATTTTACCTGAAGTGCTAAGACTTGACAGAATTTTTTAAAAAGAAAAATATGTTTTCTTCTTTAGAATACAGTACTCATTTAGAAAATAAAAGCATGTAATGAATCTATAGTGGTACACTTTACGTACTAGATGTTTCTGTAAAGCCGTGTGAACGTTAATACTTGAAAAAGAATATTTGATAATGCTTTCCAGAAATCTCCAGACAATATTTTTAGAATAATCCTGTGGTGTTTCCTTGTCTATACATGGTCACCTTATTTATTATAATATAGTAGGATTTCTATATACTGTGTTTTCATACCAGACTAGATGTGTTATAAACAAGTAATGCTCTTTACATGCTTTTCTACTCAGTTGTCCCACTAAGTAAAAGCATGAGAATTTTTGAAAAATAAATAATAATATAAGTTCTGTGCACTTACAAAGCAACGATGGTGGTGAATGGTCTGACAACTGTATATTGTAATACACCCAGTTTGCATCTGAACAGCAAGACTCTGCCAAAGAAAAAGAACTTAGCATTTCACCTACTCACTTCACTAGTATCAAGCTTTCTCCAAAGCCCCCAAATTAAAATCACTTTCACAAATGATGCCACATTTATACTTAATTCTTTTAATTTAGTCAATCTAAATGGCTACTTGAGAAGAATGGGGATGGTAGCATACAAATTATCTAAATACTATTTTTTAAATTGTGTAACAACTACATCTTCTGAAAGATCTCCCTTCCTATGTCCAGTCTCAAATTCCTGAATAGTGCAGCACAGAACAGGAACAAAAAGAATGAAAGTGGGTCCCTGTGTATTTCTGCAAGAAAAACCAAGTAACAAATAAATTACGTGTAGGGTTGCATATATGAAACCATATTTAGAAAATATTATTTACATTTAGGATTCAGTTTCAAGTTTGGATTTATATATATATGTATATATATATATATATATATATATACATATATATATAATTCCAGAGAGTATCACTGACTAGATACTCTGAAAGAACAAAACAGAGACCCTATCGTACATAAAACAGTTTTTATCACTGAGGTCACTTAATGTAGGGGAAAATTCACAAGGAGTAACAAACAGAAACAAAGCAAAAAAGTCCCAAAACAACAACTATCAAAAAAAAGGCTCTCGGGCTTCCCTGGTGGCGCAGTGGTTGGGAGTCTGCCTGCCGATGCAGGGGACACGGGTTCGTGCCCCGATCCGGGAGGATCCCACATGCCGCGGAGCGGCTGGGCCCGTGAGCCATGGCCGCTGGGCCTGTGCTCCGCAACGGGAGAGGCCACAACAGTGAGAGGCCCGCGTACCACAAAAAAAAAAAAAAAAAAAAAAAAAAAACTCTCTATTTGACCACCTGTGTAAGCCTCCTTAGGAAACGATGATGCTCTGAGTGCAAATGTTTATTTAGCACTCCTCCGTCAAGTTTATGTATTATAAATCCCCTAATTTAAGAACTACATCTAGACTGAGAAGAATGAGCCTGATATACAGACCCTGAGGCACTGGGTTACTAGGACTGAATGAAAAACTGATCAGGTTCTATGTGCTGAGAGCCTTCTCTGTGCTGAAGCGGCTCACTGCCACTGACAACTAAGTGTGCCCCTGTGGAGGTGGGTGTGGCAGCTGCACTTGGGCTTGTCAGACCTTTTCATGAACATGCCTGGGCTACACTGTGCTTCTGGTCCCATACTCTCTACAAAACTAAATTAAGTAGAAGTTGGGTTAAACCTGTAGTGTTCTATGAGCTGATTGTCAAATCAAACCTGAGACCAGTAGGGTGACTATGCAAATGTATTAAATAGTCAATTAGGTACCTTTGAAAGCTGTGGAGAATTAATGAACTGGAAGATGTATCTGAAGAAATTGGCCATAATGTAATAAAGGCTGAGACAAAGAGACAAACATGAAAGAGAGTTACAAAGAATAGAACAGAATCAGAAGGTCTAACATACTTAAAAGTTACAGGAGAGTAGAGGAAGGGCAAAAGCAGAAGCTTATGGCTGAGAACTTTTCAGAACTGATCAAAGATACAAATCAACAGATTGAGGCACCCTGTAAATGAAGCTGGACTAAAAACAAAAAACAACTTGGTAGGGAAACTACAAAACATCAAAAACAGGGAGGGTCTTAAAAAATGCAGTTGGACTCCCTCTTGCGAGAGCACTGGAATCACAACTAACTGCTGAACAATCATCGACAGGAAGACACCGGAACTCAGCAAAAAAGATACCCCACATCCAAAGACAAAGGAGAAGCTGCAGTGAGATGGTAGGAGGGGCACAATCACAATCAAATCAAATCCCATAACCTCTGGGTTGGTGACTCACAAACCTGAGAACACTTATACCACACAAGTCCACCCACTGGACTGAAGGTTCTGACCTTCACATCAGGCTTCCCAACATGGGGGTCCGGCAATGGGAGGAGGAATTCCTAGAGAATCAATCTTTGAAGGCTAGTGGGATTTGACTGCAGGACTTGGACAGGGCTTGGGGAAATGGAGACGCCACTCTTGGAGGGCACACACAAAGTACTCTGTGCATCAGGACCCAGGGGGAAGGAGCAGTGACCCCATAGGAGACTGAACCACACCTACCTGCTAGTGTTGGAGGGTCTCCTGCAGAGGCGAGGGGCAGCTGGCTCACCGTGAGGACAAGGACACTGGTGGCAGAAGTTCTGGGATGTACTCCTTGGTGTGAGCCCTCCGAGAGCCCTCCATTAGCCCCACCAAAGAGCCAGGTAGACTCCAGTGTTGGGTCACCTCAGGGAGGGGACCCAGTCCAACCCAACAACAGCCAAGCAGATTAAAGTTTTAATGAGCTCTGCCCACCAGAGCAACACTCAGCTCTACCCACCACCAGTACCTCCCATCAGGAAATTTGCACAAGCCTCTTAGATAGCCTCATCCACCAGAGGGCAGACACAGAAGCAAGAACTACAATCCTGCAGCCTGTGGAACAAAAACTGCAATCACAGAAAGACACTCAAGATGAAAAGGCAGAGGGCTATGTAACAGATGAGGAACAAGATAAAACCCCAGAAAAACAGCTAAATGAAGTGGAGATAGGCAACCTTCCAGAAAAAGAATTCAGAATAATGATAGTGAAGATGATACAGGACCTTGTAAAAAGAATGGAGGCAAAGATCAAGAAGATGCAAGAAATGTTTAACAAAGGCCTAGAAGAATTAAAGAACAAACAAACAGAGATGAACAATACAATAACTGAAATGAAAAATACACTAGAGGGAATCAATAGGAGAATAACTGAGGCAGAAGAATGGATAAGTGACCTGAAAGACAGAATGGTGGAATTCACTGCCACAGAACAGAATAAAGAAAAAAGAATGAAAAAATGAAGACAGCCTAAGAGACCTCTGGGACAACATTAAATGTAACAACATTTGTATTATAGGGGTCCCAGAAGGAGAAGAGAGAGAGAAAGGACCCGAGAAAATATTTGCAGAGATTATAGTCAAAAACTTCCCTAACATGGGAAAGGAAATAGCCACCCAAGTCCAGGAAGCACAGAGAGTCCCAGGCAGGATAAACCCAAGGAGAAACACACCGAGACACACAGTAATCAAATTGACAAAAATTAAAGACAAAGAAAAATTATTGAAAGCAACAAGGGAAACATGACAAATAACATACAAGGGAACTCCCATAAGGTTAACAGCTGATTTCTCAGCAGAAACTCTACAAGCCAGAAGGGAGAGGCATGATATACTTAAAGTGATGAAAGGGAAGAACCTACAACCAAGATTACTCTACCAGCAAGGATCTCATTCAGATTCAACAGAAAACTCAAAAGCTTTACAGATAAGCAAAACCTAAGAGAATTCAGCACCACCAAACCAGCTCTACAACAAATGCTAAAGGAACTTCTCTAAATGGGAAACACAAGAGAAGAAAAGGACCTACAAAAACAAATGCATAACAATTAAGAACATGGTAATAGGAACACACATATCAACAATTACCTTAAGCATGAATGGATTAAATGCTCCAACCAAAAGACACAGGCTTGCTCAATGGATACAAAAACAAGACCCGTATATATGCTGTCTACAAGAGACCTACTTCAGACCTAGGGATACATACAGACTGAAAGTGATGGAATGGAAAAACATATTCCATGCCAATGGAAATCAAAAGAAAGCTGGAGTAGCAATACTCACATCAGATAAAAGGCTTTAAAATAAAGAATGTTACAAGAGACAAGGAAGGACACTACATAATGATCAAGGGATCAATCCAAGAGGAAGATATAACAATTATAAATACATACGCACCCAACATAAGAGCACCTTGATACATAAGGCAACTGCTAACAGCTATAGAAGAGGAAATCGACAGTAACTCAATAATAG
Source organism: Phocoena sinus (assembly GCF_008692025.1). Lineage (NCBI taxonomy): Eukaryota > Metazoa > Chordata > Mammalia > Artiodactyla > Phocoenidae > Phocoena > Phocoena sinus. The sequence continues at coordinate 112,827,691 of NC_045767.1, forward strand.
TGGGGGACTCTAACACCTCACTTACACCAATCGACAGATCATCCTGACAGAAAATTAATAAGGAAACACAAGCTTTAAATGACACAGTAGACCAGATACATTTAATTGATATTTGACATTCTATCCAAAAACAGCAGATTACACTTTCTTCTCAAGTCCTCATGGAATATTTCAAAGGTTAGATCATATCCTCGGTCACAGATCAAGCACTGGTAAATTTAAGAAAATTGAAATCATATCAAATATCTTTTCGGACCACAACGCTATAAGACTAGATATCAATTACAGGAAAAAAATCTGTAAAAAATGCAAACACATGGAGGCTAAACAACACACTACTACATGACCAAGAGATCACTGAAGAAATCAAAGAGGAAATCAAAAAATACCTAGAGACAAATGACAATGAAAATACGTTGATTGAAAACCTATGGGATGCAGCAAAAGCAGTTCTAAGAGGGAAGTTTATAGCAATACAAGTCTACCTCAAGAAAGAAGAAAAATTTCAAATAAACAATCTAAACTTACACCTAAAGAAACTAGAGAAAGAAGAACAAGCAAAACCCAAAGTTAGTAGAAGGAGAGAAATCATAAAGATCAGAGCAGAAATAAATGAAATAGAAACAAAGAAAACAATAGCAAAGATCAATAAGACTAAAAGCTGGTTCTTTGGGAAGATAAACAAAATTGATAAACCATTAGCCAGACTCATCAAGAAAAAGAGGGAGAGGACTCAAATCAATAAAATTAGAAATGCAAAAGGAGACGTTAGAACAGACACCACAGAAATACAAAGCATTCTAAGAGACTACTACAAGCAACTCTATGCCAATAAAATGGACAACCTGGAAGAAATGGACAAATTCTTAGAAAGGTATAACCTTCCAAGATTGAACCAGGAAGAAATAGAAAATATGAACAGACCAATCACAAGTAATGAAATTGAAACTGTGATTAAAAATCTTCCAACAAACAAAAGTCCAGGACCAGATGGCTTCACAGGTGAATTCTATCAAACATTTAGAGAAGAGCTAACACCCATACTTCTGAAACTCTTCCAAAAAACTGCAGAGGAAGGAACACTCCCAAACTCATTCTATGAGGCCACCATCACCCTGATACGAAAACCAGACAAAGATACTACAAAAAAAGAAAATTACAGACCAGTATCTTTGATGAATTTAGATGTAAAAATCCTCAACAAAATACTAGCAAACAGAATCCAACAATATATTGAAAGGATCATACACCATGATCAAGTGGAATTTATCCCAGGGATGGAAGGATTCTTTAATATATACATACCAATCAATGTGATACACCATATTAACAAATTGAAGAATAGAAACCATATGATCATCTCAATAGACGCAGAAAAACTTCTGACAAAATTCCACACCCATTTATGATAAAAACTCTCCAGAAAGTGGGCATAGAGGGAGCCCACCTCAACATAATAAAGGCCATATACAACAAACCCACAGCAAACATCATTCTCAATGGTGATAAACTGAAAGCATTTCCTCTAAGATCAGGAACAAGACAAGGATGTCCACTCTCGCCACTATTATTCAACATAGTTTTGGAAATCCTAGCCATGGCAATCAGAAAAGAAAAAGAAATAAAAGGAATAAAAATTGGAAAGGAAGAAGTAAAACTGTCACTGTTTGCAGATGACATGACACTATAATAGAGAATCCTAAAGATGCCACCAGAAAACTACTAGAGCTAATCAATGAATGTGATAAAGGTGCAGAACACAAAATAAATGCACAGAAATCTCTTGCATTCCTATACACTAATGATGAAAAATCTGAAAGAGAAATTAAGGAAACACTCCCATTCACCATTGCAAAAAAAAGAATAAAATACCTAGGAATAAACCTACTTAGGGAGACAAAAGACCTGTATGCAGATATAAGACACTGATGAAAGAAATTAAAGATGATACAAACAGATGGAGAGATATACCATGTTCTTGGATTAGAAGAATCAATATTGTGAAAATAACTGTACTACCCAAAGCAATCTACAGATTCAGTGCAATCCCTATCAAATTACCAATGGCAGTTTTACAGAACTAGAAAAAAACAAATCTTAAAGTTTGTATGGAGACACAAAAGATCCTGAACAGCCAAAGCAGTCTTGAGGGAAAAAAACGGAGCTGGAAGAATCAGGCTCCCTGACTTCAGACTATACTACAAAGCTACAGTAATCAAGACAGTATGGTACTGGCACAAAAACAGAAATATAGATGAATGGAACAGGATAGAAAGCCCAGAGATAAACCCATGCACCTATGGTCAACTAATCTATGACAAAGGAGGCAAGGATATACAATGGAGAAAAGACAGTCTCTTCAATAAGTGGTGCTGGGAAAACTGGACAGCTACATGTAAAAGAATGAAATTAGAACACTCCCTAACACCATACACAAAAATAAACTCAAAATGGATTAAAGACCTAAATGTAAGACCGGACAGTATAAAACTCTTAGAGGAAAACATAGGAAGAACACTCTTTGACATAAATCACAGCAAGATCTCCTTTGTTCCCACCTCCTAGAGTAATGGAAATAAAAACAAAAATAAACAAATGGGACCTAATGAAACTTAAAAGCTTTTGCACAGCAAAGGAAACCATAAACAAGACGAAAAGACAACCCACAGAATGGGAGAAAATATTTGCAAATGAATCAATGGACAAAGGATTAATCTCCAAAATATATAAACAGCTCATGCAGCTTAATATTAAAAAAACAAACAACCCAATCAAAAAATGGGCAGAAGACCTAAGCAGACATTTCTCTGAAGCAGACATACAGATGGCCAAGAGGCATATGAAAAGCTGCTCAACATCACTAATTATTAGAGAAATGCAAATCAAAACTACAATGAGGTAGCACCTCACACCAGTTTGAATGGGCATCATCAGAAAATCTACAAACAACAAATGCTGGAGAGGATGCGGAGAAAAGGAAACCCTCTTGTACTGTTGGTGGGAATGTAAATTGATACAGCCACTATGGAGAACAGTGTGGAGGTTCCTTAAAAAACTAAAAATAGAATTACCATATGACCCAGCAATCCCACTAGTGGGCATATATCCTGAGAAAACCATAATTCAAAAGACACATGCACCCCAATGTTCACTGCAGCACTGTTTACAATAGCTGGGACATGGAAGTAACCTAAATACCCATCGACAGATGAATGGATAAAGAAGATGTGATACATATATACAGTGGAATATTACTCAGCCATAAAAAGGAACGAAACTGGGTCATTTGTAGAGACGTGGATGGATGCAGAGACTGTCATACAGAGTGAGGTAAGTCAGAAAGAGAAAAACAAATATTGTATATTAATGCATATGTGTGGAACCTAGAAAAATGGTACAGATGAACCAGTTTGCAGAGCAGAAATAGAGACAGAGACATAGAGAACAACATATGGACACCAAGAGGGGAAAGTGGCCGGTGGGGGGTGGTTGTATGATGAATTGGGATAATGGGATTGACATATATACACTAATATGTATAAAATGGATAACTAATAAGAACCTGCTGTATAAAAAAATAAATAAAATTTAAAACTTCCAAAAAAAATGCAGTTGGAGATAGGTCACCTATAATGGAATGACAACTGGATTAACAGTAGAGGCTTAACAGTAACAACAGAAGCCAGAATTAGGTGGAACAAAATCTTCAAAATGTTTGGAGAAAATTCTTGTCAACAAAGGATTATATCCAGCAAAACTATCTTTCAAGAATGAGGGCAAAATAAAGATATTTTTGGTTAAGTATATCTGAGAAAATTTGCCACTGATACACTGACACTAAATGAACTTTCAAGGGCCATACTTTAGAAAGAAGGAAATGATCCCAGTCAGAAGATCTGAGATGCAAGAGGAGTAAGGAACAAATAAATTGATGCACTACAGTGAAATCTATAAAAGAATTACCAAAAAAAAAAAAAAATTCTATCCGAAAATTGATATCTAATTTTTAAGATTAAAATAGGGCTTTATATAATCACAATAAGACTAGAAATAGAAACTATAATTTCCAAAATAGTAGTGAGGGAAAAAAAATAGAATAAGAAAAACAGCAACAAAATAATGTAATCAACTATCAGTGAGATTTGGAGTAGCACCTGTAACCCAACATTGATACAGCTGCAGTGTACTCCATAAACAGTAAGATAGTCACATTAAAACTACAAATAGTCAAAGATTATAAATAAAGTTTTATCACTAGATAAGCTATGAAAAAACTTTTGGTTTTCAAGGCTTTATGTACATATATATACATTTTTTAACAATTGCAAATATGGAATCACAGACCTGTAATGTATTAACTTTTGTTCAATGTGGGTGGTATAAAACAGATTTGTCTATTACATTTATTAAATTTGTATCCCAGAAATGATTGAAAAACTTTAAAATTATTTATTAAATAATTAGAAGGACCTTCTCAAACTTCTTATAGCTTTTTCAAAGTATTAAATGAAAGTTTATATTTTTAAAAAGAGACTAAATGCAATCTGGATTCCTGGATTGGATCCTGGAACAGAAAAAGGACATTAGTGGAAAAACTGAGGAAATCTGAATACTCTGCAGTTAATAGTATTGTACCAATGTTATTTCTTACTTTTGACAAATGTACCAGGATTACAAAAGATGTTAATATTAGAGGAAGCTGGATAAAGGGTAATAGCAAATCTCTGTCTTGTCTTTGCAACTTTTCTGTAAATTTAAAATTATTCCAAAATAAAAGTTTATTTTAAAAGTGTAATCAATGAGAAAAGGAAACTAGAAAAAGTGAGACAGAACAAAAAGTCCCCAAAATTATAAATGAATATATCAATAATCACAAAAATATAAATAGCATACCTTGTATAAGTGATGTATCATCAGATTAGAATTAAAGAAAACACTAAACTTAAAAAAAAAGTTATACACCTCATAAGGACACAGAAAAGATGAAAGTGAAAGATAGTGAAAGGTAAGCCAGGCAAATACTAAACAAAGGAAAGATAGGATACCTGTTAACACCAGACAAAGGAACTTTAAGACAAAAAAGATTTTTTGGAGTAGAAACTATCTAAACATAAAGCAAAAACTGACAGAAGTACACAAAGAAATTGACAAATTATCAGTGGCAGAATTTCAACATCTCTTTCAGTAACTGATAGAACAAGTAGCCAAAATCAACAGAAATGCAGACAAACTAAATAACATAATAAAATAAGATTGACCTCATGGAGATAAACACTACACAGCCACTCACTAATACAGCATACACATTCTCTTCAAGCACACAGAGAACCATTATAAAAACTGATCATGTACCAGAGGGCATGAAACAAATCTTAACCAAGTTCAGAGACTGTCTCATACATTCTCTGACTACAATGCAAATAAATAAAATGAAAAAAAAAATCCTCATATTTGGAAGTTTTAAAATACTTCAAAATAACTTGGGTGAAGAAAAAATCCAAACAGAAATTTAAAAACCTTAAACTGGATGATGATGAAAATGTTAAATATGAAAATGGATTCATGGGGCAATAGATGTTAAATAGACTTATTGTGGTTGTCATTTCATTTATTGTATATACAAATATTGAATAGTTATGTTGGACAACTAAAACTAATATAATGTTGCATGTCAATTATACCCCAACAAAAAAAGGGATTCAGTGAATGCAGAACATGAACGGAATTGTATAGTTTTAAATGCAGTATTAAAAAAGAAGAAAGGCTAGAAATTAATGAGCTAAGACTCATGTTAGAATAAGAACAGAGTAAACCAAAGGAAATGGGAGAAATGAAGTAAAAATAGAGTATAAATGAATGAAATAGAAAACAAACATACAGATAATCAACAAAACCAAGAGTCAGTTCTTAAAAAGACTAGTTAAAAATAGGCAAACTTCCAGCAAGACTGTTCAAGGAAAAAACAGAGATACTAGTAACATTAGAAAAGGAAAAGGAGTCATAATGACAGATTCAAAAGAGATTAAGATATAAACTAATATATGCTTATACATTTTATTTTATTTTTATTTTTTATTTTTTGGCCGTGCCATGTGGCACGTGGGATCTTAGTTCCCCGACCAGGGATCGAACCTGTGTCCTGCAGTGGAAGCATGGAGTCATAACCAATGGACCACCAGGGAAGTCCCTACCTATACGTTTTTTTGGCTGTGTTGGGTCTTTGTTGCTGTGCACTGCATGGGCTTTCTCTAGTTTCAATGAGCAGGGGCTACTCTTCATTGTAGTAGGCGGGTTTCTCATTGTGGTGGCTTCTCTTGTTGCGGAGCATGGGCTCTAGGCACACAGGCTTCAGTAGTTCCAGCACACAATCTCAGTAGTTACAGCATGCGGGCCTTAGAGTGCATGGGCTTCAGTAGTTGTGGTGCGTGGGTTCAACAGTTGTGGCGCATGGGCTCTAGAGCTCAGGCTCAGTCGTTGTGGTGAACGAGCTTAGTTGCTCCGTGGCATGTGGGATCTTCCCGGACTAGGGATTGAACCCATGTCCCCTGCATTGGCAGGCGGATTCTTAACCACTGTGCCACCAGGGAAATCCCCTAACTACACATTTTTAAACTTTGTCTATTCTGCTTAATTCCTAAATGCTATAGTTAAAAAAAAGTTTATTCCAGAAACAACGGGAAGCCTAAACAGTTCTACAATTGTCCTCCCACAAAGAACAGTCCAGAATAATCTTTCAAGGTATAGTATATAATCTCTTTCTGTGATATATAAATAAAATGCAATAACTCCTATTCAGGCAGCAAAACTTGGATGTGAAAACCAGACAGGGCCAGTATAAGAAAGGAAAATCATGACCCAATCTTTCTCATGAACAAAGTTGTAAAAATTCTATAAAGCTTATGATGTAGACAAGCTGATGATACATAACCACTTAAAATTTATCTTCTAAAAGCAAGGGGATTTTAACATTAGAAAAGCCATTAATCTAATTCACTATATTAACAGGTTAAAAGCAAAAAATTATGATTGTCTCAATAGGTATAGAAAAAGCATTTGATGAAATTCAATACTTATTCATGATTAAGAACTCTTAACAAACTAGGGGTAAAAAGGAGCTTTTTAACCTAATAAAGGATGCCTACAAAACACCTTTAGAATCATTAAATCCAAATGTTAAAACCAGGAATGATACAAGAAAGTCTAGAGGCACTCATCAGCACAGTGAGAAGAAAGAGAAATGTGTGGTATAAAGACTAGAAAGCAAACAAATCCTTCTTTTGAAGATGACTGGCTACAGAGAACTTATTAACATCTACAGAATAAGAAGACTTAACAAGACTTTTGGATATAGGCTCAATATGCAAAAATCAACTGCCTTTCTACACACTGGCAGCAATTAAACTAATCTTTTAAAAAGATGTTATTTATAATAGCAATAAAATATAAGATGTTAATAAGGTCAACAAAAAATTTACAAGACGTTTATGAGAAAACTATACTTAATTAAAAGATAAATGCAGAGCTAAATAAGTAGAGAGTAGACCATATTCATAGATAAGAAGACTCAAAACCATAAAAATGTCAATAAACTGAAGATTGAATTCACTTCCAATCAAAAAACTCCAGGGGCTTCCCTGGTGGCGCAGTGGTTGAGAGTCCGCCTGCCGATGCAGGGGACACGGGTTCATGCCCCGGTCCGGGAGGATCCCACATGCCGCTGAGTGGCTGGGCCCATGAGCCATGGCCGCTGAGCCTGCGCGTCCGGAGCCTGTGTTCCACAACGGGAGAGGCCACAGCAGTGAGAGGCCCGCGTACCGCAAAAAAACAAACAAACAAAAACTCCAATAGGGCTTTTCAAACAACCTGACGAGCTGATTCTACAATTTATATGTAAGAGCATCGACCCAAGAATAGCCAAGATAATAGGGGTGGGGCACCTGCCCTTCTATTTTAAGGCTTATTAATAAACTATAGTAGTTAATGTATGGAATTGGTCCGGGGATAGAGAAGTTAACCAATAAAACAGAAAAAACGAAGATCACAAATAGACCCACATATATGGAACCTTTATATACAGCAGAGATGGCTACATAGACCAGTGAGGTAGGAGACAGAATGGTGCTAGGTCAGGAAGGCAATGGAATAAAATGAAACTGCATTCCTATCTCACACAGCATATGAAAAAAAAAATCAATACGTGTTTATAAGTCTTTTTTTTTTTTGGCCGTGTTGCATGGCACGCGGGATCTTAGTTCCCCAACCAGGGATCGAACCCGCACCCCCTGCAGTGGAAGCGTGGAGTCTTAGCCACTGGACCATCAGGGAAGTCCCTGTTATAAAGCTTTAATGGAAAAAATATGAAATGTTTAGAAGAAAAGCAGAGGAGAATGGTTTTATAATCCTGGGGGTCAGGAAGAATTTTTTGAACAAGACGCTAAGTACTTACTATAAAATAAGATTGATAAATTCAACAATATAAAATGTCACAACTTTCATTTATCAAAAGATATAGTAAAAGTGCCAAAGCAGGCCAAAAACTAGAAAAAGATATTTTTAACGTGCATTAAATAAAGAATTAGTATCTAAACATATCAAGATCCTGTACAGACAACCCATTAAAAAATGAGAAACAGAAACAATCATTCCTCAGAAAGGAAACACAAATGGCTAATAAACATATGAAAAGTTGCTCAACCTCACTACTAATCAGGGAAATCCTTTACACCCTCTTAACAGGCAAACATAAAGAAGCCCTGGTAATTCTAAATATAGGTGACGCTGTGGTTCAATTAGAAATCTTTTCTACTGTTAATGGGAGAGTAATTTGGTACTGCCACTTCAGCAATCAATTTATCACAAAGTTGCACAAAACCTAAAGACCTAGCATATCCACTCCAAGGTACATACCCTAGGGCAAATTTTTTTCAAATTGTGTCAAATGTAATTCAGTAGGCTGTGACCCAAATTTTAGAAACAAAAGGGAGGAAGGGAATACATAGTAAGAGTTAGTACTGTTTCATGAAAACATTTGTTTCATAACAGTATTAAATCACTGGGTAAAATGTTCCCCTCCTCTCACAAACTAACATACATAAAATCTAAAATTCATTAAAAGAAAACTCATTGTGCTCAGTGCTTATGTCACAGAAATCAGAGTACAAAAAGCAGACTTAATTTTAACATCTAAGGACTAGAAACTTGCCGTGGCATTTGCATCTTAAAACCAAAGCATTATACTGAATTATCCTCAACCGCAATATTCTGAGTAATGATCATATATATAACACCAGTTATCTAATAGAAGGAGACTGGTAACCTAAAATGTACTTATATATGAGAGAATGAGAAGTTTTATATTACTAAAACCATACCCCCAAACGGCACGGATTTGTTAAATGCTTAATGTCTTCAAAGGAAAGAAAACCTGGGTTACAGTTATGGATGCACTGCTGATATTATTCAGGTATCAGCTGTCAGAACCTAAGCGTCTCAGGGAAAAAAATGAAACCAACACAGAGTCTTAACAAGAATAAATGTAATTGCTTGTGTAGTTAGGAATAAATCAATTGCACAAGCACAGAAAAGGGAAATTCTGACCTATAGCATCATTTGAAAAAGCTCTGGGGTTGACCACCTGCTGTGATGAGCCAGCCTGAAGAGGCAGCTAGAGCCTCATCTCAGGTTCTGTATTAATAAGAGTCCTGCTTGAAGCCAAGCTGCCGCTGCCGCTGCCACCACCACCACCATCATCATCATCATATTAACTGGACCACTGCAATCTCTTGCATCTATGCCCACGTCCAGTTCAGTCTACAAAGAGTACAAGTAATCTTGGAAACCAGACCTCTGCTTAACATCCTATAATGGCTTCTCACTTGACAATGTCTCTCCTTGATCAAACTTTAGACAGGACTCCTCTGAGCCTTCTTTTCAACTAGGCATCATCCTTAGGCCCTGTCCTTGGCCTGTGAAGTCAGTCTGAGCAAAAAATCCTGCTAAGACACCCATCACCAGCACACCCCACCCCCAGTTTCTGATCACCCCGGAAATGCGATCAAGCTCCTCTTCCTTCTTATCAGGCCAGTTTAGAGAGAATCCCCCTACCCTTGATGTCTCCTTAGTAATTTTCCATCCAGTGACCACCCCAATCTCTTTGGCTATAAATCCCTATTTGTTCTTGTTTTATTTGGAGTTGAGCACAATATCTCTCCCCTGATCCTCAACCTACGTTACTTTTTCCTTACTACCCTCTTTCATAGACTCCTGTTCTTTTTCCTTCATAGCATTTCCTGAAATAAGTAACTATATATTTGTGTCTTCATTTAATTCCTAACCAAGCTGTAAGTTCCATTAAGTTCCACATCTGTTATATGTATTATATCTATATACTAGCACGTACTAGGTGCTCCATTTAGTGCTGATGTTGTAGAAATGGTTCTGTACTGCATGGAAGGCAATGGAGCTAACCCTAGGCCATATATCTACACTGATTCCTCCAAGTCATTCCAGTTACACTGGCTTGCAACTTCCACCTACATCCCCTTCTATCAGTGATCAAGTCCTGTTGATTCTCCAGTTGCATTCTCTTATTGTCTCCCTTTCTATTCCAATTTCACACTCCTCTTCAGCATATCTCACAAATGAACTACTATAATAACCTCCTAATTTATTTCCCCTTCTGGACTCTTCTCCCCCTAACGCATCCTGTATAGTATTGTAAAATTAATCTTTCTAAAATTCTGGCTTCAGATGTTTCCTGCCGAAAAATAAATACATAGAATAAATGCAATCTTAGTTTCAACTTAACCTTTTAGGCTTTATTTTCCTTTACTGTCCTACATGAATGTACAATAAGGCCAACTTACATATTACTAGAATAAACATTGCTATTTGTTGCTCTAATTTCATATCAAATGCTGTTTCCCCACCTAGATTACCTTCTCCTTGCGTTTTAGACCTGATTTTGCCATTAATTCACTGTGTGACTTGAATAAGTTAATCTCTGCAGACCCTGGTTCCCAACTGTAAGAGGATGTTGATTAGATGATTTCTAAGGTTTTATTCCCCACAACATTTTAATTTTCTATTTAGGGTGAATAATGTAAAAGAAACTATCTTATATGTGTGGGTTATAAAAATGTGTTTTCTTAGTCTTCACACTTGATTATGAACTACATCAGGGTACGGACTCTGTCTTATACTTTTCGTCCTGCATATAGTCCTTAACACACTACTTTGCAGAGAAATGATAGTTAAACTCGCTTAAATAAAACCCAACATAAAAGAATTAAAACCAAACATACTTACTCTCCCATAGTCCATGGTGGACAGCAACACAAAGGAGGGAAATGTTTCTGCTGATCTTTGGCTTCAAGGATTAATACCAGATTTGGATACCGGTTAGTTAGGTAATTGGTAAGGAATCCCATAAAGTTGTAAATGACATAAGCTTCATAACATTCTCTGCAGGTATCCACATATATTGCAATGCTGGGATATTTCAATGCTATCCACTATGAAGAAGCACAGATGTTAAAAACAGTTGCAACTACGATAAAATGAATTACCACTCCAATTCATGGTACTCACATAATTAGATCAAACTTTCTAAATTTTATCATTACGAGGGCTACCAATCTGTGAAATGAATTTTTAAAAGCAATAAGCATCTTGGATATTGGTAAACAAAAACATTTGTGTTGGGGGTAAATAATGAAGAGAGAAGTTAAATTATGTACTTGAGTTCTTAAATATAATCTGAAACTTCTTGACACAATCACAGAAAAGGATGTTAAAGATATTTTCTTTATATTTAATCAAATTAAAGCAGTTATCTGTAACAACTGCATGTATTAGAATCCACTGGGGAAGAGTTCTGTTTTGGTCCAAATAAATATTATAATAAATAAAAAGGATGATAATGTAATTTAAGTATTACATTCTTTAAAGGACTAAGAGCTACTAATCTTAAATTTTAAAACATCTGCCTTTTCTATGATTATACTTTATCTTCTCTATTAATATTAAAAACAAGTGAACCTTTTCACTTATTAACCTAACTCCTTATTGCCAAATAATATTCCTTTTATTACCTTAATTACAGTTAGCATCATCAAACAAGTTCTCAGTTAATTAGATAAAATGAAGCATACTTACACTATCTAAACTGTATATGGGTACCATCCAAAGAATCCTATTTGGAAAGCAAAACATAAATTTAAAACAGTTTACATCATATCTATGAGATAAGCCAACACAACACTAGTAGAATCAAAACATATAAAGATTTACCTTATTATTGGTTTCTGTAGTTCAGGTTGTGTATAATGCACTAAATGCTGCAGTATCACCCAAAGCGAGATAGGTATAGTCAACAGCAAAAAGATTCCAGCAATAAACCAAGCCTTGGTGTGTATTCCAACCTTAATCAGCAAAGAATATGTTAGTATAAGTTCTCTGAGATTAAAACTAAAGAGCTAAATAAAATATTCGTATTTAAAACTTTTTATTTATTTGATTATTACCGAGGCTCAATATTTTCCAAATGACTAGTGGCTATTTTTATTACTTCTTCAATAAACAGCCCATTTATGCTTTTGTGGAAGGAGGGGGTGGATTTTTCCTCACGTGGCCTTTTGTAACAGCGCTGTATACATTAAGAATATTAATAACATCATGTCATTTCCCCCTAACTTGTTATCTGCCTTTTATATTTGATTATTAAGGATGTACAAAAGTTTTAAAATTTTCTGCAAGTCAAATCTAAAAATCTTCTTCTGGTTTATTCCTCTGCTTTTATGTCTGCATAAAAATCTGCAAATCAACGTTTTCTGCAAATTTTACTGTTACACAACATGTTAGTAAAACACTTACTGATTGCTATTTGCCTGATAACTTTGCTGAATTCTTCACATGCATCATGTCTTTTGACCCTCCAATTTGCTAAGCACTGCCACAACTCCTGTCCAAGGACCCGTGCTAATATAGGCTGCTCCTCTTATATACAACATTATCAACTCAGGACATTACATTTTCAAAAGATCTAATTTCTTTTCTTTTTTTTTTTTTTTTTTGGCTGAGTTGGGTCTTCGTTGCTGCGTGCAGGCTTTCTCTAGTTGCAGAGAGTGAGGGCTACTCTTCGTTGTGGTGCGCGGGCTTCTCATTGCAGTGGCTTCTCTTGTTGTGGAGCACGGGCTCCAGGCACGTGGGCTTCAGATGTGGTGTGCTGGCTCGGTAGTTGTGGCTCACGGCTCTAGAGCGCAGGCTCAGTAGTTGTGGCACACGGGCTTAGTTGCTCTGCAGCATATGGGATCTTCCCGGACCAGGGCTCGAACCCGTGTCCCCTGCATTGGCAGGCGGATTCTTAACCACTGCGTCACCAGGGAAGTCCCTAATTTCTTTCTTAGGTCAATATCTGATCAACATTTTAACCTCTAAAATCTCAATTTCTAAAAATATACTTTGAATTACCTCATCCTAACATAGAGTTGAAGTAATCCACTCACTTTCTGGTAAAAACAAATTTAGCTGAAACTCTGTTCTATCTGAGGGGCCCTCAGGAATGAATTTTATGCTAACTTGTACGCCTGCCTTGAAGAATGTGAATCCTTTTAATTAAAAAAAAATGCAAATGCTAACTTTTTAAAGCAAAAAAGGTGGGCATTTATTTTTAGTACTTGAGGAGTTTGAACAGTTAATGGAAAAGGAACTAAGTCCACAACTTGTAGTTTTTGCTGTTTTAAACAAGATTTTTTTCATAAAGGGTCAAAGATTAAAGAAGTAGAAAACAAAAGTATAGAGAACAAACATATTTTTACAACAATGAATTTCTATATTCAACTGTATGGAAAACTTGAAAAGCAAATAAAAGTCTTGCTGAATGCTGGAGATTAATCAAAGCAGCAAGTCAAAAGCAAATACACAGAGGTGAAGATTCTGAAAAGAACGTCTGAACAATAATTTTCCAGAGGTTTTTCCTTGGCTCAGTTTCATTTAAAATTCAGTACTCATTTTAATGATGACTTAATAATAATATATTCTAGATCTTCATTATAAGGTGATCATTAAGAACAGTAGTGCCAAGTACTTTTAATGCCCATATTTGGTTTTATGATTGCCTTAGTGCCAAAAGGTAGAACTTGGTGGTAGAGTTGAGAGAAAAATTATGTGCTCGTGACTAATGATGGTCAAGTGTCCTCCATGTGCTATAAGGAAGAAAGTTCTTTTTCAAATGATCATAAAACAAGTGACTGGATAAAGAAGATGTGGCACATATATACAATGGAATACTACTCAGTCATAAAAAGAAACAAAATTGAGTTATTTGTAATGAGGTGGTTGGACCTAGAGTCTGTCATACAGAGTGAAGTAAGTCAGCAAGAGAAAAACAAATACTGTATGCTAACACATACATATGGAACCTAAATAAATAAATAAAATTGGTCATGAAGAACCTAGGGGCAAGACAGGAATAAAATGCAAACATACTAGAGAATGGACTTGAGGACACGGGGAGGGGGAAGGATAAGCTGGGACAAAATGAGAGAGTAGCATGGACATATATACACTACCAAATGTAAAATAGATAGCTAGTGGGAAGCAGCTGCATAGCACAGGGAGATCAGCTCGGTGCTTTGTGACCAGCTAGAGGGGTGGGATAGGGAGGGTGGGAGGGAGGGAAGAGATATGGGGATATATGTCTATGTATAACTGATTCACTTTGTTATAAAGCAGAAACTAACACACCATTGTAAAGCAATTATACTCCAATAAAGACGTTAAAAAAAACAAAACAAACAAAAAAAGTGACTGGAGAATGGAGTCATTTCACTATAGTGATTCCAAATTTTTAAAATCTTGCATCATAGTGTTAGTACCAGTTTTACAGTGCAAGTGATGAATCAGTTTCAGAAAAACATCACCTGTCCACATTAATGCCACTAATTTGAATCACTGGTCTTATAACTGTTTTGATTTTTAAGGTATTTAAAAAGCTGTGTGCATAAGAACTGAACCTATTTTATGTGTGTACATATTTAGGTGACATTATATGTAACAAGTCAACTCTAGGTATCTGTACAAATTATTTATGTGATTATTACATTTATTTTAATTTACATTTATCTCTAAATAAATTATTCACATTTGAGACACACTGATAGAAGGATACAATTAATGTTAAACTTATCAGCCATAAGTAGGGTTTATTGGGCTCACAAAACAAGGAAGAGATAAGTAGTGTAGATTTTTTTTTCCTAAGGTAACTTGAAGAAAGCAGAGAGGAAAGAAAAAGACCATTAAAGACCAGCCTCCAGGAGTGAGTTAACTCACTCAGCCAAAGGCTTTCAGAGCAGAGAGTTAAAGAGAAACAGGAGAGTGCTTTCTGGGCCCACTTGTCCTGAGGGCAAGAAGGGAACACTTACACAGAGTAGTTACTTGGAACATAGGACCAGCAGGGCAGGGTGAAACGAATGCAGAGCAGCGTGACATCATGTGTGCATTTATTTTTTATTTTATTTTTTTAAAGATTTTTTTGATGTGGACCATTTTTAAAGTCTTTATTGAGTTTGTTACAATATTGCTTCTGTTTTATCTTTTGTTTTCTTGACCCCGAGGCCTGTGGGATCTTAGCTCCCCGACGAGGGTTCAAACCTGCACCCCCTGCATTGGAAAGTAAAGTCTTAACCACTGGACCACCAGGGAAGTCCCTGACGTGTGCATTTAACTTATATGACCTCACTTATACATGCTGAACCAAGTAAGAGAATGAGAAAGATGGTTTAAGTAGTGCAGATGGTCACCTGGCCACTCCAGTCATGAGTATATGCCCCATGGGCATGGGATGGGCTAGCTGATCCTCCAGTTTTCTACAACCTTAGTTCCCACTGACTTCTCACAGAGTGAGCATTGTGATTCTGATGTTTAAAAGACAAGTATTTTTCATATGAAACTGTTCCTAAACATGTCAATTACTTTTTCTAGTGATCAATCAGATGCATTATAACTTTGCTTTAGGTGTTCAGCTGTGAAGTTAATCCCAATGAAAATGCTACCTGAAAATGCTATCCCACGAGAACAGAACTGTTGCCTCACTGCAACAATAGTGATGATATTTTAAAAACAATAGTGATAATTCAGGCTTACTGAGCACCTATTATGTGCCGGGCACAGTGTTATGCATTTTAGAGACATAAACTCATCCAGTGAATAATGAGAATGATTGTATATTAAGTACTTAGCATAGTGTCACTTTAGCCACTTATCCGTCTCAGTTTTCACATCTGTAAAACTGGGATAATTCCTTCCTATGCTTCAGGACTTTTAAGAAGATTAAAGAAAATTATACCTTACCTTAGGGGCATGCTGTGGTTAGTGTCTCTAACACTTTAACAACAAAACACAATGGTTGGGTGGGGTGGGGGTGGGGGACCCTCCCTTTACCCACACTCCTCTCTATCTACTGTGCCACTCATTCTCCTGAGTCAAAAAATACTCAAAACAAACAAAATGAACAAAAACTTGTCTTCATATTTTTTAAATTAATTAATTAATTTTTGGCTGCATTGGGTCTCCGCTGCTGTGCGCAGGCTTTCTCTAGTTGTGGCGAGCGGGGGCTACTCTGTTGCAGTGCGCGGGCTTCTCATTGCGGCCGCTTCTCTTGTTGCAGAGCACGGGCTCTAGGTGCGTGGGCTTCAGGAGTTGTGGCACGTGGGTTCACTAGCTGTGGTGCACGGGCTTAGTTGCTCTGCGGCATGTGTGATCTTCCCGAACCAGGGCTGGAACCCGTGACCCCTGCATTGGCAGGTGGATTCTTAACCACTGCGCCACCAGGGAAGTCCCTGTCTTCATATTCTGATACCACTTATTCACTCCACATCTATTCTTCAAACAACTCCCTTTAGTTTCGGACCTGATACCTCCATAGAAACCATGACGAGGATCACAAATGACCCTCCAGTGGATGGCTCAGCAGCAGACTGTTCACTACTTTGTCCTTCTGTTCTGGCTTCCATGACACCCCTCTCCTGGCATCCTACTTCCCCACTGGCTGCTGCTGCTTTTTTTTTGTTTGTTTGTTTGTTTTTTTTGCAGTACGCGGGCCTCTCACTGTTGTGGCCTCTCCCGTTGCGGAGCACAGGCTTCGGACGCGCAGGCTCAGCGGCCATGGCTCACGGGCCCAGCCGCTCCGCGGCATGTGGGATCTTCCCGGACCGGGACACGAACCCGTGTCCTCTGCATCGGCAGGCAGACTCTCAACCACTGCGCCACCAGGGAAGCCCCTGCTGCTGCTTTTTAAACTTCCTATTCTTCCCTGTGACCTACAGATGTTGGTGCCAAGTCCTCTGCTTTTTCTTCTTCTTCTTCCCCTTTATAATCTCATCCATTTTTATGGCTTTCAACACCATCTCTGTTCTGACAACTCATATTTATATCTGCAGCTCAGACATTTCTGAGCTCTAGACTTGCATTTCCAACAGCATATTTGACGTACCCATGTGAATGGAATGTCTCTCATATACCCTGAACTAAGTGTCCCAAACAGAACTCAAATGCTTTCAAACCTGTCCTTATCTATCAAGTTTCCATCTTGGTAATTGGCATCACCATTTACCTTGTTGTTCAAGACATAAAACTCAGAGTGGTTCTTGATTTCCCCCTTTCTCCCACTGCCTCTCTTCCCCAATCCAATCCAGTGTCAAGCCCTATTTCTTCAATTCCAATGATACTTAAAATTCACTTTTCCATCTCTGTTTCTGCTATTCTGACTTGGGCCATAAGTCATCGTAGCCCAGGCACCCACTACCTCTGAACTACCTTAAAGAACTTTCTAATTTCTTCCACTTCCACTTAATTTTCCATAGGCTGGTAGAGTTGTCTTTTGAAGACGTGTAATAATGTTGCCCTGCTTGTTCGCTTTTTAGATCTTTTTTAGTTTCCTCAAAGCATTTTACATAATTTTATTTTATTGATTTGTTTTTGCTGGTTGTGTTTGTCTCCACCACCAAGTTCCATGAAAGTAGGTGCCATGTTTCTCTCTCTAACCATACAGAATACCAGCCTGATTTATCACTGGGACTCAAATAATCATTTATTAAGTATCCGATATTTGAGAAGGAGAAAACAAGATAAAAAATGTATCCTGTTAGATGGTGGTGAGTCCTAAAAAATATAAAGAAGGGAAGAGGATATGAAGAGTTGAGGAAGTGAAGCTTGCGATTTTTAAACTGGGTAGCTGGGTGACATTGAAGTAAAAACCTGAAGGACACAAAGGAATGAGAATACCGTCTGGAGAAAGGAATATTATGACATGCAAAGGCCCAAACGAGGGAGCCCGCCCTGCATTTGAGCAAAGCAAGTGTGGAGGAGACCCAGGAACTGAGGAGAGAGAGTCAGAGGGCGGTGAGGTGGAGGTGGTCTCAGATCATGTTGGGCTCCAATGCCATAGTCAGGAATACTGGCTTTTAATCCAGGACTAGGAGTGACTGGAAAACTTTCAGAGGACACACATAATGTGACTTATGTTTTAACTGGACACTCTGGCTGGTATGTTCAGAATAGTCCAGGGAATACACGATGAGAATCTGGCTCAGGATGTTAGCAGTCGAGATTGCAGATTAAAATTGTCCTTAAAAGCCCGTACTGAAAAAGTACAGTTGACATCAGTGATGAAATAAAAATTTACATTTTAAGGCAAGACAAGAAATATTTACACATAGAACTTTTTCTCTGCCCTTTGGCCTCCTCCCTCCCCTCTAGAAGCATCACGCACCTGCATTATGCATTAACCAGACCTCCTCAATGGCAGAAATACCTGCTCAACCATAGTGATCACTTTTTCTCCTTCTGGTACCAGCCACATAATTCCTTAGACGATAACATTCCTTTTTCAATTCTGAAAGGTGTCACGGTGACCCACCACTAGCCTTGTCAGTGCAGACATCTCTGGTGAGCTTTATGTGCAATGCCAATATACCATTCCCCTTAAAGACAGCGATTGGTGCAGAACAGACTGGTCAGACGACCTGGGGAGACACCGGGCCATACCTAACGAAGTTCATAGCTTAATACTTACTTGTGACGTTATTAATGTTACTAGCTAAATTACTTGTATTCTGCCTGTTTTACAAGATTATTGTTTCCTGCATTACCAAATGTGTGACTGAGACTCAGATAAAATTAATGATGATTAGGCCACTTGAAACAACTGACCAAATATATAGTTCTATAACATCCATAACCGTAATCGTGTAGCTTCTTCTATATGGGAAGAGGGAACAACAAGAAGAGGGAACCGTTTCCTGGACAGTAACAGCAAGATAGGTGGCCCAGAGGCTTTTGGTCATTGTTAACAGAGCTTCGCCCAGTAATAGCACATTGAGTGGCCTATCAACAAAATCCTCACCTGACCTGGGAATTAGCATTCCTAGCCACATGGGACAAACTGCTCGAAATGCCTCCCAAACTTTGGCTGAAATTAAGACCGAAAAGGAAGGGATTGTAAAATAAAGACTGCTGCCCACCATCCAGTTCTACAAGAATCAAATCACTAGCCACTGAGGCTATACACCCTGAAAGGAATAATACACCCTGAAAGGAATTTGGGGTGTGTGTTGGGGCAAGATCAGGATGAGGCACTCTGTGCTCTGGGAAAACTTGTCTTCAGAGAGATATTTTCAGGAGAAAATTTTTATGAACCTGGATTCTTGCATCTTCCCATACTTAGAAAAGCACTAAAACCATTAACTTAGATGTCTGTTCCTCATGACCTGTGACCTTCTACCGAGATGTGCGCTTGATCGCACATACCCCCTTTGCCAAAATCACGTATATACTGGCTTCCCCCTTTATCTCTTCAGAACAGTCCTCAGAGCTCTCTGAGAGGCTGTCTCCCGGGCTATAATCCTCAGTTTGGCTTGAATAAAATTTTCCATCTCTTTCTTAATTTTTTGTCATTGACACCAACAACTAAGAGAAATCTTAAATTAGGTTATTATACATAGTATTAATCTTTAAAATAGTTCCTATATTTCAAAGTAAGAAATACTCCAAAGTAAGAAATCCCTATTTATATTAAGATGTCTATATATGAATTCTGGTAGACAAATTATGGAAGTAACCTAAATATCTAACAAACTAGAAATACTTAATGTAGTGTAATATTAAGAATAACTATATGGACTATGCTAGTTTAGAAAAGTCAACCAAAAAAAATTGAGTGAACATACAGAAAACAAACATATATTAAATGCATTTCATTTAATTACATAAAGATTGTTCCCACACAAAAGGCCTAAAATAGCCATGGTCTTGTCATAACTCTTGTGAAATAGTTGTTTCTAAGAAAAAATACTTCCCTGAATTTTATGAACTTCAAACTTAAAAGTTCATTACAATTTTTATACTTAGTTAAATATTTACCTTGGGGTCTTTCAGCTTATAGTACTTTACTGATGTCATAATAAGAATATGACATCAAAAAATATACAAGGGACTTTTTTCAAAACCTTTGTTAAGAGTTAATTTCTAAAGTAAAAACGAAGTTAAACCAACTCGAATCCTTTAATTCAGGAAGCTAGTTAAATGCTAATAAAATTCAACACCTGGTCTTTAGATCTAGTTAAGTCTTAATATTTAAACAGATCAGATTTCAGAAGTAAAGTTACCTTACTTTCAGGATATTGATGAATGTTTGCAAAACAGTGCTCTCCGAAGCAGCTATCTTAATATATTTTATTTTCTCGGTCCTACCTTCACGAGTAGCATGGTTTGAAAAACCGTTAACAACCAGAAATCAGACAGGCTATGTCACGGGTTCATTACAGGACATGGTTTTCAGGATATCAAGTCTGGAGCATCCGGGATAAAAACAGGCTACCTTAGCTGGGCAGAACGGTAGAAGAAAGGGTAGAGGCGGATGGTGCGGGACCCTCTTACCTCCAGTTTCTGTAATTCCCACACGCATAGGGGAACCGCAACCACTATGGACACCAGATAAATGACCACCGCTAAAGGTCGAATCCACTGTCTCCAGTTCCTCCAGGTACAAGTGCAAGGCATGTTTCCGCATAAATCAGCTCCGAGTAGCAAGAGAAAATAGCTCGAAAGAGATGGTAATGGGGTCTCTGGCTGTTCCGTCGACTCGCATACTACGGAAAAACAGCCGTGGAGCGACTTCACCAGCTGGAACCGCCTCCTCGGCCCACGCTGTGCTTTCTGTTGCTGCTACTGCTGCTGCTGCCACAAACGCGGCGGCTCAGGGTACTACTGGGGAGCAGTGCGGTCAGCATTCTTTCTTTCCCACCTTGCATCTACCCAGTTCTTCCGCGGTGGAATCCCCGGCAGAGCCGCTGCTCTCACCTAGGAATCGGCCGGAGCTCCGCCTGCAGCATGGCCTCGAGGGGAGCGGCGCCGAGCCGGACCGGCCTGTAGAGACCCTGCAATCAGTTCGGTTCTGCCCCGCGGCTGCCTGCCCGCTCACTCTTTCCTTGGGCGGTGAAGTTCCCTCCCTCCCGCGCTTGCAGGCGTCTGCTCGGCCGATTCCGCTGATAGATAAGAGATGAAAACTTAAACCCACCAGCCCCAGGATTTCTTCACTGGTTCCCACGGGCCAGTCCCCCAAGGCGGAACCAAGGCCAAACCAGGGCTTCCGCTTCCGCCCCCGCTGTCTGAGGTTGGTGATTCGTGGACAGCGCCAAGATAGGCCCTCCCCATCCGGCTCACTTCCCACTCTCTGATTGGTTATTTTCCGGGGCGGGGCTGTTGGGATGGATACCAAGGGTACAAGGTTGGATGAAGCCGAGGTGTGTGGAAGTTGTGCCGTCGCTGCCGGGTGGCCCAGTGGCCGAGGAGGATTCTGCAAGCTGTATAGGTCGTTTGAGAACACATGAGGAACTCCTGCTACGTTGTTCTGCTGACTATATTCCAGCTTTAAGAAAGCCTGGGTAAGAGGCCATTACCTTAGAGCTGAAGCTTTATCTGCACGAACATCTCCGATTCTCCCTGGGAGTGGATAGGGGAGTCAGCTGGACTAAGAAGACAGAAAAAAAAAAAAGGGAAACGTCCACCTAGTTTTGTGTCAGTTGCCAGAATCTAGGGGTAGAGCCACTTAGTTATTTCGGGATTGTGCAGAGGATTATTCTAGGGATAGCTTAATTTTAGAAGCAGTACTGCATTTGGAACTTGTTAAAAACTCGCATACATTTGAGTTTCAGAGAGTTGACATTACAACTGACAAAGAAATTTTATGTGCTTAAAGCTTTTAGCTGAACCGGAGCAAACAAATGGCAAATGGGATCTTAAAGCCTTCCTAAACCAATAGAGCAAACAAATATGTACCTCTCAATTAGATACACAAATATGTCCTCTATCTGTAATTTTCTACGTGCTTTTCTTACAGTATATTAGTTGATGTACACAAAAATCCCCAGAGGTAGGCAGTTTTCCATGTTACAGGTGAGAAAACGGATTCAAGTGGTTAAGTAGTTTGCAAAGCTCATTGAGCTAGTTAGTGGTAGAGCTGGGATTCTAACCTTGGTGTCTGACTCCAGCATTGGACCTGTCAGTACCTGCCACCTGAGAATTTCTGACTAATGACCATATATGGACAAGAAGGCTTGCAGTATTGAATACACCCAGACTAAGATTCTCACAGAAGCACTGAGGGAATGTTGTCTTCCCCAGGGTCCTAGCCAAAGTTTGGAGCTTGATAACATCTCCTTTTTAAAATTTGGCCTCTTTTAATACAAACTGATTTCTTAAAGGGAAATAGGCCTTTTGTTTGTTCTTTCTAAACTAACCTACAAAATTGAAGTCGTTATTTTAAAAAATTTCCTGATCATTAAATTAACACATACTCCATTGTTGAATTTCAAAAAATAGAAGAATAAAGAAGAGAAAAGTAACCCTTACTCTACAACCAAGTATATCCACTACTTACTTTTTTGATACACAATATAGTCTTCCTTGGATATACTGCATACATAGATTGTCTCTGTGCTTTCAGCCACAGTCATTGCCATCTATAATAATCTTTCCCATTCTTTCTCATGGGAAAATCTTTTTCACGTAATTTGTGAAAACTTCCTTGATCCCCTGTCCCCCTCCCCCCAACCCGTAACCTTATGGCACTCACGTTATAATAATTTCCTTATTTGTCTGTCTTTATTTATTTTTAAAATTATTTATTTATTTTTGGCTGCGTTGGGTCTTCGTTGCTGCACGTGAGCTTGCTCTAGTTGCGGTGAGCGGGGGCTTCTCTTCATTGTGGTGCTCGGGCTTCTCACCGGTGGCTTCTCTTGTTGAGGAGCGCCGGTTCTAGGCGCGCGGGCTTCAGTAGTTGTGGTGCGTGGGCTCGGTAGTTGTGACACACTGGCTTAGTTGCTCCGCGGCACGTGGGTTCTTCCCAGACCAGGGCTCGAACCCATGTCCCCTGCATTGGCAGGCCGATTCTTAACCACTGGGCTGCCAGGGAAGTCCTTGTCTATCTTTTAAATTGAGTTTCTAGGAGCAAGCTAAAGTTCTAGAACTATTAGAATAAAGCAAGGGAGGGAAGGGACCAGAATGTCAGATGCACAGGTGGTTTCCCACACCAGTGTGTGAACTGGGGTTCATTCATGATGAAGGTTCTACAGGTGAGCAGAGAAATGAGAAAAAAAAAATACATAGTGAGTTTTTATTTGGTCAAACTTATTCATTCTAAAGGATTATGCTTTATTTTGAAATTGTCCATTCTATTTTTTTTTAATGTGATGATAGTTACAGAGTAGTTGTTTTCTAGATGTTCTTATTTTGGAAAATAAAAAGTTGGTAACTTTATTTGCTCCCATTTGTTTTATTCCTGAAATTGTTCTTGGTCCGTGAAATCCTAAAGTCTAGTAATCACTGAGGCAAGGATTGGCCGTTGATTTCAGTAGCCATAATGTTGGCATGATCCTGATCTACTTGCTTTACTTGCTCTAGGTGTTCTCTATATTCTCTCTTAGGATATGACTTAGCCTAAGTCTGAGGGTGGATCTGAGCTTTATCGTGTTTGAAAAATAAGAAATGGTTATAACTAGCAGATGGTACTGGGGTCAAAAGCAAGCTGTTAGTCATTCTTGATGCAATTTACATAGATAAAATGAAGTTTCTGTTTATTACTGTATCACATGAAAATAGGTAGGTGAAATTTTGCCATCCATGGAGGATATGTTTGGATTAGTCTGACTTAAAATAATAGGTTAACAAAATTCGCTTTGAGGGATTGTGGGAGGTGGGCACTGTTAACCCCTTGGCATGTATTACCCTATCTCTCTACGGAAATATGTCTGTGATGGTTTTAAAATGTGGCTGCAACTTCTTTACTCTTCCCATAAAAATATATACTCTGTACCCCTTCCCCTTAAATCTGGGAAGGGTGTGACTGATTTGACCAATAGAGTACAGTGAAAGTGATCATCCTCACCATATGACCTTAGCGTCTAGGTCATAAAGGCCCATGCAACTCCACCTTATCTGTTGGAACAATTGCTTTTGGAACTCTCAGCCATTGTGTAAGAAGTCTAACTGTCTGAAGCTGGTGTGCTGTGAAAAGCCCAAGACACATCAGGAGGGCCCTTGAAGGTATGCTGAGTGACAGTCACAGCTGAGCCCAGCCCTCCAGTTAGCCCAGCCCAGGTGCCTGTCATGTGAGTGGAGAAGCCGACTCTAGCTTCCAGCCTTTTGAGTCACCCATCAGCATTTTGAGTCTTCCAAGACAAGGTGCTAGACTTATGGACCAGAGGAAGCCATTCCAGCTCTGCCTCCTCCTGATTCCTGACCTGAAGAATCCATGAGCTCAAGAGAACTATAAGAAAGACACAAACTGGGAAAAAAATTTGGAAAAGACACATCTGTTAAAGGGCTGGTATCCAAAATATACAAAGAACTCTTAAAACTCAGCAACAAGGAAGCAAAAACATGATTTAAAAAGGGGCCAAAGACCTTAACAGAACTCCCCTAAGAAGATATCCAGATGTCAAATAAGCAAATGAAAAGATCCTCCACATGATATGTCATCAGGGAAATGCAAATTAAAATAACCATGACATACTGCTACACACCTGTTAGAATGGCCAAAATCGAAAACTGACAACACCAAATGCTGCTGAGGATTTCACCAGTGATTGAACTCTCATACACTGCCGGTGGGAATGTGAAATGGTATAGCTACTTTGGAAGACAGTTTGATGGTTTCTTACAAAATGAAACACACTCTTACCATAGGATCCAACAATCGCGCTTCTTATTGTTTACCCAAAGATAGTTTAAACCTTATGTCCACAAAAATATCTTCTGCACATGGATGTTTATAGCACCTTTGTTCATAATTTCCCAAACTTGGAAGCAACCAAGATTAGATAATAAACAGTTTAATAAACAGTGGTACATTCAAACAATGGAGTATTATTCAGCGCTAAAAAAAATTGAGCTATCAAGCAATGAAAGGACATGGAGGAATCTTAAATTCATATTACTAAGTGAAAGAATCCAATCTGGAGAGACTACATACTGTATGATTCCAACTATATGACGTTCTGGAAAAGGCAAAACTATGGAGACAATAAAAAGATCAGTGGTTGCCAGATGGGGGGAGGGGTAAGGTGAATAGGCAGAGCACAGAGGATTTTTAGGGCAGTGAAAATATTCTATATGATATTATAATGATGAATGTATGTCATTATAATTTTGTCCAAACCCAAGAATGTACAACAACCAAGAGTGAACCCTAAGGTAAACTGTGGACTTTGGGTGATTAGCTATGATCTTTGGGTGATTATGCTGTGTCAGTGTAGATTCATCCTTGATGAAAAATGTACCATTAAAGTGAATAATGCTGATAATGGGGGGCTCTCATTAATAATGTGTGTGGGGGGCTCTCGGGGGTGGGGGGATATGGGAATTATTTGTACATTTCTGTCGATTTTGTTGTGAACGTAAAAGTGCTCTAAAAAAATAAAGTAAAAAATATCCATGAGCATAATGAAAATGTTTTGTTTTGTTTTTTCTTTACTGGATCCTTCCTTTCCATGGTACCAGCCTGTTGAGCTTTATTTAGTATCTTCATTTTTTAAATGGGGACAAACATACCTGTCTTACCATTCATAGGACTGATTTGTGGGTTTAATGAGATATCATCAACATACTTTATAATCTACAAAGCATACATTTATATAATGATAGCTACTTTGTATTGAGCATCCTCAAATTCCACTACCCTACAGTTCTAGGAATAGTAGTGGAAGCTTTACGTATATAATTAATAGTATCTCTTAATCCTCAACACAACCCCCCACTGTTGTTATGATTACATTCAATATATAAATCAGTTAATAATCAGCTCAAAGAGGTTGGTTGGATTGGTTTGCTAAGGTCAAACAAATAGAAAGGGGAAGAGAAGATTCAACTTAATATTACTTCCAAATAGAGGCCTTCCTTTCCTTTTAGCATACAGCTAGGAAAACATTTTATGTCCTTCAGAACAGCAGGTGTGATTAAGAAAAAGGGGAAATGGGGTTGGTGGAGGGTGCGTACGGGGTGGGGGAAGAACCACTGAATAACCTGCCGCTATAGCAAAGTTAACAAAGAAAACACCCTGATAAAACTTGTGCTTGCGTTTTACAACAGACCACCTGAAAATCCCTGGACTTCATAATACACTGGTTTTTTTATGTATCAAATATAAGGTGCAAAGTAAAAAATAGATGTTTTCAAAGCTAGAAGAGCCATCCATCCCCGCCAGATCCAAACTGTTATCATGCAAATACACAAATCAAAAATGACACGAAACAGGAAAAACAGGACTTCCTTTGCTTTCAGAAAAGCCAAGAAGCAAAGAAAACTCTTTTTAGAAATACAGAAAAAAAATTTTTTTCATAGTAGCTAATATGCCTTCCTTAGGCATTAAGACAAATTTCTGTTCATAACCTTGATACAGCCATATTTTTACTCTTTATAAAAATCAAGTCTCCCAGTAAAAATGGTATTTTACCACACTAATCTTTAAATTCCATCACTGAAAACGTAATACACAACAATTTCTAACCTCTTGGAACATTCTGCAAAGTGGATTTTAGTCACTGGAATGAACAATTGCTAGGAAAAGCAGCACTGCCTCAACTGTGGTACAATTTGGTAGTCAATATTCTTGTTTTCCAATGAAAAGGAGATCTCATAAGCAGAAACACTGGACTCCTTGTGGTTTCATCGATCGAGAGAACGTTTCTGAGCAGCTTCTGAGCAAACACTTCTTAACAGGTTGATCACAGATCTGGGGTCTTCACTCCTCATAATGGCACTGCCAGATACAATCATGTTAGCTCTGCGCATTTATGGATGGTGACAGGACCTACTCCATCATCAACCTCAATGTCCAAAGACGGGAGCTGGGTCTTCAACCAGTGAACCTTTGGCATCATACCTTCCATGAATTTCTGCCCTTCAAATCCAGATTCCACTGTCATAACCAAGGCCATATCTATCTGATTAGCCCATGGTGCCAAATACTCAACTGTAGTTCCTGGTTTGATAGCAAGGCCAACCTTCATTCCATTCTCCCGAATGTCTTTGATCAAAGCCCCCGGGTTCTCAGTAGCCTCGAGATGAAAAGTATATTGATTGGCTCCTGCTACAGCCATTGGTTTTACCCACTGTTCCGGCCTGGACACCATCATGTGCATGTCAAAGAAAGGGTCCTGGCCTATCTGCTTTCGGAGGCTTTCTACCACAGGGTGACCAAAGGTGACGTTGGGAACAAAATGCCCGTCCATTACATCCAGGTGCAGATAATCGGCCCCAGAGTCCAGCATCCGAAGGCACTCTGCCCCTAAACTGGCCAGTTCGCTGTTGAGGATGGACAGGCCAATCCTGCAGCCGGACGCCATGGTGCTAGTTCTCTCTGAAAATGTTTTTTTTTACCTCACTGAGTATAGGGTTGTTTGTTATGCATTTGTTCCAGTGAATGGATAACTGAAACAGTGTCTTGTGCCTATGTGTGTATATACTGTCTACCTAATCTGAAAGAAGCTTCCTGCTTAGAGTGATTTTTTTTTTTTTTTTTTTTTGCTTAGAGCTGACTTTAAGTCTAGATAAATTGCCTCAAGCTTTTCTCCTTTAGGAATATGTTGCCTTCAGAGTCTGAGGTTGTATCAACCAGTCAAAGAGTTAAGTGAGTTTTAGATTTAAATGTTGCAAGAATGCAGGGGAGAGCTCCTAGCAGATCTTAAACACTATGCTTAACTTTGTAAAGTGTTATCTTTTCTCCTACACCCAAATGGAAGGAAAATTGTTTACTATGCACCAGATGAGTGGGGAAGAAGATAAAAGTGGTACAAGCTATAATATCAAACTTTCAAATTTGAACTTTGAGTATTTTCACCCATTAAGTTTCAGCTTTACCTACCACATCTTCAGGCTACATTTTAAGCTTTGTTGAAGGTGCCATGGTTTATTGATCTCTCCCTCTCCTATGCTTCTCTACATCTATAACAGATAAAGCTGTAGATTCCTGGGTGTATCACCATATCTCTATGTGTCTAGATGTCTTTATGTACAATCTACCTTGTCTCAAAGAGACTCAAGTATGTTTTGGTAGATAAATACTGTAGTTGCATGTATAAGT
This sequence comes from Phocoena sinus, assembly GCF_008692025.1. NCBI lineage: Eukaryota > Metazoa > Chordata > Mammalia > Artiodactyla > Phocoenidae > Phocoena > Phocoena sinus. The sequence goes on from NC_045767.1 coordinate 112,856,327, forward strand.
TTTGGTAAATGTAATAAGTATATTAAATGTGAAACTCTAACATGTTCATGTTAAAATAGAAATAAATTGTAATTTAAAAAATTATTTTATGTCATTTTGTTTATTGGGTCTAATGATTCAGAGCAAACTATGGCCTGCAACCCAGGTGTGGTCCACAGTCTGTTTCTGTATGGCCCATGAGCTAAGAACGGTTTTTTACATTTCTTTTTTTATTGTGGTAAAATACACATAACAGAAAATATACCATTTTGACTATTTTAAGTGGTTAAAATTCAATGGCATTAAGTACATTAACATCGTTGTGCAACTATCACCACTTTCCATCTCTGGAACTTTTTCATCATCCAACTGAAAACTCTGTACTCATTAAACACTAACTCTCTATTACCCTTTCCCCCCAAGTCCCTGGTAACCACTATTCTGCTTTCTGTCTCTATGAATTTGCCTATTCTAGGTACTCTATATAAGTGGAGGCATAGAATATTTGTCCTTTATTTGTCTGGCTTATTTCACTTAGCATAGTATTTTCAGGGTTCATCCGTGTTGTAGCATGTATCAGGATTTCCTTCTTGTTTAAGGCTGAATTGTATTCCATTGAATGTGTAAACCACATTTTGTTTATCCATTCATCTCTCGATGGACAGTTGGGTTGTTTCCATCTTTTGCCTATTTCAAATAATGCTGCTGTGAACATTGGTTTCCACCTTTTGCTTATTGTGAATAATGCTTCTTTGAACATAGTTGTATGTACCTGGAGGAGGAGGTATGGATGTGATCCTCCTCTATTGCTGTTGACCTTGACCAGAGCACTCTCCTTCCTGTCCCCTAATGGTGTCCAATGCTGCTATATACACTGGTGTACAGGGGAAATGGGGAATTGTTAATTCAGCAGGGATAGAGTTTCAACTTTGTAAGACGTGGAGAGATCTGGAGATTGGTTGGTGACAATGTAAATGTACTCACTTCTTTTTGGCTTTTACATTTTTAGAGTTGTAAAAAAAATTAAAAGAGTATTTTAAAATATTTACTATTGGGCCTTTTATAGAAAAAGTCTGCCAACCCCTAATTTAGAGTAAATGTTTAAAATTTTATAATGGGCTATTATCAAGTTGCTAAATGAATCTCAGTATACAGTTCCCTCATTTCTTTTTCTTTCTTTCTTTCTTTTTTTAAAAAATTTTTGGCCGCACCAAGTGCCTTGTGGGCTCTTAGTTCCCTGACTAGGGCTGGAACCTGTGCCCTCAGCAGTGAAAGCACGGAGTCCTAACCACTGGACCACCAGGGAATTCCCAAGTTCCCTCATTTCTTCACTAGGAATGTATTTAAATTTCAGCAGACTTTCCCACACTAAGTATTTGGGGAACTCTAGTTCCATCCCAAAATCAACATTGAAAATCTCGGTTTTGTTTTTGTTATTAAGATTTACTGATTTCAAAGCAAGATTCACTGATTTTTTAATACAGGGATCCTGTAGTAAATTCAGAATAACAGGGCACAAGAGTTCTTTTCTTTAGAGCCAGGATCACATGAAAGAAAAGGCCCCACCATGTATATTAACTATGTAGAAACTGGAGATGCTGTCATTTCCACTTTTAATGTGCTTTTCTGATTCTCCTCTGAGCAGTCTCTCAATGTCCTTTGAACCTTAGCTTGTCCCTAAGGCAGAGATTCCCCAACTTTGTTTCACGGCACCCTTAGAATCTCAGTAAGTTTTTCATGGTGTCCTTAGGCCAAAGAAATTTCTAATAGTTCCATTTAGTAAGTAATTAAGTCCAAACAACCTAATTGTAGACATTCATATAATGTCTGACAGATGTTTCTGTGTTTCTCTGAAAAATTTAAACTATCCAATCCATGCGGCCTCTGAATCCACTCCAGTGCTGTGTGGCCCCTCAGCACACAATTTGGAAATTGCAGTCCTAGGGTCTCATGCCTGCGTTTCTGACTTGGACTAGCCTTTGTCCTTGGCTTTGCTTCTTGTTTTCAGATCCTACTCCCCACAATTCCAGGGCTTGCCTAACAATTTATTTTTTATTTATTTATTTTGCCTAACAACTTCTGATGGCTTTCTTTGCTTAACAGATTTAATTTTCACATTCTTGATTCGGATCTATTCCCTCAGTACATTAACTTTTTTTTTAATTTAATTAAATTTAATTTATCTTTTGGCTGCATTGCGTCTTTGTTGCTGTGCGCAGGCCCTCTCCAGTTGCAGCAAGTGGGGGCCACTCCTCGCTGCGGTGCGTGGGCTTCTCATTGCGGTGGCTTCTCTTGTTGCGGAGCACGGGCTCTAGGCGGGCAGGCTTCAGTAGTTGTGGCTCGCGGGCCCTCGAGCACGCAGGCTTCAGTAGTTATGGCTCGCAGGCTCTAGAGCGCAGGCTCAGTAGTTGTGGCGCATGGGCTTAGCCGCTCCACGGAATGTGGGATCCTCCTGGACCAGGGACCGAACCCGTGTCCCCTGCATTGGCAGGTGTATTCCCAACCACTGCCCCACCAAGGAAGTCCCAGTACATTAACTTTTATATTGGATTTTCTTAATAAAGTCTCTTTATTTAAACTACTGAAATAGTTAAATAAATAGAACATTTGCCCTCCTCTTCAAAAGTGTGTTATTGGCATTACTGGATTAATGACTATCAGGATCCCCAATTACCTCACAAGAAAGGTGATAAAGTATCTTAAGCCACCTGTAATTCTTGGTAGTGTATGTTATCCTTTGTCACTCGAGTGAAGAGGATCCTGTGAAAGGTGCAAGCGACCCGCATAGTAAATAATAAATTACCTTTTCTATAAATTATTACTCAGTGGATGAACTTTCCAGTAACTCTGATGAGGAAGTTTTTTTTTTTAATTGATATTTTATTTTCAGACTGATTTCAGATACTTCTGGCATATCAATTTACAGGCTAAAAGGAATATGAAAAACCTTAATAATTGTAACAGATTCAAAACTAGATAATTCAGGAGACTTGGGAGAGAAGGCATTTCTGGTTAGGAAGAAGATTCTGTGCATTATCTGTTAGGATGATCTGTGCACTGAGAAAGGAAACTATTTTTATACTGAGACAAATTCTTTTAGGATTTAAACAAAAATCACTGTGTCATTTAGTGTACTTTAGATGCTAGACTGTGGTGATCCCCACAGAAAGAAGGCTTGACTTACATGAAGTAAGGAGAATTCATGGGAGGATTTCGCCCCAGTGTGGAGGAAGTTTTCTCTTTCACATGTGAGCAGAGCTCTCTATGGAGCTTGAGTTTTACCTCTTACTTTTCTCATGCATTTTAGGCTGTCAGTTGCCCTGTGTAAACTCATGAACACATGTCCTACTTGGTTTTATGTGGGTCAGATCTGGGGGTGGAGTGAGAATTGATTCCTCTCTCGCCCCGTAGAGCGATATTCCGAGCATGCAAAGCTCTGATTGGAGCCCATCAGGCTTTACTTTGTAGATGTAGACCTAGACTTTTTTTTTTTTTTTAACTCCTTGGGTGTGAATCGTATGATTTGTGCTTTCCCAATTTTCTCATTTGGGAAAGGAGAGGAAAACAGGTGAGCAGTGTCTTTGCTTTTCCCCTTCCTCCTTGACACTCTCCCAAGGAGGGTCTCTAAGTCAGGATATAAGAATCAGGCAAGTGCCCCAGAACTAAGTTTTTTAACTCTCCTTATTCTCAGGAACCCTGGGTTTGTGATCAGTGATCCCAGGAAGGAAGACTTAAGTAGAAAAATACCTTGCCTAATGTATTTTCTTTTTTCTTTTAGGCTGTGCCTTGTGACTTGTGGGATCTAAGTTCCCCAACCAGGGATTGAACCCGGGCCATTGGCAGTGAGCGCGGAGTCCTAACCACTGGACCGCCAGGGAATTCCCGCCTGATGTATTTTCTGTTGCTACCGTAACAAATGACCAGAATGTTAGTGGCTGACATAGAAACACATGGCTTCAGGATGGTGGGCCACTGAGCTGGGAGTTCTTGGACTGTTAATATCTGTGAAGGGTCTGAGATTTGTACCGTATTTGCAAGCTAACAGGTTAGCCTGCCACAGTTTCATGGATGCTGACGAGACATGAGACATTTGGGTCAGAGGCAAAAGACTTTTCTACTAACAGCACAGCAGGCAGTAAGAGCTTCGTGTTTGCATTGGTTCCTCTTGCCTCCCAAGTCCTGTGGGGCGAGGTGGAGAGACCCAGGTGTATGCTGTGTAGGAAGGAGTTTGCACCACAGCCGAGCAACTCTGAGCTTAGAAAACCCTGTCTTTTATAATGACCTGAGAGTAAACCTGTCAACCTTTGCCCTGGAGAGAGACGTTATCTTTATCATCCTAGTCGGGAAACAAATGTGCTCTTTGCCCTAGAAGGAGAGGCTCTCTGCCTCTCAAGGCTGCTTGCTATATGAATATCCTTGAAAAGATATTCCAGAACAAAAGATAGAAAGAAAGTATACCGAAGTGCCATGGGGATTGGCTCCCAATAAAGATTAAACTGGATAACCAGGTGATTTGTACCACCAAAAATTACACATTTGGTGAATGGAAGCCTGACTTGAGTCAACCTGACAGAGTTACTTGCTTTCCCTCCCTAAGACTGCTCTTAGACCCAGAGACATTTTAATAAAAGCAAGGCCACATACCCTTGAGGAAGGTCTGAGATAATACTGAAGGTACATTCCACAAATCTTGTCTCGGGTGTATCAAGGAAACTATGCACAAGGTAAAGGGAAACAGCCACACCTTTTGTTATTATCACACAACTGTTTTGAATTAACACTGCCAAATAATTCTAAATAATGATTACCATCATATGATTCAGTCAAGGTTACTCATGGTTGGTCAAGTTGGGCGATTTGAAGAGTGTTCAGTAGGGGACTTCCCTGGTGGTCCAGTGGTTAAGACTCCTTGCCTCCACTGCAGGGGTCGTGGATTCTATCCTTGGTGGGGGAACTAAGATCCTGAATGCTGCAGCGCAGCCAAAGGGGGAAAAAAAAAAAAAAGTGTTCAGTAGAGGGACTGTTTACAAAGGTTTGGTCAAGGAGCATGGAAACCACTTGGGGTGGTGCAGTAACAGCAAAGAGGAACACGAAGATGGAGAGGCTGTGTGGAAGGAATGGGTCATCTGAAAAGAGCTATGAGATATATATGGTCTAACTGAATCACTTTGCTGAACCCCTGAAACTAACTTTGTAAATCAACTGTACTTCAATTAAAAAAAAAAGATTGACAAAGATATGACCATGACGATGTGAATCAACTGTAACTCTCATAATACATCATTTGATGGAGTGTAGAAGAATTCAACTCTTTGAAAAACTAGTTGTTCCTTCTAAAATTCCTTACAGTGTTTTATTAGTTCCTTGTAAAACTATGACCCAACAAGTATTAGGATTTTATCCAAGAACAAAGAAGACACATATTCACAAAGAAACTCAAACATATGTTGGCAGATACATAAACAAATTGTGATATATCCATATAATGGAATACTAGGTAGAAATAAAAAATGAACAAAGTACTAAAACAAATGAATTTTAAAAATGCTGTCTTAGAAGGAGGTTAACTTCTGAATGGCAGAGTAATGGCCACCCCAAACCTGCTCCTCCATAAAAGCAATGAAAACGCTGGCAAAGCTTGTCAAAATTACCTTTTCAGAATTCTGGATATTAACTAAAGACTTGCAACAACCCTAGGTGTGTTTATTCAAGTAAAAATATTGGAATCTTGCTAAAAATTAAAAAACATAAAAAAAAAGAGCTATGGCTGTCTGTGGAGGGATGACCCCACCAAGGGAAGCAGAAGGTATTAGTGCTGGACCTTGCTCTCTTCCCTTCCCTGATCTTGCGTTCATGTCCCCTATTGGCCAAACCCAACTGGAAGCCAGAGGACAAAGGAGCCTTTTGCTGTAGTCCAAGCACATCAGCTTCCCGGGGGCACAGAAGAAGGGCAGAGGATGGATTCGGAGTGAAAAAGCAGAAAATATTCAAAATAATAGCTTAAAATATTCTGACTCCCCAATGCTTCCATTACTAACATTTTTATTATGAGAGGAAATGAGCTGGGAATTTGATGTTTGGGACATAAATCTGCCTACATTTCTATGAAAAATAGTATTGTTTATTTTTACTCCACACCCATATAAATGCATCATTTACATCATTTTACTTGCTAGTGTCCCTCTGAAATTAGCTGATACTTCACTAGCATCACTCCTTTTTTACCTGCAGGGAATGATCCATTATGATTTTTGAATATGCCCTCATTTTTATGTGACCAGTGAATTGGCCTGCTGCAGATTTGACCCAATTATTTCAGCCATCTTCACGTTTGATTCTCATCACTATGGGTTGAATGAACTGTGTGGCCATCTATACTGATAACGAAGGGGCTTGCAAATGATAGGATCAGTGGTGCCATAGCCTGGTCACGCTGCACAGAAACATTCTTCTCAAGAATCAGTTTTTAAAAATCAGCAGAAGGAAAGATGCTGACCCTTTCCAATCCTTTTACCATTTGAATTTTCAGCTACACTGTCACCAGCATTTTTTTTAAAGCTGATACAATAGGACAGGTGTCCTGAAATAAGTGCCCTGTCTTTGGAAAGAGCAAATGGGTGACAATATCCACATCTGAAGTCTACAGCAACACCGAACTAACCATACTAGCTATCCTCAGGGAGCCCAAGACTGCACGACATATATTTTCTGAAAAGAGGTGAAGCCAAGCAGAGTGAGAGCAAAATTTGCAACTGAAGACTAGTTAAAACTTTATGCAAAAATATATAATACCAAAATGAGGCTTGGTGGTCTAGTTTTCTTTCCAATTATAGTTAATCCTTAAAATCTCTAATAAAGAGCTATCATCATATATTGTATCAGCTATATCACTGTCATCTTTACTCACAGTCTTAAAGAATTTCAGCTTTAAGGGGGGACTATAGTTTCTTAATCAGATGATTTTAATCTTGGGAGATGTGTGTGTGTGTGTGTACAGTTACAAATTCTTAGATCTAGCAGGATGTTGTTTTTGTTTATCCCCAAAGACGGTTTATAAAGCTAGACACTTTCTTATTACGGAAGCCTATTGATATGAACTCATATTTCTAACATTCGTATTGTTTATTTATATGTTATGTATTACATATAGGTAATATATAATAATATTTATTGTGGAGGCCACATAATCCAGTTTACTGCTGATTTAATAAAAAAGATTTCTTTAGTCTTAACGGGCAACACTTTCTTCAAGAAAGAGTTAGGAATCTTACGATTTATCTCTTAGCAGCTTTTTTCATCACTTTTCTTTTTCCTTTTTTTTTTTTTTTTTAACTTTTGCTCAATAGGAACCTGTAAGCAGATAGGGCAGGGGGGTCCCCAAGGGAAGAGAACCAGACAGAACTTTCTTAACATAAGTTTGTGATCTAAGCCTGGCCACAATTCTTGCCCTTGCAGAAGAATAGGTCTCTGGAGTTAAAGATTTTAAGGAACAAAAGAAGGTAAAAAACAAACAGCTATTACCAGGCCAGGGAGATAACCCAATCAGGAGACAATGTATCAGTTGTAAAGACTCCCAGTTCTGTTTCAAAAGTAAAGATTAGCCTGAAGCTCATTCTTGGGCTGTTTTGCAGAATTCAAACCCCCTGGAGCACTCAACCATCAGATTAACTGGAACCTAAGGAATGATGCTGCTGACCTTTCTGACCCTTATGACTCCAGTCGACCCAAGCCTGGACTCTGTCAACCTTTGCCCCAGTTCTATACTGAATTCTCCTCTGATCAAGCTCCTTCATAATATGCATACACCCCCACCCATGAATATGCATGTACCCTCAGCTTAAAACTTCCTTCTTAATCTTGTAAGGGGCCACGATGACCTGTGACCCACTAGTTGCTAGATTGTATAAACTGTCAAAAATATGTCATTTAATGTACAGCCCTCTGTCTCAAAAACTTACATAACTGTGGTTTGACCTCTGATGGACGGAACAGTTCTCAGAGTTTTCTGAGAGGCTATTCCCAGGTTATAATCCTCAAATTGGTTCGAAAAATTTTCCATTTCTTTCTTTGATCAACTGATTAATTTTTTTGTTGACAAGTGGAATAGTATCTTTTATGATTCTCTGATCCTCTTATCCAGCCTGTACACCATTGCCCATTTACTCTTTTTTCTCTTTTAAAAATTTTTTATTGAAATATAGTTGATTTACAATGTTGTGTTAGTTTCAGGTGTACAGCAAAGTGATTCAGATGTGTATGTATATAGATATCTATATCTATGTAAAAAACGTTTTCTCATTGTTCCAGTCCTCAGTGATTATTCCCTATTCTGTATCATTCATGTAGTGGTTAGAATAGGCTATCAAGAAGAGTTGGTTATGTATGCTATGATTGTATTCTATACACTCAACCATATTTTAAAAGGGTAAGACTGAGACTTCCCTGGTGGTCCAGTGGTTAAGACTCTGCACGTCCACTGCAGGGGGCGTGGGTTTGATCCCTGTTTGGGGAGCTAGGATCCCACGTGCTGCGAGGTGAAGCCAAAAAAAAAAAAAAAAAAAAGGGTGGGACTATGTTTTATGCACTCACTTTTTTCTGTTATGCCTGGTACAGTGCCTTATAATAGGATGCTCAATATATATTAGTTTTTGTTGATAATGAAATTCTGAAAGGAAAAGAAACAATGATCTTCCAAGCTATTGTTCCATTTTGCTTTGACCTTTCTTTCTGGTTGAAGGTTCTTAAGTCTGAAACAGTGTCAATATCAATTTACATGATTCTATCAAGTGTGGGTTTTTGTTTTGATTCTGTTAAACTAAATGTACTTGAGAGTGAACACAGATTTTTCTCTTGCCACAAGTAAGAAATTAGAAGGAGCTTTGATCATATTTACTGCAGTGGATGATCAAGCGTGCAGGGCCAGTGTTGCATAGGGAGAAGAGCTCTGTACCAGGAGTCAGGGCGGGCTTTTCTCCAGATGTATAGACTGCATCGGCATTTTGTGTGTTTTCTAAGGTCCTAGTCGTTTAGGGCATGCCAAGACATCCCTCCTAAGGTGAAGGGCAAATTGTTGCATCTAATCTGTATCAGTTTTCTATTGCCAGGTAACAAATTACCAGAAACTTAGTGGCTTACAACAATCTGAATTGATTATCTCATAATTGATGCTGAAACTCGGCCTCTTTGCACGGGTGCTGAATCGAATCTCGGTGACAGAGTTTTGGGTGAATCAGAAAAGGAAAGCTTTATTGCTTTGCCAGGCAAAGGCAGGGGACACAGTGGGCTAATGCACTCAAAAATGTGTGTCCCAGGGCTTCCCTGGTGGCGCAGTGGTTGAGAGTCCGCCTGCCGATGCAGGGGACGCGGGTTCGTGCCCCGGTCCGGGAGGATCCCACATGCCGCGGAGCGGCTGGGCCCGTGACCCATGGCCTCTGGGCCTGCGCGTCCGGAGCCTGTGCTCCGCAACGGGAGAGGCCGCAACAGTGAGAGGCCCGCGTACCACAAAAAAAAAAAAAAAAAAAAAAATCATAAAAAAAAAAAAAAATGTGTGTCCCAGCACCAGGGGGATTTGGTGAGGAGTTTTATAGCACTGGTTCAAGGGTAGGGTTGCTGATAAGGATCAGGGTATGTGCAGGGCCTGCATTTCTTTGATCTGGCCTCACATGGTCTCCTGATGAGTTTCTGTGATTCTCGAGGTTATCAAACTGTGACCTTCTCTCTGGAAAGAAAAATGCTTCATCTAGTAGTTAACATCTTCCATTTGTTGGGGCTTTTAGTCCTGCAGATGAGCTGAAAAATATTATGTATCCCTTGAGGTGGAACCAGGACCCTGCTCCAAGGCTGCACTATTGTTCCTTTTTTTTTTTTTGGCCACACCGACCCTCCTGTGGGATTTTAGTTCCTCCACCAGGGATCAAACCCATGTCCCCTGCAGTGGATGTGTGGAGCCCTAACCAATGGACCGCCAGGGAGTTCCCTGCACTATTGTTCCTTGACTGCTCCTCCCTTGTCTCCACATCCTCTCCCTTCCCTGATTAGCAACTGTTTGAACCTGCTCTTTGGAACTCTGGGAAAAGGTCATGGAGGCTGAAGCCTATTCCCTACAAACAAGAAATGGGGGACACAGAAAGGCTTCCATGCCCAGGAGCCCCACAGAGTTCTGCTCGGTTTCATGATTTCAGTAGGTCAGATGGTGGATTCTCTGCTTGGATTTCCCTGGGCTGAAATCAAGGTGTTGGCTAGGACTGCAGTTGTCCTCTGGACCTGGTCATTTGCTGCTCTCCTCTTTTTGGAGATCCTCCTTTGTTAGTGACCACATAAGGGAGGGTGTGCTGCTAGAGCCAACTTTTAAATGTTTTTAAAGTACATCAGATACGCTGGATGTGGGAGGCAGAGAGAGGGGAGGAACGGGTGGCCAAAGAAGGAGGAACTTTAGTAAAATGATTTTTAAGATTGTGGGGGCTGTTGGCACAGGCAGGACAGATTTTAATAAAAAAGCTAATAAAATTATCTGCACAAAAACTTTTTTGGGGGGTAGCAAGTGATTGGAAATCTAATTGTATTTTTTTAAAGAAAACGAAGAGAATTTGTTGATGACGTAGTTGGAAAGTTCAGAAGTTCAGGGAACTTCAGATATGGCTGGATCCAGGGGTTCAAATGATTTTGCTAGGACTCTGGTTCTTTCCTCTTAGCCTAGCTCTTTTGTAGCCCTCATGCCACCCTGATTTTTTTTTTAAATAAATTTATTTATATTTAAAATTTTGGCTGTGTTGGGTCTTTGTTGCTGTGTGCAGCTTTCTCTAGTTGCGGTGAGTGGGGGCTACTCTTCGTTGCGGTGTGTGGGCTTCTCCTTGCGGTGGCTTCTCTTGTTGCGGAGCACGGGCTCTAGGCACGCGGGCTTCAGTAGTTGTGGCTTGTGGGCTCTAGAGCACAGGCTCAGTAGCTGTGGCTCGCAGGCTCTAGAGCGCAGGCTCAGTATCTGTGGTGCATGGGCTTAGTTGCTCCGCGGCATGTGGGATCTTCCCGGACCAGGACTTGAACCTGTGTCCCCTGCATTGGCAGGCGGATTCTTAACCACTGTGCCACCAGGGAAGTCCCATCCTTTGATTTTTAACCCTTAATTGATTATACAACACCTAACTCCTCCTATGGACTCATTCTAGCAGAAAGAAGGGTTTCCTGTTATTTCTCAGGGAGGATTTCATGGATAAGGATTGTCTTGGCTTCAGCCACATGCCTCTTCTGGAATCACTGCAAGGGGGCTGGGGTGGCCTAATCGGCAGGTGGGTTTATATGCCCATTTTTGTAGCTGGGCGAGGAGTGGGGGGGGTTGGTGGGGGTGGAGTGGTACAGGGCCAGCCCCACCTGTCCTGCATGGAATGAGATCACTACAGGAAAGAGTGCTGTTACCAGGTGAAGGGGGTGGCTGGTGTCGGGCAGGCAGAAACAACCAATGTCCTCTATAGCATCCCTTTGGGCTTAGGTACAGGCAAGGTCATAGGGTGGAATCAGGAGGGTGGAGAAGAGATACTGACTCATCCACAGGTTTGAGTTACTTCCTTCTGGCAAGTGGGAACAGATCCACGGTTCCAGATTGTTCAGAGTATCTTGAGTATAATTTTTAGAGGAACAGTCTAACACCCTGGGAGAGTTATTCTCTTCATCTTCCTATATCCAGCTTTTCAGTATATTGTTCATGGTGCCATTTCCCTCATTACTCTGGGGCAGTGAATGAGCTTTCTTCATTCTTCCTTCTTTCTGACTCTTCAGTGACTCGGGTTTGAAAACCCCTTCTTTGTACCATCGTCTACACCTTCCTGTTTGCTACTCTTGGTTGGGTCTTTATTGTCATGGGCAGGGACTGTCAGGTGTCTACTCACCAATCTCTGCTTTGAGCCACTGTCAGATGACTCTGATTAAATCTTTTTTGGTTGTTTGTTTTTGTTTTTGTTTTTGTTTTTTTGCGGTACACGGGCCTCTCACTGTTGTGGCCTCTCCCGTTACGGAGCACAGGCTCTGGATGCGCAGGCTCAGCGGCCATGGCTCACGGGCTCAGCCGCTCAATGGCATGTGGGATCCTCCCGGACTGGGGCACGAACCCATGTCCCCTGCATCGGCAGGCAGACTCTCAACCACTGCGCCACCAGGGAAGCCCTAAATCTTATTTTGATCATGTCAATTTTCTTCTTTTAACAACCTTCATTTGCTGCAGGTAAGTATTTAGATGCACTCCGTATTTCTTATTTGGCATTCCTAGTCCTCTGTGATATGGCTTTGTCTCCTATATCCTGTCCTCAGGCCACCTGTCTGTGTGTAGTCAGTACACATGCCCAGCCCTGCTTCTGCACTGTGCTCACCCCCCACTTCTCACCCAAAACTGTCCCCTGCCCTCCTTCCCACTCCTGAATCCACCACATCCACTAAGACTTACCCCAAGTCCAACCTCTCCCGTGAAAACTTCCCTAGTTTTTCCAGTTCGCTATTATTTCTTCAGATTGTTTCAGAGAAGAATCATGGGACTTCTTTTCTGAGCTACCTAGTATACACTTCAGCCTACTCTCTTGAGTTGTTAGTTATCCTTTCATGATAAATATTGTTTCTCAACTCACCTCAAGGCAAAGGCATTTGCCATAGCTGTGTGACTTCAGAAAACCTCTCTGAGCATCCATTTCCCCCCCTTTGCAATGTGAGAGATAGCTACCATGCAGAGTGGTTGAAAGGATTAGCCAGGATACCTGTAAAGGGGCTCTCCCCGTGCCTGGTACATGAATTGAGTGTCACGATTGTTAGCTGGAGGCATTGCTGAGCAAGGGAAAGAAGTCCCATCCCGATGCACCTCCACACCCTTCAGCATCTGGTATGTCCCCTGAACCTCGTATCTGAAAACGAGGATTTAATTCAATAAGCATTTTGTTTTAGGTTGAGTTCCCTCAGACGCAGATCCTGAGACAAGGATGTACATGTGAAGGTTTATCTGGGAGGCGACCCCAGAATAGCAGAAAGGGAGTGAGAAGGGGAGATACTGAAGGAGAGGAAGCCAAGGCGGGACACATTCACAGACAGGTTACCACTGAGGGCAGCTGGGCTCCAACCCACTGGGAACCTCTGGGATGCTTTGTAGAACATGTTTAGGGTTGTCTGCCAGAGAGAGAGGAAGCTGATACCTTTGTCCACCAGAGTACATCCATCATTGACTGCTGGCTGCTAACAGGGGCCCTAACTTCCCCACACTTCCGGCCGATTCCTGCCCGTGGCTGAGTTGCTGCAGTGGAGAGAGTTCTCAGGCAGGGAAATCCAGGGTGGGGTTGCCAGATTTAGTGAATAAAACTACAGGATGGCCAGTTAAATTTGAATTTTCGATAAAAGACAAATAATGTTTTAGTGTGTGTTATGGGCTGAATTCTGCCCCCTCCCTAATTCATATGTTCAAGTCCTCAGTCTCTCAGAATGTGACGGTATTTGGAGATAGGATATTTACAAAGGCAATTAAGATAAAATGAGGTCACTAGCGTGGGCCCTAATCCAATATGTTTGGTGCCCTTATAGGAAGAGATTAGGACACTGTCGCACACAGTGGGAAGACCACGTGAGGACACAGTGAAAAGATGGACATCTATCTACAAGCCAAGGAGAGAGGCCTCAGAAGAAACCAACTCTACCAACTTCTAGCCGTCAGAATGGTGAAAACATACATTTCTGTTGTTTTTATACCCCCTAGTCTGGGTTACTTTGTTATTATAGTCCTAGCAAACAAATACAGTGTGTTACAATATTGCGAGGGATGCAGTTATACTAAAAAACTACTTTTTGTTTATCTGAAATTCAAATTTAATTGAGCTTTCTATATTTTATCTGACAACTCCAATTCAGGGGCTTGTTTAAGGGATAAGAACAGAGCAGTATCTTCATTTAATGAGTATCTACCATGTGTCTGGAGTGGGGTTTATTGTGGGAATATGGAATTAATGAATGTCTCCAGACCCTGTTTGCTTACCTCTCAGTGTTGTAATTAGGCTTGAATGAATGATGTGTTTAGAACTGCTTTGAAAATTATAAAGTACTACACAAACAAATGAAATAAAATTATTCATTTTTCACCTATTTCCTAAAACTCCCAGAATAGTGTCTGGTACATAGTAACTGCTCAACAAATATTTGGTAAGTCAAAAGGAATTATTATTATAGGTCATCAATAAATAATTATTTATTTGTTGATGAATGTCCTAAGACTCAGGTAAGACTATTTTTTAATATCTTCCTAGGTCTTAGACATGCTTATTTTTAGAGCCTTGCCTCACATCACATCATTCATATTGAAGTGAATATCTCATGTGTGAATCAAGGGATTTTATATATATATGATATATATATTTGCTGTAGGCATTTTTGAATTAATTTTATATATTTTTATAAATTATTATTTATAATTTAGTTTTTGAAAATATTTGTCTATGAGTAATTCACTTCAGATTGATTTTTCAGTTTAAGAGGGTGAGGGGCCCCATGAACTTGGATGAAAAAAAATTCTTATTTTCATTAACTTCAAACTGAAATTTGGCATTTTCTTTAATTATGAATATAAGCCACATATTAACATTAACAGTATCTGTCTCACCAAAAGAAGTCACAGATACATTAAAATCACATTACAGGGTTACAGATATCTCAAAATATCATTTATATTTATTGTTACTTTAAAAATATAGTAGTTATTAAATCTACTGCTACATCTCATCATTTAATGCATTCATAAATGAGCACATAAGTTACAAGTTAGTTTTCAAAAATATTTTGAAAATTTTATTTGAAAATAGTTGATTTTCCTTGTAATATGCTTAAAAGGATTTTTTTTTTTTGCAATGGGTTCCAGAAACTTCACCAGACTTCCGAAGGGATATATGGCACAAAAGTTGTAAAGATTCCCCTGCTAGTGCTTCATGGGTGAAACAGCCTAGGTGTGAAGCTCAGGTGACTCCTGCCTGGCTTTGCTTCTTTGTTCTTTTCTGGAACAAAGGAGGCATTTATCGGACTCAGAAGAATTGCATGCAGAAGCAAGAGAAAGTCAAAGTATGTCTAAAGTTTACTGGAAAAATTACTGGGTGTGGAGTAAAAGGACTTTGGATCCATTCCAGGCTTAACTTTACCATCCTTGCATCAGGTGCATTTGTTCACTGTCAACAGTGATTTACTGAGGGCTGATCATCCACCAAACCCTGAGCATGGGCCTTGGAGAAGGGTTCAGTCCCTCTGTCACTCACCAGCTGAGTGATTTTGAATAAGTTATTTCATATCCCTAAGCCTCAGTTTTCTAATCTGTAAAATGGAGACACTGATCCTTAATTTATAGGGTTGTTGACAGGATTAGATAAGAGAATGGGTGTAAAGTACCATAAACACATAAAAGATTACAAGTTACTATGAATCACCATTCTGTCCAAGTCCTGCATCAGTGGTGTTGCTAGATGTGAAAGAAAAGCAGATAAAACTGTCTTCTCTTTTAGGGAAAAAAAAACCAAACATGTCCTTTCAAAGAATGGAACTGAACTTAACTGAGTTCTTGTTAGCTAAAATTTCAAGGTTAGGGAGAATAGTCTTATGACGAATGCATCTTTTTTTCTTTTGATGGTGCTTATTTTACCTGAGACACAAAGAGAAAAAAAATCCTCAAAAGACTGATAAACTATTTAGTTTACTTTCCTTTATTGCTTATTGAAGATATTTAACCTCTTAAATGCTTTTGAAACATTGTTCATATAATTTCATACGTCATGATAGGGATTACTGTCCCTCATCAGCAACCTAACTAGACTTTTCTTAAAAGGTATATTATATTAAAAAATATAAAAAGCTCTACTCGCAATTATGATTTAAGAGAGCCACTCCACTGTTCTTTTTCTTGATAGTTTATTTTCTAAAAGCCTAAATACAAGGCATTCTTTTATTTCCATTTGTATTGTAACTTCCGCCCTTCACAGGTGTAAACTGTTAATTACAGTAATCACCACCAGGTTGCGCTGTAGTTCCACAATGGAAACAGACTAGGGTCTGTGAAGAATTCTCGGAGGTCTTAGTTAACCATATGGTTTCTGTTTTTTGAAGCGAAGAGGGGTGGAGACAGATACTTAAAAGGAAAAAGAAAAGACTATGCTGAAAATAAAGAATTCCAAATTCACTATGATTAAAAAATGTGATATTCAGCAGAAAAGATTTTCTCTGAGAATATTGTTAAGGTTCTTTTTAGAAAAAATTGCTCAGTACTGTTAGTTAAAACTATTTTCCTGATGGCAAACAAAACAAAACAAGACAAAGCAAAACAAAACTCTGTAGAAAGTTTTGTTTCCTATTTTCTCTAGTTGATGGATAAGACTATTTTTTAACATACCAAGATAAGGTGTATTTTATTTAAAAATCATAATGGTATCTTTGATATAAATCAGACTTTGGAAAATATATGTACATTCCAACTTGAAACAACTTCAAAAAAAGTAAAGCTCCCCCCCTCGCCCCGTCCCTTTTTCTTTTCTGCTCTTGTTTTTCCCAAATGTCAATATTTATGAGTCAGGGGTTGTGGGAAATGTTACCTAGAGCCACAAGGGGCCAGAGTTTGCCCTCTTCTATCCCCGGGGAGTTGAGTATGAGTGCCAGAGGGCAACATTTGGCTGGAAGGACCCAACCCCTTCTTTCTTTGCACCCTGTAGTATGCCCTTTGAAGTGAAGGAAAATTCTGTACTCAGCTCTGCTTTATAAGATGTCAACTCAAGATGAGCAATGCATACAGGTTTCTGTATATCCCTTTGGCATAAAAACAGATGCAGATGCAGACTTACAGAAAGCAAAAAAGCCAGAATTATGCAAGTAATTTTGAAATTTTGAGAACTCCTCAGATAACATATTCACAAGTCTAAATTTCTGGATATTGCGTGTCAAATTTATTCAGTTAAAAAAAAATTCTGGATAAGACCTTTTTTTTTTTTGTCATACCGCTATCAAAACATCAGTCACTTTAGGTTTAACCCCTTTTAGGATTTGGGTGTTGTTAGTTTTAGCAATGGTAAAGACAGAAGGCAATGACGATGAAACACTCACAGAAATAAGGTAAGAATCTCAGAAAATATTAGGAAATTGTGGAGCTTATATTTATCATATAGTTGAGTTGCTATCCATCAAGATGATGAAAACAATTCATTATTTAGTCCAATGCCTTCTTTTAGTTTGTTTCCTTTCAAATTGTCAGTCATTAGGGGCTGAACAAGAAAATAAAAGCTGAAAATGAACAAACTTTAATAGGAAGAATACACTGGGAGATAAACTGGAAAATTGGGGCCATTAACAAATGAAAAAAAAAATCAAAAACAGTTTTAAAAACAAAAAAGTCACCAGTAAAATATGTTTCTAAGGTCAATTGAAATGCCCTGACATTGATTCTCAGCTTCCTCTTTGTTTTATTTGAAGGCTCTTCTCTTTATTTTTTTCCTAATTTAAATCTTTAACTTATTACCTCCATAGGTGGTTAAGTCTCCAAGCATCTTTTAACTAAGGTTCATTTTTTTTTCTTTATTCTATTTATTTCAACAATTCTTTACTTAGCTTGCTTTATTTTTATATGTCCCACCCAAACAACTGGTTCAAGCGCTTAACTGGTTTCCAAAGGCTCCTTGTAAAAATAATAAGATAAAAATTCATAGCACATTTTATTTTCCCAGATTGGGAGATAATTACACTTTCATTTTGGGGAAAAGTGTGGCAAAATAATTATTGAGATTAATGAAAAAAGTGATTAAGGGGGTATGTTAACATCAGTTTTTTGGGGGAAAAAAAATGGCTCTCTGTGGGAAGATACTTACATTTCATTTTCCAAAAGCCGTTGGCTTTTTTCTCAGTGGTCAGCTAGTTCTGAATGCATTTCTCCCACTTGCCAGTGGTGTGCCAGTGTTCTGCTGTTTAAATTCCCTACACCTCAGTTTCTTTATCTATAAGTGGGGATAAACTATTTAGCTCAGAGATGCTGAGAGAATTAAATTAGTACCGTGTTCAGTTTTTCATGAACAGTAGGTGCCCAGTGTTTGATGATTTCCTTCTGCCTTTCATCATCAACAGGAACACAAAAAACAAAATGCAGGTTTATCCACATATTAAACACCTCTATGGCGGCCAAATAGAAAACTTGTTTAAACTAATTTGTATGGCACCTAACATTCCCGGATGTGCCATTCTTGTAACCCCATCATAGACATGCCTAATGAAATTAGCTTTGGAAACAAGACTTTGAAACCAACATTATGAATTCCTGTAGGTAGACTTAGTATTTTAATATTTTGTTAATATTCATGTGTATGTTTAACATATGTTTATCTGTTGTGCATAGCATATATGTTACCAAACTTAGGTTTGGCTGCTTGTGGCTCGAAAGCCCATACTTGAAGACCATAGCTTTATTCAGGAGGCTGGCAAACTGGGGAGAAGTTGGACTCGTGTGCAAAAGCCAACTCTGAAGATTCTGTTTGACCATGAAAGTTTTTAAGGGGAGAATCATTTGGGGAGAGGGGGTCAAAGTCTTCATTATCTTCCATTCTGTGCATACTTTCTTCTGATTGGCTCGTGGTCAGGTAACAGGATGGTGTCCCAGGCATACTGTGCTCAGCCTGAAGTTACCATCCTCCACCTGGGTAGGGACTTTAGTCCCTTGAGGAGGAACCAGGACCCTGCCCCAGGGCTGCACTATTGTTTCTTGACTGCTCCTCCTTTGTTTCTGCATCCCCTCCCTTCCCTGATTAGCATCTGTTTGAACCTGCCCTTTGGAACTCAGGGAATGTCATGTAGGCTGAATGAAGCCTATTTCCTGTAATCAAGAAATGGGAGACAGAGAAAGGATTTATACATGGGAGGGTCCCGCAGGGTCCTGCTCTGTTTCATATACACTGACTTCCAGATTGTATATCCATGTGAACGTTTCAAGTTTGTTTTCGGAGAGATCAGTAAAGTATAGTTCTAGGAAGTAATTTCAGATTGCTTCAAAAATGGGATTGTTAAATAAAAATGTATTGTGTAGCAAGCTAAAGAACAGCCAGCTCCCTTTATCTGGTCACCAATAGCATGGAATGCCTGTGGAAAATCAAAGTGAGGATAGCCTATTTTTCTTAAAAAAAAAAAAAAATATATATATATATATAATATATATTCTAAACATATTTATTTAGATATAAATGTAAATAAATTTATTTATATATATAAAAAATATATAGAAAAAATGTATAAAATATATATATTCTAAACCTTTTAGGAACTTCTTTTGGAATTACCTTTGGGACTAATTAAGGAATCATATTAAAGAAAAAGCTAGTCTTATTACATTGTAGTCACTTCTTACTTAGGCTGAAGCAGTTCTATTCAGTCAATTACCATCTGCCTTATTGAAAGACTTGATTGTTTCTAAAAATGAAACTTACACAGATGAGAAAAAGATTTTCTTTTAATCTTTCAGGAAATTCAAAGTAATTCCCTCAGTGTGAGGAGGAAGGCAGTTACTAATTGGAGTCCCAAAGCTGTTTCAAACAATAGCAAAGTCCTTGGAATATTGCTACCTATTTGAGGGGGAGAGCCTTCAACTGCATGGATAAATTCAGGAATGTTTGTTAAAAGCCATTGGCCTTGCCTTGTAGTCAGGTCTTTTGCATGTAAATATCTATGGGGTCAAACAGGGATCCTTTTGGGTTAAGGGACTTCCTTTAAAGACAAATGCCTTTATTTAAAAAGGAATCACTGTGAATTTTTAACCAGCGTCCTGTGTTCAGTTGTACACTTTAGAAACTTCTGAAAAGGAGAAAAATATAAAGGCCTTTGTGCCCAGACCAGTCTGCCATATTCCTTTTACCCACACATGGATTTGTTTAGCGAGTTGCTGAAGCTCTGTGTATATGATTAAATCTAAACTGGTCACCAGGGAATAAAAAAAATAAGGACTGTGTGGTCCATATTTTGAAACAGAAGCAGGAAAACAACATGAACGCATTTGAGGATGAATCCAGACTTTAATCTTAGCAAAAATATTAATAGTAACAGGATAGAAACAAAGACTAAAAATATTTACAACCTTTTTGTGTTTGGTTATTAATAAAAATGCGAGATCGGTTAAAAAAAAAAGGAAGGGCTGAAAAGGAAAAGTAAAGCCTCAGCATAGGTATGTATGTCAGGTTGTATAAAGCTGAGGAGTTGGCAGCATATAAAATCTGTGCCCCGGGCTGAAGCCCTGAGTGGGCCTCCAGGGTTTGGGTGTTTTGAAGCAACCCCTGTGCCCTTCTGGCTGCCATTCTCAGACCCTTTATACTGAGGGCTGCCAAGCTGCTCCTTTCCCACAAAACTTCAGCAGGCTTGCAGTCTGGGCTGGCCATCTGTGCAGGACAGTCCCTATAAAGCTATGCCTTCTTTCAGATTATCCTCACTGTAGAAACCAGCATCTAGCAAACCTGGGGTCCTTCCGTAGCTCCGGAGCTGTGTCGTGCGAACTAGGAAGGGAGTATCCTTGACTCACATTTGATTCAAAATCTTCTTCTTCTGGAAGTGATTTTTGGAATTGAAATGGCATCCATTTTTTTCCCTACAAATATGGTCTCTCTTTTTAAATAAAGCCCATGAATAATTTACTTTTCTGCCAGAGACATGCTTGCTTTTTATTTTCCTCAAGACCTAACTGTGTTGGGAGACAAACATCTCTGTGCCCCTCAGGGCTGCCTGACCTTATGACCCCATGGTCCTGCCAGGTCACTTTCAGGGAAGGAAGGCCTCCCTGATAGGTGGGGGAAGAGGGTCCCCTGAAGTGACTTCACATTTGCCACCCTGTCCTGATGCCAGCTTGTGTCTGGCTGCCTCAAACCTCCATGGAAAGCAGGAATTAATAACATAAAGCACAACGTCTGGGGCAGAGGAATCACAGATGAGTTCTCCAAATCTTGGTAAAACAACGAAATAGGTAGTTGGTATGATTTTAAAGATACCTCAAAATGTTTACTTCACAAAATATAGTCTACTTCTCATTTTTCACCTTCCCTTAGCTAAGGAGGCTAACATTCTTCCTTAGTTAAGTGAAGGAAGCCAGATACCAAATGCCACATAGTGTATGATTCCATTTATAGGAAGTAAGAGAATCGGCAAATCCATGGAGACGGTTGTCAGGGGCTGGGGGATGGGGAGTGGGGAGTGACTGCTTAAGGGGTATGGGGTTTTCTTTTGAGGTGTTGAAAAAATTCTGGCGCTAGATAGTGGTAATGGTTGTGCAACATTGTGGAGGTACTTAATCCTACTGAACTGTACATTTTTAAATGGTTAAAATGGTAAATTTTATGCTATATGTATCTTACCAAAATACAAATTTTTTCTTCCTTAAGTAAAGTGCAGGCTAAGTGCAGTAGTGAGAATAATTGTTAAGTCATTTGCACTTACCAATATCTTAGTAGTAATTTTTAGAGCAATCAAGCAGTCTCTTAGAAAGATTCTGATTATTGGACAAAATCAGAAAATTGTGGTGAACAGGTGCGGTTAGGGTTAGATATCTGAGGAAAAAGCAGGAAATCAGGTCAAGGCAGATTGACTTGGTGTGATGGTTAATTTTATGTGTCAATGTGACCAGACCATGGGGTGCCCAGGTATTTGGTTAAACATAATTTGGGGGCATGTCTGTGAGGATGTTTCTGAATGAGCTTAACATTTGCATCAGTAGGCTGAGTAAAGCAGATTGCCCTCCCCAGTGTGAATGGACTCATCCAATCCACTGAAGGCCTGAATAGAATAAAAAGGCTGAGTAAGAAAGAATTCTTTCTCTCTGCATGACTGCCTTTGAGCTGGTACATGAGTCTTCTCCTGCCTTTGGACTTGGACTCTATTGGCTTTCCTGGGTCTCCAGTTTGCTGACTGTAGATCTTGAGACTTGTCAGCCTCCATAATTGTGTAAGGCAGTGCCTTAAAAAAAATCTCTTTATATATTTGTTCTGCTTCTCTGGAGAACCCAGACTAAGAGAGGTTTGGGTACTGAGAAGTGGGGTGTTGCTGTAAGAAATACCTAAAAATGTGGAAGCAGCTTTGGAACTGGGTGATGGGCAAGAGGCTGGAAGAGTTTTGAAGTGCACACTAGAAATATGGGCATGAAGGGCAGTTCTGGTGAAGTCTCAGACGGAAGTGAAGAACACATTATTCGAAATTGGAGGGAAGGTGATCTCTGCTATAAAGTGGCAAAGAACTTGGCTGAACTGTGTTCTAGTGTTCTGTGGAAGGTAGAATTTATGAACGATAAAACTGGATATTTAGCTAAGGAGATTTCTAAGCAAAGTGTTGAAGGAGTGTCTTGATTCCTTCTGACTGAGGAATGAGAGAAGAGAGAGGGGAACTGAAGAGGAAATTGTTAAGCAAAAAGGAACCAGAACTTGAAGATTTGGAAAATTCTCATCCTGTCCATATTTTAAAAGGTGAGAAAGCATGTTCTGAAGAGAAGACTAAGGGTGTGGCTGCACTGTCACTCAATCGATAAAAGTTTATGGGATTATAGGAGCGAAACACTGTCAGTTTGAACTGAAGGGGACAGAGTGAAGGAAGGCTCTTGGCCTTCTTGGATTCTACAAGACAGGGACATAGACCTATCTGGCTGTGAGCTTGTGCTCTTCCTAAAGGAAAGGGAAGAAGGACACCAAATTAGATTCTGAGTTCATGAGGACTGCTGCTTCCACTCCCAGGGACCCCTGCCCTAGTAGGTTCTGAAGACAGAGCACCAAACCAAAAAGGATTTTTCTCAAGCCTTAATATCTGATGGAGTTTGCCTTGCTAGGTTTTGGACTTGCTTAGGACCTGCGACCCTTTCCTTTTTTTCCTATTTCTCCCTCCTAGAATGGGAATTCTTGTCCTACCATTATACATTGGAAGCACATAACTTGTCTGTTTTCATAGGTTCACAGCTGAAAAGGAATTTTGCATCAGGACGAATGATCTCTCAAGTTTCACCTGCATCTGATTTAGATGATGTTTAAATGAGCCTTTGGAATTTAGAGTTGATGCTGGAATGAGTTAGGACTTATAGGGCTATTGGGATGGAATGAAGGTATTTTGCATGTGAGAAGGACATGAATTTGGGGGTGGGGGCCAGGGGCAGAATGTTATGGACTAAATGTTTGTCCCCCACATTCACATGTTAAAGCTTTAACCTCCAATGTGATGGTATTTGGAGATGGGGCCACTGGGAGACAGTTGAAGTTAGATAAAGTCACGAGGGTGGGGCCTTCATTATGGGATTAGTGCCATTATAAGAAGGAGAAGGGGGGAGGGGAGAGAGAGAGAAAAAGAGAGAATATCTCTCTCTCTGGGCAAGCACAGAGGAAAGGCCATATGAGGATGCAGCAGAGGCAGCTGTCTGCAACCCAAGGAGAGAGAACTCTCACCAGACACTGACCCTGCTGGCACCTTCATCTTGGTTTTCCAGCCTCCAGACTGTGAGAAGGTTAAGCCATCCAGTCTATGGTATTTAGTTATGGTAGCCTGAGCTGCTTAAGACACATGGTGAGTCTCAGTGGGGAAGAGACAGGACAAGAATGAGGTGGGAGTATACTGAAGGCAGATCTGCTCTCTTGTTTTATTCCAGGCTGGTTGTACCTTGGAGCAGGAGATCATAGATTCAGGCAACTGTGTGAGTTTATCAAAATGGCAGTCCTTCTTACCAATCCTCTCCTCCTCATAAGTTCACCAGGCACAGAGAGGCACGCCCCAGCAGTGCTGATGCTGAAAACTTGGCCTCTGTGCACCGGTGCCAAATTGAATCTCAGAGACAGAGTTTTGGGTAAAGTAGAAAAGAATGGCTTTATTGCTTTGCCAGGCACAGTGGGCTTGTGCCTCTCAAAATTGTGTGTCCCAACCCGGGAGGAGTTGGTGAAGAGTTTTATAGCAATAGTTCAAGGGCGGGGTTGCTGATAAGATCAGGGTGTGCGCAGGGCCTGCACTCCTTTAATCTGGTCTCAGGTAATCGCTTGATGAGCTTCTCTGTTTCCTTTAATCTGGCCTCAGGTGGTCTCCTCTGGAATGAAGAATGCTGACATCTTCCATTTGTTGGGGGTTTTATTTCTGTAAAGAACTTAAAGATATTGTTATGTGTATCCCTTGCACTATTGTTTCTTGTCTGCTCCTCCCTTGTCTCTGCTCCCCTCCCTTCCCTGATTAGCAGCTGTTCTAATCTGCCCTTATGGAACTCAAGGAAGGTCATGAAGTGGGGGGATCTGTTCCCTGGAAACAAGGAATGGGAGACACAGAAAGGCTTCTGTGCCCAGGAGGCCCACAGAGTCCTGCTCGGTTTCAGTGCTAGCCAGGAAACAAGGCGACTGAAGCATCACCTGTCCATATGTCCCTCAAGAGACCAAAATCAAAGTGAATATGTATTTGAAATTCTCTGACGAAGAACAATCATGTTCTTTGACCCACATTCCTGAGTCATGAATGTACTATAAAGTATTTGGAGTTATTGCAACTATGCTTGTTTACTTCTATTGATGGTTGCTCAATGACTTCTTAATACTGGAGAGAGGGAGGGGCATGGGGAGAGAAAGATCATCACCCCCGTATGTTTGCATGGAGAAGAGCAACAACTCCCAAATATTCATCCATTTTCCATAGTTGTGCTTTTCAGCAAACATAAGGGTCCATTGACTTCTTGGTGTTGTGTGTGGGGAAACGCTCTTAGTTTGAATGAGTACCTCCAAGGGGAAGTTTCCTAAGTCACATCTCCATGTTTTGTTGGATTATAAAGAGGCCAATCTGAGGGAGGCCTCCTTTTGTGAGCTCCCTCGTGGTGTGGGGGCAGTTTGGCCCTTGCAGTCTGGCTCTCACTTATCTCTGCAGACCTACCTCCTCAGAATCCCCTTCCTTTCTCCCTCCTCCACCCTACACAGCCCCTTGCTGAAGCCACATTGAACTACTTACTCCCCCTGCCAAGAAAAGTGGGGTCTTTGAAGAGTCTGTGCTTTGCATATGTGTTTCCTTGGCCTGGAAGTCCCTCTCGCCTTCTTTGTTTGGCACAATTTCTCCAACCTTCAAACATCCCGATATTTTATGAGCTGTGAGAAATCTTAGACATCACATCACACTGGCCTGCAATTAAATGTTAGAAACAACTCTTGGGAGAATCAAATTTGGTTTTCCCCCTGGTCTTTTCTTTAGATAGAAAAGATACCATCTGAATTCTTAACTGAACTTGGTAGAAAAATATACAGGAAAGCATTTTGTAAGAGCAGATTCCCTGAGGGTGGTTGACCTTGAGGACTCTTGTTCTGTTCTGTGAAATGCAGGAAAAGAATCAGGAACTCCTGAGTCTTTGCCATTTCAGGCCTGAGCAGTCAGTCATCTGCTACAAAGAGATCCTCAGAATGTGCATTCTCCTGACCCAGCTGAGCAAGGGAAATGGTAGAGAAGGAAAAAAAAAAAAAGCTCATTACTTGTGCTATTATTCATCTAGCTCTGGGTTAAACTGAACAGTAAGATCAAAGTGGTTTGTTTGTTCAACTGGTTTGTTTTTTAGTGAAGTACTTGTGTTTTTTGTTTTGAGGTACTTTCTTTGGGGGGGCTTAAAGGCAAAGCAGAGTGGAAATGATTTGTTTCTACTGTGTAATCCTGTAATAAGTACAGGTTTGTTGTAGTCTTTTGGTTCCCATAAAGGGGTCTGCATCCGTATGTGTGTGTGTAGGGATGTGGGGAGACACGAAGCTGAATACAGGAGAATTGTGCCTTGAGAAATTAAGAGAAGGAAAACAGGGAATGCTGTGGTGGAAAGTGAAATAAATACAGCAGAACCTGGGTAAAGGGGTGAGAAACTCACAAAGGATAGTGGGGAGAAAACATAAAGGTATGTAACACAGTCAGAAGGAATTAGAGCTGAGTTGGCTCTTCAGAAATATTGAATCCATTCTCTTTATTTCAAAGATGAGGGAACTGAAGTCCCGGGAGGCTATATATGAATTAATGAATTGGTTAAGGTCGGAGCTAAAACCAGCACCTGGGTCTCCTGCCCCATGAAGTACATGGCTGTGTGCAGAGGGCGGAGGTTACGGGTGGGGGAGAGCTCTGAGCTAAAGACAGGACAGTGATGTGATTTTCCTGTTCACTATTGTTAGAGAATAGTATTTTTAAGTGGCAAAATCATGCCTCTGATACAAATGTAAGATGAACATGCATTATAGATTTTAACTCATCAGTTGTTGAGGGAACCAGTAGGATGTTATAGGCTGAAAGAATTCAAAGTAACACACATATACATAGGCGGATAAGAAATGCTGCTGAAATGAATTAACAAATAAATGCAACATGGCATAGATTTTATTGAACTCATTAATTATTCAGGGAACTTGATAAGAAGCTACAACTGGTTGAAAGGAGAATTCAAAGTACCACACACTTATACAGCAACATAAGGAATGCTGAAATGAATTTTAACATTAACAAACACATGTAATATGGATCTATCCACAGGCAATAATCAATTGCTTCTATCTGACACAACTAATTTGCATTTGTATGGACAAGAATTGTTTGTATTGTTTTCAGCTTTCTACAATTATAGAGTTGTATAGCTCAGAAACAGTAAAGGGCAGATATAATCAGGAAAGGTACAATGAACAGGACACACAATAATCTTACTTATTTTTTCCAGTCCAAAGTCTTGCATAATTTCTCCCAACAGAAGTGTATATGGGAGCTGGAAAAGATGCTCCTTCATCTCTTTCGGCTTGCAAAATTATTAGCAGTGATGAAACCAAGCTGGTAAAATGGGAGGAGTCAGCGCTCCAGCCAAGGTCCTGCTGCAGGCGCTTTGGGTCAGGGTGCTGCCGCCGCCACTGCCGCTGACGGACACTTGCCACCAGCATTGCTAGATGACCCATATTGGACTACCCCTCAGGATTTAACGTCTAGGGCAGGGGCATCAAGTTGGCTCAGGTCCCACACTCTCACTCCTGCTGCCACGGGCGAGGGAGAAGGAATATCTTGTCATTTGGTTTCACTCTGGCAAGCCGAGGCTCACAAGTGGGGACTTCTCTCCAAATAGGAAGGATATGTGATATGTTGGATAGTAAAAAAAAAGGCAAATATGTATTGCAATTACTATACTAGGGATACACAAAACAACTGGAGAGTCTCTAAGCTTTTTCTGGAGAAAGATAATACAATGAAGTAGAAAGAGGAAGGGTGTGAGACCCAGATGTACCTTGGGTCTATGCTGGGCTCCACCATTTACTAGCTAAGTTATTGTAGGAAATTTACAAACCACTCTGAATTCCAGTTATCTCATTTACACCACTAGTACTATCTGTCTCCCAGATACCTAAGACTCTAGATGATCTGGTTAATTGCTGTTTCAGTGACCCTATCTACTACTGCTCTTCCCTTGCTAGCTCTGCTCCAGCCCTACTGGCTTCCTTGATGTTTTTTGAGCATACAAACACCCACCTGCCTCAGGCCCTTTGTGCATGCTGATTCCATATATCTCCCCACATGACTTGTTTCCTCACCTCTTCATTCAGCTCTGTTCTCAAATGTCATCTTGGCTACAGGAATGCTTTCTCTGACAACCCCATTGAAAATTTCAAAAATTATAATTCCTTCCACCTAGTACTACCTATCCCTTCTTTTTGCTTTCTTTTTCTCCATAACATTTGTTACTTGTCTGTCTCCCTTCTCTAAACTGTAAGATCCACGAGAGCAGGAAAACAAGTCTGTGTTTACACGGCTCTATCCCCAGCACCTTGAACAATGTCTGGCACATAAAAAAGTGCTCAGTAATATCTGCTGGATGAATGAATGATTGCAAAGTGCATGGCATACAATAGGCATCAATAGGCTATTTTTTTTTTATCAGGCTTTTCTTTCTTTTCCCTTTCCTTGGCCAGCTACCCACAAGCTGACCTGCTTTCCCAGAGGGCTTCTGATCTAGTAATAGAATTTTACCAGTCCAGGACCTTAACCACCAAATTTCCCAGCTAATCAACATAAGACAGCCAGAATATTACAGTACTCATTTTAGCAGTGATGTCTGGGGGTTCATACTCATTCTGCCCCTTTGTCCATTAATGTATCTGAACTATGGTGGTGGTACCAAATGGTTTATATGGAAGCTGTGCAAAAGCTTGTAAAATCACCTTGAAAGTGTATTTTGAGGCACCTGAGAGACACAACATCTGAACATTAGGAAAGCTCACTTATTAGTCAGGATTCTCCAGAGGAACAGAATCTTTCTTTCCTCCCTCCCTCCCTCCCTTCCTTCCCTCCCTTCCTTTCCTCCCTTCCTTTCTCTCTCTCTCTCTATTTATTATAAAGAATTGGCTCGCATGTTTATGGAAGCTGACGGTCCCAAGATCTACAGGGTGCGTTGACAAGGTGGAGGCCCAGGAGAGCTGATGGTGTAGGTTCCAGTCTGAGTCTGAAGGTCTGAGAACCAGGAGAACCAGTGGTGTAGTTCTAGCCTGAAGGCTGGCAGGCTGGAGATCCAGGAAGGGCTGGTGTCTCAATTAAAGCCTAAAGGCAGGAAAAAAGCTGTTGTCCCAGTTCAAAGGCTGTCGGGCAGGAATTCTTTTCTTAATTGGGAGATGGTCAGCCTTTTTGTTCTTTTCAAGCCTTCAACTGATTGAATGAGGCCCACCCACACTAGGGACAACCACATGAGGGAGGACAATGTACTTCCTTCAGTCTACTGATTTAAATGTTAATCTTATCCAAAAAACTCCCACAGAAACCCCCAGAATAATGTTTGACCAAATATCTGGGCACCCTATAGTCCAGTCAAGTTGACATATAAAATTAACCACCTAAGTCACTCTTTTATATCCACCATTAATTCTTTTTTTTTTTTTTCGGTACTCAGGCCTCTCACTGTTGTGGCCTCTCCTGTTGCGGAGCACAGGCTCCGGACGCGCAGGCTCCGCGGCCATGGCTCACGGGCCCAACCGCTCCACGGCATGTGGGATCCTCCCGGACCGGGGCACAAACCCGTGTCCCCTGCATTGGCAGGCAGACTCTCAACCACTGCACCACCAGGGAAGCCCCACCATTAATTCTTTAGTGTCATGGTACAGCTGTTATAAAGAAACTGTGATGATGACAATATCCCAAGTAAAAAGAGATATAGGTCAACTACGTTATGTAGGTAAACCCTATTTAGTATATGTGTAAAGGCTCTTAACGTTGAAGTTAGCACAGAGAGTCTACAAGCAAAATAAAATCAAGATTGCAACAACTTTATTCTAGTTACTAACTAGAGATTTGGTTTTCAGCAATTCATTTCACCTTTTGGAAATTTGCTCTCTTCTTTTGAAAACTAGGTGATTTTTACTTTTTTATTTTTTATTTACTTTTTAAAAATCCTCATTTTATTTATTTCATTTTCTATTTAAAAGTTTTTTTGTTTTTAAAAAATTTTTTTATTGAAGTATTAGTTGATTTACAATATTGTATAAGTTTCAGGAGTGCAGCACAGTGATTCAGTCATACATATATACATGTATATTTATATATATTCTTTTTCCCTTATAGGTTTATTACATAACATTGAATAGAGTTCCCTGTGCTATACAGTAGGTCCTTGTTGGTTATCTATTTTATACATAGTAGTGAGTATATATTAATCCCAGCCTCCTAATTTATCCCTCCCTCCCACCCCCGTAGGTGATTTTTAAAGATCCCTGGCAGCCCCAGGATCTTGGGTTCTTGAAGAATGAATAAAAGGGGTAGTCCTGTGTGTTGGCTAGCAGTGTCACACACAGTGACACATCCTTGAAGTTGTGTGCAGGGCGTTACCTGTATTTGCAACCGAATGACAAAAATAATTCAGCCTGGCCTTTATTTGTTACCAGTCAGTGGAAAGTAAACAGTTCATCCTAGGAAATATCATGTCTTCTTTATGAATGTCCTCACCCCGAGTCTCTTCCTGCCCCAGTTACCCTGCCCTCACACAGAATCCGAAACGGCTTCCCACCTCACCTGATTAACTTTGATCAAAATGTATTTATGCCGCAATATTACCTCAGCCAGACTTTGGAAATTTAATCTTGTCATTTCCTTTTATGAAGTGAAAGACTTAGCCCTGGTCTGTAAGAAAATGTGGAACTCTACAGTCCCCAGAATTCACATTTTATTTAAATCAATGGATCAGGAAGATTTGAATACCAGTTTTACTTTGCAGAATGAGAAGAAGGAAGGTCAGAAGGAATGGGGCATAGCTTTCCCACACTGCTTTCCCCAGCCCCACAGTGAGGATGGGGGTGAGGAGTCAGGTCCAGATTGCTGGTGGGAGTGCAGGAGCGCCACCTGCAGGCCCTGGGAAACCACACCCTGGGGCAATTGAGCCACCCCCCCTTTTTTTTTTGCGGTACGCGGGCCTCTCACTGCTGTGGCCTCTCCCGTTGCGGAGCACAGGATCCGGACGCGCAGGCTCAGCGGCCACAGCTCACGGGCCCAGCCACTCCGCGGCATGTGGGATCTTCCCGGACCGGGGCACGAACCCGTGTCCCCTGCATCGGCAGGCGGACTCTCAACTACTGCACCACCAGGGAAGCCCGAACCACCTCTTTTAACTGACTCTGTCCTTCCCTGCCTCTCCCCAGGGTCCTCGGATATGTTCTGTGTTTTCTGATACAACAAAATTCCTTTAGTTTGAGTTTGGGATGGTAATTTAACTGTTTTTAAAAATGCATCCATGGATCTCTTATATTATTAATCCATTGCTGCATAGTTGGGTCATTGGAACATATTCCCTTTATCAGGAAAGATGTTTTTGCCATATATAGAAAGTCAGTGCTGCTAAATCCGCTAAAGAAGCCTGATTGCTAAGAGGAGTCAGAGTTCAAAATAGAGTAGTGAATTTATTGAAAAGTTTAAAAATTGGCCTAAAAGTTTACACAGCGTATTAACAGTGGTTGTCTCTGGTATTTTAATTTTCATCTGCATTTATCTTCTCCCCCCCCAGTATGAGCAGGTGTTATTTTTGTAAACAGGAAAAGACAGCATTAAAACATTTACAGAACAAACCATTTTATTTTAAGCAAATGCACTTCAGTGAACACCAGCACAATGAAACCTTTTGGGAAAAAAACCAAGAATAAGTTTGCAGTTGAGAAGACGTTGCACGTCCGTTTTCACAGATCTGCTGCCCAAGAATTGTGAAAAATTTTGCCCCCTTGAGTAAAGCTTACATCTCACCTCAGTTCTGAATAAGATATTTCCTTATCACATTTGGAATATTATTAATTTTATTACTTTTTTTGTTTTGCTTTACATAACTCCTTAGAAACTAAATATTGTATTAAGTGGGACTTAGTTTGCAAATTGTTTTCCTTATTAGGAGAAACCCAATTTCCTTGAAATAATAAAGCAATTATCAGGAAGAAGAAGAATATATTATTTCTCACATTACTGTAACATAGTTATCTTCCTTGCTTTGGCTCATTTATTGTAGAATTGTCTAGATGCCCAGGATTTCCGATGAGTTCAGTTTTACTGTGTACCAAATTTCTGAAGATGGTAATAACAACAAGGACATGTGATTACAACAGCAGTAACACGTGCTTAGTGTTTTACAGTTTACGGAGCACTTGTATACATATTCTCAGATGATCCACAATATTGTTATATCCCAATAAGGAGACTGATTCTGAATGGTCAAAAGGTCGGCCCAGTGTCAGCAATGCATGGTAGGCTGAAAAAAGATTGTGCACTTTAGAATTAGACAGACTTGGATTCAAAACCAAGGCCAGGCAGGGACTAGCTGGCAAACAAACCATTTCTCCACTTAAAGACCCGTTTTCTTCCTTTTTCCTAAGGACATCTTGAGATAATCAACGTTAAGTGCCTACAGTAGACTTCCAGGCACAGAGTGGATTCTCGATAAATCTTAGTTCTCCTGCCTCTTTCCTTTTACCAACTGCATCCTGGGTTCAGAGCATCATTTGGGAAATGGACCTCTTGGTCGTGGAGTGTCTGGCCTCTCTGTCCTTTCTTGTTAATTATACTGAGGGACTCTCAGGCACCTTCATGCTCTGGTAGACCAGGACCCTAGGAGAACCAGGTGCCTACTCTTGGCACCTTGCACAGTACCTAGCACATAGGTCCTTGATACACGTTTGTTGGGTGAATTATTGAGCTATTGAGCCAATGCATGTTTAGCTCCTGGAAACAGCACTTGGGACACCCTAGGGTGCCTGACCCACTTAGGAGTTTGCTCTGGCTGGTTAGCTGCACAGTGGCCTGTGAAGCAACCCCACCCCCTTTCTGCCTGCTTTCTGCCTTTCCAGTAGAGGTCAGATAATTTCTACTCTCCATTCCGTCTCCATTAATTGGAATCTCTGATACTGGTGACAACGGCCCTCTTGCCCATGCCCCAGGGATGGTAGCCCCTGACATGGTGGCAGAGGTGGGATAGATATGAATGTCCTCCATTAGAACAGCCATGAGCAGGAGCTGTAAGAGTAGGGGTTTCTGAGGGTATGTTTCTTCATCCAGGCCTGTTGCCCCTTGTGAGCACTGAGGAAAGGAGAACGTTTTTTGTTGTTAGTTCAATGCAAATCTTTCTTCGTTTGCCAGTAATCTCCTCCCATTTTCCACTTCAGGTCCATTTTATCAGTTTTTGAGACCACTAATTGAATTACGTCTGCTTTCAGCACAGGGCAAAAGGAGTTGGCACAAATACTGATGAAGTCTTGATAGGGACAACCCAAGAGAGAGACCACTAAAGAGGACAGGCTTTATACAACTTGTTTCGAGATCCTTCTGTTGATGTCTTAAATCTTGCCTCTCTCTTTAAAAAAATGTATTAAGACTTTTGGAACCACTTTTCAGGCTTCTGTATTTAAATATCTATCATAATAACAGATTTCTATAGCACATTATAACTTATAGTGTACTTTCATACACATTATCTTGCTTATTTTCTCACAGCAGCCTTATGTGTTAGGTAAAGCAAGTGTTACAAAATCTTCACATCGTAGGTGAGCAATCTGAGCTTCAGAGAAGTTGGATTATTACCCAAGTTCATTCCACTATTTTGTAGTAGAGCTTAAATTTGAGTTGAGATATTTTTCTCCTAGAACCAGGATTACACATCATGCTGTCTCATGTAGTATATAGTACTCATGATCTGTGTTGTTTTGAGATGGCCACCCTTCCTTGTCTTTCTGCCCAAAGTAAAACTAAAGAAAATGATAGAACTTTTGAAATCATAGAGAACCTTGTGGAGGAGTTCTGAATCTGGGGGGGGCTGAGTATGTGAATGGGAAAAAAACTGCAATTTTATATTCACTCACTTCAAACTAGACAATAAGCATTTCCTTCAATTATGAACATAGGCAACACACCTCCGTAGTGAGCCAAACCTATGATTTTGTGATCAATAGAAATCATGGATATTTTCACATCATATTACAGTTATTGGTAGATCTTTCAATATATCACCTATGCTCATCACTACCTTGAAGTGATGATTGTTATTTGTCCTGCCACTAGATCTTATTATTTAATGTGTTAATACAGAAGACATATGTTGCCTTATCACAAATTTGTTTTTAAAAAATATTCTGTATTTTAATGTAAATGGTATTCTTGTATTGTTTTTTCTTTTTAGGGGGTGCAGAGTTGATCCCTCAACTAGAATTCTACATCCAAGTAATGTTTACTGTCATATGTGTGGGTGAGGATATGTGTGTGCATTCACATACACAGGCATGTATGTTGTAGCTTTTCTATTCTCCCTAGAAATACATTCCATGTATTTCAAAACTGCATTTAAGAATATTCTTCACTGGCCTCCCAAAGGCGTGCATGATCCCCAAAAGATTAAGAGCCCCTGCTGCAGTCTGAATGTTTGTGTGACCCTCCAAATTCATATGTTGAAGCCCTAACCCCAATATGATGGTATTTGGAGGTGTAGCCTTTGGGAGGTAACTAGGGTTAGATGAGGCCTAGAGGGTGGAGCCCCCGTGATGGAATTATCGCCTTTACAAGAAGAGGAAGATGGCCCTCTCTCTTTCCACCATGTGAAGAAACAGCAAGAAGGTGGCCGTCAGCAAGCCAGGAAGCAACTCTTACCAGACACTGAGTCTGTGGGGCGCCTTGATCTTGGACTTCTCAGCTCCAGAACTGTGAGGAAATAATTGTGTTTTTTTTTTTTTAGCCACTGAGCCTATGGTATCTTATTATAGGAGCTCAGAGCAAGACAGCCCCTTGCACCAAAAGAATTAGTCACACAGGTGGAGCTGTGGCAACAGCTTTCATTGGATGAAATATCCTGTATTCAGGTCTCACAAGATTCTTGTAATACTACTTAGCAACATTTTGATATCAGAATTGTTCCCACATAGCTATTAGCCCCATATCAGACTCAGCTAGTTCTAAGGATATGAGAATTGAATAGGTTAAACTATTAAACTATTTAATACAAACAAATTAAAGTGCTTTCTTGGGAGCAGGACTCTAGAAAAACTTAACCGAGACCCATTGCCTCTAGGCCTTGGCGTCTTGACAGATAATTCCCCCCTTTGGTAAAGACTCTAAAGCCACAGTGAATGGCTTATGTCTCACTTTTTTTTATGTCCTGTGGGTTTGTGGGGAGGGATGTTTCTTCCTTTAAATGTCATTTTACTTATTTTTTTCTCTGCACATAAACATTTCTCTTTGGAGAGATCCAAAAGATATAAATTATATTGATTTATTTACATTGAATGCTTTATTTGGCCTGTGTATGCATGCTGAGTGCTCACAGAAGTTATTAGATTAATGAGTCTGGAGACCTAAAGTCTTCTGTTATCTACGTATTTGGGAACAGAAGAATCTCTAAGACATTTAGTGTAAACTTGCCTGCACTATGTAGCTAATTGCCTCAAACTCGACCCAGGAAATTCTAGAGCTTCATCTATGAGTCTATCATAGGGCCATAAAAACACTAGTTACCACTCTAAATCATTGTATAAGGAGGCCCTTCCTTTTCCTGTCATCCTTTTACCCTCTCCCCTGGTGTTACCAGGAGGCCACAAATTGGTATTTTGTGACTTTCCCTCTCCCAGATACTTACGGTGGCCATAACCATCTCCTCTCCAGCCCTTCATAAATTCATTTTATTCTTCCCTTTACCTCTTCTCTTAGTCCTCATGTAGCTATTTTCCTCTATATTCATGGTATTTATCAATTGCTTCCTGAACTAAACAGAAAAGTAGAGAAGTGCCAGCTTACCCATAATAATAATAATAAATAGTTAACATATGTTAAAAAAAAAAAAGTAGACAAGTGGATTTCCAGTAACATTCTGTGAAGCTCCTTTCCCCATAATCTGATCCAGGATGAGGAGACCCTGGTCCTTCTAGCTCTACTTCTACCAGAGAAACTTTTATCTGTTATATTTGTCTGAACACTCCTAGTAAAACTTCATTTGAACAGAGGGTTCTGTGGGTAAAGGAGTTTAGAAACCATTGAACTAGAGAATGTTCTTAGCAAAGTTTACCACTACACTTTGACTCTGGTACAGCCTAGGGGAAAACTTTAATTGTCCAGTTATCCAATGATGTACACCATGATAAGTGTGTAGTAATACCTACTATGTTGGCCCCTGAAGCCGCATGTCTATGTGGACAAAAGGACAGAGCTATCTGGTTAGTTATTCGTCTTTGGGGACTGTACTGGGCTGAATAGTGTCCCTCCAAAATCCATGTCCACCAGGAACCTCAGAGTGTTACCTTATTTGGACATAGGTTTTTACAGATGTTATCGAGTTAAGATGAGCCCATATTGGATTCGATTGGGCCCTAATCCAACAACTGGCATCCTGATAAGAAGACGGAAATTTGGGCACAGACACATAGACATACAGAGGGAGAACACCATGAGAAGTAAAGATCTGGGGAAAGAAGAAGGTGGATGGACCTATGAGTGTGGGCACAAAAATCTTTGGACTTACAACAGTGTCTACTAGGAAGCATTTATGGCAGAGAAGGCACCGGCCAGGAAGCATTTATGGCAGAGAAGGCACCGGGCAGTAAGTTGGACAAAATGATGCATCTGGTGGATGTCAGCCAGACGCCGTTGGTGCTTGTGCACTGGGCCCACGAGTGCAGTGGCCGTGTGTTCCAATGATCCTTTGCGATGTAACAAACCACACCAAAATTTAAGGGCTTAAAACAACAATGATTGTTTTGTTTTTTAATTTCTCCTGATTCTGTGGATTGCATAGCTGGTTCTTCTGCATGATTGATTCTGGTTGAGCTAGGCCTATTGTCTAGGGGGCTTCGGAGCTCTTCTACAAAGCCCCTTGATTTAGCCAGAGTGGGCTTCCTCATAGCATGATGGTCTCAGAGTATCTTCTGGCTTTTTAAATGGTGGCTGGCTTCTAAGAGAAAGGATTCCCAAGAGCATGAAAATAGAAGCTACTGGCTTCTTGCTGCTAGTAAGTCATCCCAAAATTTAGTGTCTCAAACTAAAAGTGATTTATTGTTTTTTATCATCCTGTGGGTCAGGAATTTGGGCCAAGCTGTGATCGATGGTTCTTCTGCTCCCTGTGGTGTCAGCCATGCATTTTGCTGCATTCAGTGAGAAGCTGGTCTGGTTTTGTGGTCCCAGAAGTCTTACTACTTGTCTGGCACCCCAGTGCTTTGGTGCTTCTTCTGTGGTCTCTATTTTAGTTCAGGCTCGTCATTCATTCACCTAGATCAAGTTTTGTTTAGCAGAAGATGGGTTTACATTCACTGCCATTAGTAGTGTCTTATGACCTACAATACCTGATTTATTGACATGGATTCTCCATAACATTGCCTTGGACCAAGTGACCTAATCTGGGGGCAAAGGACGTGTGTCCATGGGCTTATGACCATAAGATCCATGAGTACTACAATAGACCACATCACTGGGAAGCAACAGTCTGATAAAATGTTGGAAAAATGTATTACAAGATCAGATAAGATGAGAGCTTGGAGACAACACCCTGTGGGCTTGGGGCACTGTCCCCCAATTCTGAGATGCATAATGCCAGGTTCTTCAGAGGGTCTCCAGCAGGACCAGATTCTAGTTACCTACAGATGTCATGAGCTTAAAATAAACCATTTGCTGACTTTTCTTTCTTCTCTCTCTTAATTTTCCATCTCCTATATTATGTTTCCTAGAGTCACCTTTCAAATAAGCCACCTGTCCAAGTCTGTGTCTCAGGCTCTGTTTTAGAGGGAAGCCATATTCAGACCCTGCTTAAGATGTATTACTTTTTGCTAGCATGAAAAAAATGGAAATTGACATTGTTGGTATACAACTTGCTTTTCAGATAACTTTTTGGGTAGATTCCCAGAATTGCAATTGTTGGATCAAGGTGTGTAGATTGCACTTAAGGCTCTTGCTATGTCCATTGAAAATAGTGTTATTTCTAGAACAAATTTGATCTGTTATGTCTCGCTTTCCTTGTCAATTTTCATTTCTGAAGTTGCAAGAAAAAAGCTTGGGAAATCACTGGCTTGCTTCAAAAGTCATGAAATAGGAGTACTTGAAATAATGGTTCTCATGCCATGTTTCATTAGTCAAGTCCGTTTCTCACTAATTGACAAAGTACAGCTAGAAACAGCTAAATACAGTTGTCCTTCACAAAAGAAAAGTCTCAGAAAAAAATATGTTCATGTGAAAGGAAATTCTGGGACTCTGAACACTTTCTGA
Source organism: Phocoena sinus (assembly GCF_008692025.1). Lineage (NCBI taxonomy): Eukaryota > Metazoa > Chordata > Mammalia > Artiodactyla > Phocoenidae > Phocoena > Phocoena sinus. The sequence goes on from NC_045767.1 coordinate 112,893,986, forward strand.
TAAATCATTTCAATAAAATTGCTGTGGGTGTTAGGGAAACAAATGAAAGTCTCTTCTCACTTAAAGGCCTTACCAGGTAATAAAGTATCACTTAAACCTTTCGTCTTTTGATGGGGGTGGAGTTTATGAAGATAGAAAGCAAAAAATAATAAGCTAAATCAGAAAATTCCTTTCCCCCGCTCAGATTTATAGTGTTCATTTATCTCTCTATATATAAACCACATCCTTTGGCTCAAGAAAAATGGACCTTAAAAACAGTTGACTTTTCTGGTAAGTGATGTTTGTTTGTGCAATGGAAAACTCCACTAACTTTGAAGACTGAGAACTTAATTGATATCAAAGTTGTTTTTAATATGAGTTCACATAAGAAATAATGTGAGATTTTTAAGGGGAAGTTCACAAGTGCCCCAGAAGTGTGTTATGTTAGTGTGTAACTTAAGCTCTGGTGGCTATGACTAAGGTTAACAAATTATAGGGGACCAGATTGTTTTAAAACCAGTATACCACTCACATATTTCTGATTACTTAAACATTTGTCATTAAAAGAAACCAGATTTTGGTTCAAATGGACACTAAGTCCTCTTCTTCTCAAAGTTCCAAAATAATAGAAAATATACCTTACAAAAGAATAAGACCAAAAAAATCACTGAAAAGTGAGGACAAGTACCATTAGCAGCAAACTAGAAGATCTGGAGAATTCCTGATTGAAAGCAGAAGGTGTTTTATTGATGGAAAAGGCACAACAGAGGAAAAAGAGAAAAATGCAATGGCAAAGAGTTTAAGGATATTTATTGGTAGAAAAACTTGGTAAAATGCCCAGTGGGGAGTCAGGGCTGTCTCAGTGGGCATGTGACCTGTACAGTGGCAAAGTGCCTATGCTTGGAAGAGACCTCTACTTGGTTTAATGCTCTGACATTGTCTTGAAGTTCTTAATAATTTTTAAAAAAGGGACCTTGCATTTTTGTTTTGCATCAAGACCTGCAAATTATACACTGGGTCCTGTTACTACTGTTCTTCCACCCGCTAAATTGGGGCCATGAGGAGCAGTTGCTTTACTCTTAGGCCCAAGTTAACCACGGCTTTTGTTAACAATGGGCTTGCATGAGGCTCCTAGAGAGATCATTCTGAGCAAAAAGTAGCACAGAATTTAAGATAACTGTCAACTTGTGAAACAAAACAAGATGAAGAAGAATGAGGAGGAGGAGGTGGAGGAAGAAGAAGTTTTCTAGGAGTAAAATAAACTAAAGAGTCCTTCATAATTTGATATTTGAAAGTGTTCTTGGCTGCTCACCCATATTGGCTGCCTGGAAACACCCCTCTGTCCACTTACCTACTGTCAGATTCCAAGGGAGAGCCCACTGGAGAAAGGGACCCACACAACTAGAGAGAAAAACTGTCTCAGTTCCCTATGTTAACTAATGTCATCCACCATTGATAAATATAAATAGATAACAGCTCACCAGACACAGGAGGAAAACAAACAATGGGCAGGGGAAGACTAAAGTTGAAACAATAACCAATCCTGGAGAAAACAGATAATTCAGGGGACAGAAGAGAATTTTCTAAATTCTAAAGACTATCCTCAGAGATATTTAAGAAAATATTGTGTCTGTCAAAACCAGGCTGCTATATAAAAGGAGAAAGCAGAGTTTAAGAAAGAATACACGTAAATTAGAGAAAGAATGCCCCCCCCAAAGTGTATGGACTAGCTGAGTTATAAAATTAATGGGGAAAAAGATCACGTTGATAGTTTAAAGATAAAATGAGATAAGCTCTTAGAATTCAGAACCGAAAAGAAAAAGAGATGGAAAATATGCGAAATCTTTTCCTTTAACTCTTATGCCCTGCTTTCTTGAGTAAACTAAAAATACGAGTAAATTATAATTAATACATTTCCCTGAATCTTAAGACTCTATAGTTTTCAGATGGCAAGGGCTCACAGAGCTCCAAGCAAAGAACAACAACAACAACCAAAACAGAACAGAAAAGGACGTTAATCTGTTTTGTTCCCAGCTATATTGCTTGCACTCCTATATCACTTGTTTGGTAAAAACTTGTCGAATGAATGAATGAACAGATGAAAATATCCCCATAAAGCCTCAAAATCCCAAGGAAAAAGAGAAGAATCTCAACTGTGACCAGAGAGAATAAAAGAACATCTTACTTCAAAAGAAGAAGCATTTGATTGTTAGTAAATGTCATGTCTCTTCAACATCTATGGATCCTGATGACACAAGCGATACCTTCAGAATTTTGAGGGAAAAAGATTTTGTACCTAGAATTCATTACACAGCAGAATTATCATTCCAATATGAAGGAAAAATAAAGACATTTCCAATACTTTCAAAAGAAAGACATTTTCTCCCATCTGAAAAAATTACCTAAGGATATTCACTAGGAAAAAAAAAAAAAAACAAGAGGAAGATACAGAAGCAGTAGAAGCCAGGAGTTCAATGATAAGTGATTGCAGGATGGCACTTGTATAGAGGCTTAGAAAGCAATAATCCATAACAGAACAGGAAGACAGAGGCTCTGTAAAGAACATCTTTAAGAAGAAAACTATTTCTAACCACAACGGGTGTTATGAAAAACACAGAGCATCTTAATATCATGAAAGCATATTTCTCTTCAGCTGTCAAAATAATAAAAGACAATTAGAAGGTCAAATGCTTTATCCCATACATAGTCCAAATATATACCGAAGCAAATTTTACTCCTCTTTTGGCTTGTAGGGCAATTTCTAGATAGTTCTGCCTGGTCCCATCTTGGCTGGAAGATGAGGCTTTCTCATTATGTTACTGTCATCCGAAAAAGTATTAAAGTCTCCAAAGGTTGATGAGCATTATTGCAACTGGATAGTCAGTGATGATGAATGGCGAATGCTCCTCGGTTCATGGCCTGAGTGAATTCATTTTGCTAATATTTTGTTGAAAAATTTTGCGTCTATGTTCATCAGGAATATTGGCCTGTAGCTTTCTTTTCTTGTAATGTCCTTGTCTGGCTTTGATATCAGGTTTTGCTGGCCTCAGAAAATGAGTTTGGAAGTGTTCCCTTCTCTTCAATTTTTTAGAAGAGTTTGAGAGAATGGTGTTGATTCTTTAAATGTGTGATAGAATTTCACCAGTGAAACCAGCTGATCCTGAGCTTTCTTTTGTTAGCAGGGTTTTGATGATTGATTCAAGCTCCTTACTTAGTAGTGATCTGTTCAGATTTTCTATTTCTTCATGATTCGTTCTGGTAGGTGTATGTTTCTAAGAATTTTTTCACTTCTCCTAGGTTATCCAGTTTGTTGGTATATAATTATTCATAGTCATCTGTAATGATCCTTCACATTTCTGTTGTATCGGTTGTAATGTCTCCTCTTTCATTTCTTTTTCTTTTTTTTTTTTGGCCACACTGCAAGGCATTCAGGATCTTAGTTCCCTGACCGGGGATCGAACCTGTGTCCCCTGCAGTGGAAGCATGGATTCTTAACCACTGGACCGCCAGTGAAGTCTCTCCTCTTTCATTTCTGATGTTATCTACTTGAATCTGCCAAAGCTCACTCTCACTGCTGTTGTGAGCACGCACAGGGAGCTGGCCATGGGGTGGAAGGTGCGTGTGTGGGTGAGGTGTGTGGCGTGAGGCATGAGGCATGCGGGGGTGTCTGAGGGCCACTTGGGGACATCTGAGGCAAGGTGTCCCCAGGTGCTTGTGGGCGGGCTTCCTGAAGGAATCTGTGACACGGGTGGTAGGATCTGCTTCCCTTTCATGCCCTCTGAGAGTCTTATCTGCCTCTCTTTCTGTCACTCCTCACTGCCCCCAGTCGTACATCTCACGATTCAGTACTCCTTTGGTGTGAGCAGGAAATGGGCCTCTTTGGCAGCATCCTGCACAGCTGGAGAAGCCAGGTGCTCACCCACACATTCCCTCTCCCTGCACCGTCCCCTCCCACCCCTCCCCCACCCCTTGTGGGAGGAGTCACAGCCGAGGGCTCTCAGGGCCTTAGGCTGTGCTATTTTTCAGGAGGGGTGGTGCAGATAAAGTGAGGCTGTTCCTCTTACCCTCTCCAATATGTCCAAACTCGGATTTTTTTTTTTTTTTTGGCTTCAGTGGTGTGCTGGCGCTTCTCTAATGAAAACTTGGACTTCCACGAAGACTCTCCCATCTGTGGGTGGCTGTCTAAGGCAGTGTTCTCCAGGGGCTCCCAGACTGTGTCTGAGAGTAGCTGGAGCTGGTTCATGGGCCACTTCAGGGTCCACAGCTGGGACCAAGATCTACATGCCTATTACCCAATGCAAAGTGGTGGGAGGTGAGGCAAGAGTGTTCCTGGGTCCCTTGGCCTATGGTGCTGAATCCCACAGCTCCCACAAAGGCACCTTTGTCTGAGGATGAGTGCTACATTGTTGTTGGAGTAGGCACTAAGAGTGGGGGATGGGTTGTTTGGCCATCTTGCCGATGTCATTCCTAGTTTGAATAATTTTGGAGAGCTCTGGGGCTTAGGGGCTGTCCCAGGCGGTTTGGTACTTGGCTCTGGGGTAATTAGGGCAAGGAGTTAGGGTCCCTGAGTTCCAGAACCAGATAAAGGTGGTGGTGGAGTGTGGGCTTGGGATTAGTTGGCTCGCATATGAAAGGTGTGCTTTGCAGGCCAGTTGTTTGCTATTTTAGGAATTAGCTAATGCTAAGAGAGGCAGTAGGAGGAGAATAAAAAACCTCTTTTATTTTACCCAATTAGGTTCATCCTGTTTAGTAAACTGATGAATTCATATGGTGTTGTTTGAGTCGTGGACCTGGGTTGGGGAGGAAAGATAGACTTTAATTTTTCCTTTTATAATTATTATCATGTTCATGTATTCCTTTTATAAACCAACAAGTATCATTTCAAGAAAAAAGATAATCTTGCAAAAGAAAGCAAAGAAAAAGGTTGTAGAATCCATATTTTTGGGTTTCCCAATGCAAAAGACTTCATAAAAATTGCTACTGTTTGTTTTGGATGAAAACTTTGCATCTGATCTTTCACCGCTATTTAATTTAGCATTTATCAAACTCTCTGCAGGATGCAAACTAGTTCATTTCTTTTGCTCTGTCTCTCTTCCTCCCTCCTCCCTCCTCCCTCCCTCCCTCCCTCCCTCCCTCCCTCCCTTCCTTCTTCCCTTCCTCCCTTCCTTCCTTCCTTCCTTCCTACCTTTTCTGCTATTTTTCACTTAAGCAGATTTCCAATGACCTGAGTACCATTGGAAGTAGATCTATGATACCTAGAGTGATAACTAGGGTTATCATTCTTAACCAGGACACATTTGAATGTGAAAACGAGCACTATTAATTAAGAATGACCCTGGGGCAACAGGCATAAATGTGAATAGTCTTGGTCAAAGTGGAACACATGTTCACCCTAAGCAAAGCTCTTCTTCATTGGATCCCCCTGAGTGGAGGAAGAAACTTCAAACTCTGCAGAAAGGCACACAGCCCTGTATGATCTGGCCATAGACTATCTCTCATGTCACTCCGTGCTTCCAGTGCCTACTTGGGCATCATATAACTGCTTGTAGAGCCATCTCTGACCATGTACCATCCCCACCTGCAAGCTACACTCAACTCTATGCTTGCTTTGGGACTTTGCCCATGCTGCCCTTCTCCTGGAATGACCTCTTTCTCCCCACCTACGATGCCTTTTCCTACTTTAAGATTTTGTTAATTTCCTTCATAAAAGCTTTGAGTGCCCTCCTCCATGCTACAATGTGCTTATTTATTTTTATTATTGTCTGCCACATTGTTTATACTTGTCTATTGGATTCTTTGTCCCTACACTAGAGTACGAACTCCTCCAGGGCCACAGCTGACTTTGTCTGCTTCTGACACACTATTAGACACTTAAATATTTGTTCAATGAATGAATGAATAATACACTTCAGATACACTTTCTTAAAAGCACAAGAGTCTTTAGAAGGCAGTGTGACTTATTCTTGCCCAGAAATCCATGGCTGTATCCACCTAGAACATCCTTTTTACTTTTTCTTTTGATCTTAATGATATCATTAATGTAAAACATGCTACTCAGATTAAATAATTATTTTGGGAGGATGGGTATTGGAAGCATTGAGATTTGAGACCTAGTTTTCAAGATCAGTTCTTTCTTTCATATATCTGTGTTCTTTTCTGGTTTCACTTTTTCTTTTCTTTTCTTTTTTTTGGCCACACTGTGGGGCATGCAGGATCTTAGTTCCCTGAACAGGGATGGAACCTGGGTCCCCTGCAGTGGAAGTGCAGAGTCCCAACCATTGGACCGCCAGGGAATTCCCTGGTTTCACTTTTTCTAGAACCCCTTCAAACAGGGTGACTCAGGGCTGGGACTTTGAGTTTTAATTGTTATGTTTTTTTCCTGACATCTAGCAGCTTGAGTTGCAATATGCATATATATGTGGACTGAGTTAGCTGTGCATATATATGTGGACACTTCCTGGGTTTAAAAGAAGGATTAATGATTCTATTACTGTTTATGGAAGTTGTAAAGTTAGGAAAGGAATTATCATAAGAAGGGTAGAAATAACTACCTTCAGTTTAGAGTAGGGGGAATATTGCCATGTTGCCTAGCCTCTGATTTTATGACTCAGGGAAATTAAAATTCTGACCTGATAGAGTACACAGTCTCTAGAAAGAACAACAACCTAAATATCTATCAGTAATGTGCTAGCTAAATAAATTATAGTAAATCCATACAGTGGAATATTATGGAGTCATTTAAATTAATAAGCTATATCTTTAAGTGCTGACTTAGAAATAGGTATAAATAGAAAATGTATTTAATGGAAAAATGTAGATAATATGGAAAGTAATGCACAATTTTTGTTAAAAATATATAAATGTGACAAGATACAAACATTCAACTCTTCAAGTTATTTTTTAAAAATTTTCATTTTTAGGTTACTGTAGAGTCTTATGCAGTTGTAAGAAATAATAGAGAGGGACCCCACATGCACTTCCCTCCATCTTCCCCAATGGTACAATCTTGTATAACTACAGCACAGTATTGAAATCATGACATTGACATCAATACAATCCACTGACCTTATTCAGATCAAACTATTTAAAATTAATTTCTATTTTAATGAAAATTATACATGTACATTTAAAAAATTGGCACTAAAGACTCGCTACTCTTTAGTACTAAAAGACTTAGGTTCTAGTTATCTATCACTGTGTAACAAACTACTCCAATATGTAATAAGTTAAATCAACTGTAGTTTTATTATGTCTCATGATTTTGCCCATCAGAAATTCAAGCAGGGCTTGGCTGGGTGAGTTTTCTGTTCCACATGGCGTTAACTGATTGTGGTCCTCTGGTCTGGTCTGGTCTGGCGGTTTGAAGACAAGCTTCATTCATGTATCTGGTGTCTTGGTGGGGTGGGTAGAAGGCTGGGCTTAACTGGTTATTTCTCTCTTAGTGCCGTCTCTGGGCCTCTGTATGTGGCCTCTCGAGGGAGTGGTTGGTCTTCTTATACGTTGGTTCAGGGGTTCATGAGCCACAGTGGAAGCTTCTAATCAGTTATAGGCCAGCCCAAATTCATTCATGGGGATGTGAAATAGACTCCACCTCTCCATGGGAAGAGTGTCAAAGAATTTGTGACCATCTTTAATCCACCATAGCTAATAATGAAGAAAAGAAGCTCCCTGCCCCATCCTTTACCTCTCCTGAGACCTGCCCCCCAGAGGCAACCACTTTCAACTTTTTAACTGTTTTTACTAGTATTTAACTCCATATTTTGAACAATGTGGTTACACTGCATTTCCCTAGATTTGTCAAATTTATACATTATCTTTTGGCTTCTTTTCAGGGTAAATGAGATCTTACCTCAATCAATCTCCCCACCCCCACCCCGCCCCCATCTTACACACACACACACACACACACACACACAGACACACACAGACACACAACTATATTTTTCCTTTCTCTGATTACTACAATGGAGCAAGGTCATAATTTGGACAATATTAGATCATCTACTAATTCTGTCTTTTTCCTCTGGAGACAAAACCCCCTTTCTGTCCTCCTGCTGTCATCTGGACTGGTTGCTCTAGGCCAAGCTGCTGCTCAGCTGTCATCCTGGGACTTCTCTCATCTTATTCTGGGACGTCTCTTTGTCTCTCTGCAGTGTTGGAGCCTGTTTTTCTGGATCCCACATTTTATCTTGGTTAACCGTCTTGTTTTACTAGCGTCAATCTCTCTTGTTCACCAAACTGTCTTAGGTTTATCTTTTCTGTTTGGCATTGGTAGAAGCCATTTGTCTTTCTGGGGATGGGAATGTTTGCGTGACCTTCTCCAGCATGGGAAGCAAAGCTCTCTCTTCCCTTCCAGGAATGGGAGATCTGGAAAAACTGTTCCTGCCTCCTGAAAAAAAGAACTGGTGCTATGGGACCTAGGTTCAATGGATGATCATGACTCTACCTATTAGCCATTAATACTGTGTTAGAAAAAGAGAAGAGAGAACTCTTCTGTAGTGGCAACAGGAGAAGAGGGAAATAGGTTTAACTGGGAGAGGCTAAGGAAGGGAGAAGAAGTATATGGGGGGTGTGGAGGTGAACACAGGGCTTGGAGAGCCCTGATCACTGCCAGAGAAGTTCAGGGTCACACCATCAATGGTCCTGGTCATTGGGGAATTTCATATTGCCAGCCTCAAGTGTCCTGCCCGTAAGTCACACAGCCACTGTGGGTGTGGAAGCAATGCCCTCATAGCTTTGGGGAAGGTCTCCTTGCCTAAGTGTTACCATTCTCTCTGTTTTCCTATCGCTCACCCCTTGAGACACAGCCTCACCTCTGCAGGGAGTGACCTCTGTCTTCGCTGCATCCACTGCTGAAATGTCCAGCCTTGTCCTCCTGGCTCTCTGGCAGACTCTGTCTCACCTGTGGTCTTCAGTGTCATTGCAACTCTCTCTAGTGACCCAAGGGCAAGCTCCCTCGTCTTGACTCTTGGCTAGCTTTCATGACATTCTCTGGGAGCAAGTGGAACTTCTGTATCCTTTCTGCACTACATAGGAAAGTATGGGAGACTTGAAGATAGTACAATCCTCTCTCTCTAATAACTCATGCTTATTCCTCCTTTGCTGCAGACACCCATGTTGATTTAGGTCAGCAGACACTCTGTGAGGTGGTCTGTTTATGTGTTCCAAATAGGAGCTGTAATGCACTGGACCTTTTTTCTACATAGGGCACGATTCACCATCCTGAGGCTTCTAGCTTGTCTCTCTTGGCCTGGTTTCTGTCTCCATAATCAACAAACCCCTCAACTGGCTAAGTCTTAGGAGTGTAGGGTAGGAGCATTGAAACCCTGAAGAACCCAGGTGGGGTGTGCACATAGTTGCCCCCAGACTTTCCCACTGCTCATCAGAAGAGCATGTATTCTCCCCACTCTGGTGGATACTTCCCTCATCATGTCTTCCACGTGGACTTTTGTTCTAGATGGTATCTGCCATCACTTCCCTTCAGGTGATTAAGCCTTAATGGTGGAAGGAGCTTCAGGGACAAAGGAAAAGAAAAAAATCTGGAATACTACAAAGGAAAATGTTCTGGGAGGCATTGAAAATGATTTCTCTCATGACCTCTTTTTAAACCCACTCTGTAAGTTCAGTCCTATACCTGTTCTGTTGAAATCTTGGGTCAAGTCCATAATTTTTTGGGTCACTCTTCAACAGTTAAAAAGCCCTTTGTTAACAAGAACAGTCTCATATCGAAGTAAAAATGAACAGGCCAGTGTAATAATCAAAACCTTTTTCTTTTTTTTGGCCGCACTGTACGGCTTGCGGAATCTTAGTTCCCCAACCAGGGATTGAACCCAGGCCCACGGCAGGGAGAGTGCCAAGTCCTAACCACTGGACCGCCAGGGAATTCCTGTACTCTTATCAAATTGTCATTATATAGGTTTTAACTCAAAAATCGTCTCCCCAGAAAGACCTTCTCTGACCATCCTATATTAAAAGTAGCCTTAAGGTGGTCTCCTAGCCATTTTTTATTGTTTCGCCTTGATTTAATTCATTTAACATATACATACCGGGGGCTTCCTCTGTGCCATCCAGAATTATTCCAGGCACTGGGTATATTACAATCAACAAGATAGACCAGATCCTTTATATAATGGAAGGGACTAGACAGTAGACAATCTTAAATGAGCAGGAAAAATATCATTCAGCGATATGTGCTGTGCAGAGAATTAAAACAGACTGAACGATAGAGTGAGGGGGTGACTAATTTACATTGTGCGGTCAGGAAAAGTCTCTCTGAGAAAGTGACCTTTAAGCAGTCAGAATGACAACCTTTTTCTTGTTGCATTCTGTGTAATCAACAGAGGCAAGAGCTCGTAAGATCCTACGTCAGGCAGCATCAATTTCAGATGAGAGTACTCGAGTGTTACCACACAGTGTTCCCTGGAGTACTGGGACAACCTGGTGGGATGATGACTCATCCCAAGTGTGGTCAGAAGTTACGCCATTATTTTGCCTGAACTAATTCATTGTTCAGTAGAATAGTAAGTTCCCGTGACCCTTCAACTTTTTGACTGTAAGAGACCATGGGATGCTGGGCTGATGACAAAAGCGTGTGGCTGTACCAACTAAGCCTGAGGTATTGTGCATTTTACAGTAGAGAGCAATTGCTGAATACCTGCAGGTGATGCGGAATCTGAGAAACAGGGTCAACGTGGAAGAAGTACTGAACTCCAGGTCGAATTAATGAATTGTGGAAACGGAGCATTCAGTGGAGTGGGAGGAGTTACAAAAAGTCTAGCATTTTATAGATTCTCCATGGATACACAGATGAAGGGGAGGAAAATGTGTTAGACCACTTCAGGGTTTAATCTCCACCAGCCATCCTGACTGATCTATTTGGAAGACTGAGAGAGACTCTTTAATGTGGAACAGCTATGAGATTAGGAAATGTTGGTAAAATAAAGGCTTTAAGGCATAGGTATATGGATAGTATTATGATCCAGCTCAATGAAAATTTATTTTCCCTAATAGATTCTCTGAGAAAGCATGTAATACAATGATTTTAATTTATCTTAAATATTTATTGCATAACTGTGATGATTAATTTTATTTTTACTTGATTGGACTAAGGGATGCTCAGATAGTTGGTAAAATGTTATTTCTGAGTGTGTCTGTGAGGGTGTCCCTGGAAGGGATTAACATTTGGTAGACTGAGTAAAGAAGGTTGCTCTCAGCAATGAGGGAGGACATCACCCAATCTGCTGAGGGCTTGAATAGAACAGAAAGATGGAGGAAGGGTGAATTTGTTCTCTCTGCTTGAGCTGAGTGATCCATCTCTCCTGTTCTTGACCATTGGAGGCCCTGGTACTCGGGCTTTTAGACTCAGGCCAGGACTTATGCAATCCCCCTCGATTCTAGGGGCTTTGCACTTGGACTGAATTATACGACTGGCTTTCTTGGTTCTCCAGCTTGAAGTTGGTAGATTGTGGGACTTCTCGGCCTCCATAATCATGCAAGCAAATTCCTGTGATATATCTCTTATATGTAGCTCTGCATGTATGTTGTATTGGTTCTGTTTCTCTGAAGAACCCTGACTAATACAATTGGTAAATTGAGGAAAGTTTAACACTATCATCACCAAAAACCAAAGATAAATTTTCTCTCTTTCTATGTATATGCTGTTTACAGAGCAACACATGTTCATTACAGGAAATTCATACAGTTATGGTTTCCACTGGCAGCTATGGACAGCCTGGAGTGTGGATGAGATGGTCTGACTCTAGCTGTAGGTCAGTCTTCCCTGAGTCCATCTAGCGAGGAGCTGACCTAGCTGAAGAGTTCATTCAGACAGTGCACTTGGGTGGGTATCTTTCCAGGATGTTCCTGTAAGGTACGATTTAAAAGGGACACTCTTCTACCTATAGTACAAGCAGGCCTTTTCTTGTTCTTAATATGGACAAAGGACATTCATGAGTAGAAACTCATAGGAAATCACATTCCTGAAGAAACAGATGCTGTTGATTATTCAGTGAGGAAGAATCCTTCTTCCTTTCCAAGGCTGCTGTTTGCATCTCCTCTGGGACCTTGATCCATCAGTTATCTTCTTTTTTTCATCCATCTGTGATCTCTTCCGATCACGGGCCTAATTCTACTGTCCTAAAAATGCTGAGGTTGTCTTTCCCTTGAAGAGATAAAAACCTTTCCTTCGGCCCTGCCTTCCTCACGCTGTCATCTTAGCTCTTAGTACTCTCACGGGAAAACCCTTTGAAAGAGTGGCCTGTGCTTGTGACCTGCATTTCCCAACCCACAGCTGACTAATCTTGTCTCCCGTCTCATTGATTTCCAGCTTCATAAATGACCTAAACCTTCCTTTGGTGGCCACTCGGGAGAGGCACGTTCTTCTAAGGGCAATAGCAGTGGAATTCCGATATGAGGAGTGTTTGGATACACAGAAAAACTTAACAGCCATGCTCCAAAGAGCCTGAAATGGAGTTCCTAAAGTGGTCAATTGGGCCTTCACAGAAAATGGCGCTGAGGCTGAGGAAGTCTGGATTGCCAGTTAGCAGAGAGCTCCCATACACACTCAGGTGCCCCAGACAGAGAAAACCTGAAGGAGTGGTTTCAAATCCCAGATGCCATTTAGTTTGCTGAAGAACCTGACATGTTCAATGTCTGCAATTTGTCATTTAAGTTCAGCAGTGAGATAGAAATGTGTGCCGTCTTTGGTCAGGTTCTTCCAGAAGGAGACCTTGAGCCAGGGATTTGGGTGTCAGTGGTTTGTTAAGGCACAGCCCCCAGAAGAAACCAGTGAGGGAGTAGAAGAGGCAGGCTGGGGAAAGGGAATAAGCTCCCTCACCTTTCTTAGGGTGAGGTTTCAGGGGAGGCTGCTCTCCGGGCGTGCTTGCTGTTTACCCCACCGGAGACACAAGAGCTGGGCTTTTGCACTCGCACGCTGGTAAGTCCTTGGCCACAGGTCATGGTGGTGATCGAGGTGGATGTAAAATTCCCAGGCTCCTCTTCTTCTCCTTACAGGCTAGAGGGCTCCAGTGTCCAAAGGCAGGCCACTGAAAGTTACAGGAGCAAATAGTAGCAGAAACACTGAAGGTGGGGATGGGTGAACAGAGCTGGTATAAAGGATCCAAGAGAATCTGGTCAGGTCTCCAACAGTGTCTGCTACAGAGTCCTAGAGGTATGTCCCCCTCCAGTGTGATGGCGACCGTGTAAAGAGGAGCAATATCAAGGCACCCAGAGCCCTGAAATCTTTAATAATGGATCAACCCACGACTAGTGGGGCCATTGTGGAGACAATCTGGCAGGATGTATGATTCAGCTGCAATCCTGCTTCTCTTTAATTTTCCTAAAGAAATCACACACGTCTCCATGGAGACTTGTAAACAGATGTACAGTCAGTGTAGCTTGGTTGTGGTAGCAAAGAACTGGATAAATTAAATGTAAGATATTGAAGGGTAAGACATTATATATATATAAAATGCCCCATGTAGAGGGATTTCTCCCCTTGCATATATGGATCATTCATTAATTATTGTTTTGTTCTGCAAGGACTTTTAATATATCCTACATCCATTTTATATATTATTTTTTATAATTTGAACAGCAAAAATTATTTTTAGAGAAAAGAATAAAAATCAAGGGATTAACTGAGCTAAAAATGTGAAAAAGCAGCAGAAAATAAGGAGCAGGATATATGAACAATATCCTTAAAGATGGAGAAAAGAAGTGGTGCAGCTGTTCTCCTTTCCCACTTTTTCAAAATTAATTAATTAATTAATTAATTTTTGGCTGTGTTGGGTCTTTGTTGCTGTGCGCGGGCTTTCTCTAGTTGTGGCGAGCGGGGGCTGCTCTTCATTGCGGTGTGCGGGCTTCTCATTGCGGTGGCTTCTCTTGCAGTGCGGTACGGGCTCTAGGCGCGGGGACTTCAGTAGTTGTGGCACATGGGCTTCAGTAGTTGTGGCTCGCGGACTCTAGAGCACAGGCTCAGTAGTTGTGGCACACGGGCTTAGTTGCTCCACGGCATGTGGGATCTTCCCAGACCAGGGCTCAAACCCGTGTCCCCTCCATTGGCAGGCAGATTCTTAACCACCGCACCACCAGAGAAGTCCCTCCTTTCCCCTTACTAAGGCCACATGGGTTTTCCTTGGGGAAGTTACCCCCCCCACCCTGTCGCAACTTCAGCTCCAGGAGTTGTCCCTTCTTGGCCTAAGCTGGTCAGCAGAATTCCATCCCTCCCAAGAGGGGTTTGATTGAGAGTGAGTGATCCAGGCCTAACCCCGTTGGGCTGCCTAAAATAGAGAAAAGACTGGACCTGGGAGATCAAATTTTCATTGTGCGCAAATGTTTGCCCTGAAAAGCCTAAAAAGGCACATATGTTCCCCTTACTTGATCGCATTTAGTAGATTTTCTCATTTCAGGATCCTTTAAAAGACAAGAGTTTAATTGTAGTGAATCCCAATTGTCATACTCTGAGAGAAATAGAGAGGTATATGTCATGGAGAAATGGCTTATTCTGTAAAAACTTGTGTCAATGGAGGGAGACAAGCTGTGCCTTGTAGGTGCCTGGGGCCTGTGGTTTGGCTGATCACGTGATACTACATAGTCTGGGCAGCGTCCAGTACTCTCTCCCATCTGGGACAAATCTGTCACACAACACCAAGCACACAGTTGCATCCACTGTCATGGAATCAAATTCAAATAAAAGATGATCAGTTCCATGTACATAAATTAGGTAAGGAGACTGTGTGGATTAGGACCAAAAAGGAAAAATCTGTGGAGTTCTCTACATTCCCTTAGGAAGATTCATGACTCTTCTGATTCTATCTAGGGTGGCATTGCTGTTCCTAATTTATTACCTCCCAGGAAGAAACACGGAATCAACTGAATATTATTGATGCTAAAAGCTTGGGAATCCATGAGATATTAGGACTTCTGGCTTCATCAAATCAAAAGTGAACTCTGTTAGCATGCTTCATGGGGAAAGCTGGCTTTGCAGTTATAATGTTATTTTCAGTTCTTGATTATTCCCTGATTCTAAGAGCTGTGGCCTGTCTCCTTTCAGTTTTAGAAACAAGAAAGTAGAAGTATCAGTGAGGACCAAATATAGATGCTGGTTTTTCTTTGTTACTACTTAGAGAAGAGTGTGACAGAAGCTTCTCTAATGTAGGATTATTAAAAAACACTGGGATTTTTCAATGTGAAGACTCCGTTGGAATTTCAGAAAAGAGCAACTGCATGTGGTGGACTTGTACCTTGATTGAACTTTGCTTGTTTAAAGTATGGAGAAAAATCAATAAGTACAGTACTGTGCTAGGTTATGTTATAGACAAAGGAATCAGAATTTCAGGCCAAAACCTAGAAAGGTTTTGGAAGACTGACTGCATTTTCTTCACGCTACACATATACAGTGTTTAATATACTCTCATGGACTAACAATACTACTAAAAATAACAATAGAGGTAATAGACGAGTGAAAGATTCACATGTGTCTTGGCTGTTTCTCGGACTTAATCTCCAATTTGTTTCGCTACTGTAATAGTTTAAAATTTTCTGGGTGGGTTTATTTTTGGATGGTGAATAACGTGTATTTACAGACTTTTAAAAAGCTCCTAATGTAGAGACAATGCTATATTGCTTTTTGTAATGCCATTGTCTCAGCAGTGACATGATTACATTGGCTAAAATAAGAACTGTAGAAGCAAGAGCCCTCACACTGTGCTCGTTGATGTCCCTCGCTGAAGTTTAAAGAATTTTGACTGCTTTTGCCTTTGTGCTATTATTGTCCCCGATGCTGTTGGCTACAGATTCACCACTAAGCACTTCAGTGCATGTATTTATTTATACATCAGGTTTTACATTCCCAGCAACTAGCACAGGGTAATATGCTGTTGCTACATCTGTGTTGAGTGAAAAGATAAATCAAGAGGGAGGGGAGGAGGGAAGGGAAGGTGGAGCACAGGGGATTTTTAGGGCAGTGAAACTATTCTGAATGATACTATAATGGTAGATTAACTGTCACTCTCCATTTGTCAAAACCCATTGAATGTACAACACAAGGAGTGAACCCTAATGTAAACTACGGACTTTAGTTAATAATACCGTATCAATATCGGTTCATCAAATACACCACACTAATACAAGGGGTAGAGAATACGGGGGACTGTGTATGAGGAAGCAGGGAAAAGAGGGCATATGGGAACTCTCTGGACTTTTCAATCAATTTTTTTTGTAAACCTAAAACTACTCTAAAAAACAGTCTATTAATTTAAACAACAGCAATAAGAAGAGATAAATAAAAATAACTTAGATGAGATGTTCTTAGACCATGTGATTGTAAGCAACAGAAAACCAAATTTAACTAGCATGGGCACAAAGGTAAATGTGTTCGTTGGCTTACTCAAGCCACGGAAAAGCAGCAGGGCAAACTAGACCCAGGGACTTAAATGTGCTTTTTCATCTCTGTTACACTCTAGACTGACTTTCTGCACAATGCCCACCCTCCCAGGCTTGCAACAGTGAGAAAGGGCTCTTTCCTACTATAGTTGTTAGTAGAAAACTCCCTAGGGGTTGCTGATCAGCCTAGCTTGGAAATGTGAACACCTTTAGACCACTTATGGGGGTTGAGAGAGAGGCTCCAGTTAGAGTATGGTGTTTCCAAGGCTGGAAACAAGTAGGCATGTAGGATCTGATTGCAGTTATCCTGGCAAGAGATGTTGGTGGCTCAGAAAGGGGAGGTGGGAGGTGTGTATGTGTGGCGGCGGCAGGGGGGAGAAAAAGAGGGAGGGAGAGGGAGGGTCAGATTCTGGAGGTAGTCTGAGGATGCACCTGTCACAATTTATTGAGAAGTTGGGTATAAGCTGTGAGAGAAAGAAGTGGGACAGGACTTTTGCCCTGACACCTCAAAAGATGGGCTGTGATGGTTCATTTTCTGTGTAACTTGGCTGGGCTAAGGGACAGACACCCTGTAGCTAGGAATATATTCTTTCTGGGCGTGTCTGTGAGGGTGTTTCTGGAAGAGATTAGCATTTGAATCAGGAGACTGAGTAAAGCAGATCTGCTCTCACCAGCATGGGCAGGCATCACCCATCAGTAGACGGCCTGGAAAGAACAAAAGGAGGAGGAAGGATGAATTTCCTCTGCCTCTTCTTGGGCTGGGACATCCATCTTCTCCTGCCTGTGGACACTGGTGCTTCTGGTCCTCCGGCCTTTGGACCCTGGGACTTAACACCAGCGAGCTGTTCACGGTTCTCAGGCTTTTGACCTCAGACTGGGAGTTATACCAGCAGCTCCCTTGTTCTTCAGGCTTTAGCATTTGGACTGAATTATATTCCTGGCTTTCCTGGTTCTCTAGCTTGTAGATGGCACATCATGGCATACATATCTCAGCCTCCATAATCATGTGAGCCAATTCTCACAGAGAATCTTCTACGTATGTATGTATGTATCTATCTATCTATCTATTCATCTATCTATCCTATTGGTTCTGTTTCTCTGGAGAACCTTGACTAATACATGAGCAGAGGAATATTACAGCAGCACAGGTTAGAAGGATATCAGGACCTTAGTTTCAGATATAGTAAGTCTATTAGTCCTCCAGTTGGAAATGTCAAATAAGCAGTTGTATGTAGATGAGTCTTTCCTCCAGGTATCCACCTGACACATTGTTTATTGATCCTAATTGTTTATTGTCCAACTCCTTCTTCTAGAACACAAGCTCCACGAGAGCAGGCATTTTGCCTGTTTTGTTCCCTGCTATATCCCCAATACCTAGGAGAACTCCTGGTGCATAGCAGATGCTCAGTAAAATTTGCAGGAAAGATGAAGGAAGGAATGAATGGGAGAGTTAAGTGTTCAATACAGCAAAATTGGTTGAGAGTAGAGTACAATTAGGAAGCACCTGTTTGAAAGTAAAACTGCTCACCTGGCTATTACTAGGCAGAGGTTTGCGATAGGTATTGTGTAACAAACGTTTCCTACATAGAACTATATACAAATGAAGAGACACCTGCAAGGCTTCTGTAAACTTTTATTTTACATTTATGGGCCACTGCCAGTGCAGGGCCTTGGCTTCTGGCTCATTTCTACAGATATACTTGAAAAGATGTGATAAAGGTAGAAATTGGAAACATTCCTACTAGTCAACCACGGTCACTTACTGGTCCATAAACAAAATGCACATGGAAGCCTGTGTGGTTATTCAGAAATCTATGACTTTTTGAACTTGTAAAATGCATTTTTAATATGCAAGAGACAAAGCATCTTTAAAAAAAGACATCTGTCTAAACAAAATGGTGTGAACATATGGCTTACATTATAGGGATATATCACTGCATGTGACACACCAGTGGGCTAATGGAATTTGACTGCTAACACATAAAGGAGCCCTGCAATTGGATGGCTGGAATCTGATATCATTTTATACATGACTGTGCTAAAATACAGCCCAAAGAATCGGCTGAGCTAATTTATTATCAGCAATCTTTCTGGCGAAGTCTGATAGAAACATCTGCCCACTTGTCAGTCTCATCACCACGCTGAGTTGGGAACTGGGACAATATAATACTTCAAATGTTAATGACTTTTGCTCCAGCACAGGAAAAAAATATAACCCCAAATACTGCTTTTTCCTAACCAACCAGCCAACGAACCAAAACCCCATTGTCTACCCATGGCTCATCCTTTTTCATGCTGCCTGCCACGTTCCATTTGTAATAGTAACACTGTCACAAGATTTATGAACACAGACAGATTAAAACTGACTGAGGCTGGTTGTCGAGAGGAACATCTACCTAGATTCCACTTAGAGTGTGTGCTTTGGCACAACTGCTGGGCATTAGAATTAGATTACATGAAGTCCATACAACCGTCCCACCACGTGCAAATACCACACCCACGAGTGCATTCCATAGAGACAATCACAGAAAAATTGGCTAAAAGAACTGTATGGTTGTTTTTATATATATATATATATATATGTTTATATACACACAGTAAAAGATTTTCTGCTGTACTCACAGTCTGTAAACATCGTGGAAAACGCCCAGCAGAAATCACTGTGGGCCTCTTGAAATGGTGACTATGTGAGGAGTTGGGGTGAGGGAGGTGTTTAGGTGCATACTGGAAATCCAGAGAACCTTAAGTTCATGGTGGCAATTATATTTCACTGACATGATAAACTCAGCTGGCCTCTTTGAAATTATGTTTCCTATATTCCTATGTGAAAAAGGGAATGACCAAAAAAGTCTTACTGCCAGTTAACATTTTAAAAGCAATCAAGAGACTATGAGGTGATTTGTATGCATATATATGTATATATGTATGTACATTTGCATACATATACACACGTATACATGTTACTAAAACCAAAAATAAACCTCAATGAAAATTTCCTAATCTTCTAAAAATACTCAGTCCCTTTCTCCTGGCTGTGCTTTGGACTTCTGTGCATTGCACTGAAAGTCTTGGGCATAGTTAAATGACACATACATTTAAATTTTAGTATATATTGATTTTACATAACATGCTTCCATTAAAAAAACTGGGCTCATGAAAAATAGAACTATTTCATTCAAGCATTATTTTTAAATTTAACATAAAAATATGCACAAGGTCTCCTGTAATGTAACACCATTAAAAAAGAAAATATAGATTCTTAAAAGTTGTTTGAATAGCAGCTATTAAACTGCTGTATGTGGATATTGGTCTGTGCTTTAAGTTCTTGTAAGCTCTTGCAGCTTGAGAATTTATGTTTTAAAAATAAGCCAGTGACATGAGAAACATTAACCTAATTGCTCACCTGAAGTCCATTTTATGTCTTCTTCTTTTTGGGGGGCAAAATATATGTAAATAAGCTCAAATCATCATTTGTATAGGCAACTATGCAGTTAAAAAATACTGGCACTGAATGACATTTCAAATAAAGGAGACTTAAACCCATACCATGTTTGGCCTAAAAAACAAAATTACTTTAAAAAAATAGAAAACCTTGTTATAATTTCTAAGCTTTTCATGGTGACCAGTTCTTACGGAACGTTCTACAGAACCGCCATGAAAGCTAGCCACGTACTCGAAAACTCTATTTTCATGCAAAGATAGTGTATATCCTTCTGGTTTAACTGAACAATCTCCTTTCCCCCACCAACTCCCACCATTTTTTAGGGCTGAATATATATATATATGCAGAATATGTAAATTAGATAAATCAAAGTAAGATTCGTTGAATTTGTGGGTATAAACCAGTCAACCCTTCAATGTTTTGGAAAACATTTTTCCAGGGGGTGGTACTGAGTCATGGGAGAAGGATGGAAGAAGAGATTTCTGGAGATGCAGTTGTTGTGTTGATTTTTTTTTTTCTCCAATAGTATTTGAAGTATATTGATGAATGTTCCTTAAGATGTTTAGTTTATACTGTCCTTGTGGCTGCTCCTCTCTGTGTTATGGTTGTTTTGTTCATGGTTCTTCCATTGGATGCTTGTTCCATTCATGGGGACTGAGGTCATCAGACTCTTGGACTGGTAACAGCAGCAGCAGAGGCAAGACTGGGAGAAGGAATAGACTCGAATTAAGACGAGGCTACCAGGGCTTCCCTGGTGGCACAGTGGTTAAGAATATGCCTGCCAATGCAGGGCACATGGGTTCGAGCCCTGGTCTGGGAAGGTCCCACATTCCGTGGAGCAGCTAAGCCTGTGCGCCACAACTACTGAGCCTATGCACCTAGAGCCCGTGCTCTGCAACAAGAGAGGTCACTGCAATGAGAAGCCCGCGCACCGCAACGAAGAGCAGCTCCCGCTCACTGCAACTAGAGAAAGCCCACGCTCAGCAATGAAGACCCAACGCAGCCAAAAATAATTAAAAAAAAAAAAAAAAAAAAAAGATGAGGCCACCAACCTGTTCCCTGTAGAACGTGGAGGCCTACCAACAAGGGGTGAATGTCTGTAGGCATTTGAGGACAGAGTGTGAGCCTTACTAGTAATGTAGGGTAGGGAGTTTGTAACCTCTAGGGAGAAGTTAAACAGTTTATTCTAGTGCAAAGCAACAGATCCCTTGTTTCTTGTTTTAATTTATTCACCAAGTCAAAGAGGAAGGGAAGGCAGTGTTGGTGGAGGGAGAGTGTTCAATGATTTGGGGTGGGCATGAGTGGAAAGGGCTGGGAGGGTCCTGGCATTTCATTTTTTAAAGTGTTTTTAAAAATCATTATTATTTAAAAAAAAAAATCTGTTTATTTGGTTGTGCTGGGTCTTAGTTGCGGCACACAGGATCTTTCAGTTGCGGCATGTGGGAACTAGTTCCCCAAACAGGGGTTGAACCCAGGCCCCCTGCATTGGGAGTGTGGAGCCTTAGCCACTGGACCACCAGGGAAGTCTCCGGCCTGGCATTTCTTCAGTGTGTACCACCTACTTGGCTCTCTGCATTGGCCACCTCACCTGATGCTCTTAACAGCTTTTGGGGGTAGGTGCTATTTTCCTCATTTTATGAATGAGAAGAGGGAGGCTTAGAGAGGATAATAAGAGGCAGAACTGAACTTAGAACCCAGGACTCTCTCTATTGGGCTCTTCCGCCTGGGTATGCTGCCTTTTTATGAAGATCAGTCAAAACTGTGTTTAATGTCTGAGGGTTTGCACCTTGATTTTTTCCCTTCCCCTCTAGTTAATGTGTAAACTAATTAGAAACTGATATTAACTCCAGATTACATCATGTATCTGTTATGACCTGCATTTTAGTCAATCTTTCTTAGGGCAGAATCTTTCTTAGGGCATTTCATGACTTGTAAACATGACCCACTAGACTTCAAAAGTATGGCAACAAGAACTTCCACACCAGGTTTCATCGATTTCTATGATTTTTTAAAAAATATTTGTCTGTTTCCTTTTAGATTATAAGTTCCACAAGGGCAGTCGCTTGTGTTTTTCCTCTCTTCTATCCCTAATAATAAGAAGCTCGTACTGAGCACTCTGTTGTCTCAAGCACTTAACATATATTAACCCACTGCATTCCACCTTATGAGATAGATACAGTGAGCATCTGATTTTACAGATGAGCAAACTGAGGAAGCAGGAGGGGTACCACTTGGAACTGATAAGACAGTTAGCTAGTGCAGAGCTGTGATCTAAATCAAGATTGTTGGCTTCCAGATCCTGCACCCTTGAACTCTATGCTACTCTTTCTAATACGTACCATAAACTGAAGTTAAACATCCTGGCCAAAGATAACAGAATCCAGTTAGGATTAACTTTATGCTAAAATCATTCTAGGAACTGGAAAAATGACACCTCAATAAGAAGTGCTTGGAGCTTTGGGAGGACATGGGTTGGCTTAGCTATGGGGAACTTTGAAGAACGGAAGGAAATTGATTTCGAATTAAATTACATTAGTTCAGATTTCCAGATCCATAAACATTTACTTTCCTTGAAAAGGCTATTATTAAGTGTACTATTAAATAGCGTTTAGCAAGAGATTTCTTAACAATGAGTTTATGTTTTGTTGAGATCATGAATAAGTTTTATCTATTCTGTTGGCCTAGAGCTCAAGTTGGAGTATTTCTTTTTAAAGCAGGACACTAAATTGGCATGTTATTAAGTTAGCTCTTTTTGCTTTAACCTCTGAATATGTTGTTGTCTGAATAGATATTGCTTTTCTGTTATGCTGACAACTTGACCCTCTTTCTGGGTAACAAAATGTGATTTTTCACTTCTCTACTGAAAAGTACAGCTAGTGAAAGTGATATTTACAACTGGAATGAACCATGCCTGTTGGTTACTTAATATACTCATTTGGTTGTTGTTAAAAAATGCTTGCAAAACGTCTTACCTGGAAACAATTTTTAAATTTCTTGCTCACAAAATATAGAGCTATTGGGTTTATACATGAATTCATGGTTGCCAAGTTAATACCGATGTAATCCATGAGCAGCAAGAAGCTAGAGCAAAAGAAAATAGAGGAGATAGATTAGAACATGTTTTCAAATCTGCTAACTAGCATTTATCTCTAGAATAAGCATTTTTCTTGCCCAGAAGCCATTTCTTGTAGGTGGCAGTCAGAATTTTTTTTTTTTAAGTCCTTGTTTCTTTTGTTTTTGTTTTTTTTTTTCTTCGGTATGCGGGCCTCCCACCGCTGTGGCCTCTCCCGCCGCGGAGCACAGGCCCCGGACGCGCAGGCCCAGCAGCCATGGGCCACGGGCCCAGCCGCTCCGCGGCATGTGGGATCCTCCTGGACCAGGGCACGAACCCACGTCCCCTGCATCGGCAGGCGGACTCCCAACCACTGCGCCACCAGGGAAGCCCTTAAGTCCTTGATTAAATGGTAATTTCAGTTCTGCAGAACATTTACACATATACCCAGCACTTGGTTAACCCAAACTATTATGCACAGCCCCAGGAGGGGAGCAGCAAAATTACTGATATGGCTTGCGCAAATTTTTGAGATCAGTTGTGGGCTATGTCAGCTAAAGAAAAACAATCAACTTTGCAGTTTTAATTTTCAGGGCTATTGAAAATGTAGAGTAGGTGGTTTTGTAAAAGTCTTATAAATATGAAATCAGAGAAACTCCAGTTTCCTCCTGAGTACAGAGGATCATACCTAAGTAATTCACATCGGTTCGTGTCCATTTCATCATACACGGTTTTCTTCAAAATACGGCTTAAATGAAGAGGGAACCAGCACAGAGCGAAAATTACGACCAAACAGAAAACTGTTTTTGCCACTTCTCGACGCTAAAGGAAAGTGAGAGAAAAAAAAAAAAGACAATAAGTTTAGTGTTTCTCTACTAGAGGAAAGAGCTACACAAAAGGAAGTAGTAAATTGGGGAAGAGTAACTCGAAGAAATGCCAGAGCAGCCTGCCCCTCACCATGCCTCCACCTCTTCAAGATTTGGAGTCCAGGGAATTCCCTGGAGATCCAGTATGTAGGACTCTGTGCTTCCACTGCAGGGGGCACAGGTTCCATCCCTGGTCGGGGAACTAAGATCCTTCACACAGCACAGTGTGGCCAGAAAAAAAAAACAAAAAGAAAAGAAAAAGAAAACATTTGGAGTCTAATTTCTAAGCAAGGAGCTGCTAGTGATTCTTTTGGGGCAGCTGCCAGGAAGGATGTTGGTCTCAGGCTGGTCAACAGGGCCAAGACAGAGGTTCGATGGTGGGCAGAGGTGGAGACTGGCTGGGGTTGAGTCAATACCATGGCTGGGTCTGTGTGTGTGTGTATGTTGAATATGTGGGGTGAGGGTTAGTTAAAAGTCTCGATAGCAGTTAATTCACCAGCATTAATGACAGCATGGCAGTCAAGGTGACTGACCCTAGCATGATAAAAAATGGACAAATCTAGGGAATTCCCTGGTGGTCCAGTGGTTAGGATTGTGTACTTTCACTGCCGAGGGCTGGGTTCAATCCCTGGTTGGGGAACTAAGATCCCGCAAGCCTTGCAGCATGGGGGGAAAAAAAGGACAAGTCTAAAAAGATATTTGGAAAACAAAACAGGAGTAGGAAACAGAAAAGAAAAGGGAAGAACAATGTGTTTTCTCCATTTCTTGATCTTGGAGAAACCTGGCATTGGGATTTTTTTGCTTTTAAAATTCTTTCATTAATGACATGGGCATGTAGTTTCCAAGGATATATTGTTTACAAATAGAGGGATGAGGATAAAGGATTATCAGCAATGACGATTAGAAAAACTGGGACATGTTGACCCTGGCTTGACTCCAATGGCAGGTTTACATGCTTTGCGGTCTGCATAGGATCAGCAAAACCATAGGTTAAGAATTATCTGCAACCAGTCATTTGTGTGCATTGTACTTGAGTATTACAGGGCATGCGTTTGGAAGCCCCACTGGGAATGTAAAATGCAACTTGTCTGTAACTGGAATCACTTAATGTCAAAATAAAACTGATTGAAAACAGGGTTTGGAAGGGTAATGCTGGTTCAACCTGAAGCATATAGTGTTAAGTATGGGAAGCCTACAATAAACCCACATGATTAATAGAGCCATTTAAAAAGATTTCAGGGCAGTTGTCACAAATTGTGGCTCTAGTCCCAAGAACTGGGAGTTCTTTAATCTTTCAGAGTTAGCTGGCTAGTTAGCTGGGCTATGACTTCAGAGAATGTATAAACTGAACGATGATTGAGAGAAATAAAGGATTCCTTTATTTATTAATCTACAGGAATGGGGGATCATTTTAAAGGGCCAATTTTGTATACACAGAAAGACAGTGTGCCCAGAAAAATAGAAAAGGAGGGTATTGGGGAGAGGTTACATCCCCTGTGCACATCCTCAAAGAGGATAACTTTTTAAAAGGTAATATTAATACGTTGCCATGACAGTCTGATGTTTGGTTAATCAATATCCATTCTTCTGTTTTCCTTGATTTTGTCATGGCAGCACGGGAGCCTGGCCTCCTCACCTGCGTAGTTCTTACCAATTACATTAAGTAGAAATCGTTGTGTGGAGTTTCTGGAAAAGTTACTTAAAAGTGGGGGATAGGACTTCCCTCGTGGTCCAGTGGTTAAGACTCTGCTCTTCCAGTGCATGGGACACGGGTTCATTCCCTGGTGGGGGAACTAAGATCCCACATGCCGCGGGCCGTGGCCAAAAAAAACGTGGGGTATACTCCTTTGGCGCACACACACTAATGTGATCAGTGTTCTTCCCTTTCTTGTGCCTGGATAGAAGATATAATGGTAGAGCTATAGCGGCTGTCTTCCAATAAAAATGGAAAGGTCAGTACACCAGCAGAACCCTGGCTTCTGAGTTCCTTGACCACTGAGCCAATGACATCTGAACTTCTTGCCATGGGAGAAAAATAAACCCCTACTTGGTCTCCTCCCTGTTATTTTGGGTTTTCTGCTACCAGCATCCAAACACAATCCCCAACCGATAAAAGGTATTGTTGGTATAATGAAGAGAAATTTGAGAAAACCACACAAGAAGCAAGACCAAAAGCCATATTGATTATTGGACAGGGTGGCAGGGTCTTTCACTCTGAGCTAGCTTCCCTGCCATCCCACTTGAAGGCCTTCCAGCCAGGCTTGCTCTCCTGCAGTTAGAACCTGCTCTAGCTTTGAGTGAGACACGAGGGAATATCTATTGCATGGGGACCAAGTCTTGGGTTCTGATCTCCATTTGGTTGGGTCAATCTCTTAAACACCTGTATAATAAGGGTAATGCCTGTCCAGTTTATCTCACAGGGTGTTTGGAGGAATCAAATACCAAAAGGACATGGAAATGCTCTTTAAAAACTTTAAAAAATGCTATGAAAATGTGAAGCAGCAGCATCTTATTACCGCTCCCAATCCCCATTCAATTATTTTTAGAGCAGTTGCCACTCGTAGCTTAAATAGGCTCAATTGTGGTGCTTGTGCAAAATCAACATTTTAAAGCACTGTTTTTCACAAATCTATTCTAATTAGTTATCTTCATTGCAAGAATGAGCCATAATAATTGCTTAATATGTTTCACATCTGGAGTACTTGAAACATTCATGCCTGGATGATGTCATACTAAAGTTTCTCAAGATAATTTTCCTGTTAAATTATAATAAAAGATAATAGCTACCATTTGTATAACATGTTAGATTTTATAAAGTATGTGTATGCACATTAATTCCTTTGATTCTCATAATAACACTGATTCATATATTATTATGTCCAATTTACAGATAGGGAGCTGACGCTCAAAATAAATCAGTCCTCTAGCTGAAAAGTGTTGCCAATGAAGAATGATGCTTGTTGTATGGTCATCATACAGGGCAGATTTCCAGGCTCCATCAACAACTCACATTAACTTTTGGTGTGGTTCATCATCCTTA
The DNA here is from genome assembly GCF_008692025.1 of Phocoena sinus. NCBI lineage: Eukaryota > Metazoa > Chordata > Mammalia > Artiodactyla > Phocoenidae > Phocoena > Phocoena sinus. The sequence goes on from NC_045767.1 coordinate 112,920,748, forward strand.
TATACTTGTCTGTTGAAACTGAAAACTTACCCATAGTCCTAGTTTTACTCTTTGAATTAATATATATCAACATTTTCTGACTAAACTATGAGTTGGGTTCTATTAGACACCGCACATGTATTAGGTCATCCCTTTGATGTATTATTATATACATTTCATTTAAAATTTTTAAGACTCAAAATTAAATTGGTATTTGTACAGAAAAGTGCAGGTATTATTATATACATTTTCTGAAGAACTAGAAGTTCAGAGAGATCAAGAAATTTTCCCAGTGTCACAGAGCCAGCAAATATAAGCATCACAGTTTTATCTGTTCTGTTTCCTGCCTGGGAAGGACCAGTAGCGTCCTAATGACATGTTCAGATTTCTTCTAGAACTTTGAGCCCTCCAAAATGTGGCTTCTTATGTACCCAATCCCGTTTCCTATCATGAGTCTTACCTTAGATGTTGCTCTAATGAGGTCCATCTTTTTTTTTCCAGTTCCCCAAATGCATGGTGCCCATGCTGTGTTCTACTAGACCCCTGTCCACCCACCTGAAATGCCCCCTGTCCTCTTCTTCTTCCCCATGGAACCCATTTATCCTCCATGAACAGTTCAATCCCCCTCATACAATTTCTCCATGACTTTACTCATATCCTCCTTGGCTTTCTATAGCAAAGGCTACTTTTTACCACAACTTGTGATTCTATTTTCCAATTATTTCATGTTTGTGTTTTATTTCCACAACAAGACTGCAAAGCCTGCCCGTGGAGAAAGTCATATACTTCTTTTTTTGTCCTGGCACAGTTCCAACCCCAGTTCAACGTACTGCTAATCACAAACACGCATGTTTGATACACTCTAGGCAAAATAAATGAATAGTTTCTCTCTGTTTGGGCCCTGCCCGCAGGGCCACCATACAGACAAACAAGACAGTATTTTTTTTTTTTTTTTTTTTTTTTTGGTGTACGCGGGCCTCTCACTGTTGCGGCCTCTCCCAGACACGCAGGCCCAGCGGCCTTGGCTCACGGGCTCAGCCGCTCCACGGCACGTGGGATCCTCCCGGACCGGGGCACGCGCCCGTGTCCCCTGCGTCGGCAGGTGGACTCCCAACCACTGCGCCACCAGGGAAGCCCTGACAGTATTTTTATTTTTAGGAAATCAGGCTAAATCTGCGAAATACAGTATTCATAGGCCTTTTGTTGTCAAGGACAAAACAGTGTTGGCCACATCTTCACGATCTTATTAGATTTACCTGTTTCAGGTGTTCACTGAGGGCAATTCTCAGGCTGCCGTTCCTTCTGTTTAACATCTCACAAGTCATGAGCGTGTAGAAGATTGCAGTGCACACCAGGGGCATGCAGAAGTAGAACCCAAACAGCCACCAGTCCTTAACATCTTGGTAGAACTGCAAAGAGAAGAGAAGGGAGAGAGGAAGAGGAGCATTATAATGAAAATTAGCCGTACAGCACCTCTGGTGGCTTCAACATTTTCACGCTTGCAGATATGTTTGTATATTCATGCTCTCTGGTTGTGGTAATGGGCTTGGAGGTGGTAGTCAAAACAACAAAATTGGAAACTCCAGACATTATCTTGGCTTTATAATAGCACGCAAAGAAATTGCATTAAAAATTGTCCTGACAAACAGCGGTATTCACCATAGCCAAGACATAGAAGCAACCTAAATGTCCATTGACAGATGAATATACAATGGAATATTGCTCAGCCATAAAGAGGATGAAATAATGCCATTTGCAGCAACAAGGATGGACCTAGAGATTATCATACTAAGTAAAGTAAGTCCGAAAGAGAAAGACAAATATCATATGATCTCACATGTGGAATCTAAAATATGATACAAATGAACTTATCTATGAAACAGAAACAGAGTCACAGACATAGAGAACAGACTTGTGGTTATCAAGGGAGGGGAGGGAGGGATGGATTAGGAGTTTGGGATTAGCAGATGCAAACTATTATATATAGAATGGATAAGCAATAAGGTCCTACTGTATAGCACAGAGAACAATATTCAATATCCTGTGATCAAACATAATGGAAAAGAATATGAAAAGGAATGTATATATATGGATAACTGAATCACTTTGCTGTACAGCAGAAATTAACACAACATTGTAAATCGACTATACTTCAATAAAATAAATTTTAAAAATTATCCCAACAAAGATATTTTGAATAAACTGAAGTTGGTTTTAATTATACAGGGCAAGAGCCCTAATCAATAAAAAGAGCTCCCTTCCAAAGCTCATAAAACATGATTTTGAGACATACAGACTCTTATCTTTGTTGGTGATTCTCAACATTTTGCTAGTGCCTGGTTCACTTCTGACTATTGTGGTTAGAGTGTACTTAATGTGCCTATCTAGTTTGGAAACAGTGAGGGTTATGAATGGCTTATCTGTGGAGTTCTGGTTACTGGGCATTAACCCTTTGTCTGGTATGTCTGCTATGTGACCTCGCAGCCAGCCAGTTTGAGCCATCAATAACTGTGCCCTTTCTCGCTCTCTTTTAATACTTACCACCTGGAAACTATTGAGGCCGTGTAGTTTATCTGAAGGCATACTGAGCATTATCTCCCTGAGGACAGGATTTGTAAATACCAGGATTACTCAGTTTTATGAGTTCTTGAAAGAGAAAATATAATACCCAATAAGAATGGAAATTAGAAAATTACATCTAAATTCTTCGTCCCACTAAATTAATCACCAGCTTGGGAAGAAATGCTGTTCCTTTTCTTATGCTGTTTCTCCAGATTGTTTATTTACTAAGGATAACACAGCCTCCTGTAATATCTCAGTTCCCACAGTAAAAAATAATCACACTGCTCTGTGAAAAACTGGAGAGTTTCTGAATATAGAAAGAGGCCCAGTGGGCTGCATTTATAACATGTCTATTAAAATATTCTGTAAATGGTTCCTGAGGAAAAGAAGTTCTGGGCAGGGGTTCTTAAATATTTTTATGCCATAGATCGCCTTCTGGTGTAGACTATAATTCTTTCTGAGAATAATACTTTTATGTGCATGAAATAAAATATGTAAGATTACAATGGAAACCAATTATATCCAAACACAGATATCAAAATATGAAAAAGAAAGTTCTGATGTAGTAATATATGTGTTTATTAACAAATTAAATCACAGATCTAATGGTGGTTCTATCAGAATGTAGAAGCAATGATGAATGTAAATGATATTTCGAGATTATACAACTGTTATGTGGTATGAAATGTCTGTTATTTCTATTAGTGAAAAAATCATGGTACTGCTAAATACTACTGTGGTTTGTTGCCTACTTTCATATTAGAAGGAAAATTTCAGTTAGAAGTTAGTGAAAATAAACATGTAATTTCCTTTCCATTCAAGTTTACAAACCTCTGAATTCTAGCCTCAGGTTAAGTGCAGACTCCCAAAGGAGTTGGTTTATTCAAATCTGTTTATACAAATATATTCCTATTCACATCACACTGTAGAAAGATTTTAGTACTGAACTTAAAAAAACAAACAAAAAATCAGAAGGACTCTCTCTTCATTTAAGTGCAACACAAACACTCCTTGGAGGACCCCCTTCCTTCGTACCCCCTTCTTCTGGGTGCATTGCTGGCTGGGTGTGACTGCCTAGAAGCAGCTGCGGAGGGTCTGGAAGCTGACCCTACCTGGAGGGGACTGGATGGAGTTCCCTGCCCCTTCCATAGTAGAGGCCTGTTGAGAATGGGGTCACACATTTCTTTTGAACTGATGTCACCAGCAAGGGTGTGGAGGGACCTCCCTCCAGTCTAGGTTAGAGCAAAGTTGAGGAGGAAAGAGTGGAAAAAGAGGGGGAATCACATTAGAGAAAAAGAACAGGAGGGGAAAGAGAATCCTAAAACTTTAGACTTGGAATGAAATCTTCAAAATCATCAGTTCAAACTCATACCCTATACTGCAACCCTCCGGGCGCCCGCCAGCCACAACGCTCCCGCCAGCCTGAAGGGCAGCTACTCTTAGCTTCACCTCTAGAAAGGATATGCATCCTTGTGAAGAAACCCATTTCATTTTGTCCAGCTGGAATGGTCAGTAAGTTCCTCTTTTTTTTTTTTTGGCCACACTGCGCGGCTTGCGGGATCTTAGTTCCTTGACCAGGGATTGAACCCATGACTTCCGTGAGTGCTAATCACTGGACCGCCAGGAAATTCCCAGTGAGTTCCTTCTTATGTTGAGCCTCTTCTCTCTAATGCTTTAGTCAGGGTTTTCTAGATTGCTTATTCACACCGCCCAAATTCTGATAGCCTTCTACTACTTTGCTTTTCACTGTGGAGGTTGACTTCATAAAAAAGTCAGTGGATCAGCAGAAGACTTTAATTTTAAGGTTGCTGGTTTGGCTGTGTTCACGAGCACTTTTAATTTTGAAACAAGAATTTCCAAGCAGGATAACTGGTCAACTGTAAAACCACTAATTGTGTGAATTTTCCATGGAAGGAAAACATACCTTAAGAGGTCTGTAAATGATTAAATGTGGAATCTGAACTGCATGAAACTTACATCAAAGTACTAAATTATGCTGATTTAAGAGAAATAGTTATTCTTGGTTTTCCTCCTCGTTCTACATGTGACTAGTTTTGCAGAGGAAATGTGCATTTTAAATGTGTTCCTAATACTCTCAGTTACGTAATTAAGCTTTTCAGAAACATTAATGCGGTCAGGTGTATTAAGCAACGATTGGATTTGTTACACTAAAATGCTTTTTAAAAATGTTCTGCAAATTTATATTACTTGGGGCTTCCCTGGTGGCACAGTGGTTAAGAATCCGCCTGCCAGTGCAGGGGACACGGGTTCAAGCCCTGGTGCAGGAAGATCCCACATGCCGCGGAGCAACTAAGCCTGTGAGCCACAACTGCTGAGCCCGCGTGCCACAACTGCTGAGCCCGCGTGCCACAACTACTGAAGCCCGCGCGCCTAGAGCCCATGCTCCGCAGCAAGAGAAGCCACTGCAACGAGAAGCCTGCGCACCACAACGAAGAGTAGCCCCTGCTCTCTGCACCTAGAGAAAGCCCGTGTGCAGCAATGAAGACCCAATGCAGCCAAAAATAAATATTTTTTTAAAAAGAGAAAAGAATCCAAATAAAATAAAAATTTTAGAAAATTATTTATATATTAGACAGAATCTGTACTAACATAAGCACACATGAGAATGACTTCCTACTTTGAATTAGTAAGTCTGTCTTTAAAAACTGTGTGAGCAATGTGCATTTCCCCAAGTAACATCAAATAAGCATCAGCGTGTCTGTCAGATGGAAATTGTGCTGTACTCCTTATTATCAAAACAAATAGCACTACATACATACACATCAATCTCTCTTTCTTAGTAAATCGGTTTCAGAATTCTGAGTTGTTTGGTGCAGAGCAATAGTTGTGTCTACAGTTGTGCTATAATACAAGAGTGAAAACAAAATAGTTGTTTTATTCAAGAAGCTAAGCCCTGGTTTAACATCTGCTTTTCATGCAATTAAAGAATATTTGACTGAACTAACAAAGTAAACCACACTCGGCAGCGTAGAGATAGCAACAAATCTTGGTGATGGTAAATGAAGACCTTCTCCCCTCCCCAGTTAATTTCCTTTAAACTTTTCATACCTCCATGAATTTTGACGTGGCATTGAGCATACAGGTTTTGTGCTGTTCACCCTTGTATTCAAAGGGCACCATGACGAAGCCGATTGCTTCGGGGATGGCCAGGATAAAAGAAAGGATCCAGATGGAGACAATCTCAATGGCTGTGACCAAGGGAATCCCAATTCCCTGAACACGACTCCAGGAGGCAACTGCTCTGTACCTAAAAAAAAGGGGGTGATGGCACCAAGTGGTTAGGAAATTTTAAGTTTATTTCAATTAAATGAAAATTATAAATGCTGGAAAGATCCTTCCTTTGGCCAGTGACCAACCATTAGCTTTTCAGGAATTTTCTGTGAGTTCTGGTGTGAAAAACAAGTGGGGCTATTAAAAGTTCTACCTATTTGGAGTTCAACTGGCTGGCAGGCCTGAGTCTGAGATCTTCACTTGGGACCCATCGAAATCTCCTGAGAATTTAGGATGTGGCAGCAGAGATGAGTGTGCTATGTTTATTAAGCTGGGGGGAAAATTGGATGATGGAAGGGGTAGTGAAAGCTGCTGGTACTTTTTATGGTAATGTCTTATTTCTGTTTCTATATTAAAAAAACTTGAAATATTATCTATGAAGTAGATCTAGATATCCTTAAGTGAATAGTGACCATAGATATTCCATTGTTTTCTCCCTTCCTCTACCCTCAAAATATGATCACAGTGGGCTTGTACCAGGTGGCTGTTTTAGTAAATAAATATTTCTAATAATTATATTTGAAAATGTCAAAGAATAACTATATCTCTCCCATATGACCCTGTGCTAGACTATATAAAACTGAGCTAAAGATAGCTTGGTTCCTAAACTTTAGGGTTTACAGTTTAATAGGAAAGAATGGTTCATACAGAAGCATAAGATATAAATATAACTGAACAATCATGCCAATCAAAGCACTAACTGGGGGACTTCCCTGGTGGCGCAGTGGTTAAGAATATGCCTGCCAATCCAGGGGATACCGGTTCGAGCCCTGGTCCGGGAGGATCCCACATGCCGCGGAGCAACTGAGCCCGTGCGCCACAACTACTGAGCCCGCGCTCTAGAGCCTGCGAGTCACAACTACTGAAGCCCGTGTGCCACAATATTACTGAAGTCCATGCACCTAGAGCCCATGCTCTGCAACAGGAGAAGCCACCACAATGAGAAGCCTGCGCACCGCAAAGAAGAGTAGCCCCCGCTCACCGCAACTAGAGAAAGCTCGCGTGTAGCAACGAAGACCCAATGCAGCCAAAAATAAATAAATAAATACATTAAAAAAAAAAAGCACTAACTGGCATTAAGAAATTGTGTTTGCCTTATATTTTACCTTAATATTTTATGATAATAATCACATTTACATGTTAAGTGTAAAGAAACTTTGGTTTCAGAAACTATGCTCTTTGACACGAGATGATGGTCTGGTGCTGCTTTCAGACTTACTGTTAAGAAGGGACCTGTGGTACAATATTTTTGTGACTTCATTCTTGAAATTTTTGCTGCTGTTGTAATGGAAAGGAAACATTTTCTTTTAATAGCTTTCATTAGATAGTGCCAGAAAAAGGCTGTAAAACAGACCAAGGCGTTGAGACAGGTGCACATGGGTTTGCAGGCCAGGCAGCTTAATGGGAAAGATTAGTTAGCAGCGCCAAGGCAAGATACAAGCTACCCATAGCCACCAAAATGAGCCCCTATCATTTATAGTTAGTGTTCTCAGTACAACTAAAACGTACACCTGTGAAAACACAGCTCCTAGGAATTATGCTACCTGTTCTTCACTGTAGATTAGAAACTATAGTTTTGGTATGCACGATGATGCCACGTGGCATATATACAGCACACTTTGCTGGAGAAATGTTTTGCAAAAGATTTTTAGGATAAATAAGATTGGTGTACACTAAGAATCTCTGAAAAAGTCCAGATTAGTTCAGAATGGAATAAAATACAGCTATGCAAACAGACCATGAAAATCCTTTTACGATGTAGCCAACACTGCATTTGAAAATTTATGGTTATTGCCAGTGGGATGAAGACTGCTATATATTCTGCTTTCTATTTCTGTTTACTTTTCTTTGCTGCCTTATTAGACTGGCAGCCTGATGTCCAGTAAAAGCTAAAAGGAACAGAGACAGAATGTCTATATCCCAAGGCTGTCAATGAGTTATATCTGTTTCTTCTCCCCTCCTCTTATCAGGAAAGGTGATGTAAATAAAACACTTTATCTCTTAAGAGAGAAAGCCAGATTTCTTAGGCAGGATTGGAGATAGAAGGTGGTTTAGTAAGAAAATGTGATCTACACGTTCTAATGATAAATATATTCACAGACCAGCTTCATTTTATAATGTGCCCATGAGTTCCCAGAATATGACCTATCTATAATCCAGTGTGAATTCAACATTTAAAAATAAATAGAAGTAATTTTTAGTGCCTAGTTGAGCAAATGATTCATAATCAGTCTGCTCCTTCATTAACCCACATGACTGAGAATTAGAATATTTCCCATTTGTAATCACACTGATCTTAATAACATCTCCATGAGATGAGAAAACAACCATAAGAGCGGTTGTGATGCTGGAGGTGCAGAAAGGTGTGGAAAATAAGAAATACTGGATGTTCCCCAAATGATTTCTATTTGGGTGATAATGACACAACAGATCATACAAAATGTGTTCTCCTTACTAGGTGTGATTATGAACAGCCTGCCAACAAAAACTATTCCGGAAATAATCCCTCCTCTTTAAAATGCTTTCTTCACTTGGCTTTGACCACATTCTGCTAGTTTTCCTCCCGCTGATGGGATTGGCCACTCCATCTCATCTCCTTGGCTGGATCATGCCCATGCCTCAAATTCTTAGTGTTGGATTTCTCCTTGGTCCTCGCACCTCTTTTCTTTTCTATCTACACCCTCTCTCTTTGTGATCTCATCTAGTCTCATGGCTTTAGTATCATTTAAACTCTATATGCTGATAATTAATTCTCAAATTTATAACTCTAGCCTAGAGCCTCACCTCTAACTCTAGACTTGTATATCCACCTGCCTACTTGAGGTTTCCACTCGGATATCTAATAGGCACTGAAACTCACCCAAACCAGACTCCTGGTCTTCTTCCTTGCCCCCTTCCTTGCCTTCTCTCTAGTTGTTACCATCTCAGGCCCAGAACTTCGATGTTAGCCTTCCCTCCTCTTTTTCTCTTCCACCACACATCCAATTCTTTAGCAAACCTTGCAAACTCTTCCTTCAAAACGTATCCAGATGCAACCACTTCTCACCATCTTGCCAGTTACCACCTGCCTGGATTATTGTAATAGCTTCCTAACTGGTCTCCCTGTGTCCACTTCGCCCTCCTGCAGTTTGCCCTGAACGCAGCAACCGGGGTGAGCCTGTTAAAATGTAAGCCAATCATGTCACCCCTCTGCTCAGATCCCCCAGTGGGTTCCCACCCCAGTGGGAATGCCTACAGGTGTCCTCAGAGCCGCCTCCTCACTTCCTTCAGATCTTTACGCAATGGTGTCTTTTCACAGAGGCCTTCCCTGAATACCCTATTTAAAACTGCCAGATTCCCCTCCAGAAGTACCCTGTCCCACTCAGCCTGATTATTTTTCTCCATAGCACTTACGATTATGGGACCAATCAAATATGTTACTTATTTATTTTGTTTATGGTCTATGTCCACCTCTCCCTTTTGAATATAAGCTCCATAGGGCAGACATCTTGCATGTTGGTCACAAGACCTACAACGATAGGTGCTGAATAAATATCTGTTGAATTAAGAATCTTTCTTTGTTCGTTTCCTTACCATGCATTTGTCTTTATTGGCCAAAGCCAATATACATTCCAAAGAGTTTCTTATTTTTCAAGCCAGCCCTGAATCAGGCAACAGATAAAGAGCTAATACTTTCAGAATCCTAGAACACAATAATTTAAAACCAAGCAGGACATCTGGGCTGAAATTTCTCCCTTTGTGTTCTCGTTGGGAACCTGAGGAGGGGTGTGTCACCAAGTCCTCTGCCTGGTCTCCAGTGAATGTGGGGCGCCTGGGCCAGGGCTCTGGTCTGCCAAGTCCCAGGGGAGTCTTTTCCCATGACACCACCGTGAACTCTGTCATGTGACATGCCAAAATACAAGAATAAATTACATGTTTTGTTTATGTAAAGATGTTTGTTACTGTATGTGTCTATAAATAGATTTTTACATGTTTTCAAGGCTAGAGGCATTAAATGCATGTCTTTCAATCTTTAAGGTACGATCTGGGAAACTCATTAAACTGAAAATAAATATTATTGAATGTACTTTAAAACAGTGTAAAAGAAAACTTCAATTCAAAAGATCACTTCAGCAAAATCTATTTTCATTTCTTCTTATTCTTTGCCCATTTCTATTCTCATAAGTGTAGTTTGAATATAATTATAATCTTCTCAGTTACAATTTTGTTTTTGGTTTTATTTGCTTTTCATGTTTCTACATAGGCATGGCATTTATTAATTTCAAAGCTACCCAGTATAACAAGATATTGATACAATTTACCTAAATCTTCCTCCTATGATCACATCATTTCTAGTGTTTCAAGGTTGTGAATAACATGCCTATAAATATGTTTGCATGTACAGATTTTTTTTCTTTTTGAATTATTTTCCTGGGTTAATTATCTTGAGTGAGATTACTAAATCAAGGGAATGAAAAAGTAGCTTAAGTACCTTTAAAAAATGTTTCTCCTAAGTGCCTGTCAATGCTTGCCTTCATTAAAATTTATTTTTCTTCAGTTTTACCACTTCCATAAGGTAAAGTGGCACTTATATCCTTATGTCTGCATATCTTTTTATTTTATTTTATTTTGCGGTACGTGGGCCTCTCACTGTTGCGGCCTCTCCTGTTGCAGAGCACAGGCTCCGGACGGGCAGGCTCAGCGGCCATGGCTCACGGGCCCAGCTGCTCCGCGGCATGTGGGATCTTCCCAGACCGGGGCACGAACCCGTGTCCGCTGCATCGGCAGGCGGACTCTCAACCACTGCGCCACCAGGGAAGCCCTGCACATCTTTAATTGAGAAAACGTGACCCTTTGTAATGTTTGTTTATGATTTGTGTCTCCTATGTGTTAGGCAGACCAATTGCCATACAGTGGTTTGGGAGCAAAATGCCAGCAGGAAGAACTTTAAAGAGAAGCCAGGTGAAGTGGATTAAAAGATAGCTGCAGGAAGGAAACCATAAACAAGACGAAAAGACAACCCTCAGAATGGGAGAAACTATCTGCAGATGAAGCAACTGACAGAGGGTTAATCTCCCAAATACACAAACGGCTCATGCAGCTCAGTATCAAAAAAACAAACAACCCAATCCAAAAGTGGGCAGAAGACCTAAATAGACATTTCTCCAAAGAAGATATACAGATTGCCAACAGACACATGAAAGGATGCTAAACATCATTCATCATTAGAGAAATGCAAATCAAAACTACAATGAGATATCATCTCACACTGGTCAGAATGGCCATCATCAAAAATCTATAAACAGTAAATGCTGGAGAGGGTGTGGAGAAAAGGGAACCCTCTTGCACTGTTGGTAGGAATGTAAATTGATACAGCCACTATGGAAAACAGTATGGAGGTTCCTTAACAAAGTAAAAATAGAACTACCATATGACCCAGCAATCCCACTACTGGGCATATACCCTGAGAAAACCATAATTCAAAAAGAGGCATGTACCACAGTGTTCATTGCAGCTCTATTTACAATAGCCAGGACATGGAAGCAACCTAAGTGTCCAGTGACAGATGAATGGATAAAGAAGATGTGGCACATATATACAGTGGAATATTACTCAACCATAAAAAGAAATGAAATTGAGTTATTTGTAGTGAGGTGAATGGACTTAGAGACTGTCATACAGAGTGAAGTAAGTCAGAAAGAGAAAAACAAATACCGTATGCTAGCACATATATATGGAATCTAAAAAAAAGGAAAAGGTTCTGAAGAACCTAGGGGCAGGACAGGAATAAAGACGTAGATGTAGAGAATGGACTTGAGGACACAGGGAGGGGGAAGGGTAAACTGGGACAAAGTGAGAGAGTGGCATGGATATATATACACTACCAAATGTAAAATAGATAGCTAGTGGGAAGCAGCTGCATAGCACAGGGAGATCAGCTCGGTGCTTTGTGTCCACCTAGGGGTGTGGGTTAGGGAGGGTGGGCGGGAGACGCTAGAGGGAGGAGATTTGGGGATATGTGTCTATGTATAGCTGATTCACCTTGTTATGCAGCAGACTCTAACACACCATTGTAAAGCAATTATACTTCAATAAAGATGTTAAAAAAAATAAAAGATAGCTGCAGAGAATGAAATAATGCCATTTGCAGCAACATGGATGGACCTAGAGATTACTAAGTGAAGTAAGCCAGAGAAAGACAAATATCATATGATATCATTTATATGTGGAATCTAAAAAAAAGATACAAATGAATTTATTTACAAAACAGAGACAGACTCACAGACATAGAAAACATATTTATGGTTACCAAAGGGGAAAGGGGGGGAGGGGATAATTTAGGAGTTTGGAATTAGCAGATACAAACTAGTAGATATAAAAATAGATAAACAGCAAGGTCCTACTGTATAGCACAGGGAACTATATTCAATTATCTTGTAATACCTATAATGGAAAAGAATCTGAAAAAGAATATATATTTATATATGTATAACTGAATCACCTTGCTCTACACCAGAAACTAACACAACATTATAAATCAACTATACTTCAACAACAAAAAAAGAAAAATTAATAATAATAAAAAAGAAAGATAGCTGCAGATATTTGGACATTTCTTCAGTTGGGTCCTTCATCTGGGCTGGCCTGTGGCTCCTTTGACCAGCTGGGCACAGCTGGAACGATGCTTTCATGCCTGGCCTCTGAATGGAGCAGCAGGTTCCACCCTGGAGCCCTGAGCCCGCTGGAGGGGTGTTGGACAGCCCTGGACTTCATGGAGAGGGAGATGGGCTCCGCTGAGCTCAGATGTCCAGCTGTTCTTGCCAAGGGGCCAGTCATGTGAGTCTTGGACCCATGAAGCAAGCTCAGTGGCCAGCTGAAATCCACCATGAGACCGCAGTCGAAGTAACAAGGAGCGGAAGAACCGCCCAAATCCCTGACCCACAACATGGTCAGATAATAAGTAAATGGTGGTTGTTCTAAACCACTAAGTTTGGGGGTAGTTTGTTATCAAAGAAAAATGAGGTAGCAAGATTAACCCGTCACCTGATCTTGACAATAGAAATAAGATAAAAGAACGAATAACTATGTACGACAGGGAACAGACCCCCAAATGAGATCCCAAGTTGCCCTACACCCAGCGTGAAAGGAAAATCATAGCACCAGGAGAATAAGGAGAAACCAAACCCGAGTCTAAGTAAAAATGAAGTTTTTTAGAAAATCACTTCCATGCTTTCTTGAGTTAGGATAAACCTTTGAGAATATCATAGAGACCACTAAGCAATTACTTGAAATAAGGGATGAAGACCTGGCTTTGAGTTTGAGGCAAATCAAAGTGCGTTAGTAATGGATCCTTACCACTTTCCCAGGTATCTAATTACACATCATCTGGAGTAGTTGTTAAAAGAGTTATATCTGTTTTACAGCCTCTTTCCCTGGGCAACTTTTAGGTACAATCTGCAGCTGTACCCAGACCTTTTTTACTGGTCTGACCCCCATCATTTTCTGCTTTAAACATGACTGTTAACCTTACAAGGAATAGCACTGAATTCCTCTTCCCAATCCCTGCCGCTTCTTTTTTTCCCCCTGAAACAAACTCAGAGTAACCTGTAAAGCTTGTCACTTATGGCAGGTAAGAATACCTATTTGCACTATTGGTAATGGCTGGTTATTCTTGTTTTGTTGGGAAAAATTCATTCATTTTAGAAGTATACTGCTGTAGCATTAGACAAAACTATTTCACTGCTAAAGCTTGGATAGAGGTCAAAATTTGTTTCTAAATTTCCCCAGTCTTTTTCTGAAATTCCTGTTTTATCTTATTCTTAAGTAACTAATGATGTGAAATAAAAATAAATAATAGATTTGAGGAAGAATTAGTGAAAAGCTTTAATAAGACAAGTCCATAGTTGAAATGAACAATGGGAAGTCATCCATTCTGGTACAAGGGATGCGCTTTCTCTGTCTTGTTTACCTTATTCAGATTAAAAGCCTGGAGTAAGGAAGCTAGACTTTTTCTTTGATCCTAAAATATTAGTATTCACTGAGCAATCAATGAAGTAATGGAGAAATTGTATAAAACTTGGATGAATAGTTACGTTCATTATTTTCCCTCAAAAACAACAACTCTGAAATGAGACATAATCATCATATTTAAAAAAACAAAACCAAAAAAATCACGGGAACTCTTCCTGGGCCGTAATTTGATTCAGCTCATAGAATGAAAGCAGGGATTCCCAAATTGCAAATTGTTTCATAACAGGTTCCAATTTCCCTCTTTTTACTCCTTGCTTTGTTTTTGTTTTTTTAAATAAAGGCATTTTCTTATTTTTAGAAGAATATAATGCAACCGAATCAAGATTCAAAGCAAATTGTATCTTATCTTCAGAAATCAAGTGTGAATGATTCATTCTCTAGTGTGAAAGCTTTTGAAATAGAAATGTCAAAATAGATTCCCTACATACCGGTCCCAAAGTTGAGAGTCAGTACCAAATGAAATGTAAAAATAATAAAGAAAGGACCCAGGAAACAAAGGACGGTGAGTTGATTACCCAGAAAAAACCTCCTGGATTCAGGCAGACTTTTGCGAAAGTGGAATTTTAAAACGGTTCTTCTCGTTGATCTAAAACTGAGGTTAAGTCTTAATGAAATAAATGCTTGACATTCTTTTTTCTTTCTTTTTTCAAACCAAGAACATTTCATGTGCTACATAACTGACAGCTTGTGATTGAACACTGAGTTAATTTTTCTCCATGCATGAGGTAGGGGAGGACATGGTGTGGGTGAGGTATTCCTACACCAGAAACAGGAATCTATGACCTAATCCCTCCATTTCCCCATCCCATCATCTCCCACCACTCCCTTCTCCCTGCCTACACGTAGGGTTTATACTGGGGAGATTGAAGCTCAGGAAGACAATCCTCTGAGGTTCCCCCAAGGGAGAAAGAGGCAGCAGAACAAGGTGAGCTAGAGAAGGAATGGAGGGTGTTGATGATTTAGGTGGCTGGGGAATCCAACTGCCTGAACACTTCCCTGTGCACTTCTTTCTCCCTGGTTCCCAGGTCATTGTCTTCACAACCATGGAAACTCCTAAAGAACAGCAGCCAGGCCTGATTCTTCATGTCTGTACCTCATACCCTTCTTGACAAGTCTCTCTGTTGAACTATATTATGAATTATGCTTCTCAATCTAGGGATAATTCATGATACAGTATATCGCTGAGGAATAAGTGCCCTAAAGTATTTTTCAATCAAGAAAAAAATTTATTAAATAGATTCATACGAACTACAAAAGGGACCGCTATACCATGGCACATAACACTATTCAGAGCATACACTCTAATTTTTGTAACAAGAAAATATATTGCAGGGATGAAAAGTTGCCTATATTTCTTATCAAACCAAGCAAATTCTTTCCTCTCCTTGGCCTCTCTTTTCATCAATGCCTCTCTTCTCAGAGGATTATACCCAGCTGCCTTAAAAAAGGTTTTACTATTTATAGGAGCCAAGCATCTTCCTTGTCTTCCTTCTCCTGTTTTTCATTCTTGTTTGTCATGGGCTGTTCTTGTCTGGGTTTGGTTAGATGTTTCCTCGGAGGTGCAGTTTTCTTAGAACACTGAGTGGCCCTTTCCTAAAACTCGTTATCATCCTATTTTTACCTAAACTTTGGGACAAAGTTTAATTTTTTAAATAAAATGCTGTTTTCCCAAATTTGATGGTGCTTTTGTAAAGGCAAGAGTAGGCATGGAAGTAACTCTGAGCTGGGCATGTACCTGTATTTCTCCACACACACACACAGGCCTACATATGCTTGTGTTTTAGAGCTACCCAGTCATAAGAAATTAGTGTTAATTTAAAATAAAGGTCATAGGAATGAGCTGGGCAGATGAGAAAAATAAAATGTAGGGAATAGCATGAAGTAAATAAGGAAAATGGGTCACAGAAAATAAAATAAACTTTCATAAGTCTTTTTCTGCTTGCAGAAGAATGTTACATCTGTTACTCTATCCCTTGACATAACTACTACTAATATTTATCATATTCCTTTCAAGGAATTTTATATTCATATACTTATACATATAAATTGCATTTAACATCCCTATCCATTTCCCTAATACAAGGCTGCTTTCAACTTTTTCTTTAAATGATCTTGTAAAGCATGGGTTCACAACCCCTGGGCCACAGATGGGTACCAGCCCGTGGCCAGTTAGGAAGAGGGCTGCACAGCAGGAGGTGAGTGGCGGGTGAGCGAGAAAAGCTTCGTCTGTATTTACAGCCGCTCCCCATAGCTCGTATTACTGCCTGAGCTCCGCCACCTGTCAGGTCAGCGGTGGCATTAGATTCTCATAGGAGTGCAAACCCTGCTGTGAACTGTGCATGTGAGGGATGTAGGTTGCACACTCCTTATGAGGATCTAATACCTGATGATCTGAGGTGGAGCTGAGGGGGTGATGCTAGCGCTGGGGAGCGGCTGCAGATACAGAGTATCATCAGCAGAGAGGTTTGACTGCACAGAGACCATAATAAATCAACTGCTTGCAGACTCATATCAAAACCCTATCAGTGAGTGGCAAGTGAAAACAAGCTCAGGGCTCCCACTGATTCTGCATTAGGGTGAGTTGTATAATTATTTCATTATGTATTACAATGTAATAATAATAGAAATAAAGGGCACAATAAATGTAAGGCACTTGAATCATCCCGAAACCATCCCCCCCCACCCCACCCCCGGTCTGTGGAAAAATTGCCTTCCACAAAACTGGTCCCTGGTGCCAAAAAGGTTGGGGACTGCTGTTGTAAGGAACATCTTTGTACCTGACTTCTTTGTTCAAATTTTGGATCATTTCCATAGAATTGATCGTGAAAATTGTAATTACGGGGTCAGAAGGCAAAAACATTTGTAGGACTTTAGTTTCTGGAAGGGCTGTTCAATTCCCTACTACCACCAGATTTTGAGAAACATGCTTTTTAATGAGAATTTCTTTGGTAATATGAACATGATTCATATGTTAGTCATTTTAATTTCTTCTTTGATGATTTTTATACTCATGCCCTTTTTATATGGAAGTAGTAAGATTTTAATTACTATTTGTATGGCTTCTTTAAATACCAAGAATATTAACATGTAGTTTTGCTGCAAATATTTTCCCTGGATTATTGCTTTATTTCTTTGTTTTTTAATTTTATGAATGTTTGACATTCATGTTTTAAAATGTTATGTCCTGAAATGCATTTATAGTTTTATTCAGATTTTCTACCATCCACTTTTAGGTTCAAAAAGTCTTCCTTTTCTAGAGATCAAAAAGATATTGGTTTATTTTCTTCTATTGCTCTATGGTTTGAGTTTTTGCATGCTTGTGCATAGTGGTTAAGAACACATACTACTTTTGATTATGGCTCCAAAACTTAGTAGCCAATTGGCCTTGATTAAGCCCTTTCGACCTCGGCTTCCTCATCTGTAAAATGGGGATAATTATAGCACCATCACAGGTGTTGTTATAAGGATTAAATAAAATAATTTCTGGAAAGTATTTTTAACAGGGCCTGGTACATACTAATACTCAATAAATGGTAATAATTATAAATATTATTACTGATATATAGTACAAAATAAGACTTTAACATGTTTTTTCCCCCACATGGTACATAGCACTGTTTATTGATAAATCTTTCCTTTCCCCATTAAAGTGATTTCAGCCTATAATATGTTCTTGTACACTCTGACACCTGCTTCTGTTTTTCCCATTGATTTGTCAATGTGTTTATGTGTGTGTACCACATTGCTTTAAAACTGTAGCTTTATAACATTTGAGAATATCATATAGGAAGAATATGTGTATAGGAAACGTAATTCTTTTAAAAATTGTCATGATCATTTTCTTATTTCTTTTCCCCATATGGGTTTTAGAGTTATATTATAATTTAAAATTTTAACTGGATATTATAATGAAAATACCTAGCTACATCTCTAAATATACAACTTGATAAATACAGGTAGGAAAAATTTTTCATGTATTAGTAATGTAATAGATATAATTTAATGACTTTAATTTTTAGATAATACAATACTTTAGTTACAAGACGAAACGATATTATTGGGGTGCTAGGAGTGGGAACAACAGAATGAGAATTCATTAGTGAATAAAGTCCAGATTATAAATGCTTGCTCAATTTTTTAGGACATGGTCACAAGTAGCATAATCTATTATTTGTCAAGTGAAAGTGATACAGTGGCCATCTATTGTATGTAAATATTTTTATGCAGCAGCCCTTAACATCTGATATGATGCAGAAGAAACCTATGTAGACCTCGGGTTTTCCTGGGAATCACTGTGAATCCTACTAATAGGTGATGAAATTATTTCTGATCTTTGTGTTTACCACTGCAGTGGTAGCATTTTTGTCAATAGCATTACTGCAATTTAAACTACTAATGGAATTTTTTTGTTTTAATTTCAGCAATAAATTTATTTTTAATAACACTACTAAACATTTTGTTTAGCGTTTCACAATTATTATAGCCATAAATTTATAACAAGGATACCATTATAATTTTCTACTACCAATGGAATGAGTATTTTTATGTTTTAACAATAACACTTTTGGTCCTGAAAATTAATTGTTAATGATAAATAATGAATATCTGTAAACACTAAAATGTTCTTTAAGGAAGTGGGGCTCTTATTTCTATTATGATGGGACTTAGGTGCTCTGATAAAGTGATTGTCAGAGTGTGAAAGGAAAAATGAAAACCTCTTGTTTGTAGGTAAACCACCTAAATAAGACATTAAACAGCATTTGCAAAGGATTATTTTCAATATAAAAAAGCACCACAAAACGTGTTATAGAGTTCCTAACTTCATTTTTTATAATTCCTGCTATGAAAATTAGAAGGTATAGAAAATACCTTCTAGAAGTTCATGGAATTCAGAAGGACTTCTTTCTTGACGCCTTGACATCCATATTTGAGAAGAATTCTGGAAAGACTCTGAGATACTTGATGGTTTTTTTCAGAGTTGGATCAAGGGGTGCTTCTGTTGTCCTCTTTTTAAAAATTAGGAAGCATTTCAGGTATTCAGAAAAGCATAGATTAGAACATAATTCTGAGTACTCACCACTCAGTTCAACTAATCAAGCATTAGAAACACAATTGAACAGTATCTTCTTTTTTCTAATGAGAAATCTACCATTGAAAATACAGAATGTGGATGTCCTAGAATTTCCTTTTCCAGCATTCATTCCATCTAACATGTTCCTTTTTCCTTCGTTGCCATAAGGATGTCAAATGGATATAGTTGGTGAAATGCTCTTGGTACAAGTTGCCTGAACCAAAGATGGCTGGTAATCAACAACTGTGGAAAGCAATTCTAAACAGTAGAGCGAGATCGCTAGTATTTTCATTGCTGGGAACTAATGAACAACTGTCTTGAACACCAATTCTCAAGGCTCCTCGAGTTCTCTTCTTTCTGACAAAACTGCTTTTCTCAACCCAACAACAGAGTAAAGGGAAAGAACCACGTTACCTGTCAACGCTGAGAGCGCAGAGATTGAAGACGGTGATCCCCACTGAGGACTTCTGCAAAAAGGGCAACAACTTGCAGAGAAATACGCCAAAGTCATTGTGATTAAAAGGCCAGTGCCCAGCCAGCAGCTGAAAACAGGAAAGAGCATGGTAAGAAATGGCAGAGCCAGCATGGGATACACGGACACTTATATTTCTAATTAGGCTTCAAAACTTCTAAATTGTATCATTCACTATGCTTTTCAGTTAGTGTGGTAGCAATAGAGTATGATCATCATTTTTTTTTCATATTTTAAAGCCTCAGCAATTTTTTAATCCTGAACAATGTGGAGAGTAATAAATATAACAAGAGATAAAACTTTGATCTTATAGGAAGTAGTCGTGCCGCCTGATTTTCAAAGAGGAGCAAGATTTGGGGGTTTGGATGACGGCTTAACTGAGAAGCAGGCAGTCATCTCTGATCAAGTCTTACTAAATCATGAGTGAAATGAATCATTTTCAGCTAGTGGCATTGGGAGATTATATTATCTCCTGACAAGCGGTCAAAGCTCTGAATAAGATGTTCTGGAGAATACTGGGAAAGTGAAGTGGTTTAGAATGTACTGGCCTTGCCAGCTGGTTAACAGCTAAAGCCACTTGAAACTCACCTTTTCCTCCATGCTTAACTTGCTGCCCTGCTTCAGCAAGTGTGACACCAGTGGCCTATCTTTATTTAGGCTCAGATTTTCCTCTATCATACAAGAAAATGTGGTTACTGTGACCTGTTTGTAGCATTCGCAGGGACATCTATTCTTCCATGTTGACAATTTGAAATTTTTGCTCCAGGGAGAGGGTGATGACCCTCTAGTGGCTGTGATGAGTAGCAGGAACATAAATCCTCTGTGAATTGCTGATATCTAATTAGAGATATCTAATTAGGTATCGTACTAGAAGCATGGCCTTAAATAATAGCTCAGCTACCTAAAAGGAGGAAGCCTCTGCTGAATATCTATGATGCCTTTTCAAGAGTAAAAATGGTATTGATGTCCTTTCTTATGTTTGCTTAGTGACTCAGAATTTAAACGTACTCCACTCAATAGGAGATAATACTGTACTAACTTGACAAACTTCTTTTTTTTTGCAGAGTACTTATCGCCATAGTAACTCTAAGTTGACCTTCCAATTTCGTTCTACCATTTCTAAAAGAGTAAGGTTTAATTTCATGGTTGGCGTGGTCATTCATATGCGTCCATGGAAAGAGGATAGGAAACTATTACCCGAGAAATACAAAATCAGAACTTATGCATTTTGTGAGTTTAGTAACATAGGGCTATCTATAATTCTATTTTTTATGGCTAAGATCCTGTTTGATTTAATTTCTGATGTTCTCTCTTTTTGGTTTTCAAACATATTTCCCTTCTTCTGAGTAGTTTTCTAAAAGACCTTTTCCTTCAATCCAGCCCTACTGCTGGTCTCTTCTTCCTCTCACTCTAACTCTGACAGTTCTCACGAAGCTAAAAAATAATTATACCATTGCTGATTGCTACTTATGAATGCCTGATGCAAGTAAACACATAAAACATTATTTCTGAGATGCAAGTAAACACATAAAACATTATTTCTGAGATGCAAGTAAACACATAAAACACTATTTCTGAGATGAATCACCCCCTAAAAAGAAAACCTGAAAATTACTTTTTACACAGTGGGAGTTTAGTATTTTGTCCCAGAACTGTAATTCTCCACTAAAGACTAGAGAGATGTAATTAAAATGTGTAAGGATTGTTATAGGATAAGTTTTGGAACAGTTGAATTGTTATGGTTGGTTCATTCCCAGAGACACAGGATCCTGAGATCTACGTGGATGGATTTCCCAATTCACACATCCAACAATGAGGGAAAAGAAAAGGATGTTTCTGGCTTAACAAGGGAGACTCTGAAATCCTGTGCAGGTCTAAGTAACAAGTGCTAAGAACAGAGCATGTATTGTTTCAGGCCCTTCCAATCTCAATTGAAAATTTTTTTTTTCATGCTTGCTTAAACTTCTAATTAGGATTAGGTATAAAGGAAGCACCCAAGAGAAAGATATCACGGAGTTTGGTGAGCACCAAATAGATCACAGAATTGTCTTTCTTTGACACAAATAGGTGTTTGGTTATTTTTGTTGTTCTTTTTTTTTTTTTTTCTTTGCCAGCATTGATTCTTCTTGGGAATTACTGACAAAGGCGAATGAAAGAAATCATTAGAAAAAAATTTTAGGTACAATCACAGTGTAGACATCCCTGACGTATATCCACTTCATTCTCAAGGGATGTATGGATAGTAACTGTTCGCATGCTGCCAGCAGGAAATTAGGGTCCTACCAGCAGGCAACTTCTCTTTCTGGTTAAAGCTGGCTTCCTCAAAGAGGTCCTGCTTAACTACCCAATCTCAAGTAGGACCTGCTTGTTAACCTCTTTAATGGAACCAATATTGGAGTAATCTTAGATTCAAAGACTCCTTTCAGCCCACTCTGTCTTAGCAAGAAAACATATACAAAAGGAAGACATCAAAGAGACATAGAGTATAGCTCACCTATTTTTCTCTTATTTAGAAGAGGCATTTTGGAGCTTATGAAGGACTACGGGAAATGTATCCTTTCTGTTATTTCCTAGCGTTTAAAATGGAAAATACAATATTTAAACTGGTAAAAGTTAAGCTGTATAAAAACTTGTATAATGAAAAGTTAAGTCTCCCTTCTATTCAAGACCTCTTAATTCCCTGCCCAAAGGCAACCACTGTTAATTATAAATTGTGTTTTCTTCCGGAAAACTCCCTATGTACATAAATCCTGTTTTTTTTTTTAAAGTCAGAACATTATGGAAATAATACCTTCCAGCAGTCTTTTATGATTTTGTTTCCTAGAGCAGACTTCTGGGAAGCAGTTCTATTGCCTAATTAAAATGTTTTGATTTTTTTAAAAGCACGTTGAGGAAAACCACTTAGACTAGGATAGGAAAAGATAAAGAACTACTTAGCATAAAGAGACCATGGTAAAAGAACTAGTTGATTTCATTATTGTTAACAAGCTAATATCAATTCAATGAAAGAAAAACCAAACCATTCTGACAAACTAACAAGTCGGATTGGTTCAGGCATAAATCTGGCACCTTGGAGCAGTCATAGCTTATTTTTGCCATAAGAGGATCTGTGCTTTTATGTAACCCTCATACTTATAACTGCCTCATATTTATAACAGTACCTCGTATGTAGTAGGTGTTGAACACATTAATGATTTCAACTCACTAATTCAGGGAAATATTTTCACATTTTGAAATTTGATAGCACCAATTTTCCACAGAAAACACATTCATCTTATAATTTACTTTCTATTTAAAAGTCATTTAAAAGTATCTGAAAGTAGTATTTCCACTCTTTATGTTGAAACAAACAATGCACCGTTCAACTAGTTGTTGGAGGAGGTGGGAGAACACAGTTCTGTTGATAAGTCCACGGTAAAGAGGGGCTGCCAAACACTTTGCTTGGAGAGCTCTCCCTTTGTGCTGAGACCGTCCAGCTTGATAAGAGCCACAGAGCAGGCACCTGAAGATGACGCCCGTCCTATGGTCCAATCGGGCTCTCAAGTGGACCACAGAGGAACAGCCCAGGGCAACCTAGGCAGCAGAGGCTCATCTGCTGAGCATGGATTTTGCTTTAGGACTTTTCTGAGGGGACTTTTCTGCAGCTGAAACATAATTAAAGTCCTGATCTCCACCTGAAAACGAAAGCACTACTAAATGGCACAAATTAATGGAGAAATTCTGTATTTGTGTGGCTGATTCGGATTGTGGAAAAATCAACATAAAATTGATAGGCTGCATTTTTTAACCTGTCGGAACAGATTTACCTAAGGACTTGTACCACATGATCCACCAATAGGCACCCTGTTTTTAGAATGACTAGATCCAAAAGCAGGACGTCTGGCCACTACTATATTTGGTACAAAGCAATTTCTACTTAGTTGTGCTCTTTTATTGATGGTATGTACAACGTACCTGCTTATGTCAGCTTTCTGGAACATACCTGACAACCAGAAAGTAAGCAAAAATGTAAGGCGCCAAATGGTTGCTGTGAAATTTATGCCCTGAAGTTCACGTCCTTGACTTACGGGTGAACGGTCTGAGTCTTCCCCGCAGGTTGATTTGTTTTTACTTTACACCCATTTTTATTGTTCTTTTTAAATGGTTCTGTTATTTGTGCATTGCACATCCAAAGCTACTCATTAATACGAACCCTCCTGAGTAATGGTTCTCAGCCTTGGCTGTACATTAGAATGATTGAGGGAGCTTTTAAAAATACCAATGCCCAGGCCATGCCCCTAGATGACTGCTCTTCATTGTGGGGTGCTTTGTCTCCCAGGGAACATTTGGCAATGTCTGGAGACATTTTTCGTTATTACAAATTGTTGGGAGGCTACTAACATCTGGTAGGTAGAGGCCAGGGATGCTGTTAAATATGTTGCAATGCACAGGCCAGGCCCTCTAATGAACAGTTATCTAGCCCAAAATGTCAGTAGCGCTGAGGTTAAAAACCCTGTCCTAGGGCTTCCCTGGTGGTGCAGTGGTTGAGAGTCCGCCTGCCGATGCAGGGGACACGGGTTCGTGCCCCGGTCCGGGAAGATCCCACATGCCACGGAGCGGCTGGGCCCGTGAACCATGCCGCTGAGCCTGCGCGTCCGGAGCCTGTGCTCCGCAACGGGAGAGGCCCCAACAGTGAGAGGCTCGCGTACCGCAAAAAAACCCCAAAACAACAACAACAAAAATCCTGTCCTAGGCCAATTAAATCAGGATCTCTGGAGTTGGGACACAAGCCCGGAACTTTTAAAGCTTCCAGGTGATTCCAATGTACAGCCAAGGTTGAGAATCACTGCTTTAACACACTTGTTTTCAAGCTTCAGCAGGTTCAGCATCATCTGGAGGGCCTATTAAACCACACAGCTGCGCCCGCCCCCGCCCCCGCCCCCGCCCCGCCCCGCCCCGCCCCGCCCCGCCCCGCCCCGCCCCGCCCCGAGTTCCTGATTCAGTAGGTCTGAGGTGGGGCCTGAGACTTTGCACTTGTTTTTTTTTTTTTTATTTTGACTGCGTTGGGTCTTCACTGCTACACGCGGCGGCTACTCTTCGTTGCAGTGCGCGGGCTTCTCATCGCGGTGTCTTCTCTTGTTGCGGAGCACTGGCTCTAGGCACGCGGGCTTCAGTAGTTGTGGCTCTTGGGCTCAGTAGTTGTGTCTCGTGGGTTCTAGAGGGCAGGCTCAGTAGTTGTGGCACACGGGCTTAGTGGCTCCGCGGCATGTGGGATCTTCCCGGACCAGGGCTTGAACCCGTGTCCCTTGCATTGGCAGGCGGAGTCTTAACCACTGCGCCACCAGGGAAGCCCGTGGCTTTGCACTTCTAATGAGTTCCCAGGTGATGCTGATGCTGCTAGTCCACCAACCCCTGCTTTGAGAACCTCTGCTCTAGAGATGCCATGATCAGTAAAAAAATGATAGTGACAGCCAGATAGTGCAGGATGAGCAGAAAATAGAATATAATAGAGACATAAATAAAAAATCATAATGGCTTGGGGCCACGTAGTTTGCATGCCTCTCATGCCAATGGTGCCTAAAGCCATCAGTGTAGAAAGGTACAGCTCAATAGCAGGTTGAGCCCTAACTGGTGTGCATGATTCTCATGTCCCAGGCCTCACCAGCTTGGCGTTATGAAATAAGGCTGCTCTTTCAACTTAGATTGTCATTTCATAAGACTTAGGTTCAAATACAAGATTTATCTGTTAGCAACAGTGACCTTGGGTAAGCCACTTACCCATTGTTATGTCTCATTCCTGTATTTGTTAAATGGGGTGGCTCTCATACCTGCCACAATGGTATGATGACCAGCTGGGAGGCTCAAATGGGACAATGCTTATGAGAGAATCCACAAGCTGAATGTACACTGCACAGACGTTAGTTATTTTGAACTGCTATAGTTTGGAATTATAAGCTGAAATGTACCAATTATTCATGACCATGAAGAAAAGGATAATATAAATGAATTTACCCCCTCTTTTTATCCATTCCAGATGCTAATGCCATTACTTGGATATTATCTTTGTTATTGTCATGGCATCTTAATAATGCGATAAGTAAAACCAGCGGTGCATTTTTCTTTGTGCTAATTTTCTTTCCAGCCCATCCGGTGAGGATGAGGGCTTCTTCTCCTTCCCTTCATCCCACCCCACCCATCTCAGGAAGGAATGAGGGATTTATGAATATAGTCTGTAATAGCTGGAACCCTCAAAGTAAATAAAATGTTCTCTTCCCCCTCAACATGGATTATTTTTGAGTCACTTGAAGCTGGACATGACGGACCAGGTACCAGTCTTCAGAAAGTGGGGTTCTGAGGTTTTCTTTCTTTCTGGGGCAGGGGCTGGGATGTAGAAGTTGGTACATAGTCGAATCACCAGTAAAGATGTTCTACATCTCCCAACAGTACAGACTGGGATGGTAATAAAGCCTGTGATGCCCAGGACAGGCCTTCCATGAGAACATGTTTTCTGGCTGTTGCAAATCTCAAATTGGTTACAATAAAATAAATCACTTTGCGTGACTGAGAATGAATTTTGCCTTTCCCTTATGCTTTAATTGCTTCCGGATTGAGGCAGAGTTTTCACAGAAATCAAATCAAATAAATAAAACAAAACCCGTGGCTTCCACCCTAGCCATACACTTTTTCCTTTGACAGGTTCCTCCTGCCTCCCGACCAGCCCAAGAATTTGGAAAGCACGACATCCTTAGAGCAGAGCAGACACTCCACAGATGTTCTCGACTCTGGGTGCCCTCCGTGACCTGGGGGGATGGAGAAGCACTCCTTTTAATGAAAGCAAGTGGCTTGGTGTAGTAAAGAGCGTGGGCCCTGAAGCTCGACTTCCTGGGTTGGACTGAATCCCAGCTCTGCTATGTTTCACACCATGTGACCTTGGCATGTTGGTTAACCTCGCTGCTTCTCAGTTTCCTCCTCTAGAAAATGGAAGTGGTGATGGCAGCTACCTCACAGGGTTACTGTGCGTGACAGAAGAGACAATCCATAGAAAGCAGTTAGCAGAAGTAAGTATCTGGAAGTGTGAGCTATTTGCACGGCCTGTGGTTATCAGTCTCTACTTTCTGTGTGTTTTTTCCAGTGAGATTGTGAAGGACGGTCATCCAGGTTACCAGGTACAGGGGGGTGGCAGACCCCACAGGTACAAAGGGCCCCATTCACAAGGAAATGACTACCCAGAAGATGAACAGATGTGACGGTCCCTAAAGAAGCTGCAAGCAACATTCTGTGGGAGCTCAGCCAAAGAAGGCTCCGGAACCCGGCTGCCTTGCACCCTACATGACTTACGCAAGTGAACTGTGCCTCAGTGAAAACTGGAGATGAAAACTATGCCATATGGTTGACGGGAGTGTGAAATGAATTAATCCAGGCAAAGCCCTTAGAACAGGGCTTGACCCATCGCAGGCTGTAAATGTTAGTTCCTGTAAGAGATGGGTTTTGAGGAACTGCTCCAGCTACTCTGCACTTAGATTAGAAAACTTGAGGTTGTTGCTACTACCCACTATTCATCTATTTCACCATTGAATATTCAGTGTTTCGGTGTTGGCTGAGGTCTTAACTTTTTAGAATCTGAAATACATAGATGTTAATAACAACCAGGTGAGGGAGAGAAAAAAAAAAGAGGAAAAAATACTTTTAATTTTTTAAAAATTTATTTATTATTTACTTTTGGCTGCGTTGGGTCTTTGTTGCTGCGCACGGGCTTTCTTTAGTTGTGGCGAGCGAGGGCTACTCTTTGTTGTGGTGCGCAAGCTTCTCATTGCAGTGGCTTCTCTTGTTGCGGAGCACGGGCTCTAGGCGAGCGGGCTCAGTAGCTGTGGCTCGCTGGCTGTAGAGCACAGGCTCGGTAGTTGTGGCATGTAGGCTCAGTAGTTGTGGCGCACGGGCTTAGTTGCTCCGCGGCATGTGGGATCTTCCCGGACCAGGGCTTGAATCCGTGTTCCCTGCATTGGCAGGCAGATTCCTAACCTCTGCACCGCCAGGGAAGTCCCGAAAAAATACTTTCTAAAACCAAGTTCCAAACCCAGGAAGGTTATTTCATTAGAGGAAAGATGGTTCACCCAAGATATGGGCTTATTATCCCCAAGAATCTCAGTCACCTGAAGGCTGGGAATGAAAAGAAATGTCTCTGATAAAGCTGCTGTAAGGATGCCAATCTAGAATCAAGGGATTTATGACTTCTACTTTTTTGGTATGCCTAAAACCAAAGGATCATTGGATGGAGAAGAATTAAATGTTTTTCAAAAAGAAAAGTTAGAAGCACTCAGTATCAAAATTGTATAGGTTAGTGCCAAATGTATGTGTCAGTATTTTAGGATTTAATTCATAATGGAGAGAAGAGTTACACTGGAAGGAATGAACCCGGCTTTTCCTGGATGGAGAAAAGATAGTTAATTATAGAAAATAAGTGCTCTGACCTGGACACACAATAAGACCCAAAACCTATTGAAAAAATGTTCCTGTTTATTTTAATCAGCACTCTCTATGGTAGTACATGCTAGTGCTTATTTAAAAGAAGCATGCAGGCGAAAACAAAGCAGAACAAAACAAAACAAAAAACAGACTGGTAATGATTTCCACATGTAGATTTAGGTAGTAGCCCCAAAGAACTTATCAGGAAGGTGGTAATAAGTAGAAAAAAGCAAAAGCCAACGGCATATTTGAAAGCATGCTGCCTATTTAATGATGTAATGTGTGAAATCTTAAGAACTGAGGTTAGTTCTTCATTGTAAAGTATGTCATGTGGTCACAATTATCCTGTGTTGATGGAAACGATGACCCAACTAAGATACGGTATGCGACATGAAGAAAATGATACCATATGTGTCTTTTGGGGAAAAAAGAACACTATTGATGCTGAAGCTGGTGTGTTACAGTAATAAGGTTGAGGTGATTTTGAATATTTAATAACAAATTCATTAGGAAATAAGACAATTTGCAATAGCTGAGGTATAAAGTGAATTAGGAAGACATGCTCAAGATGGCTGAGTCACCAGTCATGTAATGATGCTTCACATAAGAATGACATGCATGTAAACAATTCACCCACTAAAGTTTCAGAAGAGGGAAGGATGTAATATACTGCAGGGAAGTTAGAAATTCTGGCTTCCAGCTCTAGCCCTGTCAGAAATCTCTGGGCTTTGCCTTCCTCCTCTGCCATATAATCTCGTTCTGGCCCAACATTTCTTATCTCTAAATTCTCTGCCAGCTTTTAAATTGCATGATTTTTTTTTTTCATATCAGAACTCCAGTCTACAGCTGGTTTCTCTGAAACTATTATCAACTCCATTTATCCCTAAACTCGCTTAACCTCAATCCCTCCCTTCATTTTATATGAATAATTTTGTCTTCCCAATTTCTCTTTTATTCTTCCCAACTATGAATATTTTAGTCCTTTTTGCCTTTCTTTTTTCTACCCAATAGGATGAAGGATGTCAGTACCTGTGGAATCCCATAGGTGAAGTCCTGAGACTATTTATTTACCTCGAATGTATGAACAGTATTTTATTCCTCTCCAGGGAGAAGCTAAAATATACAGAAAATTTGCCCAGTGAGCTATAAGCACCATACTGTAAATCCGGACTATAAGTAAAATGCAGGAAAAAACATTAGGTAAGTGGCTATTTTAAGCTTCCAGTCAAGGGTCTGTTATAAATCATAGTGTAACATTAAGAATTAAAAGATTTGAAAATGAGTTTGATCCTACTTTGTCTTATTTCCAGTCATTTGGAAATGAGATAACATTAAATTGTATAAGTCAAGAATAATAGATTTTAACTTAGTTTTACTTCTCAGTCTTGATATTCGACACATACTGTATCTCCATTATAAGTATTTTGTTTATTTTTAGTGCTACCTAGAACAGAAAACATACAAATTTGGGGTCTAATGTAATTAGCCTACTAATTAGCTGGGCTTCCTTTCCTAGACACTTGAGTACTGAGAGAGACTTGTACCATTTCCTTGAGATTAGGGCCAATGTTCTATTTCCTTTTCATCTCTCTCAGAACACTTGGTACATTGTTTTACATGCAGCAATTGTCTAGGGAATATTGACTGCCATGAAAATCAGTGACTTAAGCAAATGTTATTAAGACAAGTTTGGTAAACAACATTTATCTTAAATATGAAAAATTATAGCATTTTAGACTTTGGACAGGTGCTTAGAGACCATCTAGATCAGTGGTTCTCTAAGTGTTGCCTGAGGACCCCTGGAGATCCCTTTTCACGGTTCAGGAGAATCTTTCATAGGACCTGCAAGATCAAGATAACGCTGAGATGACTGCCTTTTCTACTGGTTGACATTTGCACTATTGGTGCAAACTGTTCTGAGAGTCATTGCGTTCTTCGCCATCACACACTAGCTGTGGAAACAAGTTGATGCTGCAAGTGTAATGGTGAGGACTTCAGCAAGGTCATAGGCTACCACAGCAATATACAAACATTGGTTGCATTTGTATATACTAGAAATGAAAAATACAAAAATGAAATTGAGACAATTCCATTCAAAATAGCATCAAAAAAGAATAAAATACTTAGGAATAAATTTAAAGAAGTATAAGACATGTTTGCTGAAAGCTACCAAATACTGGAGAAATCAAAGACCTAAATAAATGTTTTTGCATCGGAAGGATGAGCATTGTTAAGATGGCAATTTTCTCTAAATTCATCCAAAGAGTCAATACAATTCCTAGGTAAATTCAAGGAAATTAGCAAGTTGATCTTAAAATTTATATAGAAATGTAAAGGACCCAGAATAGACAAAAATTTTTTTTTTTTTTTTTTTTTTTTTTTTTTTTTTTGCGGTATGCGGGCCTCTCACTGTTGTGGCCTCTCCGGTTGCGAAGCACTGGCCCCGGACGCGCAGGCTCAGCGGCCATGGCTCACGGACCCAGCCGCTCCGCGGCATGTGGGATCCTCCCGGACTGGGGCACGAACCCGCGTCCCCCGCATCGGCAGGCGGACTCCCAACCACTGCGCCACCAGGGAAGCCCGACAAAAATTTTTTGAAAAAAAAAATCCAACAAAGTGGGACTTATAATACCTGTTTAAAAACTTACTATAAACTACAGTAATCAAGGCAGGATGGTATTGACATAGCAATAGACACATAAGTCATCGGACTGGAAAAGAAAAGAGAAATAAACCCTTACATTTATCATCAATTAAGTTTTAACAAAGGTGCCAAGGCAGTTCTTTGAGGAGACGATAGTCTTTTCAATAAATGGTGTTGGGACAATTGGATATGTGTATGCAAAAAAGTGAACTTAGAAGCTTACCTCATATACTACACAAAAATTAATTGTGATCATAGATCTAAATGTAATGGCTAAAATTATAAAACTGTTAAAAAAACATAAGAGATTTTTTTGTGATTTTGGCTTAGGCAAAGATTTCATAGATATGACACAGAAACATGTCCATAAAAGAAAAAAATTTGATAAGTTGGATTTCATCAAAATTTTAAAATTTTGCTCTTCAAAAGACACCATTTAGAAAATGAAAAGAAAAGCTACAGAGTGGGGAAAAATATTTGCAAATCATATATCTGATGAAGGATTTCTGTCCAGAATATGTAAAGAACTCCTACAATTAAAAATATAAAGAGAAATAACATAATTAAAAAGAGTAAAAGATTTAAATAGACATTTCATCAAAGTAGAAATACAAATAGCTAAGTACATGAAAATGAAAAATGCTCAGTATCATTCATCATTAAGGGAAAAGTACATTAAAGCCACAATGAGCTACCACTACACATCGTTAGAATAGCTATAATAAAAAAGACTGACAATAATAAGCTGGTGAGGATGTGGAGAAATTGGAAGCCTCATATAATGCTGGTGGGAATGTAAACTGGTACAACCATTTTTTTGACATTGATATGATCCAGTGATATTATTCAGATTTCTCCTGTGTTACTCATTGATTTGTTTGTATTTATGCAATTTTATCACATGTGTAGGTTTGTGTATCGACCTCCAGGCAAGACATGGAATAGGTCCATCACCACAAGGACCCCTTATAATGACCTCTTATAACCACACTCCTTTCCCCTCTCCCTTGAACTCCCTAGCCCCTGGTAACCATTAATCTGTCCTCCATCTCAATAACTGTCAGTTCAAGGATGTTATATAAATGGAATTATAGTATGTAATCTGTTGAGATAGGCTTTATTTTTTTCCACTCACCATGATTCCCTTGAGATTCATCCAAGTTGTTGTGTGTATCAATAGCTTGTTCCTTTTTATCACTGAGTAGTACTCTATGGAATGGATGTACCATAGTTCATTTAAACACTCACCCACTGAAGAACATCTGGGTTGCTTCCAGGTTCAGGCTATTACAAATAAAGCTACTATGAACATGCCTGAACAGGTTTTTGCATGAACATAATTTTCATTTCTTTGGCATAAATGCCCAAGATTGCAATTGTTGGGTCTTATGGTAATTGCATGTTTAGTTTTATAATAAACTTGCAAGGTCTTTTCTAGAGTGCTTCTACAATTTCTCAGTCTCACCAGTGATGTATGAATAATCCAGTTTCTTCTCATCCTTGCCAGTATTAAGTGTTGTCACTATTTTTAAATTTTATCCATTCTGATAGGTGTGTAGTGATATCTCACCGAGGTTTCAGTTCTGCATTTCGCTAGTGGCTAATAATGATGAACATCTTTTCATGTGTTTATCGACCAGCTTTATATCCTCTTCAGAAAATTTTCTGTTCATGTTTTTTTGCCCATTTTCTGCCTGGATTGTTTGGTGTTTTGCTGTTGAATTTTGAGAGTTTTTAATATGTTCTAGAAACTACTCCTTTGGTTAGACATGTTGATTGCAAATATTTTCTCCCAATCTGAAGCCACCATAATGAGAAGCCCGCGCAGCGCAACGAAGAGTAGCCCCCGCTCGCCGCAACTAGAGAAAGGCCGAGCACAGCAACAAAGACCCAAGGCAGCCAAAAATAAATAAATAATAAACTTTAAAAAAAAAAAAAAAAGTAAAAGCAGGGCCAGGGCAGCGGGTGAGATGCCGCAGGGGTGGATAAACTTTTTCTGTAAATGGCCAGATAGTAAATATTTGGGGCTTTGCAGACTATCTGGTATCTGTCGAAACCATTTTTGTAAGCAATGGGTATGGCTGTGTTCCAATAGAACTTCATTTATAAAAATAGGCTTTGGGCCAGATTTGGCTCATGGCTGTAGTTTGCCCACCCCTGGGTCAGAGAATCAGACAGGATCAAGCCGAAGTGGTGAGTACTCAGTGCTTGCAAATTAGGCCCTGGAATATTACCTTAATGTGCAAACTTCCCCCTGCATTTACTTTCCCTCCTTTACGGTAACCCAGGAGCTGGAGGCATTTTAAGGTCACTCCATGAAACCAATAAAAATATTACTGTGAAGGTAACTATTTCCTCAGAACAAAAAGCAGGAAAAATTTCAACAAATCCTCTAAGTTTAATGGCACAATCATAAGACTGCAAAGCCCAGCCCATTTCACAAAGTTCTGAATAACTTCTTGGCAGTATGTATTCAGGGCCTTGTAAGACCGCCATTGAATTCCATTTAAAATCTACTCAGTGGTTTTGATACATAAAATTTCTTTTATGTGATGTTGAAATGCAAATTTTGGTGTTGGTGTTAGGAAGGATTTTCTTTTAGATCTGTCTTCATATGCTACAATTTGGTAAATTTCTATAACAACCCTCCCTTACCATTTTGTCTTCGAATAATGTGGTAACCAGATTACAACTAAACCTCCAAGTTTTACCTAGCAACTGGCATCCCAAAATATGTCATTTAACAAAAATAACCTCAGAGAGATTGTCTGGAAAATTTCATCAATCCAACTTAAACTCTCAGAACATTTACTGTCTGAAATCAGTGCTTTTTAATCTGTGTTTCATGGGGTGTTTTAAAGTTTTAAAATAAATGGCCATTTACTGCAGCAGTAATGGAAAATGCTGAAACATAATTTTATTTCTGTGTCTCTTGAGATTAATTTGATTAATTTTGGTTTAGCTGTATATATTACTTTAGGAGAAGGAGAGATGACAGTTTTTCTGTTTTTAAAGAAAATGTTAATAGGTGTTTTACATTCAAAATGTTATTTTTTTCAGTAAAATTTGTTCAATGGTCTCAAAAATTTCAACAGGACACTGGACTATAACATTCACCTGGCATTCAGGCTAACTTGATGGAATATATGTATCCTCACACAGAATGCAAGCCACTCAGAGGCACAGCTGTCCTAGATTTCTTTGTGTTTTCTATAGACACTTAGTAAATGTGTGAGTTGATTTGGGGATTATCCAATATGAAGGCAGATAATAGATTTGCTTGAAAGGCCAAGAAGAATTATAATGAACAAAGTTCAGACATATGCCACGCAAGCCTTTAGAACTTTTAGAAAAGAATTCCGTCTAGGAAATTCTGCCTAGTTCCTAGTACTGTACCATGCCCTGGTGGTTCTCCAAAATTACTGATCAAAATATAAAAGGATTACGATAAAGATTTATGTTAAAAGCATATATTTAGTATATAAATATATATGTTGATATTTAAGTATTCATGATCAAGATTTATATTAAAAGCATTTATTTAGTATATAGGTATATATGTTGATATTTAAGTGTTATATATATTTATATATACATGTTAAGTTTTATATATCTGTATATATTTATTTTTTCAGCAATCTATATG
The DNA here is from genome assembly GCF_008692025.1 of Phocoena sinus. NCBI lineage: Eukaryota > Metazoa > Chordata > Mammalia > Artiodactyla > Phocoenidae > Phocoena > Phocoena sinus. The sequence goes on from NC_045767.1 coordinate 112,954,865, forward strand.
CACACAAAAAGATGCATGTGAGAAGGTCCATAGATGCACTCTTCATATGAGCTCAAAATTGGAAACTATTTAAATGCCTACCTAAGTAGAATGAATAAACACATTGTGGCATATTCAGACAGTGAAGTGCTATACAATAATGAGAATGCATAAGCTACAACTAAACTCAACGGCATGGGTTACTCTCACAAACATAGTGCCGATCAAAGGAAGCCAGACAGAAAAGATCATACGTCATATGGTTCCATTTACATAAAACACAAAAGTAGGCAAACAAATTCATGCTGTTAGAAGTCAGGAAAGTTGCTGCCTTGGGAGTTTGGATAATTAGTGACCGAGGGACTTCTGGGTGCAGGTAATGTTCTGATTCCTGATCCTGGATACACAGATGTGTTCATTTGGTGAAAATTCATAGAGCTGACACTTAACGTACATTTTTTTTTGCATGTATATTACACCTCAATAAAATGTCGAAAATGTTTACAAAGTATTATGGCTCTTAAATGATGTAACACTACCCTAAATTTTCATAAATTTACCTTCTATAAGAACATCAAATTTGTGGAAACAAAGGAAATAGGCAGAGAAACACAGCATTTGTGACATACATGACATCATTTTGAAAGAGAAACGCTGGAGTATTCTAAACATTTTTGTTTTGTGAAACTAAGCTAAAAGTTCACAGTGGCCAGATTTTTAAAAATACACAGACATTCTACAGAATTGCTTTATCTGACATAAAACTCATGTGGGATGGGGCATAGTATGCTATTCAATATTTGGCAAAGAGATGTGTGCCCATTACCTTTTATATTTTGAAAAGAATGATTTTGAACATGTTCAATATAGTTTGCTTTTAAAATTAGGGATATTAGGGACTTCCCTGGTGGTCCAGTGGTTAAGACTCCACACTTCCAATGCAGGGGGCACGGGTTCGACCCCTGGTTGGGGAACTAAGATCCCACATGCCGTGTGGCATGGCCAAAAAAAAAAAAAAATTAGGGATGTTAATAAAGTTCCTTATTCAAATAGCTTCAGATTTAATGAAACCATTTCATTAAACTTCATTGTAAATTTTTTTTTAATTGAGGATTTCTAGCTCATTTTATTTTATTGAAGTATAGTTAATTTACAATATTACATTGGTTTAAGTTGTACAGCATAGTGATTCAGTATTTTTATAGATTATACTCCATTAAAAGTTATTACAAAATAATGGCTGTGCTATACAATATATCCTTGTTGCTTATCTATTTTATACATAGTTTGTATCTCTTAATCCAATGCCCCTATCTCCCCCCAAACCACTGGTGACCACTAGTTTGTTTTCTATATCTGTGAGCCTGTTTCTGTTTTGTTATATACATTCATTTGTTTTATATTTTAGATTCCACAAATAAGTGATATCATACAGTATTTGCCTTTCTCTGTCTGACTTACTTCACAAAGCATAATATTCTCTAGGTCCATCCATGTTGACACAAATGGCAGAATTTCATTCTTTGTTTATTGCTGAGTAATAATCCATTGTATATATATACAGCATCTTTTTTTTTTAAATTTATATTTATTTATTTATTTTTGGCTGCATTGGGTCTCCACTGCCGCGCACGGGCCCTCCCCAGCCGCGGCGAGGGCCACCCTTGGTTGTGGCGCGTGGGACCCCCACTGCAGTGGCCTCTCTCGTTGCGGAGCACAGGCTCCAGGCTTGCGGGCTCTAGAGCGCAGGCTCGGCAGCTGTGGCACATGGGCCCAGCTGCTCTGCAGCATGTGGGATCCTCCTGGACCAGGGCCTGAACCCGTGGCCCCCGCATTGGCAGGTGGAGTCCCAACCACTGCGTCACCAGGGAAGCCCTACAACATCTTTTTTATCCATTTATCTGCTTCCATACCTTGGCTATTGTAAATAGTGCTGCTATGAACATTGGGGTTGCATGTATCTTTTCAAATTAGTATTTTCATTTTTTCCAGATATAAACCCAGGGATGGATCATATGGTAGTTCTATTTTTAGTTTTTTGAGGAACCTCTATACTGTTTTCCATAGTGGCTGCACCAATTTACATTCCCACCAACAGTGCACAAGTGTTCCCTTTCCTCCACATCCTTGCCAGTATTTGTTATGTGTAGACTTTTTGATGATGGCCATTCTGACAGGTGTGAGGTGATCTCATTATTGTTCTGAGTTGCATTTCTCTAATAATTAGCAAAGCTGAATATCTTTTCATGTGCCTGTTAACATATGTATGCTGTCTTCAGAAAAATGTCTATTCAGGTCTTTGGCCCATTTTTTGACTGGGTTTTTTATTTTTTTGATATTGAGTTGTACAAACTGTTTATATATTTTGAATATTAACCCCTTGTTAGTCATATCATTTGCAACTATTTTGTCCCATTTCATAGGTTGTCTTTTCATTTTGCTGATAGTTTCCTTTGCTACACAAAAGCTTTTAAGTTTAATTGATCTCATTTATTTATTTTTGCTTTTATTTCTTTTGCCTTAGGAGATAAATCCATAAACATATTGCTATGATTTATGTCAAAGCATATTCTATGTTCTTTTCTAGGAATTTTATGGTTTCAGGTCTTACATTTAGGTCTTTAATCCATTTTGAGTTTATTTTTGTATACGGTGTGAGGAAATGTCCTAATTTCATTGTTTTACATGTATTAATAGCTGCCCAGTTTTCTCAGCACCACTTACTGAAGAGAGTGTCTTTTTCCCACTTTATACTCTTGCCTCCTCCTTTGTCAAAGATTAATTGACTGAATATGTGTGTGGGTTTATTTCTGGGCTCTCTATCCTGTTCCATTGATCTGTATGTCTGTTTTTGTGCCAGTACCATACTGTTTTGATTACTGTAGCTTTGTACAGTAGTATAGTCTGCAGTCAGGGAGGGTGATACCTCCAGCTTTGCTCTTTTTTCTCAAGATTTTTTTTGGAAATTCAGGGCCTTTTGTGGTTCCATATGAATTTTAGAATTACTTGTCCTACTTCTGTGAGAAATGTCATGAGTATTTAGATAGGGATTACATTAAATCTGTAGATTGCTTTGGGTAGTATGGCCATTTTAACAATATTATCCAGTCCAAGAGCATGCAGTATCTTTCCCTTTCTTTGTATCATCTTAAGTTTCCTTCATCAGTGTTTTATAGTTTTCAGAGTATAGGTCTTTCACCTCCTTGGTTAAGTTTATTCCTAGGTATTTTATTTCTTGCTTCTTTTTAAATATCATTTGAGACATATTCCCAAATGTCATCCATTACGCTTTCACATTACCATTTTAATTCCTATGCATCTGGTCAACTCCTAAGGAGGAAGATCTAGAAATGCAACATTTAGTTTTATCAATAAAACCAGGTGTTTGTACACCAACTGAAACCTTGGGATAGCCATAGACACTCACTTTTCTGTCTCATGCCACAAATAGCCTAGCCTTTCCAATGATAACTGGATGAGACACCAGTTTGGCAAAAAGTGTTCCTCTGGGAAGATAAGCAGATGTATATGTCTAGGCAATCAGTCCATCAAAGAACTTAACATTTCTTTTCATTTAAAAAAATTTTTATTTTCTGGCTCCCTTCCGTCAGTTGATCTCACCAACATGACAATGAGCATGGAATACAAAAATCTGTTTGACAGATGTTCCCATGCAATCTGCAAGACTTACAACGTAAATGCTATTCTGGAGAGCAACCTCTGTTTCATACACATCTTCCTTTATAGTGTGTCACTTCTGTCTTAAATAAGCAACTGAAGAAGTATTGGGTTTAATGCAGGAGAGAAAAGGGGATGACTATTTTTGAACACAGTCTTTGAAAATATATTTCTGTACTAGGGAGGACATCTGGATGACTATCAAGTTTGCCTTATGAGGCATATGGAAGAGAAGCAATGTGGCAGCTTAGCTAACAGCATGGCCTCTGGGATCAGACTGGATCCAAATCCTGGCTCTGCAACTCGCTAACTGTGTAGCCTTGAGGATATTCCTTAAACACTATGCCTCACTTTATTCATTTTCAGGCAACAGTCATATAGGATAAGTTTACTGTGAGGATCAAATGAGTTAGCTTGGTACAGAGTAAACAGTAATTAGGCTTTAGGTCATGTTATAAATTGGTATACATAACATACTTTAAGACTGCATATTTTTCCTTCATCGATTCAGGAAATGCTTCTCAGCACAGTAGCCAGCATGTTTTTGTTAAAATGTAAACCAGATCATGTCACTCATCTCCCCATAACCTTCCTTTTTTAAAAAAATTAATTTCTTTTCGGCTGCTTTGGGTCTTCATTGGTGCGTGTGGGCTTTCTCTAGTTGTGGCGAGCGGGTGCTACTCTTCATTGCAGTGCATGGGCTTCTCATTGTGGTGGCTTCTCATTGCGGAGCACGGGCTCTAGGCACGTGGGCTCAGTAGTTGTGGCACACACGCTCAGTAGTTGTGGCTTGCGGGCTCTAGAGCACAGGCTCAGTCGTTGTGGCATACAGGCTTAGCTGCTCCGCGGCATGTGGGATCTTCCCAGACCAGGGCTCGAACCTGTGTCCCCTGCATTGGCAGGTGGATTCTTAACCACTGCGCCACCAGGGAAGTCCTGCTCATAACCTTCTAAAAGCTTCCTATCTCACTCAGAGAAAAAGGCTAAAATAAAGGCTTTATAAAGGTGTATACATAGGGTGACCATGCTTCCTATTTTTCCCAGGAGTCTTGGTTTATGCCTATTGTCCAGATGCAATTATTGATAGTGTCTACTTTCACTCTCAAAGCATCTTGGTTTGGACAATAAATTATATGGTCACCTATTGTTAGGCCCCACGTTATCTGCTTCTCCCTATCACCTGCCCTATGCCAGTATCCCTGTGATCTCATGTTACTATTCTCCTCCTTCCACTCAACCACCATGGTTTCCTTGCTGCTCCTTTAACCCTCCAGGCACAATCCTGCCTCTGGGCCTTTGCACTTGCCATTTCCTCTGGCTGGATGCTCTCACTTTGGATAGTGGCATGGTTTGCTCCTTTTAAGTTCTAGTTTTTATTCAATGTCACCTTGTATTGAGCTCTTCTTCAGCCACTCACACTAAGATGAATACCCTCTTCCTCTTCTTTTATTTCTCTTCCCTATTTTACTTTTCTCCTTAGCAGTTATCTCACATACTATATATTTACTTGTTAACTTGCGTGTTGTCTTGTTCTTCTACTAGAATGCAAACTCCACGAAGACAAGGATGATTGTTTTTCTTCACTGCTATTTCCCCAGTAACTGGTATATAGTAGGAGCTCAATAAATATTTATGAATGAATAAATGAAGAACATTCAGAGAAGAGAGACCTGATGTAACTGAGTAACCAAATGGCCAATCAGTTGCCCATCCGCATTACTTTCTAGTATAAAATTTGATCTAAAAGATATTGGGTTGGCCAAAAAGTTCAGTTGGGTTTTTCCGTGAGATGTTATGAGAAACCAAAATGAACTTTTTGGCCAGACCAATAATAGGACTCCTGTGTTTAAGATAAGTGTTATTAGAAGCATGATTTGAGTAGATTCTGTTATCTATCCTGGTCTCCAAGTAAGTCGTGATGGCAAAAAATGTGGATGAAACTTTTAGAGAAGTTTAAATTATACAAAGTAACCTCTAAATTTGCACATCCACAAAAATGGTATTAAATCTGAGGGCACACTTGATTTTTCTTCTTGAGTTCAGGAACACTGGGGATTTCAAACCTTCCAAATTTAAATAAATATTTTAGAACATGTGGTTTTGTAAAATCTTTGATGTTCAAATTTAAAAACAAGGCTATCAAATATTAACATGGAAGAATATGTTCAGTTCTATTATTGAGTTTAATTTCAACTATTAACTTTATAATGAAGGAAAGTTTTTCCAAGAAAAACTAGACCTAGTTAAAAATAAAACTGTAGCTATAGAAAGCAGTTACTCTAGCTCTCAAGAGAATACGGTAGCTCCAGAAAGCAGTTGTAGAATTTCTGGCTGTATATCAAATTTATTTTGACAGAATTTCTTAGAACATTCCTTATCTAACCACTGTAGTCTTCAAATCAACTTCAGAGACAGTAAACTTCATACCTCTTTCATTTTAGTTCACACACGCTTTACACGAACTGTATAAACTTTGTGTGATAATAAAAAAAAGAACACTCACATGCTAGCAACTCAAAAGATAAAGACACTCTAGAAATATTTCAGAATAAAATAGCCAGGACATCTGCTTTTACTGCAGAGTGCTGGAATTACTGCAACATTACACACACACACACACACACACACACACACACACACACACACACACAGAGTGTATATGTGAAAATTCTTTTCTCAAAAGTAAAACATCTATGCACCATCATTATACAGCAACCTCTTCTGTGATCTGAAGTGTCTGATGGAGGAATATCTTCAACCACGATGCTTTACACAGCCCAACACCTTCCTAATGAGAAGGGGACTGAATCCATCTCTCCCTCCTCAGCCATGGGAACGATCTTGCAGTTACGGATGGTTTCCATCCCCCATCCCTGAAACGGGAATAACTGTGCTGTGAACCAAGTGCTGAGGGTTAGCCCAGTAACCTCACATGAGAATAATTACTTAACAGGACCATGAGAGAAAGCAATGAGGTTCCCAGACACAGGAAATGAAAAGTCAGAAGGGGAGGTAGAGTTGGAGAGGGTTCTGAAGCCTTTCCAGACAGCAACTTCCTTATAACAAACAGCAAGTTGGGTAATAAATGTATCACTCTGTTATTTTATATGTACATATATCCTTAAGTCAACTGGTTAGCATAATGAACTTTTGCAATGTGCTTGTGTTTCAGCCATGCTAGAAGATCAACATGTTTCCTGTTCTCTAAATTAGTAACTAAAATCTTCTGTGATATGAATGTTCATTTTGATATTCCAAATCACTTGTAGGTTTAATATTTCAATCAAAACCACAATTACAACTATGCTCAAAAAATGCATATTGCACAGAAATCTTGAAAAGTGACTCTTCAATTGGTTATATGTACCGGAGAGAGAGGAAATTAAACAATATGATTCCGGAACCACAGAACAAGAACTCTTGACTTCTAAAGACAAAGGGACAAGGGGAAAACAACTCTAGGCTGACAGATTTTTCACAGATTTGTGGACCCTGAGACATCCCTGGTTTGCAGGAAAAAAGTAGAGATTCAGTGAATTCAAAAAGCAAGTCTGCCTTTAGATCCGGAATTGCATGGGAGAAAAACATTCTTACAGAGGCAAATAGAGTATTTGAGCAAAATTTTGCTCATGCATTAAATATTTTGAAAGCTGGACACAGTGCTGGATGTGGAGATACAATGATAAATGAGAATCATGGCAGTGTGCCTCAGGGGACTTGCAGTCTAGTGGGGCAGACAGGCAAGCGAATTGGCAGGGACAACAGAGCGTGTGTTAGATGCCCTTAGGGGGTTACTAGAGGGTGTCATGGGAGCACATGAGAAAGGCACTGACCTAGTCTATGTTAGGGATACTTGCCAGACAAAGAGATGCTTCAGCTGAGATCTGAAGAATAAAGTGGAATAAGCCAGAGAAGGCATGAGGGAAGATATTCAAGGTAGAAGGAGCATCTTGGTACTCTTGGTTAGCTGGAGTGAAGAGGGGTAGATGAAAAACATGAAGAGAGAGGTGCCTGGAGATGAGGCAGGGTCAGAGCTATCTAACAAGACACGATGAGCTGGAGTGCAATGCACCTTCAAGGGACAGAGAGCTTGGTGAAGGGACACATTTTCTCTCTTAAAATTCAGGGAATACAGTTTCTATACCTAATTTTACGATTATAGTGCTATTACTGGAATACCTGAGAAAGGCCTGTTTTTATTTGCTTGATGATGAATAAAAGGCAAACATCTATCACATATCCAACGGTGTGTAATTGGATCAGCTTGGGGGAGTAGTATGTGCAGACCACAGATAATACCCTATGCCTTGTCTGTAAACAAAGAATCCCTCTGATAAATCAACATCATCACCATCATCAATATTTTAATTTGAAGGTCTCAGAAAAATCTGGTTACAAGTATATTTTAGTGCTCCCTTCAGGAGCACATATACTAAAATTGGAATGATACAGAGAAGATTAGCATGGCTCCTGGGCAAGGATGACATGCAAATTTGTGAAGTGTTCCCATATTTTTTACTTATCTATGAAACAGAAACAGACTCACAGACATAGAGAACAGACTTGTGGTTGCCAATGGGGAGGGTGAGTGGGGGAGGGATGCACCGGGAGTTTGGGGTTAGCAGATGCAAACTATTATATATAGAATGAGATAAACAAGGTTCTACTGTATAGCACAGGGAACTATATTCAATATCCTGTAATAGCCTATAATGGAAAAGAATATGAAAAAGAATATATATATATATATATATATATATATATATATATATATATATATGAATCACTTTGCTGTACACCAGAAACTAACACAACATTGTAAATCAACTCTACTTCAATTAAAAAAAAGAAGTTAATTTTAATCATATCAAAAAGCATTAATTGAACAGCTACTATGTTTGAGGCATACAACCTAAATGTTGTGATATGTGTTTATCACAACATATATATGTGTTTCTTGATGTGTCAAGAAACAGCTTTTGTATGGCTGCCCCAACAGGATGGATCCCAGTTGCACAAGATGTCAAAGGCTGTGTGAATATGGAGATGAACTGGCTTTGTGTGAATGTCTCTCGTTTCCACATTGCTCAGATCCTCTGCCACAGCAACATATTGGGAATCTTGGCTTTTCATTGCAAAATATTCCTGATAATTTCATACAGAAATTTTGTTTATTTTTCATCGTTGTCCTCAGGAAGAGGTGGTTGCTTAGAGTGGACTAAAGTAGTCAACAGCTGATTACTGGATGTATCACTGGCTACTTCGTTTGTTCTCAGAGATCTGCTTTACCCCACACACTAAGTGGAGACATTATTCATCTACAGTATTATCTATGACGTCACTGGTGTGCCAACATTTCTATGTCAAGTCGTTGGGCTCAACTGCCTCTCTCTTCCCATGACCATCATTCTCATCCTCTCCATTCTACTTCTCTCCTACATATATTTCTCCACACTTCTGTTTCTACTTAAGAGGCTAAGGTGCAGTGGTTTATGGGCATATCCGTGTGCACACCTGGGTGACAGTTATCTTGAAAGCACATGACACCAAACTTTGGCCCACCCATGCACAAACATCACTTTTAGGGTTTCCACTCTATTCAAAATTAAAACCCATCTCCCTATAGATGACACTCTAGGGCATAAATAAATCATTAAAGAATATGATTATTAAATTCTATACTTCTAATCTATATTGGCATTTAGTCATTGGGGGGCATTTTTGGATTCTAAACACAGATACAATGCTTTAATTATTTTGCCATTGTAATGAATGTAAATATTTTATATACAGATTAATCTACTTGCCTAAGTTTTTGCATTCCTTGAAAATTCAGGATATCAGATAGTGTAATTTCTTGACAAATTGAATCCATCATCAGTTTAGGTTACAAGGGTGAACATTTGAAAGGGTCTACTAACTCCTTTTCCTTCCTCCCTCCTGGTTTTGTCAGTCTGCTCACGAAATTAATGACATGTTTTTTGCACAATTCCAAATTAGAGTAATCCTTTGATAAATAATACCGTTTCTTTAACATTGCCATTTGAAAACCAAGAAGGTAATTGGCATTTATTTGCATCTTTTGGTTCCTTCTGTTTTACATTTTATTGTCTCAGACTGTCCGATTTTTATCACCAGGTAGTGTATGTATGTGTGTGTGTGTGTGCACGAGTGTCGACAAGGGCTAGAGGAATTTCTCTCCACTTTCTGGGTTATTTCTTCTCTGTGAAATGTATATAACTCCAGACCTAATTCATTTTTTTTTTTTTTTCAGACCTAATTCATTTTTTAATTTAGGATCTGTACATGCTTCAGCAGCAGCAATTTGGCGACTATATCCAGCCTCTCTGAGAATGACATTTAGGGCAGAGAATGTTACTTAGGGGTAGTGATGACATTCGGACAAGAGCTGCACATGCGTGTTAGGAACCAGTAAGAAGCAGGAGCTCTTGGGGGTTTCTGAGCAGAGCAGCACTCGATAAGTACAAGCAAAGTCCAGTACAGCCTGGCAGAAGAAGTCCTGAAGCTATAGAGATCAACTAGGAAACTTGGAAATTCAGATGTGTAGTGAACCCCTCTTCCATGCCCACAGACGATCCAAAGCTACTCAGCACTAGCTGCACGGGATAATGACAGAACAGAAACAGCCTAGCCGTCTGATATACTTGCTGCATTGATTTTCAGTTGTGTTCTACAGCATATCAATATATGAAACAGTTTCAAAGTGAGAGAAAGATAATAAAATGTGAATAGAAAGAACACTTTATCATGTGCTCTCCTTTTTCTTGTAATATTACTAGAGTCTAATCAGCAAGTCTCACTTGCCCCAAGATTCAATCTTCATACTACTTTCACTCACTCTGACTCTAACCTAGCTCAGTGCGATGTTCTCCCTCTGGAGACACCTTAAAACTGAGTCTAAAAGCAATTGATAGAATTGTTAAACACAACGACCTGTGCGATTTGAAAACTTATCTTTCTTTGACGAACATAGCAGATCTTTTAAACCATTCTTCTTTCAACCTAATTCTAATAATATGGGAGATAAAGAAGCTTCATGCATCCCTTTAATAGAATGTTCTTCAAGTCTATGCATTTTTCATCAGTACCTAAACATAATGGTAAAGTGAGACTGGATGGCTACTACTTTGCCCTGCAATGCAGAGGTAGCTTGACATGGTCAGAGGAATCCACAGGTCTGATATATGAGACTCCAAAGCATCAGACTCTTAGAGCAGGAGGCAGCTGTGGAGAAAAGGCATGAGGACCTAGAGCACACATTGCTCAGAAGGATTTCTCTTGACTCTCCCGGGCAGAAGTCAGAGAAACAGTAACATCTTATGGTTTCCTAACCTAAAGGAATGGACTGCCAGGAGGAAGTAGAAATAACACTCAAATATTGTGAGGCTTTTCTGTTCGCTCCAATGCTTTTCTCTTTTCCTCTGGAAGAAGATTGAAATGACTAAAGAGTATTTATTTCTTTAACCCCAAAGGTTTACTTTCTAAAATTAATGTTGGTTAAAGGACTCACTACATGAGTTTTAGAAAAACAGGAATTATACAAATGTACTCCTGCTATGAAAAAACACATCAAACTGTCCACATTGTTGAGAACTACAATAAGGTATATAAAGTATTGGATTCCCAAGATGGAAAAATCATAAGGTCAAATAAGGAAGTGTCAGTTTTTTTCCATTGTTGTATGAATGTAAAACAAAGTTTTATTGGAATTTTCACCAAATTTGGAGATATTTCAGATGATCTGACTTAAAATGTTGCTACGGAATAGAAATGAAGTTTAGTCTCGTGAATAGCATGTAGCACCTCAAAGAGATACGCAAGGCTCCTTCTCAGCAGATATGCTTATGTCAAAAGCTGCTTTTGCACATGGTCAAATGGGAATTATTAATCAGAGATGGTTACGTTATTTTCCTGAGCCATAACGGGTTGGTTAACTAGTTGTGTAAGTGTGAACAAAAAATGTTTAATACCCCGCACCGTGATTGTGAATGAGTCATGTCAACATTTTCAAATCTCTTATTAAAGAGAGATGTCCTGAGGAAGTCGTGTTGAGTATGTGTAATATTTCACTAAGAGAAAATCAAAAACTTTTTAAAAGAAAAAAAGTTCTGTAGCATATGCTAAATATTTAAAATTATTTACATATTTTCAATTTTGCCTCCTAATTTGGTTCTGAAATCCTGCTTTGAGTTCAAACAGAAAACACATGTATTCATGCTCTTCTGTGGAAAGAGATGGTATGTGATTTAAAAATTTTTTCTTTTTAAAAAATTTTTGGCCATACTGCGCGGCATGTGGGATCTTAGTTCACCGGCCAGGGACTGAACTCATGCCCCCCGAGGCCACCACTGGCCTCCATTGGAAGGTGGAATCTTAACCACTGGACCACCAGGGAAGTCCCTTAATTTCCCCAATTTTGTCTAATTTCCCCAATTTTGCAAACAGTGTATTGGAGTAATTTTGAGATGATTTTTCCTTGTAATGTTCAAAATTTTCATCATTGTTTTCATCTTTATGGTTAGACCACTGCTTTTTCTGGTAGGCTAGTATCATTTCACCACAGTTGGAGTGTATCTACTTGAAACCAAGATGCTACTATTTCACTTAAAACTAATCATGTCTTCAACTGACAAACTTTCCATTTCAAGTCATATTTCAGAATATTCTTGCTCAGAATAGTTTTGTTTCTACAGATAATACATAGAAGACAAAAAACTAAAGGCTGAGGAAAGTGTTTTCCCTGTGCTAGGAATAAAGACATTTCTAAAACATCTGACACAGATGATGAAATTTCATTTGAATTTTAGCTCACTTGAATTCTTGCAGCAATTTCCCCCACACAACCACTAGACCAAATATGGAATAATGAATTCCTTTTGGCTTTAGTTGTTTTGGTACTAACTAGTCCCTAGAGCAAGGTGATCACACCAACAGTGGGTGAGTTCTCTTCCTCTCCCACTCAGGCTCTAACTTTGACTGTCTTTGGATCCTTGTTGCCTAGCTCTGCAGCAGGCACACAGTAGGTGCTCCATGAATGTAAGCTGAAGCAATGCGGGAGGCAACAGTAAACTGATGCTTTTAGTAATGCTGCTCAATGAGGTCACCACTGGCCTGCCATCTCATGCACCCGTTATCCCTAAGTTGCCCTAACTGCGGAAGCCAGCATGACCTTTGCCTTCAATCATCCAGACAGTCAAAATAAAATAAGCCCTTCTCATTTCAAGCCACACTATGGATATCGGGCTTCCGAATAGCATCACATTGAAAAGGTAACCGAAACTGAAGATACATTTATTTTAAGTACTTTTTGGGCTCAGCAGGTCTTACCCTGGAAATGGAATGTCAGAAAAATCCAGTGATCTTCCCCAGATTGCCCATCTACCCAGCAAGCTCACGGCTGGCATGAGAATCCCATTCATGCAAGACCATGACTTTGAAGAGTCATCCCTGAAATACTATTTTGTTAACAATTAAGTTAGGAAGTCAGTGTCACATTTAACAAACAATAAAAATTTCAAATGTCACCCAGTTTTAAGAGAGTAGAAATGGGTCTCAGTAAAAACACAGACTGAAATTCCAAAGGACAGAAAAGTCTGCAGCACCTCTCTCAACTGTGGAATCAGAGCATATGTTCCAACCTGCAAATGCATTTGTGGTTACTTCCTACCTTAAATACATTGATAGGGAGATCAATGACCACATAGATAAGGTCTCCGAGGGCAAGGCTGGCTATCAGTGCGTTGGGGCCATTCCTCATGCACTTGTTCTGGTAAATGATCCTGAGCAGGGTTGCATTCCCCACCATTCCCACGATGAAAATAGTACACGATATCACAGTGTTAATGTATTTGAAAGCTGAAGTAATCTTAGTCTGCTGTGGGCAATAGTTGTGCATTGAGCCATTGTTGGGGAGGGCCAAATTCGTGGGTCTATGTGTGGTAACCATGAAGCTGAGTTCTGTCCCACGAAAAGTGGTGAAATCGTCCACATGGGTGCTTAGATTTGTGCTGTAGCTCTCAGGATTATCACTGATGACACATCCAACCAGCGCCAACCCAAACAACACCCTGAGGCAAAAGGTTTCCATCTTGATGCAAATTTGAGGAAAGGTCTCTTATTCTTTTGCTTTGACACCCTTTTTTTTTTTTTTTTTCTACCTGAAAAGAGAAAAGAGAAAAAATAATTTTGGTTACAAAATCCAGCTGCCAAGAAGACTGTAATCAATGATAATTACTGCTTCAATTAAAAAGCAGGATGTATCTGGTAATTAGATAAGATATATCTGTGTCAGGTTACCCTGTGGAAGAACAAAAGAAGCAAAGATCAAAGCTCTACTAGGGCAAGTTATATCTCTGTATCCTGCCTCTATCTCTGTCTCTGTCTCTCTCGCTTTTGTCCATAGCTATACTTACATCTAGATTATAATATGAGGACATGGCAGTTTTTCCTTTGAGTAGCAGAGAAGAAGTTATATTACACCTAGGCTGATAGACTGAATTACAAAAAATCTTCACGAGTTGAGATAACAATATTTTAGTTATTAACGGAAGAGAAGAGACATTATATGCTGAGTGAAAGTTATGTAGTATTAAGGCATAAAATCACCAAATTCTGTAATTAACAATTCAGTATTCCAACATGTGTGCTGTTTTGCCAATGGCAAGTAATGAACATGAAAATAACATGCAGCTCAGGTAGCCATTTGAAGTGTTATGAAATGTTCATTTAAAAACAGAACTCTGATTAACACCATCAATACATTTAACAATCTTAGTCATTTAAAAGTGAGATCGTTGATAAAGACCAAATATTTATTTTATTGAAAACCTGGATGATTACTGTGTACAATCAACATCTTCTGACAGGAGTTTTTCTGCTTTTCCATTCCTCAGAAATTACTATCAGGATATATGCCAATGAATGAAACTAGGAGTAACAGACTTTCTCAGGCCAGGCGTACTATTTGGTTTTCCAAACATCCTTTATACATCCTTTAAACATCCTTTATAGCTACATTGATTATGACCAGTCACTGTACTGAGCACTTCACATGCGTGATGCCCTCTATTCCATACAATGACCCTCTGAAGCAGGTACATGGTTCCATTATAAACACAGGGAAACACGAGGTCAAGTAGCTTGTCAAGGCTGGTGTGGTGCTGCTGTGATTCAAAGGCAGGTTAGTCTGACTTTGAGCCTGAGCTCTTAACCACTAGACCGTACTGTCTCTCATTCTCATGACTTCTTAGCATCTAAAGTGTTTTAACAATGTTTCCAGCGTTTTGAAGAAGCAATAGACTTTGGAGGTTGGTTAGATATTTTCAAAAGACCTTTTCATTGTTTTGTTTTGTTTTGTTTTAGTCACTTGCAGAGAGCAGTGGTCCTTCTTGTTCAGGAAGTCTAGGTTTCTACTTGAAGAAAAGATGCTGGGAAAATGAGGGAGGTTGGTGGTAACACAACAATTAAAGGTAAATAAAAACGGCTCTTCCCGTTTTAATATTTTGTATATTTTCTGTGAATTTTTGTGAATCTTTAAAATGAAGGCCATAAGCTCATTTATGATGATGTGGTGTGTGTATATGATGAATACACCCAGGTCACAATTTAAATTTTAAGAATTGTGTCCTTTTGAGTCTATTCATGGTTTTAGGAACTTTTAGGAATTTTGACAGTTATCTTGGTTATCAACAAAGTTTAGGGCTTAGTCGATATATGGATGAAATAAGATTTATTCAAGTTGTACAGAAGGTCTAAAATAAATATAAGGTGCAAATACTGCATACTTCTGCCTTCCCCAGAGATTTCCCCCCAGGAACCTGAATTAATAATAACAGTTTACATATAGTATTAATCTATTATATACAGTATTTGTTGTCAGACTTGAGCTTTACAACTCTAGGTAAGCAGGGACAATATCATGAGGAAACTGAGCCCCGAAGAAGTTGTCACATTTTTGTGGCCAAGAAATGGCAGGACAGGTAAAACACCTCACTCTACTTTGCTCATAAGACTTGACTCAGTCAAGTCTTAAAATATCAATTTTTCTAAGCTGGGGGCATACTGGGCATACAGTTCTGCCTAGACTTAATTATAAGTAGTTTGCAGTTTTTTGGGGTTTTTTTCCCTACTTCTTACAGTTTGGAGTAACATTTGACCAAATGTTGATAGACCTACGAAACGCCACTATTTCCATTCCACCGTGGAGACCAGAACTCTAAGAACAAAGCATATTGTCATCCTCCCCTTCAGATCAGAGATGGCAAAAAGGAAATCCTTCAGTGTTTTGTGCTGTTTAATGACTAAAGCCTCCCAGTTGCCCAATAGGAATGAACCTTCAGAAAGAGTTTTCTTAAAAGTAAAAGAGAGAAGGCCTTTTCCAGAAATGGAATGGCTCTTTGCCCATCAGAGTCTGCTAGGAGGCTATTTCGTGAACTGACCTGGCTATCTATGGTGGGTTGACACCACTCACAAAAGTACCACTCGTGTTTGAACGCCAGCACATTGGTTTGCTTGGTGAGCTGATTACCTCAGGAGCTGAGAAGTCTTATCAAAGCTGTGGGTTCTTATCAAAGTGTGCGCCAGATACCATGAAAACCACTTTCTTTCTCCTCCAAGAATGACGCCACCACAGAAATCATTTCTGAAGACATCTCTTTCAGCTCTCTACACAGAACTAAGGGATACCTGGCAAAGGCACGTGGCTGCCATGCCATCAGTGGGTGAAAAATACAAAACCAAAGGAAAAAACCCTTTCAAAGGCATGTTCCTCCAAGCTTATTTCTCTAAGTCACGCTGTACTTCAGATCATCAGTCATAATCAGTCATAGCTCTAGTGAAGCACCTCAGGTTCAGACCTGAAGGACATGGTTTATAGATTCAGCATTCTTCATATTTGGGGTCTAAGGATTTGCTGGAGTTCAAAAGCTACCATTAAGGGCTTCCCTGGTGGCGCAGTGGTTGAGAATCCGCCTGCCAATGCTGGGGACACAGGTTTGAGCCCTGGTCCGGGATCCCACATGCTGCAGAGCAACTAAGCCCGTGCACCGCAACTACTGAGCCTGTGCTCTAGAGCCCACGAGCCACAACTATTGAGCCCGCGTGCTGCAACTACTGAAGCCTGCAGGCCTAGAGCCCGTGCTCTGCAACCAGAGAAGCCACCGCAACGAGAAGCCTGCACCACAGTGAAGACTAGCCCCCCACCCGCCTGTGCTCAGCAACAAAGACCCAATACAGCCAAAAATAAATAAATAAATAAATTTATTTTTAAAAAAAGCTATTATTAAGCAAGAGGACTGAATCCTTTGTGCTTTAACAGTTTAACATCTCAGACTCCCAGGATCAAAGTTCACTCGTAATTAGCAATTTGGAAATTCCGACCTTACCCACAAGGCAAGAGTTTAGAGCAGGTAATTTACAAGAAACGACTGCCAAGGTGTTTCTCAATTACTTAACACAAAACAGAGGGAATGGGAGGAGTCATAAATATCTACAAGAGGAGGAATAAACCAAATAAACGAGGAACTGCGAAATAAGTTTTTTTGGTGGGTCTTGCTCGGTGGGTAAGAAATTAGTAACTCTCCTGACTGACAACGTCTGACTTTAATATGCCTCCCAGCCCACCCCGCTCCGCCGTCTGGTCTATCCCGGAACGCCATTAGGATGTTGTAAACGGCGGCTGATTATCGGGAAACAGCCCTTGTTCTCGGCGTGAAGGGCAACAAGTGTCCGTGAAAGGAGGGCACAGAACAAAACGCCCAGACCTCCACGGGCAGGTTTCCAAACTCGTTGCCCTGGGGGTTTTCCAGACACATCTGTTCCTCACACCCAGTGTCCTTGGCTACCCTTGGCATGCCCCGGGCGTGCGGGAGAAGCAGGCTGCGGGGCAAACTTCACAAGTAGGCTCTTGAGTCAACAACAAGGGCGTGAGGTTCCACAAAGTTCTCGCAAGCCTCGGGGAAAGGGAGACCCGGGGAGAACTGCTGGTTTTCTTTTGACTAAAAATCCGACGCCCGCCTGGGAAGGCTGAGGCGCTTTGGATCAGTTTCCCAAACCCCCAACGTGCCCGGAGCGCACCCCGACCAGGAAAAGCGCCCGCGCCTTCTCGCGCCCTCTGGCAGGTGATGCCAGCCCTGGTGCAGGAGGTGCAGGCGCCGGGCTACAACGCTCCAGGCTCGCCTCTCCTCCCGACCGAAGGGCCCGCCGGCGTCTCCCCTACCCAGCTCGGGACCCCTAAAGAAAAAGAGTTGCACCGACCGTGGAGCTCGGCGGGCGCGGACGGCTGCCCGGTCCGCGGACGGCTGCCCGGTCCGCGCGCGGCGCCTGGGCGAGAGAAAGCCGAGACGGCGAGGGTGGGTGGCGAGTGTTCCGGGCTGCGGTGCTGCAGCGGCCCCGGCTGCACCGCTGCCTCCGCTTCGCAAAACTTCCTGGGCACGGCTTCTCTGGGGAGGTCCTCCCCGAGCCGCCCGCCTCCGGCCACCCGGTGGGATGGAGCGTCTCCACCTCCCGTCCGCAATCGCCTGACCAAAGGGATGACTGTGCGCGCGCACGAGGGCTCGCAAGAAAAGGCAAACTCCGGAGGAACACGCCTCCCGTCTGTCCTCCCCTTCTCCCAAAGCTCCCAGACCTTCTACTCCACTCTAGGGCGGCAAGAATGTCCAAACCTTCCAGCCCTCCAGGGATGCAGCCACTATAAAGCACTAGGCTGCCGCCCCCTCCCAGGGCCTGAAGGGTAGGAGTCTTTTTAACTATTTCCTTCCTGAAATGAAAGTGGTGGTGAGGGGACGGTGATCGAGGAGGAGGGTAGTTTAACAGACAAGACTCAGAACTGAGGAAGGCCTTGCAGAGAACACTTTCCTTTCCCATTAAGTGCAGGCAGATTTGATCTGGAGGGAGCGACTGCAGAGTCAGGATCCGAGCGTGGTTTCTGCTCTGCGTTCCCTGCCCCTTTGCTTGTCTTGTACGTTCCCCCTTAAGCTTATAGCAAGTAAAAGAGCCAGCGTGGACAGCAGTTTACTGGATCAAGGACGTTTTGTTTCTATCTTGTCCCTTGAAGCCAGCACCCCAGGGCTACCTAGTACTGGCCCAGGGCAAAGCAGGAGCCCCTGGAGAGACTGTGGAAGGGTCCAGGATGTGGCTCCGAGAAATCCATGATTCCTCAAGAAATCCAAGCAGGGAGGATGCAGATGCTGCAGAAGGTGGGTTTCAACATGTCTATACCATAGAGAGTTTATCCTAAATGGGGTTGTGGGAGAGGAGATGAGGGACAAAGGCCATTGCCTGTGACAGGTGAGAAAACATCAAGGCCCCTTGAAAAGGAAACCCTTGTACACTGTCGGTGGGAATGTAAATTGGTGCAGCCACTGTGGAAAACAGTTTGGAGGTTCCTCAGAAAATGAAAAAATAGAACTACCGTATGATCCAGCAATCCCACTCCTGGGTATATATCTGAAGAAAACTGAAAACACTAATTTGAAAAGATACATGCACCCCAGTGTTCATAGCAGTGTTACTTACAGTCACCAAGATATGGAAGCAACCCAAGTGTCCATCAATAGATGAATGGATAAAGAAGATGTGGTGTATATATATATATTATGGAATACTACTCAGCCATAAAAAAGAACAAAAATTTGCCATTTGCAACATGGATGGACTTGGAGGGTATTATGCTTAGTGAAATAAGTCAGACAGAGAAAGACAAATACTGTAGGTAATCACTTATATGTAGAATCTAAAAAATAAAAAAAACTACTAAATATAACAAAAAGGAAACACACGGAAATAGAGAACAAACTAGTGCTTGCCAGTGGGGAGAGGGAAGAGGGGAGGGACAAGATAGAGGTAGGGGATTAAGTATAAACTACTATGTATAAAATAAATAAGCTACAAGGATATATTATATAGCAGTATTTATATATTATATAGCGGTATTATATAGCAGAGAATATAGCCAGTATTTTATAATAACTTTAAATGGAGTATAATCTTGAAAAATTGTGACTCACTGTGTTGTACACCTCTAACTTATATAATATTGTAAATTAACTATACCTTGTTAAAATCACAATATGAGACAATATTTAATAACCTGAGTAAATGTTCAATATCAAGAAAAGAATAAAAATAAAACATTCTATGGAAAAATATAATCGAGGGCTCCTTAGAGAAGGCCTTGCCCGGGAGTCCTTCAGTGCATTGCTGGTATGAGGCACATGGTGCAAATGTGAGTTTGGAGTCACATTATATTACAGACTGTTCTGATTATCAGCTGCAGCTAAAGAAAATCACCCTAAAATGGTAGTGGTTTAAAACAACATACCTTAGTCATCAATCTGCAATTTGGGCGGGACTTGGCTGGAACAGCTCGTCATCTTTGCTGGGCCTGGAGGCTCCACTTCCAAGAGTTTGCTTTCTTGGTAATGAGTGTTGGGTTTTCTCTCTGTGTGTCTTCCTACAAAGTGGTTTATATTTCCTCACAGCATGGTGGCTGGGTTCCAAGAAGGAGTGTCCCAAGAGACAGGAAATGGTAGCTGCCAGTTTCTTAAAGTCTGGGCCTAGAAACTGATACAGTGTCACTTCTGCGAATTCTATTAGTGAAGCAGTCACAGATCCTAGATTCAAGGTGAGGGAATACAGACCTCACCTGTCAATGCAAGGCGTGTCAGAGGATTTGAGGGGCATTTTGTAATGCTATCAAAGAGATCCACAGAATACCACTGTTGAAAGGGACCTTAATAGTCACCTAGTCCAATGGGCTGGGTATTACTCCGTGCGTTAATCTGTTCTATCTACAGCTTCCTCACATTGAAGAGTCGGCCAGAATAATTAATAGCTTTTATAAGTGCCTTTGTTTGCATTAAAAAAAAGGTGCCCCTTTAGGCACAGGGCTTGGCAAGCTGACAATATTTTCAGGGAAGAAGAAGTCCTACACCAGCGTTCAAAACTTGGCATGTGAAACGTGTGCTGGTTTTTAGCCCCCATTCACCCTATGACCAGACACACTTGGACAGTCCAACCTGCACAACTGAACATGGCAGTCTATCCAGTCTTTGGTAGAGCACATCTATCAGCCTCTACCTCCTGGGACAGCTCATCCCGCTGTGGTGCAGGTCTAATTGTTCAAAGTCTTTTCTTCATACTCATTAGGATGGCTATGATCTAAAAGCAGAAAACAAGTGTTGGTAAGGATGTGGAGAAATTGGAACCCACGTGTGTCGCCGATGGGAATGTAAAATAGTGCGGCAGCTGTGGAAAACTGTTTGGAAGTTCCTCAAAAAATTAAACAGAAAATTACTGTGTGATCCAGCAATTCCATTTTTGAGTATATACCCAAAATAACTGAATGCAGGGACTTGAACAGATATTCATATACTTATATTCATAGCAGCGTTATTTACAATAGCCAAAAGATGGAAACAACCCAAATGTCCACCTATGGATGAATGGACAAATAAAATGTGGTATATATATGTCACCTGAAATATTATTCAGCCTTATAAAGGAAAAAAATTCTGATACATGCTACAACATAGATGAAACTTGAAGACATTATGCTAAGGAAAGTAAGTCAGATCCAAAAGGAGAGCTATTGTATGAATCCACTTATATGAGGTAGTTAGAATAATAGTCAATATCTTAGAGACAGAAAGTAGAATGATGGTTACCAGGGACTTGAGGGAGGGAGGAATGAGGGTTTATTGTTTAATGGGTTTCAGAATTTCAGTTGGGGGTGATGAAAAAGTTCTGGAGGTAGATGGTAAGGATGGTTCCACAGCAATGCGAATGCACTTACTGTCACAACCATACACTGAAAAATGGTTAAAATGATAAGTTTATTTTAAGTATATTTCACCACAATAAAAGATATTCTTCCTGACATTAAGTTGAAATCTGTCTCCCCGTAATATTACCTTTAGATTGGCCCTATAAGTTCATAAAAAGTTTTCTGTCTCTTCTGAGAAAGAGCTTCAGATATAAACAAATATGTTTATGTGTATCACCAGTACAGATCTGCCTTTGTAAGACATTGGGGTTGCCTCATTCTAGGTGAGAACAACATGAACTTTAGTTGTTGAAGATTTATTTTCTCATCTTCTCCACTTTACTTTCGGGAAAATGACTCCAGCGGATTTAAACCAGCGGTCAGTCAAAGTAACTACCTCCAGTAACCCCTCCCCCTATAGCCAAGACTTTAAATACTTGCCTCACTCTTGTGTTCCCTGCTTTGTACTTTTAATGAACATATAATTCACATATTTGACTAAGTTTCTCAACTCAGCTTCCAAAGGTTATTTCTTTTCCCTGAAAGGTGGGTTGGAAGCAATCTGCAGGTCTTCTGGGTTTCAGGGAGACTTTCTCAATCACACTTGACTTCTAGTTCATGCGGCTCATGAAGTGGAGCGTTACTGTAATGGTATTTACAATGGTTTTTCTCAGCATCACAATATCATTATTGATTTCCTGAACAATAATTGCAGAAGATTAAGAAGTACTCAAGATACCACTTAAAAGCCAGCTTTTCATGTGTCCTTGGGGGTAAATGTTCTTATGAATTTAAGTGTCTTGATTCAAATGTGCAGATCCATTTCACAATCGCTAGTTCCTTAGCTCATATCTGAACTGCAATAAAGGATCTGAATTCCACAGTATTTGCTAGGAATGTTGTGTTCACTCTAAGGCTCCCTGGGGGCAATAAAACATGATGGGTTCAGGGAAGAACCACAGAGATAAAGAAAGACTGGACAGCCGGTTGTGAGAAGAAAGAGGGAGAGATTGGGGAAGTGTACACCAAATCCTGAACCTGTCACTGCAGCACTGGGCAGTATCATGGCTGAGACTCACTATTGGCAGAGAACATCACTGACCTGGAGGAGAAAAAGCAAGCCTTGTGATTTGAAGGTCCATTTTTAATTAAAATTCACCATAGGCAGTTTGTTTCCAAAAGGAAGTATTCCAAAATGCTAGGTTGTAGAGGGGTTGCTGAAGATTCTAGAAGTTTTCTCACTGCAACAGTGTTGCACCTGGTGGTCAAGACTGCAGGGTATCTCATCAAAATATACCGAAGGCATAATTATGTAGCCCAGTGTTTTGTAGACTGCTGGCGGCCTCATAGGAGGGCTGAAAAATCAGTCAATCTTAGCATCACTAATGACTGGATGAGCAGATATTAGGTGTCCTCTGATTACATATTCCATCTGGCCCGAAATGTTTAACTTGAATCAAGACTTTAGCTATTCTTGTTTCCAGGAAAGATAGGAGATAAACACACAAGTTAAACAAATACCATGAAGAAGCAAATAGATAAATCCAGAAAGTATGACATTTTACTCTTCAGTGAATTAATCAATAAAAAAGGGATATTTTTCTAGATTATAAGAGGCTTAAAGGAGCACAACAACCAGTTACACCATCCTGGATTGGATCCTGGCTTGGAGAAACCAATTATAAAGGACATTTTTTTTTGAGAACTGGGAAAATTTCGATTTGGACTAGGTATTAGATGTTATTAAGAAAGTACTAATTTAATTAAATGTCATTATTTGGGGCATATAGAAGAATGGTCTTATCTTTTTGAGATTCTTTTAGGGGAGATATAATTTACTTTTAACTACCAAAGCAGAGACAAAAATGACAGGAGTTAAAAAAAGAAAAGGAGAAGAATAATAAAGTACCTGAAGTCTTGGCACATAACAGGAGCTCAGTAAATGATAGATCTTTTCACTTTCATTTCTTCCTTCCTTGTTTGTCTGTGAGGTGACTGGTAGAGCAGAATAAGCAGCATCACGTGACAACCTGGCTGACTTCAGGAAGGTGTCATAGCAGTAGGCCTAAGGCCAAGGAGACCAGTGGCATCCAAGGAACTACAAGGTAAAAGATGGAAGGGGATCTGATGCCTTGCATTGGCCCAGAGGAGACCAACCATCCACAGCAGAGTTTAATGTCGATGCTGCAGCAGGGATCCTTAACAAGATGGAAGGGGCCTGGGACTTCCCTGGCAGTCCAGTGGTTAAGACTCTGTGCTACCACTGTAGGGGGTGCGGGTTCGATCCCTGGCTGGGGAACTGAGATCCTGCACTGCGTGGTGAGGCAAAAAAAAAAAAAGGAAGGGACCTGAGAATTCCAGAGTTTGTGAGTGAGGACAGGCCAAAATGGGTACTATCATGAGGTCATTATGACTCTGACTCTTGAATGTTCCTTAGGCTGATGTGGGCTTGGGAACTGTGGGTTGCACTTGCAATCAAAGAAGACAAACAAACGGAAAGCCTGATCTTGAATGAAGGAGACAGTGAAAAGAGGTGCATTGGGCTGCTCCCCCCAGGCCTGCAAGCCCCGTACTTGCCCAGCCTTGAGATCGAAGACAGAGCCTGGAGTCAGTGACAGAGACATCAATAGTTTAATGATGGGAATCTTACATGTCTGAGCAAAAGGGTCCTGGAGTGATACCCCACCGTGGACAGCAGACAGCAGGCAGGACATGGCAACAATCTTCACTCCTGGGAGGAATAGGGAGACTACTACTTATAGGGGGAATTGACTCTTCGGTTACCAGGTAAATCAGCAGAGGGACATGGCCCTCTTAGACCCTCAGGCTAAGTACCTTCATGGGCAGAGGTCTTCCTTTTGATAAACTTGTTAACATTTTAAAAATTTTATTTATTTATTTGGCTGTGTCGGGTCTTAGTTGAGGCACATGGAATCTTCATTGCAGGATTGGGGATCCTTCCTTGCAGCGCGAGGGCTCCTTATTGCATGGTGAGGGCTTCTCTCTAGTTGTGGTGAGGGCTCTAGAATGCAGGCTCAGTAGTTGTGGCACACAGGCTTAGTTGCCCTGTGGCATGTGGGATCTTAGTTCCCCAACTAGGGATTGAACCTGCATCTCCTGCATTGGAAGGCAGAGTCTTAACCACTGGACCACCAGGGAATTACCTTGGTAAACTATTGTAGGGGAGCCATTCTGATCTAAAGACTAGAACAGTCACTAGCTCAGGCTGGGCGCAAGTATGTAGGTATTTACTGATTAGGCTCTATGATTAAGAGGGAAGTTCAGTTATGTGAGTAGAGTGTAAATGAAACAGGGATGGGTCGAGCAGGGGATGTACAGAGAGCAAGAGAACAGCCATCTTGAATGGCCTGGCCATACAAGGTGACAGCAGGTCTCATGTGTAGTAACTTCAGATCAGAAGAGGAAAAGGCCATTAACTTATAATTTTTGTTTAGATATGTCAGGGTAACATGAAAGACCCTGACATTGGCAGAAAAGATTGGTAGGTGTCCTGTCTAGTGCGCTCTTCTGTGTTGTCTATGCCTTTCCTCATTTTTTTTTTTTTTTTTTTTAAACATCTTTATTGGGGTATAATTGCTTTACAATGGTGTGTTAGTTTCTGCTTTACAACAAAGTGAATCAGCTATACATATACATATGTTCCCATATGTCTTCCCTCTTGCGTCTCCCTCCCTCCCACTCTCCCCATCCCACCCTTCCAGGCTGTCACAAAGCACCGAGCTAATATCCCTGTGCCTTGCGGCTGCTTCCCCCCAGCTATCTACCTTACTACGTTTGTTAGTGTGTATATGTCCATGACTCTCTCTCGCCCTGTCAAAACTCACCCTTCCCCCTCCCCATATCCTTAAGTCCGTTCTCCAGTAGGTCTGCGTCTTTATTCCTATCTTACCCCTAGGTTCTTCATGACATTTTTTTCCCTTAAATTCCATATATATGTGTTAGCATACGGTATTTGTCTTTTTCTTTCTGACTTACTTCACTCTGTATGACAGACTCTAGGTCTATCCATCTCATTACAAATAGCTCAATTTCATTTCTTTTTAAGGCTGAGTAATATTCCATTGTGTATATGTGCCACATCTTCTTTATCCATTCATCCGATGATGGGCGCTTAGGTTGTTTCCATGTCCTGGCTATTGTAAATAGAGCTGCAATGAACATTTTGGTACATGACTCTCTTTGAATTTTGGTTTTCTCAGGGTATATGCCAAGTAGTGGGATTGCTGGGTCATATGGTAATTCTATTTGTAGTTTTTTAAGGAACCTCCATACTGTTCTCCACAGTGGCTGAACCAATTCACATTCCCACCAGCAGTGCAAGAGTGTCCCCTTTTCTCCACACCCTCTCCAGCATTTATTGTTTCTTGATTTTTTGATGATGGCCATTCTGACTGGTGTGAGATGATATCTCATTGTAGTTTTGATTTGCATTTCTCTAATGATTAATGATGTTGAGCATTCTTTCATGTGTTTGTTGGCATTCTGTATATCTTCTTTGGAGAAATGTCTATTTAGGTCTTCTGCCCATTTTTGGATGGGGTTGTTTGTATTTTTGTTATTGAGCTGCATGAGCTGCTTGTAAATTTTGGAGATTAATCCTTTGTCAGTTGCTTCATTTGCAAATGTTTTCTCCCATTCTGAGGGTTGTCTTTTGGTCTTGGTTATGGTTTCCTTTGCTGTGCAAAAGCTTTGAAGTTTCATTAGGTCCCATTTGTTTATTTTTGTTTTTATTTCCATGACTCTAGGAGGTGGGTCAGAAAGGATCTTGCTGTGATTTATGTCATAGAGTGTTCTTCCTATGTTTTCTTCTAAGAGTTTGATAGTTTCTGGCCTTACATTTAGGTCTTTAATCCATTTTGAGCTTATTTTTGTGTATGGTGTTAGGGAGTGATCTAATCTCATACTTTTACATGTACCTGTCCAGTTTTCCCAGCACCATTTATTGAAGAGGCTGTCCTTTCTCCACTGTACATTCCTGCCTCCTTTATCAAAGATAAGGTGTCCATATGTGCGTGGGTTTATCTCTGGGCTTTCTATCCTGTTCCACTGATCTATCTTTCTGTTTTTGTGCCAGTACCATACTGTCTTGATTACTGTTGCTTTGTAATATAGTCTGAAGTCAGGGAGCCTTATTCCTCCAGCTCCTTTTTTCGTTCTAAAGATTGCTTTGGCTATTCGGGGTCTTTTGTGTTTCCATACAAATTGTGAAATTTTTTGTTCTAGTTCTGTGAAAAATGCCAGTGGTAGTTTGATAGGGATTGCATTGAATCTGTAGATTGCTTTGGGTAGTAGAGTCATTTTCACAATGTTGATTCTTCCCATCCAAGAACATGGTATATCTCTCCATCTATTTGTATCATCTTTAATTTCTTTCATCAGTGTCTTATAATTTTCTGCATACAGGTCTTTCGTATCCTTAGGTAGGTTTATTCCTAGATATTTTATTCTTTTTGTTGCAATGGTAAATGGGAGTGTTTTCTTGATTTCACTTTCAGATTTTTCATCATTAGTATATAGGAATGCCAGAGATTTCTGTGCATTAATTTTGTATCCTGCTACTTTACCAAATTCATTGATTAGCTCTAGTAGTTTTCTGGTAGCATCTTTAGGATTCTCTATGTATAGTATCATGTCATCTGCAAACAGTGACAGCTTTACTTCTTCTTTTCCGATTTGGATTCCTTTTATTTCCTTTTCTTCTCTGATTGCTGTGGCTAAAACTTCCAAAACTATGTTGAATAAGAGTGGTGAGAGTGGGCAACCTTGTCTTGTTCCTGATTTTATTGGAAATGCTTTCAGTTTTTCACCATTGAGGATGATGTTTGCTGTGGGCTTGTCATATATGGCTTTTATTATGTTTAGGAAAGTTCCCTCTATGCCTACTTTCTGGAGGGTTTTTATCATAAATGGGTGTTGAATTTTGTCGAAAGCTTTCTCTGCATCTATTGAGATGATCATATGGTTTTTCTCCTTCAATTTGTTAATATAGTTTATCACATTGATAGATTTGCATATATTGAAGAATCCTTGCATTCCTGGAATAAACCCCACTTGATCATGGTGTATGATCCTTTTAATGTGCTGTTGGATTCTGTTTGCTAGTACTTTGTTGAGGATTTTTGCATCTATGTTCATCAGTGATATTGGCCTGTAGTTTTCTTTCTTTGTGACATCCTTGTCTGGTTTTGGTATCAAGGTGATGGTGGCTTCGTAGAAGGAATTTGGGAGTGTTCCTCCCTCTGCTATATTTTGGAAGAGTTTGAGAAGGATAGGTGTTAGCTCTTCTCTAAACGTTTGATAGAATTCACCTGTGAAGCCATCTGGTCCTGGGCTTTTGTTTGTTGGAAGGTTTTTAATCACAGTTTCAATTTCAGTGCTTGTGATTGGTCTGTTCATATTTTCTATTTCTTCCTGATTCAGTCTTGGCAGGTTGTGCATTTCTAAGAATTTGTCCATTTCTTCCAGATTGTCCATTTTATTGGCATAGAGTTGCTTGTAGTAATCTCTCATGATTTTTTTTATTTCTGCAGTGTCAGTTGTTACTTCTCCTTTTTCATTTCTAATTCTATTGATTTGAGTCTTCTCCCTTTTTTTCTTGATGAGTCTGGCTAGTGGTTTATCTATTTTGTTTATCTTCTCAAAGAACCAGCTTTTAGTTTTATTGATCTTTGCTATTGTTTCCTTCATTTCTTTTTCATTTATTTCTGATCTGATTTTTATGATTTCTTTCCTTCTGCTAGCTTTGGGGTTTTTTTGTTCTTCTTTCTCTAATTGCTTGAGGTGCAAGGTTAGGTTGTTTATTCGAGATGTTTCCTGCTTCTTAAGGTGGGCTTGTATTGCTATAAACTTCCCCCTTAGAACTGCTTTTGCTGCATCCCATACGTTTTGGGTCGTTGTGTCTCCATTGTCATTTGTTTCTAGGTATTTTTTTATTTCCTCTTTGATTTCTTCAGTGATCACTTCATTATTAAGTAGTGTATTGTTTAGCCTCCATGTGTTTGTATTTCTTACAGATCTTTTCCTGTAATTGATATCTAGTCTCATGGCGTTGTGGTCGGAAAAGATACTTGATACAATTTCAGTTTTCTTAAATTTACCAAGGCTTGATTTGTGACCCAAGATATGATCTATCCTGGAGAATGTTCCATGAGCACTTGAGAAAAATGTGTATTCTGTTGTTTTTGGATGGAGTGTCCTATAAATATCAATTAAGTCCATCTTGTTTAATGTATCATTTAAAGCTTGTGTTTCCTTATTTATTTTCATTTTGGATGATCTGTCCATGGGTGAAAGTGGGGTGTTAAAGTCCCCTACTATGAATGTGTTACTGTTGATCTCCCCTTTTATGGTTGTTAGTATTTGCCTTATGTATTGAGGTGCTCCTATGTTGGGTGCATAAATATTTACAATTGTTATATCTTCTTCTTGGATCGATCCCTTGATCATTATGTAGTGTCCTTCTTTGTCCCTTTTAATAGTCCTTATTTTAAAGTCTATTTTGTCTGATATGAGAATTGCTACTCCAGCTTTCTTTTGGTTTCCATTTGCATGGAATATCTTTTTCCATCCCCTTACTTTCAGTCTGTATGTGTCTCTAGTTCTGAAGTGGGTCTCTTGTAGACAGCATATATAAGGGTCTTGTTTTTGTATCCATTCAGCCAATCTGTGTCTTTTGGTGGGAGCATTTAGTCCATTTACATTTAAGGTAATTATCGAGATGTATGTTCCTATTTCCATTTTATATATTGTTTTGGGTTCACTACTATAGGTCATTTCCTTCTCTTGTGTTTCGTGTCTAGAGAAGTTCCTTTAGCATTTGTTGTAAAGCTGGTTTGGTGGTGCTGAACTCTCTCAGCTTTTGCTTGTCTGTAAAGGTTTTAATTTCTCCATCAAATGTGAATGAGATCCTTGCTGGGTAGAGTAGTCTTGGTTTCAGGCTATTCTCCTTCATCACTTTCAGTATGTCCTGCCACTCCCTTCTGGCTTGTAGGGTTTCTGCTGAGAGATCCGCTGTTAACCTTATGGGGATTCCCTTGTGTGTTATTTGTTGTTTTTCCCTTGCTGCTTTTAATATGCTTTCTTTGTATTTAATTTTTGACAGTTTGATTAATATGTGTCTTGGCGTGTTTCTCCTTGTATTTATCCTGTATGGGACCCTCTGTGCTTCCTGGACTTGATTAACTATTTCCTTTCCCATATTAGGGAAGTTTTCAACTATAATCTCTTCAAATATTTTCTCAGTCCCTTTCTTTCTTTCTTCTTCTTCTGGAACCCCTATAATTCGAATGTTGGTGCGTTTCATGTTGTCCCAGAGGTCTCTGAGACTGTCCTCAGTTCTTTTCATTCTTTTTTCTTTATTCTGCTCTGCAGTAGTTATTTCCACTACTTTATCTTCCAGGTCACTTATCCGTTCTTCTGCCTCAGTTATTCTGCTATTGATCCTATCTAGAGTGATTTTAATTTCATTTATTGCATTGTTCATCGTTGCTTGTTTCATCTTTAGTTCTTGTAGGTCCTTGTTAACTGTTTCTTGCATTTTGTCCATTCTACTTCCAAGATTTCGGATCATCCTTACTATCATTATTCTGAATTCTTTTTCAGGTAGATTGCCTATTTCCTCTTCATTTGTTAGGTCTGGTGGGTTTTTATCTTGCTCCTTCATCTGCTGTGTGTTTTTCTGTCTTCTCATTTTGCTTATCTTACTGTGTTTGGGGTCTCCTTTTTGCAGGCTGCAGGTTCGTAGCTCCCGTTGTTTTTGATGTCTGTCTCCAGTGGCTAAGGTTGTTTCAGTGGGTTGTGTAGGCTTCCTGGTGGAGGGGACTAGTGTCTGTGTTGTGCTGGATGAGGCTGGATCTTGTCTCTCTAGTGGGCAGGTTCACGTCTGGTGGTGTGTTTTGGGGTGTCTGTGGCCTTATTATGATTTTAGGCAGCCTCTCTGCTAATGGGTGGGGTTGTGTTCCTGTTTTGCTAGTTGTTTGGCATAGGTTGTCCAGCACTGTGGCTTGCTGGTCGTTGAGTGAAGCTGGGTGCTGGTGTTAAGATGGAGGTCTCTGGGAGATTTCCGCTGTTTAATATTATGTGGAGCTGGGAGGTCTCTTGTTGACCAGTGACCTGAAGTTGGCTCTCCTACCTCAGAGGCAGAGCCCTGACTCCTGGCTGGAGCACCAAGAGCCTTTCATCCACACGGCTCAGAATAAAAGGGAGAAAAAGTAGAGAGAATTAGTAGAAGTATGAGGAAAGAAAGAAGGAAAGGAGGAAAGGAAGGAAGGAAGAAAGAAGCAAAGAAGGAAAGAAAGGAGGGAGGGAGGGAGGGAGGGAGGAAGGAAGGAAGGAGGGAAAGAAGGAAAAAAAGACAGAAAGAAAGATGATACAGTAAAAATAAAATAAAGTATAATATAGTTATTGAATTAAAAAATATTTAGAAAAAAAAAAAAGGGACGGATAGAACCTTAGGACAAATGTTGGAAGCAAAGCTATACAGAGAAAATCTTACACAGAAGCATACACATACACCTTCACAAAAAGAGGTAAAGGGGGAAAAATCATAAATCCTGCTCCCTGAGACCACCTCCTCAATTTGGGGTGATTCGTTGTCTAAAGGAGGGAGGGAAGGAAGGAAAGAAAGAAAGAACGAAGGTAAAGTATAATAAAGTTATTACAATTAAACTTAATTATTAAGAAAAAGAATTTTTAAAAAAAAGTCATGGACGGATAGAGCCCTAGGACAAATGGTGGAAGCTAGAGTATACAGACTAGATGTCACACAGGAGCATACACGTACACCTTCACAAAAAGAGGAAAAGGGAAAAAAATCATAGATTTCGCTCCTAAATTCCACCTCTTCAATTAGGGATCATTCCTTGCCTATTCAGGTATTCCACAGATGCAGGGTATATCAAGTTGATTGTGGAGCTTTAATCCGCTGCTTCTGTGGCTGCTGGGAGAGATTTCCCTTTCTCTTCTTTGTTTTCACAGCTCACAGGAGCTCAGCTTTGGATTTGGCCCTGCCTCTGCATGTAGGTCGCTGGAGGGCGTCTGTTTTTTCGCTCAGACAGGACGGGGTTAAAGGAGCCGCTGATTCGGGGCCTCCGGCTCACTCAGGCCGGGGGTTGGGGGATGGGGGAAGGAGGGGCACTGCTTGCGGGGCCGGCCTGCGGCGGCAGAGGCAGCGTGACGTTGCGGCAGAGGCCGGCGTGACGTTGCACCAGCCTGAGGCCAGCCGTGCGCTGTCCCGGGGAAGTTGTCCCTGGATCCCGGGAACCTGGCAGTGGCGGGCTGCACAGGCTCCGCGGAAGAGGGGTGTGGAGAGTGACCTGTGCTCGCACACAGGCCCCTTGGTGGCGGCAGCAGCAGCCTTAGCGTCTCCCGCCCGTCTCTGGGGTCCGCGGTTTTAGCCGCGGCTCGCGCCCGTCTCTGGGGTTTGCGCTTTCAGCCGCGGCTCGCGCCCGTCTCGGGGGCTCGCGCCCTCAGCCGCGGCTCGCGCCCGTCTCTGGGGTTCGCGCTTTTAGCCGCGGCTCGCGCCCGTCTCTGGGGTTCGCGCTTTTAGCCGCGGCTCGCGCCCGTCTCTGGAGTTCCTTTAAGCAGCGCTCTTAAACCCCTCTTCTCGCGCACCAGGAAACAGAGGGAAGAAAAAGTCTCTTGCCTCTTCGGCCGGTGCAGGCTTTTCCCCGAACTCCCTCCCGGCTAGTCGTGGTGCACTAACCCCTTCAGGCTATGTTCAAGCCGCCAACCCCAGTCCTCTCCCTGAGCTCCGTCCAAAACCAAAACCCGAGCCTCAGCTCGCAGCCCCGCCCGCCCCGGTGGGTGAGCAGCAAGCCTCTCGGGTTGGTGAGTGCTGGTCGGCACCGATCGTCTGTGCAGGAATCTCCCCGCTTTGCCCTCCGCACCCGTCGCTGTGCACTACTCCGCGGTCCCGAAACTCCCCCCTCCGCCTCCCGCAGTCTCCGCCCGCGGAGGGGCTTCCTAGTGTGTGGAAACTTTTCCTCCTTCACAGCTCCCTCCCACTGGTGCAGGTGCCGTCCTTATTCTTTTGTCTCTGTTTTTTCTTTTGCCCTACCCAGTTACGTGGGGAGTTTCTTGCCTTTTGGGAGGTCTGAGGTCTTCTGCCAGCCTTCAGTAGGAGTTCTGTAGGAGTTGTTCCACGTGTGGATGTATTTCTGGTGTATCCGTGGGGAGGAAGGCGATCTCCGCGTCTTACTCTTCCGCCATCTTCAAGGTCCCCCCCCTTTCCTCATTTTTGAGCTATTTTATGACTCTGTTAATTGTAGAAAACTGACAGAAATGCAAGTGATTCTTGTCCATAGAAATTAAAATTAATTTTGATTGGTAGAGATGTAAGTGATTCTTGTCTTGTGGATGTTGATGTTGTCAGCTGGGCTGCCACCATAAAATACCCACAAACTGGGTGGCTAAAACAACAGAAATTTATTTTGTCACAGTTCTGGAGACCTGGAAGTCTGAAATCAGGGGACCATTATGCTCAAGATGTGGTGAGAGCCCTCTTCCTGGCTTACATATTACTGCCTTCTTGCTGTGCCCTCACATGGCAGAGGGAAGAAAAGTGAGATAGATAGATAGAGTACTCTGGTATCTCTTCTTTTTTTTAAAAAAATAAATTTATTTATTTATTTTTGGCAGCGTTGGGTCTTTGTTGCTGTGTGAGGGCTTTCTCTAGTTGCAGAGAGTGGGGGCTACTCTTTGTTGTGATGCACGGACATCTCATTGCAGTGGCTTCTCTTGTTGCAGAGCATGGGCTCTAGGCACATGGGCTTCAGTAGTTGTGGCACACGGGCTCAGCCACTCTGCACCATGTGGGATCTTCCTGGACAAGGGCTTGAACCCATGTCCTCTGCATTGGCAGGTGGATTCCCTACCACTGTGCCACCAGGGAAACGCTGGTGTCTCTTCTTATGAGGGCACTAATTCCATCCTCAGGGCCCCACCCTCATGACCTCATCTAATCTGAATTACCTCCCAAAGCACCATCTGCAAATACCATTACATAGGAGGTTAAGGCTATAACATATGAATATGGGGGTGGGGGGACACAGACATTCAGCCCATATCATTCCACCCCAAAATTCATGTTCTTCTCACATGCAAAATACATTCCTTCCATTCCAACAGCCCCCAAAGTCTTAACTCATTCCAGCATCAATTCTAAAGTCTAAGGTCCAAAGTTTCACTTAAACGTTATCTAAATCAGATATGGGTGAGACTTAAGGTATGATTTGCCCTGAGACAAAATTCCTCTCCTGCTGTGAATGTGTGAAACCAGACAAGTTATGTATTTCCAAAATACAATGGGGAGATAGGCATAGGATAGACAGTTTACTCATATGTAAGAGGAAGTTGTGAGATCATATTAACTATAGGCTTTTTTTTTAATGCTTTATGATTCTATGATTATCTTATAATGATTTTAGGATCAAAATGGATATTTAGGATATAAAATGGACTTTATATTTAGGAAATAAGATGTCTTTATTTATCATTGATCAGGATATATGAAAGAAAAGCTTTTGGAAGATTAATTTGGCAGAAGTGTTTCACATATCTGAATAGTAACCAGTGGCAAAAAGACAGGTTAGGTTGGTGTATTATTTTAGTATGAAGCATGTGGTAGAGAATAAAGTGGTGATGAACACTGCTTTGGTGGTTTGGGGATAATGTTTAAGGCACAAATCCTAGAGACGTTTAAAATGAAGAAGACTGATGTAGCAGCTAGCTTATGCTGTATAACAAATCACCCCAAAACAACACGTTGGCTTAAAACAACAATTTTTTACTAGGTCATGATTTTGTAGGTCAGCAATTTGGGCTAGGCTCATCTGGGTGGGTTTTTTACTGGTCTTAGCCAGGCTCATTCATGCCGTAGAGTGCCCTCACGTATCTGCAGTCACCCAGCTTCTATGGCCTTGCTAACATATTTGGCTCTTGGCTGGAGTAAGGGGTTAGTTATCAGTGTCATGTGTCTTTCATCATCCAGCATGTTATCCTGGCTCATTCGCCTGGTGGTATCAGTGTTTCAAGTGCAGCAAGAAAGGGCAAGCCCCAATGCTCATGTACTTTTCAAGTACTGGCATCATGTTTGCTATTATCCTGTTGACCAAAGCAAGTAACATGGTCAAGCCCAGAGTCAGTATTGGTGGAGACTAGCCAAGGGCATGAAAAGAGAGAGAGACAATTATTGCAATCATTTGTGCAAACAATCTAATGCAACCCAGAATTTTTTTTCTTGCAGGGTTGGCGGGGGTGTGAGGAACAGATTGGATCTATGGGATGAAGTTAGAAGAGACTAAAAAATGACTCTAAAATTTCCTGGAGTGAGCTCAGAACGGTTCATCAATATTTATTTAGTAAAAACTGTGTATCAGGTTCTGTGCTAGGAACAGAGATTTGAAAAAGCAACAACAAATAAGACATGACCCTATCCTAAAGAAGCCTCGGGTCTAATGGGGAAAAGATAATCAACAGCTTAAAAACAACACAGTAAGTGTTAGGATAGACCTATTTGCTAGATAAGGGGCTGGGAAACATTTTCTGTAAAGGGATATCTAGTAAGTATTTTTGGTTCTGTGGACCCTACAGCCTCTATCACAACCAGTGAACTCTGATGTGATCACACAAAAGGAGCCCTAGACAATATGTAAGCAAAGTGACCAGGTGAGAAAGATGGACAGTGAATCCATTAGGGTGCCTAAAAAGGGAAGCCAGGTTTGGAGGGCAAGAGGGGTTTATGTGGGAAGAAGAAGAATTCAGTTTTTAAATAGCTTGAATCTAAGGGCATATGAGGGCTTCAGGCTTGAAATTAAAGCATGTAGAGATCAGTAACTGAAGCCAAGAGTTGGATGCATTTCATTTGGAGACAGAATGTGAAAAAGAAAAGGGCAAAGAAATGAGCTAACAAAGCATTCAGTTAGAAGCTTGTCAATCAGGGAGAATCACCCGAGAAAGAACCAGAGAAGAAGGGCAGTGTCTGTGACACAAAGAAAGAGGAGAGTTTTAGGAATGAATGAATGGTCAAGAGAGGTCAAAGGGAATGAAGAGTGGGAATGGGTCATGGAGATTGGCAATAAGGGGGATATTGTTCTAAGGCTGTCAAGCTGAGCCTTTAGGCAAACTTTTCTGCTTTACACACATTCAAAATACCTTAGTAATTAGAAACAGTGCAAAAAGACATGCAGAAACATTGCTAAGTAGTGAGTATAAATCTTTTTGCTAAGTTTACTTTCATAATAGGTGGAAGAAAAATCAACACCATCTGAAATTAGCATGTGCTACATTAGCCTTTATTGCAAGACTTCTTGGTAACTTTTGGAAAAGGAAAATTATTTTCTTGGGAAATAATTTTTCTATTTTTATATGGAGGTGAACAATGACAAGGAAGCTTGCATGTCAGGTAAAGCCTTTTATTGATGCTAATTTCTAATTCACATTTTTTAAAGGTGAATATGTTTTCCATGGCTTTATCTGAATGCTAAGTTAAAACAACCTACGTGTCCATCAACAGATGAATGGATAAAGAAGATGTGGTACATCTGTACGGTGGAATATTAATCAGCCATAAAAAAAGAATGAAATAATGCCATTTGCAGTAACATGGATGGACCTAGAGATTATCATACTCAGTGAAGTAAATCAGACAAAGACATATCATATGATATCACTTATATGTGGAATCTAAAAAAATGATACAAATGAGCTTATTTACAAAACAGAAACAGAGCCATGGACTAAGAAAACAAATTTATGGTTACCAAAAGGGAAAGGTGCGGGGGAGGCATAAATTAGGAGTTTGGGCTGAACATGTACACACTACTACATATGAAATAGATAATCAACAAGGACCTCCTGAATAGCACAGGGAACTCTGCTCAACTTCCTGTGACAACCTAAATGGGAAAAGGATTTGAAAAAGAAGAGATATATGTATATGTACAACTGAATGACTTTGCTATACACCTGACACTAACACAACATGGTAAATCAATTATACTCCAATATAAAATTAAAAATTAAAAAAAAAAGAAAGAAACAATAAATGAGAGAGGGAGAAGGCCAGCAGGCAGAGGTGGGAGAAGAAGCCAACGAAGGTGGGAAGGCTGGGGCCCCAGCGGTGATGAGAAAGGGCCCTGGGAGAGCCACAGGGATGCCCTGATAGAAAGAGGACGCAAGGTCCGGACCTGCATGGGCTTCAGGGAGCCAGAGGGACGCGCGTGCGTGGTTGAGCAGGGAAGCGGCACTCCCTCGCCCCCTCCCCACGCACCGTCTCCTCGGGTTTCCCTCCGTTTCTCGCATCTCCTTTCCATTGCCGGCTCCTCCCGCCTTCTTCTGTGAGGGCTCCAATGGAGGTTCTGCCACCTCCCCTGCCTGCCCTCGTGCCAGACTGCAGATTTCATGGTTTCTGAAGTCTGCCACCCACCATCAGCCCAGAGGAACACGCCAGGTCAGGACCAGAGCTCAGGCGTGAATCCTTCCCCGAACTGCCCGCTCCAAATCTCCAAAGTGTGACCTCAAGTTCAGGGCCCAGGTGGGTAACAGGGTGAACCATCTGTCTGTAGGCTGTAAACCAGAGCTGTAAGATAGGTCTAGTCTTTGAGAACCTCACTTATATGCCAAGGGCTTAAAGAAGGTTTCAACCCTCAGAAAAAGAGGTGGGAGAACTGCACACCCTGCCTTCCCCGACATGTGTTTGGTGCCTTGGTTGGATTTTGATTCTCAGTGTACCGTGCAGCTGGGGCTTGTTCCCAGCCACCACGCCCCACCAAGGTTAACGGTTTCAGTCTCTAGTTACGATTAGAAAGGCACCTGAGATAGGACCTTTTTTGTTGAAATTGATGCCGAATCTGGCCTCTATACCCCGACACGGAAATAAATCTCTGAGACAGAGTTTTGGGTGAAGTAGAAAAGGATAGCTTTATTGCTTTGCCAGGCAAAGGGGGCCACACCAGGCTAGTGCCCTCAAAACTGTGTGTCCCTACCTGGAGGGGGTAGTGAGGAGTTTTATAGTAATGGTTCAAAAAGGAAGGTATGATCAGCTCATGGACATTTTTCTGATTGGTTGGTGGGGAGGTAAGTGGGAGTCAGCATCATCAACCTTCTGGTTCCAGCTGGTCTGGGGGCTACGTGCCTGTGGGCAGTATACCTGTTACTTCTCTTACCTGGTAGGGGTTTCAGTATCTGCAAAACAGCTCAAAGATATTATGTGTATCCCTTGAGGGGGAACCAGGACCTGCCCCAAGGCTGCGCTATTGTTTCTTGACTGTTCCTCCCTTGTCTCCGCATCTCCTCCCTTCCCTGATTAGCAACTGTTTGAACCTGCACAGTGGCATGCAGGGAAGGTCATGGAGGCTGAATGAAGCCTATTTCCTGTAATCAAGAAATTGGGGGGGGGGGATTCCCTGGTGGTCCAGTGGTTAGGACTCAGTGCTTTCACTGGGGGGGCCTGGGTTCAATCCCTGGTCAGGGAACTAAGATCCCGCAAGCTGCACAGAGTAGGAAAAAGAAAGAAAGAAAGAAAGAAAGAAGTGGGGGACGCAGAAAGACTTTTTTGCTGCCCAGGAGCCCCATGGGGTCCTGCTTGGTTTCAAAATGAGGAAAAAGGAGCCATTAGATGGGACAGTGAGTTGGGTTATGGAGTGTTAACGGCTGGATCAAATAGATGTGGGAGATTTACCAGTGAACAGAATATAGAATCCAGGAATTGCTGTGTACGTGTAAGTGTTTAGTATAATCATAGTAGCTCACGTTTGCTGAGTGCTTATGTGTCAGCTACTGGAGCCATTTCTCAGGTTATCTTATTTAAGTCGCTGTAAGTCTCTTGGTTTTACAGCATTACCCAGAGCCATTACTGGTAAGTGTTGAAGCCAGGCAGTCTGACTCCAGAAGTCTCAGTGGTATCAATAAATTATCTGTTACAAATCATTCATCAGTGGGAAAAAGGTTATCTGAGGAATGAGTAAACACTGGGGACAGGCTT
Organism: Phocoena sinus; assembly: GCF_008692025.1. Lineage (NCBI taxonomy): Eukaryota > Metazoa > Chordata > Mammalia > Artiodactyla > Phocoenidae > Phocoena > Phocoena sinus. Next base: position 112,993,306 of record NC_045767.1, read on the forward strand.
TACACCTATTTCATTTGTTAAATAAATACTGGATGAATCAATAGTTTAAATGTAAAGAATGAAACCATAAAAAATACTACAAGAAAAAAACCAATAATTGAGACTTCTGGCTTTTCATGTATATTTATTGATGACATTTAAGTATCTTTAATGCAGAGTGTATTCTGTCACCAAGCTTTCCAATTTTTTTCATCTTAATTTGTCAATCAAGGCTTTAGGACTACTACTTACATGCCCAAAACTGGGTGATGGGTTTTGTGCTGTAAAGCATTTAGAATTCAGATTTCAGTATTCTCTCCATGTGCCATTGCCAACAGCTCAGTCATCTCTCATGGACGAGGTCTCCTTCCCAGGCACTCTTGTTATCCCTCAACTGGAAGACTTAGAGGTGGCTTTGCCTAAAGGAGGGTGGATGGATTAGACAGCATCTCAAGGACATTTGTCGACAGCTTTCTGATTTGAATATTTTGGGGCGGACATCTGTATTTGTTTGCTAGGGCTGCAGTAACAAAATACCACAGACTGGGTGGCTTCAGCAACAGAAATTTATTTCTCACAGTTCAGGAAGCTGCAAGTCTGAGATCAAGGTCTTGGTAGGTTTGATTTCCTCTGAGGCATCTCTCTTTGGCTTGCAGATGGCAGCCTTCTTGCTGTGTCTTCACATGGTCTTTCCTTCTGTGACTATGTGTATGTCTTAGTCTTATCTTCCTACAAGGACACTGGTCCTGTTGGATTAGGGCCCACCATATGATCTCATTTTGCCTTAATTACCTCTTTAAAGGCCCTATCTCCAAAACAGTTGTTGAGAGTTAGGAGTTCAACATATGAGTTTTAGAGGGGACAAAATTCAGCCCGTAAATACGTCTAATGCTTGCACTCTGTGTCTTGGAATGGCAGCATGATTTTGCAGCCATGGAACCCCTGCATTCCAGGCCTTGCTCCCACTTTGCTGCCTCGTGTACTGCCCTTTGGGTTTGAGTGATTTAAAGAAAAATGTCCACAGTTAGCTTTATGTGCTTCACAAATGTATATACTTCTGTGGAAGTATTTTAAAGTAAATCATGGACATCATAACCTTCACTTCTAAATATTTGATTATCTCAACTATAAGAACCTTTTCCTATTATTGGAAGAATTTATTTGCAATTTCATTAAATGTTTATTTCTTCTCAAATATATGAATTCAATTTTGATATTTTCCTGATGCACTTATTTTTCGCTGTCCCCTTTTAGTCAAGTGTGCAGAGCATCTTGTAGGCTGGTGTTTCATCAACATTTTATCGTTGGCCAAGTGTTCTGTGGTTAAGTAGCATTTGGAAATGCTGGTGTTAGGTGAGTCTCAAGGATGTGGTGATGTCATTAGTCACCATTTTAGTCATACTATGTTGCTGGTAGTCACCACAGGGAAAGTTTATTCAGGCTATAGTTTTGTGATTTCTGTCCATGTGAGATTTAAAAAAAATTATGCCTTGAGGATATTGCATTTTAGACATTGCTTTTTTAAACAGCATTTTAAGCTCTTTTATATTGAGCCCTTGCCTACTTTATTCCTTGGAGATACTCTTTTGTTTTTCATTTCTGGGCTGTGGTAATATTTCCCCAGAACATTAAAAAAAATTTTTTTTGATACCTGGTAGGAACTAACTGAAGAGTCATATAAATGACTCCACCCCATCCACTCTTCCTGTCTTTATTCAGAGCCAGCTGTATATCCTTAGACCCACATATAGTTAACTTCCATCAACACTCCCATCCCAGGACCCTGTGAGTATTTTCACCGTTTTCTACCTTGAACTATGCGAAACTAAAACACCTTATCTCTTGTCTTATCTCTCCACAGCATTGCGAGCTGAAATCCTACTAGTCTGTATTTATCATTTGTTACAGGTCAGACCCTAATTTTTTTTCTTTTTTAACATTTATTATTTACTTTAAACCATTTCTTAAAAATTGAAGTACAGTTGATTTACAGTGTTGTGTTATTTTCAGGTGTACAGCAAATTGATTCAGTTATATATCTATATCTATATCTATATTCTTTTTCAGATTCTTTCCCCTTATAGGTTATTACAAAACACTGAGTAGAGTTCCTTGTGCCATACAGTAGGTCCTTGTTGCTTATCTGTTTTACATATAGCAGTGTGTATATGTTAATCCCAAACTCCTAATGTATCTCTTCCCTCCCTTACTTCCTCTTTCCCCTTTGGTCACCATAAGTTTGTTTTCTATGTCTGTGAGTCTGTTTTGTAAATAAGTTCATTTTTTAATATCCCACATATAAGTGATATCATATGATATTTGTCTTTCTCTGTCTGACTTACTTCACTTAATATGATAAACCCTGGGCCCTACTTTTGAGCCTACATGTTCTCTGAATTTTGTCAGACGAATATATTTGACAACTCTCAAGCAAGGCTCTCCATTTCTGCCCTCTCCTGCTGTCTAGCCTTGGCACTTACCACCCACTCTGACCAGAGTACCCTCCCAGGCCCGTTTCAGAAACACACTCATTCTTCCATTGCAACCACTGACTCACCTCACTTGTGAGCTCTTTCCACATTTGGCCAGCTGAGTCCACTTATACTTATACTACAGGGGTTGGAATGTATCCATTTTCCCTGTCTTCTAGATTACTTAAATGCTTATTTATTGCCCCCCCCCCCTTTTTTTGGTTTTTCTTATTTAGGCTTTAAAATGGAAAATAATATAACAGATACAGTCCCTGGTCCCTCAAATTTTATTTCATTTCACTTCATTTTATTTATTTTAACATCTTTATTGGAGTATAACTGCTTTACAATGTTGTGTTTGTTTCTGCTGTGTAACAAAGTGAATCAGCTATATGTATACATATATCCCCATATCCCCTGCCTCTTGCATCTCCCTCCCACCCTCCCTATCCCACTCCTCTAAGTGGTCACAAAGCACCAAGCTAATCTCCCTGTGCTATGCGGCTGCTTCCCACTAGCTTTTAATTTTACATTTGGTAGTGTATATATGTCAATGCCACTCTCACTTTGTCCCAGCTTACCCTTCCCCCTCCACGTGTCCTCAAGTGCATTCTCCATGTCTCCGTCTTTATTCCTGTCCTGCTCCTAGGTTCTTCAGAACCTTTTTTTTTTTTTAAGATTCCATATATATGTGTTAGCATACAGTATTTGTTTTTCTCTTTCTGATTACTTCACTCTATATGACAGATACTATGTCCATCCACCTCACTACAGATAACTCAATTTCGTTTCTTTTTATGGCTGAGTAATATTCAATTGTATATAGGTGCCACATCTTCTTTACCCATTCATCTGTCGATGGACACTTAGGTTGCTTCCATGTCCTGGCTATTGTAAATAGAGCTGCAATGAACATTGTGGTACATGACTCTTTTTGAATTATGGTTTTCTCAGGGTATATGCCCAGTAGTGGGATTGCTGGGTCATATGGTAGTTCTATTTGTAGTTTTTTAAGGAACCTCCATACTGTTCTCCATAGTGGCTGTATCAATTTACATTCCTACCAACAGTGCAAGAGGGTTCCCTTTACTCCACACCTCTTCAGCATTTATTGTTTGTAGATTTTTTGATGATAGCCATTCTGGCTGGTGTGAGGTGATACCTCATTGTAGTTTTGATTTGCATTTCTCTAATGATTAGTGAGTTGAGCATCCTTTCATGTGTTTGTTGGCAATCTGTATATCTTCTTTGGAGAAATGTCTATTTAGGTCTTCTGCCCATTTTTGGATTGGGTAGTTTGTTTTTTTGATACTGAGCTGCTTGTATATTTTGGAGATCTTTTGTCAGTTGCTTCATTTGCAAATACTTTCTCCCATTCTGAAGGTTGTCTTTTTGTCTTGTTTATGGTTTCCTTTGCTGTGCAAAAGCTTCATTAGGTCCCAATTGTTTCTTTTTTGTTTTTATTTCCATTTCTCTAGGAGGTGGATCAAAAAGGATCTGGCTGTGATTTATGTCATAGAGTGTTCTGCCTATGTTTTCCTCTAAGAGTTTGATAGTGTCTGGCCTTACATGTAGGTCTTTAAACTATTTTGAGTTTATTTTTGTGTATGGTGTTAGGAAGTGTTCTAATTTCATTCTTTTACATGTAGCTGTTCAGTTTTCCGAGCACCACTTATTGAGGAGGCTGTCTTTTCTCTGTTGTATATTCTCACCTCCTTTATCAAAGGTGACCATATGTGCCTGGGTTTATCTCTGGGCTTTCTATCCTATTCCATTGATCTATATTTCGTTTTTATGCCAGTACCATACTGTCTTGATTACTGCAGCTCTGTAGTATAGTCTGAAGTCAGAGAGCCTGATTCCTCCAGCTCCGTTTTTCATTCTCAAGATTGCTTTGGCTATTCGGGGTCTTCTGTGTTTCCATACATATTGTGAAATTTTTTGTTCTAGTTCTGTGAAAAATGCCAGTGGTAGTTTGATAGGGATTGCATTGAATCGGTAGATTGCTTTGGGTAGTATATTCATTTTCACAATGTTGATCTTTCCAATCCAAGAACATGGTATATCTCTCCCTCTCTTTGTATCATCTTTAGTTTCTTTCATCAATGTCTTATAGTTTTCTGCATACAGGTCTTTTGTCTCCTTAGGTAGGTTTTATTCCTAGGTATTTATTCTTTTTGTTGCAGTGGTAAATGGGAGTGTTTCCTTAATTTCCCTTTCAGATTTTCATCATTAGTGTATAGGAATGCTAGAGATTTCTGTGCATTAATTTAGTATTCTGCTACTTTACCAAATTCATTGATTAGCTCTAGTAGTTTTCTGGTAGCATCTTTAGGATTCTCTATGTATAGTACCATGCCATCTGCAAACAGTGACAGTTTTACTTCTTGTCCGATTTGGATTCCTTTTATTTCTTTTTCTTCTCTGATTGCTGTGGCTAAAACTTTCAAAACTATGTTGAACAGTAGTAGTGAGAGTGGGCAAGCTTGTCTTGTTCCTGACCTTAGTGGAAGTGGTTTCAGATTTTCACCATTAAGAATGATGTTGGCTGTGGGTTTGTCATATATGGCCTTTATTGTGTTGAGGTAAGTTCCCTCTATGCCTACTTTCTGGAGAGTTTTTATCATAAATTGGGGTTGAATGTTGTCGAAAGCTTTCTCTGCATCTATTGAGAAGATCATATGCTTTTTAACCTTCAATTTGTTAATATGGTGTATCACACTGATTGATTTGTATATATTGAAGAATCCTTGCATTCCTGGGATAAACCCCACTTGATCATGGTGTATGATCCTTTTAATGTGCTGCTCGATTCTGTTTGCTAGCTTTTTGTTGAGGATTTTTGCATCTATGTTCATCAGTGAGATTGGCCTGTAGTTTTGTTTTTTGTGACACCTTTGTCTGGTTTTGATATCAGGGTGATAGTGGCCTTGTAGAATGAGTTTGGGAGTGTTCTTCCCTCTGCTATATTTTGGAAGATTTTGAGAAGGATAGATGTTAGCTCTTCTCTAAATGTTTGATAGAATTCACCTGTGAAGCCATCTTTATTGGGCTTTTGTTTGTTGGAAGACTTTTTTTTTTTGCGGTATGCAGGCCTCTCACTGTTGTAGCCTCTCCCGTTATGGAGCACAGGCTCTGGACGCGCAGGCTCAGTGGCCATGGCTCACGGGCCTAGCTGCTTCACGGCATGTGGGATCTTCCCAGACTGGGGCACGAACCCGTGTCCCCTGCATCGGCAGGCAGACTCTCAACCACTGTGCCACCAGGGAAGCCCTGTTGGAAGATTTTCAATCACAGTCTCAATTTCAGTGCTTGTGATTGGTCTGTTTATATTTTCTATTTCTTCCTGGTTCAGTCTCAGAAGGTTGTGCTTTTCATAAAATTTGTCCATTTCTTCCAGGTTGTCCATTTAATTGGCAGATAGCTGCTTGTAGTAATCTCTCACAATCCTTTGTATTTCTACAGTGTCTGTTGTTACTTCTCCTTTTTCATTTCTAATTCTGTTGATTTGACTCTTTTCCCTTTTTTTCTTGATGAGTCTGGCTAATGGTTTATCAATTTTGTTTGTCTTGTGAAAGAACCAGCTTTTAGTTTTCTTGATGTTTGATATTGTTTCCTTCATTTCTTTCTCATTTATTTCTGATCTGATCTTTATGATTTCTTCCTTCTGCTAAACTTTGGGTTTTTTTTGTTGTTTCTCTATTGCTTTAGGTGTAAGTTTAGGTTTATTTGTTTGAGATGTTTCTTGTTTCTTTTTTTTTTTTTTTTTTTTTTTTTTTAAACATCTTTATTGGGGTATAATTGCTTTACAATGGTGTGGTTAGTTTCTGATTCACAACAAAGTGAATCAGCTATACATATACTATATGTTCCCATATGTCTTCCCTCTTGCGTCTCCCTCCCTCCCACTCTCCCCTTCCCACCCTTCCAGGCTGTCACAAAGCACCGAGCTAATATCCCTGTGCCTTGCGGCTGCTTCCCCCCAGCTATCTACCTTACTACGTTTGTTAGTGTGTATATGTCCATGACTCTCTCTCGCCCTGTCAAAACTCACCCTTCCCCCTCCCCATATCCTTAAGTCCGTTCTCCAGTAGGTCTGCGTCTTTATTCCTATCTTACCCCTAGGTTTCTTCATGACATTTTTTCCCTTAAATTCCATATATATGTGTTAGCATACGGTATTTGTCTTTTTCTTTCTGACTTACTTCACTCTGTATGACAGATTCTAGGTCTATCCATCTCATTACAAATAGCTCAATTTCATTTCTTTTTAAGGCTGAGTAATATTCCATTGTGTATATGTGCCACATCTTCTTTATCCATTCATCCGATGATGGGCGCTTAGGTTGTTTCCATGTCCTGGCTATTGTAAATAGAGCTGCAATGAACATTTTTGGTACATGACTCTCTTTGAATTTTGGTTTTCTCAGGGTATATGCCAAGTAGTGGGATTGCTGGGTCATATGGTAATTCTATTTGTAGTTTTTTAAGGAACCTCCATACTGTTCTCCACAGTGGCTGAACCAATTCACATTCCCACCAGCAGTGCAAGAGTGTCCCCTTTTTCTCCACACCCTCTCCAGCATTTATTGTTTCTTGATTTTTGATGATGGCCATTCTGACTGGTGTGAGATGATATCTCATTGTAGTTTTGATTTGCATTTCTCTAATGATTAATGATGTTGAGCATTCTTTCATGTGTTTGTTGGCATTCTGTATATCTTCTTTGGAGAAATGTCTATTTAGGTCTTCTGCCCATTTTTGGATGGGGTTGTTTGTATTTTTGTTATTGAGCTGCATGAGCTGCTTGTAAATTTTGGAGATTAATCCTTTGTCAGTTGCTTCATTTGCAAATGTTTTCTCCCATTCTGAGGTTGTCTTTTGGTCTTGGTTATGGTTTCCTTTGCTGTGCAAAAGCTTTGAAGTTTCATTAGGTCCCCATTTGTTTATTTTTTGTTTTTTATTTCCATGACTCTAGGAGGTGGGTCAGAAAGGATCTTGCTGTGATTTATGTCATAGAGTGTTTCTTCCTATGTTTTCTCTCTAAGAGTTTGATAGTTTTCTGGCCTTACATTTAGTCTTTAATCCATTTGAGCTTATTTTTGTGGTATGGTGTTAGGGAGTGATCTAATCTCATACTTTTACATGTACCTGTTCCAGTTTTCCCAGCCACCATTTATTGAAGAGGCTGTCCTTTCTCCACTGTACATTCCTGCTCCTTTATCAAAGATAAGGTGTCCATATGTGCGTGGGTTTATCTCTGGGCTTTCTATCCTGTTCCACTGATCTATCTTTCTGTTTTTGTGCCAGTACCATACTGTCTTGATTACTGTTGCTTTGTAATATAGTCTGAAGTCAGGGAGCCTTATTCCTCCAGCTCCTTTCTTTCGTTCTAAAGATTGCTTTGGCTATTCGGGGTCTTTTGTGTTTCATACAAATTGCAAAAATTTTTTGTTCTAGTTCTGGTGAAAAATGCCAGTGGTAGTTTGATAGGGATTGCATTTGAATCTGTAGATTGCTTTGGGTAGTAGAGTCATTTTCACAATGTTGATTCTTCCATCCAAGAACATGGTATATCTCTCCATCTATTGTATCATCTCTTAATTTCTTTCATCAGTGTCTTATAATTTTCTGCATACAGGTCTTTCGTATCCTTAGGTAGGTTTATTCCTAGATATTTTATTCTTTTTGTTGCAATGGTAAATGGGAGTGTTTTCTTGATTTCACTTTCAGATTTTTCATCATTAGTATATAGGAATGCCAGAGATTTCTGTGCATTAATTTTGTATCCTGCTACTTTACCAAATTCATTGATTAGCTCTAGTAGTTTTCTGGTAGCATCTTTAGGATTCTCTATGTATAGTATCATGTCATCTGCAAACAGTGACAGCTTTACTTCTTCTTTTCCAATTTGGATTCCTTTATTTCCTTTTCTTCTCTGATTGCTGTGGCTAAAACTTCCAAAACTATGTGAATAAGAGTGGTGAGAGTGGGCAACCTTGTCTTGTTCCTGATTTTTAGTGGAAATGCTTTCAGTTTTTTCACCATTGAGGATGATGTTTGCTGTGGGCTTGTCATATATGGCTTTTATTATGTTTAGGAAAGTTCCCTCTATGCCTACTTTCTGGAGGGTTTTTATATCAAATGGGTGTTGAATTTTGTCGAAAGCTTTCTCTGCAATCTATTGAGATGATCATATGGTTTTTTCTCCTTCAATTTGTTAATATAGTTTATCACATTGATAGATTTGCGTATATTGAAGAATCCTTGCATTCCTGGAATAAACCCCACTTGATCATAGGTGTATGACCCTTTTAATGTGCTGTTGGATTCTGTTTGCTAGTATTTTGTTGAGGATTTTTGCATCTATGTTCATCAGTGATATTGGCCTGTAGTTTTCTTTCTTTGTGACATCCTTGTCTGGTTTTGGTATCAAGGTGATGGTGGCTTCGTAGAAGGAATTTGGGAGTGTTCCTCCCTCTGCTATATTTTGGAAGAGTTTGAGAAGGATAGGTGTTAGCTCTTCTCTAAACGTTTGATAGAATTCACCTGTGAAGCCATCTGGTCCTGGGCTTTTGTTTGTTGGAAGGTTTTTAATCACAGTTTCAATTTCAGTGCTTGTGATTGGTCTGTTAATATTTTCTATTTCTTCCTGATTCAGTCTTGGCAGGTTGTGCATTTCTAAAAATTTGTCCATTTCTTCCAGATTGTCCATTTTATTGGCATAGAGTTGCTTGTAGTAATCTCTCATGATTTTTTTTATTTCTGCAGTGTCAGTTGTTACTTCTCCTTTTTCATTTCTAATTCTATTGATTTGAGTCTTCTCCCTTTTTTTCTTGATGAGTCTGGCTAGTGGTTTATCTATTTTGTTTATCTTCTCAAAGAACCAGCTTTTAGTTTTATTGATCTTTGCTATTGTTTCCTTCATTTCTTTTTCATTTATTTCTGATCTGATTTTTATGATTTCTTTCCTTCTGCTAGCTTTGGGGTTTTTTTGTTCTTCTTTCTCTAATTGCTTGAGGTGCAAGGTTAGGTTGTTTATTCGAGATGTTTCCTGCTTCTTAAGGTGGGCTTGTATTGCTATAAACTTCCCCCTTAGAACTGCTTTTGCTGCATCCCATAGGTTTTGGGTCGTTGTGTCTCCATTGTCATTTGTTTCTAGGTATTTTTTTATTTCCTCTTTGATTTCTTCAGTGATCACTTCATTATTAAGTAGTGTATTGTTTAGCCTCCATGTGTTTGTATTTTTTACAGATCTTTTCCTGTAATTGATATCTAGTCTCATGGCGTTGTGGTCGGAAAAGATACTTGATACAATTTCAGTTTTCTTAAATTTACCAAGGCTTGATTTGTGACCCAAGATATGATCTATCCTGGAGAATGTTCCATGAGCACTTGAGAAAAATGTGTATTCTGTTGTTTTTGGATGGAGTGTCCTATAAATATCAATTAAGTCCATCTTGTTTAATGTATCATTTAAAGCTTGTGTTTCCTTATTTATTTTCATTTTGGATGATCTGTCCATGGGTGAAAGTGGGGTGTTAAAGTCCCCTACTATGAATGTGTTACTGTTGATCTCCCCTTTTATGGTTGTTAGTATTTGCCTTATGTATTGAGGTGCTCCTATGTTGGGTGCATAAATATTTACAATTGTTATATCTTCTTCTTGGATCGATCCCTTGATCATTATGTAGTGTCCTTCTTTGTCCCTTTTAATAGTCCTTATTTTAAAGTCTATTTTGTCTGATATGAGAATTGCTACTCCAGCTTTCTTTTGGTTTCCATTTGCATGGAATATCTTTTTCCATCCCCTTACTTTCAGTCTGTATGTGTCTCTAGTTCTGAAGTGGGTCTCTTGTAGACAGCATATATAAGGGTCTTGTTTTTGTATCCATTCAGCCAATCTGTGTCTTTTGGTGGGAGCATTTAGTCCATTTACATTTAAGGTAATTATCGAGATGTATGTTCCTATTTCCATTTTATATATTGTTTTGGGTTCGCTACTATAGGTCATTTCCTTCTCTTGTGTTTCGTGTCTAGAGAAGTTCCTTTAGCATTTGTTGTAAAGCTGGTTTGGTGGTGCTGAACTCTCTCAGCTTTTGCTTGTCTGTAAAGGTTTTAATTTCTCCATCAAATGTGAATGAGATCCTTGCTGGGTAGAGTAGTCTTGGTTTCAGGCTATTCTCCTTCATCACTTTCAGTATGTCCTGCCACTCCCTTCTGGCTTGTAGGGTTTCTGCTGAGAGGTCCGCTGTTAACCTTATGGGGATTCCCTTGTGTGTTATTTGTTGTTTTTCCCTTGCTGCTTTTAATATGCTTTCTTTGTATTTAATTTTTGACAGTTTGATTAATATGTGTCTTGGCGTGTTTCTCCTTGTATTTATCCTGTATGGGACCCTCTGTGCTTCCTGGACTTGATTAACTATTTCCTTTCCCATATTAGGGAAGTTTTCAACTATAATCTCTTCAAATATTTTCTCAGTCCCTTTCTTTCTTTCTTCTTCTTCTGGAACCCCTATAATTCGAATGTTGGTGCGTTTCATGTTGTCCCAGAGGTCTCTGAGACTGTCCTCAGTTCTTTTCATTCTTTTTTCTTTATTCTGCTCTGCAGTAGTTATTTCCACTACTTTATCTTCCAGGTCACTTATCCGTTCTTCTGCCTCAGTTATTCTGCTATTGATCCTATCTAGAGTGATTTTAATTTCATTTATTGCATTGTTCATCGTTGCTTGTTTCATCTTTAGTTCTTGTAGGTCCTTGTTAACTGTTTCTTGCATTTTGTCCATTCTACTTCCAAGAATTCGGATCATCCTTACTATCATTATTCTGAATTCTTTTTCAGGTAGATTGCCTATTTCCTCTTCATTTGTTAGGTCTGGTGGGTTTTTATCTTGCTCCTTCATCTGCTGTGTGTTTTTCTGTCTTCTCATTTTGCTTATCTTATTGTGTTTGGGGTCTCCTTTTTGCAGGCTGCACTTTCGTAGTTCCCGTTGTTTTTGATGTCTGTCTCCAGTGGCTAAGGTTGTTTCAGTGGGTTGTGTAGGCTTCCTGGTGGAGGGGACTAGTGCCTGTGTTGTGCTGGATGAGGCTGGATCTTGTCTCTCTAGTGGGCAGGTTCACGTCTGGTGGTGTGTTTTGGGGTGTCTGTGGCCTTATTATGATTTTAGGCAGCCTCTCTGCTAATGGGTGGGGTTGTGTTCCTGTTTTGCTAGTTGTTTGGCATAGGTTGTCCAGCACTGTGGCTTGCTGGTCGTTGAGTGAAGCTGGGTGCTGGTGTTAAGATGGAGGTCTCTGGGAGATTTCCGCTGTTTAATATTATGTGGAGCTGGGAGGTCTCTTGTTGACCAGTGACCTGAAGTTGGCTCTCCTACCTCAGAGGCAGAGCCCTGACTCCTGGCTGGAGCACCAAGAGCCTTTCATCCACACGGCTCAGAATAAAAGGGAGAAAAAGTAGAGAGAATTAGTAGAAGTATGAGGAAAGAAAGAAGGAAAGGAGGAAAGGAAGGAAGGAAGAAAGAAGCAAAGAAGGAAAGAAAGGGAGGGAGGGAGGGAGGGAGGAAGGAAGGAAGGAGGGAAAGAAGGAAAAAAAGACAGAAAGAAAGATGATACAGTAAAAATAAAATAAAGTATAATATAGTTATTGAATTAAAAAATATTTAGAAAAAAAAAAAAGGGACGGATAGAACCTTAGGACAAATGTTGGAAGCAAAGCTATACAGAGAAAATCTTACACAGAAGCATACACATACACCTTCACAAAAAGAGGTAAAGGGGGAAAAATCATAAATCCTGCTCCCTGAGACCACCTCCTCAATTTGGGGTGATTCGTTGTCTAAAGGAGGGAGGGAAGGAAGGAAAGAAAGAAAGAACGAAGGTAAAGTATAATAAAGTTATTACAATTAAACTTAATTATTAAGAAAAAGAATTTTTAAAAAAAAGTCATGGACGGATAGAGCCCTAGGACAAATGGTGGAAGCTAGAGTATACAGACTAGATGTCACACAGGAGCATACACGTACACCTTCACAAAAAGAGGAAAAGGGAAAAAAATCATAGATTTCGCTCCTAAATTCCACCTCTTCAATTTGGGATCATTCCTTGTCTATTCAGGTATTCCACAGATGCAGGGTATATCAAGTTGATTGTGGAGCTTTAATCCGCTGCTTCTGTGGCTGCTGGGAGAGATTTCCCTTTCTCTTCTTTGTTTTCACAGCTCACAGGAGCTCAGCTTTGGATTTGGCCCTGCCTCTGCGTGTAGGTCGCTGGAGGGCGTCTGTTTTTTTCGCTCAGCCAGGACGGGGTTAAAGGAGCCGCTGATTCGGGGCCTCCGGCTCACTCAGGCCGGGGGTTGGGGGATGGGGGTAGGAGGGGCACTACGTGCGGGGCGGGCCTGCAGCTGCAGAGGCAGCGTGACGTTGCGGCAGAGGCCGGCGTGACGTTGCACCAGCCTGAGACCCGCCGTGCGTACTCCCGGGGAAGTTGTCCCTGGATCCCGGGAACCTGGCAGTGGCGGGCTGCACAGGCTCCGCGGAAGAGGGGTGTGGAGAGTGACCTGTGCTCGCACACAGGCCCCTTGGTGGCGGCAGCAGCAGCCTTAGCGTCTCCCGCCCGTCTCTGGGGTCCGCGGTTTTAGCCGCGGCTCGCGCCCGTCTCTGGGGTTTGCGCTTTCAGCCGCGGCTTGCGCCCGTCTCGGGGGCTCGCGCCCTCAGCCGCGGCTCGCGCCCGTCTCTGGGGTTTGCGCTTTCAGCCGCGGCTCGCGCCCGTCTCGGGGGCTCGCGCCCTCAGCCGCGGCTCGCGCCCGTCTCTGGAGTTCCTTTAAGCAGCGCTCTTAAACCCCTCTCCTCGCGCACCAGGAGACAAAGAGGGAAGAAAAAGTCTCTTGCCTCTTCGGCCGGTGCAGGCTTTTCCCCGAACTCCCTCCCGGCTAGTCGTGGTGCACTAACCCCTTCAGGCTATGTTCAAGCCGCCAACCCCAGTCCTCTCCCTGAGCTCCGTCCAAAACCAAAACCCGAGCCTCAGCTCGCAGCCCCGCCCGCCCCGGTGGGTGAGCAGCAAGCCTCTCGGGTTGGTGAGTGCTGGTCGGCACCGATCGTCTGTGCAGGAATCTCCCCGCTTTGCCCTCCGCACCCGTCGCTGTGCACTACTCCGCGGTCCCGAAACAACCCCCTCTGCCTCCCGCAGTCTCCGCCCGCGGAGGGGCTTCCTAGTGTGTGGAAACTTTTCCTCCTTCACAGCTCCCTCCCACTGGTGCAGGTGCCGTCCTTATTCTTTTGTCTCTGTTTTTTCTTTTGCCCTACCCAGTTACGTGGGGAGTTTCTTGCCTTTTGGGAGGTCTGAGGTCTTCTGCCAGCCTTCAGTAGGAGTTCTGTAGGAGTTGTTCCACGTGTGGATGTATTTCTGGTGTATCCGTGGGGAGGAAGGCGATCTCCGCGTCTTACTCTTCCGCCATCTTCAAGGTCCCCCCCCTGTTTCTTGTTTCTTGAGGTAGGATTGTATTGCTATAAACTTCCCTGTTAGAACTGCTTTTGCTGCATCCCATAGGTTTTTGGTCATTGTGTTTTCACTTTCATTTGTTTCTAGGTATTTTTTTATTTCCTCTTTGATTTCTTCAGTGATCTCTTGGTTATTAAGTAGTGTATTGTTTAGCCTCCATGTGTTTGTATTTTTTACATATTTTTTTCCTGTAGTTGATATCTAGTCTCATAGCATTGTGCTCAGAAAAGATACTTGATATGATTTCAATTTTCTTAAATTTACCAAGGCTTGATTTGTGACCCAGGATATGATCTGTCCTGGAGAATGTTCCATGAGCACTTGAGAAGAAAGTGTATTTTGCTGTTTTTGGATGGAATGTCCTATAAATGTCAATTAAGTCCATCTTGTTTAATGTATCATTTAAAGCTTGTGTTTCCGTATTTATTTTCATTTTGGTTGATGTGTCCACTGGTGAAAGTGGGGTGTTAAAGTCCCCTACTATTATTTTGTTACTGTCTATTTCCCCTTTTATGGCTGTTAGCATTTGCTTTATGTTTTGAGGTGCTCCTATGTTGGGTGCATAAATATTTAGTTGTTATATCTTCTTCTTGGATTGATCCCTTGCTCGTTATATAGTGTCCTTCTTTGTCTCCTGTAATAATCTTTATTTTAAAGTCTATTTTGTCTGATATGAGAATTGCTACTCCAGCTTTCTTTTGCTTTCCATATGCATAGAATATATTTTTCCATCCCCTCACTTTCAGTCTGTATGTGTCCCTAGGTCTGAAGTGGGTCTCTTCTGGACAGCATATATACGGGGCTTGTTTTTGTTTCCATTCAGCCAGTCTGTGTCTTTTGGTTGGAGCATTTAATCCATTTACATTTAAGGTAATTAGCGATATGTATGTTCCTATGACCATTTTCTTAATTGTTTTGTGTTTGTTATTGTAGGTCTTTTCCTTCTCCAGTTTTTCCTGCCTAGAGAAGTTCCTTTAGCATTTGTTGTAAAGCTCGTTTGGTGGTGCTGAATTCTCTTAGCTTTTGCTTGTCTGTAAAGGTTTTAATTTCTTTGTTGAATCTGAATGAAATCCTTGCTGAGTAGAATAATCTTGGTTGTAGGTTTTTCCCTTTCATCAATTTAAATATGTTCTGCCATTCCCTTCTGGCTTGCAGAGTTTCTGGTGAAAGATCAGCTGTTAAACTTTTGGGGATTCCCTTGTATGTTAGTTGTTGCTTTTCCCTTTCTGCTTTTAATATGTTTTTTTGTGTTTAATTTTTGATACTTTGATTAATATGTGTCTTGGCATGTTTCTCCTTGGATTTATTCCGTATTGGACTCTCTGTGCTTTCTGGACTTGATTGACTATGTCCTTTCCCCCATTAGGGAAGTTTTCAACTATACTCTCTTCAAATATTTTCTCAGTCCCTTTGTTTTTCTGTTCTTCTTCTGGAACCCCTATAATTCAAATGTTGGTGCATTTAATGCTGTCCCAGAGGTCTCTGATACTGTCCTCAACTCTTTTCATTCTTTTCCGTTTATTCTGCTCTGCAGTAGTTATTTCCACTATTTTATCTTCCAGGTCACTTACCCGTTCTTCTGCCTCAGTTTTTCTGCTAGTGATTACTTCTAGAGAACTTTTAAATTTCATTTTTTGTGTTGTTCATCATTGTTTGTTTGCTCTTTAGTTCTTCTAGTTCCTTGTTAAACATTTCTTTTGTTTTCTCCACTGTATTTCCAAGATTTT
This sequence comes from Phocoena sinus, assembly GCF_008692025.1. Classification (NCBI taxonomy): domain Eukaryota; kingdom Metazoa; phylum Chordata; class Mammalia; order Artiodactyla; family Phocoenidae; genus Phocoena; species Phocoena sinus. The sequence goes on from NC_045767.1 coordinate 113,008,976, forward strand.
GGATCATCTTTACTATCATTATTCTGAATTCTTTTTCTGGTAGACTGCCTTTTTTCTCCTCATTTGTTTGGTCTGGTGGATTTTTTACCTTGCTTCTTCATCTGCTGTGTATTTCTCTGTCTTCTCATTTTGCTTAACTTACTGTGTTTGTGGTCTCCTTTCTGCAGGCTGTAGGTTCATAGTTCCCATTGTTTTTGGAGTCTACTCCTAGTGGGTGAGGTTGGTTCAGTGGGTTGTGTAGGATTCCTGGTGGAAGGGACTGGTGCCTGTGTTCTGATGGATGAGGTTGGATCTTGTCTTTCTGGTGGGCAGGACTGCGTCTGGTGGTGTGTTTTGGGGTGTCTGTGAGCTTATTATGATTTTAGGCAGACTCTCTGCTAATGGGTGGGGCCGTATTCCTGTTCTTTTTTTAAAATTAATTAATTTGGGGCTGCATTGGGTCTTTGTTGCTGTGCATTGGCTTTGTCTAGTTGCAGCCAGCAAGGGCTACTCTTCGTTGTGGAGCGCCGGCTTCTCTCTGCAGTGGCTTCTCTTGTTGTGGAGCATGGGCTCTAGGCACAGGCTTCAGTAGGTGTGGTACGTGTGCTCAGCAGTTGTGGATTGAGGGCTCTAGAGCACAGGTCAGTAGTTGTGGTACACGGGCTTAGTTGCTCCATGGCATTTGGGATCTTCCCAGACCATGGCTCGAACCCGTGTCCCCTGCATTGGCAGGTGGATTCTTAACCACTGCGTCACCAGGGAAGCCCCATGTTCCTGTCTTGCTTATTTTTTGGCACGGGGTGTCTAGCACTGGAAATTTCTGGTCGTTGTTTGGAGCTGGGTCTTAGCTTTGAGATGGAGATCTCTGGGAGAGCTCTCACCAATTGATATTACATGGGGCTGGGAGGTCTCTGGCTGTCCGATGCCCTGAACTCGGCTCTCCCACCTCAGAGGCTCAGTCCTGACACCTGGTCAGAGCACCAAGACCCTGTCAACCACACAGCTCAGAAGAAAAGGAAAAAAAGAAAGAAAGAAAGAAAAATAAAATAAATAAATTTATTAAAATAAAAAAATAAAACAATATATTATTAAAATAAAAAAAGTAATTAAAAAAAGAGAGCAACAAAAGCAATAAATAAATCCACCAATGATAACAAGCGCTAAATCTAAACTAAGATAAACATATAAATCAGAAAGTAGTCAGTTGCATACAGCAAACCCTAAGTCTACAGTTGCTCCCAAAGTCCACAGCCTCAATTTTGGGATGATACGTTGTCTATTTAGGTATTCCACAGATGCAGGGTACATCAAGTTGATTGTGGAGATTTAATCCACTGCTCCTGAGGCTGCTGGGACAAATTTCCCTTTCTCTTCTTTGTTCACACAGCTCCTGGGGTTCAGCTTTGGATTTGGCCCTGCCTCTGCGTGTAGGTCGCCCTCTGGTATCTCTTCTTCACCCAGACAGGAGGGAGTTAAAGTAACAGCTGATTAGGGGGCTCTGGCTCACTCAGGCTGGGGGTAGGGAGGGGTATGGATTGTAGGGCAAGCTTGCGGCGGCAGAGGCCAACGTGATGTTGCAATAGCCTGAGGTGTGCTGTGTGTTCTCACAGGGAAGGTGTCCCTGGGTCATGGGACCCTGGCAGTGGAGATCTGCACAGGCTCCCAGGAGGGGAGTTGTGGATAGTGACCTGTGCTTGCACACAGGATTCTTGGTGGCTGAAGCAGCAGTCTTAGTGTCTCATGCCCGTCTGTGGTGTCTGCATTGATAGCCACGGCTTGCGCCCGTCTCTGGAGCTCATTCAGGCGGTGCTTTGAATCCCCTCTCCTCGCTCACCCCAAAACAATGGTCTCAACACCTAGGCAGTTCCAGACTTTTTCCCAGATTCCCTCCCGGCTAGCTGTGGCTCACTAGCCCCTTCAGGCTGTGTTCATGCAGCCAACCCCAGTCCTCTCCCTGGGATGTGACCTCTGAAGCCCAAGCCTCATTTCCCAGACCCACCTATCCCGGTGGGTGAGCAGACAAGCGTCTCAGGCTGGTGAGTACTGGTCAGCACCGATCCTCTGTACTGGAGTCTCTCCACTTTGCCCTCTGTACCCCTATTGCTGCGCTCTCCTCCATGGCTCCAAAGCTTCCCCCCCATCCCATGCCCCCGCCTCCATCAGTGATGGGGCTTCCTAGTGTGTGGAAACCTTTCCTCCTTCACAGTTCCCTCCAAGAGGTGCAGGTCCCATCCCTATTCTTTTGTCTCTGTTTTTTCTTTTACCCTACCCAGGTACGTGGGGAGTTTCTTGCCTTTTGGGAAGTCTGAGGTCTTCTGCCAGCGTTCCGTAGGTGTTTTGTAGCAGTTGTTCCACATGTAGATGTATTTTTGATGTATTTGTGGAGAGGAAGGTGATCTCCACGTCTTACTCCTCCGCCATCTTGAAGGTCCTCCCACACACACATTTTAAAAACTAAAAGTATGACCATGCGTAGCAATCATGCTGCCTACCTTAGGATGGAATATTTCCAGGGTAGGGATTGGAATTTTTTTTTGTTTTTGAGGGGGGTAATAGTTTGCATTGAATTCACTTAACTTTTTCAAATTGCATTTATAGCCGACATTTTTAAAGCCTCATAGCATTCCTATAAGAAAAGTAGGGCAAGTATAGGCAAATCTTATTTTCTTACCAGAGTTTCTCTGGAAACTGCATCATAAAATGAATCATTGTAAGGACATCCTATTTCCCCCCAAAAGAAAATGTTAACTTTTGAGATTGCTTACCTTACTAAAGACTCCCACCTATCTTAGAGCTATTCTAAAAACCGTATAGTAGGTTCTCAATAAAAAACCTGACAAAATGCTTTCATATTTTTTTCTCACTGAATTGTTCATAAAAATAACACCCAGTGACTTTCACCTTTACTCTCTTCAACATCCTCAATTTATTCAAAGTTATAAGTGTGGTTGCTTGATACCAGATGGTGGAGGCATCCATCCTTGAGAGACACTGGACCTCCTAACACTTCATTGACAGCTATCAGATATCGAGACTCCTCACACTTTATTGATATCTGTAAATACTGTTACCAGGCTATAAGATCAGAAATAAAAAATAGAACATTATCACAGCAGTACTACAACTGGAATAAGATAGTATCTTGAGGACTTCCCTGGCGGTCTAGTAGTTAAGAATTCTCTGTTTTAATTAATACAGTTTTATAGTTTGTTTTAATAGTTGCTAGGGAAAATTCTCTCATAATTATTCTTTTTCAATGTTAAGTTCTTTTTCTGGTGTTTTAATTAACACAGTTTTATAGTTTGTTTTAATAGTTGCTAGGGAAAAGTCTCTCATAATTATTCTTTTCCAATGTTAAGTTCTTTTTCTGGTGTTTTAATTAACACGGTTTTATAGTTTGTTTTAATAGTTGCTAGGGAAAAGTCTCTCATAATTATTCTTTTTCAATGTGAAGCTCTTTTTCTGGTCATAGTTTACAAATAAACTTTAAAATCGATTTTTCAAGTGTCATTGAAAATAGTTTGGATTTTTGTCAGAATCATACTGAATTTGTAGCTATCGATTTGGCCAAAATGGATACATTTACCAATAGAATATTCCTATGTGTAAAAGAATAATGTATTTTGATATTGCTTCAGATTTTCAAAAAGTTTTTCAGAAATATTTAATAATTTTCTTAAACCTTTTGGTTTGGTTATTCTTAAAAATAAGAATAAATGCAAGAATATGATTTTTTATTTCATTTAATGGTATTGATTTATGGTGATGTAATTATTTTGGTATATCTATCTTATATTTTGATCCTTCAAGAAACTCTCTCATTACTTCCAATAATTTTTTTCTTTTTTTTTTTTTTTTTTTTTGCGGTACGCGGACCTCTCACTGTTGTGGCCTCTCCTGTTGCGGAGCACATGCTCCGGACGCGCAGGCTCAGCGGCCGTGGCACGTGGGCCCAGCCGCTCTGCGGCATGTGAGATCTTCCCAGACCGGGGCATGAACCCGTGTGCCCTGCATTGGCAGGCGGACTCTCAACCACTGCGCCACCAGGGAAGTCCCCAGTTCCAATAATTTTTAATTGATTATCTTGAACTATAACTATTCAAAGCATTGTCTATTTTCTTTCTAATATTTCTGCTACATTTCGTTTCTTGTCTTATTGCATTATCTAGGAACTTCAAAATAAGTTTGAATAATAGTGAAGATTTGTCTTTTTCTTAATTCTTATCTTTTACCCTCAAGAACATCATTTGCTTTATGTTTCAAATACATTCTCTTTATCAAATTAATAGTTTCCAAATAGTTTCCTTCTATTCTTAGCTTACTAAGAGTTACAAAAAAATCAGGAGTGGATATAAAGTATGCGTGTGTGTGTGTGTCCATCTATCAAATGGTTCTTTAATATGTTAACATACTGAATTCTGTGAATTAATTTTCTAATGATAAACCAGTCCTTATATAAGCCATATTTAATTATGATGCTTTGTTCTTTTACTCTATACTAGAATCGATTCACTAATATTTTAGTAAGAATTTAAAAATTTACATTCACAAGTGAAATTGGCTTATGGTTTATGGTAAGAGCTGTAATCTCAGATGCCTAGAGGAGCCAAATTTGTATAAAAAAATTGAGTAGATGAGGCTCACAAAGAGAAGTGGAGACTGCGGTAATAGGAGAACGGATGTTGGGTCTCATAACGTCTATTCAGCATTAAAAAATGCTATCTAAACATAATCATTGGCAAGAACAGGTATGGCCCATAGAACTCAGCTAGTAGCATTTAGTATTTGTATATGTGTTTGTGCTAGCCTTACAGAATGAGTTAGGAGGCTTTTAAAAAAATGTATAGAAACAATTTAAATTAAATGGAGTTTATTGGTTTTATTGAGACAAATTCACCCATAAAATGGTCTGGACCCAGGACCCTTTTGGAGGCAAACATATTTATTTAATTTGTCCTAAAGTTATTATCTAATTTGGGTTTACAACTTCTTCTGGAACTCTGTATATTTATGTTTTCTAGGAGCATAGTGTTTCATATAGAATTTTAAAATTTCTGTGTAAGCAGACATGCTTTATTTTAGACTAAGTTAGCTGGGAGCAGCTGTGCAAGCTGAGACCCCAGGCTTGCCAGTGCAAGAAATGTTTGGGTGCAGAAGTTGCCCCCTTTCCTGGGTGTGTGTGTGTGTGTGTGTGTGTGTGTGTGTGTGTGTGTGTTGATTGTGGGTGTCTGGAGTTACCTCAGCCTTGGCTGTGCTTCTGTTTCTTGCCCTATGCTAATAGCCCTGCTCAGTTAGATCTTCTGGAAGCAAATATCCAGCCAGAAGATTTCCATAGACAGGGAGATTCATGGACAGAGCTGGCTCAGGTATTTTATAGGTATTTCTTTAATTGCTTACCTTGATAATCTCCTTATCATCCACTCTGCCCCTCACATTTGTGGATTCAGAACTTACAATTTCTCTGTGACGAGGCCTTAGAGATGAATGTCTCTTTCATGGTTGCCTTTCCCACACCTATTTTGTGTTTCAGTTTTCTCTGGTTTGGATTTCCATCAGTCTGATCTCATCTGCTTTTTATTTCCTCAAAGTTTCTGGTCTACTGATTATAGTTTTTCTTGTTTCCAGTGCTGTTAGGGATTTGTTCTTTAAAAAAAATCTTTTTATATTTTCAAATGGGTTTTGGGAAGGAATGAAAAGTAAACATATGTGTTTCTTCTGTCACCTTGAACTGAAAGCTTTGTGAGCTCTGTATAATTGCTTATTACTTTATTAGACTCTTATTCAGTCTCCATCCTAACAAACATACACTTTTTTTCTCTAACTGTTGGGAAGTTAATATTAGATAGAGTTTTTTATATGGTTTAACATTATGGTATGGAGTATTGACTAGAAATATTTCTTTAAATCACTTCTAAATCTTTAGACTCCTTATTATGTTTGAACCATGAACTTATTTGAGCATTACAAGTTTTGTGGTTTAAACATTTTTTTAAAAAGTTATAAATGCTATGGTCTTTGCAGTAGTCCATTCAGTAAGGCCAGTATGGAATTCAGTTACTAAATCAGCTGAGAAAGGATTGATATATAACCCACTGGAAACAGGGACTGTACAGTTGGATTCACTGTCTTCTGCTCAGATACACAAAGGGGACATAAGTGATGTCATGAAAGGCTGTGGAGTTGGTGTTTGAAGTCATGTAATTGGGTTTTGCCTCTAGCTTTCTGAATTTTGGAACCTCGAGCAAATCCCTTAAATTTCTGAACCTCAGTTTCCCCATCTGCAAAATGGTAATGATTGTATCTGCTCATCCTTATCTCGAAGGTTTTGAGAAAATGAAGGTGAAGCTCCTTTAAGAAACCAAGTTAAATAAATGTGAGTCAGTTATTAAGTGTTCTTATACCTTACCAATGACTATCTTCAAAGATGTTTTTAAAATCATAAAATTCTTGACTTCCTTCGAGGTGAGGACAACATGAATTCAAACATTTATTATTTTTTATTATGAAAATGAGACCTTTTGTCTGGGAAAACAAATGCAGAATAATAAGTTCTTTGTTTAATAAAGTAGAACAATTCATTAGATCTGATGAAAAATAGAGGTTTCATTTCTAATAGAGGTTTCATCAGTGTTTCAAAATTATGTTTCCCAAAAGGAACCAATTTGGAGATGTTTTCATAGAAACATCTGGATAGTGGGTTAGAAATGTTTAGAATGTGCCTTGTCTAAGTGTACTTAATTTATTTTGGCTGGCTAAGCCTTTTCTCTAGAATAGATATTTAGGACTCACCTTTTCTTGGTTAGTTTCTCCCAATAACTAGTGTCACCTGAAGAGACTCATTCTGTTAATCAGAATGCCCAGTCTGGCAGCCTGTGTGAGTCAGTCTTCAATTTGAGAATTCTGCCAGGCAGAAAATTGTTAAAGGAAAAAAAATTGAAGTCAGGCCATGAAAACTCAGGATTCATTTGTACCCAGCTAATTCACCAGGGAAAATAACCTTGGGGTATATTTATTGTAGAAGAAAATTAAGCATTCTAATGGATCAGGATCAAGCCTTTGGCAAAAGAGAGGGGTTCATTAACAAAAAGTCCCTCTCTCCTATCCAACCTTCCTGTGACCTGAAGTTATGGAAACAAAATGCTCCAAAGTACAAATACTGTTGAAAGTTTGTTTGTGGTGGTTGAAGGGGAATGGCATGCCACAGAAATGGAACTGAATAACAGATGCCTTATGGAAAGTCCAAGACTGTCCTCTTCGTGTAAGACAATCTTTTCTAACATACATATTTAAGATTATAATTGCCACTTTAAGTATCACTTTATTGGCATTGTGCTAGTTTTATATGTAGTATTTTTGTCAACATTCAGTTCTAAGTATTCTGTAATTTCCAGTATACTTTGTGTTTCTTCAATTAATTATTTAGAAGTATGGTTTTTAGTTTCTCATTGTATTTTTTACAGGCTTTTAAAATTAACTTTTAACTTCGTTGCATTGCTGTCAAAGAATACTATCTCTGTAATATCAATTCTTTTGTACTAGATGAAGCTTCCTTTGTAGTATAGGCATGGTTAATTAAGATTTCCATGAGATCCTGGAAACATTTAAGGCCTCCAGACATCTTCTCTACTTAGGTCCTTTCTTTCTGTCTATTCTATGAGATTCTTGACCAGTGGTTCTTAAACTTTAGTGTACATCTGCACCACTTGGATGACTTGTTAAAACACATATTGCTGGGCCCCAATGCAGAGTTTTGGGTTCAGTAGGTCATGTGTGGTTGAGAACTTTGCATTTTTAAGTTTCCAGGTGAGGCTGAAGCTGCTGGTCTTGGGACCACACTCACAGAACTGTTGGTACAGACCATAATGCCGCCTCTATTTCTCATTACTTTGTTGTCCACTACCCCTGATGTTCAGCTGACAACTCATTTTTGATCTTTGCTATACTAACAACTCCACATGTTTGCTGGGACTGTTTCACCCAAGAAACTGAGCTCTGTTCTACAGCCTGACTCCAACTTCTGATTGTTCCGTTCCCTTTTTTCAGACCTTGAGCTGTAGCTCTGCTGATCAATCTCATCATGGGTTAGTAATTTCCAACCCTCATTTCACAATAGAAAGACCTTTCCAAAGATATATGTTCAGGTTCTCTCCTAGAGATTCTGGGGTATGGACTGGACATGTATGAATACTAAATGCTTCATAGTTCATTCTAATGTGTAGCAAGGATCAAGATTCACTGACCATATGGTTTGGCAGTAAAAGCTTGCATTTTTGGCTTTGTTGCCTGCTGTGCCATTACTTTACTTATCGGAGAACATATTAATATGTGATGTCTCAAGTGTCTCCAAGTGGAAGCCTTAGCCCATTAGAGGAGATGTTGAAGCCAGGAGACAGACTGAGTCTGGATATAGATGTGGAATTAAGGAATTATGAACATACAAATTAACATTGAAGCTATGAGAATGGATGAGCTGTCTGTAGGGTAAAGGATGGGAAAGAAGAAAAGAGGGTCAAAGACTAAGCCTTGGGAAATAGAAACATGGAGTGTCAGAGACAGAAGTAATACAACGAAGAAACCATTTGTGTAGGAGAACCAGTGACTTCAGGGAAATGGTCAATTTAATTCATCATTGTCTTTGTAAAATCAACTCTACAATTTGTCAATATGACACCATATTTCTATTTGTCTAGGTTGAGTTCAGAGTCATCTTTTGTTCTTCATTTTTTTTCTGACCCCTCAGGTTCATTCAGTGAGATCTGACACTTCTTTTTGTAATGTTTCTCATTCATTTCTTCCTTTTCATTACTGCTTGTCCAAGTCTTTATACCTGCAAACCTGACTTATAATGAAGGTCTGCTAACTAGTCCTTCAGCTGTTTGAAGCCATCTTGAACATAATAGTCAGTCATCTTTCTAAAATGTCATTTTGATTTTTCTGTTTCTTGCTTAAAAGTCTCAGAGGTTTTGTTGTTGTTACCAATAGCTAATCTTTCCATTCTTATATTTCTCCACTTCTGGCAAACTGTGACTTTTCTCACTTTGCTTTTGCTCATCCCTTTCCCCACCAGTCTCCCCTCCATTTAGTGAAATCTTATCAGTCCTTCAAGACCCAGATGAAACCTAACTTTCTTTGGTTTTATACTTTGAAGCCAGAATGTGTGGATTCAGATCTCAGCTTTGGTATAGTACTTACTAATTGTGTGATCTTGGACAAGTCACTTAACTTTTCTGAGCTTCAATTTCCTCAGCTGTAAATAAGGATAATATCACCTGTCTCACAAGTTGTTGTAAATATTAAATGAGTTAATACATATAAAGTACTTAAACTAGCCAGTGCACATGATAAACACTTTTCACATGTTAGATATATATATGGTGGTGATGGCGAGTTTGATGATGACGATGATGACACGATGAAAAACAAGTCTTTGAGCATTTTACATCACCCCTCTTAACTCAGCATTTATTGACTAATTACTCATTGGCAGAATGATGTCTTTTCTTGTGTTGGTAATTATCTTTTAAGTTATTTAAGTATTATCTCCTCTTTTAGATGCTAAACTCCTTCAAGAAAATGGGAGAATCTTCCTGACACTACTCTGTAAAGATTTAAAAGGGTCTAAAAACATCTTATAGCTAGTGTTTGAGGACTGAAAGGAGATTGATAATGGTCACCAAGTGAAAAGTCAAGAAATCTGGTTAAAAAGTAGAACCAAGTACCTCTGCCATTTTCCTAAGTAGATCTTGGGGCATATGCTGATGTCAAAAATAAACATAAGCCAAAACCCCGTTCCAGGTATTTTTTAGTGACTTTTAGTGACTTTTTAGTTTGAACTTTGAAGCAATGAAAGAAAGAACTGAAACGTATTCTTATATTCCCTGCAAGTATTCAACAATAGGCCTCATTGGCTGGAACATATAATTTTTTTTTCACAAAAAAAGGTTTGTGTTTTCTTTCATTTGAGAAATACACTTCCTGGCTGCAATTTAAAAATAACAACCAAGGGTATAAGGCATTGAAAAGGATCTACATTATTATAGCTGCTAGGATTTGACTAGAATAAGGGAAAATGTATCAAGAAGCACTGGTTGCCAGGAACTAATGATTCTGGTATTAATTGTCATGTCTGGGCTAAATTGTCTTCAGAGACAGTGGTTACAGTAACAAAGAGGTAATACTTATTTACTCCAAAGAGTAACGTGCTCAGTCTTGACAGTCTTATAATGAATAAAATGTTCAAGAGATTCTTTAGGTTTATATTTAAATAGAATCTGAAACACTATTCATTAAATTTAGGAGAAAGTCTTCAAGTGACTAGGCCAAAAGCAAGTAAAAAATTCAGGTAATACATTTTGGAAATTTAGGTCAGTCAGGGTTGTGCTTACCCCCTGTTTATCGTTATAAGTAATCACCCAGCCTTGCCTGACATGAATTTTCTTTTCTAAAATGACTATAATAGATTTTTTTTTTTCCAGAGAAGAGGTCTATTGCAAACACGCAGTGTGATCTTGGGTTAGAACCACTTTGGGCCTCAGTTTAACTATCTATAAAATTGGAGTTGAATTAAATAATTTCTGAGGGGCATGGCTACTCCATTATACTACGTCCAATGGTATATAACAGCAGGGGCTTTCTTTGCTGTTTTATTTGGCTATCTATATTTCTTTTCGAGCTCCCTAAGTAGAGATTCCTTTCTTTCTTTGCTTCCTTCCTCCTGTCCCCATGTCTTTTTGTTTCTTTCTCTCCCTTTCTTTGTTTCTTTCTTTTCCTTTCCTTCCCTCCCTCTTTTCCTTCCTCCCTTCCTTCCTTTCCCTTTTTCTTCCTTCCTCCCTCTCTTTCTTCTCCATCCCTCCTCTCTCCCCCCACCCTTCCTTCCTTTTTTCCTTCTCTAACTCTTTCTCTGTCCTCCTTGACCCCCAGTCCCTGTAAATGCCTCAGTAGTCTTTTTTTTTTTTTTAAAAATTATTTATTTGGCTGCACTAGGTCTTAGTCGCGGCATGCGGGATCTAGTTGCCTGACCAGGGATCGAACCCAGGCCCCCTGCATTGGGAGCATGGAGTCTTAACCACTGGACCACCAGTGAAGTCCCTGCCTCAGTAGTCTTTGTGGAAGGCACTGTGTTAGGTATTTGTTCGTATTATGCCACTTACCTCTCCTCATAACTCTGTTGTTATCCTTATTTTATGAATGAGGAACGTGAAGCTTGGAGAAGTTTTGTAACTTGTCCCCTATCACAGAACAGTGAGTGGTAAAAGGGGATTCACATCCAAGTGCGTCCAACTCCAAATCCAGGCTCTTTCTATGTGCTTTTCTATGCTGCTGCTCTGCACGTTGTCTTTCTCTCTTCTTTCCTTATTTCTACACCTAATCACCTATCCTGTCTATCCCTTTTGTTTCCACTTAAGCTGCGTTAGCAATAGTCACAGGCTTTAAATCCTCATGTGGATGTAATTATTCCTGTTCTTACACAACATACACTTGATCTATTATATATTCTAGAATTATGCCCCTAAACTCTAAGTAACCCCTTGGATCTCCAGAATATCTGTAGTCTTTGTAAGTTTTTCTTCCTATTGGTTCTTGAGTTCTGCTTTTAAAGCAGGATTTTCAGCAACTTTCATTTCTAAAATTTACCTTTTCCTTGAAAATCTACCTGCATATGTTTCTTGTGTCCCTCATAGCTGACATCCTTTCCCTTGATATCTGCACTCCCTTGTTTTGTCTCTTGCTATAAGCCTTTATTTTTCACTTCTTAATCTTTTCTATAATGCTTTTCCATGTGCCAGTGTTAGGCTTTGATGGAGACACTTTTCTCCATCATTCCAAGGAAGAAGAATAAAACCATTCCTCTACTTCTGACATTAAAATGGAAACAAACCCCCTGTACTCCAAAAAGCTTTGGACTATAGTAAAATATCTAAGCTATTTTAAAATCCCATTGGAACTATTATTCTCTGGAGAATGCTCACTTATTTATGAAGGTAGAGATGGTTCCTTGTATCCCTTAGTAGATTTGAAGATGAAAACCAGTTCTACCAGGTGTCACCATGGACTGGCATCTGGCTTTGATTAAAATGGTAAAGTTGCTTATAAAAAACTAAGAGAAGGAAAGACTTTAACATATTGTCCACGTTCTTATACATTTTTCTACAATAATTCAATTGTAGCATCAGTCACAGACATATTAACCTCTCATAAGTAAGAGATGAATTATACATTTATGCCAAGATAAAAAAAACAACACTCTCTCAGAAATACAAATGCAGGCTCCTTCCACGAGACCTCAACTGTTATCAATTATTGTTTAATCTAGTGATGAATGCCTTTTGGAAAATTTATTACCAGAAACAAAGGTTTTCTCCCTTGAAGGCTTTGTATGCTTTCTTTCATTGCCATTGTATAAATCACTGTGTTTTCCTTTTGGTCTTGACTGCCAGGAGGCTTGGGGCCAGGCGTGGAGTTCAGTCACAGTAACTGTATTATCCTTTGTGGTTAGGACATTTGTTTCTTTCTCCTTTTCTGGTTTTAATTTCTATTCCAACAGTGTTTATGCCCGACTTTAACAAAAAGCTATATCAAATCCCCACACCCTCTTTTGACTAGGCAAGAAGTAATAATACATAAATAATAATGGATTTACTTCTTCAGGTAAAGTACAGTCCACTTGGATTTTTCTTTCAGAGTCAAAACTGTGCTTCTAGGTTCTACTTGTCTGACAGTCATTTAGAACTTGATTTAACTTTGCAGTATAACACACATGTGCACACACTATACAGCAACCCTGTAACCAAGTCTTAAGTTTCTTCTTCTTGATCAGGAACGGAGGAAGGGGTTTTTCTGTTTAGCTCTTTGAATTAGCCATGGCCTCCAGCTTTTCAAAGACCCCTCTTCTGAGTTGAAGGGTGACGCTCTTTTCTGCTTCACTTCCTAGTGGCTGACATCTGGGGGTGGTGGGTATGCGAGTGGGTGAGGGCAAGTTCCCTCTTTCAATCTTTCCCTTTAGCTATCTTTTTGGACCAGCCAGGAGAAAATTCCCCTATCAGCGTAGTCATTTATTCTTCCCCAAATTTGTTTCTTTAGCTAAATTATTTTTCTGTATAGCCTAGTGAACCCAAAGTTCACAACCTGCTTACAATCTCTGAGTCTTTGCCAGTATTCTTAAAGAAAAGTATATATATATATACTTTTATATTTTATTACACATAATATACAAAATGCATATAATATAGGTGTAATGATATATATTACACACACACTTATACATATTCACACATACATATTCCAAACAATATTAGAATTATCTAAACTTAAAAAGTGTTCCCAGTCCTACCATCTCAGTAGATTATACTATATTTCAATATTTCTATTTAAAAAGCCAAACTTTTTGCATACTTTAAACCTACTGAAGCAAAATGGAATTATATTTAAATAAATTTATGAAATAGTACTCTTACAATCTATGTTAAAGAGTAAAATCTTTTTTTGATGAGCAGATGTTCATATTTATAGAACCTTGCTTTTTTTCTGTCTCAGTTTTCACCTCTTTCCATCATCTTGGTTAGCTTTTTTTCTCTCTTGTTATCAGCTGTATCATTTACATTTGTTCCATGTTGGCTTAATGTATATGTTAATGTTGGCTTCATACCAAATGCCAAAGTCAAAAAGTTTTGATAAATAACCTTGCCTTGCATTGTGAAACACCTTTCCTATCCAGCCTATCACTAGCAGATAACCATGGTATTGGGCTAATTCCCATGAAATGACACAACATTGAATTTGGCATCCTTGTCAGCAGCTCTTGTCCACGAGAAGTGTCTGCTGCCTGTGGCTGACTGTCGTGGACTTTAGTCAAGGGGATACTTGCACTCTCTCTCAAGATCGAATGTCTCAAGATTGTATATTTTGAGAGATCAAGGGACCCTGACCTTTTCTTTCTTCTTGAGAAGTGGACAGTCCCTTTTCCTCCCTCTCTGGAGCAATAACTCCTGGACGGGTCCCAGGAGCTCTCTCATTCCAGCCCACCAGCTGGAACAGAGTCCTTTACTTTAACTTGACTTGGATAATTTTGATGACTGATTCTCTTTTTTTTTTTTTTGCAGTACGCGGGCCTCTCACTGCTGTGGCCTCTCCCATTGCGGAGCACAGGCTCCGGCTCCGGACGCGCAGGCTCAGCGGCCATGGCTCACGGACCCAGCCGCTCCGCGGCATATGGGATCTTCCCGGACCGGGGCACAAACCTCCGTCCCTTGCATCGGCAGGCGGACTCTCAACCACTGCGCCACCAGGGAAGCCCGACTGATTCTCTTTAAAGGGTTTATCTTAACTTAAAAGAACAAAGTTTCTGCTTCTAGAGGAAAAGATCCAACAGACTATCTGAACTTCCCTGATAGAATAAACCCAAATCTCGGGGCTCACCCTCTTCCCTCCTCCCCCCTTCTTGCCTTGCCTGAGCCTTTCCTGCTTCCACAGCTGGAGCTGCTTGCTCCTCTCCTCTCTGAAACCCCCAAACGTTCAGTGGTAGTCAAGGCTTGGAAATCTTACTTCTACAAAAGTGGGAGTGTAGACAGCACCTCCAATTCTAAAACAGGGATTAAAGGAGGCCTGACTTACAGTCCCTGCTCTGCCATAAACTACTTATGGAACCTCAGGAAAATTACTGAATCTCTGAGATTCTCTTTCTTCATCTATAAAATGAGTAAAAACTATCCTCACAAGGTACATAAGAATGGAATGTGGAAGTGTGTGCAGAAGAGCTTTAAACTCAATTTATTCTTTTATTAGAGTCTGTGATGGGGGAGGTGGGGAGCCATAGTTGACCGCTGCACTTGGCTGGGGAAGATTCAGTGGCAGAGTTAGGAGATTCTTCTTGCAAGAATGAGGAATTTGAGGCAATTCTGGGAGAGTGAGTACACCTTGGTTCTTGCTAAATTATCCCCTTCACTGGACCCCCTGTCCTTTTCTACTTCTCTATGTCATTTTTCTAAGGACATTTTCTCCCTGGTCTTTAGGGTCCCATGGGCTAATGACTTTGTGCTATGCTACGGAATCCCTGAGCCTTCAGAAAAGTTGTTTTAGCAACTTAACCTGGGCTTGTGAAACTGTCCTTCTTTGGAGCTATTGCCTTTTCCATCCCATGACATCTTAAACATTTATTTGGGCGTGGGGCATTAGGTGTTGGAAAAAAATGACACACAGTAAATTTTTTGAGTCAGAGCTCACAAATAATGAGAAAGATACAAGGAACCCCAATCTGAAATGTGATAAAGGCTCTAATTTGGGTAAAGAGAGTGCATTCTGAGAGTACAAAGGAGGAGAGATTAAATTCTCAGTGATTAGAGACATGATAGGGAAATGATCTAGAAGGCTTATGGAAGATATGGGATTTGAGTGGTAAGTACGTAGCAGACAGGACTTTTGATGGGTCTAAAAATGGGAATGGGTTGGATTAATTCAAAGGGAAGGATGAATTTTAGAGGGTAGGTGAAGGTAGCAGGAGATAAGTCTAGAATATAGAAAGGTGGATAGAGGGCCAAGTTGTAGCATGGGCATATTCTATTTTTTTTCCACCCCATATGAATGAATTTACTACTAGTTTCATTTCAGTGAATTTACATTGACTATTGGAAACTAAGTCCCTTTAATCATATACAATTCTTATACTTCCTATGAAACCCAATTATGGTGGCATTTGGTCCATGGAATCTTTCAAAGTCTGCATGGAGTGGAAACAAACCGATGCTTTTATGATTTAAGATAATTGTGCTTTTGCTAATCTTTTCTCATTAGCAACTGAGGGTAACTGGTAATCATAGATTTTAGTGGTGTCTTGTGGAATAAGCAGATGCAAGGAATATGGCTTGTAATATTCCAAGTGAGGCTCTGTCTCTGACCAAAATGCTTAGAAAAAAAAAACGCCCCAAGGATTATGCCAAAGCATGGCAAAAAAATTGCACTTGGATTGCAAGTTGGATATTAGAACCTGTGATTCACAAAGTTTATGGTTAGACTTTGAAATAAGTGGTAAAGGAAATCAGTCCAGAAACCTGCTCCCTCAATATTTAATATTGTGAGGAGGAAGGATTTCTATAGATTTATAACTTAATTTCCTCTTCTCAGATAATACCACTGCAGTCTATATATTCATCAGTTCTGAATAAAAAATTAGGAATAAAGGCAGAAGGAACTTTGTAGTGGGAGTATAAACTTATATCTTTCATAGACCATGAATTCCATGGTCTGAAAGAATTATTTTTTTTCTAGAAGATGAGCAAATTCCCTTCTCTTCCATATACCAAAGCCAGGGACAAATTCAAGTTTAGCAGGCTGGAAAGGCTCTTTTAATGAAAACCCTTTTATCCTTTCATCAGTGCTTGTTCTTTGAGATGCTCAGAGCAGTTGACAAACATTTATTTTCCAGATTTCCCAAGTGATCATATAATCAGCAAAATGCAATTTCAATTTTCAGTGTCTTGGGTGCGCTTTGGCGAGGGAGAGTTTGGGGAAGAGAGAAAGGCCAACACTTTCCATTCTCCCCTTGTCCTAGAGCAGTCTCAGTGCTGACATCAGGTGTCCCCACCTGAAAGCTCATGGCGACTTTGCGATTGTCCACAAACTGAACTGGACAGGTGACAGGTGGCCCCCAGAGCTGAGTCTGCCTTGATTACAGCATCCCTATCATTACAATTTCCACTGGTGTTGCTGTTGAGTTGGAGAAAAGATGCAAGAAAGGGAGCAGGTAGGGAAGCCTCAAATGCTAGGCACCCTGAGCTAAAGATTTTATATAACCTCTGTGCCCTTGTACTGGTTAATTTTCTGTGTCAACTTGGCTAGGCTATGGTGCCCGGTTGTTTGGTCAAACATGAATCTAGATATTTCTGTGAAGGTATTTTTTACATAGGACATTTAAATCAATAGCCTTTGAGTCAAGTAGATTTCGCCATAATGTGGGTGGGCCTCATCAAATCAGTTGAAGGTCTTAAGAGTAGAGCCTGAGGCTTGCCACAGAGGAAGGAATTTTGCCTTCAGACTGCCTGCAGACTCAAAACTACAATATCAACTCTCCCTGGGGTTCTAGCCTGCTGGCCTACCTTGTGGATTCAGACATGCAAGTCCACACCATCACATGTACCAACTCCTCAAAAGAAATCCCCTCTCTCTACTAATAAATCAATTATTATTTAATACATATTAGAATATAAAATTTAAATTTCATATATATAGTTCTAGCTCGCTATATATCTATCTATCTCCTATTTGTTCTGTTTCTCTGGAGAACCCTGACTAATACAGTCTTTTTTTTTTTTTTTTGGTGGTTGTTACTTGTATTAAATAGTCAAGAGTTGAGTATTTCAGAGAGAGCTGAACGTAATGTGGTGCTCCACATACCTAGACTTTTTTTCTCACTGGTATTAGTTTCCTCATCAGGTCATGAGATAGACTGATAAAAGTTAAGGGTAATGAGAATGGCTTTGGAATGAAGCATGCAGAGTATGGGGCCTATTCTGTTAAGCTTCAGCTGCTCTCTGTTACCCGTCTTTCCCTTTTAGCCCACGAATGTCACGTTCCATTTGAGGTTGAGCTGTACTGCTCTTTGCTGGGAAGAAAGAATGTAAGCTGCTTTTATTAATGGGTATCATGTTGTCCTGACCTATCCTTCCTTTTTTTCTTTTTTTTCTGAGCAAAGGTGGCTGGAATTTTAGATAGTTCAAGATTTCACTTTTTGATTTGTTTTAAAGTGGAGTAAACTTTATAGTTTATTCTTTAAATTTTTGTTTGGTAACTGAACCATCTCACTGTTCGATAGAACTTTCTATGGTAATGGAAATATACTTCCATGCTCTCTGATATGGTAGCCACTAGCCATATGTGGCTGTTGAGTACTTAAAATGTGGCTAATGTGGCTGAGGAAATAAAATTTAAATTTTATGTCATTTAAAGTCATTTAAATTTAAAATGAAGTAGCCACACAAGGCTAGAAGTTACCATATTACAGAGCACAAATCCAACTGAGTCTTCATACATCAATTTCCAGTATTTTTTTTTTTTTTTTTGTGGTACGCGGGCCTCTCACTGTTGTGGCCTCTCCCGTTGCGGAGCACAGGCTCCGGACGCGCAGGCCCAGCGGCCATGGCTCACGGGCTTAGCCGCTCCGCTGCATGTGGGATCTTCCCAGACCAGGGCACGAACCTGAGTCCCCTGCATCGGCAGGCGGACTCTCAACCACTGCGCCACCAGGGAAGCCCTCCAGTATTTTTTTTTAAAGAAAGAATTAGAAAATTTTATTTGAGCCAAATTTGAGGATTATAACTGGGGAAGAACATCTTGGAAAGTTGTGAGATCCAGTCTTTTTTTTATTAATTTTTTAAAAGTGGAGTATAGTTGATTTACAATGTTGTGTTAGTTTCTGCTGTACAGCAGGGTGAGTCAGTTATACATACAAGACTCAGTTTGTTTTTACTCAAGTGTATTAGTTAGGGTTCTCCAGAGAAACAGAACCAGTAGGAGATATAGAGATAGAGATAGATACAGGTAAGAGGAGATTATTATAGGAATTGGCTCATGTGGTTATGGAGGCTGAGAAGTCTCATAATCTGCTGTCTGCAAGCTGGAGAACCAGGAAAGCCAGTGCTGTAATCTGAGTCCAAAAACCTGGGAATTGAGAGGCTGATGTCCAAGGGCAGGAGAATATGGATGTCCCAGCATAAGCAGAGAGAGCAAATTTGTCCTTCCTCCACCTTTTTGTCCTGTCCAAGCCCTCAACAGATCGGATGATGCCCACCTGCCAGGGGTGAGGGGTGATCTTCACTCGGTCCTACTGCTTCAAATGATAATCACTTCTGGAAAAATTCCCACAGACACACCCCAAAGTAATGTTTTTCTAGCTTTCTGGACATCCCTTTGTCCAGTCAAGTTGACACATAAAATTAACCATCATACCAACTAAAACCAAGTCTCCTTCTACATATCAAATTATTGACAAAAATATAATAAATAGCCTTACTCCTGTCATTGAGGTCCTCGGACCAGCAGTGTCAGCACCATCTATCGGTTTCTGTTAAGTGCAGAATCTTAAGCCCCACCCTAGACCTTCTGAATCAGAACCTGCATTTTAACAAGACCCTCAGTTTATGAGCTCATTAAAGTTTGAGAATTACTGATTTAAACCAACCACATAGTCTTAGTTCACAGATGGAGGTGGGGGGAACGTGGTGAAGATTTTACCCAAATCATTTGTGTGACTTCTTCTGAGGACCCTCTCTACGTGCCTCCCAAACTCGATTTTGGAGTTCAGGCACGTCCAACCCTGGTTCTGGCATGACCTTTTAAGGGGAAGTATTAGAATCTCTCTACACATGTTTTTGATTTTTCAAGATGCTACATCTGCTCACAAACATCTTTTTTTCTTGCTATCTTGGGGTAGGGGGTGGGTAGCATGTTTGAATCTTAGGACTTTCCTGAAGTGAAAAATCATTGCTTCTGAATCAGTACCTACTTGTGCTATGTGATATCTTATGCAATGTATCAACAGTTCATTGATAAAAGAACTCTCCAAAGTACAAATCAACCTCTGCATTGGATTTCTGTTTACTATCAAATCAATTATATCTTATTAATAGCATTACATACAATACATGTTGAATGCTCTATGTTTGTACTGTTCTATCATTA
The DNA here is from genome assembly GCF_008692025.1 of Phocoena sinus. NCBI lineage: Eukaryota > Metazoa > Chordata > Mammalia > Artiodactyla > Phocoenidae > Phocoena > Phocoena sinus. Next base: position 113,028,623 of record NC_045767.1, read on the forward strand.
TTTTGGGGAGTGAAAATTGTAGCATATAATTGAGGCTGGAGGTGGTGAATTTAACATTTACTTGATTTTAAATTAAATCTTTATCCCCTGTAGGCACTGGTAACCACAACCAGTGTGATAGAAAAGTCAGATAACTGCTGTTACGAGTCCCGCAAGGTCTTTTGGTCCACAAGCCATGTTAATGTATTAGTTAGGTTCCAAAAACTATTCTGAACTACTAAACTTTTCTGACCATGATGGGTGTCATGTAAAGCAACTTATACCAAAGCTGTCCTGTCTTTTTGGACATAATGAGATACTAGGTAGTAAATCATGCTTACTTCGAGTTTTACTGGCACAACTCTAAAACGCCACTGTAACTTTATAAAAGAACGAATGCCCAAGCGCAAAGAAGGATGTTGTGCTGTGATTTTGTCTTGGCCTCAATCTTGGTACCTTTTTGTGTCCCTACCTGTGTTCACTTTTCTTTCTCACCTATTTCTAATTCATATTATTTTGCTACACTTTATGCATCTTTGTAAGCTATTTTTTGGTAACAAAGTGGGGCTAAAAATTAACAAATGATAGTTTGGATTACAAGTCAAGATTTAGTAAATCTGGGTCAAAATTAGGAATTGCCATCAGGCCCATGGCTTCATCCACTCCATTAGGTTAAGCACACTCTGTATGCAAATATTAGTACAGGGCTTCCCTGGTGGAGCAGTGGTTGACAGTCCACCTGCCGAGGCAGGGGACACGGGTTCGTGCCCCAGTCCGGGAAGATCCCACATGCCACGGAGCGGCTGGGCCCGTGAGCCATGGCCGCTGAGCCTGCACGTCCGGAGCCTGTGCTCCGCAACAGGAGAGGCCACAACAGTGAGAGACCTGCATACCGCAAAAAAGAAAAAAAAAAAATTAGTACAATGCTTTCCTTCCATAATCTTAATAGGGAGCAGATGGGGAGAAGACTGAAAGCCTAGGTTAAAATTTAGCCCGAGGTTTGCAGTCTGACATTTTGAATCCTGGGTTGTTCATGTATTTTTACAGACGAGATAACAACACTGACTCAGAGGTAGCTGTCTCTCAGAAAGGATGAGGTCTCCTATTCTCCTCCTAGGAGGTGGCCTGGCAGGTTAGAAGCACCCACAATGTAAGATTCTGATTACTGTAGCCACATTCAAGGTGAAATGTTATGATTTGGGGTGATCTGGCCCCAGATTTTTTTTTTTTAACATCTTTATTGGAGTATAATTGCTTTACAATGGTGTGCTAGTTTCTGCCTTCAGATGTTTCATATAAACATGTATCAGTGGCAGGTGCTGTGGGTGATATTCTTTAATAGGTCCAATTCCAAAACGACTTAACACATGGAAGGAGCTTAAAAATACTCTCCTGTGCTCTGACTGGGGGTCCAGTATATATCTGACTCCCCTGAAGTACCTGTAGGTTTCCTTGTGAGTTCCTTTCCTTGAGAATTTCAGTGATATAGGTTCTTTAACTGTAGTGTGGTTCTACTCATACCCACAAAACTTCTCCCAGCACTTGCACCTGTGGCGGCCTTCAATGTGCCATGATTCAAATGTGCAGTGGCTGCCCGGACCAAGAACTGGCCCCGACAGCCTGACCTTGAATGTGAGTAACCTCTGTGCCTCTTAGTATCAATTGATTTCAACATACTTATCCTAGGCATTCGACAACTATGCAGCAGAAAATTGAAGTTATCTAAAATGCCGCTACTCAGAGATAATGGTTTAAATTTTTGTGTATTTAATTTCAAAGGTCTTTGGCGCGGGGGGGGGCAGGTGTTAACACATATACACACACATATTCACTTCCATATGAATTATATTGGTATTTACCAATATTCTACTCTTTAATATGAGAAATAAAGTAATATGGGATAATGAATGTTATTAAATATTTTCTGAAAACAGGATTTTTTTTCTTTGCGGTACGCGGGCCTTTCACTGTTGTGGCATCTCCCGTTGCGGAGCACAAGCTCCAGACGCGCAGGCTCAGTGGCCATGGCTCACGGGCCCAGCTGCTCCCGGACCAGGCAACAAACCCGCATCCCCTGCATCGTCAGGTGGACTCTCAACCACTGAGCCACCAGAGAAGCCCTGAAAACAGGATTTTTTAATGGTTGTATTCTTTCCTATTAGATGGATGTTGCCTTACCTTTTGAACCATCTTCTTATTGTTGGACTTGGTGTTTTTCAGTTTGTTGCACTATAAATAGTACTTCATTTGCGACTGTTTCACATGATATGAATTCTTTCTTGATACATATTGCTAAATTTAATTCCTGGAAGGCTGTGTCAATAATGTTCCCAGTGGCAGTGGCAGTAGCTGAAAATAGCATCCCAGGACCCTAGCAAGCACTGAGAATTAACATTTAAAAGATGCCCATTGGGTGAAAGAGATGAATTGTTTTAACTGATGAATGATTTTAGTTGATTGTTTTAGTTTGTACTTTTTTCTTTTCTTTAACTGGAGTACAATTGGTATATAACTTTATATTAGTTTCAGGTGTAGAGCCCAATGATTCAATATTTGTATATGTTGCAAAGTGTTCACCAAAATAAGTCTGGTTAACATCTGTCACCAGGCATAGTTACAAAACAATTTGTACTTCTTTACATGGCCACGTGGGAATTTATTTTTAAATATTGCAGTGTTGAAGTTTTTGTTTAAATACAGTTGTCTGTTTCCCATAATCAGAGTTACAAATGTTTACTGCAGAAAATCAGAAAATGCAGAAAACAATATAGGAGAAAATAAGTCACTTATAATCCACTCACTCAGGACTAACTGCAATTGACACTGACGCCTAGAAGGCCCTTCATATTCTTTTCTGCGCCGACATAAACCCATGCCGCAGCCATCCCCGCTTTCTTTTCTGTCACCAAAATGGAAGCAGGTACCATTTTTGTAATCTGATCTTTCTCACAGAAAAATATATTGTGGGAGAAACCAACAGCATGGTGTGGTTAGGAACCTGGCCTTGGAAGTTCAACTCCCTGGGTTGGCATCTCAGTTTTGCCACTTATAAGCTATGTGACCTTGAACAAGTTGTTTAATTACTCTGCATTCGTTTCCTTATTTGTAAGGAAATGGGGACTGGGAATAACTGAGAATAATAATCAATGAAAATAATTTACAGTCTATTCACACAGTTGTCATCAACAGCAAATGAAATAGAGCATGTAAAAAACACCCAGAACAATGCCTGACACATAGTAACACCCAAGTGAACTTTTATTTAACTTCTCATCTCAACAATAGATGATGGCTAGGAGGATAATTGCATTCTATTCTATCATTGGTGGTATTTGATTGTATCATCTTTTGTGTCTGTATGATAATTTACCGCAACAATCCCCTGGATTGTTTAAAGTACTTTTCGGTTGTTTATAATTTCTCGTTTTTAAACTTTACAATGATGAATGGTGAGTGAAGCAGCACAAAGTGGAAGAATGCTGGCTCTTAAAATTGCTATATCCCTGTGCATCCTGGCTCTGCCACTTACTAGACAAACTACTTAACTAAGCCTAAGAATCCTCATGTATAAATTAGATGTAACAAAACTCTCATAAGGTTATTATCTATTTCTGCAGAACAAATTAGCCCCAAACTTGGTGGTTTGAAACAACCATTTCATTTGCTCATGAGTCTGTGGGTCAGCACTGGGGCTGGGCTCAGCTTGGGGGGTCTTCTGCTTCTCTCACCCGGGGTCACTCATGTGGCTAAAATCATGTGAGAGCTCAGCAGTGGCTGGATGGTCTCAACTGGCCTCCCCTCGCCACCACGTCTGGTGGTTGGTACTGGCTGTTGGCTGACCTTGAAATCTTCAGCGGGTGAGGGTTTCTTAACAGCGTGGCAAGATTTCAAAAGCAGAGAGAGGGAAATCCTCTATTTGTGATGTGTGCTTTATATCTCATTCTCCAAAAGCAGTGACATGGCCAAACCCAGAGTCACTGTGGGAGGGACGATGCCAGGGCATGGACACAGGGAGACATGGCTCTTGGAGCAGGTCATTGCTGTAATTAATACCTTAGTTTGGTTGCTAGAAGGATTACAAATTAGGTTTCTCATCCTTAAAATGTAGATGATCATAATAGTATCTACCTCACAGAATTATCATCACATGATCGAATGCATATGTACTATTTTTCAGTGTCTGGAACATTGTAAGTGTTCAATAAGTATTAGTTATTATATTGAGTACTTGCTTGTTTCCTTAGGAAATGAATTGAAGTATGTATTTGATAAAGACATTGGATTCTATTGGCAAATTATATATTTTCAGTGTTGAAGTTTTTGTTTAAAAAGAGTCATATGTTTCCCATAATCAGAATTATAAATTTTCATTGCAGAAAATGCAGAAAACTATATAGAGGGAAATAAAAGTCACTCATAATCCACTCACTTTTAAGGAACTTTGGGTGTTATCACTTTTGAAAATCATTGTCACTCTGATGGGTGAAAACTCATTGTTATCATTTACACTTCTTTGATTATTTGTATATTTTTAATTCATTATTTCCATATATTTTTGACCATATGCTTTATTTTTAGTGATTTGCCTATTCATTTTCCTTGTCCATTTAAAGGAAAATAAGTGTTTATTTTGGAACAATTTTAGATTTACAGAAAAGTTGCGAAGATAGTACAGAAAGTTCCTGCATATCCCACGTAACATTTTGCCACACCTTGGTCCATGTGTCACAGCCAGGAAACCAACATTAGTACATTACTGTCAACTAAAGTGAGGGCTTTATTTAGATTTCACTAGTTTTTCCACGTATGTCCTTTTTCTGTCCTAGGATCCAGTCCAGGGTATCACGTTGTATTTAATCTTCGTGTTTCTTTTGTTGCCTCTGATGTGTCGCAGTTTTTCAGTCTTGGTTTTTCATGACCTTGACAGTTTTGAGAGTACTGGTCAGATATTTTGTGGAATATCTTTCACTTTGGGTTTGTCTGATGTTTTCTCAGGATTCTTCCCATCGCATCCTATCAGGGGGCACATGTTGTCACCATGACTTAGTACTGATTAGTACTGAGATATTAACCTTGATCACTGTGTTCTGGTGGTGATTGCCAGGTTTCTCCATGGTGAAGTTATTATTTTTCACTTTCCATACTCTATTCTTTGGAAGCAAGTCACTAAATTTAGCCCACTCTCAAGGTGGAGGATGAGGGTTTAAGTGCCACCTCTGAGAAGGGAGGTATATTCATTTGCTAGGGCTGCCATAACAGAATGCTAGGAACGGAGTGGTTTAAACAACAGCAACTTATTCCTCACAGTTCTGGAGACTAGCAGTCCAAGGTGTCAGCAGGTCTGGTGTCTTCTTGCCTTCTTGCTGTGTTTTCCTTGGGTGAGCACATGTAATCTTCTCTTCTTACAAGGACACTGGTCCTATTGGATTAAGGCCCACCATATGACCTCGTTTTGTCTTAATTATCTCTTTAAAGGCCCTGTTGCCAAATACAGTTACATTCTAAGGTATTGGAGGTTATGCCTTCAACATATGGATTTTGGGGAGACACAATTCAGCCTATAACAGAGAGAGTATCTATATATATTATTTGGAACTTTTCTGTAAGGAAGATTTGTTTCTTTCCCTCCATTCATTCATTTATGACTATATATATATATATCAGCCTGGAATCATGTACACTTATTTTATACTTTGGATTATAATTTAATACCATGTTAATAATTTTGTTGCTCATATTCTTCTAGCTTTGCCACTGGGAACTCTTTCAGCTTGGCTTATGTGCCCCCATCCTTTGTTTTTTGAACATTCTTACTTTCTGGTCCTACAAGATGATACAAGCTCATGTGCTCCAGTCTTGGAATCAGCCATTTCTCCAAGAAGTTCTGGCTCCTTTTATGGGAAAATAATATTTAAACACCAAGATCTGGGCATTGGGTCTGCCCTTTTTTTTTTCTGTGGGAATGAAATAATATTCTTATTCATCGGGACACTCTATGTTAGTGATATTAACTTTTTGTCTGTCTTATAAGTTACAAATGTTTCTCCTTTCATTAATCAACAAATATTTAGCACTTGCTTTGTGTTTGGCATTGGTCAAGATGCTAGATATACTGAAGTAAGTAAAACAAAGTACCTGACTTCATGGAGCTTATACTCTAGAGAAGGCAATCAGTCGATGAACAAGTAGGAAATGAAAAAATAACATAATGTCATAGCATAAGACCTACAGAGAAAAATAAAGCAGGGTAAGTGCTAGAGAGAAACTGAGGGGATGACCATCTTAGATAGACCAGCTAGGGAAGGCTTCTTGGATCAGGTGACATTTGAGTAAAGACTTGAATGAAGAGAGTAAACAAGCCATGGGGAGAGCTGAGGGGTAGAGTATTCTAGACGGAAGAAATAGGACGTGCAAAGGCACTGAGGTGAGTGCATGCTGGCTGTATTGTAGGGATAGCGAAGAGGCCAGTGCATCTCGAGCAGAAAGAATGAAGGAAGCAGTCATGAAAGATGACATCAGAGGTTGCAAGGGGCCGAATCATGCAGATCATGATAAACACTTTGGCTTTTCTTCTGAGTGTAATGGGAAGCCATGGCAGGGGCGTGGATTCTAAGCAGAGATGTGACATGATCAGATTTATATTTTAAAAGTTGTACCTCTGGCGTTTGTGTGAACAATAGACTAGAAGGGGCTGGGAGTGGAGGCAGGAATCCCAGTTGAGAGACTGTGGCAGCAACCCACAGGAGGGGTCTTGTGTGCTGGGTCAGGGTCATAGTGGTGGAGATAGAAGTAGTTGGATTCAGGCTACATTTTGAAGTAGAACCAACAGAATTTGTTGGTTGACTAGATGTGAGGTAAAAAGAAGGAAAGGAATCAAGAATAACTTGAAGATTTTCACCTTAGCCACTGGGTGAATTAAAGATTCTTTTTTATTGAAAAGGAAAACTCTAAAGAGGACCAGGTTTTGCAGGGGGAATCCAGAGTTTTCTGTTGGATATTGGATGCCTAGTGACATCAGAGGGGAGACATCCAGTTGGCAGATGGACAAATGCGTCTGGAGTTTAGGGGAAAGGTGTTGGAAGTCATTCATAGGTACACACACACACACACACACACACACACAAACACACACACACACAGGGTTTTAGAGATTAAATGTGGTTTTAATATGCACATTTAATTTATACATAATATCAGTCACTATTTCTGAATAGTGACTTTAGCTTATTATTATTATTTTTTTAACATCTTTACTGGAGTATAATTGCTTTACAATGGTGTGTTAGTTTCTGCTTTATAACAAAGTGAATCAGTTATACATATACATATGTTCCCATAACTCTTCCCTCTTGTGTCTCCCTCCCTCCCACCTTCCCTATCCCACCCCTCTAGGTGGTCACAAATCACCGAGCTAATCTCCCTGTGCTATGCGGCTGTTTCCCACTAGCTATCTATTTTACATTTGGTAGTGTATATATGTCCATGCCACTCTCTCACTTTGTCACAGCTTACCCTTCTCCCTCCCCATATCCTCAAGTCCGTGTTCTAGTAGGTCTGTGTCTTTATTCACGTCTTACCCCTAGGTTCTTCGTGACATTTTTTTTTCTTAGATTCCATATATATGTGTTAGCATACGGTATTTGTTTTTCTCTTTCTGACTTACTTCACTCTGTATGACAGACTCTAGGTCCATCCACCTCACTACAAATAACTCAGTTTTGTTTCTTTTTATGGCTGAGTAATATTCCATTGTATATATGTGCCACATCTTCTTTATCCATTCATCTTTCGATGGACACGTAGATTGCCTCCATGTCCCAGCTATTGTAAATAGAGCTGCAGTGAACATTGTGGTACATGACTCTTTTTGAATTATGGTTTTCTCAGGGTATATGCCCAGTAGTGGGATTGCTGGGTCATATGGTAGTTCTATTTGTAGTTTTTTAAGGAACTTCCATACTGTTCTCCACAGTGGCTGTATCAATTTACATTCCCACCAAGAGTGCAAGAGGGTTCCCTTTTCTCCACACCCTCTCCAGCATTTATTGTTTCTAGATTTTTTGATGATGGCCATTCTGGCTGGTGTGAGGTGATATCTCATTGTAGTTTTGATTTGCATTTCTCTAATGATTAATGATGTTGAGCCTTCTTTCATGTGTTTGTTGGCAATCTGTATATCTTCTTTGGAGAAATGTCTATTTAGGTCTTCTGCCCATTTTTGGATTGGGTTGTTTGTTTTTTTGTTATTGAGCTGCATGAGCTGCTTGTAAATTTTGGAGATTAATCCTTTGCCAGTTGCTTCATTTGCAAATATTTTCTCCCATTCTGAGGGCTGTCTTTTCATCTTGTTTATGGTTTCCTTTGCTGTGCAAAAGCTTTGAAGTTTCATTAGGTCCCATTTGTTTATTTTGTTTTTATTTCTATTTCTCTAGGAGGTGGGTCAAAAAAGATCTTGCTGTGATTTATGTCATAGAGCGTTCTGCCTATGTTTTCCTATAAGAGTTTGATAGTGTCTGGCCTTACATTTAGGTCTTTAATCCATTTTGAGTTTATTTTTGGTGTTAGGGAGTGTTCTAATTTCATACTTTTACATGTACCTGTCCAGTTTTCCCAGCACTACTTATTGAAGAGGCTGTCTTTTCTCCACTGTATATTCTTGCCTCCTTTATCAAAGATAAGTAGCTTATTATTTTAACTTATATAACATACTAGTATAATTTTTCTGTATCTCCAATTTCATTTAGCACTGCTAGTCCTTGAAAAATAATGATTGTATCTATTTTTTTAAGAGAAAGGGTACTCTATTATACTTTCCCATTTTCTCAACAGTTAAAAACAGATGTAAAGAACTAAGAAGGAGACTTTGGTATCAATGACATCTTAATGTCCACTGCATTGGTTAGGGCTATACATTGCAAGTGACAGAAAATCCCATACAAACCAAATATACAAGGGAATATTTTGGTTTACTTAAGTGGGAACTTCAAATGGTAGGTCTGGTTTCAGACACAGTGGGATGCAGGAGTCCAAACCATCTCATCAGCTCTCTGTCTGTTACTGTTTCTGTCACTGTCTCTGTTGTCTGTCTCTTCTTGTTTCTCAGTATTGCTTATCACTACTCTGTTTTATCCCTAGACTCTATGGCAACATATCCCTGGTGGCCACAAGTATTCGTACAGCTCGGGATCAAAGTGCAGAAGAGCCATTCGTGTTAATCCCTCAGAAAGGACTTAGATGAACACTTGTTGGGCTGCCATGTGAGGAAGATAAATTTTTCAGATTGGTCAGCCTGAGTGACATGTCCAACATCTATGACAGGGGATATAGAGCTTTTTGATGGATGGATTCAACAGAATCACATGGAGAGCCAGGGGAACATTTACCAAAGGAAGCATGCTGTACTGCTAGCCTGCCCGCAGCTCTGAAAGTGATTCCACCAGAGAAGGGGCTGTGTAGTATTTGTAATATAGATGGTGAAGTTCAGCAGTGAGATGACTGTTAGATCCCTGGAGTGACTCTAAACTCCCAGGATTTTTCATTATTCAGTCGATTTGGTTTAGTAATACTGAAATATTTTCATGCCTGGATAAAATTTTTTTGTCTTGAAATATCTCCACGTGAACATGAAAACACACACACACGTAAAACCACAGAAACAGAGACTTAATGAAGACCAAGGAGGTAGTTAGTAGCAGAGGTAGGACAAGAAAAGAGGCCTTATTCCTGGCTCTTTCAGCTAAAAGCTAGAGGAGAGCTTACCCTGAGGAGCAGGGAGCAGGCAGTCACATTGGATATGAACCTCCTTGGTGAGTCAAAGCCTCTGGGACTGTCAGGATTGCTTCAGGAGTGATGACTCGGTACCTGAGCAAGCTGTTTATGTAGGGAGGAAGGAGGGAGTGGGAAGGGACCAGAGCTGGTTTCTGAGCACTTCACTCTTCTCAAAAGCATCTCATAGAGGTCATGTTGGTACAGATATTACGGTGACAGCATACCCTGAAAGTTATCAAATTACACACTGTTCAGTGCAGTGTAGTGGTTAAGCTGGTAGTCTCTGGGTCAGGGCAGTTTTGTCCATTTCCTCCATTTCCTAGCCCTTGGATCGTTGTCAAATTACTTAACCTCATAAAGCCTTAGTTCCTTTATCATTCAAACGGCAGACAATAATCAAATTGACCTCAGAAGGTTGTGAAGAGGATTATAAGAGATAACACACAACAAGTGTGTAATACACTGCCTGGAACAATAGTAAATATTCAATAAAAGTTGGCATTTCTTGTTATCATGATTCTTATTACTGTGACTATGTAACTGCTCTATATCGTCATCATTGCCACCACACTTGAGTCACCTAGGCCTCATTCTAGCCCAGAATTTAAGCATTTCTTATTTTTCTTGGAAGTCTTTAACCTTTATTTTTTAACTTTAATTTAATTTTATTATTATTATTATTTTTAACATCTTTACTAGAGTATAATTGCTTTACAATGGTGTGTCAGTTTCTGCTCTATAACAAAGTGAATCAGCTATACATATACATATATCCCCATATCTCCTCCCTCTTACGTCTCCCTCCCTCCTACCATCCCTATCCTACCCCTCTAGGTGGTCACAAATCACCGAGCTAATCTCCCTGTGCTATGCGGCGGCTTCCCACTAGCTATCTATTTTACATTTGGTTGTGTATATATGTCCATGCCACTCTATCACTTTGTCCCAGCTTACCCTTCCCCCTCCCCTTATCCCCAAGTCCATTCTCTAGTAGGTCTGTGTCTTTATTCCCGTCTTACCCCTAGGTTCTTCGTGACATTTTTTTTTCTTAGATTCCATATATATGTGTTAGCATACGGTATTTGTTTTTCTCTTTCTGACTTACTTCACTCTGTATGACAGACTCTAGGTCCATCCACCTCACTACAAATACCTCAATTTCATTTCTTTTTATGGCTGAGTAATACTCCATTGTATATATGTGCCACATCTTCTTTATCCATTCATCTGTCGATGGACACTTAGGTTACTTCCATGTCCTGTCTATTGTAAATAGTGCTGCAATGAACATTTTGGTACATGACTCTTTTTGAATTATGGTTTTCTCAGGGTATATGCCCAGTAGAGGGATTGCTGGGTCATATGGTAGTTCTATTTGTAGTTTTTTAAGGAACCTCCATACTGTTCTCCATAGGGGCTGTATCAATTTACATTCCCACCAAGAGTGCAAGAGGGTTCCCTTTTCTCCACACCCTCTCCAGCATTTATTGTTTCTAGATTTTTGATGATGGCCATTCTGGCTGGTGTGAGATGATATCTTATTGTAGTTTTGATTTGCATTTCTCTCATGATTAATGAAGTTGAGCCTTCTTTCATGTGTTTGTTGGCAATCTGTATATCTTCTTTGGAGAAATGTCTATTTAGGTCTTCTGCCCATTTTTGGATTGGGTTGTTTGTTTTTTTTGTTATTGAGCTGCATGAGCTGCTTGTAAATTTTGGAGATTAACCCTTGTCAGTTGCTTCATTTGCAAATATTTTCTCCCATTCTGAGGGCTGTCTTTTCATCTTGTTTATGGTTTCCTTTGCTGTGCAAAAGCTTTGAAGTTTCATTAGGTCCCATTTGTTTATTTTTGTTTTTATTTGCAATTCTAGAGGAGGTGGGTCAAAAAGGATCTTGCTGTAATTTATGTCATAGAGTGTTCTGCCTATGTTTTCCTCTAAGAGTTTGATAGTGTCTGGCCTTACATGTAGGTCTTTAATCCATTTTGAGTTTATTTTTGTGTATGGTGTTAGGGAGTGTTCTAATTTCATTCTTTTACACATAGCTGTCCAGTATTCCCAGCACCACTTATTGAAGAGGCTGTCTTTTCTCCATTGTATATTCTTGCCTCCTTTAGCAAAGATACGGTGACCATATGTGCATGGGTTTTACTCTGGGCTTTCTATCCTTTTCCATTGACCTATATTTCTGTTTTTGTGCCAGTACCGTACTGTCTTGATTACTGTAGCTTTGTAGTACAGTCTGAAGTCAGGGAGCCTGATTCCTTCAGCTCCATCTTTTTTTTCTCAAGATTGCTTTGGCTATTCAGGGTCTTTTGTGTTTCCATACAAATTGTGAAATTTTTTTTCTAGTTCTGTGAAAAATGCCAGTGGTAGTTTGATAGGCATTGCACTGAATCTGTAGATTGCTTTGGCTACTGTAGTTATTTTTACAATGCTGATTCCTCCAATCCAAGAACAGGGTATATCTCTCCGTCTTTTTGTATCATCTTTAATTTCTTTCATCAGTGTCTCATACTTTTCTGCATACAGGTCTTTTGTCTCCTTAGGTAGGTTTATTCCTAGGTATATTATTCTTTTTGTTGAAATGGTAAATGGGAGTGTTTTCTTAATTTCACTTTCAGATTTTTCATCATTAGTGTATAGGAATGCAAGAGATTTCTGTGCATTAATTTTGTATCCTGCTATTTTACCAAATTTATTGATTAGTAGTTTTCTGGTAGCATCTTTAGGATTCTCTATGTATAGTATCATGCCATCTGCAAACAGTGAGGGCTTTACTTCTTCTTTTCCGATTAGGATTCCTTTTATTTTTTTTTCTTCTCTGATTGCTGTGGCTAAAACTTCCAAAACTATGTTGAATAAGAGTGGTGAGAGTGGGCAACCTTGTCTTGTTACTGAACTTAGTGGAAATGGTTTCAGTGTTTTACCATTGCGGATGATGTTGGCTGTGGGTTTGTCATATATGGCCTTTAATAGGTTGAGGTAAGTTCACTCTATGCCTACTTTCTGGAGGGTTTTTATCATAAATGGGTGTTGAACTTCGTTGAAAGCTTTTTCTGCATCTATTGAGATGATCATATGGTTTTTATTCTTCAGTTTGTTAATCTGGTGTATTCCATCGATTTATTGGTGTATATTGAAGAATCCTTGCATTCCTGGGATAACCCCACTTGATCACGGTGTATGATCCTTTTAATGTGCTGTGGGATTCTGTTTGCTAGTATTTTGTTGTGGATTTTTGCATCTATGTTCATCAGTGAGATTGGCCTGAGGTTTCTTTTTTTGTGACATCTTTGTCTGGTTTTGGTATCAGTGTGATGGTGGCCTCGTAGAATGAGTTTGGGAGTGTTCCTCCCTCTGCTATATTTTGGAAGAGTTTGAGAAGGATAGGTGTTAGCTCTTCACTAAATGTTTGATAGAATTCGCCTGTGAAGCCATCTCATCCTGGGCTTTTGTTTGTTGGAAGACTTTTTTTTTTTTTTTTTTTTTTTTTTTTTTGCGGTATGTAGGCCTCTCACTGTTGTGGCCTCTCCCATTGCGGAGCATAGGCTCCGGACGCACGTGCTCAGCGGCCATGGCTCACGGGCCCAGCCCCTCCATGGCGTGTGGGATCTTCCTGGACCGGGGCATGAACGCATGTCCCGTGCATTGGCAGGTGGACTCTCAACCACTGCGCCACCAGGGAAGCCCTGTTGGAAGATTTTTAATCAGTTTCAATTTCAGTGCTTGTGATTGGTCTGTTTATATTTTCTATTTCTTCCTGGTTCAGTCTCAATAGATTGTGCTTTTCTGAGAATTTGTCCATTTCTTCCAGGTTGTCCATTTAATTGGCATATAGTTGCTTGTAGCAATCTCTCATGATCCTTTGTATTTCTGCAGTGTCCGTTGTTACCTCTCCTTTTTCATTTCTAATTCCATTGATTTGAGTCTTTTCCCTTTTTTTCTTGATGAGTCTGGCTAATGGTTTATCAATTTTGTTTATCTTGTGAAAGAACCAGCTTTTAGTTTTCTTGATGTTTGATATTGTTTCCTTCATTTCTTTTTCATTTATTTCTGATCTGATCTTTATGATTTCTTTCCTTCTGCTAACTTTGGGTTTTTTTTGTTCTTGCTCTTATTGCTTTAGGTGTAAGTTTAGGTTGTTTATTTGAGATGTTTCTTGTTTCTTGAGGTAGGATTGTATTGCTATAAACTTCCCTCTTAGAAATGCTTTTGCTGCATCCCATAGGTTTTGGGTCATCGTGCTTTCATTGTCATTTGTTTCTAAGTATTTTTTGATTTCCTCAGTGATCTCTTGGTTATTAAGTAGTATATTGTTTGGCCTCCATGTATTTGTATTTTTTACAGATTTTACTGCAATTGGTATCTAGTCTCATAGCATGGTCAGAAAGGATACTTGATACGATTTCAATTTTCTTAAATTTACCAAGGCTTGATTTGTGACCCAAGATATGGTCTATCCTGGAGAATGTTCCATGAGCACTTGAGAAGAAAGTGTATTCTGTTGTTTTTGGATAGAATGTGCAATAAATATCAATTAAGTCCATCTTGTTTAATGTATCATTTAAAGCTTGTGTGTCCTTATTTATTTTCATTTTGTTTGATCTGTCCATTGGTGAAAGTGGGGTGTTAAAGTCCCCTACTATGATTGTGTTACTGTCGATTTTCCCTTTTATACCTGTTAGTATTTGCCTTATGTATTGAGGTGCTCCTATGTTGGGTGCATAAATATTTACAATTGTTTTATCTCCTTCTTTGATTTGTCCCTTGATCATTATGTAGTGTCCTTCTTTGTCTCTTGAAATAGTCTTTATTTTAAAGTCTATTTCGTCTGATATGAGAATTGCTACTCCAGCTTTCTTTTGATTTCCATTTGCATAGAATATCTTTTTCCATCCCCTCACTTTCAGTCTATATGTGTCCCTAGGTCTGAAGTGGGTGTCTTGTAGACAGCATATATATGGGTCTTGCTTTTGTATCCATTCAGCCAGTCTGTGTCTTTTGGTTGGAGCATTTAATCTATTTACATTTAAGGTAATTATCGATATGTATGTACCTATTACCATTTTCTTAATTGTTTTGGGTTTGTTATTGTAGGTCTTTTCGTTCTCTAGTGTTTCCTGCCTAGAGAACTTCCTTTAGCATTTATTGTTTGGTGGTGCTGAATTCTCTTAGCTTTTGCTTGTCTGGAAAGGTTTTAATTTCTCCGTCGAATCTGAATGAGATCCTTGCTGGGTAGAGTAATCTTGCTTGTAGCTTTTTCCATTTCGACAGTTTAAATATGTTCTGCCACTCCCTTCTGGCTTGCAGAGTTTCTGCTGAAAGATCAGCTGTTAACCTTATGGGGATTCCCTTGTATGTTATTTGTTTTTTTTCCCCTGCTGATTTAAATTTTTTTTGTATTTAATTTTTGATAGCTTGATTAATATGTGTCTTGTCATGTTTCTCCTTGGATTTATCCTGTATGGGACTCTCTGTGCTTCCTGGACTTGATTAACTATTTCTTTTCTCATATTAGGGAAGTTTTCAACTATAATCTCTTCAAATATTTTCTCAGTCCCTTTCTTTTTCTCTTCTTCTTCCGGGACCCCTATCATTCGAATGTTGGTGCTTTTAATATTGTCCCAGAGGTCTCTGAGACTGTTGTCAGTTATTTTCACTCTTTTTTTCTTTATTCTGCTCTGCAGTAGTTATTTCTACTATTTTATCTTCCAGATCATTTATCTGTTCTTCTGCCTCAGTTATTCTGCTATTGATTCCTTCTAGAGAATTTTAAATTTCATTTATTGTGCTGTTCATCATGTTTTTTTGCTCTTTAGTTCTTCTACATCCTTGTTAAATGTTTCTTGTATTTTCTCCATTCTGTTTCCAAGATTTTGGATCATCTTTACTATCATTAGTCTGAATTCTTTTTCAGGTAGACTGCCTATTTCCTCTTCATTTGTTAGGTCTGGTGGGTTTTTTATCTTGCTCCTTCATCTGCTGTGTGTCTCTCTGTCTTCTCACTTTGCTTAACCTACTGTGTTTGGGGTCTCCTATTTGCAGGCTGCAGGTTAGTAGTGCCCGTTGTTTTTGGTGTCTGTACCCAGTGGCCAATGTTGGTTCAGTGGATTGTGTAGGCTTCCTGGTGGAGGGGACTAGTGCCTGTTTTCTGGTGGATGAGGCTGGATCTTGTTTTTCTGGTGGGCAGGTCCACGTCTGGTCATGTGTTTTGGGGTGTGTGTAGCTTTATTATGATCTTAGGCAGCCTCTCTGCTAATGGATGGGGTTGTGTTCCTGTCTTGCTAGTTGTTTGGCATAGGGTGTCCAGCACTAGCTTGCTGGTCATTGAGTGGAGCTGGGTCTTGGCACTGAGATGGAGATCTCTGGGAGATTTTCTCTGTTTGATACTACATGGAGCTGGGAGGTCTCTTGTGGACCAGTGTCCTGAAATTGGCTCTCCCAACTCAGAGGCCCAGCCCTGATGCCTGGCTGGAACACCAAGAGACTGTCATCCACACAGCTCAGAATAAAAGGGAGGAAAAAAAAGAAAGAGAGAAAGGAAGAAGGTGAAATAAAATAAAGTAAAATAAATTTATTAAAATAAAAAATAATTATTAAAATATTTTTAATGTAATTAAAAAAAAGGAAAGAAAAAAGAGAGCAACCAAACCAAAAAACATATCCAGCAATGATAACAAGTGCGAATAACTATACTAAAAAAACAAAAAAAACAACAAAAAACGGACAGACAGAACTCTAGCACAAATGGTAAAAGCAAAGCTATACAGACAAAAATCACACACAGAAGCATAAACATACACACTCACAAAAAGAGAAAAAGGGAAAAAAAAAATATATCGTTTCTCCCAAAGTCCAACTCCTCAGTTTGCGATGATTCGTTGTCTATTCAGGTATTCCACAGCTGTAGGGTACATCGAGTTGATTGTGGAGCTTTAATCCGCTGCTCCTGAGGCTGCTGGGAGAGATTTCCCTTTCTCTTCTTTGTTCGCACAGCTGCCAGGGTTCAGCTTTGGATTTGGCTCCGCCTCTGCGTGTAGGTCTGCTGAGGGCATGAGTTCTTCGCTCAGACAGGACGGGGTTAAAGGAGCCGCTGCCTCGGGGGCTCTGGCTCACTCAGGCCGTAGGGGTGGGAGGGGCACGGAGTGCGGGGCGGGTCTGCAGCGGCAGAGGCCGGCATGACTTTGCACCAGCCTGAGGCGCGCCGTGCGTTCTCCCGGGTAAGTTGTCCCTGGATCCCGGGACCGTGGCAGTGGCGGGCTGCACAGGCTCCGGGAGGGGAGGTGTGGATAGTGACCTGTGCTCGCACACAGGCTTCTTGGTGGCGGCAGCAGCAGCCTTAGTCTCAGGCCCGTCTTTGGGGCCCGCGCTTTTAGTCACGGCTCGCGCCCGTCTCTGGAGCTCCTTTAAGCAGCTGTCTTAATCCCCTCTCCTTGTGCGCCAGGAAGCACAGAGGTAAGAAAAAGTCTCTTGCCTCTTTGGCAGGTCCAGACTTTTTCCCTGACTCCCTACCGGCTAGCCGTGGCGCACTAACCCCCTTCAGGCTGTGTTCTCGCCGCCGTCCCCAGTCCTCTCCCTGCGCTCCGACCGAAGCCCGAGCCTCAGCTCCCAGCCCGGCCCGCCCCGGCGGGTGAGCAGACAAGCCTCTCGGGCTGGTGAGTGCTGGTCGGCACCGATCCTCTGTGCGGGAATCTCCCCGCTTTGCCGTCCGCACCCCTGTTGCTGTGCTCTCCTCCGCGGCGCCGAAGCTTTGCCACCCGCAGTCTCCGCCCGCGAAGGGGCTCCTAGTGTGTGGAGACCTTTCCTCCTTCACAGCTCCCTCCCACTGGTGCAGGTCCCGTCCCTATCCTTTTGTCTCTGTTTTTTCCTTTTTCTTTTGCCCTACCCAGGTACCTGGGGAGTTTCTTGCCTTTTGGGAGGTCTGAGGTCTTCTGCCATCGTTCAGTAGGTGTTCTGTAGGAGTTGTTCCACATGTGTATGTATTTCTGATGTATTTGTGGGGAGGAAGGTGCTCTCCACGTCTTACTCTTCCGCCATCTTGAAGCTCCTCAGTCCAGAATTTAAGCATTTCTTCCAAGCGGACTGAAGGTTTAGGGCCTTTGAATTTTTCTGAGATTAGGAAGTGTGACACTCTGAGTCCAGTAGTTTGGATTTCTTGCATCTGATACACTGACCTTGGTGTATAGCTCTGAGCTCTCATATTTCCTGGCTAGATGGAGGTTATGACCGTGAAGACTGTTCCAAAGTTGTAAGGATGCCCAGTGGCCGTTCAGATCATTAATTAAGAGTCAGGGCTCAATGCCTCCCACTCACCAGGTGGCTGTCAGGAAGGACTGGCTCATGGAACTCACGAAAATTAAAATAAATTTCCCAGTATTTCAGACTAACACATCCTAGTTTTGATGTATTTTCAGGGAGGAAATATGTAGCTCCCTGCCCTCTGTTTGGATCATGCCCATTGTGATTTCTAGTACTTACACCAAGACGAGTTTAAACAGCAACAGACTTTCAAAAGAACTTGGGGGAAATTATAGCTTGTAATGATTATGAACTAGAATTGTCAAGGTCATGTAATGGCACGGTACTGGGTCTTTAGGGTGTTTGTTTTCCCAGAAGGACATTTGAAGACATTTGTCCCTTCTGCATAGGGTTCATGCCCAGAGGAAACACTGCCAGGCCATGAAGAGCCCCGTATGCTAAGTTTTCAGGTGAAATACAGTTTCCCAAATGTGCTTTGTGTTTGCAGAGCTCCAGGTCCCTCTTCTGTCTAGACCATTCCAGCTGGAAGGTGTCTCAGTACTCAGGGTGCCTGGAGAAATCTTCTAGAAGACAGGAACTTAAGGGCTCTGGGGAAAGTTGCTTCCCATGTAGTACTAGTAAGGAACTACTTCTGGTCAATTCTTTCAGAAAATGATGGGCCCCTATGGGCTGCAAAGAATTCGCCCAGTTACCCAAAGTAGCTATTTGTCTACCCTTCCCTCTGCCCCATCCTGGCTTCAATTCAACATTTATACTTGGAATATAGGATGAGCCATCTCCTTCCTCTCTTACTGTCTCCCTCTCTTCAAGACGTTTTTTTTCAAATTTAATTTTAGACCCAGGGAAGAATTGCAGAGTGATTACTGAGAATTCCCATAGTTTTCACCCAGCTTCCCGTAATGTTAAAACCAACCATAACTGAGATATAATTGGCAAAACTAAGACATGACATTGATACAATATTCTTAACTAAGCTAAAGACTTTATTCAAATTTCCTCATTTTCCATCAACGTCCTTTTCTGTTTTAGGACCCAACCCAGGATCATATATTACATTTAGTTGTCATTCTGCCTTAGTGTCCTCAAATCTGTGGCAGTTCCTCTGTCTTTTGTCTTTTGTGACCTTGAAACTTTTCAAGAGTACTGGTATTCTGTAGGATGTGCCTCAGTTTGAATTTTTCTCATGTTTCTTCATGGTTAGATCGAGTTTATGGATATTTCCTTCTCTCTTTAAACAACTTCCTTCCTGGCTACTCTTTCAGAAATACTGATGTAGAATGTTGTAGAATCAGTATCTATCAGTGAGATCTATCAGTGAATGAAAGGTATGTTGTAATTGTATCCCCTTGCAGGAGGAGAATGGATTGGGTTGGAAAAAAGCTTAATGGTCTTAAAAAATTTTTTTAAATGAATGGAAAGCTCTCCTTAAGGAGAGTCAGCAATTACCTTTAGGCCAAGACATAATTGTGAAGTTGTTTTGGATGTTCTCCTTTGTAAGAATCCCTGGTATCAAAGCGTGGGTTGGCCTGTGAGAAACGGAGGTTAATTGCTATTGCAAGCAAATGTAGCCCAGGCAAAGGAAGTTTATAAAGCCATCACACTTGAGGTTTTTCAGAAAATGTACCTAAATGTTGGATTAAAAGCAGGTGTATTATGACATCTGTTATTTCTATTTAAGGCAGCATTAAGTTTATTCAACAGATATTTATTACCCGTTTTTCTTCCTCCTAGACACTGTGTTACATCTAGCTCCTGATGCATTTAATGTAATATTTGTGGAAAGCATGAGTGAATTGTGTATTCAGTCAGTTCTCATTATTCATGGTGGTTATGGTCTATCATGTTGCTGCAAACAGTAAATTAGCAAATACCACAGCATCACTCCTAGGGGAAATACAAGGTTGGCTTCCTCTGAGCCTCTGGTGGCAGCATTTTTGTCAATGGATCAACATGTAATCTGGTTTTATATGTGTTTCTGTTTAAAAACACCTTATTTAATGTATATCATTGATTCATTACCATTGAACTCACAGCCAACAGCATTGTAACTCATGCCTCGATGAAACATATCTTACATGTGTATTTTTCCCTTAAGACACATCACAGCCTTCTTGCACTTAAGAACACTAGATGACAATTCAGCACTGCACAAGGTGGCCATTTAATTTAATTAAATTAACGAATTTATTATTTTAATTTAACTACAGTTGATTTACAATATTGTGTTAGTTTCAGGGGCACAGCTTCAGATTCTTTTCCAGGTTATTACAAGATATTGAATATAGTTCCCTGTGTTATCCTTGTTGCCTATCTATTTTATATGTAGTGGTGTGTATCTGTTAATCTCATACTCCTAATTTCTCCCTCCCTCTTTTCCCCTTTGGTAACCATAAGATCGTTTTCTAAGTCTGTGAATCTGTTTCTGTTTTGTAAATAAGTTGATTTGTATTATTTTTGTAGATTCCACAGGTAAGTGATATCATACGATATTTGTCTTTCTCTGTCTGACTTACTTCACTTAGTATGGTAATCTCTAGGGCCTGCCATGTTGCTGCAGATGGCAATATTTTGTTTTCTTTATGGCTGAGTAATATTCCATTTTGTGTGTGTGTGTGTGTGTGTGTGTGTGTGTGTGTGTATACATATATCACATCTTTATCCATTCATCTACTGTTGGACACTTAGGTTGCTTCCACTATTCTTGGCTACTGTGAATAGTGTTGCTATGAACATTGGGGTGCATGTGTATTTTTGAATTAGTGTTTTCATCTTTTCGGGATGTATGCCTAGGAGTGGGATTGCTGGATCCTATGGTAACTCTATTTTTAGTTTTTGAAGGAACCTCCATACTGTTTTCCATAGTGGCTGCACCAATTTACATTCTAGGTGGCCATTTTAAACAGTGAAATCACTAACAACAAAGAGCATGAAAATGTGAAAAATGTGGCCTTAAATAGACCATGGAAAGGACACTTGTTCACAGTCTAAGAGCTGAAACAAGAAGGCAGGACATGATCTAGAGGTTTTACCTTAAGCTGCTTTATTTGAGGAATATATAAATGCCTTCAAAAATATATGTGCTCGTACTTTATTTGAAAAAAAAAGGAAGATTTAAGTTTTTAGAGTGCTCTCTATCTGAAATGCGTTATTCAGATTCCATTCCTCCCAGTAGTAGGCTATATGTCCATGCGGTCATATGTACCATATAGTGAGAAGACAGGACCACTGAGATGGGCATCCCAGGAAACACCATAGTATGAGTCGGGGTTGCGGGGGGTGACAGGGAAGATGGACCCAGGAAGAAGACAGAGACAGAGAAGCAGAAAGGAGACAAGAGAACCTGGGGAGCAGGATGTCACTAGGACTGGGATGAGGCAGTTCCCAGAAAGCTGTAAAGTTTCCATTACACAGCAGTGTAAGTGCTTCAGAAAGTATTCAAAAAGTCAAGTAAGACAAGAGCTAAAAAAGTGTCCAAGGGCAAAAAGGGAGGACAGACATCTGGCCAACCGTAGGCCGAGGTGCATGCATCAGTGACCTGTTTTTCTCATGGTCCCGTTTCTGTTTAGTTCCTGTTGGACTTTTTGGAGTGTGTGTGTGATTGTACAAACATGGATTATTCTGGAAGCAGCTGGCATGATTTGCTTCAGGCCACCTGCTTTGGGGAGCAGCAATTCCATAAATGCAAAGAAGCAAATAACTGCAGATACTATCTGCCTGCTTTTGAATTGCCATAAAAGGCCAATTCCAATTTTGTTCTAAAAATGGGCAAAAGTTTTCAATGGACCCATCTGGCATGAGACATTTTAAAGAAGACTTTTCGTCCTTTCAGTAGCAATGTAAACCCTTGGCAGGAGGGAGTTGGTTATTCCAGCAGTGAGTTCGTGGTCTTTCATTTTAGTACCACCCCTGACCTGTGACAACAATTGAAATGACATTTTTTGTTTCTGTGAGTGGCGCAAATTTGCATTTGGGGTTGAATCCTTTCTTCACAAGCCCGTTTAGAAAGAACTATGAGGACTTGTGCTTTAGTAGCGATGGAGCAGGCAGTACTAAGATTAAGAGCAATGCACTAAATCCTGGTGCCCGCTTTGATGCTTCCTGGTGGCGAGGACATCCAGGTGAAAGGAACACCTTACACTCCAAAGTGTCTCTTGGGACTAACTTGGAAGAGCTGCCTTAGATCTTAGAGTTCTTCCCATTCTGAGCTTTCTCTGACTTTGCTTAGGAAGAGAATGTGAAATAATGCAACAATGATATTGGCAGTGCTGCTATTAATAGCAAACACTCACTGAGCCACCCCTCTGTTCCAGTCTATGTGCAAAGCCCTTGACAATGTTATGTAATGCAATCCTCACCATGGTCTTTATGAGATATGAGTCGTTAGATTTTACAGATGAGCAAAGTGAGGTACAGAGTGGTTAAGTACCATGCCTGGAGTTGCTCAGGTGATGAGAGGTGAAGTTGCATGTCACACCTTGGTCTTCCTGACTCCCTGGCCCTCCTTGCATCCATTGCTACTTCTATGTCTGTAAAGTGCCCGGCACAGTGCCTGGCACTTAGTAGGTATTCACTGGATGGTCCTTTCCTTCTTTTCTGGGTGGTGGTTGGTTGGAAGGGCAGGCCTACTCTCTTTTATCAGATGGATGGCAACACACCATGAACACCGCCCAGACACTGGTCATTCAGGCCGGAATGACAAACATGAGGGCAAAAGTTGCAGGACTCTCTGGACCCCCTAGGGGATTCAAGAACATTATATAACCTTCTGAGTCACTCTTTGTCATATTGTGGTATTTCTCCATCACATCCTTAGCAGTGGTTCATGATATTTGCTATTAAGTATCTCTGGCCTTCCCTGGTGGCGCAGTGGTTGAGAGTCCGCCTGCCGACGCAGGGGACACAGGTTTGTGCCCCGGTCCGGGAGGATCCCATATGCCGCGGAGCGGCTGGGCCCGTGAGCCATGGCCGCTGAGCCTGAGCGTCTGGAGCCTGTGCTCCGCAACGGGAGAGGCCACAGCAGTGAGAGGTCCATGTACCGCAAACAAACAAACAAACAAAAAAGTATCTCTTAAAATTAAAAAACAGCAACAACAACTAGTTTTTCTTTACCAGTTGAAGACTGATTGCTGTGGTTTGGGGAGAATGCGGAGGTGTTTGAAAGGAATGTTCTTTTTATCTAAAATTCCAACATATGCTGTGAGGTCAAGGAGAGGATTTTTTTCCTATCAGTTTGGAGCTGAATCAGGAACTGAGTTTCAAGGTCCAGAGGTAGAGGAGAAACTGGCTCTTTTTCTCTTTACACAGAGACACGAAATTTTACTGCTGCTTTCCGTGCTCAGAGGCCTGAGGGAAAATGGAGAGGGTCCAAAGAGGAAAGCTGAAGGTTATGGTTTCTTTCAGCCCTGATCAGATTTTGCCTCTGTTCATGGGGGAGGTTGGTGGAGACATTCAGAGTGTCAGAGCTGAATCCTTGCTGGATGGTGGGCATGGAATGGCGCCTCCTACAGGTCTTGGAGGGAGCAGTATTACAGGTAGCAGGAAGCCACCTTGACTTCCTACGGCCTGACCATTGGACCCTCCCATTACCCACCCAGCAGGGATGAAGGGTGCTGGACCCTTACTGAGAGTGGAAGTGCATTCAGGGGCACATATAACAACAGTTGTTTTAAAACAAAGCACTAAAAGCCTAATCACACATTTATATTTTAAATACAGCATGAGTGCCTGAGTTTGAACTCTGTATTGTAATTAAGTTACATTAACCAGGTTTATATCTATCTAGAAGGCCTCTGGGCTTCAACTACTTTGGGGTACAGCTGGCAACAAAAGAATAAAATGACCTCCAGTGTCAGACCAGCTGGGTTTGAATCACAGCTTCAGGATTTACTGGTTGTAGAGCTTGGACAAGTCACTTGCGATCTTAGTGCCCCAGTTTCCTCATCTGTAAACTGGAGCGAACAATAATACCTACCTCATGGAGTTGTTGTGAGGGTTGAGTCTGAATCAAATAAAACATGTAAAGCAACCAGAAGTATGTAAATACCAGCCAGTCTCATTTTTATTATTGTTGTTGTTATGGTACAAAATGGCATATGCTTGGAGGTGGGGAGACTCCCTGCAAGACAACAGCAATAATTGTTTGTTAAGGAAATTAGTTGATGGATTTCTCTGTGTTCAAGCTTTATGTAAAAACAATGGAAAGTCCACAATGAGATATCGCCTCGCATCCACTTGGATAGCTATAATTAAAAACAAAAACCAAAAGCAGAATGAAAGATAGCAAGTGTTGGCAAGGATGTGGAGAAGTTGAAACCCTCTTAACATTGCTGGTGAGAATGTAAAATGCTTCCGCTGCTGTGGGAAATAGTCTGGCAGTTTCTAAAAAAATTCAACGTAGAATAACTCTGTGACCCAACAATTCCACTCCTAGCTGTATATCCCAAAGAAGTAAAAACAGTTACTCAAACAAATATCTATATGTGAATGTTCACAGAAGTGCTATTCACAATAGCCAAAAGATGAAAACTCTCCGAATATTCATCAATGGGTGAATAGGTGGATGAATTATGATAGATACACACAATGGAATAGTATTCAGCCATCAAAAGGAATTAAGTACCGATCTGTGCTACAATACAGATGAACTTTGAAGACATTGTGTTAAGTGAAAGAAGCCAGATACAAAAGGTCACATATTGTATGACTCCATTTATTGATATATGAAATATCTAGAATAGGTAAATCCATAGAGACAGAAAGCAGATTGGTGGATGCCAAGGAATGGGAGAAGAAGGATTGGGGAGCATCTGCTTAATGGGTACTGGGTTTTATTTTGGGGTGATGATAATTTTTTAGAATTAGATGGAGTTGGTGGTTGCACAACACTGTGAATGTACTAAATGCCACTTTAAAATGATTAATTCTATGTTATATGAATTTCACCTCAAAAAAATGAGATAAGCTCTTTCGGATTATAGGAAACAATAATCTGGTTCACACTATTTAAAAAATTATTGTTAAAATTTCTTTCTTTACGGTTACCATAAAAATCAGGAAAATGTTTTATTTAGGTGAGTGATGGAATTGGTTGGGAATGCTATTTTTTGACCTGTATGGTAGATACATAGGTATTTTCTGTATACTAATTTTTTAAGCTGCAAATTTTTGTTTTATGCACTTTTCTTTATTTGTATTTTACAATAATAAAGTAAAAAGCAAACTTGGTTAGACTGTTCTCTGAAAGAGGACTGAAGCTTTCCCTCTTCTATTGAGTAAACACCCTTACTTCATAAACTTATTAACTAGTAAATATAAGTATAGACTTCTTCCTAGTTTCTCTTAGAGATATATTTTGAAACCTAGGAAATGGGCCTTTTCTCAGACATATTGCTCATTTGAAGAATTCTTTAGGGTTTAGCACAGCGCTAAAAATTTTGCTGAGTAAATGAATTAATGAATGGGAAAGTGACCAATGTAAGAATATAGAATGAAGAGAAAGTAGAGAGCAGACTATGTGATGAGTCACTAATGCTTTGTTTCTTTCGATTGGGATAATTGAAATTCTGTGCTGTCTACTTCAATGTTGCCTACTCTGTGTTTAGAAGGTAGTTAACAATTTTTAGAAAGGGTTGAATGGGATCTTAAAGTCATCCAGTGCAACCAATTACTGACACACGACCCAAATCGGATGGCTGTGCCCCTTATGAGCACAGCCTTTGAGGAAGTCCGCACCTTCTTTGGACAGCTTTAGATATTTTCATGTTCTTTTTGGCATATAGCTGCATTCTATCCCTGGATTTCCAACCAAAAGAGGTTTTGAAGGTATGAGGAAGGAGCACCCTTACTATGAAAATATCTTTGGGAAAAGGCATGTTCTCTTTTAGCATCATTTTTTTTATAAATCTTGTGAGCAGAGGACCCTGCATAGCATGTTCATCATTGTGTGAGCAACTCAAAATACCAGATACTCATTGGAATTGAGTGACCAAATTCTTGACTTCAGTAAAAATATAGACTGTCACATTTATGTGTGCCTTCCCATCTTCCTAATTGTCCTAATATTTGAGTAAAAGTGATAAAACTTAGCAGAGTGCTTACCTGAAAGGCAGGGTAGATTTTGTATTTAAACACAGATGCACATACAGGTAAAACTGTGGCAAGAAGCCAAACTCATTCCTCTATGTCTATTGGAAATCTTCCCCACAGGAATATTCAGCCAGGGATACAGAGGCTCCTGTCCTGTTGCTCAGTTAACTCAAGACAGAGCAAATGCCCAACAACATACACACACACACACACACACACACACATTCATATCCACCCCTTCCAAGCCAGTGCGCCATGTAAAACCATAGCACGAGTGGTGATCTAAATAATGCGCATTGTGATGACTGCTAATGAAGTTGACCTGTTAGTGAGGAAAAACAGCTGTCAGTTACTCTTTTCGTTTCTTAACACTATATTAAGTGAACTTGGATTAAATGCCAAAGAACACACTTTCATAAAGTATTGAAAAGATTTTGGATATCAGCCCTGTGAGCTATCTATGTTTTAACTGTAGAGCCTGAGCTCTCCCTTTAAAAATAATTTTAGACATATATAATAATGTAAGAACTTTTTACTCGGACATTTATTTATGGCAGTTTAGTTCTACAGCTCTTTTTACAACATGTCCTGTCCTTCTTCAGAAAGGTAAACCTGTAGTAAATGCTGAGTCAGGACACTAACAAAGAGCTAACAGAGTTTTATTGGCAAAAGAAATCAGTCACTTGAAATATGTTAATGTATTTCTGTTAAAGTGATAGCCAGGAATGTCTAGATTAATATTAACCTCAATGAAATTGGAATTACCCAAGAAAGTTGATTCTATTTTCAGAGAAATATTTTGTTTGCTCTCTTTACAGGCTAGGCAACCGTAGAAGTTACTATCTTAGAAAGTCTCCCTAGACTAGAGCCAAAAACAATTCCAAGATTTTTGACTCTGGTTTTCCTTTTTAGTGTCTTACTCTATGTAACATCCCAGACAAGCACTTATCAAATGAATCCTCTTCTGTTTTATGTGAAAGAAAAGACATTATGGACTTACATGGGAGTGAAAATCTCATTATTGCCAAAGTTGGCCCCATTTTCTGTGTTGTTAGACTAATATGACAATGATTGACTCAGTCTTAAATGTGTATATGTTGGTTGCACCTCTGAGGAAAAATAGGCACATAGGGTCTCACTGGTGAGGGTAAGGGTCATCATGTCATTTTTGCAATACAATTTTTAAAGATCAAAGTATAGTTGATTTACAATATTGTGTTAGTTTCAGGTGTACAACAAAGTGATTTGGTATATGTGCGTGTATATATATATATATACACACACACACATATATCTCCATACATATATGTACACATATATATTCTTTTTCAGGTTCTTTTCCATTATAGGTTATTACAAGTTACTGAATATAGTCCCCTGTGCTATACAGTAAGTCCTTGTTGATCTATTTTATATATAGTGGTGTGTATCTGTTAATCCCTTACTCCTAATTTATCCCTCCCCCACTTTCCCCTTTGATAACCATAAGTTTGTTTTCTGTGTCTGTGAGTCTGTTTCAGTTTTGTAAATAAGTTGATTTGTATTATTGTTTTTTAGATTCCACATATAAGTGATATCATATAATATTTGTCTTTCTCTGACATATTTCACTTAGTATGATACAGTAATCTCTAGGTCCATCCCTGTTGCTGCAAATGGCATTATTTCATTCTTTTTTATGACTGAGTAATATTTCATTGTGTATATATATATAGATAGATAGATAGATATATCCACATCTTCTTTATCTGTTCATCTGTTGATGGTTGCTTCCATATCTTGGCTACTGTAAATAGTGCTGCTATGAATATTGGGGTGCATGTATCTTTTCACATTATTAAAGTTTTCATCTTTTCCGGTTATATGCCCAGGAGTGGGATTGCTGGATCATATGGTAACTCTCTTTATAGTTTTTGAAGGAATCTCCATACTGTTTTCCAAAATGGCTGCACTTATTTACATTCCCACCAACAGTGTAGGAGGGTTCCCTTTTTTCCACACCCTCTCCAGCATTTACTTTTCGTAGACTTTTTGATGATAGCTATTCTGACAGGTGTGAGGTGATACCTCATTACAGTTTTGATTTGCATTTCTCTAATCATTAGCGATGTAGAGCATCTTTTCACATGCCTTTGGCCATCCGTATGTCTTCTTTGGAGAAATGTCTATTTAGGTCTTCTGCCCATGCAGTACAGTTTTTAAAGCAACAGAAACTAGCCATGTACATTTGAGATGAGGTTGAGAGGGTCAGTTTGCCTGCCAAAGATTAAGGGTATTGGAAGATCAATCTGAGTCACCAAATTACCACATTTATCTGAATATTAGCTTAGAGTCAGGTTAAGGATTTAGCCTGTAAATGGGGACATAAGGCATGTTGAAGCTGGAGAGATCCATTTGGTAGAGGAAAATGCTAGTTAATGAAAATGTTGACTTCCTTGCCCATAATATAATGTTTTTTTTAATCCATTTACTGGCTAAACTTTTTTCCGTGAGGCAATTTGTCAACTTTTCCTAAATGTGAAGACATTTACATCAGTAGAAACTATTTCTCTTTTATTTATTTTATCACCGTTATTACTATTTGTTAAATGCTGGTCATTAATTCCTGAATGTTTTAAATTCTAAATAAAGGGGAATTTCAATTTTTAGATGATTATTTTTAGTGTATGTGAATAGGCATTTTAGATAAATCATAAATATTAAAATTTTCCTCTTCATAAAGTAGCAAAATGTATTATATATATGAACACAACGGTTTGAATGGTACTGAGTTTCAAAAATGGCATTTAGCTTTAAATCGGATGGCATATTCAGTATGATTATTGAATTTCTATATGTGGTATTCAATAAAATAAAAATATTTTTACCTCCGTAAAATAAAAAGTCAGGTAGCCATTATGAGTGGCTTTTCTTTAAAGAAAGAGGCATCTTTCTAGTTCAAACACTTTGTTATATAACATGCTTGTTTTCTTTGTCCTTCTGGCTGGGGCCATGACTCAAGATATGCCCATTCTGCAGCTTACAAATCCTTATCTGTATTGTTATGTTAGGCATATATTTCCAGAGAGAGAGAGAGAACATGCGAACACGCAATAGAAATTTTCAGAAATTAATCAAGATTAAGTAGAACCAAAGAATGTAAACTGTATACATTCATTTTTTATACCTGGTGAACTGCAAAAATAGTCTTTGGAATGCATTAAATTGAGCAAACTAAGAAGTGCTTTCTTATGTAGAAATCCCTTTAATTATGAAGGGAGAAAGTATGTTGTTACTATATTATGGGTTTCTATTTGTTGGCTTCTATTCAGGAATATCATCTCTTGGCACAAAGAGGGAAACCTAGAAGTGGCAACATAAAGAATTTTCTCACTTTTTCATTAGCTGGAGTTTGGCTAAACATAAGGTTGAATATCAAGGCTAGAACCTTGTTCCCAGTGTCATTCATCTCTGCTGTAGAAGACTGCTGATTTACCATAACTCCTGGATAGGTTTAGAAGGCGGGGCTTTGCTATAACTTTCCTAGAAAGCATTCATTCACTCATTCATTCATTCATTCATTCTTATAGTTACTTATTTATTAATCCATTCAAACATCAAGTATTTATTGAGAACTCTGCATTAGGCAAATGTTCAGTTCTCTGGAGATATGTTACTGAACAAGACAGACGAGGTCCCTGCTCTTGGAGTGCTTATATTAGACAGGGAACACAGACAGAAAACAACTAAACAAACAAATGAGCAAGATATTTCAGAGAGGGGAAAGTGCCATGAAGAAAGCACAGCTGCAGGAGAGAGGGATTGATAGTTGTGGAGGGAAAGTGCCATTTAGGAGAGTGACCTGGGAAAGCATCTCTGAGGAGGTGACTTTTCAGCTGAGTCATGAGTAACAAGTCAGAGCAAACTGTGCATCTAATCTGGGAGCAGGGTGCTCTGGGCAGAGGGAGCAGCAAAGTATAGTGACCCCAACAGGAACAAGCTCGGTTTATTAGAGGAACAGAAAGAAGGTTGGTGTGGGTGGAGAAGAGCCCTCATGTAAAGGAGTGTTAGGAGGGAAGCTCAAAGGAGGCTTGGCCTTATCACATGGTATCTGCAGGCTGTGCTTTATTTAAGACACAGACTGTATCCTTTGTATTTTGCCAATATAGCATCAGCATACACAGTTGTAGAGTGAAAAATATGCTCCCTTCATGGTTTCTTTCATTCAAGGAAAAATAATCAGGTTATTTTTCTCTCATTGATTAAAAAAAAAACCCAATTATTTATGCTTCAGGTGGACAAAGCCTGAAGGACCTAAATAAAAAGTAAAGAGTACAAGTATTTTAAAACTTCATGCATCCCCACGAGGAAACTAGGAGGCTACAAGGCGTTCCTTCTTTAGCTCCCCTGAACTTGAGGTGCGCCTTTGGTCATGTCCACGTGGGCCAACTGTAACATAAGGCTTAGCACGTCTTGCTCAAAATGTTGGAGAATCTATAACTTCATCATGTGTCATTCATGTTCTCATGATGGAATTGCCATTAAGTTTTGAGGCTCGTGAAACATGGACAAAAGCCCAGGAAAGTTCAAGTGTGGGCGTGTCCCACACAGGTTCTCGCCTGTCACGTAGGGAGAGAAGTTCAGAGGAGCAGCTGAGGTCCGCCCTGCCGCCAGGTGTTCAGTTAACAGCATAAGCCCTGGGCTGCTCAGGGGTCACCTTCTAGGGATAGTGAAAGTACCTCCTTTTTATATAGAATCTTTTTGACCTCAGAGCTTGGAGAGGAACCCATGACTTGTTTAAGTGTGATGTGAGGTTTGACCTTCGTGTTCCTCAGAGTAGCTCTACACTCATCTCTTTTCTTTTTTGTTGACTATGCATGAAAAATATAGGAAGTCTGGGGGGTTTAGTAAGGATATACTTTCAACTTTGAAACAGTCAAAAGGAGTCTTTCCCTAAGACTTTTCCATTTAATATTCCAAGAGCTTGATCACCAAATATTTATTTTTAGTGACCAGCTCCGTGGCAGAATCCACCTCCAAGATCACTTCCTTCGTGAAGCATTGCTTTATAACATGTGGGGCAAAGGGCTGTCCGAATTACAGTCCAACACAGCACACTGTTTGATGTTTGATGGTTTTGTTCCCCGTGAGACGTTTTGGTGGATTCCATACAGAAAGTCAGTGTGGGGTGGTGGAAACTACACAGGGCTAGTTCTCAGACAGCTCCTTACACTTGCTGAGGAGCCCCTGCTTTGACATTAGTAAAATGGCAATAATACCAATCTGAGGGGTTTTGTGGGTTTAAACCAGGTTATGTGCGTATAGTGCCTGGTGAATAGAAAACATTAGAAAAAAGGCAGCTGTTAATTTATTCTGGGTAAACTTGATTGCCAGTATTAGTGACCAAAATCTTGAGGTCTTTGGTGGGGAAAGTTAGCTTCTCTCGCTCTGATCTCTTTTTCTCTTTGTAAGGTAATATTTCTCTGCTTCTGCCTTCTTTAAAAAATAATTTCAGGTCTTCCCTGGTGGCGCAGTGGTTGAGAGTCCGCCTGCTGATGCAGGGGACACAGGTTCGTGCCCCGGTCTGGGAGGATCCCACATGCCACGGAGCTGCTGGGCCTGTGAGCCATGGCTGCTGGGCCTGCGTGTCCTGAGCCTGTGCTCCGCAACAGGAGAGGCCACAACAGTGAGAGGCCCGTGTACCGCAAAAAAAAAAAATAATAATAATTATAATAATAATTTCACATTTAAATGGCAAGTCTCAGGCATATGTAACTTCTCACTAGAGTGGATTTTTCAATCTAGTACAAATCAGTCAAGATGTTTCTTAAAAATTGATCATGTAATTGACTAGTTATCAAATTTATTGCTTCTAAATTCGCTATCTTAAAGGTAGAAATGATAATAATTACACACAGTTTTCAGAAGAATCACATAAATTATTTTTTGTTGTTGTTTTTGGCTGCTCCGTGAGGCATGTGGGATCTTAGTTTCCCAAACAGGGATTGAACCTGTGCCCCCTGCAGTAGAAGCATGGAGTCTTAACCACTGGACCATCAGGGAAGTCCCTCATGTAAACGATTTATTTGAAAATATCCTATCTCACAGGTAGAAGTAGGTGGAGGATCTGGAAACATTTTTCTCTCAGTGCTTGGGGTTAAATTTCACAGTGAGATTTGTGAAGATCTTCCTTTTTTTTTTTTTTAAAGGTTCTAGTAGGTCTGTATGTTAACCTTGTCTGATAAGCAACCAGCTAAATCTGTGACCCTAGGAAGAAAGAGTTAGAGTGAGAGGGGCCATGTGGCCTGGTGAGTTATATGGACAATATCGTAGATATTTTGCCATCTGTCTCACAAAGTCTTTACTTGTGCAAAGAACACTGATAAGTGTGTCTGAAGATAGGGGACAGACACATTTTCATTTAGTAAGGATAAATAATTGTTATGGACTGAATGTTTGTATGCCCCCAAAATTCCTATGTTGTGATCCTAACTCCTAATGTGATGCTATTAGGAGGCGGAGGCATTTGGGAGATAATTAGGTTGTGAGGGTGGAGCCCTTGTGAGTGAGATTAGCGCCCTTATAAAAGAGACCCCAGAGAGCTCTTTTACCCCTTCTGCTTTGTGACAACACAGGAAGAAGGCAGCTGTCTATGACCAAGAAGCAGGCCCTCCCCAGATATTGAATCTGTCAATGCCTTGATCTTGGACTTCCAGCTTTCAGAACTGTGAGAAATAAATATTTGTTGTTTAAGCTACCCAGTCTTTGGTATTTTTGTCATAGCAACTTTAATGGACTAAGATAATGATGTGTACCTATAATTGTTTTATGAGCTGTGGGATCCTTATCTAAATTTTACAGTGGATAACAAAAGGACTTGTATGTAGGAATAATAGTGAAGAATCCTATTTCATTGAATAGCACCATCATGCTTCCAGTCTCATAAGCCCAAAATCCTGTCATTCTTACTTCCATCTCTCACAGCTTTCACATCCACAGTATCATGAAAATCCTGTCTTTTTTTTTTTTTGGCCACGCCCCACAGCTTGCAGGATCTTAGTTCCTGCAACCAGGGAATGGGCCCAGGCCCTTGGCACTGGAAGCTCAGAGTCCTAACCACTGGACCGCCAGGCAGTTCCTGAAAATCCTCTTTTTTTTTTTGCGGTGTGTGGGCCTCTCACTATTGTGGCCTCTCCCGTTGCAGAGCACAGGCTCTGGACGTGCGGCCTCAGCGGCCATGGCTCACGGGCCCAGCCGCTCCGCAGCATGTGGGATCTTCCCAGACCGGGAAACGAACCCATGTCGCCTGCATCAGCAGGCGGACTCTCAACCACTGCGCCACCAGGGAAGCCCCAAATCCTGTCATTTTAATGCCTGTATATCTTTTCTCTCCTCCACCACTACCACTAGTGTAGAGTACCATTACTTCTTTGTTAAAAAATTGAAGTATAGTTAATTTACAATGTTGTGTTAGCTTCAAGTGTACAGCAAAGAGATTCAGTTATATGTATATTTGCAGATTCTTTTCCATTCTAGGCTATTACAAGATATTGAGTATAGTTCCCTGTGCTGTACAGTAGGTCCTTGCTGTTTACCTGTTTTATGTATAGCAGTGTGTATATGTTAATCCCAAACTCCTAATTTATCCCCCTCGCCCCCCCCCCCTCCGGCTATCCCCTTTGGTAACATAAAATTGTTTTCTATGTCTGTGAGTCTATTTCTGTTTTGTAAATAAGTTCATTTGTATCATTTTTTTAAGATTCCACATATAAGTGATACCATATGATGTTTATCTTTGTCTGACGTACTCCACTGAATATGATAATTTCTAGGTCCATCCATTTGCTGCAAATGGCATTATTTCATCCTCTTCTTATGGCTGAGTAATACTCCATTGTATCTTGTTCAAACTCCTCATTAGCCTCTTGACTTTTCTATCTTTTCTGTCACTCTTGATTCAGAATGTTGCAGTTGGATATCCACATTGTAGCCCTG
This sequence comes from Phocoena sinus, assembly GCF_008692025.1. Classification (NCBI taxonomy): domain Eukaryota; kingdom Metazoa; phylum Chordata; class Mammalia; order Artiodactyla; family Phocoenidae; genus Phocoena; species Phocoena sinus. Next base: position 113,062,691 of record NC_045767.1, read on the forward strand.
TGATCTTTACAAAAGGCAAATATGAGCATATTATTCAAGACCCTGTTACCACCCCTTAAAACACAGTGATTGAGTTCCTGCGCTTCTGGGATAAAGTGAGAAACTCTTTAAAATAGCCTATATAGGGGCTTCCCTGGTGGCGCAGTGGTTGACAGTCCGCCTGCCGATGCAGGGGACGTGGGTTCGTGCCCCGGTCCGGGAAGATCCCACATGCCGCGGAGCAGCTGGGCCCGTGAGCCATGGCCGCTAAGCCTGCATGTCCGGAGCCTGTGCTCCACAACGGGAGAGGCCACAGCAGTGAGAGGCCCGCGTACCGCAAAAAAAAAAAAAAAAAAAAAAAATTAAAGTAGCCTATAGAGCCATGGACTACAGAGCCTTCCCAGTTTTATCTTGCTCAGCAATCCCTCTCATTTTTCAATCCACTCACACAGTGGCTGTCGTCACATTCATAAAATAGACCCAGCTCCCTCTCTTTTCCTGTGCAGTTCCCTCTGGAAAGTGCCCGTCTGATCTTTGCCTTTAATTTCCTTTTCTTCTAATCATCATTCAGAATTAAGTTCAAGTGATCTCTCTGTTGAGGTGAAATTCCTGTAATAGCAGAGGGCACCTCCCTCCTTCCTGGCACTTTCTCCCATTTCAGTTTTATACTTACTTGTGTGGCTTGTGTACTTTGTATTTGTTAACTTCTCCCATACACTTTCAGAACCTAGACAACAAGAATTTGCTCACCGTTTATCCCCAGTGCCCTTCTCAGTGCTGAGCACATAAAAATCACTCAATAAGTACTTGTTTTCAGACTATAAGCTCCACGATGGCAGAGGTGATGCTCGTATTATTCACATGTGTATATCCGATGCAATAACTGTTTCTTGGATGAATAAGTAAGTTTTCAAAGCATTTTCCCATTTGTTATCTTATTTGAGCCTCCCAGCCACCCCTTGAGATTAAGGTATAAGTGAACAACTCAAGTTCGCACTGCTCATAATTACGTGGTACTTGACCTTGAACACAATACTTCTCTAAACCCATTTCTTATTTATTACCTTGTTCCCATCAAAGGCATCAAATTCTGTTTTCCTGATTTTCAGTTCATTCTGCTATTTTACTATTATATCTGAGTCCAAGTCTTTTTGTTACACATTGTAAAATGTAGATAAGCATTCCACATCTCATAAAGCAGTTGTAGGTATACATCATTCGTTCTTACTAAGAGTCTGTTCCCATCAGATACATTCACCAGAGTGTTTCCTTACACTGATGAAAGTTTCACAACACACATGACAGAACATCTACAGCGTTGTCTGTATGACTCACCAAACCACATGGCCTCCTAACTCATTGTCCCTAAGACCACAGTTTCAGCTCATCAGACAAGTTTAATGTATAAAACTGCTGTCATCTTTCAAAGTGAAGGAAGATCTTCCCACATTTGACTGCAAAAATTAACACTAGGCCCAAAGAGAAAAATTTTTTCCAGATACTTTTGCATCCTTTTAGGTGAGAGGGAAGAAGTATTTGAGCCTTAGTGGTCTCCAGTTACCAAATGAGGGTATTAATAGCCATCTCATAGGGTTATTGTGAGGATTAAAATGAATATGACTAAAGTGTGTGAGATTACTTTACGAATCATAGTTTATAACTATAAATTATTATTTCAGGGGTATGTACAGAAATTAGCTAAAGTTTGTTTGTTAGGTAAATCATTATAAAGTTGAGGATCATTTCAGACTATTTCCAAACTTTTTCTATCTCTCTTTCTTCTCTCCATTCTTGTCATCACCCAATGCCTCCTTCTTGGCCAATTTCCCTAACTTTATAACTCTACCCACTAAAATCTCTCTCCTTTTCTCTCTGATCTATTCTACTTTCTATTTCCAAAGTAATCTCTCTCTCTTTTTTTAAAAAAAATATCTTTTTTGGAGTATAATTGCTTTACAATGTTGTGTTAGTTTCTGCTGTACAACAAAGTGAATCAGCTATATGTATACATATATCCCCATATCCCCTCCCTCTTGAGCCTCCCTCCCACCCTCCCTATCCCACCCCTCTAGGTGGTCACAAAGCACCGAGCTGATCTCCCTGTGCTATGGGGCTACTTCCCACTAGCCATCCATTTTACATTTGGTAGTGTATATATGTCAATGCTCAAAGTAATCTCTCTTAAATCTTTTATGTTCTTTCCTGCTTTTAAACTTTCTTCAAGACTAGTGACCTGACCTTGTCTTATTCTTTTTTTTTTTTTATTCTGCATCCATCCCTAGTTCCTGGAGTACAGTAAGTGTTAAATAAAGTTTTAGTTTGTTTAAACAACAAAATCTTGTGGCCTAGAGCACAGTAGTCTCCAAATTTGGACTCGTCATCTCAGGAAATGCTTAAGACCATCCACTGGGAAATGGAAAGAAACTATTAGGACTTTATTCCTAATTAGTTTTCAGATCATACCTTTGAAAATTTTAATTTATATCTTGTGTGTATTTTGTAGTTGTACATGTATACACATCCAAATAAATAAGTATACGTGTGTTGGGAATGTATGCTCAAAAGTTTTCCTGATTATATTGACTTGCTTTTTGCTGCAATAAGGCTGTGACACATATAATCCCACAATCTCCGTGGCTTCCAATAATAAACATTTACAGTAAGTCCCCTACATACGAACCTCCAAGCTGCGAACTTTCAAAGATGTGAACCTGAATTCAATCCTCTACAAGTGGTTGTGCTTTTGTGTACTTTACTGTACAGTACTGTGTAGAGTACAGTAGTACAGTATCTTTATTTCAAGCCCAGGATGTCCAGAAGCAAGTGTAAAAACAGTGGTGACGTGGCTGGTACTGTAATGTACTTTTCAGGGTACTGCACCGTAAGATGAAAAATGTTTAGTTTTTGTTTATTATTTGTGTGAAAAGTATTATAAACCTATTACTGTACAGCACTATATAGCCAATTGTGTTAGTTGGGCACCTAGGCTAACTTTGTTGGACTTATGTATACATTGGACTTACGAATGCGCTCTCGGAATGGTACTCGTTCGTATGTAGGGGACTTACTGTACTTCTTACTAGGTTGGCTGGGATTAGCTGTGGGGCTCCTCTGGTTGGTTGTGAGTTATCTGAGGCTCTGGTTTGGATTTCTGCATTGGATTTAGGGCTGCTTGATGTCTCTCTTATTCTAGGACTATCAGCTAGTCAGGGAAACTCTTCTTGTGGCAAAGCACATGATTGCAAAAAGCCTGGTAGAATCTCGCCCTGCCTCCTCAATCCTCAACCAGGACTAGTACTCTCTTTCTTCTGCCCACAGTCTATGATCAAAGCAAGGCACATGCCTAAGCCCCATGTCAGGGAGGGCAGGATCATATATTCTCCCCTGGAAGGAGAGGAGAGAGTAAACATTTGCTGAACAATAATCCAATTTACTGCACTTATAAAAAAGCATGGAGTAAAAGACTGTGTGTGTGTCCATTGGCTTTGCCCTGGAGGATGAAGTCCAAATGTCATATGGCGGCACTCTGGGACCAAGTCTACCTTTCCAGTCTCATCTCCCAGTGTTGGTCTTCATATACACTGTGATCTTGGGTGTCTAGGCCAGTTGGGTGTTATCCTCCAAATGTGCTATGAAAGTTTCCACCTGTGCCTTTTATGGATAATAACCCTGACTATGAAGCAGATTGCTACTGGTAGGGAAGAGAGAGTTCAAGTCACCACATCCAAGGGTTACAGCAAGGGGTAGTCTGGGCTGGGCCAGAATCGGGATCCTGGAGGTCAGTTTGACCTGAGAGCATCAATGAGGGATACTTTGGAAGGGGCCGCTCTCAGTTTCAGTAGAGCTTGAGTCATTGGTCAAGGAAGTCCAGAGTATCCATGCAAGGGATTCAGGCCTGGCTCAAGAGTATCGTACTTGGCATCTGGTAGGCACTTGGGAAATGTTTGTTAAGAGCTTTATGTATTCATGAATGGGCACTGCAGACCATCTCCACCACTGCCATTCTGGTCTGAGCCACTGTCATCTTCAATCCAGAGTTTGGAGATAGTTGCCTCTAATTGTTTTCCTTTTCCCTGGGAGATAGCACCCTCACAATAGGCTACAGGTCCTATGTGATCTGGCCGCTCAGTTTCTCTCTCTCCATGTCTCCTACAACTCGGCTTCCTCTTCACTCCAGCCACTGGAGTGGCTGTTCTCTGAATGTGTAATTCCTGCTGTTCTCTGAATGTGTAATTCCTCCATTCCACCATTCACACTCTCACACAGGCAGTTGGCTCAACCTGTATGAGATTCACAAGAGTCACATGAATCTTTATTTACCTCCTGGCCTCCTTCAGGGCTTCCCTGAAATGTGGCCTTCCTATGGAGGCCTTCCCAACTACCCGATCTAAAATTGTACTTCTCCAGTACAACTCCAGTTCTCTGCCATTACTGTTCTCCAGAACACTTCGCACTGTGTGAGAGATGTTTTCATTTTTAGCTGTCTGTGGTCTGCTTCTCTCAGTAGAGGGAAGCTCTGTGAAGGTGATCGTTTTTGCTGTTTTGTTTGCTCTAGTACTAAGAATAGTTCTTGCCCATCAGATCCTCAATCCGTGTTTGGTCAATATCAATTAATGAAAATTTCACCATTCTTCCTCTTTTATTTCCTCAAAGCACTTTCTCTGTACCCATTTCATAGTATATGTCATATCCTAGCAGTATAGAATTAACCTGTGTGCTGCTTATCTCTCCCACCAGGATGGGTATCCAGTGCTGAATTCTGCATGTGCTTAATACATCTTCCCCCCCAATTTATGATGGTTTATTGAAAGCAAAACAATAATGCAAATGTAAAACTTTTTCACAGTCCTCTTGAAAGGCTGCTAATGACATATTCACCAGGAACCATAATTTCTCTCTAAAAGAATCCTGATAGGTGTCATTTGCCCATACAGAAACAATTCACCTTACCTTGGTGATGCTTTTTATTTTAATTTAAAAAATTTTTATTGGAGTCTAGTTGATTTACAATGTTGTGTTAGTTTCAGGTGTACAGTAAAGTGAATCAGTTATACATATACATATATCCACTCTTTCTTAGGTTCTTTCCCATATAGGCCATTACAGAGTATTGAGTAGAGTTCCCTGTACTATACAGTAGGCCCTTATTAGTTATCTGTTTTACATATAGTACTGTGTATATGTCAATCCCGATCTCCCAATTTATCCCTCTCCCCTTTTCCCTGGTAACCATAAGTTTTAATACTTTTTAAAAAATGAATTATATTTATGCTTTTAAAGACACTGCATTATCATTTTTCTTTCTCTTGCTGACCGACTATTATTTCACATTCAAAATCAGTCATTTCTTAAACACCAAGTAGTTGCATTCTAGCTATTTATGTGGACAGCCCATCCAAATACAGAATTACTACATTTCTAACCCTTCCATATTTTAAAAAGTTACTCTTTCTTTGGGCTCGGATGACCATCTCGTTGAGAGGCACAAAATGCTTGACATTGCTCAGAACAGTCTCACCTTTCAATAATGATTTAAGTTAAATGAAGAAGGTTTGGGGATCCAAGTTCTATGTCATAACATTTAAAAGTGACTTTCACAATGGGAAAAAAAAATGAGAAAGATGGTGGGGATGGGAAACAGAAAAAACAAAAAGCAGACATAGGTTAGGCACCAGGTGCCATTCATTCGACGAATACAAGGGTGCCATAGCAAATGGGATTGTATACACATATAGGCATCCTTATTATATTGAAAATATCAAATGGTTTTATCCTAATTGTTGACTCTAAGGAGGAATGGCCTGCATATTAATTATGACAAATTTCTGGCCTGTATATTAATTATGACAAATTTCTGGCCTGTATATTAATTATGACAAATTTCTGGCTTTGATAGGAGTTTTTCCCTATCAAAACCAGCATAGTATGACAAATTTCCACCTGATGGATGTATAGTGGCTTACTGTATACAACAGAGAAAATATGTATCATTCTGCTTTACCTTACAAAAGACGAATGAGTTTAATAATAAAAAAAAACCTCTTTGATCCAGTAACCTGGGCCTATAAACAAGAACCTTCTTGTTAAATATCTTGGTGAATATCTTTAAAAAAGTCCCCTATTGGTTTTAGTACACTGGCTTAATTGGGTATCATGTGTTACAGTTTATACTATCTGCTATTTGTTTCCCGGACCAGAATTGTACTGCCAAATTGCCAGTTAATCTACAAACTCTTATGTTATGACACAAATTTTAAAATAATGATTCAATTTCCATTAATAATCTACAAAGTTGTTTTACATAGAGACAAATAGACACAAATTAGAGTTTACCATGTAACAATTTGCTAATTATGTTATAGTATTGGCTTTTTTGTTGTTGTTGTTACTATTGAAATGTTGTTACAAAAATTAACTACTTAAGATTTGGAGACATATTATTTTTAAATGTTACAAAATTTTGAAAAAGGTGCTATTTTCCTTCAGATATTGAAAAAAAATTTTAAATTATTGGTATCAGAAAAGATATAATTGGAAAGTTGTTAGAAAAAAAAGTAAAGAGAAACTTTGACTGGTTAAATAAATTTTTTGGAGAAATAGGTGGAATGACAGAACAAAACAGAAAAGTGTTTCAGAACTAGAATATTCATCAGAATGCAACATAGATATGTCATTAATGGAGCAGTATGTAAATTTACCTTCCATCTCAATGTCAACTCTAAATGAAGAATTTTAAGAACAATTTGAATGGGGAAAAACACTAAAGAATCCTTTAAACTGAACATTCTATATGCCATCCAGGTTCATGGCCATCTAATTTGAATATGCAACAAAAGGACATGCCACTCTTGTAGAAAATTATCCAATTTTTATAAGAAAGTATAACATTCCAATAGAAACTGCTAGGCAAGAATATTTCAAATATGATTATGTACAAATTTTCCCAAATGTTTAAACTGATTAGATTATGGTTATTTTATCTCAAAAGATTCTATTTTTTGTCTACATTATACGTACTTGGGGATGGAAAAAAATCCACTAATGAATGAGAAAGTATTCAGTGACTGACAGCTTTTATTACATATTCTTACTAAGAATGAAAGTAAATGAAATGCACATCAACAGTAATGTAAGTATTCAAAATTGAAATCTTATATAGAAAAATTTTATAACTATCAATGCTACCAGAGATGATTTGGAAAAGAGAAAAATATTGGCGTACTATGAAGGCTTCTTAATATACATGATTCAGTTTTTAGCAAAGCTATGCTTTAGCATTAAGAAGATTATTCAAGAAACTTTGTGAGTTGAGATAATGGTAATTTGCTGAGTTTTGCAGAAACTATAGCAGAGTTTTATATTATGGAAGACATTTGCACAGAATACAAACTTTGGCAACATAACATACTTCTTAGGGGATGGAATGAAAAAACCAAAATCGTAAAATTAGAATAGCTTGGATAAAAAGAAAAAAAAAAAAGAAATGTAAAACATAAGGTAATTATTATAGATAAAATCCCTAATGTAGGCCAAGTAGAGTAAAGAGAAGTTATTGTTAGGTGTGTGGATTATAGAAATGCATGTATTTCCATATGTGAACTCTTGGATTGGAATTTCCCATGTAAATTAAATAACTAAAGAAGAATTATGTACATTTCTTGTGGACTAAACCACTTGAACAAACAATAATAAAGGTAAAAACAGTTTGAGGGTCCAGGGATATACGTGTATATAGAAAACATAACAGATTGCACAAAAGTGCCTTTATTTCTTGATTTGTACATTCTTTATACTTGATAGTTAATGCAGTTGAAAAATATTTTTTGGCACCGTTAAATTTTCTATCTTTCGAGAACTAACTACTTTCTGACTTCAACCAAACATTGAATTGTATTTAAAACACATTTACTAAAGATTAAAAAACTTAAAAACCTTTGTCATATATGTGATGGGGAAGAAAACTGATAGCGTTATATCACTAAAGACTAAATTATAGGCAGTGTGTTGTGCACTTTTAGAAATTGCTGATGATGTAATTAAAGATACATAAATACATAGATATACTAATAGTATGATCAATAAAGAATAACATGCAATATGAATACAGTAAATCTAGATCATAATAATACACAATAATAGTTTGTAATAATGATGTCATACTATAACCATTACTAGTGATACATAATAATGACGTATACGTCTCATTTTAACAAGTTTTCAGTATCAAAAGATTATCTCAGCCATCTTCTAGTTTCAGATCAGGGGTTTGCAGAAGGGTTAGACAGTAAATATTTTAGGCATTGTGGGCCTTTTGGTCTCTGTTAAATTACTCAACTCTGATGCTGTAGAGTAAAAGTTGCCATAGACAATACGTAAGCAAATGAGCAGGACTGTGTTCCAATAAAATTTTATTGGTGGATGCTGACATTTTAATTTCATAAAATTTTCAGGTATGATGCGATACTATTAACATTTTTTCCAGTCATTTAAAAATGCAAAAGCCGTTCTTATGGGCTGTACAAAAACAGACGGTGGGTCATATTTGGCCCTGGAGCCACTGTTAGCTGACCTGTGTTCTAGATGACATATACACTTTGAAATCTGTAGAAATGAATTAGTACAAGTACATAAAAATTTACAACTGAAATTTACTGACGAACATGCTAACAAAAACCTATTGATGGGACATCATCATGCAGCATTAATTTACTGCACACAATTCCAAATACTTATCTGGCTGTCAGTTTACATTTAACTCTGTCAATATCAGTGCCAGTGGAGAATTTATTCTCAAACTGAAAATTCATTAAACATGATTTAACCTCTACAGTATTACAAAAAGTGTAGTCCAGTCCAGTGGCCATTTCTATAGAATGAGACACAGTTACAAATAAATACTGGAATTGCTGTAATAAATTTATTTGCCATGGAAGAATGATGTGTAATTATTTTAAACAAATTACTATATTATAATTAGTTAACATTTTTTATTACTGGGATTACAATTTTGAATTTTGTATTTTATGTTCAGTAGTTTGATTTGTGAATTTTATAAAGAACGACTTTACACCTGTTGCAGTTGTTATAACTGGAAAATAAACACTATACTGACTTAAAAACTTTTACATGAGTAAGAGATGTCTTATTTTTTAATTTATTTATTAAGTTTTGTGGCACGCGGGCCTCTCACTGTTGTGGCCTCTCCCGTTGCGGAGCACAGGCTCCGGACGCGCAGGCTCAGCGGCCATGGCTCACGGGCCTAGCCACTCGAGATGTCTTTTTAAAATTTGTATGGGTGCCCTGTGTGGACCAATGGAAGCCAGTCCTTGGTAGGGATGGAGAGTCCCATCCAGGACAGTCCTAAGGGAGATAGATTACAGAGATGAACAAAACATGACTCTTGGCCTTACGGTGCTTCTGGCCTAGGCTGAAGCTATATGTTTTGCAGTCCTAACATTTATTTTAAAACAGTCCTCCCTGTGATTGTTTTCTTCCATTGCTGTATTGCAGTGCAGTCCAGGGTTTTACTTTAAAACAAAAACAACGATGTAAAATTTACCCTACCTAACAGCAATAAAGCAAAAACGGATGAAAAAATGGAAGCCACTCTGTCAGTATGCTGTGATGTGTAAATTGTTACATTGTGTGAGTTTTTGGTTGTTTATTCTACCTCTTATCTTTAACTGCACTTGGTAGAGTCAAGAAGCTTCACAGACCCTGCTGCGATTAGCCTCATGTCTTAAGGACAAAGATTAGTCAGATTGACAACTTGTTATTTTTGACAGGACCTTTCAGCTCTATGATCAGCAAAATTATACACTGAAGATAACTTCAGGTACAAAAAGAAATTCCTCAAAGCCGAAGCTCATTGGCTTTTAGACAAAAGTACGAAATCCTCTAGAATTGTAGAGTCAAACAAAACTTTTTTTTAGAAATAAACTTTGAAACTCGTGGAGGCTGTTTGAAGATAAAAGAAGAGTTGTTTATGAGCCAGTGATGAAAGTGTGTAAAGGGCCACAGGTATTTTGCAATGTCTATCTGGATATCTCATTAGAATTTGAAAGCACCTTGAGGGAAAGAAGTTCTTTAAAGTATGAAAGGTTGGCTGAGCTTGAGTGAGGTGAGTCACACCTGGAAGCAAGGATCTGAGGGAAGTTCTTGCCCTGGTGGTGGTGTGTAGACTGATAGGAGTCAGTCCTGTATGTCAATCTAGTTATTGGTTCTTATTACGAGCCTTTTGAAAGCATGACTATATGAAAGGTAGAGACCCAATGCAACCATGCCTTTTATTTTAAAAAAACTATTTATTTATTTTATTTTTGGCCGTGTTGGGTGTTCATTGCTGCACATGGGCTTTCTCTAGTTGCGGCGAGCAGGGGCTACTCTTTGCTGCGGTGCGTGGGCTTCTCATTGCGGTGGCTTCTCTTGTAGCGGAGCACGGGCTCTAGGCGTACGGGCTTCAGTAGTTGTGGCACGCAGGCTCCAGAGCACAGGCTCAGTAGTTGTGGTGCACGGGCTTAGTTGCTCCACTGCATGTGGGATCTTCCCAGACCAGGGCTTGAACCCATGTCCCCTGCATTGGCAGGCGGATTCTTAACCACTGCACCACCAGGGAAGCCTGACTGTGCCTTTTAAATGTTCTTGGCATTTTCCTGTATATTTGAAAGCTTTTTTTCTGTTTCAGAACTTGTATGATAAATAGGTCAGTGATAGAATATCTAGTCTGACAACTGTTTATTGATTTGTAGTATCTTTTTCTCCACCCTGGATAAATTCATTTTCACATAATATGATGAACTTGTTGACCCTTACAGGATAAAAAGACAAAGCTATACAAAGCATATTGGAGCTATTTGGCTTTCTTCCTATAGAAGTGGCATAAGCTACCCTTAAAATATGATCTTCTATAAAACTCCATGTAATTGCAAAAGATGCTGAAATAAAAGTAAGGACTGAAATAGATAAAATGAAAGATTAATAAAACAGCATTAAGATCAAAGTTAGTTCTTTAAAATAACGAATAAATTGAGTAAACTGACATGATTTATTTTAACAACTTGTTCTACTTGATAAGAAAAGAGAGGAAATATTACTCAAAATCCAGAAGATCACTGAGAGTATGTTTTAAGTAATTTCTGTATTATTATTCCTGTTTTATACTAAGAACTTTGATGACCAATTTAAATGATTAATTATAAAAATGATATAACTCAAATAAGCACAAGAAGTAAGGAACATAAACTAGTAAGAGAGGAAGAAATAGAAAAGTTTCTATGTGATTTAAAATTGATATTTGTTCCCAGGTGTTATGAAACTGTGAAATGCCAAATTTCCAAAATTTCCAAAAATACATTCTTAGGAAGATACATCTAAAGTATGTTACCTGATTTATTTAACAGGGCAAATATAGTTTTGACTTTGAATATAAGAACACTATTAAAATGTAAAAGAAAAAAGTAAACATAGGCAAATATTAAAGATAAACTATAGGAAACTTAGCAAGCAAAGTATAGTCATACAGCAGATGAATAATATGCTCTAATCAAATAGGGGTACTGCAACAAAGTGAGGAGTCTGTGTCACAAAGATACCACTTATCAGATTAACAGGAAAGAAAACAAAAGCCCACAGTGTAAGCTCAATTAATTCCAGGAAGGTATTCAATAAAATTTACCATCTTTTCTTAAGTCACATAATAGGTAACAAAAGTGTTAAAATTTTTAAATTATTTATTTACAATTTATTTAAAGTAATTAAAATAGTTTTTTAATAGTATACACTTAGAATGAATAAATATTACATTCACTTCAGAAATACTAAAGCTGTTTCTTGAACCAGGAGTAAGATGAGGATACACCCTTGTCACCATTGCTATTTAGCATAACACTTGAAATGCTGGCAATAGCTCTTTGAGATGAAAACAAAATCAGACATTAAAATAAAGAGAAAAATATTTTAGGAATGATTTTCTTACAGAAATACATATATATAAATTAGAAAAGTCAAAGAAGTTATGGAAATAACTGACACTATTAGAAGTCACAAATGAATTTAGCAAATTTTCAGAATATAAGAAAGCTCCAAAAGTATTGCACATTAATTACTATTTAGCTATTACTTATTTTTATATATAAAAATATATATACTCCATAATGAGGAAAAGATTTACTAGAGCCTTATCCCACCTGGGGGAAGTGCATTTCTCCTACTCTAGCCCCTGCAGCCTTCCTTTCTCCCCTCCTCATGTTGATATAAATAAATACTTGAATAAATACGTACATGGGGATAAAGAGACAAATCTTTCATACAGAAGAATTCCAAATAATTTATGTAGATATTTTACCCTTTAAGAGGCAGAATCTCACTCCTTACTCCTTAAGTGTGGGCTATGCCTAGTGACTTCCTCCCCAAAGGTACAGTATGGAAAGGGAGAAAATGATAACTTCACTGTAGAGAAACATGACAAACACTGCTTTATCCAGGTGATCAAAGTCAGTATCACCAGTGATGTTATGTTGATAGTATGTACTCTTGATATGATGTAGTGAAAATGGCACTTTACTTCTGTGGTCTGGTTCCCCCAAACGCAAAACATGAATGTAACATGAGAAAAAAACATCAGACAGATCACACTTGAGGGATGTATTAGTCAGCTTGGGCTGCCATAACAAAATACCATAGACTGGGTGGCTGAAACAACAGAAATTTATTTTCTTACAGTTCTGGAGGTTGGAAGTCTGAGATTGGGGTGCCAGCATGGTCAAGTTCTGGGAGGGCTCTCTTCTTGGTTTGCAGATGGTGCCTTCATGCTGTATCCTTACACAGTGAAGAGAGAGATCTGATGTCTCTTCCTCTTTATATAAGGGTGCCAGTCCTTTTAGATTAGGACCCTTATGACCTCATTTAACTTTTATCACCTCCTCACAGGTCCTATCTCCAAATACAGTCACAATTGAGGGTTAGAGCTTCAACACATGAATTTTAGGAAGATATAATCCAGTCCATAGTAAGGGACTATTCTACAAAATAACTGACCAATACTTCTCAAAAGTATTAAGGTTATCAAAAACAAGGTAAGCCTGAGAAACAGTTGAAGTCAAAGAAGAGTCTAAGGAGACATGATAACAAATGTAATCTGGTATCCTGGATGAGATCCTGGAACAGAAAAAGGACATTAGTTAAAACCTAGATTTAAATAAAGTATGAAAAAAAATAAAGTATGGACTTTGGTTGATAATAATGAATTGATATTGGTTCATTAATTGTAACAAATGTACCCTACTGATGTAATGTATTATAATAGGGAAATAGGTATGCAGGAACTCTGTACTATCTCTGTAATTTTCTGTACATCTAAAACTGTTCTAAAAAATAAAGGTTATTATTAAAAAAACCTTTATGTCATTGGATTAAAAAGAGAAAACATAATTACATTGAAATTTCAGAGGAATTCACAGACTATTTTAAAAGAAGAAAGATGACAGATCAGAAATACTAGAACAATAGAGAATGACATCACTAATTACTAAATATATCAGGGACAACTGACAACTGGTATAGAGAAGAGCTGAATTATTGACAAAAGCACCACAGATTACAATAAGAAACTCCAGATTTATCGAAGAGTAAGGCACTAAATGGATAAACAACAAGGTCCTCCTGTATAGCACAGGGAACTATATTCAATATCCTGTGATAAACCCTAATGGAAAAGAATAAGAAAAAGAATGTATGTATAATTGAACCACTTTGCTATACACCAGAAACTAACACAATATTGTAAATCAACTATACTTCAATTAAAAAAAGCAAGGCACTAAAAAGCAGAAAGGACACAAGATACTTATCCTAACTCCCTTTATCCTTCCCTGGATTTTTTTTTTTTTTTTTTTTTTTTTTTTTTTTTTTTTTTGCAGTACGTGGGCCTCTCACTGCCGTGGCCTCTCCCGTTGCGGAGCACAGGCTCCGGACACGCAGGCTCAGCGGCCATGGCTCATGGGCCCAACCGCTCCGCGGCATGTGGGATCTTCCCGGACCGGGGCACGAACCTGTGTCCCCTGCATCGGCAGGCAGACTCTTAATCACTGCGCCACCAGGGAAGCCCTCTAACTCCCTTTAGTTTTTTTTTTTTAACCTGATCTTGATTTACCTGATCTATTTCCCCTTGGCCTAATTTCCAAATTCTGTTTCTATTTTGACATTATTATATTGTGTGTATTCCTATGTAAACTTTTTCTACTATTTTTGGAACAAGAGAGGAAATTTATAATTGCAAAATAAATTCCCAGCTATTGAAGAAACAGAATATCATGATAGACGAGATGGAAGGTTCTGGTATGGTTCTGCCTTTTTTCTGACCTATTCCAAGCTTTTTTTTTTTTTTTTCCGCACAAACCACACAGCAACCACATAGAGGTAAGAACTAGTGGTAGTGCAATTCATCTAGGACTGGCCCAGATCACTCTCAATTTGATCCACCTCTGACTCTTCCATAGCAATCTGACCTCAGTGGACCCAGCGCTTCCAGTGTGCACTCTGATCGGCCAGATTCAGTGGTTCTCTCAGACTCTCTGTCATCATGTGTTGTGTGTGTGGCTGTCTGCCTGCTGAGAACTGCCCCAAGGGCAACCCTGTTGGCTGTGATGAGCACTCTCAGCCTCTGCCTGCATCCCCAAGCCTAGACCTCAGACAAGGGGAGTTAAATACATAACGCTGAAAATGTTCTATATAACATGGGCTTCCCTGGTGGCGCAGTGGCTGGGAGTCCGCCTGCCGATGCAGGGGACACGGGTTCGTGCCCTGGTCTGGGAGGATCCCACGTGCCGCGGAGCGGCTGGGCCTGTGAGCCATGGCCGCTGAGCTTGCGCGTCTGGATCCTGTGCTCCGCAACGGGAGAGGCCACAACAGTGAGAGACCCGCGTACCGCAAAAAAAAGTTGTATATAACAATAATAGGACAAAATTTCAAAGAAAACAACAGAATAACAAAATAATAGGTAAAATCTGTTAGAAAAAAATATATGCTATGTATAAGAAAATTATGATACAAAAGTTGTAGAGGTGCTACGTGAATTTATATGTGTCATACCAATACTAAAGGCCAATTCAATATGGAGATGAGAAGACAGTATATGTACTCATAAGAAGGGAGAAAATCAGCACGTGCGTGACAAAATGCTTTGCTCAAAATGGAGGGTATGGATTTTAAAACCGTATTGGGGTACCATTATATACCTATTTAAATATCATAAATCAATAATTATAGCAAAAAAACCAATGGTGGTTGGTGGGCTCTGGGGAAGGCACAATTGTAAAGAACTGCCAGCATTGTACATTGCTTAAGTCCTTTTGGAGAGTAGTATGGCATAATTAAAAAAAAAAGTTTTAACACCTTTCCTTTGTTTTGATGTTGTGGTTCTACTTCTGGGCCTCTACCCATGGAGGTGATGTGGTGATATTCAGACCAGGCTCTAGGGAGTTCTAGAAGAAAAGAGGGTGGGGGAGGTTAGGGTTTAGGGATTTTCCTTTTTTACTGCTCCTGTTTGTGTTTTAAGCTAAAATTTGGCTAAACAAAGGGTTTAGATGAAGCTAAAATTTAGTTGAAGCTAGTGCTCTATGGAGGTATCCCTAAAGAGAAAAATGTAAATTACATGACAATATTAAAAATAACTCAATTTAAAATAGGAGAAAATAGGACACCAAGCCAAAAGCCAAAAGCCAAAAAAAAAAAAAAAAAGGCTAACAGCAATAGCATCACAAAGGAGCACCCACCACATAATTATTCTATGACACATAAAAGGCATATTTTGTGTGCAGGGTCTATTTAGGCACAAAAGAATATTAATAAAGTGAAGAAAAAACAGAATACGAAACAATGCATGCATGATACAATAACATAAAAATGTACTTATGTATGTACAGTGACAAAAGTTAGAAGATAATTTAGAGAAGTATAAATAGAGCTTAATGTTCTTTAGTTCCCTTTTTCTACAAAAATAAAGTGCAAAAAAAATGCAGAGCAAACTTAAAAAATTATTCTTTACATATATAGGAGAATATGGGTTATTTGGACCAAACCTTCTTAGATGAGTGATCCAATTAAAATTATCACAGTATAGTTCTGTACAAGGGCAATATACCTGCTTTTGTAAATTTCTATAAAATTAAAGGCCTCTGAGCATGTTGGTTGAATTAGCTTGGCACTATAAACCAGGTTCTACAGACATTCACAAGCATATGTTTGTGTACTCAGATGCATAAACAACAAAATGATGGATCATTTCCATGTGGGTGTGTTTTAGCATTTCAAAGTCAACATCCAAAAAAATACACAGATGTATATGCAGCTGGAGAACAGTCCTATTTTTCTTTCCTGTTCTGCAATGACATTTAAATTCTCAGTTTTTGTCTGCATTGGTTGTTGGTTTCCAGCGTGGTCTTGATGAACCATGATTTTAAGGTCTTCAGAAGGGTACACATGGTGACAAATTAATCTGACATTTGAAAATGATGAAATGCAGTGGAAAAAAACCCCACTCAAGATAAAATAGTGAAAGCTGTGATAAGATAACAGAATAATGGTGGTAGAGGGTAAGGTTCAGTCAGAGCCTTCTTTTTTTTTTTTTTAAAACTAAAGGAGTCTGAAAGCTGCAGAGGACAAGATGATTTGGCAAGTGCCCAGGTTAGGAGACAAATCTAGGTTTCTTTGTAGAAAGAAACTGAGGTATAGTCTGAGGACTTCATTCCCACATTCAGGAGAGCACCCTGATGGAAAAGAGAAGAATCAGGTGAAAGCTGCCAGCAGAGACTGTGGACTCTTGGTGGAGAAGAAGGAGAGAAATGTTCGTTCATTCATTCACTTTCTGGCTCTAGGATCCATGGCGAATTACCTAACTTCTCTGTGCATTGGTTTCTTCATTTGTAAATGGACAAAACAATTGTACCTACCTCACAGAATTGTTGCGAGGATTAAACGAGTTTGCACAGGCCAGGCACAAAGTATGTTTTCAATAAATGTTAACTATTGTTATTATTGGCAGAAATGGGGATTGCAGGACTTCGCAAAAGACTGCAAAATTCCATCGTAAAATTGAGAGCTCTCCAGATAATCTGGGTTACAGAAAATCTCAGAGCCTGCTAAGTGGGGCTACATTCCTACTTAATTAGGGCATGCAAGAGATTGGTGGAACACAACAAAACTGTTTAACCAGATTGCAGAAGTCAAGTTCACTGAGATGCAAAGGCTGGCTACAGGTGTATCTCACTGCGTGTAGCATCTTTGTTATGATTTATGAGGGTCCTGGTTTGGTCTTGATCCTGACCCCAGTGACTTGCAATAAAAATGAGCCCAAAGCACATGGCTGGCCATTTGATCCACTGTTAGTGTTCTTTTGCTAAAGCTGGGGAAGGAGGGATGCAGAAGGGGAAGGAAAAAGGATTGCTACCATTTCTTCCTTGACGTTGGAAAGAAAGCAAAGCAACATAGAGAAATAAATGTCCAAAGACTTAAAAAAGTCTTAAATATAAAAGAAAATAGGAAATAATTTTTTAGCTGGCAGTTTAAATTTAACCCCAAAGTTCCTGCCCACATTCTAATCTTGGACAGTAAA
Source organism: Phocoena sinus (assembly GCF_008692025.1). Taxonomy (NCBI): domain Eukaryota; kingdom Metazoa; phylum Chordata; class Mammalia; order Artiodactyla; family Phocoenidae; genus Phocoena; species Phocoena sinus. The sequence goes on from NC_045767.1 coordinate 113,080,278, forward strand.
ACTGATAGTTGGGAAACTCACAGCCAGACCAGTGGTCAGTGTCTTGGCTGAGTGCATTAGAACCCTTCTCTGATGACTGGATTCCCATTAGCATTTATTTCTTTTCTTCTTATGATCATCTTTATCCAGAGTCTTTTATCTGGCAATATTAAGATTCTCCTTAATATGATTTTCTTTACCCTATTTCTCATATTTCCATTAATCCTCTTCCCAGGCCCTATGCTCCAGTGACTCTTCAAAAATTATCATTCCGCTTATATACATTGAAATGGCCTACTAGATGAAAAAATTTTTTTTTCATTTCCAGGAATATCCAGCCCTCTGTCCCATCCTGCAGTGCAAATACAAACAGTCCCACGGGTGTCACTTCCTCCATGGAGCCTTTCACACACCACCTCCTGACCCGCCCCCAGCTGAAAGGAATGGCTGCCTGCCGTTCTGGAACTCCCTAGAGCAATTAACCTGAACTCGTTTTCTGAGACTGACCTCCTTCTTCTGTGTGTTTAAATTATTTATGTTCATCTATTCTCCCTCACTACACTGTTAAGTATAGTCCATGGCTTATTTATCAGTATTCGATGAATGAATAAATATTTACCTAAAGCGATACCTAAATTATATTTACTGTATAAGGTATTATGCAAAGTAAAAGAAATGGACATGGGTGTCATGTGTGCAATTGTTATTGCCCCTTTAAAAAAATCACTGATCCATCCATTGTATACAAATGTCAAGGCCTACAGAATAACAGAGATTTTATGACTGAGAGGAAATGCAACTTTTACAAATTTTATTAACCTACATAAGGACAAAATAATAAGGTATTTCAATTTAGATTTTCCATTTATAGTTTCTCTTTATTCAGAAAAAGACTGGGAAGCTGTAGCTGTAGCTTCATACTTCTGCCATTAAACTGTGTATCATCTTGGGTAAATAACAGCAAAATCTATTCATAGAAAATCCAGTCACTTCTCTCCAACCCTGCTGGTCTGAGTCACCAGCATCTTCTCTTTCTGGAACACTGCAGGCACCTCCTACTGGTTTCCCACTTCCTGTGAAGGGCCCGCTGTGCTTTGTCTCTTCCTAACACAGTAGCTAGAGCGATCCTTTCACAGGGGGAATCAGATCATGTCACCCTGCTCTAGTAGCTGCAATGGCCCCTCATTTCACTCTAAGAAAAGCCAAGGTCCTGCTTAAGCATCAAGGTTCCGCATGATCTCTCTGGCCCTGTTTCCCCTTTGACCTCATGTCCTTCTCCTCTCCCCTCACTGCTCCATCCACGTGGGCTTCCTGTCTTTTTCCCTAACTGGCCATGTACTTGTGCAGACTTGGAGCTGTCTCTTCCTCTGGCCTCAAATGCTTTTTCCCCAAACGTATGAATGGTTAGCTTCCCCACTCCTTCAAGTCTTTGCTCAAAAGTCACCTTTTTGTGAGGTCATTCTTGACCAACTTACTTAAAATAGCAAGCACTATCCCACTTCCCCTTCCCAGCAGTCTGGATATCCCTTCCCTTGCTCTATTTTATTCCATAGCACGTGTCACTTGTTCCTTTTAATGCACTGAATTTTTAATTTAGTATTATTTTATTGTTTCGTGTCTCTCTCTCCCATTCTAGTGAGCTCCATGAGGGTAGGGATCTTTTACATTCACTGATAATCCCCAGTGTCTACTGCGCTTGATGCAGAGCATACACTCTAAATATGTGTTCAAGGAAAAGAAGAGGCCTTATAATGTGCCAGGCACTGCGAATCACTTCCTAGCCCTTTATCACTTAAGCCCTGCAGCTGCACTCTGATTTTTTAATATATTTTTATTTATTTATTTTTATAACCCCCATTTTAAGTTGAGGGAACTGAGGTTTATAAGGGTTAAAATGCCCAAGGTCACGTCATTAGTCAGGGGGCAGAAGTAGGATGCAAATCAGGATTATCTAACTTCAGTTACTATCCTACTACTTTCCTTAGCTGTGCTGGGCCTCAGCCTCTTTTACATTTATTTATTTATATTTGTTTATTTTTAAAAATTTATTTTTTTGAAGTATAGTTGATTTACAATGTTGTGTTCATTTCTGCTGTACAGCAAAATGATTCAGTTATACATATATATATTCTTTTTCATATTCCTTTCCATTATTGTTTATTATAGGATTATGAATATAGTTCCCTGTGCTATACAGTAGGACCTTGTTGCTTATTCCCACATTTATTTTAATCAACATTATTATCACTCGTAATTTTAAGAGTCAAAAAAGTCTACAAAATTAGTAATGAAAAATGATTTCCTTGTTCCCTCCCCTTCCACTTCCCCCTCCCCAGAAGCAAACACTGATAACCCTTAGCTGATTTTTGATTTTGGTATTTTCCTCCATATTCATGGATAGTATGCTACTGTTTCTACTCCTTGATTTTCCCCTCCAGTTTTAGACATTATCTGTTGACTTTTCATGTTGGAAGATGAGGATTTTAGCCCTCTTCCTTCCCCTTCCTTCATACCACACACACACACACACACACACACACACACACACACACACACACTCCACTCACATTTTTTTCTCCTAACCCCTGACCTCCCAATATAGTTATATTATACTTTTGGTTAGATCAATAGAAAGGTTTATGTTGTTATTACCGCTGTACTTTATTCATAGATGAATTTTATGAATGTTATCGTTTTCCTTCTTTGCATAACCTTCTGTATTCCCTGGAGTTGTCTTGTTTGAAATTTGCTTACTTTTAATTAATTGTACTTATCACTATTTGAACCCCAAGGCCTTCACCACTTAAAAAAATTTTTTTTGAGTCCTTGAATATCTTTAATATTTGTATTCTGTCCTGAAACTTGAATGATGGCTTGGCTGCTAATAGAAATTTAGGCTGGAAATAATTTTCCTTCAGAATTTTGAAGGCATTCCTCCATTAATTTCTAGTTTTCACTTGCTTTTATGTCATTTGAGGCTATTTTACTTTCTGATTCCTCCATATATGGAGGAATTTTTCTTTCTTTCTCTGGAACTGTGTTTGCTCTTCTCTTTACACTCAGGGTTCTAAAGTTTCTCAGTGATGTGCCTGTGTGGCTCTATTTTTAGCCCCCATGCTAGACACTCAGACCCATGTTCTTCAATTCTAGGAAATTCTCTTGAGTTTTTCAATTGTTGATTTTCTCCTTCCAGTTTTTTCTTTGTCCTCTCTTTCAGGAAACCTAGTATTCCAATATTAGATTTTCAGAACAGGTGTACCACTTTTCTTATCTTTTTCCCTTGTATTTTCTTTTCTTTTTTTAAATTCATTTTGCTGTACTTTCTAGAGATCTCTTCATCCTTATCACCCAACTATTAAACTATTGAGTTTTTTATTTCCACTTAGGCCAGAGCACAAGTTCTCCCTCTTACCTGGGAAGGAAGTTGAGAATATTTTCCTAGAGGAAGTAGACTGCTGGCCTCCTGAAGAAAGTGTCTGGATTTCTGTGTCTAGCTCTCAGGTGGATGCATAGTAGGTACGCAATAACAGACAAGGAGAGAGCTGTCCGCAAGAGCCAGGTGAAGGTAAATGAGTACTACTGGGACTATAAGCCAGGGCAGGTCTGGGAATAGATTGCTTGGCAGGCATGTCTACTTGAGATGCTCAGCTAGAGCCCCTTCAACTTCTTCTGATTAATGATAGCATTGGATTGAGATTCTGGCGAAGGGTTCAACCTGAAAAAGCGTCAAGACGCCTTAACTTTGAGTAGGGAAAGTTGCAGGATCCGGGAGCCTGATGGAGCATTAGAATGTTGATTTCTCTGGCATGGACACCTCACTTCAGAATGCTCCTCCCCACTCCCCTCTGGTTTCGGAGGCATTGGTGGGAAGACTACTAAACATCTGTAATGTATTTTCCCAGTTACTTTAAGTGATGCCTCTCCCCCACCTCCCCATCCCGCTAGTAAAATATAGTGGCTTGCTAAAATGATGGAGTTCGCTGCCAATAAAATGAAACAGGTTTGTAGACCCCAAGGAAGTAGCTAGGTAAATATTTACACATGCAACTGAATTTTCTAACTGTTGTGTGTCCCTGATCTTTGCGGAATGCTGCAACTTTTCGCTCACAGTTTAGCATATTGTGGAGATGTGAAAACAGGCAGATGTTTAGCTCCTAAGACGGTGCCTTGCTGCTGGGCCTCCTGCCAGTTGGCCTGATGGGTTACGTCTCAGCTGCTGGATTTCAGTCCCACGTCTCACTCTTATATTTTTTTTTCATTCTGAAAGCCCTAGAGAATTGGATTGCTTCTATTCCTTGATTCTTTTTCTCCCAGGACTGGCTGTTGAGTAAGATGCTATCTTCCCATCTCCCTCTTTACTTGTCACCAAAAATAAGTACTTGGGCTCTTTTTATTTAACAGTTTTACAGCCGATCCCTTCTTGTCTTGGGGATCAGCCTACCCGGCCGATCTGTAATAAATTCAGTGGCTCATTTCTACTTAGAATATTAATGAGCATCATGTGGGTTTGTGTTTGCTAAGTGAATGAAAGCATTTGTAAAATTGATAATTGTCATATGATCTCTAAAACTTTCCCCCGGAAGCTTCCTATCAGTTGGCTCTTCCATCTGTCCTTAAAATCTCTTTGACTTGGGTCCCTGAAAATCATTGATTCCCTGGTCCGTGTCTTCCTGTTTTTTTTTCAGGTTTGCTGGTAACAGATTCCTGGAGCCACCCCCAGAGATCCAGTTCTGGGATGACACTGATGCTGCTGGGCCAAGGTCCACACTGGTCTATAGCATTAAGAATTGTGGTTCTGATGTTGGATAGACAGGCTCCCTCACCCATTTCCTGAGCTACTGTTTGGGCCCAATCTTTCCAAAATCCTCGAGGCAGAGGCCGAGTGGAGTGGATTTGTGATACGACATTTCTCTCCAGCGGTACTGCCAGGCCCCCATTCCCTTAACTAAGGAAAGAGACGAGAACTCTGTTACAGAGGATATAATTCACATAGGCTCTGGGCTAGGTACAGTCATGTATTTCCTTCACTGAATGTTCACAAGAACCCGATGACATTAGTACGGCTGGTCTCATTTCATAGAGAAGTTCAGTAACTTACCCACTATCACCAAGCTAGGAATCAGGGAACCAAAATGTAACCCAGGCTCTGTACTAATCACCAGAAGGCACCGTCCTCCTGATCCAAAACCACCTGTCTTGTGTTGAACCTCCCTAAAGGTTCTCTTTCAATTCCGAGCTACACCTCCGAGGAGACCAGTAACTGTTCAGACACAGTGCTCTGCTTTCCTCCTTAGACTCTCTGTGATTCACTGGGCTGCCCTCTGCCCCCATGAAAGTGCTCTGCAGAATTACAGATCAGCAATGCCAGAAATAGCTCATTTCCAGAACATAGTTACAGGCAATTTGTACCGAAAGAAGAAAGTGATTTTCTAATAGGCCTACAAGAGAAATTAGATTAAATCTAAGGAAAATCAAGAGATAGGTCTAATGAAATGTAGTATGTTTTATTTCTTCCTTGCAATTCTTTATTTCCTTTATATTAGATGATCCTTTGAGGATGAATTTGCATTTGTTTATGAAATACAAGAGCATATAATTGCTATAATTATTTTGGTGTAAGAGAGTAATATTCAAACAAAGATAAGAGACGATTACAACTGTTTAAGGCTGGCATGAGTCATGATTTGTTTTGAGTCTTTTTGTGTCCTGACATAGTAAGCTGTGTACTTTCGGTGTCCAGGGATTGAGTGTGGGGCAGTGTTTTTCAGCTTCTTTAGCTGCCAGGAGGTCTTTGCTATTTTTGATTTAGGGAGCTAAGTAATAGTCTTCCTAATATTCTCTGTTTCAGTCATTGCACGGAGCCAGAAATAAGATGCTGTTTGATCCTCTCATTCTTCCCCATCCCTTCTGAATCCCTTCCTTGCCCTCCCTCTAGTTTTTGAGTCAAGTGTAAATTTCATAAGGCTCACATCATCATAAATTGTTGTCTGATCATAGAATAAAAAAAGGTCCAGTTTCCAGAATCTTAGGATTTGTTTTCTCCTAGTCCTAGTTTCGTCATATATTTATGAACTTGGGCAAGTCACTTCTCTTTACTGGGTTTTACTTTTGTTATCTGTAAGGCGAAGGAGTTGTACTAAATTATTTCTTTAATTTAAAGTTACATGAAACTAAAATTGCTATAGAGAAATTTAAATTTCATTTTGAATAAACCATTCATTCAAATTGTGACAACTTCCTGGTGGATGCCTAAAAGAATTTTTCTTAGACTCTAGGGAGCTTATCAACTTCAAAATCAACTTTAAAAAAACAAAAAAAAAACCTTGCAGGTAGTTAATTGAAGTATTCTAGTCTGTCTCTTAATTATTAAGTGTTTGGGTAGAATAATGGAATAATGGACAAATTGATTCTTATATTTCTCACTTAAAAGCATTGCTATCAGGATGTGAAAACTTTGCCATTTGCCAGTGGTGAGAAAAAAAGATATAGTGCTTTCAAGCAATTTCTTCAAATCAAAATCTAAGGCTTCAGGGAATCAGACCACAGGACAACTCAGTGGTTCAGCTGTGCCTTTAAGCACCACTTCCTGAAGAGAATCTGAGGATGAAGATGAAAGGAGCTCTGAATGTGGGGTGGGGGAGATTGGGAAAAGCTGAACAGCCCAAGGAAACCATAGGTATGATTTCTGTCTTTCCACGAGATCAGATAAGCTCTTAGGGCTTTTTCTTTTTCTAAGCCATTCCAAACATTGACATTAAGTAAATAATGATTATTTGGAGAGGTGCTTCCATGGCCTACTTGAATATGATGGCTGGACAGGAGCATCCCTGATGCTGGGGGCCAGATAGGATTGCTGTCCTGTAACCCACATCCTGAGGGGGCACAAGATGGACCAGTCCAAATGGAAAGCCCACTAGAATCCAGGTCAGTCTAATGGTTTAAAAAGGCTGCGTGCTCTCCAGTGTGAGTCTCTGAACATTTCACATTTCAGTTAAATTCATGTGACTGCCACAAGATCCAGCAAAGTCTTCTTGAGGAGCCTGGCCTGGCAGCAATCAGAACCTCTACCTCGGTTCTAACTTAACATCTCTGGGAGAAGACTGAGGTTTAGGTTAGAAAACAGTGGAAACTTGGCAGAGTTCAGGAGTGCTGGTCAAGAATTGCAAAATGTGCTCAGGTGTCAGACTTCGCATGAGATCCAGGAGGCAGGGCTTTGATCAGTGGACATTTTCAAAGGAGCACTTGATGTTATTTTAAGGAGGGCCGGAAATTCAAAGCCAAGTTAGTGAACAGATGGCAAAGTACAATCCAAGCCAACGGGATGAAAGCAGGGGAGGAAACAGATCAGTCAAATATCACCAACAAAGAAAGAGGAGGAGAGGGTGAGGGAAAGGAGATCCACCCAAAGGTTGGCTGCTCTCTCGGTTGGATTTTATTGACCCACCAGTGTGTTGGGCAGCTCTGGGAAACCACCTCTGAGAGGGTATTTAAAAAAAAATGTTTTATGGAGATATAATCCACATGCCATACCTTTTGCTCTTTTAAAGTGAGCAATTCAGTGATTTTTAAATGATATTCACAGAGTTCGGCAACCATCACCACAACCCAATTCATAATATTCTCATCACCCAAAAAAGAAATCCCATATCCATAGCAGTCACTTGCCCCTCCCCTTCCCATCCCCCATCCTCTAGCCCTAGACAACCACTAATCTACTTTTTGTCTCTATAGATTTGCATGTTCTGCACATTTCACATAAATGTGGTCTTCTGTGACTAGCTTCTTTCACTGATAGGGTCATTGAAATTCTATTTTCTCTACAGAATTTACTTTGCTGTTAAAACTATTTTGCGTATGTGTGTGTGTGTGTGTGTGTGTTACTGAATTTAGAGTACTTTTTCCACTTATAAAGTATGTATATACCAGGAAGTGTCCTTGTTATACTTAATTGAGAGTTATATTGATCTCCAGTTTAAAAAAATTTCAAATAAAGTATGTACACCTAGCATGAAATGAATTTGTTCTCTTTTCAGTGGTTCCTGTCATGAAGAGCCTCAATATAATTATATGATTGAACATACATGCCATTATTATTATTATAAGGATATAAGATGTAGGCGATTGGTCTAATGTGTACAGTCCCTATAACCTATGCTAGGTAGAAAAACAACAGCACAACAACAAAAAACCTCCTAGCCTCTGATACCCATTTGTTTATTTGTTTTGTCTCTTTTTTACTGAAGTAAAATATGGAAAAAGATGCCAGTTATCTGAACTTTTTGGTTGTTTGAATTCTGGAAAGAGGCATTGTAGTAAGTTAGGGAAAAGGCATCTGACAGTGGTTTATAAAAGAAGAGATAAAAACATTGGCCTTTCTATCAGCTGGATCTTTGGGTGTGGATTTTTGAGTTGGGTGAATCCTAGTTCCTGTTTCCTGCGTTCATCTGCCTCCTCAAGAAATCATATCTCGGCTGAAGCTTTTCTTTTTGGGAATGGACAGGCGAGGAAAGGCAAGGCTGGGAATTGTGCTTCAGAAAAATTATCCAGCCCGTTTAGAAATATGGCTTAACCCATGCAAATTAATGTACGTCCAAGAAAACAAATATACAATCAAACAAGTTGATCTGGCAAAAATCTTGCTTTGGCCAAAAAAAAATATTTACTTTGTACATTAAAGCAACTTAATTAATGAATTGTTAGCTGCAGGAAGCACTAGCCTGAAAAAAGGAAAATGTCAGGATAGTGACAAGGCATTTCACACCAGAACAATCCTGAGATATGGCTTGGTACCAGAATGTATAAAGGAGAAGATTTAAATGGTGGGAAAGTCATTATCCCATGGGACCCATCCCATCTGTTTAAGACATAACTTTCTCGGTTATGCCTTTCATTCCTTTACATCCTTGAGAGATAAATCATGCCTTTGTTGTTAACAAGAACAGCTGGACTCCTGTGACTAAGGGATCGGCCTGCAGGAAACGTTGTTGATATTGGACCATCATTTCCTGCAGAGAGAAGAGTGGCTTATGTGGTGGATCTTCTTTTCTACATACATTTGCTAAATGCCTGTTCATGCATTTTGCAAAGAATTCCCATGAGGATTTTTTAATGGGACATTTTGGGTTTTTCTGCAGATTCTGGCCTTGAACCTTTGCATGTGCTCATATCCTACTGATAAATGCCGAGAGTGAGCTGCTTGACCCAGAAGAGAAATAAGAACAAGTTCAGAATGGGTCAAGAATGACAGCACAATCTGGAATACATTGTTCTTTAATCTCATTAGCTAAATTTCCTTTAAAAGTGTTTAGTTCTTTTATGAACAACGCTTAGAACCCAACTGCCATGGTCCAGGATGAGTCTTTTGTTTTTTTAATTGAAGATTCAGCGATGGAGCATCTCTTACGATTTCAGTCATGCTGAAACAGAAAGCGCCTGCCCTGAATGCTTTTGAATGCTCAGTCCACTGTTTTCTCTATCTGTTTTGTTCACATTACCATGTATACAATCAGCTGACTCGCCCAGGGTCCTGGGAACATACTCCCTTTGTTTTGATCTCTCTTTATTAACTGTTTGTACAATTTCCTTTCTGACTTGAGTTTAATGAAACTTTCCCTTTCCTGGCTTTATGATCTCCTTTCTTCTACCCTCCTCCCTCTCCCACTATTCTTGTCCTTCCCCCAGACCGCTTATCTAGCTGGAATTTGTTTGATTCCTCTTCCTCTTGTTCTATGGGAAAGCTCAAGTCTAGGCTCCCTTAAACATTTATGAACTTGGATCGTGCTCTTGAGTCCCTTTGGATAATTCAAGCTTGACCCCATCACATATTTTTTAAACAAGACTTGCTTTGAGTGCTGTAGTATCACGCATGTAACATCTCCTTTAGACTGTAGGGCTATACATTACACTCAAGATGCAGAACAGAGAGACTGACATATAGATTATACGTTTCATGTTCAAAGTCTAAGGAGTAGAAGTACTGGGATATTCTAGGTGAGGAACGTACCCTAGCTTCTACAGTGCATGTGATTTCGGTTTTAATCCACATCATTATTACTATTCTAATTACTTCTCACCCTTCAATCCAGAGAAGAATAGGAGGGAAGGAAGAAGTGAAAAAAAAAACCAGGAAAACAGCTTGTGATGTTTCCTATTAAAATGCTGTACGAACTTGAATTTGGAGTTTAATCGATAACTCCTAAGACATCATTTGCCTTTCATGCTACACGTCTGATTCTATACATCTAGCTATGCATTATATTTATTTGGTCATGCATCTTGGTTTTCTTTAAAACTGTTGATACTTATTCTCTTGGAATATGTACTGTTTTTGGTGATTGATCACAGTGTAACTTGGCAGTGGTAGGAAGCTCTTTATTATGGGCTCATTTTTTTTTTTTAAAGTTCAGGCAATGAAGAATGAGTCTCTAGTGCTGCTGAGTATTTTAGGGGGTGGGGTGGGGAGTGAAGAGGAGAGTTAATAAAAGGTCAGCTAGCTTGAGTCTTACAGAGTGCAGAGGCAAGAAAGGGGAAGAAAGTTTCCTATTTCATAGAGAAATTTTGGACAGATTTTGAACAGGGAATAAGCAAAAATACCCAAATGTAATTTTATAGCCAACTTCCCATGTCTTCATGTCTGCAGGATAACTTAAAATCTTTTCATTATATTTCCCTTGCAACTCAATTTGCTGATGTTCCAAGAGAAATAGGAGGAAGGGTGGGAAAATTCCTTTTTATGGTTGGAATACACAAGGTTTATTACACTTTTTAAAATTGCAGTGCATTCACACCATAGTGTTAGCCATTATGATATGTATATATATATATTTGCGTTCTGAAGTTTCTTTTTTATTGAATGAAAGATTCTTTAAATTTTATAGTGCTTTACAATTTTCAGAAGTTTCACGTACATGATTTTATATCCATTATGACATTTTTGATGACATTATCTGGGTAAATGAAACGTGAAGATCACAAGCAGAATTTCTAAGCTGTATGTACGTGATAAACCGTATGGTGCATCCAGCAAACATTTCTGTTCACAGGAGGCCACCAGATGGGCACATTCCTGTGGAATAAACTCCTTGAGTTAGGCTCACCTTCCCTGCCACTTCACTGCCCCAAGAGACAGGGTGAGATAGCAGTGGGTAGAGAAAAGTAAAGTTCAGGTGTCTTGGCTTTTAGAAGTGAGTGGATGAGGACAAGCCTAAAAGTTGGCAAAGCGGCACCTTCTCACCATATGCCACCTGCATGTCACCCTCTTCTGCTGTTGCCTCTATATTCTGGCACCTCTTCTTCCCCCAAATAGGGTTGGAATGAACGCAGGATGCCCTCTGGCATGCTTTTCCTTTTACCCCAAGATAAGGCTCCCAGGCCTGCCCTAACTCCACGGTATCCACACTGATAGTGACCAAGTTTTGCTAAGGACAAATCAGGACATGAAACTGTGACAGATAAAAATGTGCTTGTTGACAGCCAAAGAAGGGATTGAGGCCATTCGGAAACAGGATTAAATGACAGTCTAGGTTTTGACCATCAGACTCCCCTGCCTTCATTCCCTGCTTTGCACCCAGGACACTGGCAGGACACTGGCAGGGAAAGCGTCATAGGCACTGTAGGTCCTAGGCACCTGCCAAGCATCCTACAGCAATGCCCATCATTGGACAAACCACGCACAGGGAGCTTCCAGTAAGGATTTGGTGGTTGACCTTTAAGTATAAAGAGCTAACCAAGAGGAAAGGTGATTTTAAAACAGGAACCCAAATGAACAAACGAACAGAAAAATAAGTGAGGGGAAAAAATTCAATGGAGGGCTCACAAATATATATATATATATGAGAGAGAGTTTAATATCCTCAGAAAGATAATCAGTTTATATACATAAAACAAAAATAAGAGCATCCTAAGAAATATTTATTAGGGAACTAACTTCTAGAAAGTAGAACAAAACCAGGAGTGAAAAGTGGGATAGAAAGATAAGGAAGTTAGAAGGTAATGGAAATCTGACATTTAAATAATAGGCATTCCATCTAAAAAAAAAAAAAAAGGGTTCTGAAGAACCTAGGGGCAGGACAGAAATAAAGATGCAGACATAGAGAATGGACTTGAGGACATGGGGAGGGGGAAGGATAAGCTGTGACAAAGTGAGAGAGTGGCATGGACATATATACACTACCAAACGTAGAATAGATAGCTAGTGGGAAGCAGCCGCATAGCACAGGGAGATCAGCTCGGTGCTTTGTGTCCACCTAGAGGGGTGGGATAGGGAAGGTGGGAGGGAGGGAGACGCAAGAGGGAAGAGATATGGGGATATAAGTATACATATAGTTGATTCACTTTGTTATAAAACAGAAACTAACACACCATTGTAAAGCAATTATACTCCAATAAAGATGTTAAGAAAATAATAATAATAGGCGTTCCGGAAAAAAAGAACAAAAAAATGAGGGGAAACATTATCAAAGATTTATACAGAAAATTTCAGAATCGAAGGACATAAGTTTTTTGATGTGAAATGCCTAATACAATGATTGGAATAAAGAACTATTCAGGGCATATGATCATGAAATTTCAGAAATATGGATATAAAGATCATATGTTTTTGAAATTTTAAAATAATTAACTTCCATTTATTTTTTCTTTGTACCCTTTGACCACCTTTGCCCTTGTCTCCCACCTTCCAACCCCCTCTGGCAACCACCAATGTGTTCTCAGTATCTATGAGCATGGGTTTTTGTTACTGTTTTTTTGTTTTTTGAGTTTCACATATAAGAGATCATACTGTATTTGTCTTTCTCTGTCTGACTTATTTCACTTAGCATAATGCCCTCGAGGTCCAACCATATTGATGCAAGTGGCAAGATTTCATTCTTTTTTATGGCTGAATAATATTCCATTGTATGAATATACACAATTTCTTTATCCATTCATTCACGGATGGACCCTTAGGTTGTTTCCGTGTCTTGGCTATTGTAAATAGTGCTACAATGAAAATGGGAATGCATATATCTTTTTGAGTTAATATTTTTGTTTTCTTTGGATAAATACCCTGAAGTTGAATTGCTGGATCATATGATGGTTCTATTTTTAATGTTTTGAGGAACCTGCTTACTGGTTTCCATAGTGTCTGCATCAATTTATATTCCCACCAAGAGTGCACATGTGTTCCCTTTTCTCCACATCCTCTCCAACACTTGTTATTTCTTATTTTTTGATAATAGCCATTCTAATAGGTGTGAGACAGTATCTCATTGTGGTTTTGATTCTCATTTCTCTGATGGTTAATGATGTTGAGCATCTTTTCATATACCCGTTGGCCATCTTTGGAAAAATGTCTGTTCGGATCTTCTGTTCGCTTTTTAATTCGGTTGTTTGTTTTTTTGATGTTGAGTTGTATGAGTTCTTTATATATTTTGGATATTAGCCCCTTATCAGATATATCATTTGTAAATATTTTCTTCCTTTCAGTAGATTGCTTTTCATTCTGTTGATAGTTTCCTTTGCTATACAGAAGCTTTTTAGAATGATGTAGTCACACATTTATTTTTGTTTTTGTTGCTTTTGCTTTTGGTATCATATTTAAAAAATTATCACCAACACATGGACCTATATTCAATATCTTATAATAACCTATAATGGAAAATAATCTGAAAAAATACATATAACTGAATCACTTTGCTCTACACCAGAAACTAACACAATATTGTAAATCAACTAAACTTCAAAACAAATTATCACCAAGACTTATATCAAGGAGTTTACTATGTAGGTTTTCTTCTAGGAGTTTCAAGGGATTCAGGTCTTATGTTCAAGTCTTTAATCCATTTTGAGTTAATCTTTGTGTATGGTGTAAGATAGTGGTCAAGCTTTATTCTTTTGCATGTGGTTCAGTTTTCCCAACGCCATTTATTGATTCAGTAGGTCTAGGGTGGGGCCCGAGAACTTGCATCTCTAAAAAGCTCTCAGATGGATGCTGATACTGCTGGTCTACCAACCACACTTAAAGTACCCTTGATGGAGCTCTTGGGAAAACAGTTTTAAGGGTCCTTTGGGCAGGATCCAGCTCGCTGCAGTATTGACATTTAGTAATACATATCTATTTGTATTTTTTTCTTTCAGGATAGATAGATAGATAGGTAGATAGGATGACGGTTGATTTTATGTGTCAACTTGACTGGGATAAGGGATGCCCAGATAACTGCTAAAACATTATTTCTGAGTGTGTCTGTGACGATTTTTCCAGAAGAGATGGGCATTTGAATTTGCAGACTGAATGAAGATTGTCCTCACCAATGTGGGTAGGCATCATCCAATTCATTGCCATCCTAATAGAGAGAATTGGAGGAAAAGGCAAATTTGCTCTTTTTGCTTGAGCTGGGACATCCATCTTCTCCCACCTCTTGGTTCTTGGGCCTTCAGACTCAGACTGGGACTTACACCACCAGCACCCTTCCGTCCCCTGCCCTCCTTCCCTGCCCCCCGATTCTTGGGTCTCTAGACTCAGACTGAATTGCACCACCAGCTTTCCTCATTCTCTGGCTTGCAGATGGCAGATTGTGGGACTTCTTAGCCTCCATAATTTCATGAGCCAATTCCTTATAAATCTCCTCTTATATGTATGTATGTATGTATCAATCAATTACCTATCTATCTATCACCTATCTATCAATCATCTTTCTATCTATCCTATTTATCTGTTTCTTGGAAGAACCGTGACTAATACAGATACACAGAGAGATAGAGAGATGGATAGATAGATAGAGAGATGAATGGGTAGATTGATAGGTAGATAAAATACTCATTGGAGAAAAAAGAGAGGGAGGAAAGAAAAGAAGGAGTAGGGAAAGAGAAAGAAAAGGAAGGGAGAAAAGAAGGAAGGGATGGAAAGAAAGAACTCAGGATATTTTGTGACCCCTTACCCAGTCATGCATGGTAAATACTGTTGACCATATTGCCTGCCAAGGATGTCCTTCTTCAGGGTCCAGGTCTCTAGAATGACCTTTAAAAATTTTTTTTTTCTGGCCTCGCCGCGCGGCTTGCAGGATCTTAGTTTCCCGACCAGGGATCGAACCTGTGCCCTTGGCAGTGGAAGTGTGGAGTCCTAACCACTGGACAACCAGGGAATTCCCCTAGAATCACCTTTTTTTTTTTTTTTTAACATCTTTATTGGAGTATAATGGCTTTACAATGGAGTGTTAGTTTCTGCTGTATCACAAAGTGAGTCAGCTATACGTATCCATATACGTATCCATGTATCCCCATATACCCTCCCTCTTGCATCTCCTTCCTGCCTCCCTATCCCACCGCTCTAGGTGGTCACAAAGCACTGAGCTGATCTCCCTGTGCAGTGCAGCTAGAATCACCTTTCTTATTGCTACCTTCCTGCCCATCGCCTAGTCTGATGACATCTCCACCATTCCTGCAGGTGACCACAAACACTATTTATTTGATAGAAGGACCCACAGTACTGTAGGCAGCGAGGCAATGTCTGTGGACTAAGGAGCACATGTGAGGAGTCTTTCAGACAAATTTTCTCAACATCTCTGCCTCCCTCTGGCTGCTGCCCTTCAGTCCTGCCTGACACTTGTGCAGGCCAGCTTTCAGAGAAAGTTCTGGGAAGTTTTGGAGACAGAAGGGAGACTGTGGGACACTTGTTGTACCTGGGTTTGTGGATTGTTGCAGTAGTTTAAGGATGAACTATCTCAGTGGCATTTTGTGAAAGTTCATAAAGATTTCAATTGCTTTTCAATTTTATTTTTCAGGTGGTGTTGGATGGATGTCCGTCCGAATGTGAGATCACGTCAAGACACGCTTCCAGCCAAGATTGTGCTTCCTTGTGGGAACTGTGAGGAAACAGGAACCAAGGTTTGCCTGTTTCATATTATTTAACGATGGTTCTTTTGATTTGCTTGTTTTTTGCTTGTGGTTACTGGGCAGATCTGTGGAGAGGTTCCTCTCTGATTACAGGGTTGTGTCAGTGGACAGTACATGACACAGCTGGCTCTTTGTGTTGTCATGGTCACTGCTGACTCAAAGGACACAAGATTATCAATACACATTATTTTTTATTTTCTCATCGGGCATGGTTTCCAGGATCACTACTCATCTTCACCATATATATATATATATTTTGTGTGTGTGTTGTGTGTGTGCTTTCACCATAGACACTCACTTCTGTGGACATGCCTTGGACCATGTCTCCTCCAGAAACTGCAACACCTCTGAAATCTCAAACTTTACATCATCTTTGATCTTCCTAGCACATTAGCTCAAGAACCTCCTCTGCAGGACATCTGTCTATCAGCAAATCCAGTAGGTCCTCCCTTCAAGGCACATTCTCAACCTGGCAACTCCTCCCCGTTTTCATTGCTAACATGTGGGTTGAGGTCACTGTCATCTCTTGTTTATACTAACTGGTCTCCCTACTCCTGCTCTCACTTCCAATAGAGTTTATTTCTTACAACAGCCAAAGTCATCTTTTTCCAGAGTAAATCAGATCATTTTACATGCCTATTTAAAATTTTCCCACAGTTTTCCCAAGCCCTTGGAATTAATCCAAAACCCTTACAGTGTAGCCTGTAAAGCTCTATCTGATGTAACACTCGGTTTCCTCCCTGACTTCTCTATCCTCTGCTAACTCCTTGCCCACTATTCAAATTTCTGGGAAGAAATTTGCCCTTCTTGCTTTTCATTAAACCAGAGTCTGTTACCTGTTTTTGTAAATGAAGCTTTATTGGATAATAGCTACTCACAATTGTTCATATAGGGTCTATGGCTGCTTTTATGCTACAATGATAGAGTTGAGTAGTTGTAACAGAGATCTAATGGCCCATCAAAGCCTACATATTAACTATATGACCCTTTACACAAAAATTTTACCACTCCCCACCTTAAGCACATCAAATGTGTGCCTGCCTCAGGGCCTTTGCACTTGCTGTTTCCTCCATTTTAAACACAATTCCCTCGTTACTCAAATACCTCCCTCTTTTCACTTCATGCCTTTACTTAAATTTCACCTCCACAGAGGCCTTCACTGATTATTCTATTTAAAAAGCAGTTTGCATCACTCTCCATCTTTTCATCTGATGTACTTTAAATCTGCCTGACATTTTGTATCTCCTTGTTCATAGATGTGATAGAGACACCAAAGATTCATGCTTCTCTTCCACATGTACCACTCTTTCTGGAAGCAGCTGTCCAGGATTATATTTTCCAGCCTCCTTGTTTCTAGGTAGGAGCATTTGACTAGTTCTCACCAATGGAGTGTGAGCACAAGGATGTGGATCCCTTTCAGGCAGAGATGGTAAAACACCAGGATGCTGGCTACTCATTCACTCTCTCTTCCTCAGTAACCTTGGAGGTCATAGGTCATATAGCAGCATCACAAGGTAGGAGGAGTCTGCATCCTTGAGTTACTCTTTGGAGGAAAACTGCCAGACCAGAAACATTTACTTTTGATTTTAGCAATTTTTTAGTGTGAGTCTGCTGCCAGCAAATTCCCAACTGCGCTGATTGTCTCCCTGCCAAACTAAATGGTCTCATACCAGCTGAACTACGAAGTAGTCCCACTACTTTTGTCTACTAGGTGCATGCTAATTTTAAAGGTGACTATTTCAGACCCCTTCCTCTTACGTAGACCTTTTAGCCGCAAATGACACTTTTAGCTGATGAGCTAGACTTACGTATGTTTGAGAAAAGAAAATCAGTCAACCAGGAAAGCCCTAATCTTCTTACCACCAAGCCCCTAGACCCACCAGAATGTACACCCACCAACATCTTCTCTGTTTCCTCATGATGAAACTGATAAGGTGTCATTATCCTATCAATAGTCGAATTTGCCCATGAGCTCTGGACCCCATCCTCTGTCAAGGACTTTTGTCCTTTGTTTACTTTTCTTCTCTCCTGCATGATCAGTATTTCCATCTCTACTGCCTCACTCCCAGGAGCAAACAAACTTTGTATATCTCAACCTAAAGTATAAAACAAACAAAAAAACCTCAAGCCCCCTCTTGAGATGTCAGTCTCTTCTAGTTATCATCTCACTTCTCTGTCCCCCTTTACAGCAAGCCATTTAGAAAGTTATTTCTACGTGGTACCTCTACCTTCTCACCTTCCATTCATTCTACAGTCCTTTCCAATTTGGTTCAATCCGGAAAACTTCACTGACACTGCTTTTGTTAAGATCATCAGTAGCCTCTATGTTGTCAAATCCAATGAGATCAATAAATTCTCATTTTATTTGATCTTTCAACTGTGTATAGCCAGTTATCTGCCTGTGTTTTCTTAAAATCCTCTCATTTTTTGGTGTCTGTGACTTTACACCCTGGTTTTCCTCTACCTCTTTATTAGTTTCCTTTATAAGTTCTTCTCTCTCTTCCTGACCTCTAAATGTAGGGCCCCCCTAGGCTCAGGTCTTGGCCCTGTTTTCTACCCCATCCACATTCTCTAATTAGGGATTAATTTCCAAAATATACAAACAGCTCATACAGCTTAATATCAAACAAACAAACAACCTAATCAAAAAATGGGCAGAAGACCTAAATAGATATTTCTCCAAAGAAGACACACAGATGGCCAACAGCTGCATGAAAAGATGCTCAATATTGCTAATTATTAGAGAAATGGAAATCAAAAGTACAATGAGGTATCACTTCACACCAGTCAGAATGGCCAACATTAAAAAGTCTACAAATAATAAATGCTGGAGAGGGTGTGGAGAAAAGGGAATGTAAATTGGTGCAGCCTCTATGGAGAACATTGTGGAGATTTCATAAAAAACTAAAAGTAGAACTACCATATGATTCCGAAATCCCACTCCAGGGCATGTATCAGGAGAAGACTCTAATTTGGAAAGATACATGCACCCCAACGTTCACTGCAGCACTATTTACAATAGTCAAGACATGGAAGCAACCATTGACAGATGAATGGATAAAGAAGATGTAGTATATAGAACGGAATATTACTCAGCTATAAAAAAGAATGAAATAATGCAATTTGCAGCAACATGAATGGACCTAGAGATTATCATATTAAGTAAGTCAGACAAAGACAAATATCATATGATGTCACTTATGTGGAATCTAAAAAACTGATGCAAATGAACTTAACTACAAAACAGATATAGGCTCACAGACATAGAAAACAAACTTATGGTTACAAAGGGGACAGTGGGGGAAGGGGAGAGATAAATTAGAAGTTTGGGATCAACATATACATACTACTATATATAAAATAAGTAAACAACAAGGAGCTACTGTACAGTACAGGGAACTATACTCAATATCTTGTAATAACCTATAATGGAAAAGAATCTGAGAAAGAATACATATATGTATAACTTAATCATTTTGCTGTACACTTGAAACTAACACAACATTGTAAATTAACTATACTTCAATTAAAAAAAAGAAAAAATTTTTCATCTATATTCTGGACCCATCTATCCAACTGTATACTTTTGACATGTGTACTTGTATGTACTCTTGTTTCCTCTCTTTCTTACAGTTATGTCATGAGTTCTGTCAATTCTACATCCAAAACAAATCTTGAATTCATCCTTTTCCCCAATTCTGTTGTCAGAACTTGAATCCAAGTCACCACCTCTGCCTTGGACTATTAGAATAGACCTAGTTTTTGGTCTCTCCATTTCTACTCTTGGCACACCCTACATGAATCTTATCTTTTATAGTAGTGATGACCATGTACTTTAATATCCATGCTTTTAGATATGTGTGCATGAAAAGGATAATATGCTTTTGTGAAAACATGGTCCTCAAATATATAGACATAGCATCCATATTGTTCCAACCTCAAATCAGAAGACTTACCCTAATAATACACAGTTTGATGAGAAAATTTGAACACAGGACTAACCTAGGAAATCTAGGCCAACAAGTTTCCTGCCATCATAAGCAAGAACTATGTGTGTACTGGGCTGTTGCCAGGAATCCTCTACCTGAACCATAACTTGCTCCTTTTAAAAGTCAGAATAAGAACACTTATTTTAGAGAAAGAAAGCTTAAAGCCTATTCTACCCAAGAGGTAAAAATGGGACTGTTCTAAGTCTAGGCTCCATCTCCCTTTTCTCAGAATTCCTGAAAGGACTTAAGGAAGTGCAGTGTGAACAACTGTAATTCCCTTGATTTTTCCATTTTGCTCTGGTGTTAAGGAGATCATATACCTTGAATCTTATATCAACCTTTGCTGTATAACAATCCACCCCAAAGCTCAGTGGCTAAAACCACCATGTATTAACCTCGCCATCCTGGTGGTTACCAATTTTGGTTGCTCACAGTTGGGCAGTTCTTCTGGACTCTCCTGGGGTCACTCGTGAGGCTGCACTCATCTGATGTCTTGACTAGAGCAGGATAATCTCCACTGGCCTCACTCACGTGTCTGGCAACTAGTGCTGACCATCAGCTGGGCCTCTTCTCCAGCCGGCTTCTTATCCTCATGAAGCCAGCCTGTGCTTCTGCATGTGAGGGCAGTCCTGTAACTAGAACATGAGAGCAGAAGCTGCAAGGCCTCTGGAAGCCCAGGCGAGGAAGTCACACACATCACTTCTATTGGTCTGAGCTGGTCACAGGGCCAGCCCAGATTCAAGGGAAGGAGAAATTTACTCCACCTCTTGTTGAGGGAGTGGAAAGTCACACTGCCAAGTGCTAGCATACAGGGATGGGAGGAATTGTTGTGGCCACCAGTGCCCACAACCTATACAGCCCCAGTACTTTACTTCCTTAGAGAAATACTTTCTCTGAGTTACTTCATGTGTATATGTATACCTGTATATGTATGTCTTAGTCAAGTTGGGCTGCTGTAACAAAATGCCATAGACTGGGTGGCTTGTAAACACAAAAATTTCTCATAATTCTGGAGGATGGAAGTCTGAGATCGGGATGCCAGCATGGTTGGGTTCTGGTAAAGGTCCTCTCGCATCCTCATGTGGTGGAAAGAGGGCAAGAGAGCTCTCCGTGGTCTCTTTTATAAGGACACTAATCTCATTCATGAGGGCTCCACCCTCATGAATCAGCTCCCAAAGGCTGCACCTCCTAAAATCATCATATTGGATTTCAACGTATGAATTTTGAGGGGACAGAAACATTTAGTCCATTGTACTGTGTGTGAATATATATGTAGATATGTGTGTTGTAACTCAGAAATTTACATGTATGTATATATAACATACTTATAATGTACGTAAATATAATTTACTGATATGTAAATTTATTTTGGTGAACATATAAACAACATCTGGACAGGAGTTGTCTGTGGATTGTTTATTATGTTGTCCAACGTCATTTGTAAAAGGATTTCTGCAATAATACTTCTTAGAGGTTGCTTAACTCCTAAATAAATATTTCTTTTGTTCAAAAAAGAAATGCATAATTCATCACTGACCTTTGTTTACTTTGGCTTCTAGAAAGGAGCCAAAAGTTCAGAGTTGAACCTAAATGTCATCACTCATTTTTGATATTAGCTTAGATGTAATTGTTTTCTACTAGAATTAGTTTCCTTTTGTTTTTAACTTCCCTATTGTATCCATGTATTTCTTATAAGCTACTTCAGTCATTTTTGAAATGGGACAAGGTGCAATCCAAACACTTAAAAATATATGAATGTGCTTTTTGTAGTTTCACTTCAGAGAGTGACGTTAATGTATTCTAGAAAGACTGGAGAACCACGTTAGGATTATTTCACATTGTGAGATTTGTAAGTTTAGTTTATTCAATAAAATAGTTCAAATAGTGGAGACGAGTTCCCCAGAAAGCTACTGGGCTCAAATGCCTATGGTTTAATGCATTCGTTTTCTCACTCTTCACAGTCAGTCATCTACAAGAGCTCATGGTGGGTCATCCTTAAAAAACAGTCATAGACTTCATATCTCCATTTTCAATCTGCTCTCCAATTAACCCCTTTCTCCTTTCTAACTCAGAAAGGAGTCTTCATGGAGGAAAATATCATTAATTTGGTTATTGGTCAATATTAGATTATTATCTCACATATAAAAAGTTTCCTTAAGCAGAGATATTTTTTTTCAGCTTTGATCCTTGACATTACTTTCAGGTATGTTTTCTGAGTTATCAACTCACAATTCATACTTTTGGCACATAATATTTTTCTTTGATTTTCTTTTTCTCTTCAAAAGAATCGATCCCAATATATTTTTCCATGTAACATTGGCATTTATATTTAAATGTGCATTCTCTCACCCCTTTTACAATGGAAGTGCAAAGAATTCAAATGGGTACGGAGGTGAGGGGAATATTGTGATTTATAGTAAGAAATGTAGTGCTGTTATGAACATTGGGGTGTATCTTTTTGAATTAGAGTCTTCATCTTTTCTGGATATTTGCCCAGCAGTGGGATTGCTGGATCATATATTAGCTCTATTTTTAGTTTTTTATGGAACCGCCATACTGTTTTCCAAGAGTCCATCAACAGATGAATAGGTAAAGAAAATGTGGTATATATATATGATATTACTCAGCCATAAAAAAGGATGTAATATTGCCATTTGCAGCAACATGGATGAACCTAGAGATTATCATAATAAATAAAATAAGTCAGACAGAGAAACACAAATATTATAAGATTTGTCACTTATATATGGAATCTAAAAAATAATACAAATGCATTTATTTACAAAACAGAAACAGACTCACAGACATAGAAAACAAACGTATGGTTACCAAAGGAGAAAGGGAGGCGGTGGGAGGGAGAAATCAGGAATAGGGATTAACAGATACACACTGCTGTATTTAAAATAGATAAGCAACAAGGACCTACTGCATAGCACAGGGAACAATATTTAATATCTTGTAATAATCTATAATAGAAAATAATCTGAAAAAAAATACAACTGAATCACTTTGCTGTGCACAATATTGTAAATCAACTATACTTCAATAAAAAATAAGAAACATATATATGTTAATACACACACACACACATTTGGTCTTCTTTGCACACAGCTCCCAAAACTTTCGTGATTTCTTAAATGATAAGAACACGGGAGCATTTTCTGTTTAATATTTGGTCTTTTGCCCTCAGATCCTGAGATAGCTCCAGAGAGATAAGATGAAAAGAATGTCTTTTGTTTTTCATAAGCCCCTTTCAACCACATCTGAGTTTATGTTAATGAGAGAATTTTTGGAAAGCACCTAGATTACCATAGGATGGGGCTAGTTGCCAGGGGAAACAACCTTGTGACTAGAGAGTTGGAACTTTCACCCACCCCCTCATCCCCCTTCCAGGGAGGAAAGAGGGACTGGAGGTTGAACTAATCACCAATGACCGATGGTTCAATCAGTCACGCCTATGTAATAAAGCCTCCTTGATAATCCCTGTAGTTTCAAGAGCTTCTGGGTTGATGAACACGTAGGGCATGGAAGCTCTGTACCCCTTCCTCCATACATTGCCCTCTTTGATCCATCTGACTGTTTCTGAGTTGTATCCTTTATGATAAACCAGTAATCTAGTAGGTGGTCAACCTAAATAAAAAGCCAAATTACCTGAAACTGACTTTATTCGGGAATAGCAGAGGAATTGCGATTTGAAAACAAATGCTGTAGCAAGCTCCAGGAGGGTCCTTTGAGGATGTGGGACAGGCTGTATTTATAGGCAAGGAGTGCAGAGAGGAGGAAGTCCAGCCAGAGGCCAAGGAGTGATTTCATTGGCTAAGAGGATGGGGAGAAATTCTTGGCGGAAGTTCATTGGACAGGAGACAAGTCTTGGTTTTAAGGCATTTACGGCATATCAGTCTCATCTCTTAAGTTTCCTTTCGTTAGGGTGCATGCATGAGATTCTCCATTTCACATGCTCCGGTTCCATTTTAGATTGAAATCCTTTCACAAAGTAAACTGCTTTCCGGAGTTCTGTGAGCCATTCTAGCAAATTATTGAACCCAGGAGGGGACTGTGGGAACCTCCCATTTACAGTTGGTCAGTCAGAAGCACAGGTGACAACCTGCTGGACCTGCGATTGGCATCTGAAGTCGGAGTGTGGGCAAGGGGGCAGTTTGTGGACAGAGCCCTTAACCTTGGGATCTGACGTGAACTGCAGGTAGATGGTGTCAGAATTGAGTTGAATTGCAGGACACCCAGCTGGTCTGTAGAGAATTAGAGAACCGCTCGGTGGGGAAAAACCCTCACACATTTTGGTGGCCAGAAGTATTGAGAGTAGAGCCTTTGAGGGGAGATTTTTTTCAGGGGCTACAGAAGTTTAGCCATTTAATAATTTGAGCACACTTTGCATATTCTGGGGTGATTTATCTGGCAAACTTTTCTGTCAGGAGCAAAGTTACTAACCTGTAAGGAAGCAGATTATCTCGAGTGCCTAAGGTAGATACAAGTCTCCTTACTGGATTCTCAAACAGGCATTTGATGAGCCCATCTGCTGTTACTTTGCTCACATCTTGCCAGGATTGTTGTCTAATTTCCCAGCCCGGAAACAGATTAAAGTGGCAAAGTAGAACAAGGTTGTGAGTGGCTTAAAGAAGGTTCACTGAGAAGTTCAAGAAGTTGGTTTGATGGCCTGATGATGACAGAAGCAGAAAAACCAAGGAAAGCAGACATACAAATGCAGAAAGCGTAGCGACCTCAGGCAATGAGCATCATCATAAATAACCCTGTAGTAGCGTTAATCTCCCAGGACAGCATTCCATTCTCTAAGGCACACAATTTACTGTTCATTACTGTGGCCCTGAGTTGCCAGAAAAATGTTATGCTATATTCAAGTAGTCAATTTAAAGAAACATGGAAATATTTCCATCAAGTTTTTATAATAATTATTATTAGTCTCTGCTTTAAAATCTGAAGTTCAATTAATGGGAACATTCACAGAAACAATGGGCAAGGGATTGAGATAGTAAGAGGCTGGCAAGGCAGAGGAGTGGCAAGCAGGAGGGTGTGGCAGGAGAAGGTCACACAGAAGGTCAGAGGGAGAAAGGGATGACTTGGATTTGGAGAAGATCATGGAGGGCTTTGCAAACCGCGCTAAGGAGTTTGGGTTTAATTCAGAGTATCAGGGGAAGCCTTTGAAAGATTTCAAGAATAGCTGCTGGATAACCAGCTCGACGTGTTTTAAAATACTTTAGTTATTTGTGTTTCTCTTTGCTTTTGCTTAGAGATGATGAAGGATACTTCCACAAATGTGTGGTGCAGAAATGAACCCAAATCTGGGGGGCCCCCAATCTTAAACAGTTTGGGAGGGCCTCTTTAAGAAACAGAACTCAGAATCACAAATATAAAATGAGGGATAGAGTTGTCCTTGGAAGGGCCCCATGCAAGTGAGGGGCTCTGGAGCTTACGCTTCATCATGTCACGATGTGTCTACTCCTGGTATTATGCAAAGGGTTTCATAGACATTCCTGGCTTTAGGTGGTAACCAAAGTCAATTATCAAGTTTGAGAGTGGCTTCAAACACCATTCTTCAGAAGCCCTGTCCTTTTTTATCCCTTCTTCTTTTCCCCCCCTCTTGTACCCCATCATCCAATGCCCTCTGACTTCAACAGCTCAGATTAAAAACTCTTGCTTTTGTGATTGTTTTAGAATTGATTTGGAGTTTTTCTGTTGAACTATTTCATCCTTCCACACACGTGTATACATCCTTTCTAATAGTATCCTCTGGGTTAGCATGAGGGTTAGCATGAGTGGGTAACTGAAATGGTATGAGACCGGGAGATGGGATGGAAAAAAGATGATGAGATTCATGTATGGTAAGAGTCACGTTTTAGAGGTTCCATTTTCTGGAAAAAAAAAAATACTGGAAATATTGCAGGAGACTGTTACAGTGATGTTCCAAAGCTTCACTTTTTAAGATCAAAGATCCTGGAAAAGTGCTTTATTGAGTCAGAGCCCCTGCCTTTTCTTTTGTTCCACATTCCTGTCTCCTTTGAAATCTTATTGAACACTGTTGCGTATCTCTTACCCTATTTGTCAAGCAGTTTTACTGCTGGAAATGGTGTCTATTCCATGAAATGCTCTCTCTACAGAAATAGTACTCTTTTTTTTTTTTTTTTTTTTTTATGAAATAGAGGGAAAGATGAGCTGGCTAACTTATTTCATTCCAAACGCTTTGTAGCAAAAGTTGAAATGAATGAAAATGATTGAGTTTGTAGGCCTGGTCTGCAGATACGAAAAACTGCTGGAAACCACCGAGTGTGGAATGGCTTTAATTTACAGTGTGGATATCAGCCAGCCCATGATATGCCTGCTTTTGCTTAACTTTTATAGAAGAGAAAGAAATACAGAGAGCAATAGCTTTTGGAAAGGCTGTACTTGAAAAGAACCAGTGCTTGAAGCCCTAAGATGCTTATTTACATTAAACAATGGGGCATTGTTCTGGAGGCATGGGAGAGGAGGGGGACAGAATGGTGGGGAGTACGGTGAGTTAGACTGACATACCCATTAGTGAGAACTCAGATGGATCCTGCCCTATCAGATGGCTTCCTCCATGGGCAGGAGGGCCTGGGGATGCCCTGGGACCACCAGAGCTAGGAATTGGTGTGATGAATAAGGAGGTCATGAGAATACAGTTTCACTCTGTACTCCAAGAATACTGTCCCTAGATTTGCGCTACGTGACTTAAATATCAACATGTTTGATACTGACTGGATTGAAGAATGGCGGCTGTCGTTTCTTCTTTTATCTTTCTACTCCAGTGCTGACGGTTCATTCAATGAATATATGGGGTCCCATAGCGGTGCCCATCAATACAGGAGGAGAACATCCTTTAGTACACAGATTCTTCCACCGAAGAAAACGGCTCTTCAGTTTTCACGTTTTTGCTGTAATCAGGCAGCCCGGCACTGCTGTGACCCCAGCCTCCCGGCAGAGTACTCGAGCAGGGCATCCTGGATGATTTACAGCAACATTGAATCATCCGGTGTTTGGGTTTCATGTCTTGTAAATGCGAAGTGGAAGAAAGCAGTCCCTGCCCCTATCCCATCCTTGAGAGGACAGAATGGTTATTCATGTCTTATTATCACGCCTTTCATCTTCCTTTGTAAAATTTTTTAAGGTGGTATTGAAACCATCTGGGCTGCTTTGAAGTCAGTTTATTTTACTAAATTAAACTTTCCTAGATTGTGCCCTTTTTCTTTACATGATGCCATGTAACATGTGATTAATTCTGGCACGAGTACACCTGTGTCTATAAATCTGACCATTTAGTTTGTAGATGAAGGAAGCTGGAGTCAGAAATCTGTGCCAAATTCAGTTTTTTTCTTCTTGGTATGATTTTATATTAAAGTTTCCCTGTGTGGATAAATTAGCTTCCGCTTTAAGTTTCAGGTTATTTACAGAGAAAGTATAGTATAGTGATAAACACATAGGACTTAGAGTCAGAGAGAACCAGGCTCAAATATCAAGTTCACAACTTACTGTGTGACCTTAGGAAAATAACTTTACCTCTCTGGGACCCAGTAACCTCAGTTGTAAAATGGTGATTGTGGTAGCCAGCCTCCAAGATGGCCCCAGCGACCCTGGCCTCCAGGTGTTCATGCCTGTGTGTAGTCTCCTCCCATACTGAGTTGGGTTGACTTGTGTAAACAATAGGGCATTGTGGAATTGATGGTGTGTGACTTCTGAACCTAGGTAATCAAAGACATTGTGGTATCTGCTTGGCCCCTTCTCTTGGATTCAGTCTTGGGGAAGCCAAGGGCCATGTTGTAAGGGTAGTCAAGCAGTCCGAGGAAAGGCCCCCTTGGTAGGAAGGGAGGTTTCCTGCCAACAGTCAGCACCGTATGGGTGAGCCATCTTAGAAGCACATCTTCCAGCTCCAGTGAAACCTTCAGTTGTCTGCAGCCCTGGCTGATGTCTTGACGGCAACCTCATGAGAGATCCTGGGCTAGAAACACCCAGTCAAGCTGCTCCCCAATTCCTGACCTATAGAAACTGAGTGAGATAATAGATGTTTATTGTTGTGTTGAGCTGCTGAGCTGGGGCTAATCTGTGATTCAGTGATAGATAACTGATACCATTATAACGATTGTACCCCCTAGTAGGATTGTAAATGTGACAATGTAAGGGTTGCACAGAGCCTGGCACGTAGTAGTAAGTGTTATTCAGAAAGATAAAAGCGTTGGTTATGGGTGAACTTGACACCAGATGACGAGTTCTCCCCTCCAGCACCTGGACTCCAAATGCTTTATATGGGTTCTGCATTTAGTTGATGAAGAATCCCAGATTTATAGTAGGATCCTGAGCGAGTGGTAAATGGAGTGGCATATCTGGTACTTCTTGTGTCTCGCCTCAGAAGCTCTTATCCCACTTTTTAATTTCAACATTTCTGTGGCAACCAGCTGCAGGGCAGCGTTAGCCTGATGGCACCTGCCTCAGCTGCACGGGTGCCTCTTGCTTCATCATGGCGCTGCCTTGTGGCACACCCACATGGGCCCTTGTGACCATTTGGATGCGTGTGCAAACCTGGACCCGTTAGGATTGGGAGGTGGTGGGTGAATACTCCCCTTTTCATCCCTTGGCTGGATGATTCTAAGGCGCCTTCTGCATGGCTCCTAGGAGATGTCCCCTATGGGGTGGAGACCTACTGCCCACGGCAGAGATCTGTGCAATGGTGCATCTTCAGACTGGCTTTCTCTCCTTTGTCTCACTCCTCCCTTCTCCTTGGGCTCACTGCCTAAAATAAACTAAGAGCTCGCCAGCCCTGCATGTCTCTGGCTCCATTCCTTGGAGGTGAACTTAGGCCAAGACAGATGGCTCTAATAAGAGCTGGCTGAGTGTTGTTTTCTTGATGTGTGTTCATGAAACCATGACCATGATACCTGGTTTACTCACTGCACTAGTTTCCCACTGTTCTGAGGACAAAGTCTCAAACATCTCATGTGGTGGCAGCGGCCTCCACAAACTGAGTCCTGCCCACACATTCAGCTTCCTCTCCCATCAGGCAGTCCCATGTCTTCTCTAGCTTGGCCTCCTTGGACTTTGTTCAATTCCTTTTATGTGACAGTCTCTCTGTTGCCTCTGGACCAAGTGCATGCTGTTTCTTCTTACTTTTGCTTGGCCACTTGTCACTCTTTGCTCAGGTCTCAGCCTAAAAACTGCATCCCCAGGAAGACCTTGAAGATGTCACTTGAAATATCCTCATATCAAAGTGAACTTCTCTTTTCTTAACACCTATTGCACTTGTAAGTATTTTCCTAGTGTTTGTGTTTCCCTCTTGAGTGTAGACTCTATGAGGGCAGGGACGGTGACCATCTTGTTCTCTATTGCTTAATGTTTGGCTTAGAGAACATTTCAATACATTGAATGAAAGAAAGAATTTATCTGGGCAAAATCCACTTGGCTGAGGATTTTCTGTGTTAGTTTTTTAAATGCCTTAATCGGTCCCTTTAAAACATGAATCATTTCCAAAAGGGCCTCCTCAGGCTGCTGAAAGAAAGCATTACTTTAATAACACAAATGACAGATTTTTTGGTAGTAGAAGAATTTACTTTTATATTTACTTTCTGTCACTTTGCAAAAGGCAATATCATAGGCTCACACCAACTGACAAGCTGCCCCAGTAATTTAGATTATAATTCAGTTTACAAAATGAGCTTGACAGACAACTATTAGAGATCATCTCTTTTGTGTAGAGTCTACCCCTGCTTAAGTAAAACTTGTAGTTTCAACTCTTGTAATCTAAGCTCTACTGGAATAAAAAAAAAGACTTTTGCTTCTAATATATGTTGAAAGAACACTCTATCAATGAGTCATTAGGAAACAGGAGGTGTCCATCCTAGGAAATCTTCTAACCATTTCAGACACTGTAACACTTATTCAGATGGCAGAAGGTCATATCAGAATTCTGCTTGTATACTTAAGGATGGAGAGTTATTTATGAATGAGATCATGCTTCAAAATATATTAGGGTAAAGTCTAGGACCATCTTGTATTGGCATCAAACGGCCTAAGTTTGTCAACTCATACCAAAAATCTGGAATTGTATCAGAATTGCATTATGGTATAGGTAAGAAACCTCTGAATAATGTTGTATTTAAAACAAGGTGGGTTTTTTTTTGATGAATATGTTTGTAAAATGGAAGTGTTGACTGAAAAAAAAATGCACAACCTAAAAGTTGAGAATTGTTTTATTTGGTGAACAAATCTGAGGACTTGAGCCCAGAAGACAGCCTCTCAGCTCTGAGGGATGGCTCTGAAGCGGTATGGAAGGAGCCAGGATGTATAGAAGTTTTTGCAACAAAAACCGGGTGGTCGGAACATCAAAAGATTACTGTTAGTTAAAGAAAGCCAGACATCTCAAGTTAGTGAATTTACTGCTTTTCTGTATATGGAAATATGTAAGCGTCTGGGCTCATTCCTTTGATATGCACCTTAATTATCTAGGGCTAGTATCCTGTTGTTTTCCATCCTGAATCCCCTCAGGGTGCACAGTCAGCTGACTGAAGACTTGACAGCCGCAACATCCTTTGTTTTCCCATACGGCAGGCAATATTTTTCAGCCACAGAAGTCAACTGTTGTGGTAGATCAATAATGCACAAAGATAGCTCCTTTGATATTTTGCAAAGGGCTGTACACTAAGTTTATGATGTCCTTCACAATTTTAAAGATCACACACTTTATGTGGCAAGAAACCATTGATTCAACAGCTATTTATTGAATGCCTACTATGTCCCAGGCCCTTCTCCAGGCATGTGAGATATAGCAAGAACAAAATGTAGCTTAGCACGTTCTCTTCAAGAACAAATTTTGCCATGGCAAAGGACTTTGCAAAACCTCATGGAAAGGAAATGGTTGACGTCATTGAGAATTAGTGTTGTCAGCCTACAGGAAATTGGCAACAGATTTCCCACGGTGTTTTCTGAAGCACTAGGATCTTCCAAAGAGGAAGCAGTGTCATGTATTTCATTGAGAGCCAGCTGTTCCAGCAGTTTATTTGAAGGCTAGAAATGTTCATTTTCTGGAAGGAAATGGAGATAGCGTTGAATTAAGCTACTTGAACTCACTTCTCACTCAACCACACTAGTTCCTCTGGTAGGGCTGACCCCTCTTTCCTCTCCCTAGGATCAGGGGAAACTCAGCCAGCCATAGTGAGTTGTTGCTAAAGACCAGAGAAGAATCACGTACGGAGAAGACAAAGGCTATGGACAGTCTTAGAAATTAAGGACCATATTGTGATCCAGCTTTGATAAGGCAAGATACATTAAAAATTAATTTCTAGGACAAAATGGAAGAGGTCTTGAATGTACAATCTAGATCATGATTCTGAAGCTGGAACGGGCATCTGAATCATCTGTGAAACCAGATTGATAGATACTTCTACTCGACCACAGCAATTCTAATACATATTGAGACCTGAGAACCACTCACCCAAGTGTTAAAATCCATTTGGTAATGAACTGCCCGCCATACTTTCTCAAAGATTTCCAGAGTCATTGGGTGAGAGAGCAACTTTCTATGGTGCCTTAAGTAGAATCCTTCTATTTCTGAAAATCTGTAAAACAAAACAACAACAAAAAGTCACAAAAGTTACATTTTAAATTCTTGTTCCTTAGTAGATTATGTGAACTAGGGAAGTTGTATATGACTATGGGTGTCGTGGTTCAATTTTAGATCAAGTGTTCCTTTGACTAATTGAGAAACACTGTGAAATATTTTCATTTGTTATTCAAACACTGCAATTAGGGCCCGAGTTTGGATCCTTGCACCATTGACTAGTGAACTAGGGATCTTTAAACCTTAAAAGAGTTTTTATTTTATTTTATTTTTATTGAAGTATAGTTGATTTACAGTATTATGAGTTTTTATTTTAAATGTATGCCAATAGTATATGGAATCAAGTATATCAGTGAACAGCGGAGAGATGTGAGTTGTGTGGATAGGACTGCTACTGCTATTTGGCAAAGCCATGGTTTGAATGGCTTAAATCCAGAGCCTGATGGGTTTTGTTTTCTCTCCTTTGACTGTTACTCAGTTTAATGTATTTCTAAACTGAAAAACAAGTACCTTTAAAAATACTAGCTTATATAAATTCTTGGTTAGACACATTTGCGAAGATTTCTTTCTAGCCATTTTTCCTTTGGTGCTTTCTCCCAACATTCTGAACTTGCTGTATGAATTGTATGTTTTGTAGCACATCATTCTTTTCCTAAAATTCTTTGAGTTTTTCTTTACAAAAAGCAGTGGAAATTTACCAGAGTAAATCATAAATCTTTGCTGCTGTTGACTCGAACAAACTTGAATTACACAACAAAATGAACATAGAATTAAAAAAAAAAAATTGGCAGATCTGGTCATTGTTTTAAGTATAGTTCAGCCCCAAGCAAAAATGAAAACTAAGTTATGAGTTGAGTTGTATATGGTGTAATAGAATGAGGCTTTGAAGTACAAACAGAATTTACAATTCTCACAATCCTTGCCTAAAGCAAAAATCTTCTCTTTTGCAGTGTTTTCTTGAATTAGAAACCTATGTTTACCAGCTGCTATAAATCACTTTTTCCTTTATTACAGAGTTGGACACTGTGATACCTTAAAGTGGATGTTGCTTATCTTGGGAGTGGTATGGAAGTTGAATGAATAAGGGAAGGAATTATAGCCATTTAACAACTGTTTGCAAAGGTTCTAGGGTTCTTGGGAGGAAGCAGGAAGTATTAATTTAAAAATAGTTCCCAAAGCCAGAATGAAGAGGGAAGAAAAAAGCATTTTATTTCTTAATTTGTTTGGATTATCTCTAAGGAGATGAGTAATGAATGAAATTTGGGATTAGTACACCGGAAGGTCCCTTAAGAGACTGTCTAGACTCTAGGCCATCTTTCTCTTCTACAGAACTCCTCCTGACATTTTTTAGAGAGAAAATTCTCTGCCATATTCTTAAGTGCTTTGAAAGAAAGGGAATTAAGGAACTCTGATCAGTTCAGCATCTAATTAAAACTTCATCCTCAAAACAAATTTTTTAAAATATTTTTTTTAATGTCTCTAATTGCAATTTGTGTTTTCTTAGGTCCTATAGACTCAGTCATTTTACATCTTGGATTTATATAGTTTATTTTTCTGCCCATTAAAACAATTTTGGTCAAAATTATTTTAAATTCTAAGACACTTTGAAAAATCACTACCCTTTGCCTAAAAATTTCAAGTCGTGTGTTAATTTAACCATGGTGTTAAGTCAGCAGCAGAGCTATCTTTACTGTCATTGACACATTTTAAACTACTATTGGGAAAAATTTCCTAGTAAAATTGTTTTATGTCTTCCACATCTCTTTCACGGTAGTTATGAAAAGTTCAAACATAGAATTCAGCTAAGATGGGACTTCCCTGGTGGTGCAGTGGTTAAGACTCCATGCTCCCAGTGCAGGGGGCCTGGGTTCCATCCCTTCTCAAGGAACTAGATCCCACATATATGTGACAACTAAGAGTTCACATGCTACAACTAAGGAGCCTGCACGCGCCACTAAGGAGCCTGCCTGCCGCAACTAAGATGCGGCACAACCAAATAAATAAATAAATAAAACCTAAAAAAAAAAAAGAATTCAGCTAAGGTAGCCCTGTAACAAAAGGATGAATTCTCTATCTCCGCAACTCCAGTGCTACATAATGTAAAATAATTTTAAAAGAGAAATTTGTTTATGCAACTCTTGTAAGCATATAAATGAAAATATTATATAACTGACCCTGGTGAGCGGTTA
Organism: Phocoena sinus; assembly: GCF_008692025.1. Classification (NCBI taxonomy): domain Eukaryota; kingdom Metazoa; phylum Chordata; class Mammalia; order Artiodactyla; family Phocoenidae; genus Phocoena; species Phocoena sinus. The sequence continues at coordinate 113,113,901 of NC_045767.1, forward strand.
CAAAAATTTCCTTATACTTCAATACTGGGATTGAAAGCCCACTAGTTTTCCTTTTTCTTACAACTCCAGGCTGCAGAAGGTGGCTCGCTCTCTTTACTGCATTTCAACACTTTGGGATGGCAGAATTTGTCACTGCCGCTGGGCTCTTAAACTCACCCTACTTTGAAAACCATTTTCTGCTGTTGTAGGAAATCAGGTTTTCCCTGAGAAGCACTTCTGCCTGTCTGTGGAATGGGTGGGACCTCTCTAACTTACTTACCAAAAGGCCCATTTTTTCTTGACGACCGTGTCTCCATTGAGGCAGACTGTGAGGCCTTTCCCTGGGACTCCTATTTGCATCTATTCTGAATAGATTTGGAATTTATTTGCTGCTCTTTATTGTTCCAGTTCCATCCCCATGTATTGCAGTTCCTTTCAGTGGTGAAAGTTTTATGTGCTGTACACACAAATATTAAAATTGTTTAATAACTTACTACTTAAAATGCTTATCTATCTGGGGATGGCTCTGTAAATTTTGGTATACGTTTGTTGAAGAATATGCAACCAATAAAAATATAGAGTTTGGAGTGACTTGGAAAAATGCTTTTGTTAACCTGCCTATTAAGTGAGAAAAGCAGGATGCAAAATTATATATACACTATGACCAGAGCTAAGTAAAGAAAGAACTCTGCTTCCTTCTAAAAAATGTATGCTTAGAAAAAGTCTGAAAGAAAAGTTACTAAGTCATGGTTGATAAAGAGTGGTGACACCAATGGCAATTTCCTCTTTTCCACTTTGTTTTCAAATTTTCTGTATTTGAGATGGTATCACTCTAATAGTATAAATAAAAATTCAGTACCTTACCTTTTAATCAAAGCAACCTAATCACTATTATCTAATGGGTATCTAATGATACCCATTAGATAATACCTTTTCAGTACCTTGAAAGAGCAATTCCTTATTCTATAAGTGACGTTGGTCATTGGGAGAAATAGAGAAGAAAAAAAGATATATAAATAACAGTAATATTGAATTCACCTAATTTCATTAGAAATATACAGAGTAATACATATTTAATGAGTAACTAAATGATTGAAATAATTCAGTTGACATCCAGCTTCTTACTTTAATTTCACTTTCCAATTCTGTCTCTGACAACAGAAAATATAGTTTTAAATAAAGCCCTTTCTTAATATAAATGTAAATGAAGTTGTTGAAGACTTTAATCTGATATGGTGTACTGGTGATCATCAAAACTTAATCCAGGGGCTTCCCTGGTGGCGCAGTGGTTGAGTCCGCCTGCCGATGCAGGGGACAAGGGTTCGTGCCCCGGTCCGGGAAGATCCCACGTGCCGCGGAGCGGCTGGGCCCGTGAGCCGTGGCCGCTGAGCCTGCGCGTCCGGAGCCTGTGCTCCGCAGCAGGAGAGGCCACAACAGTGAGAGGCCCGTGTACCGCAAAAAAAAAAAAAAAAAAAAAAAAAACTTAATCCAGGATAAATTCTTCAGGTCAGAGATGTAGACATTGATACTCAGAAGGCAGAGTGACTTGCCACATTGAGTGACAGTGCCGTCTAGAACATCCACCTCCAGCCCACCATTAGAGTGTCCTTCCCGCCATGACTGTGTCTCCCAAGAGCCAAGCTAAATTCAGTCTTCTTTGATCTGGAACAGTTTCAGTTTTGGACTGCTGTTTCATCTGACAGGCAAAGTGTAAGAGCTAAAGAATATGAGAAGAACAGTTTTCCATATGTCTGCTCTGCCAAAACTAACACGCACTGGCAATTGTACCACCAAAGCCATTTAGAAGTCTTCGTTGCTGGGGAAAGGCGCTCTTTCCAACATGAATCACTTGAACATCGTGCTTGCAGACAATGACCGTGCACTGTTTGTACTGGAGAAAGGGAAGTGAACTTGGGAAAGGCTATTTAGAAAAATGCAGATATCCACATGCAGCTAATAAAGAGACCTTGTGGGAAATAGCTCCCCATCTAGCTTTTGTGCTGCTTTTCCCCCTCCGCACTAAGTGGAGTGTTTATTTCTGTACCGCCTCTAAAAACATTTGAAAACTCACAAACTTACAAAAATGCTCTTCAGATATGTTGTATCATGTATTGAATTTGTCTAACACGCCTTTGGGAGTATGTATCATTTTTCATATTTTATTTTATTTTAAAGATTTGTTTTTGATGTGGACCACTTTTTAAAGTCTTTATTGAATTTGTTACAATACTGCTTCTGTTTTATGTTTTGGTTTTTTTGGCTGAGAGACATGTGGGATCTTAGCTCCCTGACCAGGGATCAAACCTGCATCTCCTGCATTGGAAGGCGAAGTCTTAACCATTGCACCACCAGGGAGGTCCCATTTTTCATATTTTAAAGATGAAAAAAAAAACCCTCCTGATTGCAGCTAAAAATTGGCAGTTCAGCATGGTCTTCTTGCGATCTTCAATCTCAAATTCCATGTCCTTTCCCCATCCTCTATGATTTATGGCCCCTCTGCCCTAGGGGCCCCATTCCATTTACAGGACAAAAATTCACTAAAACTTTTGCACTTTGTGTAACACAGCTGTTCTGAAATTGTACTTCATTGCTTGTGTGAGTCTCCATCTTTGCATCTTTCTCAGTGAGGGAAGGAGTAATAGAGCAATGATAATTTTAAAAATTTCTCTTGAGATAGTGTTTTTTGGTAGATTCAGTTCAGTTTGCTTTGTTTAAACCCTGGAAATAATTATAAAATGGTGGTTGAGTTCCAATAGTGGTTTTTGTTAGAAATATCTTTCTGTTCTGATTTGATTCATTTTTTAAAAATAGTGCATGTGTGAGTACAGACTTAATAACATAGAATTGTGGCATTCTTCACTCAGGTTTTCTACCTGCCTACTTAGGTGATTTTTATCCATCAGAAAGGAGGGCATTTGCACTGAAAGAAAGCTCTGCAGTTTGTTAGTTGTTTTCATAGGACACTCCAAGGTTTCTGGTTTTTTTTTTTTTTTTGCGGTACGCGGGCCTCTCACTGTTGTGGCCTCTCCCGTTGCGGAGCACAGGCTCCGGACGCGCAGGCTCAGTGGCCATGGCTCACGGGCCCAGCTGCTCCGCGGCATGTGGGATCTTCCCGGACCGGGGCACGAACCCGTGTGCCCTGCATCGGCAGGCAGACTCTCAACCACTGCGCCACCAGGGAAGCCCAAGGTTTCTGTTCTTAATAGTGGTCTTTAGCCTGTGACGTGAGTCAGTAACTGCTGAATGTTTGTTTCATCATGATTTTTCTTTTAATTGAGATATAGTTGATGTACAATATTGTATAGGTTACAGGTATACAACATGTAATGATTCACAATTTTTAAAGGTTATAGTCCATTTATAGTTATTGTAAAATATTGGCTATATATCCTGTGTTATACAATATATCCTTGTAGCTTATTTGTTTTATACATAATAGTTTGTATCCCCTACCCCTATCTTGCCCCTCCCCCTTTCCCTCTCCCCACTGGTAACCACTATTTATTCTCTAAATCTATCTATCTATCTATCTATTTTCTGTTGTTTTGGTTTGGTTTTTTTTACCCTAACTCTATGAAACTGGCACAAATGAAAAAATGTGATGCTGTTTGTCCATCTTCTACTATAATTCTCCTCAACACTCTTTCTGCCTTTGCTCATTCAAAAAATATTTATGGAGAACTTACTGTGAAGCCTGGACACAGAAGAGTAAGTGACTTGCCCAAGATCTCAGGGTTAGTAAGTACCATGGTCAGGACTTGCATGAAGTCTATTTGGTTACAAAGCCACATGCTTAACTGGTAAGCCATTATAATATGTGCTGTGTTTGTGTGTGTGAGACAGACAGAGAGAGAGAGAGAGAGAGAGAGAGAGAGAGAGAGAGAGAGAGAGAGATTAAAAGAACACCTAAGACATGGTCTTCCTTCTCCCAGTCCTTACAGAGGGCAGCACTTCGGGAGTCACACTTATTCCTGTCTTCTGTATGAGCTCTGTGCTGCCTATACGTATATCTTCATTATTCCCTAATGCCAAGAAAATACGGCTTGGTAACATTTCAGTGGGAGAACATAGATGTGTAAGTGAGAATAATTACTCTTTCTGAAAAAGAGACACTTTCTTAGTGACCTATATTTTCTGACTTTTGACAAATATTTTAATCTTCAGTATTTTAAAAAAATGACCTCTTTTTTGCTTGAAAAATATGGGAAACTAATTTCAACAACACAGAGTGATCTTTCCCCTCTGCAAAGATCTTAGTGCTAAGTGTTATGGGCAGGAGGTGCTATGAAACAAGAACATACTCAGTGACTGCCCTACATCTGGTCAATTCAGGACAAGAAACAAGATTGGTCCTAAACCAATGGGACCCTTTGTGGGATTCACAGATTGGTACTGCGAACCAGACTGATTATGAACAGTCTGTGACCAGATAGATACAAAAATTGAGAGTGCTTAGCAACTTTGTGGCTAACTGAAAAAAACTTGACAGTGTAATATTATGTCTGCTGAACCTAATGATAAAAACAAGGGCATTTGTATTTTCTATATTTTTGTTTTTCTTTTCTCCACCCCACCACCAGCTTTATTGAGGTATAATTGACAAATGAAACTCTATATTTAAAGTGTAAAACTGATGATTTGACATATGCATATATTACCTTTTGAAAGATTACATAATCAGGTTAATTAACAAACCCATCACCTCATGTAGTTATCTTTTTTGTAGCAAGAACACTTAAGATATGCTCTTAGCAAATTTCAAGTATGCAATATAGTATTATTGACTACAGTTACCATGCTGCACATTAGATTCCCCAGAACTTACCATCTTATAACTTGTACCCTTTGACAAGTATCTCCCCATCTCCCTCACCCCTGAGTCCTGATAATCACCATTCTACTCTGTTTCTATAAATTTGACTTTGTTTTTTAGATTCCACATATAAGTGAGATTGTACACTATTAGTCTTTTCTCTGTCTGGCTTCTTTCACTTAGCATAATGTCCTCTAGATTCATCCATGGTGTTGCAAATGGCAGGATTTCTGTTTTCTCATGGTTGAATAATATTCCATTGTTGTATGTTATCTATCTATCTACCTATCTATCTGTCTATCTCACATCTTCCTGGTCCATCCAATGAACACTTAGGTTGTTTTCATATGTTGGCTATTTGGGTAATAAACATAAGGTTTTCATTCTCTATTTTGGTAATTCATCTCTGTTTTATTTTCCAAAAATGTCTATTTTGGATTGAAAATTAAAAACAAATAAACAAACTTGTCTTCCACCACAGATTATTTGAGAACACTGTGCTAAACCACAAGCAAGTCAGGTTTGTTACTAAATTGAAAAAAGAAGTTTTTTTAAACACATTGAGTATAAAATACCAGATTAAAATGTGTAAATTATAGCATTATGTATTTTTCAAACCCTTGTTCAACTAGGTGAATAGAATTGAAAGGATCTGGAGATTTGCAATCACATGGCAATTTTTGCTTAATTCCAAGTGAGAAGTTTTGCCAAAAATTTGGGAGAAAGGCAGGCCTGCTAACTAGCCTAATAGTTGAATATCTTAAACAAAGGTACATGAGGGTATCTTTCCTCAGTCTCTCACACAAGGAGTTACTGTGTAACCATTCATTCATCCAATGGTTACTGAGCACTTAGTAAAGTGCCCAGGGTCATTCCCTGCATATCATGAAATGCTTCAAGAATAATATAAGGGGTTGTCTGTATATATACAAACATCCCTTAGAGATGATTTAAATCCAAGCCCTTTGAGTTCCTTGAGTAACCCTTGAGGAACTCAGCTCACTGAGCACATTGCAAAACGTTCATAGCTGACTAGATTTCATTCCTGCTTTATCTCTTTTCCTGGCTCATTATCTGTCACCCCAGCTTTCTCTCCTCCTACTTTTTGAATGGACCCAGAAGATAGCAAGTCAGACAGACAATGGGAATCACAGAAGAAAGTAAAAAGTTAAAGCTGGGACATACCTACAGAGGCAGTCTCCACCACAAAAAGTAATTGGCTTTGGCGAATAGGCAAGTGGGTGTGGTTTGTATGAGACCCCTGGGGACATGGTGACCTACATGAGCACCAATGTCATTTCAGCATAAAGTTAGCAACATATGTGTAACATTGAAATCCAGATAAACAGCAAGTTACTACTGTATAGCACAGGGAACCATATTCAGTATCCTGTGATAAACGATAATGGAAAAGAATATGAAAAAGAATGTCTCTATGTGTATAACTGAGTCACTTTGCTGTACAGCAGAGACTGCCACAACATGGTAAATCAACTCTAGTTCATATAAAAAAAAACTAACAGTAAATCAGCAAAAAAACCCCCAATCATCAAGATTTTAACCCTCAATCAGCCAGTTTGATTCTCTATCTAGAAGGAGAAGGCAAGACTACAGTGAAATTCCTGCTAGAATCCTATTTGGTAAAGTGTATCCTCTGACATTCCACTGCATGATCTTTGGGAAGTTCTAAAGATGGAGAATGCCTTTAGAAAAATCACATAATCTTTGTTTCTTTTCATTTTGATGTCCTCTTATTTTCTTGATTTATCACTAATAGGTTTGTTATTATCATAAAAGAGAAAGTTTCCATCATAGATGTCTTGGGTGATGCCAAGTTGTAAAACTGTCTGTTTTTCTGATGGATGTCCAGATAGCACTGAATGAGGGAAGCCTGATTGTTCAATCTCTGTCAGCAATTAGGCTGGACCCATAAACAGGAACACATGTTGAGGCTGAGGAATTGACTGGAACAGCTAGGCATTTCTTAGCAAGGTTTCCTGAGCCTTGATTTTTCTCCACATGGTGTGCATGGGAGACGTTGGGGAGGTCAAGAGAAAATAAGCAGAAGTCAAAGGGAGACGTGTAAAACAAACAGAGACATCTGGCAAACGACTTCCTCTCATGGATGTAGGAAGGACTCTGATTCAGGACGGTGAATGTAAAACGTTGTTCTTGGTAGTGTGTTAGCTTAATGTCCATCAGATCTGGGAATGAGGTTCGCTTAGGTTTATAATATTTCTATTGCTCATGGTGTGGACCTTAAGATCTGATGCTCACAACAGCCAGTATCCATTTGGCCATTCTTCAGAATCATTAGGTTTCACTTTGAAGTGTTTTCAAAAGAGATTTAAACATTAAAGACCTTATAATTCTTCATTATCTAAACTTCTGTTTATCTTCTTAGGGAACTGTATTATTTATGTTGGACAGGTCTAGTACTGCATCTCTCTTTGCTCAATAACAAAAAGAACATTAAATTCTAACAATTCAGTATGTCACTTCAAACATACCAACATAGTAGAAGCCCTCTGTAATTTCTTGATGTGTAACTATTCACATTAAATGATTAATAAGAAATTTAGCTTTTAATAACTTATAATGTGTTATTCTATATCTCATCACTGGCTTATTAAGAATAATTTCAGGAATTTTCTTTCAAAAATAGATGTATTTTTATTGTTTTCATAGACTAAAAAAAGAACAACATGCATATTATATATCGATAAAATAAAACAAGTTTATAAAATAGAAAACGGAGTCTTTCACCCAGGCCGCATCAAGTGACAATTCCGTGACTGTATAACTCAGAAATGAAGTATTACACAATTTTTATTTTCATATGACATTCACTATTTTTAAGTTAATATAAAGATAGCAAAACTTTCCCATTTGATTGTGGGAGTTCTGAAATGTATTGCTTCTCAGTGCAATAGGGAAAGAAGTGTTTTCTTTGTCATGGGGAAGAGAATGGGAAAATAGTACATTCCCCTGGAGGGGACAGTGGGATAGATGTCCGTTTAATTTCCCATCTCACTTTCTCTTCCCTGCCTCCCATTTCTCAGTCATTGCCATTTATGAAAAGCAGATGGAAGCGAAGTGATTTACACACAGAATAATCCTATTTTATGTTACGGGAAATGTGCATGCCTTGGTTTCAGGATTTTTCTGACGATGTTGTTTTTTTAGGTGCAGGCCTTTCACATAGTGAAACCATCTGTTTTTTTTTTTTTTTTTTTTTTTTTAAACATCTTTATTGGGGTATAATTGCTTTACAATGGTGTGTTAGTTTCTGCTTTACAACAAAGTGAATCAGCTATACATATACATATGTTCCCATATGTCTTCCCTCTTGCGTCTCCCTCCCTCCCACTCTCCCCATCCCACCCTTCCAGGCTGTCACAAAGCACCGAGCTAATATCCCTGTGCCTTGCGGCTGCTTCCCCCCAGCTATCTACCTTACTACGTTTGTTAGTGTGTATATGTCCATGACTCTCTCTCGCCCTGTCAAAACTCACCCTTCCCCCTCCCCATATCCTTAAGTCCGTTCTCCAGTAGGTCTGCGTCTTATTCCTATCTTACCCCTAGGTTCTTCATGACATTTTTTTCCCTTAAATTCCATATATATGTGTTAGCATACGGTATTTGTCTTTTTCTTTCTGACTTACTTCACTCTGTATGACAGATTCTAGGTCTATCCATCTCATTACAAATAGCTCAATTTCATTTCTTTTTAAGGCTGAGTAATATTCCATTGTGTATATGTGCCACATCTTCTTTATCCATTCATCCGATGATGGGCGCTTAGGTTGTTTCCATGTCCTGGCTATTGTAAATAGAGCTGCAATGAACATTTTGGTACATGACTCTCTTTGAATTTTGGTTTTCTCAGGGTATATGCCAAGTAGTGGGATTGCTGGGTCATATGGTAATTCTATTTGTAGTTTTTTAAGGAACCTCCATACTGTTCTCCACAGTGGCTGAACCAATTCACATTCCCACCAGCAGTGCAAGAGTGTCCCCTTTTCTCCACACCCTCTCCAGCATTTATTGTTTCTTGATTTTTTGATGATGGCCATTCTGACTGGTGTGAGATGATATCTCATTGTAGTTTTGATTTGCATTTCTCTAATGATTAATGATGTTGAGCATTCTTTCATGTGTTTGTTGGCATTCTGTATATCTTCTTTGGAGAAAATGTCTATTTAGGTCTTCTGCCCATTTTTGGATGGGGTTGTTTGTATTTTTGTTATTGAGCTGCATGAGCTGCTTGTAAATTTTGGAGATTAATCCTTTGTCAGTTGCTTCATTTGCAAATGTTTCTCCCATTCTGAGGGTTGTCTTTGGTCTTGGTTATGGTTTCCTTTGCTGTGCAAAAGCTTTGAAGTTTCATTAGGTCCCATTTGTTTATTTTGTTTTTATTTCCATGACTCTAGGAGGTGGGTCAGAAAGGATCTTGCTGTGATTTATGTCATAGAGTGTTCTTCCTATGTTTTCTTCTAAGAGTTTGATAGTTTCTGGCCTTACATTTAGGTCTTTAATCCATTTTGAGCTTATTTTTGTGTATGGTGTTAGGGAGTGATCTAATATCATACTTTTACATGTACCTGTCCAGTTTTCCCAGCACCATTTATTGAAGAGGCTGTCCTTTCTCCACTGTACATTCCTGCCTCCTTTATCAAAGATAAGGTGTCCATATGTGCGTGGGTTTATCTCTGGGCTTTCTATCCTGTTCCACTGATCTATCTTTCTGTTTTTGTGCCAGTACCATACTGTCTTGATTACTGTTGCTTTGTAATATAGTCTGAAGTCAGGGAGCCTTATTCCTCCAGCTCCTTTTTTCGTTCTCAAGATTGCTTTGGCTATTCGGGGTCTTTTGTGTTTCCATACAAATTGCGAAATTTTTTGTTCTAGTTCTGTGAAAAATGCCAGTGGTAGTTTGATAGGGATTGCATTGAATCTGTAGATTGCTTTGGGTAGTAGAGTCATTTTCACAATGTTGATTCTTCCCATCCAAGAACATGGTATATCTCTCCATCTATTTGTATCATCTTTAATTTCTTTCATCAGTGTCTTATAATTTTCTGCATACAGGTCTTTCGTATCCTTAGGTAGGTTTATTCCTAGATATTTTATTCTTTTTGTTGCAATGGTAAATGGGAGTGTTTTCTTGATTTCACTTTCAGATTTTTCATCATTAGTATATAGGAATGCCAGAGATTTCTGTGCATTAATTTTGTATCCTGCTACTTTACCAAATTCATTGATTAGCTCTAGTAGTTTTCTGGTAGCATCTTTAGGATTCTCTATGTATAGTATCATGTCATCTGCAAACAGTGACAGCTTTACTTCTTCTTTTCCGATTTGGATTCCTTTTATTTCCTTTTCTTCTCTGATTGCTGTGGCTAAAACTTCCAAAACTATGTTGAATAAGAGTGGTGAGAGTGGGCAACCTTGTCTTGTTCCTGATTTTATTGGAAATGCTTTCAGTTTTTCACCATTGAGGATGATGTTTGCTGTGGGCTTGTCATATATGGCTTTTATTATGTTTAGGAAAGTTCCCTCTATGCCTACTTTCTGGAGGGTTTTTATCATAAATGGGTGTTGAATTTTGTCGAAAGCTTTCTCTGCATCTATTGAGATGATCATATGGTTTTTCTCCTTCAGTTTGTTAATATAGTTTATCACATTGATAGATTTGCGTATATTGAAGGATCCTTGCATTCCTGGAATAAACCCCACTTGATCATGGTGTATGATCCTTTTTTTTTTTTTTTTTTTTTTTTTTTTGCGGTACGCGGGCCTCTCACTGTTGTGGCCTCTCCCGTTGTGGAGCACAGGCTCCGGATGAGCAGGCTCAGCGGCCACGGTTCACGGGCCCAGCCGCTCCGCGGCATGTGGGATCCTCCCGGACCGGGTCACGAACCCGTGTCCCCTGCATCGGCAGGCGGACTCTCAACCACTGCGCCACCAGGGAAGCCCCTATGATCCTTTTAATGTGCTGTTGGATTCTGTTTGCTAGTATTTTGTTGAGGATTTTTGCATCTATGTTCATCAGTGATATTGGCCTGTAGTTTTCTTTCTTTGTGACATCCTTGTCTGGTTTTGGTATCAAGGTGATGGTGGCTTCGTAGAAGGAATTTGGGAGTGTTCCTCCCTCTGCTATATTTTGGAAGAGTTTGAGAAGGATAGGTGTTAGCTCTTCTCTAATCGTTTGATAGAATTCACCTGTGAAGCCATCTGGTCCTGGGCTTTTGTTTGTTGGAAGGTTTTTAATCACAGTTTCAATTTCAGTGCTTGTGATTGGTCTGTTCATATTTTCTATTTCTTCCTGATTCAGTCTTGGCAGGTTGTGCATTTCTAAGAATTTGTCCATTTCTTCCAGATTGTCCATTTTATTGGCATAGAGTTGCTTGTAGTAATCTCTCATGATTTTTTTTATTTCTGCAGTGTCAGTTGTTACTTCTCCTTTTTCATTTCTAATTCTATTGATTTGAGTCTTCTCCCTTTTTTTCTTGATGAGTCTGGCTAGTGGTTTATCTATTTTGTTTATCTTCTCAAAGAACCAGCTTTTAGTTTTATTGATCTTTGCTATTGTTTCCTTCATTTCTTTTTCATTTATTTCTGATCTGATTTTTATGATTTCTTTCCTTCTGCTAGCTTTGGGGTTTTTTTGTTCTTCTTTCTCTAATTGCTTGAGGTGCAAGGTTAGGTTGTTTATTCGAGATGTTTCCTGCTTCTTAAGGTGGGCTTGTATTGCTATAAACTTCCCCCTTAGAACTGCTTTTGCTGCATCCCATAGGTTTTGGGTCGTTGTGTCTCCATTGTCATTTGTTTCTAGGTATTTTTTTATTTCCTCTTTGATTTCTTCAGTGATCACTTCGTTATTAAGTAGTGTATTGTTTAGCCTCCATGTGTTTGTATTTTTTACAGATCTTTTCCTGTAATTGATATCTAGTCTCATGGCGTTGTGGTCGGAAAAGATACTTGATACAATTTCAGTTTTCTTAAATTTACCAAGGCTTGATTTGTGACCCAAGATATGATCTATCCTGGAGAATGTTCCATGAGCACTTGAGAAAAATGTGTATTCTGTTGTTTTTGGATGGAGTGTCCTATAAATATCAATTAAGTCCATCTTGTTTAATGTATCATTTAAAGCTTGTGTTTCCTTATTTATTTTCATTTTGGATGATCTGTCCATGGGTGAAAGTGGGGTGTTAAAGTCCCCTACTATGAATGTGTTACTGTTGATCTCCCCTTTTATGGTTGTTAGTATTTGCCTTATGTATTGAGGTGCTCCTATGTTGGGTGCATAAATATTTACAATTGTTATATCTTCTTCTTGGATCGATCCCTTGATCATTATGTAGTGTCCTTCTTTGTCCCTTTTAATAGTCCTTATTTTAAAGTCTATTTTGTCTGGTATGAGAATTGCTACTCCAGCTTTCTTTTGGTTTCCATTTGCATGGAATATCTTTTTCCATCCCCTTACTTTCAGTCTGTATGTGTCTCTAGTTCTGAAGTGGGTCTCTTGTAGACAGCATATATAAGGGTCTTGTTTTTGTATCCATTCAGCCAATCTGTGTCTTTTGGTGGGAGCATTTAGTCCATTTACATTTAAGGTAATTATCGAGATGTATGTTCCTATTTCCATTTTATATATTGTTTTGGGTTCGCTACTATAGGTCATTTCCTTCTCTTGTGTTTCGTGTCTAGAGAAGTTCCTTTAGCATTTGTTGTAAAGCTGGTTTGGTGGTGCTGAACTCTCTCAGCTTTTGCTTGTCTGTAAAGGTTTTAATTTCTCCATCAAATGTGAATGAGATCCTTGCTGGGTAGAGTAGTCTTGGTTTCAGGCTATTCTCCTTCATCACTTTCAGTATGTCCTGCCACTCCCTTCTGGCTTGTAGGGTTTCTGCTGAGAGATCCGCTGTTAACCTTATGGGGATTCCCTTGTGTGTTATTTGTTGTTTTTCCCTTGCTGCTTTTAATATGCTTTCTTTGTATTTAATTTTTGACAGTTTGATTAATATGTGTCTTGGCGTGTTTCTCCTTGTATTTATCCTGTATGGGACCCTCTGTGCTTCCTGGACTTGATTAACTATTTCCTTTCCCATATTAGGGAAGTTTTCAACTATAATCTCTTCAAATATTTTCTCAGTCCCTTTCTTTCTTTCTTCTTCTTCTGGAACCCCTATAATTCGAATGTTGGTGCGTTTCATGTTGTCCCAGAGGTCTCTGAGACTGTCCTCAGTTCTTTTCATTCTTTTTTCTTTATTCTGCTCTGCAGTAGTTATTTCCACTACTTTATCTTCCAGGTCACTTATCCGTTCTTCTGCCTCAGTTATTCTGCTATTGATCCTATCTAGAGTGATTTTAATTTCATTTATTGCATTGTTCATCGTTGCTTGTTTCGTCTTTAGTTCTTGTAGGTCCTTGTTAACTGTTTCTTGCATTTTGTCCATTCTACTTCCAAGATTTCGGATCATCCTTACTATCATTATTCTGAATTCTTTTTCAGGTAGATTGCCTATTTCCTCTTCATTTGTTAGGTCTGGTGGGTTTTTATCTTGCTCCTTCATCTGCTGTGTGTTTTTCTGTCTTCTCATTTTGCTTATCTTACTGTGTTTGGGGTCTCCTTTTTGCAGGCTGCACTTTCATAGCTCCCGTTGTTTTTGATGTCTGTCTCCAGTGGCTAAGGTTGTTTCAGTGGGTTGTGTAGGCTTCCTGGTGGAGGGGACTAGTGCCTGTGTTGTGCTGGATGAGGCTGGATCTTGTCTCTCTAGTGGGCAGGTTCACGTCTGGTGGTGTGTTTTGGGGTGTCTGTGGCCTTATTATGATTTTAGGCAGCCTCTCTGCTAATGGGTGGGGTTGTGTTCCTGTTTTGCTAGTTGTTTGGCATAGGTTGTCCAGCACTGTGGCTTGCTGGTCGTTGAGTGAAGCTGGGTGCTGGTGTTAAGATGGAGGTCTCTGGGAGATTTCCGCTGTTTAATATTATGTGGAGCTGGGAGGTCTCTTGTTGACCAGTGACCTGAAGTTGGCTCTCCTATCTCAGAGGCAGAGCCCTGACTCCTGGCTGGAGCACCAAGAGCCTTTCATCCACACGGCTCAGAATAAAAGGGAGAAAAAGTAGAGAGAATTAGTAGAAGTATGAGGAAAGAAAGAAGGAAAGGAGGAAAGGAAGGAAGGAAGAAAGAAGCAAAGAAGGAAAGAAAGGAGGGAGGGAGGGAGGAAGGAAGGAAGGAGGGAAAGAAGGAAAAAAAGACAGAAAGAAAGATGATACAGTAAAAATAAAATAAAGTATAATATAGTTATTGAATTAAAAAATATTTAGAAAAAAAAAAAAAGGGACGGATAGAACCTTAGGACAAATGTTGGAAGCAAAGCTATACAAAGAAAATCTTACACAGAAGCATACACATACACCTTCACAAAAAGAGGTAAAGGGGGAAAAATCATAAATCCTGCTCCCTGAGACCACCTCCTCAATTTGGGGTGATTCGTTGTCTAAAGGAGGGAGGGAAGGAAGGAAAGAAAGAAAGAACGAAGGTAAAGTATAATAAAGTTATTACAATTAAACTTAATTATTAAGAAAAAGAATTTAAAAAAAAAAGTCATGGACGGATAGAGCCCTAGGACAAATGGTGGAAGCTAGAGTATACAGACTAGATGTCACACAGGAGCATACACGTACACCTTCACAAAAAGAGGAAAAGGGAAAAAAATCATAGATTTCGCTCCTAAATTCCACCTCTTCAATTTGGGATCATTCCTTGTCTATTCAGGTATTCCACAGATGCAGGGTATATCAAGTTGATTGTGGAGCTTTAATCCGCTGCTTCTGTGGCTGCTGGGAGAGATTTCCCTTTCTCTTCTTTGTTTTCACAGCTCACAGGAGCTCAGCTTTGGATTTGGCCCTGCCTCTGCGTGTAGGTCGCTGGAGGGCGTCTGTTTTTTTCGCTCAGACAGGACGGGGTTAAAGGAGCCGCTGATTCGGGGCCTCCGGCTCACTCAGGCCGGGGGTTGGGGGATGGGGGAAGGAGGGGCACTGCGTGCGGGGCCGGCCTGCGGCGGCAGAGGCAGCGTGACGTTGCGGCAGAGGCCGGCGTGACGTTGCACCAGCCTGAGGCCCGCCGTGCGCTGTCCCGGGTAAGTCGTCCCTGGATCCCGGGAACCTGGCAGTGGCGGGCTGCACAGGCTCCGCGGAAGAGGGGTGTGGAGAGTGACCTGTGCTCGCACACAGGCCCCTTGGTGGCGGCAGCAGCAGCCTTAGCGTCTCCCGCCCGTCTCTGGGGTCCGCGGTTTTAGCCGCGGCTCTCGCCCGTCTCTGGGGTTTGCGCTTTCAGCCGCGGCTCGCGCCCGTCTCGGGGGCTCGCGCCCTCAGCCGCGGCTCGCGCCCGTCTCTGGGGTTCGCGCTTTTAGCCGCGGCTCGCGCCCGTCTCTGGAGTTCCTTTAAGCAGCGCTCTTAAACCCCTCTCCTCGCGCACCAGGAAACAAAGAGGGAAGAAAAAGTCTCTTGCCTCTTCGGCCGGTGCAGGCTTTTCCCCGAACTCCCTCCCGGCTAGTCGTGGTGCACTAACCCCTTCAGGCTATGTTCAAGCCGCCAACCCCAGTCCTCTCCCTGAGCTCCGTCCAAAACCAAAACCCGAGCCTCAGCTCGCAGCCCCGCCCGCCCCGGTGGGTGAGCAGCAAGCCTCTCGGGATGGTGAGTGCCGGTCGGCACCGATCGTCTGTGCAGGAATCTCCCCGCTTTGCCCTCCGCACCCGTCGCTGTGCACTACTCCGCGGTCCCGAAACTCCCCCCTCTGCCTCCCGCAGTCTCCGCCCGCGGAGGGGCTTCCTAGTGTGTGGAAACTTTTCCTCCTTCACAGCTCCCTCCCACTGGTGCAGGTGCCGTCCTTATTCTTTTGTCTCTGTTTTTTCTTTTGCCCTACCCAGTTACGTGGGGAGTTTCTTGCCTTTTGGGAGGTCTGAGGTCTTCTGCCAGCCTTCAGTAGGAGTTCTGTAGGAGTTGTTCCACGTGTGGATGTATTTCTGGTGTATCCGTGGGGAGGAAGGCGATCTCCGCGTCTTACTCTTCCGCCATCTTCAAGGTCCCCCCAAAAACCATCTGTTTTTCTGAAGCCAGGCATTTCTTGACGCAGATGCACCGAAAGGATCATGGACTTCAGGTGGGGATCTGTGTCCATGATCTACAAGGAAAAGTGAAAAATTCTGGGCTTCCCAAAGCGGGGAGGTATCTGAGTAAAAGTGATCTGAATAGCAGGTCTACCATGACAAAACCACCTGTGGAAGATGGCTCAGCAATCCTACTTGAGATGAACTGTCACTTGTACACTTAAATTTGCCACCTCTACTCCATGTTGTTTTAAAAAAAAACAGCATAAAGACTATAATATACCTTTTTGAAGTGATTAGAGTGGAAATTGGGAGAGGCTGTTTCTACCTGGTGACGTTTGAGGTGAGGAGTAATTTTGAAGTTAGTGATTAGGGTGGTGGTAATTCTATGAAGAGGTAATCATGTGCAACAGTCATTCCTTTTTTTTTTTTAAGATATTGGGGGTAGGAGTTTATTAATTAATTAATTTATTTTTGCTGTGTTGGGTCTTTGTTTCTGTGCGAGGGCTTTCTGTAGTTGCGGCGAGCGGGGGCCACTCTTCACTGCGGTGCGGGGGCCTCTCACTATCGCGGCCTCTCTTGTTGCAGAGCACAGGCTCCAGACGCGCAGGCTCAGTAGTTGTGGCTCACGGGCCTAATTGCTCCGCGGCAGGTGGGATCCTCCCAGACCAGGGCTCAAACCCGTGTCCCCTGCATTAGCAGGCAGATTCTCAACCACTGCGCCACCAGGGAAGCCCCATTCCTTTTTCAAAATGTTGAGACGCCTTGTGCTCCTGACTCTATCTCTCTCCAGAGCTCCAGACCCACACGATCGGCTGGCCACTGCACATCCCTCCTTATGTATATCACAAATTACGGGAATTGTTTATGGTACTTTAGAACAGAAAGCAACTCAAGGAAGTTTATTACAGAGATCCAGTTAGTCCCAAAGGGAGACACGCAACCATAAGAAGACAAGGCAAGCAAGGTTTGGTCCACGATTGGGGACTTTCTGCCTTGCCTCTGCTCCTGGTTTGCATTAGTGGATGTACTGTCTCCGCACAGCTGTGAACTCGCCAGGCAAATTTTTGGTGCCTCTGTTGCTCACATGTTTATATATCATAATTCCAGCAACATGGAGGGACTGAGCCAATTCTCTTTTGGTCTTTATTCCTCCTAACAAAGGCTAGTAAAGAGTCAACCTATTCTATGCCATGGTCTCAAGCACTAACCTATAGCAGTGAACAAAGTAATCAGTGACAAAATATAGACCGTAGGACAAATTCTTGGGCCACTGACGAAGAAGAGGGAAGAGGCAATCGCATTTTGTTTGAAAGATCAGCATGCATCGTGGCTGTGGTTTAATTCTTGCCCAGTGAAAATAAGCCAGTAGCCTGGGGGTGTCGCTTCCTGTGACATGATAGGTTCTGGGCAGGTTAACTGCAGAGGGATAGGAAAGACCAGCCAGGAACTGGGTACACACCCTGGGGCTGGGATTGGCAAAGGCAAGACAGGTTCCTAGTTCTGGAAGGTCTGAATTCTGAGTCATTTACTGAGTCACAGATTAAAAAGGAGCAAGACAGGCAATTAGGTGTCAACAAGGTTGTGGAAGTGAAGCCTTAGTTTTCGGAAGTGGCAGTAAACTTGAACTAAAGTGTGGTTTTCAAGGACTGATGGGTCTCAGGCTGAGATAAAAATCCAGCCACAAGTGTCTGTGAGGGAAAGAGGGCTTGGGGATCTGGGAATGGGGTTGGGGGGATTGATTTGAGGTGTGTCTTATAAATAGGTAGTGAAGGCTTTTGACTCTATTCACATGAGAATAGGTTTGGTGAATGAGAAAAATGTGTGAGAGTTTTGTGTTTCTGTGCTTTATTCATCAAGACCAGGATACAGAGAATTTGTGAGAAATTGCTTCCATAATCATCTTAATTTACCAAAAACACTAACCATAAGTTGACTCTTCTCACTGACTTACGTAATAACCTAGAGAGAGTTTCTTCCACGTAAAATATGATAGTACAACCAGGAAACTGATAATCAGCAGTAAACTGTGGAGGGGAAAAGCCTTATTTCAATAGGGAATTCCCACATTAATCTTTCTCTTTCTTTTTTGTTTTAAGTTGGGGTATAGTTGCTTCACAATTTTGTGCCAGCTCCTGCTGCACAGCAAAGTGAATCAACCATATGTACACACATATCCCCTCCCTGCTCGCTTTCCCTCCCATCCAGGTCACCACAGAGCATCTAGTAGAGGTCCCATAATCTCCAGAATATACAAGCAGCTCAATATCAAAAAAAACAAACAAAAAACCAATCCAAAAATGGGTGAAAGACCTAAATAGACATTTCTCCAAGGAAGACATACAGATGGCCAAGAGGCACATGAAAAGATGTGCCTCTTGGCCACTAATTATTAGAGAAATGCAAATCAACACTACAATGAGGTATCATCTCACACCAGTCAGAATGGCCATCATCAAAAAATCTACAAACAATAAATGCTGGAGAGGGTGTGGAGAAAAGGGAACCCTCTTGCACTGTTGGCAGGAATGTGAATTGATACAGCCACCATGGAGAACAGTATGGAGATTCCTTAAATAACTGAAAATAGAACTACCATGTGACCCAGCAATCCCACTACTGGGCATATACCCTGAGAAAACCATAATTCAAAAAGACACATGCACTCCAGTGATCATTGCAGCACTATTTACAATAGCCAGGTCATGGAAGCAACCAAGTTAATCTTTTGATTAAAAAAAATATTAAAAAAAAAAAGTGCAATCAAAGACACCTGTTTTGAATAACCACTTGCCCTGTTCCTTCTCCGGACGCGCAGGCTCAGTGGCCATGGCTCACGGGCCCAGCCGCTCCGCGGCATGTGGGATCTTCCCGGACCGGGGCACGAACCCGTGTCCCCTGCATCGGCAGGCGGACTCTCAACCACTGCACCACCAGGGAAGCCCCTTTCATTTCTCTTTCATCTCCATACTGGCAATGAACATTTCTGTGGAAATGGAGTGCTCCATGCTTACATTTCCTATCTCTTTAACAGGCAGCGTCCTCAGTTATTTCTTTTCCTGACTCCATATTATCTTGTGATGCTGAATACCAGAATACCTCCCTTCCCTCTCAGCCCTGAAGGCTCCCAGTGGGATCTTATAACCTTCATGGCGCCTTTTTAAGCTATTCTACCACCCAGTGAGTGGTATCGGGAGTCATCACTACACACCCTAGTACTTAATTTTTATTTACGTGTTTTATGTAAAGCTATTCTTCCTCCTCATCGAGACTGTCAGATTCCAGGTCCTTGTGTTCTTCAGCGTAGAGATTTGTCTTCTTATGGAGCCTGTCTACTTTCCTCTTGCCTCTGAAAAATGTCCCTTTTCCTCTTGTACCTTGAATCACTAACCCAGTTCCCCATACCTGGGTCCTTTCCTGAATAGCCCGTAGGCACCAACATTGCATTGCTAACGCCTGTCTCATGAGATCTTGCCCAAGATTTACATTATGTTTTTTTAACCTGTCTATCCCTTTTACTCTCTCTACCACTCACTCCACCTGTTTGAACACATGGCCTTTTGGAGCCTGAGTTAGGAAGCACTGACTCTCCCTCTTGTGTGTCTCTCTCCCTCTCACACTCCTGCCACACTCTGACACCAGATTGGGGGGGTTGGTGGTTCCCACACCAAGCAAGTCTCTGTGATACCAGCTGAATGTCCAACAATTCAACTCAATTCTGACAGTCCCTACAGAAAGTATCATCAGATCCCACAGGTCAAAGGCTGACCTGAGCCTGCCCCCCACTTCAGATGCTGGTCACAAGAGGTAGGTCCCCAGTTTACCCATGGCTTCTGTTCAACTTGGCTGCAAAGTGGAGTTTCCATGACCTCCTCCCCCTCGGATTTGATTATTTGCTAGAAGAGCTCACAGAACTCAGGGAAACACTTCCATGTATCATTTTATGATGTAATAAATGATGTGATGAAGGATACAGATGAACAGCCAGATGAAGAGATGCACAGGGCAAGATATGTGGGAAGGGGTGCAAGACTTCCACGCCCTCTCTGGACATACCACTTCCCCAGCACCTCCACGTGTTCAGCAACCCAGAAGCTCTCCAAACCTCAAACTTTGGGGATTTTTATGGAGGCTTCATCACATGGGCATGATGGATCATAAAATCCATTTCCAGCCCCTGTCCCCTCTCTGGAGAATGGGGGGAGGGCCGAAAATTCCAAGCATCTCTTCATGGCTTGGTCTTTCTGGTGAGCAGCCCCACTCAGAGCCCATCCAGAGTCACCTCTTTAGAACAAGACACTCCTATCGCCCAGGCAATGCCAAGGGATTTAGGAACTTGGTGGCAGGAACCAAGGTCAAAGACCAAATATTAGAAAAAAAGATGCTTCCGGTGCTCTTATCACTTAGGAAATGACAAGGGTTTTAGGAGGTCTCTGCGGGATTTGGAGACAGAAACCAATATATGGATTTTCTATTTCACAGAGCACCTACTAGGTTATCCCCACGTGGCACGTTTTCTCGGCAAGCCTATAATCCTCCTTGACCGGATGCTTCCTGACACCTGCATTTTGGCTTTTAATGATCTTTAAATATTTTCCCCCAATATTTGGGTCTATGCCTCATCTCTGCTACAATATTTAATGTAATATTTGTGGCCAGCATGTGAGAAAAACACTGCTGTCCCCATTTCACAAGTGATAAAATGAAAGCTTTAACAAAGGATATCATGCCCAATGCCAGCCACTCATAGGTGGAAGCAGAATGATTCAAACCTAGGTCCTCTGTCCTCTGTCACAGAGAAAGCGAACAGAGAGGCCCCACAGGTCGGACATTGATCTTGTCACTGAGGACATGCAACTCATGGAGAAGCTTCTCTTGTAGTGTGGGAAATTCTCATCACTGATGAATACTTAAGAGTTGCTTTGACAACGATGTTCAGCTTGTTAAAATAATGGATTTCGTTGTGTTACTAAGACAAACATATAATTCTAGTTACCGAAAGAATCTCAGCTCTTTTTATTTATATTCTTTCCTTTTGTCTATTCGAAGGGAAGTAAACTACCTGAATTTCACATTGTTCCTGGGAGAACATTTGTCATACAAATACTGTGGGAAAAGGTCATTATGATTTAGAGAATCCACAATTGGAGGGGTAGCATTTAGAGCTAATTTTCTAAGGAATTATTGCTTCTTATTGGAAGGAAAGTTCAAAAGTATCTCCTTACTGTTGTTTTTCATTTAATCTTCTCCAAAATGTCCAATGTCCAGTTCCCTATCACCTGCAGGTATTACACTGTGCCATTTTAACTTAAGAGGGAGCATTTATAAACAGTCCATGTGAATGAAAGCATATTCAAATATTTTTTTAAAATTTATTTTATTTTATTTTTTAAACTTTTTTATTTTTTTTAACTTCTTTATTGGAGTATAATTGCTTTACAATGGTGTTAGTTTCTGCTTTATAACAAAGTGAATCAGCTAAGCATATACATATATCCCCATATCTCTTCCCTTTTGCATCTCCCTCCCTCCCACCTTCCCTGTCCCACCCCTCCAGGTGGTCACAAAGCACCGAGCTGATCTCCCTGTGCTATGCAGCTGCTTCCCACTAGCTATCGATTTGAGTGATCAATATGTCTGTGGTCAAAACACAAAATTGCAAACTTATACTGCAAGGTGATAAAAGGGGCATGCTAACTTTGGGTTTGTCAAGGCGAACTAAATTTGGATTTGTTAAGGGGGAATTTATAGATTTGATAAGTCGTGCAGAAGATTGTCATATAATAAGGGTTGAAAATGATTATAATAAGACAACCTAAATGATATTAATTTAAGTATACAGCTGATTTTAAAACAAATATAAGTACAGAAGATAATGTATATTTACAATCTCTTCCAGCTCTAAAAATGTCAATAACAGTAACAGTATCTCTCTGTCTTGCACATTTGTGCAAAGGAGATGGAGAAGGATTAGTCAGAGAGATAGAAGGAAAGCCAGAAGAGTGAGCATCATTAGAGCCAAGGGAAAAGCGTGCTTTAAGTTAAAGAGACTGGCCAACAGTCTTGAAGATAATAGAGCAAGGAAGACAAAGTCGAAAATTCTTCGTTAGAACTGTAGGACATCAGAGCACTTAGCGGTCATGGTCAGATTGAAGTGGGCTGGGGAGTATGTCAGTGGCAAGTAAATGGAACCAACGAGTAAAAAATCTTTTGAGAATATTTTTGTAAAGGAGAAAAGATATCTAGAAAGGAGATGAGAAAGAGGTGTAGGTTAAGAAAAGTTTTGTCTGCTTTTTAATGGAAAAAGCTTGACTGTGCTTAAAAGCCAATGACAAAGATCCATTTGATGGGGGGAATTGAATATTAAAGAGAGAAAAAAGTTAATCAGTCGTTCTTGAGGTTCCTGAGAAGGTGAAGAGCATAGCATTCAGAACAAAGTGGAGGGATTGGCCTCATAGAATGCCAGGGTCCACTCCTTCACTGTCACAGGAAGGAAGATGAGAATAGCTGTAGGGAGATTTGGATATTGGTAATGCATCACTAGGCAATTGGCAGCAGTATTATTGGAATAGGATAGATCACAGAATCTAAATTTGATAAGGAGAGAGGTTAGAAAGATCAATGAAGTTGTGGAAGAATAGTCGCAGCAAGCATAACCTCTTTTAGATGAAAAAGAGTTTATAATCGGAAAGTGGGATGCTTCAATTAGAGCTTTTGGCACTGGAGCAATTCCAGATGATGACAAGGCTCCAGGTGGAACCCAGAAACACGTGCTGATGTGAAAAATGTTGGAGAAGGTTACTGGAAACAAGTGGTTAAGAAGCTGAGAGGCCAACTGTTAGATTGTCCCTGTGGTTGTTGTCATTCTCCAAAGAGATGGCAACACCTTGGGAAGAGAAGGTGGCAAAGGCTGGTGGGTGAAAGGGAGTGGATGAAAAATTTGAAGCCCAGAGGCACAAGGAGTAGGAGAAAGTTGTAGCATCAAATGGCATGGCCCCAAAAGAACAGAGCGTTTTGCTAGCAAAGGAGAAGGACTGCAGCTGGGAAGAAGGAAGATGGTAACTTCACTTCCTAACCCTGATGTCCTTGAAGTGTGGAAGAAGCAGTCATCATTGCAGAAGTTTGCAGAGAAAATTGTATGTTTAAGGGAAAGCTGGGGTTCAGGTGTGGTAAGGGGATGGGGGAACATCTAGAGGAGGTTATAGAGGGTTTGTTGATTTTGGAACAATAATTCTAGAGGGCATAGTGGGAGGGCAGCTCTGGGGAAGGAAGTATAGCTATTACGGGCAGATAGTGTGCCAGAGTAGCACTTCTCAAATTATAATGTGTATCTCAATGGCCTTGTTCAAATGCAGATTGTTATTCAGTAAATCTGGGGTGAGGATAGAGATTCTGCATTTCTAACAAGCTCCTGGATGATGTCAATGCTGTTGGTCCCAGACATCTACTTTCTCAAGGTATTAGGGAACACATTTGTTTTATTTGGTGGGTGCTACAATTTTGGTGGTGACTGATGAAAGTAGGGATGATATTAATTAACATTTACTAGATTTACTATATGCCAGAGACTCTTTTCATATGTGTTACCTATATAAACTCATATAATCTTCCTGACAACCCTTTGAGGTAGGTACTATTATTACTCCCTTTTACAGATGAGTAAACTGAGTCACTTGCCCAAGGATAAACAGCTGGTAAGATAGAGCCAGGATGTGAAGCCAGGCAATGGTGACCAGGGCTGACATACTTTGCTGTTTATGAGAGGAATGGAAGTGAATTTCAGGGGTCTGTATGAGGGGAATGAACACTGGGACCAGTGGCCAGGGGGTCTTATCTCTCCCGGTAGGTGCTTTGGAAAATTTTGAATAAAGGAATACAGTTTTCCTTTGTTACAAACATCCCACGGGGTGCACAGCACAGGGTACCATCTCTCAGATAATTTGGAGTTTGCAATTTAGGAATTTGCGATGATTTGTTAACTTTTATTTTCATAGATATGTGAACATAGCTCTAAATTTAAATTAGTAGCTGTAACGACGCATCTACTGACGAAATGCAGTCATTTGCTTATTGATTCTTCCAGATCTTGCTTGTGTGTTGGAAGCAAGATGGTGTGGCCAGTTCATCTGTGCCCCACCATATTACACTTGGATAAATAAAGACTCATCTACTATTTGGCCATCCTTAGTGCCCATGTATGGGTGAACATTTTGATACTTGCAAAATCTTCCTTGGCCTTCTTGAAGAGCTTGGGAGCACTTGGAAGGACTCTAGAAACTAAAATCTTACGATGACAGCTGGAACATAACACCTCCATCCCCATCAAGTTGGCAAGCCAGTCATATTCTTTTGGCAAACTGATCACATTCTTCCTAAGGGAATCTACAAAGAGAGTAAGGAATAGAAAGGTTCTTGATCTTAGTAAAGAGAATATCCAAGTTGTTTTCTCTTTTTCAAGCCATTCACTCATCTAGAAAGGTGGCATTGCCTTAAACCTGGGGATTCAAGTGGGGATTGAAACCCAGGACAGTGAAAGAGATCATCTTTTAATTCATACAGTATTTAGCTAGAAATGTCTTATTGTTGGTCTTACACCTACAGGTCAAGGACTTGAAGGAATTTCAGAGCTCCTATTTTAGTACTAAACAATCTGGTCTCAGGTCTCTGCCAAAAAATAGTTCCTAGATTGAAAGAGTAGTGGCTCAAGAATTGTTAAGTTCTTAAGTTGTGTCCGTATTAAGTTTTAGATCAGTCACATTTCTAAAATCAAACTCTGGAAAGAGTCAGTGGAGTGAAAGATGAAAACTAGGTAGATAATTCTCCTTTGGAAAATACCTTCTGCCCCCAAATTGGTAAGTTTCTGCTGGAGCAGTATCTCAAACACCTCTGTAGGTTATCTTCATGAATGGCGACTTCAGCCTTTAGAAATTCTTGATGAATTAAATATGTTTTAAGGGAAATGAAATATATACTTTAGATGACCAGTGATAATACGTGAAGGGCGTGCAATTGTGTTAATATCAGTACTCAAACTAATGCTTTGTTTATTTAAAGGATAGCTTGCTGTCTTTATTGGGCACCATTATCTTCTACTTGGAACGATCCAATAGCCTCTTAACCCACTTCCCATTTTCTATTTCACTCCGCTACAATGCATTCTCCATGCAGCAGTCATAGAACTTGAAAAAACAAAAAAATACATCAGTTCGCATTTTTGCTTGCCTTAAAACTTACAATGTTTTCTCTTTGCAGTTAGAATGAAATCCAAACTCTGTATGTGATGCGACACCTTATTAGTTATCCAATCTTTCTCATACCACTGTCCCTTTGGTCACATCATGGCAGCCCTGACAACTGGCTTGGGTTTGTTTCTGTCTTGGAGTCATGGCATTTGCTCCCTGCTGCCTGGAATGCTCCTTCTCAGATCTTTACATGTCTTTCGGAATTCTCAGTTCGCTAGATTTTTGACTGTGTTTCAATTTAATATAAGCTAAGGGCCATGATCATTTCGTTTTTGTTTTGTTGACATAGTGATCCACTTTACAACAATGTTTAGTATTTTCAGGGAATCATGAAAAGTCCTGAAACCTTAATATTTTTATTTCTTTTGATAAGAATATATTTTGCACTTCTACACCTTAGAAAATAGGATTTATAATAATAAATGAACCATTTCTTGATGACCCAGGGCCATTAGTATATGTAATTATTATGGTCTAATATAAAAATGTTCTCTGGGACTTCTGAGGATCTCTGTCCTTTCGCTAAATTATTCCATGCTGCATTTTGGGCTCTAAGATTTTTTCTTATAGTTCTATTAAAAAATCTATTCCTCCCTGTTAAGCTGTGTCAGCTAATATATTTTATTGCTTTCAATGACTCTCCCAAACTCTACTGCCCCTTTCTAGTTTTCTGCTTTTATTGCATTATGTCTCAAAGAAACAGATTACTGAGCCAAATAAAATTATGCCCAAAGTAAGAAAAATTGGCTCGGAGTTAATTTTTTTTTTTTTTTTTTTTTTTAGCGGTACACGGGCCTCTCACTGTTGTGGCCTCTCCTGTTGCGGAGCACAGGCTCCGGACGCGCAGGCTCGGCGGCCATGGCTCACGGGCCCAGCCGCTCTGCGGCACGTGGGATCTTCCCAGACCGGGGCACGAACCCGCGTCCCCTGCATCGGCAGGCGGACTCTCAACCACTGCGCCACCAGGGAAGCCCTCTCTACCCATTTTTTAAAATGAGATTGATTTTGTTTTTTGTTTTTGCTATTGAGTTGAGTTCCTTATATGTTATAGATATTAACTCCTTGTCAGATGTATGATTTGCAATCTTTTCTGTCATTCTGTAGCTTGCCTTTTCATTTTGTTGGGGGTTTCTTTTGCTGTGCAGAAGCTTTTTAGTTTGGTTTAGTCCCACTTGTTGATTTTTGCTTTTGCTGCTATGCTTTTGGTGTCATATCCAAAAAAGTAAATGCCAAGACTGATGTCAAGGAGCTTCCCCACTATGCTTTCTTCTAGGAATTTTATAGTTTCAGGTCTTATATTTAAGGTCTTAATCCATTTTTGTGATTGGTTTAAGATAGGGGTCCAATTTAATCCTTTTGCACATGGATGTCCATTTTCCCCAACACCATTTATTGAAGAGACTGTTCTTTCCTTACTGAGTATTCTTAGCTACCTTGTCAAATCTTAGCTGACCATATATGTGTGGGCTTATTTCTGGGCTCTCAATTCTGTTTCATTGGTCTATTTTAATGCCTGTACCATACTGTTTTGATTAATATAGCTTTGTAATATAGTTTGAAATTAGTGAGCATGATGTCTCCAGCTTTGTTCTTTTTCAAGATTACTTTGTCCATTTGTGGTCACCTGAGAGTCTATGCAAATTTATAGATTTTTTTTTTCTATTTCTTTGAAAAATGCCACTGGAATTTTGATAGGGATTGCACTGAATCTGTAGATGGCTTGGGGTAGTAGCACATTTTAACAATATTAACTCCTCTGATCCATGAACACAGGGTATCTTTCCATTTATTTATTTGTGTCTTCTTCAGTTTCTTTCATCAGTGTCTGATAGTTTTCACTGTATGGGTCTTTCGTTTCCTTGGTTAAATTTATTTTTAAGTATTTTGTTCTTCTGATGCTATTGTAAATGGGATTGTTTAACTCTTTTTCAGACAGTTTATTGTTAGTGTATAGAAACGCACCTGGTTGTGAATTTGATCATATGCCACAACCTTATTTCAAAACGTACAGATTTCACCATGATAATTAGTCCTCCTAGGAAGAATTTCTATGAAAAAGCATCAATAAAATCTCCTGGAGCTTCAAATAGAAAAGCTTTGTCAATTAATTGGAATATTTGTGAAGTGAACACCAGGTAACCAACTACTGCCCAACATCATATTATTTCATGGGGTAAATTCATGGGGTAAAATTTAAAGTGTCTTAGCATTTAGGCTGCAGACCATATTTTAAGCTATTGCTCTAAAGTATGTAGCCCAACTTGGTGCTTCATTTTGAATCATGAAGGATTTTTTTTTTTAATTTGAAGACATGCTTTACTTATCTTAATTTACCTGTAATACACTAAGGGGTAAGGCTGGCAATCTATTTAATGTAATAGAAAGTAATGTGGACTTAATATCAGATGGTAAAGAAGCGCCACAGAAATTTTGTGGATATGATGCTGAAAGCTCAGCTTCTCTGTACACCAGTGGCAAATTGAATCTCGGAGACCGAGTTTTGGGTGAAGTAGAAAAGAATAGCTTTATTGCTTTGCCAGGTGAAGGGGGCCACAGCAGGCTCCTGCTCTCAAAAACTATGTGTCCCCACCCGGGAGGATTTGATGAGGAGTTTTATAGCAATAGTTCAAGGGTGGAGTTACTGACAAGATTAAGGTGTGTGCAAGGTCTCAGGTTGTCTGTCTCCTAATCTTGATGAACCTCTCTGGTCCTTTTAATCTGGCCTCAGGCAGATTCTTGGCTGCTCCTTCCTTGTTAGCAAGTGTGGAATCTGCCCTTTGGCGCTCCAGGACGTTCATGGATGCTGGAGTCTTGCCTACAAGAAACGGGAGACAAAAAGGCTTCTGTGTCCAGGAGCCCTACAGGGTCCTGTTCGGTTTCAGATATAATGAAGAAAAAAACTCTTGAAATAGTTTATTTTAAATTCTCTTAACTATAATTCGCTAGGCTTATATGTTCACTTCTTGGTTTAAATTCTTCATTAAGGTTGGAGTCACAGTTGATGGCAGTACCTCAATGCTTATTTCAGAGTTCCTGAAAGATCATTCCCTCCAAAAAAAATTTACTGACAAGCTATAAACACAAAAAGGCAGTCTCTGGAGGTTAAAGATAGTTATGAGAAAGAGAACAAATAAAGAATAAAAAATTGCAGCTCAAAAGTTTGTTTAGTCATGTATATTAAAAAGGTTCTTTATCAACTCTCCTAAGTATTTTCTGAAGCCTTATGACTCAGTCAAAAGAACATATAATTCTTTGCTTTTGGCAAAGGTAGAATGACTTTTGGAAACTTGCCTGAAGAGTGTTTTTTTTTAAAGAACTACTCACATTTCTTCCTTTTTACATTTACTTCAGGAAGCAAGTGGTGGATGAGCAGAAAAGTGATCAAGAGTTGGAGGAATCTCAGTGTAACCTTGTTATACATGAGGTGGTGGAGGCGAGTCTCCACCGCACTTCCTGCTCTCAAAAGTTATCATCTGTCTAGTTATTTCCCTGTCTAGTCGTCATCCTATAACAGCTCCTTTCTTGCCAGGTCATTAAGACCCCTGCAAGCCTCCGTGACAAGCTCTGCCTCTCAGGAACTCAAGATTAATACTTTAGGGAGAGTTTGGGAATTCCTTGTTATCGGATTGATCTATGAGAGGTTTTCTTTATCTGCTGGAGTCAGGAATGCAGGGTAGGTGTAGAGTCAGTCAGGCTAACATAAACATGTGCCTGTATACACATTTTAAATCCATTCGCACCAGCTTTTCTCTCTTCTGTCTTATTTACCTAAGTCGTTAATTATCTGTCTATGAGATTAGTTTGTGTTAAAGAAAAATAAAATTCAACTCCATGTGAGACTAGGGCTGATACTGTGGTTTGGAGTAATATTTCAATTTGATTTGGAAAAAGTTGGTGTTAACCCAAGGTGATTTCCCTATCAAATCTCTAGAAATCTTCCTAGCTGACTGCAGTTGTCTTTAAATCAAGTACTTTCCTTTTCCACACCTTGCCTTTATTAGTGGAGAGAGCCATGAATGGGGAGACGTGATCTTTGAGGAAGCCACTTCATCTTTCTGGGCTTTGGTTACTCTATCTTAAGGTAAAAGTTTGGATTAGATAATTGCTAAGGTGATCCCACCCAGCTGTGTGGGCTTCATAAATCACCATTTCAGATGCTCTGTAAGTGTTGCAGGAAGGGGGACCCCTTCCAGGGTCTGAGAGTGGGCTCTTGTCTAACACTCGGAAATGAATTGTCCAAGGAGACACACGTGCTGACAGAGCAAGAGACTTTACTGGAAAGGGGTGCTTGGGCAGAGAGCAGCAGGGTAAGGGAACCTGGGAGAATTGCTCTGCCATGTGGCTCACAGTCTCGGGTTTTATGGGAATGGGGTTAGCTTCCGGGTTGTCTCTGGCCAGTCATTCTGACTCAGGGTCCTTCATGGTGGTGTGCGCATCACTCAGGCAAGATGGATTCCAGCGAGAAGGATTCTGGGAGGTTGGTAGCACATCTGGACTGGCGTCTCTTCTCTCCTTTTGACCTTTCCCGAATTCTTCCGGTTTGTGGTAGCCTGTTAGTTCCGAGTTCCCTACCAGGACCTCCTGTTGTAAGATAATTCATGCAAGTGGTTACTGTGGTGCCTGGCCAGGGCAGGTGGCTTCGGTCAGTGTTTCCCCTAACATAAGCACCACACTTATGTTCATTATTAGGGTTTTCAACGTGATGTATATGCTGGTCATGTGCTTAAGCACATATATCAGTCACAATATGTTACAATAAATAAGATGATCTCTGAGACATATTTGTTTGGTAAAGGTCAGACGGTTTACTAACTGTGCAAGAGTTCCTCAGGATTCTCTGCCTTCTACTTGACACTGATGCTGTTAATTAAGATGAAAAATGAGGGAACAGGATGGCTATCAAAGGGAGGATTGTTCCAAGTTAAATGACACTGTTACGTTAAAATCATGACTTTTATGGTCATCACCACCATGTACTAAGTGCCTATTTGCTTTTTGTTCTGCTTAAAAGAAGATTGGTAGGTAGAGGCCAGAATCCAGGTGACTTGGCTAGCATCTTGGTGGCTTCTGTGCTAAGTTGTGAGAGGTTTGGTTCAGTGAAGGGAGAAGGAAGCATGAGATGTCAACCAAAGCGCAAAAGGCATTGGAGAAGGGCTAAGGAGGACGAGGAAGATTTTAAAAAGTAGGGCACCTAAAGAGAACAGACTTATTCTGTGCGGTGTGAAAAACTTTATCTTGATGATGAGACGGGAAATAGCACAACTTATAAACTGTCACAGGTAATCATTACTAGTTTGGGGCTGTTCCCACCAATGAGTTAAGAGCAAATATTCAAGTAGAAGGTGATTATTCCAATAGGACTTTCAGATGTTCTATTAAGTAAATTGGAGGAAGCACATGGGACCCAATAGACCTGTAAGGAGGGTGCAGTTATTCTACACTAATAATAATAGACAGGAGCCTAGTGTGGGAAGGGTGCGGGGTAGAAGGTAAATTAGTCACCTTTTGGAGATGGATTAACTCCTTTAGGCCCCTAGGGTGCCATTCAGTACATACATTTGTGCTCTAATTAACACCCTTTGGTCCAAGTGTTAATGCAGGCCAAGAGGGAAATGGTTTGCTCCCCAGGTATCAGGAACATAAGGCCCATTATTAGTGTTTATAATAAAATATGATACTTACCCCACATCTTTGATCAAAGGCTTGTTTTTCCTTTTCTTTCCAAAACACTCTCATTAATCCTAGCACCATTCCTGGGATTAAGTGGCTGAAACCTTGTATCATTATCTCCATTT
Organism: Phocoena sinus; assembly: GCF_008692025.1. Lineage (NCBI taxonomy): Eukaryota > Metazoa > Chordata > Mammalia > Artiodactyla > Phocoenidae > Phocoena > Phocoena sinus. The sequence goes on from NC_045767.1 coordinate 113,144,845, forward strand.
TTGAGAGGAAGAAACAAGCCCAGGCAGGCAGCAATTTGCTCAGGCCACTGTGAGTCAGATGTTGAAAAGGGACAAAAAAAATCAGAATTCCTAGCTTTCCTTCTTGGGCTAAAAATATCTTAGCTGATGAAAAGATGTCAGGAAGTGACTCTAGAATTCAGCAAATGCTTTTATTTCTCCCACTCATCTCCTCCTTACCCATAGTACTTTGATTTGATAGAGTTGCCATGGGGAGTTTCTCCTTGCCTCAAGATGATTGAAGAGGGCCATTGGTCCACTGTGCACCAGCATTTTTGTTTTTTTAAAGTATTGCAAGTGTAGTCCTCTTGTGCCATTTATAAATTCAAAGAAGTGACCTACAGGAAAATCCACTTGTGAAGTAGCATTAAAAAGAAATCTATCCTCTAAGTATTTAATAAGACAAAGGTCCATTTCAGCAATAGGAACAACTAAGTATCATGGAGGTCATTAAACACCTAGGCATGTGAGTGCTCAGGACCTGGAACTCCCACAGAGTAGGTAAACGACCTCTAACACATGTTATCTTGTGCCTTATTCTCCCTATGGATCTTCGAGTTTTCCTCTTCACTTTTTGAACAAAGCCTTCATTTCTTCAAATTATGGAATTTGTCTGAGAGCTGATTTGTAGTAACAGTGTTGTGTTAGTTTCAGGGTTTTTTTAAGATTCTTTTCCATATAGGCCACTACAGAGTATTTAGTAGGGTTCCCTGTGCTATACAGTAGGTTCTTATTAGTTATCTATTTTATATATAGTAGTGTGTATATGTCAATCCCAGTCTCCCAATTTATCCCTCCCCTTCCCCCATCCCCTGATAACCAAAAGTTTGTTTTCTGCATCTGTGATACTACAGTAAATCTTAACCTTGTCTGTCTGTTAGAATCACCCAAAGATGATTCTTAAAAATCCCAGTGTCCAGGCTGCACCCCAAACAATTCAACAGAATTTCTGGGTGTGGGACCAGGCTTTACTCTGAAAGTTCCCCAGGTGTTTCTATATGCAGTTAAAATTGGGACTCACTCTAGCTTTGGCCCTACACTTTGGCAAATGTCAGGATTACAGGGAACCTGGTGGTTCTAGGGCCGCACGCTCAGAGATTCTGTATTCAGTGGGTCTAGGTTAAGGCCTGCGGATTTTCATTTTTAACAACAGCCAACTATATCCTCTTCACCTTGGGGAGGCTGACTGAGTAGCCCTAGGACCACACATTGGGAAACAGTGGTGTTGACTGGTAATCCATTTAAAGTGATCCCATTTTAAATTCATAAAGTTCTAACCCGGAGTAAAAACCTCATCAATATACATTATTTGGTCTCTTCCAAGATGCCATATAAGGAACTAGAGCTTGCTTTCAGATGTGTGGTAAAATTTTAAATTAGCACCCCAGTTTTGGGTTAGCTTTTTGTGACCCACTGTAAAGCTGCCTTAATTCACCAGACAAGAGGCAAGGGGCTGCCGCTGACTTGTGGAGATGGGCCTGGGAAGGTTTCCAGAGACTGTGTCTGTTGGCATGGGTGGATTTGCCCCTTGGGGTTCAGCCCATTGTTTTACTCAATTTTATTAAACTTTAAAAATAAGGTTTTACCATAATAATCTTTTAGGTTTTCAACCATCTACTGAGATCTCTATAGATTTACCAAGCATTCATTAAATGAAATCATTTCTGATGAGTCTCATGTGATGCTGTTTCATCTAATGTTGGATTTCCTGTTTGCTTTGTAATAAAATACAACTAAAATTTGTACTTGTTGAATTTTTCTCAAGTCTCCTTTCAGCTTCTTGGGTTTGCCATTCCTTGGAGACACACCATGCATTTCCCTTCTTATGTAATCTGAGCTGTGAGCATACTCTGTGTTTAACCCCTGCAGCCAACTCCAGTATAAATTATTCTTGGGAAAGGCCAACGGGGAATGACATTTTGTAAATCTTTGTTTCATTTCATTGAGTTTCAAGCCAAGTATACTAAGCAAGTATCAAAAAAAGAAAAAAAAAAAAAAGAAAAGAAAAACAAAACCGTATTTTTAGAGTCCTTAGGTTTTTAGGGCAAAATGAGTATGTTCACTAAATAGCACCAAATATACCGTAATGGAAATTGGCTTTTAAAAGAGGGTGTTCACTAATTAAAATGGCAATGTAATGATATCCTGGGCCCTTCTGAAGCAGTCAACCTTATAATTTATGGCCTGTGGGACTAAAATTTTGTAATCTGAAAATGATAAGGCAGATTGAGAATAGCTATTTCAGCCCTTTATCCTGGATTCTGAGACGTCGACTTTAAGCACTGGTGACTTAAGCAGCTGTTCTCATCTCTACCATTCATAGTATGAGAATCGTGAACATTATTCTTGTCCTGAGCATTACTCTCAGTGCCTGGGCAGAGATGTCCCGGTAAGAACCAGCTTCCAACCCAGGGGTAATGTGTAACTCTGGAATAAACATCTTCCTGATTACCCACGGGCCCAGGACCAAGGAAAAGAGGTCCCACTGGACTGAGATGGGGCTTAGCCACTACAAGAAAAACCCAACTTTGCCCAGAATGTATCACATTACCGAGTAGTTGTACAGTGAAGGGACTTGGATAGAGGTAGACTTATCTTCTAATGCATCCATTCATTCAACAAACATTTTAGATCCCCTACTGTATGCCAGCTCTTGTTTGGGTATTGGGGATATAGCAGTGAACAGAAATCCTTATCCTCGTGGTGACTGCATTCTAGTGGGAAGAGGTGACAAAAAGTAAAATAAAAAAGTGAACTATATAGTATGTAAGATAGTGATAAGTGCAATAGAGAAAAATAAAGCAACAAAGGAGAAGAGGAAGGATGCAGGGAGGTAGGTGTTGCTGTAATTAAAAAAATAGAAATCAAGAAAGTTCTCACTGAGAAAGTAAGATTTGAGTAAGGTCCTGAGAGAGGAGAGAGTTATGTGGATATATGGAAAGAGAAGTCCAGGCAGAGAAAAGTATGTGCAAATGTCCTGAGGTAGAGAGTACCTAGCCTGTCAGAGGCAAGGGATCTGGATCTTTAAGGTTAGGTGGAATATTCTTGGTTGGGGTTAACCAAGTGGACCTAATTATCCACTAATTAAAAATGCTTATTTACTAGGCTTGGAAATAGAGGCCCCTCCTGACTCCCAACTTCTCCTCATCTTCCTCTGCTCCTCTTCCTCCTCCACTCTTTTTTTCTCATCTCCCAGACTTGTTCGTGGAGCTATCCTCTGTTTAAAGTTTTCTTCTTCTTATAGATACCCGTCAAGGAGACTAGAGAATCAGAATTAAATGACCATGGCCTTGTCCCTTAAAGTAAATTCCACAAGATGGCCCTGACACCTTATATCCTTATATGAAGACACTTCTAGCCACATGAAAGCCACATGCAAAAGATAATTGCATTTCCTAACCCAACATTATATGAAAATTACAAATACCAATTTACAAGGGAAGTCTAGCCTGTATTTTGGTCTGCTGAGAAAGGGATCGAGCTGGTTTGGATATCTCTAGGAGGTTACATGATGGTGTGGGAAACGATACACAGGCCCTGGCATCAGACAGATGTGGAGTTTAAACCCTAGTAGTGAAATTGCCAGAACTGTGTTTTTTTAATCATCGTTACAAGTTTTTGTGAGTTAAATATGTGGCAAACACCTCATTCATAATTGGAGGCCAATAAAGTGCAGGAGTACCTTTATAAACAGTGAAAGAAGGAAAACAGTGAAAGAGCATATTTGTAGGGTGAAGCCAAGAAGCCAGTAGAGATTAAAAAGGTGAAAGGTCCTGCTCTTTCACTTTTGCACATTCCTTCAGGGAAGGCTGTATATAGGACACTGTTGTCATCACTTCCCTGTAAAGCTGCCTCTGTGCCTCCTGGCTGGTGAGGCAGTCATGAGTAGATGTGGGGTGGAATGATAGGGGCCACTGGGATCCTGGCAGCCCATGTTTATCAATGATTACCTTCTGGGTGTGGACTCAGTTGCTGATAACAACCGTAGATTTAACTAATGTGATTTATGGCCTGTGAACGTGATCTGTCATGAGGAAGAATTAGTGCAAGTCAACTTTGATGAAGAGGTGACTTTCAGTTTGGCCCCTTTGAACCTTGATGACTGTGGAAGGACGTCCCCAGATCTCTTACTAGGAAATGAAAGAATGAATAGAAAGCACATGTGTAATGTCTGGCACAAAGGAGACTTTCAATCAATTGCTGTTGTCTACTGTGACAATCTCAATAAACATAGCATCTACTTATATTTAAATTTTATTAGGTTTATTTTAAGTGTGGTATAATATTAATACATTTAAGAGTCAAGTAGGATTCCATGAGAGTAAAATTATTACAGCTATAAATAGCAAAACAGAAAGTGGTAATTCATCTCGAGAGTTTTAGGTCTAGGAGAAAAAAATGTGTACGAAAACCAAAACACACAGATGAAAGTTTGCCTAGTTGAAAGAACAATACAAAAAGCATCAAAAGCAACTTGGCACTTCTTTGATTCTACTCTCTCAAAATAAAAATGTGGCCCTTTAATTTATCTCCTGGGGTCTTTTTTTTTTTTTTTAAATTGAAAACTGGTTTAAACTGTAATTGATCATCATTCATGTGAAATGAAATGCTGCTGCCTCTTATAATAATTGAAATGATTCCATAATCATGTACACGTAGGAATGGAAATAAAATCCAGAAAGAGAAATACAGCTTACTGTACTTGAGAACTGCATGTCACTGGAAGTCTGTCAGGACACGCTGACTTCCTTCTCCTTGGTCAAGAAGATCGTGCTACTTACCAGAAAAAAGACGACAGAAATTTGAGAAAACGATCCAAGCTTTTCCTTCTATGCTCTAAAATTCACACACCTGTATACAAGAAACTTTTGTATTATTTTATTGCTTCTTACTCTGTGAAATATGTTTTCCACATTGAATGAACTCAACAATCCCACGAGAAAAGCATCCTTATCCCCATTTGTAGATGAGAAAAGAGTTCATAATATATACCTTGCACCAAATAGCACAATGCATAGCACAAGAGATGAGATTTGAACATGAAGCTATTTCCAAGTGACTAAAAAAATAAGTGTTCTTTCTACTTCCCCACTTTGTTCTATGTGCCTAAGATGTTTTCTCTTCTCTTCCTACTTGGTTTCTACCCACCAACCCTTCTTTTGCACTATATGCTCTGCCTTCCAATCTACACTAGCCCACATCTGCTATCTACTGCTCAGGTACCTCTTCTATAAAGATGTCTAGGGGTCAGGGCAACTGTTGACAAAATACACTGTCATGCAGGAAGTTCCTCTAGGGTAATACAGAGTGTGATCATCTGACCAGTATTGTGGGCATTATCTGGTAACTTGTTAGATAGGCCTTCAAATTTAGGAACCAAACTTGGCAATAAAAGATGGTTAAACACATTCACAGCTAAACATCTCAGTTTCATGGGAAACACTGATGGGACCCTGTAAAATGAAAATCAGAAATCTTAAGGAGTTGCACCGGGTCTTAGCCCTTTTCTCTTTGCTCCCCTAAACATTCCTATCTCATATTCATGAATTTGATGTTTTTCAGTAGTTCGTTCTGTAAAGGAGACATATGTTTTTCATCGTGATTCATTCAAACCATTGCAGGATGCTCTTTAGAACTTAGAACTTCTTTCAGAGTAGATTGTCCTGATGAACAGTTAGAGATCTGTGTGCAATATGAATCTTTATGCTAATAGTAAAAATTTATTTTCTAGCCTGGACTGAATATCTTCAGAAGTGTTTTCATAGCTTCATGGTCATAGAAAGCTGTCCTCTACGAATCACTCCTTGTGGGCTCCTTGCTGTCTAGTGCTCCAAGAAGGGAGAGCTGTTAGCAGGAGCCATTTCTTCCTGCACAGAATAGCGAGAAGGCTGGCTATGGTTAGGCCCATCGTGTCCTTGAAAGATGGTGATTAACCGAGAAGTCACTTGAGCTGCACAATTGACTCTCATTTGTAGATGGTTGGAAGGAAGTTTCCACACCTCTGAGGGTTGGAATTCATCACGAATGTCTATGGTTTTGTCTCAGCTCATGCGGACAATACAGAGATGTATGTGAGGAAAACATTCTCCCTTTCATTTCAAAGTTATTTATAACGACTGAAAATCCACAACTTGAAAAGGCTCGAAAGTATGTATTCCCCTTTGAGAGAACATAAACATTTGACTTTTCTTTCTGGAAGAAATAAAAGATGAAAAAAAACCTTATTTCAGTCTTCATCATGGGTTTAATTACTTTGGAGCCTCCTCCTGTGCTTTTGGCCTATTTGGCAATCCACATTTATGAATCATCTAAAAGCAAGTGGGCAAGCAATTATGAATGATTTTGAAAAACAAAGATAGGACTGTGAAGCATTTGCTCTCCATATATTTTGATGTCAACTGTGTGAAATTTCTTGGTTTGGAGCATTGTCATATGTAAAAATGACCTAGGAAGTATAAAATGTTTTGTTTTTAATGATTAAATCTAATTCTATGGGTTTCTCATATTCTATAATCATTCTGGGTAGAATACTAAAGATGATGGAGAACTGTTTCATGCTCTGGAGGAACACAGTTTTTCTATCTCTTTTTGTGTTTTTCCTATCTACCCTGTCAAAATGTAATCACAACTATAGAGCTGTGTGTAAAAAGTACACTGTTCTAGGGCTTCCCTGGTGACGCAGTGGTTGAGAGTCTGCCTGCCGATGCAGGGGACATGGGTTCGTGCCCCGGTCCGGGAAGATCCCATATGCCGCGGAGCGGCTGTGCCCGTGAGCCATGGCCGCTAAGCCTGCGCGTCCGGAGTGCTCCGCAATGGGAGAGGCCACAGCAGTGAGAGGCCCGCGTACCACAAAAATAAATAAATAAATAAATAAAATGCAATTAAAAAAAAAGTACACTGTTCTAAATGGTACACTAAGTGCATATCCTCAAATTTTAATGCACATTTAATTTAATCTATTCCAAAGAACAGAAGTATTTACACAAGGAGCTTGTTCTCACCTTCCTTGAATGATAAAAGAAAAATTCATTTAGCAGATTAAAAAAAGACTTGGAAAACGTGAAGATAAAAAATCAGCCTGGTGAATCTATGGATGAAGTACGGTCAAACCACAGATATCTAAGCCATGCACATAGATTTTTCTGCAAAAGCAAATATTTCTACTGGTTGAGTAAGACTGCAAATCAGGTCTTCTGCTTTAGGCTTGGTTGCCTCTTTCTCTTTGATTTTGTAGTCCTCAGAGATCTAAGCTGTGCAACCGAGTTATCCTGAAACTCTCCACAACGGTTTTCTCTTCAATATATAACAAATATTAACTAACTATAAAGAACATCGAAGACATTCTGGATTAATATTCAATATGTATGGCAAGAGGAATTCAAGAAAGTGTTCTTATATATCCACATGTACACAGAATGGAAATGAGTGAAAGCCAGGGAACTAATTACTAGATTTTTGTTGTCGTTGTTTGGTGTGTACATGGAATTACATTTTATAGTGGATGTTGTTTCAGGCAGTCAAAAAATAATAATTTACTTTAAATGAGATTTAAAAATAGAAAAAAATGCATATTGGTGTGTGATGTCTTTGCTTAAAGAAGGTAATAAGAGCTGAAAAGCATGTATAATGTTAGTTGAAATGGTCAAGGAGTGAGAGGGGCACTGCTGACATGGCACTTACGTGACCCTCCTTGCTGTCCTAGTGTGACAGTTCTACAAATATTGTACAAATGATGTACAATACATCATGAAAAGCTTGTCATTCGATGATTGATAGGAACAGACTCCTGTGTCAAATTAGCACTATTTCAGGAAGGGAGGCAATAGTTGGAAAACATGCAGAATTGGGAACTTTGGGAATATCAAAATAAATCCTGGCACAAAAAATAAATGCTTTGTTGACAGGAGGAAAATCTTCTTAATGTGTGACTTTAAACTGCTTGCTGTGAGTAGACAGAAACCTGATCATTTTAACCTGGATTATAGCATGGCATGTGCTGAGAAGACCAGAGGGTTTAGAATGAGAATAGGCTTGTGTTCCTCTCTTCTCCATGCACAGGTACCTGAAGAATAATACAGCTACCATGTTCATCGTTAGAAATACTTGTATCCCAAATCCCAACACACAACGCTTATTTTCCTTGTGGTGGGGAGGTAAAGTAGGGATAGATTTACGTTTTGCTGGAGGCAAATTTACTGATATGTTTTTCTCTTATTGTTTGTGCTTTTTGTGTCATACTTAAGAAATCTTTGCCAAACTCAAGATCACTAAGATCTTTCCTTATATTATTTTGGAGAAGTTGTATAGTTTTAGCTTTTACTTTTATTCTTTGATCTATTTTAATTCAAATTTTGTAAATAGTGTGAAAAGTCAAGGTTATTTTTTTTTACATAAGGCTCTCCCATAATTCTAGCACTATTCGTTGAAATAATGTTTCTTTCCTCAGTGAATTGTTTTTGTTCAAAATGAATTGACCATGTATGTGTGGGGATATTTCTGAATCTTATTCCATTGATTTATATATCTTTCTTTATAATCTGTCTTGAAATAAATAGTGGTGTGGAAATATTTCAAATTTGTATTTTTTCAAAGTTTTTTTACTATTTTAGGTACTTTGATTTCCCATATAAATAATAATAAGCTTGTCGATTTCTACAGAAAAGGCCACTTGGGTTTTGATTGGGATTACATTGAAGCTATAGATCGATTTGGTGAGAACTGACGTCAGAATAGTCTTCTAATCCTTAAATATGGTATATTTCTCCATTTATTTAAAAAAATTTCCCTCAGTACTTTATTGTACTTTTCAGTGTACAAGTCACACACATCTATTTTCAGATTTATCCCTCCGTATTTCATATTTTGCTATTACTGTAAAGACATATATTTTAATATCAGTTATGATTGTTTGTTGGTATTACTTATAAATACTGCTGATTTTTGTATATTGACTTCATACCCTGCAACATTGCTAAATTTATTTATTTTAACAGTTATTTTGTAGCTTCTATAGGATTTTCTACATACACATTTATGTTTGTGAATAAAAGTTTAGGTTTCCTTCCAAATTAATTAACATTTTTGTTTCTTTTTCTTGCCTTATTGCGCTGACTGGAACCTCTAATATGTGAATAGAAGTAATGAGAGTGGACAGTCTTACCTTGTTACCTATCTTAGGTGAAAAATAGTATGATGGTAGCTGTAGATTTTTTGTAGATGCCCTTTAACAGGTTGAGAATGTTCAGTTCTAGTCTTAGATTCCTGAGAGATTTTTTTTTTTTTAATCAAGAATGAGTTGGATTTTGTCAAATGCTTTTTCTGTATCTATTGAGGGAATCACATGATTTTTCTTTTTAATCTACTAATGCGGTGAATTACATTGACTGGTTTTTGGCTGTTAAACCAACCTTGTATTCCTGAGATAAACACCCCTTAATCATAACATATTATCCCTTTTATGTATTGATGGAGTTAATTTGCAAAAATTAAAAATTTTTTTACATTTACATCCATGAAGGATATTGGTTTGTAGTTACCTTTTATTATAATATCTTTGTCTGGTTTTGATATCTGATTAAGGCTGGCTTCACAGACTGAGTTTGACATCTTCCTTATTCATTATTTTCTGGAAAAGTTTTTAGTTAGTATTCCTTTTTCCTTAAATGTTTGGAGAATTCAGCAGTGAGCCCATCTTGGCCAGGAGTTTTCATTGTGAGAGTGTAACTAGAAATTTAATAAATATTCAGACTATCTGTTACTTCTTGAATGAACATTGTCCATTTCATCAAAGTTTTAACTTTAATGGCAAAATATTGTTTAAAATATTCTCTTTAATCATTTTAATATTTGTGACTTTTATAGCTGTGTCACCACTCTCATTCCTGATATTAATAATTTGTGTCTTCTCTCATTTATTTCCTGATCAGTATGGCCAGTTCATCAATTTTACTTATCTTCTCACAGACCCAGTGTTTGTTTTTTAGAATTTTCTCTATTGTTTTTCAGTTCTGTTGATTTCCACTCCTCTCTTTACTTTAGATTTAATGTCCCCCCTGCCCCCAGTTTCTTAAGGTAGAAATTGAGTGTAGTGATTTGAGAGCTTTCTTCTTTTCTAATATGGGCCTTTACTGCTATAAATTTCCCTCTAAATGCTAGCTTCGCTGGATCCCACACTTTTTTCTATGTTGTGTTTTTTTTTATTCAGTTCCAAAGTGGTCACCATTTGGAAAAGGACTCTGTGACTAATTAGGCTTGTATCTTTCACTCAGATAACAAGTGAGGACATTTTGTTTTATCAATAATGGAAGCCTAAATTATCATATAGGAGTTGTATATTATGTGAGAGTATTGAGCAATGCAAGGGGGTGGGATGTATCAGACACCTTTTATGTATCTCAGATCTTTTGGTTTCGCCTCTTTCTAGAGTTTTGGGCACTTGTTGCACTGAACTGTTGCAACCACTGATGTCACAAGGGAGAAGCATTACAGTCCTTTGCTTTACGCCTATGCATCTCTAATCCTATAATGCTCTTGTTGCTACTGAAGTGTGAGACTGCAGGACCCACTTGGTCCCCATGCATGTGCAAACCAGAGGTACAGGGGAGCCAATGTCAATGGGGAAAATCTTTGTTCAGTAAGAGATGTTACCCAGTGGGTAAACTTTTCCTCCTTTCTCCCCTTGGATCAATTGTTCTGAGATACAGCCTGTTGGAATATGGTTACAGAAGATAGAATGATCCAAGAAGCTGTATAAATGACTTGCATTTCCTTTCCCTCCTCTTTGACTTTTCCCCTTTCCCTCACTCCTGCTTTCCTAGGATTGTACTCTCTAATAAAAGAGTGGCATAGCCTTTTGCCTTCTATTCTACTTTCTGGGAAACCCAGACTAAGGCAGAAAGGGCTCAATAAATGATAAATCAGCACTTATTATCTTCAATTAATTTTACTTAAAATTGTTTTATTTTCATCAAGGTCTATTATGATTGAGAAAATCAAGATAAGGATATACAAAGTTGTAACTAAGTTTTAACTTAGCCACTGTTGGAGGAGGTCATGGAGAGGATGTGACCGCCGGTTGATCCTCAAGCTGGACTTGGGCAGTCAAAGGCTCCTCACCCTCTCCCATCTTTGGAATGTATGTTCCACCCACCATTTCCACATTAGCAGCTGTTTCAAAGACTCAGCCTTGAGAGAATTAGGTGTTGTCAAGACCATCTGGACTAAATATGTGATTGAACCCAGTTAAGCCTTCTATATAAACTTCTAAGAGTCTGGCAGGCGGGTGCAGAGATCTGCTCATCTGGAGGCCACCCAAGCCAAGCCTCGGATGTAAGTTCCCTTGATTATTAAACCTGTCACCTACTGATCTGGAGAGGTCTGCCTCTTTCTTTGGTCTCCCCTTGCCCTCTCTGTGTGGGGGCCAGTGTGCGAACTGACAACCAGTGTTATTCTTTTGAAACTGAACCATTATTAGAAGTTTTTTTTTTTTCTCCACTCAGTATTGATTCAACAGTTGCTTTCCTCTGATGATTATATTTCCTTCTTATGTATAGTGTTTTGCATTTTGAGTTTGGGTGTCTGGCATCAGGGAGCAGGTGTTAAGGCTTTCAAAACTCTTTTTGGGGTTAGAGCCCTTGTATTTTTTTGTATAAATTGCACTGTCTTAAAGGTGAATACTCATTGATCCTGAGTCTATGGTAACCTGTAATTTTTAAAAAGTCATCCTTCTCTTTAACCACCTCCATGTCAGCTCCTTCTGTTTGCTCTGAGCTGCTTGTATTGATATTGGAAGAAGGTAAGAGGAACTATCTGCGTTATGAATAATCTCTGTGGAGAGTCATATATTGTCACTTGTAAACTAGTGTATGCTTGACTTGATTTCTTTGTAGTTGCTAAAGATCTTTATGGGTTTGCTTATTTGCTCCTTTCTCCTTGTTCAGTGACTAAAATCTTGTAAACCTCTGTCTGCTGGCAAACTCTTCTGTTGACAGCCAGAGCCAAGATTTCATAAAATGCACCTACTGCTAATCTGGTATTTGAGAAGCATAAGGCATGGGAGGCAGTGGTATGTTTTATATTACCTCGTCATTACAAAATTAATAAATGCTCATTATGCAAAATGTAATAAATTGGAAAAATAGAAGACAATATCACCAGTAACTCAACACAGATATGTCACTGTTGGCATTTGGGTGTATCCTTTCAATCATTTTGCTGAGCGTGTTATTTTTATATGACTATTATCACAGAAAATTAAATACATCAGTGTTTTCAAGAATATGTTTTCTGATTTGAAAAGTAATACATGCTTGCTCTAGGAAATTTGGAAAATAAGATATTTTTGATAAAGAAGAAAATTAAAGTAAATTATGTCACCTGAAATAATCACTTTAAATATTTAACTTATTTCTTTATAATGTTTTTCACATGCAAAAGATTATTTAAAAATAAGCATTTCTTAAAAGTTCTAATAATACTCTGGATAAGAAATATCAACAGCTTTACCTGATAGCTTTATTTTCTTTTTTGCTGTTTTATGGATTTATTTACTGTAGACTCATAACTTTTTATTATCATTTAAAATTTTTATTTTATATTGGAGTATAGTTGATTAACAATGTTGTGTTAGTTTCAGACGTACAGCAAAGTGATTCTGTTATACATATACATGTATCTATTCTTTTTCAAATTCTTTTCCCTTTTAGGTTATTACCAAATATTGAGCAAAGTTCCCTGTGTGATACAGCCAATAGCTTTTATTAAATCTGAATTATCTAAACTTTAACAAAAGTGAACTTAATTTGTTTTCTCCTTACTTATTAAAAATATTAAGTTGTAAGGGCAAATAATTACTATCAGGCTAACATTTGAGAAAAAAAAATGTATGCCTGATAACTTCTTAATATAAGCAGTATCAAGGAGGAGATCAGAATACCAGGTGTTTCCCAGAAAGAAAATACATTAAAGTTTTCAGAGGAAACTTGAGGAGTTAATGTTGAAATTCACATGAATAAAAGGCTGAATTAATAATAATGCAGTCAAGCTGGTTGATGTAGAACCAGAAACAGGAACACAGCTACACCATAAGACAGACAGACAGACTTAAAGACAAAATAGACACACACACATACTCTTGTACAGACTGAAGATAAAATTAGCTTAAAGTGACTGCCTAGAAAATTCATGGAGGTAGTTCAGGTCTTAGGTAGGCTTGCATAAGTAGGCTGGTTTTAAGCAAGCTGTTCTAATTTTATTTTATCATATATATGATAGTTATAGAGTCACAAGAAGTTGCAAAGATGGTACAGAATAGTCACGTGTACATTTTACTTAAATATCAAGCAAACACAAAATCGACGTTTTACAATACATGTATAGTTCTATGCTATTTCATTACATGTGTAGATTTATGCAATCACACTTGCTGACTATGGTCGAGTTTTATAAAAAAAAAATTTTTGAAGGAGTGTGAAATATCCATGGAGGAAAACCCAATAAATATTTTAAAATGTTGTGGTGGTTTTAGATATGTCCACAAATTCTTTGATACTCCTCCCTTCCCATCCCATCCTACTGGGTGTGGGCTCTTCTTAGTGATCTAATTCTGTCAAAAACAATAAAGTGGGAGTAGTAGTATGCAACTTCAGAGACTAGGTCGTAGAGGGCGCCACTCCCTGAGTTGGAATACTCACTTGGTGGACTGTAGCTGCCATCTTGTGAGCAGCCACATGGAGAAGAAGCCCATGTGTTGAGAAACTGAGGCTTCCTGCAAATACCCATGCAAATATGCCATCTTGGAAGTGAATCCTCCAGCCTCAGTAAAGCTTTCTGTTATGGTTTTAGCTGACATCTTGACTGAGATCTCTTGAGAGAGCCTGAAATACAATTGCCCAGCTAAGCTGCTCCCAGGTTCCTGAACCCAGAAACAATGTGAGATAATACGTTTGTTTTCTTAAGCCACTAAATTTTGCAGTAATTTGCTGTGTAGCAATATATGACTAATCCAAGCATCATTATGTAGGAAGGCATATAAAATATGTTAGAAAATCAAAAGAATGTTTTAAACATCATGGAAAATTCCTGCAGATCACCTTTGATTTTATAATTACAACAGCATTATGGGCATGAGACAATTAATGTCAGGCCAGGAGACAGATCACTGGTTGCCCCAACTATGAAGGATGTTTGTTTTTGCTGTTTCTAATTGGGGTAGAGGAGAACCTAGGTCATGGGATCTTCTAAGTTTCCATCCCACACACTCCTTTGTCTTTTTATCCCCTGAGGCTGCTGGCTATGTGGTACCTTTTGTGAGGTTTATTTGCAATGATTGACGTTGGCCATAGATGGAGGTCACCCAAAAACTTTGTGCTAGACTGAGACACCAAATAATTATCCACTGGCCAGTCTCTGAGATGATTTATTGTTAGAATTTGAAGCCAAAACTGTTTGTCTTTTGAATCTATTATTTTCTCAGTGCTCCAATTTAGTTACATTAAAAAAAAAGAGAGAGAAGAGAAGCGAGTCTATGATTTATAATATAAACAAAGCTAGAACTAATCACTCACTGTCAACTGTCCTGTTTGGTTTCTACAGTATTTGTGCTCAATCACCCTATCCTTATTTTGTATCTATTGGGTTGCCCAAAAGTTGGTTTGGGATTTTCCATAACATCATACAAAACACCCGAACGCACTTTTTGGCCAAACCAATCTTTAACAAATATTTTCTGATTATAAATATACTCTCTTTGAAACTTATGTCATCAGCCTATGTAATAACTACGGCAACCCTAGAGCAACCACTGGCAGGTTCAGACTTTTTTTATGAAGGTACTTGTTGGAGGAGTGTAGCAATCTAGCAGGAATTGGGAGATGGGGCATTTGTCTCGAAGCTACAAAGTGCCAGGAGATTACAGGGGCGGGGTGGTGGTGGTGATGAAACTTCCCTCCCTTCCAGGCATTTGTTGGCAGTGCCATTGAAAACAGTAATCTACTGTGGAAACTTTCTTTCTCCATCTCTTTTGTTGGCAGCTCTTCCTCCACCAGTCCCTTAACTGCTATTCCCTAAAGCAATGTTTCTCAAACTTAAGCATGCGTCAGAATTGCCTGGCAGATGTGTTAAAACAGATTCTGGACCCACCTTCAGAGTTTCTGATGCAGTAGGTCTGAAGTGGGGTTGGAGAATTTTCATTTGCAACAAGTGCCCTGGTGATGCTGGTACCGCGGTTCTGGTGACCACACTTAAGAACCACTGCCCTCAAGTTCTATGCTTGAGTAGTAGTGGGGACCCAAGGATGTGGGGAAGGACAGGAGCCAGTGCAGTGAAGGAGAATGCCAAACTGCTCTGCATGAGGCAGCAGAAGGAATATGTTTTTGCTCTTGAGAGAAGAAGTGAAGAGGAGAGAGAAGGAAGAAGCAAGGTGGCATGAGGAAGATAGCTTGAGACCGAGGGATCAGATAAAGATCAAGGTGGCTCTAGAAATATGCCTGGTAGAGAGGTCCTTGGAGATGTTTATAAGTTTCTCCTCCAATCTGGAAAATTGTTAAAATATAATAAAGTCACTCATTTTCCTAGCAAGGGTGTGTGTGTGTGTGTGTGTGCGCGCGAGAGAGAGAGAGAGAGAGAGAAGGTACATGTGCCTTTGTGAAGAAATTAAGACAGATGCTGATTTTCTGCTAAGGGTTGATGCAGTGCAGAAGAGAGAGAGCACCTTTGAAATGGTAAAGTGACCAGCAAACTAAGTAAGCAGTAGGTTGTAGTCAGAGGTGATCCAAACATGTTAGTCTCCTGCACTACCCCCTTCCCTTCACTGGAAGTTATCGTTGACTTGGAGAAGGATTGGGGATTGCTCAGCACATGAAAATGGGGGCTTGAATCAATCATATTTAGTTCTCTAGGGGCCAGAGACGCCTCAGCTAACATCCGGGTTTGTTTCTCTTGCAGTTCTCATCTACTTTGTGTTTATTCTTAAGTCTTTCCTTCAGGTAAGCAGAGTGCAATGTGCTTCTTCAAATCACTATCTGTGCTTACCTTCAGGTAAGCAGAGTGCAATGTGCTTCTTCAAATCACTATCTGTGGTTGGACTTCTCCTCTTGAATTCAGTGGCTGGTATAGGGAGATAACAGCTACATGCTGCAGGTTATTTTTATTCTCACCTCCAGATGAAGGCTGGATATTCTCCAGCTTCTGGGAAGGGAGGAACTGCCCCATCTCCATTTGGGGGAGACCAGGAGGACAGGGACTGTAAAAACAGGTCCATCCCAGCTGAGGGGAACAAGAAAGATGTTGAGGGGCCCCCCGAGCATCTTGAAGTCCCATGAAGATGCCTACAACTTCTATCACTTTCTCTGTTGTGAGGAAATTCAGAGATTTAGGGGTTTACACCTTCCCTGTTACAGTTCATCTTCAAATCCTCTTCATCCAGAAAACTGTGAGCATGTGAGGGAAGGAAAGGAAGAAACAGCTACCTTGGTATTTGAGACAAATAGACCTGCCTCTCGCCCTTGCTTCCTTAAGTACCCATGTGGTCCACGCTTGTGCATCCTTCTAGGAATTTATCTGTTGGTTTCAGCACTGACGAGTTCAGACTGTTTTCAAGCCTCAGAAGAAGAAATGGCCAGTTAGAGGATTTCATTTGAGGCTAACGGTGGACCTCAATGTGGTGCTAGTCAGAGGAAGGGAGAGTGTTGTTTCTCAATATCTTGTTCACCCAGACAATGCTATGTTCTGAAAACTTGAAGAGATTAAACATTGAAAACTTTTATGATGGCGATGGTGGTCGTTGTGGTGAATCAGACCATTTTTGCCTGTAGGAGTCCTGCATACAGTCTAGCAATCCCCCATAGAACAGTTCAATGATTATTTTTCTCTTTTTTCACTTTATTGAGATATAATTGGCAACTAAAAATGGTACCTTTTCAAGGTGTACAGGTTGATATTTTGATATATGTATAAATTGTGAGATCACTACAATCAGGGTAATTAACATATCCATCACCTCACATAGTTACCACCTTTTTTTTTTGGCTGCACCTCCCGGCATGTGGGATCTTAGTTCCTCAACCAGGGATTGAACCCCCAGCCCCTGGCAGTGAAAGCACAGAGTCCTAATCACTGGACTGCTGGGAAATTCCCTAGCTACCACTTTTCAATTTCAATTATTGATGCAGTGCCATACCCTGAGTTCCTGCTCAGGGTAAAATATCCTGAGCATCCATGAGCTAGTGACAGAGAGTATAAATAATGAAAACAGGCACCTCTTATGCAACATCAATGGCCAGCATCCTTGTTCCCTATTGTTTACTGTCTGTTGAATGAGGATTCCCATACCCTCTGGGAAGAGCCCAGACAGGGATTCTGTTGGTGTTGATACAATGCCTAGAACTGACAGTCGCGGTGGAGCTCAGTTCTCACACACCTTGGCATAGTCCTCCAAGTGGAGGATGCCTCATTTGAACTGCTGGATCAAGGCATTATTTTTCCTGCTCCAGGAATCCCTACCCTTCCCCTTCCTTGCTGATTTCCATACTGCTTCCTCTGCTCTCCTGGAGTCCCTTTTCAGCATGTTTTTGACTGTTCTCTACCCACAAAGTGGAAGGTGTGTGAGAACTGAGCTCCACCGCGACTGTCAGTTCTAGGCATTGTATCAACACCAACAGAATCCCTGTCTGGGCTCTTCCCAGAGGGTATGGGAATCCTCATTCAACAGACAGTAAACAATAGGGAACAAGGATGCTGGCCATTGATGTTGCATAAGAGGTGCCTGTTTTCATTATTTATACTCTCTGTCACTAGCTCATGGAGCCTTTATTCAGAAATGGTAGGCAAAACCAAAAAAGGATTGATTCATGGAGGAAATTGCTCTTGAAAATAAATTATGAATAAAAGCATTTCTGATAATTCTGAAAACTTTGGAGAAGAATAGATTATTGGAATAATATTGGCAGCTTACAGTATGGGTGAAAAAACTAAACAACTGAGCCTGGGAAGGCATGGGGAATAGAGGCCTTGTCTTTATTCAGGTTTTTAAATTCCTGGATGAGAGAATTTGACTGGAGCAGTTAGAGACTATTATCTCTACGTTGGTTCCAGCATCCATATTGCCAGGAGATAGGACAAGGAGCACAGCTGCTGTGATTGGGAGAACCTGGTGAGCTGAGCAGCCCCTCCCCCCATATATATGTACTGTATGGGTCATTGTTGTCTATATATATATATACATACACACACACTTCTGTCTTCTTCTTCTTGTCTTCATCATCATCATCATCACTATCATCATCATCTAGCTATCAAGACTTTATTGTTTCAGAGAATTTTTAGGTTTGCAGCAAAATTGAGAAGACGATACAGAGATTTCCCATATACTCCCTACCGCCATACACGTATAGCCTCTCGCATTATCAACATCAGTCACCAGAGTGGTACCTTTTCTTTTTACCAAGGATGAACCAACACTGACACATCATAATCACTCAAAGTCCATAGTTTACCTTAGGGTTCTGTATTGGTGTTGTACATTCTATGGGTTTGGACAAATATATAATGATATATATCCATTATTATAATATCATGCAGAGTATTTTCACAGCCCTAAAAATCCTCTGTGGTCTGCCTATTCATCTCCTCTCCCTGTTACCCCTGGCAACCACTGATCTTTTTATTATCTCCATACTGTAGTTTTACTAATTCCAGAATGTCATCTAGTTGGAATCACACAGTATGTAGCCTTTTCAGATTGGATTTTTTCATTTAGCAATATGAATTTAAGATTCCTCCATGTCTTTTCACGGCTTGATAACCTCATTTCTTTTTAGAGCTGAATAGTATTCCATTGTCTGGATATACCATCATTTACTTATCCATTCACTGCTGGAAAATATTTTGTTTGCTTCCAAGTTTTGAATAACCTTGCTTTATTTTTTTATTCAATTGTGAATAAAATTGCTATAAGCATGTGTGCAAGTTTCTGTGTGCACATAAGGTCAAATATAATTTTAACCAATCAAGTTAGTAGCTATTCAACAGAATGTGCCTAAACTTAGATTCTTACCACTCACCATTTATCTTAAAATATGAATGATTTATTACCAAACTGGGGTCAACACAAAGCATTCTCCAGTGAAAAGCAATGTTCCTCAAAGTGTGGTCTCCATACCATCAGCATGAACATCACTGAGAACTTGTTAGAAATGCAAATTCTTTTTCCCGCTTCAGACCTAGTAAATCAAAACCTCAAGGTGAGACCCAGGAATTTTGTTTAATAAATGATTAAATTAGGGTGATTCTGTTGCATGTAAAAATTTAATGTGCATATGAATCACCAGGGGGTGTTGTTTAAGTACATAGTCTTATTTAGTAAGTCTGGGGTAAGCCTGAGATTCTGCATTTCTGACAGTCTTCTAGGTGATTCCATTGTTGATGATGTAGAGATCAAACTTTGAGAAACGAGACTTGAAAGATATTGAAGGAGAAAATTTTTAGATCACTGTCTAAAACTGCTGAAATCCTGTAGACAAAAGAGCTACAAAACCCAGAAAGCTCTTTATAAATACATTATTTTTATTGCTGTTGGATGATGGTAATTTGCATAAGTCTTCAGAATGTTGTATGTTGTTTTGGGGGAAAGGGGAACACTTATTTTCAACTGGCAGGTCTGCAAACAGAATTGGTTAAAACGTTTATGTACGAAAAAGTTTATGTACGAAGTCACCTTTAGGTCAAATGTGTAAGTGCTCCATCATGTCTTAATCTCAACATGCAACAGCATGTACCAAGAGCAGAATCAGCATCTCCAGCTATCCTTTATTTTGTCTTGTTCATGACAGAAATACTATGTTCCACATTATTTAAAATGGTAACTCAAAGCTTAATGCTAATGAAGTTACCAAGCCATGACCTAAAAGAAGGGAGAGTCTGGCCAGATGGCTCAAGTCACTGACTATAACTTCTTAGGTCTTTCTTTTCTGTCCCAGATTGATCATATCTAGTGTTTTTAGTCTCTGGCTATTTGATGACTAATCTTGAAAGCTTTTGAGAATCAGGTCCAATCAGCAGTTTGCTATTAGTGCCGCTCAAATCTGATGACATTTGCTTGACACATTTGACTTAATGGAAGTGGGGGGAAACTAAGTGGGTCTATGAACCTTCCCAGGTGAGGATTCTCTTAGACTATGTTCACAACCAATATTTTCATGTCCAATTTTATTGCTTTCATTATCAGATGGCTGTTCTTTGAGTTTTTGCTTTGGAAAGGTTACAGATGGTTTCATTTCATGTAATGAATTCAAAACATTTAAGAGGATCTCTCCTATGCCAAACTCTCCCAAGAGGTTTAATCAACCTAAGTATATATGAAAAAAACTCTCATTACAACCAAAATTAAAACAAAAACCAAGATTTATCTGCAGAATAATTTCTATTAGAATCATTTGAAGAGGTCAAATGAGCATGAGAATAAAGATAAACCAGGAAATGTAATTTATTTAATCTTTGAAAAATACTCATAAACTTTGGTAAGAAAAATTAAATCATCCTTGAGTGAGGGGTTCCTCCTCCCCATAAAGCCTTTGTTTCCTGTCAAGAAATAAAAGGCAGAGATACAGGCACTTCCCCGGTGGTACAGTGGTTAAGACTCCACGCTCCCAATGCAGGGGGCCCGGGTTCAGTCCCTAATCAGGGAACTAGATCCCCCACATGCATGCCACAAATAAGGAGCCCGCCTGCCACAACTAAGACCCGGCACAACCAAATAAGTAAGTAAGTAAATAAATATTTTTAAAAAGGCAGAGACACAGTGTTTTTCTGAAGAAAGAAATATTGACAGTGTGACGTCCCATAAATTACTTCTGATGTGTCTAAATTAACATTTTTATAAATGATCTGGATGGTCAATTATGCATAGTTAAATGGCAAGTGATGAGTACAATAATAACATTCGGGAACCTAATGGCTATTTCTGGTTTGAATTTAAGGTGTGATTGCATTTCAAGTATCACCGTCTGATCACTCAGCTTACAGGCTTGGAAACTTGGTTATCTTTTTATTGAGAGGCTTTCCAGAAAAATGGCTTCCTTAACTTGGAAGAGGCTGATTAAAGGTAAGAGAGTACAGTTTTTGTAAAGACTTTTTCCTCATTATAAAAATCTATAGATGTTGCTTGTAGAAAACTTAGAACATATGAGGATATTCAAATTTAAAAAATTCCCCTTTACCCCACTATTGTTAATATTTTGGGTTTCAGTCTTTTAGTATCTGCATATATATATACAGTAAAATTTTACTAACCTTGCATGAAAATCTTTGTACATTTAAGTGTGTTGTCTGGTTCAATAGATACACTAAAGTTATTTTTGTAGATTTTTCATAATTACCCTCCATACATCTATAAATTTGCATTCTCTTCTGTTAGGTGTGAGGGTGCCTATTTTCCTACCTTTTCGTCACCATAAGAGATGTCATCCCACTTGCTTTTGGCATTGGCCTCTTTCTCATGAACCTGTTACTGACATGCTTGGTCCTACCTGGTCATTGGGCTTATGATACCACCTGCTACTATTGGTCATCAATCATCCTTGCCTCTGTCTTGAATTGCTGAACCTCAGAAATATTTATTTCCTAAGATTCCAGGTCTCTTTTATGGCACCAGTCTTCCCCCCTGGGTAGAAGTATTAGAAAACATCTTGGTTTCCTTCATACCACGTACAACGTGGGAGAGACTTTTCTATACAGTTTCCTCTGATAGTGCAGCACTACTGCTGTTAAACCATATTGAATGTGGCCCCAGGCTGAAGGCTAGGCTTCCGAGAGAGTTTGCAGCCTCTCCCAAGCAACACCTGGAAGAGTGGGGTGCTAGCTTTGATGTTCTGCTATTCTTTGATATTTATCTGAGTGTCTCTGCAGTTTATTCCCCCTAATCCATGGAGGTTTGGCATTTGACCTCCTTGCTCTATCTATATAACTTCCCCTTTCTTTCAGACATAGAAGTGTTTTCTTTTTCTTTCATTTCCATTCTAGTCTGGCTGGGATTTTGTCTACATAATATTATTTTTCAAGATGTTATGATGAGAAGCATGTAGAGAATCATGATTATTTATATTATGCCTTTAACATGTGCCTTTATAGCACTGATTATGTACAAGGCACTATTTTAAGTACTTCTCAAATATTAATTCATTTAGCCCTCATTGCAATCCCACAGGATGGATTATCCCTACTTAACTACTGAACTGAGGCACAGAGAAGTTATGTAACTAGTCCATGTTTACACAGCTTATAAGTGGTAGAATCAGGATTTGAATTGAAGCATTCTGGCTTCACAGTCTATACACTTTTCACTGCACTACATTGCCTCATATTTGAAAAAGTCTCATTTTAAACTGCCTCATATAAAATGAAAAATATATTATTTTAATATTTTCAAGATTTCCCCCATTATACACACATAAACACACACAGAAGAGGGACTGGAAAAATATCACCTAAAAATTTTAACAGCAGTTATTACTGCATATTGGGGTTATAGATCAGGTGATTTTAATTTTACTTCTTGGGGCTATTATAAATTTGCTTCAGTGTAGATGATTACCATTATGTTCAATAAAACAACACATCCATTAATAAAAATGTGATTATTTGCAAACATACACTTAGACTGAAAAGTCTAGGCTCAGAAAAGAACTACTTTTTATTTCATTAGTTCATTCAATATTTGTTGAAGGAATGTACCATGGATTACTCTATGACTAAGGATATGGAGATGAGCAAAACATAGTTCCAAACTTTAAAGGAATTATTTATAGTGAGGGTTGAGAGGTAAGTGGACAATTGTGAAACACTATTCTAATAGCTATTACAAGCTTGAGTACACAGTAAGAAATGCATACGAGAGACACAACCTAGTCTTGAAGGATGGGTGAATGTTTATTGAAAACTGAGACTGAAGGAACCTGGGGAGGGGAAAGTAAAGTATGTCCAGCCAGAAATACCAGCATGTGCAAAGGCCCTGATGTGTATTCAAGGAATTGAATGCTACTGTTGAGCTGAAGAACTGAATAAATTGTTTGGAGTGGTGAGAGAAGACACAGGAAAGCAAGTTTAATTACAAGGATGTAATTGGCGATTTTGGCAAGAGTAGATTCAACTGTGAAAGCAAACGAACCTTTGAAACAGGATGACATAGAGGAGGGAGTTTATACCTCTTTAAAGAAGGAGTTTGAAGAAGGACAGGTGGAAGTGGTGGTATAGTGTTTGAATCTACTTGAATCCTCCCACAAAACAAACATAGAAACTAAGGATTACAAGACCAAAATCCCATGGGTAACATCTTAACAAAACTAGGTGACCAGGTACCCTCAAACTCCAAAGTACAGCAAAATGTTGCCATGGTTGAAACTGCAGAAGAAAATCCTGAAATTGATAATAAATACTCACCCTCAAAAGAAAGGGTCTCACTCAGGAGGGAAAGGAAACTCAGCCAATCTGGGAAAACCAGCTCAAACAGAGAGAGAGCTTTTAATGTTCCAATGTGCATATATGAGTACAGGGAGACTTATAAATACTTGACAATGCTGAGCCAGCCTAGGCTCTATGCACTCTTAAAACCAACCTGCTTAAATTTTCTTCCAGGACAAAAACCCATATTGAAGAGAAACTATAGGAAGTAGAATCAAATTGACACTTGGGCAAAGGAAAAGAAAAAAGATTCAGATGAGAATGGGAGAAGAGAAGGGAAAGCAGATTTCAGAAAGAACTCGGCATATTTTGAATTATTGGTCATTAATGATAGAAATGTCAGCCCTACAACCATGAACTCAGAAACTTGTTCTGGTTCACTCCATTCCTCCAAAAAGGAGGCTCCCCCTAGCAGCACAGGAAGACCTACTGCACGGAAACATGAACAACATAAGAGGTCGGTCATTAGGTCTTACATGAATTATTATAAGAAGAAAGAGAATAATGAGCAAAGTAACATTCCCAAAGACGTTCAAGATAAAAACTGTAGCCCAAATATTTATAATAAAGTTAAAGAACTTCCACATCCAGATGTGTTTTCCCTATTCCTCCTGTTAAGTACAACTAAAAACCTTGGACTTAACATATAAAATAAACATAAAAGCCACTGGTAGAAAAAAAAAGGCAGACTTGCTAGGGAACTTGGGACTTGAGACATGATATGGTGGTGAGCTCTTGGGTTTTCTTTTTGCCTCACATATCTCAGAATTAAATCTGAAAAGTCAGTAACCTAGAAATGCCAGTGACTACAGACAAAGTCCTATAAAAGCAGTATATTTCTACCCAAACGACCAGGAAATGGGGAAGCCTAGGAAATCAGAAAACTTTCAGATATTAACTGCTCTGCTGCAGTCAAATACCATACAAAAACTGTGGCCCCACTGCTACCCATGCCAGCAAAGGCTGAGTGGAGAACCTAGAGTTTTATTTTTAAAAGGCTATAACAGTGTGGCCCATCAATTTCACCTGAGTGGTGTCAGAGAAGTAGGGACTTTTATCCTTTCAATCTTGTAAGAAGGCCTTGCGCTGTCAGTGGACACCTCATGGGAAGCTGGAACTCCACCTCATTACTTACAGTAATGAGGAGACCTGCCCTCACCATAGCAGGTATCAATTGAGGCTAAGTGGAAACCTAGGCTTCTACCTCTGTGTAGAAGAAATGAGGCAGCACCACCTTTCCCTTCCCTTCCAGAACAGTTTTAGAGAAAGTCAGCTAAAACAGAAGATTTAATAGTATGCAGTCTCCTAACATAATAGAAAATGTCCAAGTTCTTAATTCACAGTCACTCATCATACCAAGAACAAGGAAGTTCTCACACTGAATGAAAAAGGCAATCAATAGATGCCAATACCAAGATGACAAAGCTGTTAGATGGCCTGACAAAGATTTCAAAGCAGCTGTGATAAAAATGCTAAAATAAGAAATTATAAACATGCTTGAAAGAAATGAAAAAGTAGAGATCCTTAGCAAAGAAATAGAAGATATAAAGGAGAATCACACAGAAAAATTTTAACTGAAGAATACAATAATCAAAAAATACAATAAGTACAATAATTTTAACTGAAAAATACAAGTTAAAATACAGTAAAATATTAACTGAAAAATACAGTAACAATACAAAAATATGAAACAGAAAGTTCAGTGGATGGACTCAAAGCAGAATGAATATGACAGAGGAAAGAATCAGTGAACTGGAAGATAGAAAAATATAAATGATCCAATCTGAACAGAAGAGAGAAAGTAAACTATATTTTTTCCAACTTTATTGAGGTATAATTCACAATTAAAAATTGTATATATTTAGGGTGTACAATGTGGTGTGTTGATATAGATACCTTCTGTAATGATTACAAGTAAATTCCTCAGTACTAAAAAAAAAAAAAAATTGAAGCACCAGAGAAAAATTGCAAGCAATGGTGGATTTCTTTTCAGAAACAATGCGCATCTCAAAAGGAAGTAGCACAATATTATCAGATGCTGAAAGAAAAGAACTGCCAGCCCAGAATCCCAAACCTCACACAAATATCATTCAGGAATAAAGGGGAAATCAAGACATTCTCAGGTGAAAGAAAACTAAGGTAATTTTTCACCAGCAGATCTATCCTAAAATGTAAGTTCTCTAAATAGAAACAATGTGATAAAAGAAGAAACCTTAGAAAATCTGGAAGGAAATAACAAAACAGTAAATTAAAACAATGATAAGTAAAACAGGCTTTCCTTCTGCTCAAAAGTTATCTATGAAGGTTGAAACAAAAATTACAACACTTGTGCTTCTAAATGGATGTAGAGGAATTATTTAAGGCAATTATATTATCAATGAGGGAAGGTAAAGGGACATAAAGGATGGTAAGATATCCATGCTTCAGACAAACTGGTAACATGATGACACCTGTAAATTGTGATTATATAGAGTATATAATTATATATATATTTAATATAATATCTAGATAATGTCTCTGGATAATTACATTATCTAGGTATATAATGTAATATCTAGAGCAACCACTAAAAAAGCTATATAAAGAGGTACTAAAAAGGTATAGATGATTCAAAATGGATTCTAAAAAATGTACATGTAGCCCACAGGAAGGCAGACAAAAGAAAATAGAGAGGAAAAAAAAAAACCCAAAACAGAGAGACTAAACATAAATTTAAATGGCAGATTTAAGCCCTAGCAGTAATTACATTAAATGTAAATGGTCTAAATATACCAATTAAAAGACAAGGATGGGCAGCTTGGATTATAAACTATATTCTATCTATAAGAGATTCACTTCAATCATAACCACATAGGCAGTTTGAAAGTAAAAAGATAGAAAAGGTATATTATTCAAATATTAATCAAAGGAAAGCTCTAGTTGCTATATTAATATGAGATAAAGTTGACTTTAGAACAAAGAAAACCACCAGAGACAGAATCAATTCACCAAGAATACCTAGCAATCCTAAATATATATGTACTTATTAACAAAGCTGCAATATATTTGAAACCAAAACTGATATAAATGAAAGGAGAAATAGACAAATCTATAATTATATTTGGAGACTTTAAAAACCCTCTCTCAACAATTATTAGAAATACTAGACAGAAAATCAGCAAGAATATATAAGAACTCAGCTACACCACTGACCAACAGGATCTAATTGATATTTGTTTAACACTATACCCCCAAACAGTAAAATACATGTTCTGGGCCATAAAATAAACCTTAACACATTTAAAAGAATTGAAATTATACAGAATGTGTTTTCCAGCTACAATGGAATTGACCTAGAAATCAGTAATAGAAAGAATGGGAAAGTCTCCAAACATTTGGAAATTATACAACACACTTTTAACTTATCCATGGATCAAGGAGGAAGTCTCAAGGGAAATAAAAAAATAATGTTTAGCTGAATGAAAATAAAAATTGTGGCAAAGAGCTAAAACAGTACTGAGAGAAGAATTTATGTCTTTAAATACATACATAAGAGAAGGGGGCATCTCATATAAATAACCTAGGCTTTCACCTTAATACGTTGCAAGAATAATAGTGATATAAACTCAAAGCAAGCAGAAAGAATAAAATAATAAAGAGCATAAATAAAAACACTAAAAACAAAAAAGTAGAGGAAAATTAGTGTAAGAAAGGGTTGATTTTTTGCAAAGACCAATAAAATTAACAAACCAGTAACAATACTACCAAAGAGGTAATGAAATAGGGACTATTACTACAGACCGAGCAGATAGCAAAAAGATAGTAAGGGAGATATTGAAAACAAACTTATAGTTACCAGAGGGGAAACGTGGGTGTATGTGGGTGGGGATAAATCAGAAGCTTGGGATGAACACGCACACACACTACTGTATATAAGATAGATAGCCAACAAGGACCTACTGTGTAGCGCAGGGAACTCTACTCAATATTCTGTGATAATCTATATGAGAAAAGAATCTAAAAAAAAAAGGATATGTGTATAACTGAATCACTTTGATGTACACCTGAAACTAACACAACATTGTAAATCAACTGTACTCCAAAAAGAAAACAAAACAAAAAACCCCAAAGGATAGTAAGGGAATGCCACAATAAACTCTACATGCATACGTATGATAACTCAGGTGAAATGAACTAACTCCTTAAAAAATATACAAAGTACCACAACTCACCCAATTTGAAAAAGCTAATTTGTATAAGCTTTTAACTATTAAGGAAATAAAATCTGTAATTAAAAATCTTCCAAAAAGAAAATCTCTAAGCCATTGGAGAATCCAAACAAAAGTTTAAAAAAAGAATTAACACAAATTCTACATAGCCTTTTCCAAAAAATGGAAGAGAAGGGAATACTTCCTAATTCACTCTATGAAACTACTATTTTCTTGATACTAAAAGCAAATGAAGATAGTACAAAAACAAAAAAAACAAAAAAACCCAATATCCCTCATGAATATATTGCATGAATTATATAGCATGACCAAGTGGAGTTTATTCCAGGGAGGTAGGGCTGTTTCACTGTTTCAATCAGTGTAATCCACCATATTAACAGGCTAAAGTAGAACAATCATATGGTCATATCAGTTGATGCAGAAAAGCATTTGACAAAATTTAACACTCATTCATTATAAAAACTCCAGAAAATGGGAATAGAAGGAGGACTTCCTGCACTTAAGCCTACGGGTAACATTATAGATAATAGTGATAGGCTGAATGCTTTCCTTCTAAGATCAGGAACAAGGCAAGGATGTTCATTCTTGCCACTTTTATTCAATATAGTACTAGAATTTCTGTGCAATAATGCAAGAAAAGGAAATAAAAGCCATACAAATTGGAAAGGAAGAAACAAAGCTCTCCCTATTTGCAGATGATATAATTGTATACATAGAAAATTCTAAAGAATCCCCAAAAATAGCCAAAAATGAAAACAAAAACCCTTTCCTAAAATTAATAATTTAGTTTAAGAAGATCACAGGATACAAGTTAAACATACAAAAATCAACTCTATTCCTATATACTAGCAATGAACACATAGATACTGAACTTTAAAATACAATACTATGGGCTTCCCTTGTGGTGCAGTGGTTAGCAATCCACCTGCCACAGGGGACATGGGTTCGAGCCCTGGTCTGGGAAGATCCCACATGCTGTGGAGCAACGAAGCCCGTGTACCACAACTACTGAGCCTGTGCTCTAGAGCCCGTGAGCCATGGCTACTGAGCCTGTGTGCCACAACTACAGAAGCCCACATGCCTAGAGCCCATGCTTCACAAGAGAAGCCACCACAATGAGAAGCCCAAGCACCGCAACAAAAAGTAGCCCCCGCTCGCCTAAACTAGAGAAAGCCCGTGTGCAGGAACAAAGACCCAACACAGCCAAAAATAAAATAAATAAAAAATAAATATATTAAAAAAAATACAATGCCATTGCAGTTGCTTAGAAAAAAATACCAAACCACTCTGCACCCACTAGGATGGCTAAAATAAAAGAGATAATAACAAGTGTTGAGAGTATGTGGAAAAATCGAAACCTCTTTCATTGCTGGTGTGAATGTAAAATGGTTCAGCCATTTTTGAAAGCAGTCTGGCAGTTCTTCAAAAGGCTAAACACAGAGTTACCATATGATCCAGCAATTTCACTTCCAAGGAAATGAAAAATAGGTTTCACACAAACACTTTTATATCAATGTTTTTAGCAGCATTATTCATAATAGCTCGAAAGTGGAAATAATCCATTCAAATGTCCGTCAACTGATGAATAGATAAATAAAATGTGGTATATCCATACAATATAATCTTATTTGGCAATAAAAAGAATGAAAGACTGATACATGCTACAAAATGGATGAAACGTGAAAACACTGAAACCTTAAAACACAGATAATTTGCCTCTCTGGGGTATGGATGCCCTTATTGATGAGCCCCAGGTCTTCCTTTTCCAGGAAGCCCTGGCCAGATCATGGCCTCCTTGAGCCTCTGGCCATAAGGCCAATATCCACCATTGCATCTCAGCATAGTGGTCAAAGCATCCTCCACAGTTCTTCCTGTCCTGAGGCCTGTGATGTCCCTCCCACTCACAGTGGTCCTAGATGAGATGCTCTCTGGCTACTGCTTTGAGGGCCTCATCTGTCCAGTGGCAGACGTTGCCAGGCCTTCCCTGTCCTCTGGCTTTACTGATTCTATCATCTCATTTCTAGGTTCTTTTATTTATATTGCCTTTTCACATTCTGTACAACTTTCTTACTTTTTATAATTTGATTTGAAATATTACATTCTAATTTTCATCAGTTTTGCATGGTAATATCTTTTTGGTATGTTTTCATAGAAAATGTGTTCCAGTGTCTATTCTTGCTTTTCTTACAGTAGCTGTGTATATCCAAAATCATTTCTGTTGCTCATTTGTGTGAATTAGTTTTTCTGGATTTTAAAATAATAATGTAAATTATTTTAATAGTAATTAAAATATTTTTAATAATTAAAAACAATGTGAATTTGTTGTTTGTATGAAGTGTAAAAAGATATAAGCTAGGGCTTCCCTGGTGGCGCAGTGGTTGAGAGTCCGCCTGCCGATGCAGGGGACACAGGTTCGTGCCCCGGTCCGGGAAGATCCCGCATGCCGCGGAGCGGCTGAGCCCGTGAGCCATGGCCGCTGAGCCTGCGTGTCCGGAGCCTGTGCTCCGCAACGGGAGAGGCCACAGCAGTGAGAGGCCCGCATACCGCAAAAAAAAAAAAAAAAAAAAAAAAAAGATATAAGCTAGTACTTTCTGAGATCTCTCAATTCTGTTCTCATCTGTGCTTTTACTTGTTCTTTTATTTGCTTCTGTTGCCTCTGTCCTGTTTAATTTGGAATTTATTCTCATCTATTTTTCCTCACTGCAGGGCCTTGTCCTGGAAGGGATCTATTACTAGTTAGATTTTAGAGTTCATAAGACTTGGTCTATACCATCCCCTTCAGGTCCCGTGCATAATCACTTGCAAGTGTGAAAACTTTTTCCACTTCAACTGTTTTGCTCAAATTGTACACCATGTTTTCCAGCATGCATCTGTTGTCTCTTTCGGTTTTCCTGTTGTCAAGTCTGGTAGATGTCTAAGTGACTCCCCTGCTTCCCCTAGCACACGTGTTCATACACATTAGGTTTCATAGATATGGGTGGTATGCCTCCACCCACTAGTATTTTGAGAGTTGTGAGATACCTTGTCATCTAGTTTTAATTTACCTGCTGCCCATTAGTTTTGCTATCTAGTGGACTCATCTCTTTTTTATGGGTGGGTTTTGGTGAGAATAAAAACTATGCTTCTACTGCTACTGCTACCTTTCAGAATCCTCTCAAAATGGAATTCCTGATCATTCACCCCAAACCAGTCTTTACCAAATTTTCTCCATATCAGTAAATGGCATCACTAATCAGTCACTTATACAAGCCAAAAACAAAAGTGTCATCAAGGATACATCCTTTCCTTTCATCCTTCATATCTAATCCATCAACAAATCCTGTTCATTATATCTCCAAGATACATATTAAATTTATTAATTCTGTTTCATCTTCACTATCATCACTCAAGTCCAAAATGCTGTCATCTTCCCAGATTCCTATAATATTCTCTTTATTGGCCTCCCTGTTTACACTCTTCTTCTATAAGAGCCAGCGTGATCTTTTAAAACTATAATTTCCTGTTTTAAAAGGCTTTTCTGTTTAAAATGGATTTTAATAAAATTTCAATAGAATAAAATCTTTCAATAGCATAAAGTCCCAGCTCCTTCCAGGTCCATAAAGTCTGTATATAATAGGATCCTTTTCTGATTTTCCAAACCTCATCTCTCTCCTATCTTCTCACTATTCTCTATCCAGAGCAGTATCATTTCAAAGCTAAATAAGTGATTCATAGAAAGGGAGAGAATATAGAAGTAAAAGTTTGATTACCTCGATGAGGTAGAAGAACAAGTTAATTACAATAGTATATAACAACTTTGTTCCTATATAGTTCTGATACCTCTCCCTCATTTGTGCTATTATTGTCATAGACATTACATCTTTACACTATGTGCCCCTCAGCACAGATTTGTAATAATTGCTTTATACAGTTTTCTTTTAATCATATAGGAGAAAAAAGAGTTACAAACAAAACATACACTTACACTTTTATATTTATCTATGTAATTAACTTTACCAGTGATCTTTCTTTTTTCATGTAGATTTGGGTTACTCTCTAGTGACTTTTAATTTAGCCTGACAGAGTCTCTTTAGTATTTTTTGTAGGACAGGTTTGCAAGTGATTAATTTGCTTAGCTTTTGTTTATGTGGAAATGTCCTAATTTCTCCAGTTTTGAAGGATAATTTTGCTGGGTATAGAATTCTTGGTTGAGAGTCTTTCTTTGAGCACTTTTAATATGCCATTCCCACTGCTTTCTGGTGATTTCTGATGAGAAATTGGCTGTTAGTCTTGCTGGAATCACTTTTATGTGATGAGTCACCTCTCTCTTGCTGTTTTTAAGATTCTCTCTTTGTCTTTCTCTTTGAATAATTTGATTATGATTTGTCTAGGTGTGGATATTGTTGAGTTTATTCTGCTTGGATTTCATTGAGCTTTTATAGGCAGATTAACTTTTCTCCATCAAATTGGGAGGCTTTTTGCCATTAATTTTTCAAATGATCTTTCTGACCCTCTCTTTTTCTTCTCTCCTTCCTGGACTCCTAATACAAAGTGCTGGTATACTTGATATTGTCTCACAGGTCACAGATGCTCTGTTCATTTTTTTCTTCCCATTCTTCATACTGAATAATTTCAATCAACCTATCTTCAGATTTGCTGATTCTTTCTTTTCCTTGGTCAGATTTGCTGCTGAGTCACATTAGTAAATGTTTCATTTCATTTATTGTATTCTCAACTCCGAAATTTCTGTGTGTGTGCTTAAAATAATTTCTCTTTATTGATATTCTGTATTTGATAAGTTATTATTCTTATACTTCCCTTTTGTTATTTAGGCATGGTTTCCTTTTGTTGTCTAAACATATATATTAAAATAGATTCTTTAAATTCTTTGTCTAGTAGTTCCAATGTCTGATCTTCCTCAGGGACAGTTTCTGTTTATTGATTTTTTTTCCTGGGTATGGACCATGTTTTCTTATTTCTTTTTATGTCTAGTAATTTTTATTGAAAACTGGACATTTAAAAGAATATAATGTGACAACTCTTGAAATCAGATTCTCTTCCCTCCCCAGCATTGCTGTTTGCTTAGTATATTTTGGGAACTAATTCTTTGTTGAGTGTTGTCAGTAAAGCCTATATTTGGTTAGCTTAGTAGTCAGCTAATGATTGGATAGAAATTTTCTTAAACACCTGTTATCAATACCTCCCTGTCTTGTGGAAGGGTCCTGTGTGTGTGTTGGAGCAAACCTTCAACAGTCAGTTAGGCAGTTAATAATTTTGCCTTCTTACTTGTGCAGAGCCTCAAGGTCAGCCCACAGTGAGAACTTAGGGCCTTCTCAGATCTTTCCTGAGCATGTGCACAGCCCTGGACATGTACATAGCCTATGCATTGTGTGGGCTTCTAGATTCCCAGAAATGTCTTGGAGCTTCTCAATACCCCTGTGGGCATCTCATTCCCCAGCCTTTCTTTTTAAAAATTTTGGTTCGCTTATTGTTTACTCCAACTGTTATCCACTGCCTCATGCAGTCATGAAGTTAATTAATTGCCTCTAGTTGTTTTTACAAATTCTCCTGGGGAAATAGCTTTTACACTGACTGAGCTCTGAGTCAGGTAAAAAACCACAGCCTTGAATATAGCATTTTCCATGGAACCATAAGGCAGGTTGAATAATGATATTGATCTGGGAAAGAGGCTTTGAAGGAGCTCCACTACCATTCTTCCCACTCTGGTGGTTATCAGGCTTTTAGTTTACATTGTGACTGCAGGCTGTTGGTTTTCACCATGATTGCTTTGGTTTTTTTAAAGCCATCTCAGAACTGCAGAGTAGAGAATCAGAAAAGGACAAGTGAAAATGCCACAGAGCTTCCTTGTCTTACTAGAATTCAGACTTTTTCCTTGAATAAATGCTCCTTGCATTGCTGAAACCTTTGGCTTATATCCAGAGTTCTGAAGAATTTGATTCTGACAGTGTTTTCTATTTTTTCTTAAAAAATTTTTTTTTGATGTGGACCATTTTTTAAAAAGATTTATTTATTATTTATTTATTTAATTTATTTTTGGCTGTGTCAGCTCTTAGTTGTGGCACATGGGATCTTTGTTGGGGCATGCGGGATCTTTTGTTGCAGTGTGCGGGCTCTTTGTTGTGACACACGGATTTCTCTCTAGTTGTGGCATGTGGGTTTTCTCTTCTTTAGTAGTGGTGCGCAGGATCCAGGGCATGTGGGCTCTGTAGTTGTGGCGCGTGGGTTCCAAAGTGCATAGGCTCTGTAGTTTGTGGCACACAGCCTCTCTAGTTGAGGTGCATGAGCTCAGTAGTTGCGGTGCACGGGCTTAGTTGCCCCATGGTATGTGGGATCTCAGTTCCCTGACCGGGGATCGAACCCGCATTCCCCTGCATTGTAAGGCAGATTCTTTACCACTGGGCCACTAGGGAAGCCCCTGTTTTCTATTTTTATCATTGATTTTATGGGGGAGAGAATTTTATGAGGTCCTGATTCTGTAATTATCAGAATCATCTCTAAAGATCTGATGATGACTATCATCATCTCTAAAGATCTTATCATGTGACTATGTAACATGCTCCAACTGGTATTTATTTGAAAACATATTTATAATATGTTACATTCCCTAAGCCTGGAATTTTCCCAGCTGATTCTTTAAGTTAAGGAGTCAGAAAAACTTAGTTCTTTGGAAGCGTGTGCTATGTCCATAACGACCAATAAAATGTAGAAGGCTAGTGAGAGAAATTGGATACCTTTATTCAGTTTTCAAAAATAAAGTGAATGAATGTCTGGAATATTTCATGCAGTTCTGGTTTCTATACATTAAGAAATCATAATAGCAAGCAGAGATATGCATATAATATAAAATTAAAGTTAAGACAAGTTTGTCTTCTAGACAAATTAAAAAGACAAAGGCTGCAGAAAAGAAAATTTATCTTTGATTAATAAATTTATGGAAGTTGTTTTTCTCAAGGGCTAATAGAGGTGAAATTTATCATATTAAAATTTTGCTGCCTTTTACTCTCATTTTTTCAGAAAACTTGACAGAGCAGTAGAAATCAATTAAAATTAAAAAATGATTCTTACCTGAATGTAAAATATGTCAAAATTTAGATCTAACAGGATTTAACCCAGGTCAAACCTTTGTCCCTGATACTGTAGCAGATTTAGAGATTATAGTTTGATACATTGTTCCATTCAGAGGAACCATAATTTGACCAAGAGTATGACCAAAAGCATGTTTTTCCATTAGCAGGCCAGAAGTTTATGTGTTATACACTGAATAAAAATTAGAAATTATTTTATTGCTAATTGAAAGGAGATATCAAATCCTAGGTCCAATAGTTTAGGTCCAAGACCCCTGACAAGATTTGAATTTGACCATGAATCATGGAAATCGCAATGTTTTGAGTCCGGCTCTTAAAGCTCTAAATTGATTTTGGTGGTTGAAACTGGATCTTGGCATTTTTATTTAATTTTGATCAGTGTATTTCCTGTGGTTACTATTATTGTATGTATGTATGTATTATGTATGTATGCATTTAGAGAGAAAAAAATGGAGAGATTTTTAAGTTTTGATTTTTTGTCATGAACAATTAGGACCTGCAACATAAAGTTCTAAAATAAATCAGTGTCAGCATAAAAGATGAAAATATAGTAGGGTACCTGAATTTAGTTCTATTATGCTCAGGGTGTATTTGGTTGAATTATGCATTAAAAAGTAAAACATAAAGCAGACTACACTGTGCACGATGCCTCCCACTTGGAGGGTTAGGGCACCATTCTAGGGGAGATACACTGGTAGCATAGAAAAGGCTGGTGGCAATAAGGACATGAAGTGGATGGATGAAACGTGTTTAAGAAAGTGAAAAACCAACATTTATAATTTCTTTTTTCCCCATGTAATATAATTCACTTCGCCTAGATTGCAAACTTTTTTGGCTTTAAACATCCATTCCATTCCAATAAAATGAACTTTCTTTCCTGTTGGTCCTCCTCAGAATAAATACTGTGCTCTCTTCATAGATGTTTGAAAATACTTCTAAAATATCTTAGGGAAAAAGTCTTAACATGGGGATCTTGATACTAAAACTAGCACAAAAGCATTTTCATTTGGCCTATACACGGTTTAAAAAAATTGAATTAGTTGTCAACCTTTATATGTAGGGAGCTTCTTCACATGAAAATACAAATTTTTAGCTTTCCTTGAAAATGTGGGTGCTTGACCAGATGGCTTCTCTTAGCATGTAGCAGCCCACTGAGGTCGACCAGCTGCCTGAAGACCACATGCTCTCCAGACTCCTTTGATCCTACCTGACAGTTTCACTCATTTTACAGGACACATTTCTGCTCCCCCTGGAGGCACTTAAGTTTGCAACTTATGCCCAAATGTTAAACAAACCCCCCTCTATAGGTAGTTTATAAGTAGTAAGAATACTACTTATTAGTTTGGATCAAGAGTGGTCAAACAGTTTTATATCATTAGTGTTTGTTCTATAAAGATGGTGAAGCTATAAAATGTTTCCTTTATGTCTCTGGGCCACTTGAAGTTGGGAAGCCCAGGTATGTGAGTCAGGAGAAAGGGAGGAGAAGGAAAGAAGGAAGAGAAGTGGTAATAGAAGAATATATACAAGCCTTTGGAGACATGGGGAGCTAAGAACTGACCTAAGTGGCTCCAGAGTGTGGCATTTAAAAGCCATCTTGCAGGGCTTCCCTGGTGGGGCAGTGGTTGAGAGTCCGCCTGCCGATGCGGGGGACGCGGGTTTGTGCCCCGGTCCGGGGGTATCCCACATGCTGAGGAGCGGCTGGGCCTGTGAGCCATGGCCGCTGAGCCTGCGCGTCCGGAGCCTGTGCTCTGCAACGGGAGAGGCCATAACAGTGAGAGGCCCGCGTACTGCGAAAAAAAAAAAAAGGCCATCTTGCAGACTAGAGATTAGGAGAGGAGGAAACTTGACAGACTTTGTTGATTAGAAGCTTTGGGTTCATAAAAATGAGAGACACATAGAGGAAAATTTCTGTATCTGAGTGAGTTTTTCATGGTTGGGGATTTTTCTAACTGGGGATAAAACCATTTTGTTAACAAGTCCGAGCTTGCTCTGCTCGCCGTACGACAGGCCAATACACTGGGAGACAAGGTGTTGAGGCAAGGAATACGACGCTATTAGGAAAGCTGGCAGACTGAGAAGATGGCAGACTAGTGTCTCAAAAGAACCATCTTCTTGGGGTTTGGATGCCAGTTCTTTTTATAGAACAGAGAGGGAGAGGAGATGAGGAAGTAAAGTAAAAAGACCATAAGTTTTGCAAATATCCCCTGGAATGGCCAGCCTTGGGGAGGGGATGTGTTAATTTCTTCTTTCTTGCAGCCATCCTCAGGTGGACAGGGTCAGGATCCTTCCCGGAACAAAGGCACTTTGGTTTAACATTCAGGCAGAGGGGCAGGGTTCCCTGAAGCAGGCTGTTATGTATAGACGGTACCCTTTTAGTGAACAAAAGCAGCGGAAAGCAAAGATTAAAGTAAAAGAAACAGATCTAACATGTAGTCAGATTTGGCTCTTCCCTGTTACATTACAATTTTACCTTTATTTGAGGGGTACACTTGGGGCCCAGCAAGAAAAAAAAAGGAGAGAAGGAATTCGAATTTATATTTCAGAGATAGAAAAGATCCTTGCTTCCCCCTTTCCTCCCCACCTCCCTCTCTCCCTCCCTCCTCCCTTCCTTCTCTTCCTTATTCCTTTTCTTTTTCTTTCTCTCAAACAATTTATTGAGCATATGCTGTCCTAGTGATGTACATAGCTGACTGTCATCCAAGGCAATATGTGTTTACTACTGTGATAGAGGCTCAAGGTGCAATAGGAGAGGGCCTGGGCTCAACTGGGGAAGGTGGTATGATGTGAAA
The DNA here is from genome assembly GCF_008692025.1 of Phocoena sinus. NCBI lineage: Eukaryota > Metazoa > Chordata > Mammalia > Artiodactyla > Phocoenidae > Phocoena > Phocoena sinus. The sequence continues at coordinate 113,182,396 of NC_045767.1, forward strand.
AGAGAGAGGGGTTTGGAGTCACATATATCTGGATGACATTTAGATTCCACAACTCCCTCACTCTATAGCCTTTAATGAGTTATCTCCAAATCCTACTTTCCTCCTCTGTTAACTTGGAGCGTCGGTATTAACTGGGCACTTACCATAAACTAAGTACAGGTGTGTATTATTTTAGTTGATCCTTACCAGAGTACCATGAAAAAGACAGTTATTATTCTGTCTTTTACTGATGAAATGGAGGCAGACTTTCTGTCCCTTTTCCAAGGTCACACAGCTGTTTTATTATCATTAAGATATGGTAAGGCCATAGATAGATGGAATAGATCAGATCAGATGATGACTGCCATTGAAAAGGAAGTTTGCTATACTCACAGGTCCCAAGAGGAAGGGACATACCATGGCAGGGGTGGGGTTGTGGGGCACTGGAGTTGGTCAGGAGACAGAGGGAGAGGGGGAAACTGGGCAAGAGCCTTTACTGTGATTTCCATGGGAAGGACCAGGAGAGACAGATGAAGCAGGTTTAGGATTGGCTAATTTGAATAATCCCAGTAGGCTCTGGGGTCTGTGTGCTGTCCCTAGTTGCCTTGGTACCTAGCCCTGAGGTGAGCAGGGCAGGCAGATAGTAGCCTGGAGTGTGAGAGTCCAATAAAGGAGGTGGTTAAGAGTGTGGGCTGTGGGTGGTTGGTTTACATTTGAAAAACATACTTTTTTTTTTTTTTTTACTATCTCCAGGAATTGGATAACCTTGGGAGGGGCAGTCCCTCTGTGGTCAGCAAGGCTCGAGATGTCAAAGCATCAGGATACAAAAAAATAAAAGGTAAGGTCAATACAGTGGCTTGTCAATAAGTGATGGAGCTTGGATACTGATTTCTTGACTCAAGCCCAAGTCCTTAACATTCTGTGGTAGGACGTGTAGAAGAGCCCAGTTGAGGGATCTGAGGACATGACCAGAATTGGAAGCCAGTTCATTAATTATCATAATTTAGTTGAGCTGGTTTATTGCATGAGACCACGGCTATGCCTCCTTGTATATACTGGGTTGGCCAAAAACTTCGTTTGGGTTTTCCGTAACATCTTACAGAAAAACCCGAACGAATTTTTGGCCAACCCAATACATGAGCCTTCATGTATCTGAAGTAAATGTTCTTCCTGATAGACTGACAGAGCAAAGGAAGTGCTGCAGTGAGATTAGCAGAGGAGATAGAGATTCATAAAAGGAAGACCGCCATGGTTATTATGACCCGGCTCAGTAGAGACAATGCCTCCCTCTCTCTTACAAGGAGTTTCAAAGTCACTAGTTACAGTAAAAGCTCATGACTCTAAGGACCGTTTTGGACTCACTTTGTCAAAATTCCTTGGCTTGAAGGGATGTTTCTTGCCCTAAATGCTTCCTCTGAGGTCACCTCAGGCCTAATGTGGGTAGACTTAGTCTGAGAAGGGAAGGTGAGTAAGGCAGCAGGGAAGACGTACCCTGAAACAGCTGTTGCACCATTGTTCCCCTTAAGCCCCTCACTCTTTCCTTTATTACAGCAGCTGCAGAGTCCAGGTTCATTTTCAGAGTCTCTGCCCCTTGGCCAGAGGTTGGAAATTTTACAGGATGCAGGAACTAAGGAGTGAGACCCCATCCTCAACAAAAGTGCTCGTGCTTTTCCAAATTCAGGGGCGATCACCCCACAGTTAGTTTGTAGGGAAAAATAACTGTAACAGAACCTGTTTTTCATTTACTCAACAAATTAATTGCCTATTTACACATGTAGTTCTGAAATGTTTACCAATATATGACATTCCTGAAACTTCACGAGCTCTCTTTAAATAGTACACTTTATTTTCAGGCACAATTGAAGAACTCAGTGAAAATCAATTCTTGCTTATAAAAATAGGTTCTATATTACTTATTTGTTGTAACTCAATGATTTGCTATATGTGAAGGTAGCTTAAATACACGTTTAGTTGAAGACGACTTTATTGTCAATATGAACCCCAGTAAACAGTGACTTTTTCTAGTTTTATTTCATGGAATAGCAAGTTAATACCATTTTTTATGAATGTGGAAATAAGTCACTTTTTAAAATGCAACTGACCTGATTTCTTTAAAGACATCTTTTACTAGAAAATTTGGACTCTAGAATGAAAACTGCAGGAAAACGAATATATTGCCCTTTAATGTGGTGAAAGGTGGCTTTTAGAATGGAAGTAGCAGGTTTCCTCTAAATGAATCCTGGCCAGAAGATGGAGAAAATTTGCCAAAATGACAATGATTATGTACAAATATCAGAGTCAATACAACACACTCTTAAAATGAAATGAAGTTCTCAGGGTGGCAGAAACATTTGAATGATGAAGCCAAGGACTGACAACAATTGTAGTGTGAGTTACTGTTTATTTTTGAGGCTAAAATATTTGATTTCAATCAAGAGTCACTATTGTTTAGAATAAATTCTATTTTGTTAAGATTACTCCCTTAGCATTTAATCAAAGAAGGGCTGGAAGGAATTTGCTTTTGTGAAATCTTCTGATGCAGGAAGCCACTTTAAAAGTGGCTCAATAAGCATCCTGTCTTATAGACAATTCATTTGGTGGGTGATGGGATTTGTAAACTGAAAATAAGAATTCTATTGCTGGACTAAAGAGTGACTATTCCCTATAAAATATATTTGAATGATAGTCCCCCGCAAAAATATATTTGTTGTGTAACTGAATTTGGGGTTGGGAAACTTCTGTTAGAAAATTACCCTCTTTGGAAAGACTGCAATTAAGAGCCAATCCTATATCCATAGAAGTGCTTTAAACATTTGCTTCAACTTTAAGTCCAACTTGAGTCTCATAAGATTTGGGTGGTTGGGTAGAGTTTGGGTAATGGCTTCCTCACATGTATGGTGTTGCTGGTGGCTTTGTATCTCCAGAACATGGATGGATTTCCATCTGGAAGGAGAACATCAGTCTTGAGTTAGAGGATCAGGCAGACTGAGGGGGGCAGGAAAAAAGAGAGAGATTCAGACAGAGGCTGGCACAAAGGGGTGCTTTGCTTCTCATTACTCATCGTCTGAATCCCAGGATTAGGCTATTCTATTGTTTTCTGTTTTAGACTGCGATGGTCTTCATAAATCTAAGACATGTGTATAATTCTTTGTAGTATCTCAGAAATATCCAGCCAAAAGGTTTTAATCACCCCCAGAAGTTTTAGAAAAGTTCTGGTGTAGTTTTCACATCACGTGGGTCGGTTAACAGGGCATCCCAAATTGGAGCATTCCTGTTGATGGCAAGGGGCCCTGAAACCTATCCAAATGTTTTGTTTATCATTTGACTGCCTTTGATTTAGCAGGGACAATCTGTATCTATGCTGTGGGTAAGAAAATCATGTCTTAGGAATCCCCTCAAACGTATTTGATCTTCAGAGGTACTTCAGGGTCCTCATTCGTTGCAGCTACATATCTGTGATGCATCCATCTAGTTTTGTAACTTAGAGAGTGGCTGAGATGTCACCCAGGAGTAGTGATGACCACCTAGTGAGAGAAATAATGTAAATGCTTCTGGGGAGACTGAGTAGAGACAACAACAGCTCTACTCTAACACCTTCCTGGGGGGGTCCTGCGCACAAGAGGATAACTTGGGGTATATTTCAAATTAGGAACCTCACGCATGGAAAGCTCACCTCTTCTTCCTGGTTGGCTGCACTGATGTGACCTTCACTCCCTGCCCTTCCCTTCTTTTCATTGCTTTCTCCTTGGTCACTCTCTCCAAATTTTCTCTCCTATGAAATAAAATCCTACCATCTTGGCACCCTCTAATTCTCTGGTGCTTTTTGACACCCAGAAGCTGTGCTCTGAGGGACATTATTGTCTGATATCCACCTGACTAGTGAGCCTGTCTTTTACTCCTTTAAATCTCATCTATTGTAGGTTGATTGAGTGCATTCTATGTGTGCATGTAAAAAACAAAGAATTAGCTAATGCTGCTACCTTGTTGACTCTTAAGTCATTCAGAAGAGTGCCAACAATAGGGTTTTTAAACTCAGAAGGCTAGTGATGCAATAAATCCAACTTGCATTTCCTTGTGCTGCTTCATTCAGATAGGAATACTTGGATATGTGTGGCCTTGTCTGTGCAGTCATTTGAGATGAATATTGTCCCCCTATAAACATATGCACTCTCTTTGAGTGTGTGAGAAGGCATAAATAATTTCTAGACAGATAGGATGCTGTTTCAGCTTTTATTATACCTTTTTTGGGTAGCTAACCTATTGTTTTAAGACAAAGAAGACTAGCGGGACTATTTTGAAAGACATTTTCACAAACATTGCTCTTGGGAGTGTAAATTGGTACAAAATTTACGGAGGGCTATTCAACAATATATGTTAAAAGCCTTGAAAAACTCATACTCTTTGAACTCAGTAATTTCATCGTTTTGTATTTACTCTAAAAAGAAAAAAAATCACAAATATGCAGAAAGATTGATATCCCAGAATTTTTCATATCAGAGTTAATAGCAGTGAAACATTGCATACCCTATGTCCAACAATTGAGAATGATTAAATAAATTATGGCACACGTGTATAATGAAATACATTTATGCATTTAAAGTCCTGTTTATATATAAAAGGCTCAAAAAAACAACCAACTCCTAATAATAGCTATTTCTTGGTAGTATTTCAGAACATTTTCTTTCTTTCATTATATTTTTATTTATTTTACAACTTTTTCTGCCTTGAGTATCGATTTTCAAATGAGGAATATAGTATAAAAATTAAAATAAGGAAATGTCCATTAATTATATTAACCACTAAGTATATTATTAAGTTGAATCATTAACTGTATTACTAACTTGAATTTTTTAGGGACTGATTGTTCATCTTTTTGATTATCTAAGAACTTTATTTCTTTTCCTTTTTTCCGTCCTTGAAGCTCTGCTTCTGTTGATTTCATCACTTATTTGCCCTGTGGTTCAAAGTGGATGAACAGAGAGAAGAGGAAGCAGACTCCTAGGACCTTCTTATAAGCTAGATTTTAATATAGCTTTTATTAATGATAAGTAAGGGAAAGTCTTTCTGTTGGTAACAAATTATTTTTTTAATAAATTGTTTTTGTAGAGGTTGTTTAAATGTTGAGATTATATGAGAACCAGCAGCAAAGTTTCTGAAGGGCTTCTGGTTCTTTGTCCTAAAAGAGAGGTAGGAGCAGAGCACGTGTGGGCAGGAAATCAAAATGGTGTCCTCCTGGGTCAGTGGCGCCCCAGAGGGGAGGGTCCTGAGGAGAAGAGCTGTTGACCTGACACAAAGGACTCAGAGTTTTGTTTCGTTTTGTTTTTTTTCTTAGCCTCCTTTTCTTCTAACCTATTCTCATCGAGAAGTTTCTGAGTCACATACTGGTTATGTGGAATATTTAAAACACTTCAACTAGAGAGCACTGAGCAAGAGTTACTTAAACAACTGCTCCATGTAATGCTGATGACTATGGGCCTAGTGATTAAATTCGTGTGTTTGCTAAAAAGAATCACATTCTTATAATGTATGTTCTATTTGGTAGGCACAAAGATACTTCTGTTTTTATCATCTTAACACAGTCAATAGCACGGGCCGTTTTATGCTTGGTTACTGGCTGTGAACAATGGAAAATGCAGCATAAGAGATTACACAAGGGCACATGCTTCCCGGTCTTGGCTTTTTGTCTTTTTAAATGTCTCATGGTTAAAAACTTTTGTTTTACTGACCTTTATGAAGGCTGAAATAAGTTGATTTATGTCTAGTTAATTAGCCCAAGGGAAGTCGCTGCAGAGCTCAAAGCCCAAATTGTTTTATTAAAGTTGGGGAGTTTGAAATTAAGTCTTCCAAATTCTGTCTCCTTCCTCACCACTCTATTCAGTAATCTCTTTTTTAAAAAAATGTTTATTTATTTGGATGCACTGGGTCTTAGTTGTGGCTGACGAGCTCCTTAGTTGCAGCATGTGGGCTCCTTAATTGTGGCAGGTGGGCTCCTTGGTTGCAGCAGGTGGGCTCTTTAGTTGCAGCTCATTGGCTACTTAGTTATGGCATGCAAACCCTTAGCTGTGGTATGTGAACTCTTAGTTGTGGCATGTGTGTGGGATCTAGTTCCCTGACCAGGGATCAAACCCGGGCCCCCTGCCTTGGGAGTGTGGAGTCTTAACCATTGCACCACCAGGGAAATCCCCTATTCAGTCATGATTACATCCAATCTATGCTGGATGAACAAAATTCTAGGCATTTATAGGGGTACGAAATTATCCTAGGAAAGGCACTCTGACCCATCAAGATCCATTCAGGTACCATGTCTTAAAAAATGCATCAGCCACTATGTCAGATTTTCTTCTGCATCCACTCAGGAACTTTAATGTTTTATTTTCTTTTTCTAATTATGAAAGTAAATAATGCTCATTGTAGATAATTTAGAAAATCCATACAGATTTTTAAAAAGAAAATTAGAAATGCCTGCAATTCCTAAGCATAGAAGTAAATTTTGTTAGCATTCTGTTGTATTTTTCCTAGTCCTTTTTCCAATGCATGTATGTATATTTAACCTAGTTAAAGTCCTTAAGTATTGCATTTTGATTTCTTCATAAACAATAGTTCATGATCATTTCCTTAGCATTAAAAAATATTCAGAAATATATTTTTTATTTATAATACTTAATTGAAGAATCTCAAGTATATCCTCTATTTTTGGACATTCTGGGTGTTTGTAGCTGTTAATCATTATAAATAATGATGTATTGAACATCTTGTGCATACATTTTTTTGCTCATACACTTAGCTAATTCTTTAGGACAGATTCTTAGAAATGGAGTTGCTGAGTCAAATGATACATTTAAAAAGTTTTAAATTCATGTTGTCTCAGGTACCTCTAAAATCAGATTTATAGAAAATCAGATTTACTTACTGAGAAATGATAAGGCTGAAAGTGGGAAGATTGTAAATGCTATAACATAAGAATTTAAACTTTGTTCTGAGTTCCTGATGAGCCATATGGTCCAGACTCTTGGCAATGTCACTTCAACAATCTGTGCCTTAATCTCTTCATCTCATGGAATTGTTAAATAATACCACTCTTTTTCTTGTTGCCCTTTCAGAACATTTTAAAGTAGGCTGATTGACAAGAGTTTTTGAAGTATTTTGAACATGTAAAAAGGGGTGTGGAAGAAGAAGTAATGACAATCTGCTTGTTTACTTTGTGTTTGTGAACCAAAATCAGATGTTCGGATCTCCAGTTGTTAGAAGTTTGGCTGGGAAAGCAGGAGACAACGAGACGGGCCAAAGCAGCATTTACTGTTCAGTATAATTTCAAAGGTATGCTAAGAGAAAGAGAGCTCAGCCAGGAATTTATGACTTGGTCAGAGGCAAAGTTGAGAGCTATCACCTATTTCAAGGAGGAGAGCTTTGGATGAGTTCATATATATGCATGGCACACTGCTGCAGTCTAACTTTATGACTTTTAATGACTCCGACCACCTAATCACTTGTGAAAGGATGTGCTGGAGTTTGCCTTCACTCAGCTTGACAAGGTGATGGGAGGCATATATCTTCCTTACATGAAAACACTTGTCAGTTGCATCATATTTGGTAAGACAAGCACCAATGTCACCTTGGGGGGAAAGAAAAGTAACTCAGCTGACATCCAATGCATATGAGTTTCCGATATGCTTCAACGTAGCCTAATTTCAAGTGAAATATGCAAATGCACCCTATTTTGTCTGTAGTTTTTATTTTCCTGATGCTTTCTCTAAGTGCCACATCTTCTGCTGATGGAAACATTGTGTAACTTCTTCTGAGCTGATGCATATTTAAACACGCGAGGCAAGGAATTTTTCAGCCTTTGAGTAGAAGCAACATGGCAAACCAAATGCAAATCTCTCAGTCATCTGTTCTCGTTTGGTTTGTTTTTATTTTATTTTGGAGCTTGGGATGCACTTATGTAACCAGTTCGAGTTAGTTCAAACTGCTGAATTTTAGACTGTTTATGGGTAGGTTAGTTGAGTGAAGTTGGCTTATTAGGGTTTAGGACTAAGCTACGTGGGCAGCAGAGGGATGACTGAGTGTGTTTGATAGTGAGGAACAGATAAAAGAGTTAGGTCACAAACTCATGTCTCTTTCCTACTTCTTTCACTAGACTTTAAAGAAGAATATTAAAGTAGGTGTGTTTTGTAATTTATAATTTTTTTAATAGTAGGGTTTGTCTATTTATTTGGTTTAGATTTCTAAACAACTTCTGTACTGGGACAGCATAACCAAATAAGTCTAGGTATAAATGCTTCCAAGAGACAAATATTATGGATCAGGTGAATGTCCTGAATCATAACAGTGGGTCTGATGGCTTTCAGAGTGGTAGAGTCCTGTTTCCTAAGGAAAGGAAAAGGTTAAGTTGAAAATGGGACTGCTATTGAAAAGGCTTCAGTGCAAGCTTTGTCCGTAACAAAAGAAAGCCGTTAATATTTGATGGGGCCTACTAGCCCCAAAGAGCTATGTTTTCATTAACATGGTAAACTATGGCTTTCTTTCACATGTTCTGATTAGCAGTTTTAAGAAAAACATATTTTTATGGATAGCCAGAAATACAAAGTCGGTATTTTGTCCCTTGGTGAATTACAGTGAAAAACCAAATGTAATTTGTACCTACTATTTTTTAGGACAGCGTTTTACCATGGCCCATCCAATTCTACATGTGTTTTTTTCTTAGTGTATAAGAACTCTCTTTCTCTGAATTGTATAACATTGTAAATGCAACTACACCATATCACTGTCTTCATGTTTCTCTCAGGCTGCCATGGAGACCACAGGCCGTTGGCTCTTTATTCCTTGACCTTCCACAAACTATATAAAGTAGCCATCAACTGTTTTGATTTGCCGTGGATAGACTTAGATGAAGAATCAGATTCCAGTGATGAGACTGTCTTGTTTCTTGGGTGGGAAAAACAGTTTGACTCATCTCATCCCCTGGCCTCCATTCCTCCATGATATGAAACAGTAAAATCTAAATAAAGTTATATCAAATTGAAAACAACACCCTGTTTTGCTCTACGTATATGAGCAAACATTTGGAATTTTTGCTTCCAGAATAGGCAAAATCCTACTACACAACTCAGTTGGAGAAAGGATCCACTCTAGCCCCTCAGAAACGATTGAATATATGTGGCTAGCAGTAATTGAAAGGAAGCTATATATGAAATGAGTTGGAACCCTCGACCATTGTATTTGCAACAGCTGACTGACATTATTAGAAAGTGCCAGCTATAATAAATGTATGCATGGTTAAAAAAGAAAAAAAAGCACACTATGGGAACTTGGACTTAAGTTATTTACCTATAACCTGGAAAACACAAATTACACTCTTTTGTAGATCGGGTCCTCCAAAAGAGACCACCATCTCCTTGTAAAACACAGGCGTTTTATTAGGGAAAGTCATTTTAAGTTTCAAGCCTTTGTTCCTTCCCCAACTCAACATTCATGACTATGTGATGCTATTTTTTCTTTTTTTTTTCCTATTTATTTTTCAAAAGTTGGTGAAAGTTGTGTTCCAGTGATCATCCGATTATGAGTTTGGTTTTTTAAAAATTAGAAGTCATTTGAGAGTAAAATAGCAAGTGTCACTATAAATCTGAAATGAAATACATGTTAGGAAACACACGTTCTCTTATCATGCAATTGTCTCTTACAAGGTAGCTAGGAAAAATGATCTCCTTTAGCGTTTATTATTGTATAGCTCCTTCCACAATTGGTCCATTGGTTACAGGTTTCCTGCCCTTGCTATTGTTTGGCGGTGAAGAGGCAAACAAAGGAAACGCACTGAATTGTCACATGACTGTTTAGGATAGCAACATTTTCTTCTTGTATGAAACAATAACATTTAAATATTGTGGTTATGTATCATGAGTGTCTGACAGCAGAAACCATTGTGATTGGCAGGCAGTAGATTAAATTTATGGGTTTTAGGCTTTTTTTTTTTCTTAATAAGGATACCTTGAGAAAGTCCAAGGGAAATGAAAGTCAGTTTTGTCATCTCACACAGATTTCAAAGGCAGGGGGCTACACCAGGGCTTGAAAGGTCTATATTACACTGCTGCTGTCTAGCCATACTTGACAATGAGGCATACTGTATTTGCTCACGGTGCTGGAGTTTATCATGCAAGAAGAGTAATTATATTTGAATTGTGTCAGCCAGCCACCCTAAAATGAAGGAACGTCAACGAATGTTGCTCCAAGGAGAAGGAGATGATTAGTTATAATTATCCTCAGTGTCCAAGAAATATGTTTCATTCCCTCATTCTGTTGCAAAGGGGAGAGGGAAAAAAAACCCAACAAATTTTTTTTAGTACTTCTCAGTATTTAAAAAAAAAAACTTTCAAGGTGGCCATTTATTGTAGAAATTTCAGATAAATGCTCTGGTGTGACCATTTAACTATCTGAGGACTTGCTTGGTCTGTGCAAAATTTTATAGCCTTTAAAAAAAATAGTGTGTAATACATCTTCTAAATTTTTCTTCCTCACCATTTGTAGACAATCTCATAACAGGGGAAATGTTAGACAATAGGAAACAAATTTTTAATTCACCTAACTGTGGTTTCATCTACATAGTGCCAAGGCATAAAATATGGCTTTACAGCTACTTATGAATATGGTGATTTGATTTATAATTCTTGTCAAATGAACGGTTTGTTTGAGATGATGGGATGAATACTGGAGTGTTGATACTTTTTTGTGTGTTTTTGTCAGCAAATGGTTACCGGAACTTAGCTCTCATATCCTAAGAATACACATTTTGAACCTTATGTGTCTCTGAGACTTTTTAGGTGGTGCATTTTGCTGTATATTCTTTTTTTATTGTGTAGTGTCCCATATCTAGCTTAGAGTGATGGTTTTGGGGGTATTAGTTTGTTGGTTAACTCTCATAGTTGTTGATTCCTGTGACTTCCTATGTATAACTTTTTGGGGATAAAATTCTCACTTCAGCAATTTTTTAATAATGTTGAGATGATGATCTGGTTGATGGGCTTGGCTTATCCCTCAAATAATTTGTTATTATACTTATAAGAATGAGCTTCATTTGTGTGGTTTCAGTAACTTCCCAAGACATTCTCACAAAACCAATATTTTAAGTAATGGTAAGATGAGTAGAGACAGTGGATTTAAAAATGGATGATGTTCTCAAGTTGTATTTGCTGAAAAATCAAATTAGTACCAGCCAGTTTTGTATATTATTTAATTTAACTTCCTTAGCAGTGCAGACACAGGTGGTCAAAACATTTAAAATATTACTTCTGCTATCTGAGTAATACAGTCTACCAGCTTCGGTTATATAACTATAAATACATAATCAATATGTACATGTTTTTATTGGAAGTTGAAATAATAAAGTATTTTCAAAGATGTCAGAATGATAAAAGTCATAGAGATGCTCTTTCTGGTTTCCATATTTGCATCTGGTTGGATAACTATTATGGATCACTCTAAATGGCTCTGAGTAGTTGTCTTTAACACGATAGTTTACCTTTAACAGAAGTTTGCAAACTCTTATCGGAAAATGTGCAATGTATCTACCTCTGATCCATATAACGTGAATTGGGACATGACATAGTCTTCATGCAGAGAAAACCTCACTGTTTCACCTCAGACAACTAGATCATTGAGACAGAATTTCATGTATATATACATATATAAATTGCTTTTTCTCAGCTGCTCAACTCATACACACAACATGTAGCACAGCCGTGACACTGTTGCCTGATGTGACTGCCTGTTCCAGGTGGTGGAGGTCATTGCCATGATAACCCTGATTTTTTTCATCACATCCAAGTGGTGAGCACTGTTACTGCAGTGAACTCTTCAGATGGTTTTTCCTTACTGTGATTTTCTTTTCTTCATGTGTTTAAATGTAATCAGACCCATAAATAGATTTGCCAAATAAAGAATTTTCAGTATGAGTTTTAAGATTTCCAAATTGTACTCGACTGTAAATATTATAGCTTAAGGATGCCACCAATCTATAATTTTTTGCTATACAAATCATTTTCTTTCCCTTTATATGAATTTTATTTTTAGATATGGTTGGTTTTTTAGATATGTTGGTTTATCCCAATGTGCAGTGTCAGTAACTATGGCTCCAAAGTCTTTTGTGCTTTTCTTTTCTTTTTTTTTTTGTCAAATGTACAGAATTGAGTCAATCATGGTCCTCATTCATAGCCTACTATGTTGTAGATTGGCTGGAACAAGCCTCTCTTTTGTTTAATTTTGTTTTCCAATGTGGTCCCCAATCTCTACTTAATTTTATGTTCTTGCAATTCTTGCCATGTATATGTGTGTGTCTAGATACACACATAAAAATTATATACAATAAATAAAATTATAGAAGCACACAAAGTTAAGCATACCCTTGAAAATATACAGTATTGTTTTCAGTGTCTTTTAAATATATATAAATGGTATTGTGCTATAAATCTCATTTAGTTTCTTGCTTTAAAAATTAAGAATTATGTTTTTGAGCTCTTTCTATGTTGCTAAATGTTAAGTCCAGCTCGTGAGTTCTGCCTCTGATTTCGTACTCATGGTTTGTACACTTGATATTTTACCATTCCCAGAGACGAATATTGTGTTTCCTCCTCTATTTGCAATCATAAACAATGCTTCTGTGAACATTCCTATACATATTCATTTGTGGACCTGTGAAGGAATATATTCAGAAGGATTGCTGGGTTGGTGGGTCTGTGCCCATTTCCTTTCGACAAAACCTTTCCACCTAAATTTGGACCAATGAATGAGCAAATGCTGGTTTGCATTTTGGGATCACCTAGAATGCCCCCCCACCACTTGTTTGAGCTTCAAAATCAGGTTAACAGATATCTTTTTGGAAGGAAAAATTTGACCCTGTTTTTTCCTTTTACATCAGCTAATCAGCAGCAGTATAAATCTGCTTCAGTAGTGCCACTTTTTTAAACTTAGGAGTAAAACTGATGGGCCTTTGTATTAAATTGTGTAAAATATTTATCCTAGCATTGTAATTAGTAAGTCTGAGTTTACAAGTAGAATGTTTATTTTTTGATGATTTTACATTTACTTAGATGACTGATGAAACAACTTTAATTATACATTGACCATTTGAATACAGTTCTTTACTATCTTGCACCCTTATGTAGTAAACAGTGAGCAAAAGAGTGTACAGACAGTGGAGAAAGGACAGCCTCTTCAATAAATGGTGCTGGGAAAACTGGACAGGTACATGTAAAAGTATGAGATTAGATCACTCCCTAACACCATACACAAAAATAAGCTCAAAATGGATTAAAGACCTAAATGTAAGGCCAGAAACTATCAAACTCTTAGAGGTAAACATAGGCAGAACACTCTATGACATAAATCACAGCAAGATCCTTTCTGACCCACCTCCTAGAGTAATGGAAATAAAAACAACAATAAACAAATGGGACCTAATGAAACTTCAAAGCTTTTGCACAGCAAAGGAAACCATAATCAAGACCAAAAGACAACCCTCAGAATGGGAGAAAATATTTGCAAATGAAGCAACTGACAAAGGATTAATCTCCAAAATTTACAAGCAGCTCATGCAGCTCAGTAACAAAAAAACAACCCAATCCAAAAATGGGCAGAAGACCTAAATAGACATTTCTTCAAAGAAGATATACAGAATGCCAACAAACACATGAAAGAATGCTCAACATCATTAATCATTAGAGAAATGCAAATCAAAACTACAATGGGATATCATCTCACACCAGTCAGAATGGCCATCATCAAAAAATCTAGAAACAATAAATGCTGGAGAGGGTGTGGAGAAAAGGGAACACTCTTGCACTGCTGGTGGGAATGTGAATTGGTTCAGCCACTATGGAGAACAGTATGGAGGTTCCTTAAAAAACTACAAATAGAATTACCATATGACCCAGCAATCCCACTACTGGGCGTATACCCTGAGAAAACCAAAATTCAAAAAGAGCCATGTACCAAAATGTTCATTGCAGCTCTATTTACAATAGCCCGGAGATGGAAACAACCTAAGCGCCCATCATCGGATGAATGGATAAAGAAGATGTGGCACATATATACAATGGAATATTACTCAGCCTTGAAAAGAAACGAAATCGAGCTATTTGTAATGAGATGGATAGACCTAGAGTCTGTCATACAGAGTGAAGTAAGTCAGAAAGAAGAAGACAAATACCATATGCTAACACATATATATGGAATTTAAGAAAAAAAAATGTCATGAAGAACCTAGTGGTAAGACAGGAATAAAGATGCAGACCTACTGGAGAACGGACTTGAGGATATGGGGAGGGGGAAGGGTGAGCTGTGACAGGGCGAGAGAGAGTCATGGACATATACACACTACCAAACGTAGTAAAGTAGATAGCTAGTGGGCAGCAGCCGCATGGCACAGGGTTATTGGCTCGGTGCTTTGTGACCGCCTGGAGGGGTGGGATAGGGAGGGTGGGAGGGAGGGAGACGCAAGAGGGAAGACATATGGGAACATATGTATATGTATAACTGATTCACTTTGTTATGGGGCAGAAACTAACACACCATTGTAAAGCAATTATACCGCAATAAAGATGTTAAAAAAAAAAAAAAAGAGTGTACAGAGTGCACAGCTGTGCCGTGTGTGTGTGTGTGTGTGTGTGTGTGAGTACCTGCCTGAGATCTTCATTTCTGGTTAGCTTGTCTTTATCAGAATTTCTTCCTTACTTTACACCCAAATTCTGTCACCCAAATTCAAACAGAAGTTCCAAACAAGAGCTTCAGAAAGGAAGTGAAAGTGATGTTGGATGAATAATATTATTTGCTGAATACTTTCCTCAGACCCCATTGCCCAAAGAGCCCCCATTTCAGTGAATCCTAGGCTGTGTGGCAGAGCGTCTTTTGTTTACTGGAAATAGAGACCTTATACAAGTTACCTTTCCATCCATGTGGAGGGGTCTGTTTATGCAAAAGAAGCAGAGACTAACTAGAAAACTAAACTGAGACTCTCTCATCAGTGTCTTACGGGGAATTGTATATATTTATGAAATTACATGCTGGTTTATTTTAGGTTTTATTTTCCTATCTTTCCTAGTAAATCTGTGTCCCAAATATCAAGAACTGCAATCAGCATGATTATAAAGGAAAATATGCTATTTAAACTTGGTCACGAGAAAGCTCTTATCTAGTTATTTAGATAAAACCTAAGTGACCACTTCTTAATTCAGGCGATTTGGTTATAATTTCACACATCATTTTGTTTTTCTCTTAGGCATTCCTCTATGCCACATCTGTATTGATAGCCCTTCACTCTAACTTTACGTACCGGATAGAAACTGATTTCTCTTTGTTTTCCGTTGTAAATCTTCTTAGTGTATTTTTAAAAATTAGCTGACATGAACGCTGATTGCTGTTACATTTATTGAAACCCTCTTTTTAAAACCTAAATATTTTAGCGGCTTTCGCAGCAATAACAATAATAAAACCCCAATTCTTTGACTTTCAGTGCACATCTTTTAATGATTCCTCACACTCTATTTGGAATTGAACCGTCCTTTCTGGCTCGCGTTGAGGCTGGGCATGGTTATTAATTCTTTAGGGAATGGTGGATCCACTCTTAGGCTCTTCTGCCTTCCTTTGGTCCTGGGAGCCAAGGAGAGAGAGGAGGAGGGGTGGGGGGAAGGAGGAGAGACAGTGAAGGGAAGAGGGAGACAGGGAGACAAAGCCTGAGAGGGAGACGATGACATTAGAGGTGACACATAGCTATCCTGAGCTTCCTCATTCTGAGGGGAGAATAATGAAGGGCTTTCCCTGCGTTCTACAGCCCGAGGACAACCCTATGGCCACAGCACCTTTTCTAATCCCATTTTCTGTGTGCTGCATGTCATAATCTGTAAGGCACTGGTTCCAAGTGAAAACACTGAATCCAAACAGTGACTGGATCTTGTATTTATTTGCACTTTAAAACTACAGTGTGTGGGAAAACTTACTCCTTAAAAAAAAAAAGGGGCAGCAGCAAAACAGCATCAGGAGCATGTTGACATTAAAGTAGCATCACTGGACCCAGCACGCCTTCACATTTCAGTCCTCTGCTTTATAGCAGCATGTCACCAGTGAGAGAAAAGTGTGTGTCTCTTTAAAACTTTTTGTTGAAATCTCCTCTCTTTGGATTATCTTTGTTTCTTCCAGTTTAGGGCCCCGTGTAACAATAAGCAGCTGTCCTAGAGTCTGGCTGACCCTAAGCACTCCACTGTCTAGAGAACCATGGAAGGCTACAGCCACAAGATTCTGAGTGGGAAGAAGGCAGGACAGTTTTCCTAGATGCAGGGACCTGGGAGGAAGCATGTCAAAAGCAGCAGGGTTATATCCTGCATGCTGTTTTGTACACGAAGATCAATGGTAATAACCAAGAAGAAGAACTTGTACGCAGAGCATATTGAAATAGCCACTTACCAACTTTCCTCTGCCAACCTGGTGAGTAGAGCAGTCACTAGATTAAATGATTCTCATTCTGTACCGAGAGTTGATGGTATAAATGGAGAGTCTGTGTGTATTATTTTGAAGGTATGAATAGTATTTGTAAACTTCCTGGGAGTGAGAGGCAAAGAGGACCAGATAGGAACCAGAGTGAGGAGGTGATTCATTAGCCTGACAGTAGGGAGTGGGGGCGGGCAAAGCTGGGAAACTGGAAAACAGGCAGATTTCTGGGGCTAGCATTCATGTCTGCCTGTCTGCTGGGAGTGTTCTAGCCAGAACTTAAGAAAGAAACTATTGTAAAAAGCCTAATCTAGCTATTTTATAAATGCTGATTAATCATTATAGCAGCAAATGTCTTGCTGATATAGAAATGGTACGATTACAGTTGAAAAAAAATCATTATTTAGACCTGTAGTCATTATAATTCTATGGGCATACCATTCACTATTTTGCTCCTTCAAAATTTGACTGAGATGTGTTAAAGATGTAATATGACATTTTATTATAAAATTGCATTTTCTTTTTGCAAATATAAAGCAAAAATAACAGCTCATTTTGAGCTAGTTTAGCCTGCTAGAAATAGGTTGTGACTATTGATCAATAAGATTAACTATATTTTAATAAAATAGTTAAAATAGTTAAAAAATTGCTACAGCAGAGGTGTTTAAATGGATATTAATAGAGTTTTTAAAATTCTCTTTATTCCATTGATGTTCTTTTGTTTGCTTGTGGTCAGTTTGCGTCTTTTCTTTGTTCACTTTCTAGGGCTACAAATTTATTCTATGTAATTATGTAACAATTCCAAAAGAAAATACTTAGTTCACTTTTGGTTTAATAGGATTTCTTGTCTGAAGATGAGAGAGTTGATTTAAAAATCCACAAATGCATACTAAACATTTTATAATAATTATGCCTATTGGAGCAGTAATAGGAGGCCTCCACTTTTAAAAAATATGAATTAAGGATATGGAGGAAAATATCTGCTGATCCAACCAGGGAAATCTAATAACTTGGTCAAAAATGCTGTTTGATTGTTAGAATTCTCTAAATGCATTGTCTGGTTTTTGGAACTTAGTTATTATTATTAGATCTGGGCTATCAACTCTGAGGAAGAATGATGAAGCCATCTTAGCCAAAAGAAAACCTTTTTTTTTTTTTAATCAGCATTTTTTTTCACTCAGATTATAATTCAGCTTTCATAACTAATAGAATTTACATTTACTGGTTCCCATTTGAATATCATTATTTTTACCCTCTTCTGTCTGGCAGTTATTTATAAGGAAAACACAACAGAATTACAAAGAGATCATTTCAGGTCATTTATTATTGTGTGTTTTTAATAGAATTTTGGCTCAGTACATCCTCATTTCAGAAGAATTAATGATACCCTAATGGGTAAATAAGCAGGATCACTTGTGTGCTTCACTAAGCGAATTTCTGATTTTTAAAATGATAATATTCTGGTGGGGTCTCTAGTCACTTCATCTCAGAATAATGTGAATACTGTAACTGGCATAATTTTATAATTTCTGGTAAATTATGGATGCAGATTTTGGTTTCGTTCCAACACCGTCACAAACTAGCGGTATGATTTTGGACAATTCACTTAATATTATCAGACTTCTGATTTCTTATGTCTAAAGTGTAGACAGAGGAAGAGGCACTCCAAAATCCTTTTTTTATTCCAAAGTTTTATGATATAGAAAGAATTTGCATGAACTTAACAGAGTACTATGTAGAAGACCATAGTTACTGTGATTGTGTGATTGAATCAAATTGAACATTGGTTTTCTTTCCAGGCTCTCAGAAGTATCGTTGAAAAGAAAATTGAGATATCCTTAATGATTCTGGCCATCTCATTTGGTCTTGCTTTGTATTATCTGATAGCTGACTAAAAGTAAAAAGACATACTGCACAGTAGCTTGGAGTGACTTAGAAAATAATAGTACACTTTTATTAGTGAGGAGTCTATTGGTTGCAAATGACAGAACTCCAACTCAAATTACCTTAAGCAAAATAAGGGGAATATTTTGGAATCTGTAGTCATCCATCCAAGGATGGATCTACTTCAGGTACAGGTAGATTCAGGGTTTCAAGTAGTGTCCTTAGAGCTTTGTTTCTCTATCCCTTTGCCCTGTTTTCCTATTGGTCTCAACATGAGAGGAAAGGAAGCCCCAAGAGTTTATCTGTCCTTTTGAGTTTTGATTAAAAGGAAGAAAGACTCTCTCAGTCCAGTCAAATACTCTGACTGGCTTTCATTAGGTCATGAACTCATCCAATCACTGTGGTTACGATAGGGATGGAGTATTCTGATTGGCCAGCTGTGAGTCATAGGATCATCATTTGGCCACAGACAGGTTCACCCCACCCAAATCACAAGCAATGGGCTTTCCAATGGAGAGCCCATAATGGATTCTATTATTAGAAGTGCGGTGGACATACAGAAAAGACACGACAAAGTCTCAAATCTAACACAAGGTCTTAGATTGATTACTTTTTTGGCAGTTGAAAAAATTGTAGCCAAATGGGTAAGTCGTCAACACATTTGGAAAACAACAACAAAGCAACTAGTAGCTGAATGGCTTCCACTCATTCTTTAAACAATTCAATCAGGCAGATGTCAAGACCCTTCCTGAACTAATTTAAAATTGATCTGCCCAAGGATTCAGAACTTTGCTTTATTCATGCGTGTATTTCATTCTTTTAATAATTTATAGTAGTGAAGCTTTGTGTTTCTCCAAGGTATTCAAGATGGGCACCTTGATTTTCTTGCTTTTTAACACTTACATGTTTGTAATATGACTGCTCCATTCCTATTTTATATGATAGAGAGTAGAATTTGAAATGATTTTTAGGATACTTTTCAAAATCAAAGGACAAGATGTCATCTTTTCAGGCTCCTCTCTAATGTTTTCTTGTGTGACAAAATGTGATTTAAACTTTCCATTTGGTACCCATTCAGTATTGATTGAATTTTATTCTGAATCACAGGAATATCTTGAGTCACATATTGTGTAAAAGTCCAGGCAACGTTTACTTTTGTCATTTATCAGAACAACACAGAGACTGTGGGGCAAGTGTCACTCAATTATTATTAGTTACTAATAATTAGAACTAGAGATATTTTAACTGGCAAAACATTTTATTAAACAATCCGTATAATTAGACTAAAAAATATTCGCTGGTGCTATCTCATTAGGTAATGGTCATCAAGCCAACAGAGTAGAGAAGAAAGAATGTGTACTTTGGCAACACACAGAGCTGGTTCCAAACCCAGCTCTTCCAATTACTGGTTCTGTGGCTCTAGGCATGTGATTTAATCTCCTTTGCCTCGTCCTTATTTGCAAAATGGGGAGAGTCATAATCCTTATTCACAAGATTCATATCAATATAAAAATGAGGAGTCTAGGTGCCAATTCCTAGCATAAACATTTAACAAATATTTAGTTTTTCCCTTCCTTACTGTTATTTCCTTCCTTTTTTTCTCCTCCTTTTTTTAAAAAATAAATCTAGCTTAACCATCATATATGTATTCTTTGTTACATATTTTAAGCAAAGAATAAGTATCCTTAATTGAAGTGATGATTGATTAAATACCAATTTACTTAAGAGGAAAAAACCCCATACCTGATAACAAATAATATGTAGATGTTTCCTTATGACTAATTGGGAATGATTTGGTTTAAACCATATGCTCTCTCTATTTTTTTTTTTTTTTTTTTGGTCATGCTGGGCATGCAGGATCTTAGTTCCCTGACCAGGGATTGAACCCGTGCCCCCTGCAGTGGAAGTGCAGAGTCTTAACCACTGGACTGCCAGGGAAGTCCCTAAACCATATGCTCTTTTTCTTCTTTTTTTAAAGAATTAATTAATAAATTAAGTTTTGGCTATGTTGGGTCTTCGTTGCTGTGCGCGGGCTTTCTCTAGTTGTGGCGAGCGGGGGCTACTCTTTGTTGTGGTGCGTGGGCTTATTGCGGTGGCTTCTGTTGTTGTGGAGCACGGGCTCTAGGCATGTGGGCTTCAGTAGTTGTGGCACTTGGGCTCAGTAGTTGTGACTCGCAGGCTAGTGTGGCATAGGTGGCTTTGAAGTAACTAAGTTCAGCTAGATGTCGGTTTCAGTCATGCCCACTCTTCCCATTGAGGCTACAGATGTGGACAAATTACTCTTTTAGATCCTCACTTTCCTTACAGGTTGAATGGGAAGAAAACTATTCATTTTGGGGGGTTGTTTAAGGATAAATGAAAGAGAGGATTTCAGTGTCAGGTATATAATCGACACTCTATAATTCATAGGTTTTATTATTGCTGCTATGTATTATTTTCAGAAGGAATTTTGACACCATCTTGGAGCATTGAGAATATTTGTTGATGTTCAACTAAGGAAGGAAAAACAGAGAAGTCCCTGTTACCAAGAGTGATGTGAAACAAGATCTCACTCATTTCTGATGACAGTGCAGATTGGAGCATCTCTTTTGGAAAAAGGCTTAGCCATTTGGTATCTATTGTAACACTACCATGGTGCAGGAATGCACTATTTAAAAAGTGTGGGTTAGGAGAACTGAGTGGGCAGAAAGGGCTTGTGATGATTCAGTGGAAAAACGGGAACCCAGTGGAATCAGGAAATGTCTTTCTGGTAAACACTGGAAAAAGCTGAAGAAAATAGAAAAATAATTGCCATTTCCACTGAATGAAAATCTTTCTTCCCACTTTCAGCTTCTGTTGACAGCATGACCTAACTCTTTGCAGAAGGCAGCGACCATAGCAGATGGTGGTGTAACCACCCGGGGTATTAGCAGTTAGAAACTGGGAGAGACTAATTCTGTGGTCAAGATTTTTCAGCTCAAATCTGGGATTCAGGGTCTTGTCTGCCAAGCCAAAGAGTGAAAACACACCCTGAAGAAAACCCTTCCATAGTCAGCACAATTCAAGGAGTTCCACTGAGGCCAGGACCAATAAATAACACCAACCCCAAGGAGTCACATGAGGGGTGTGACTGCGTTTTCCAGGTTGATGCCATCCTGTCTTCCAGCTTATGCACAATCCACACATCTGTATGTGACATATGACAGCTAGCCTTTCCTGTTACTCCTGTGTCCTATCATCACTTCTTGGGGTGAGAGCTTGTCCTTTATTTTAAACATTCCCACGTTATTGGGCAAAGCTAACGTGAGGTATATACTTTCTACTGACATTCCACCAAAAGAATTATCTGAGAGACTACAGGAAAACTTACCTAGAAAGAGGTGTCACAGTAATAGATCCACGAGATATTTACACATTTTTGCTGCCGTGCTCCTAGGATCCCACTACCAGATCTGGAAAGTATCCAGAAAATACTTAAAGAAGTTCAAAGTTAAACATTTTGAGGTAATATACATACCCCAAATGAGAAAAGGCTTAAGTAAATTAGTAGAATGTTATGCTTCTAATAAAAAATATGCATGTGAAAAATACTCACCAATATCATGTAACATCATGTGGGAAAGAGAAGGTACAATATTTGATATATATGACAATTACAACAATATGAAGAATAAGCACTTATGAAAACAAGGAAGAGCATATACAAAAATCATAATACTTCTATTGGGTAGTATGCTTATGGGATATTATTTTTATGTTAATTTAAAAATAAAGCAAAGACTTATTTATGCCGGATTTTTTCTTTTAAGATCACCTCTTTATTATGCCTTTATCTTCTGAGAACTGTAAAAAGGAAGAGAAGAATTCAGTATTTTCTTGTGAACATAATACTCTTCAGCTCAACTTCCCCAAAGTGGGATTTATTTTAAAGTGAATTATAATTAAATAAGAAACCAGACATATTCCAATGGCTGTAAGATTAAAAATAGAGAGAAAAAAAACCTTTAAGACATATGAAAGTTATAGATCTCACCATCACACTGACTAGGTGTTTTTATTTATGCCACAGTGTAAACACAAGTTGTAGATATTGGAAATGCATGATATGTCTCATCTAATTTTGGGGGGGAATTTTGCATCTTCACCCTTGTCTGTGTTTCCAAAATATAAAGTATACTTTGACATTACTTTACTGTGTTGGTCTTCTCCCCTCATTTATTAAAACAGAAAATGGTAGAGAAAATGTCCAAAGGTTGTGTTTCTTAAGCAATATCCACCAGCTTTTAAGGAAAGTATATTTTCTAAGTCAAAAGTCACAAATAATCAAGTGGAAAATCTGTTGGTTGATACTTGATGTCCCCTAATGTCATGGATGTGCAAGGGAATATTTTATCCTTCTGACCAGGTTTATCATACTCATTTTTCACTTAGAATATACACACATGAAAAGTTCTCCTTCTCTGATACCTTTCCAATTAAATAATTTTGAGGACATTTCCCCCCTTTTTTTCTTGTTTTTAAAGAGAGTGGACCAGGGAAGCCCCCCTTTTTTCTTGTTTTTAAAGAGAGTGGACCAGGGAACTTCTCCTCTAATCCCGTTGAAGGCACGTTTCTGGGAAGGCTAAGTATTTAGGCACAAGACAAGAATCTGCCTAAATTAAGCCTTGCAAAGAATCATAATATCCCTCCACTTCTTTCACTCTACTTTTCTGTATATCGGCCTAGTTCCTAACAGGTTATAAACTCTGGTATAGTTTATAAGGAACTTAGTATTGGAAATTTCCTTTAATTGGAAACAATGAGCTGAAACCAAAAGACTGTTGAATTTAGAATTAGAATTAGAATCTGCTGTACAACATAGAGCCTATAGTAATGATACTGCATTATATGCTTAAATATTTGTGAAGAAGGTAGATCTTATGTTGTGTTCTTATCACACAAAATAATAATATTAATAAATCAAGAGGGTGGGAAGAAACTTTTCAGAGAGATGGGTATGTTTATGGCATAGATTGTGGTGATGGTTTTCAGGTGTATACTTAACTCCAAACTCATCAAGTTGTATATGTCAAATATGTACAGGAAGGAAATAATAAAGATTACAGTGGAAATAAATGAAATAGAGACTAAAAAGACAATAGAGAAGATCAATGAAACTAAGAGTTGGTTCTCTGAAAAGATAAACAAAATTAACATGACTCAGCAGGAAAAAAGAGAGAGGACTCAAATAAATAAAATCAGAAATGAAAGAGGAGATGTTACAATCGATACCACAGAAATACAAAGGATCATAAGAGCCTACTGTGAACAATTATGCACCAACAAATTGGACAACCTGGAAGAAATGGATAAATTTCTAGAAACAAAGAACCTATCAAGACTGAGTCATGAGGAAAAGAAAATCTGAGCAGACTGACTACTAGTTAGGAGATTGAATGAGTAATCAAAAACCTCCCAACAAACAAGTCCAGGAGCAGACAGCTTCATTAGTGAATTCTACCAAATTTTCAAAGAAGAATTAATACCAATCATTCTCAAGCTCTTCCAAAGTATAGACGAGAAGGGAGCTCTTCCAAACACATTTTATGAGGCCAACATTACCCTGATACAAAAACCAGACAAAGACCCCGCAAAAAAAGAAAATTACAGGCCAATATCACTGATGAACGTAGATGCAAAAGTCCTCAACAAAATATTAGCAAACCAAATTCAATAGTACATTGAAAGGATCATACACATTATCAGCTGGGACCCAGGATCACAAAAATGGGTCAAGATCCACAGATCAGTCAGTATGATACACCACATTAACAAAATGAGGATAAAATGCATATGATTCTCTCAGTAGATGCAGAAAAAGCATTTAACAAACTTCAACATCTATTTATGATAAAAACTTTCGACATTGCATGTAGAAAGGGAACATACCTCAACATAATAAAGGCCATATATAATAAGCACACATCTAACATTATATTCAATGGTGAAAAGCTGAAGCTCTTCAGCTAAGGTCAGGAACAAGACAAGCATATCCGTTCCTGCCACATATGTTCAACATAGTATTGGAAGTCCTCACTAGAGCAATTAGGCAAGAAAAAGAAATAAAAGGCATCCAAATTAGAAAAGAAGAAGTAAAACTATCTCTATTTGCAGATGACATGGTATTATATATAGAAAACCCTAAACACACCATCAAAAATCTGTTAGAACTAATAAATGAATTCAGTAAAGTTGAAGAATACAAAATCAACAAACAGAAAAAGCTATTGCATGTCTGTACACTAATAACAAACCATCAGAAAGAGAAATTAAGAAATAATCCCATTTATAATTGCATCAAAAAATTATAATACCTAGAAATAAATTTAATCAAGGAGATGAAAGACGTATATATTGAAAACTATAAGACAATAATGAAAAAAGATAAAGAAGACACAAATAAATGGAAAGATAACCCCATGCTCATGGACTTGGAGAATCAATAGTTAAAATGTCCCTAATACCCAAAGCAATCTATGGATTCAATGTAATCCCTATCACAATTCCCATGGCATTATGCCTTTTTTGTTTTGGTTTCACCACACAGCACATGGGATCTTAGTTCCCTGACTAGGGATCGAACCCATGCCCCCTGCAGTGGAAGCAAAGAGTCCAAACCACTGGACTGCCAGGGAATTCCTGAAATTCCCATGGCATTTATCAAAGAAATGGAATAAATAATCTGAAAATTTATATGAAACCATGGAAGAACATGAATAGTCAAAGCAAGCTTGAGAAAGAAGAACAAAGCTGGTGGCATCATGCTCCCTGATTTCAAACTATTTTACAAAGCTGTAGTAATTAAAACAGTATGGCACTGGCATCAAAACAGACACATAGATCAATGGAACAGAATAGAGAACCCAAAAATAAACACACATATGGTCATATATGGTCATTTAATTTACGACAAGGGAGCCAAGAATATGCAATGGGAAAACACAGTCTCTTCAACAAATGGTATTAGGAGAACTGGACAGCTACATGTGAAAGAGTGAAACGCAACCACTGTTGTACACCATAATCAAAAATTAACTCGAATTAAAGACCTGAATGTAAGACCTGAAATTCTAAAACTCTTAGAAGAAAAAAACATGTGGTAAGCTCCTTGACAGAGGTCTTGGTGATGATTTTTTTGAATCTGACAACAAAGTAAAAGCAACAAAAATAAGTGGGACTACATTAAACTAAAAAGCTTTTGCACAGCAAAGGAAACCACTGAAACAAAATGAAAGGGCAACTTACTGAATGGGAGAAGTTATTTGAAAATCATATATCTGATAAGGGGCTAATCTCCAAAATATATAAAGAACTTATACAGGTCAATAGCAAAAAAAAAAATCCAATCAAAAAATGTACAGAGGATCTGAATAGACATTTTTCCTAAGAAGACATACAGATGGCCAAAAGATACATGAAAAGATGCTCAACATCCTTAATCATCAGGAAACTGCAAATCAAAAATTACCTCACACTATTAGAATGACTATTATCAAAAAGACAAGAAATAACAATTATTGGTAAGGATGTGGAGAAAAGGGAATACTTGTATCCTGTTGATGGGATTGTAAATTGGTGCAGGCACTATGGAAAACAGTATGAAATTTCCTCAAAACAGTAAGAAATAGAGAGTGACTTGGAGGAGCTTCAAGATGGCAGAAGAGTAAGACGCGGAGATCCCTTACTCCCCACAGATACATCAGAAATACACCTACGTGTGGAACAACTCCTACAGAACACCTACTGAACGCTGGCAGAAGACCTCAGACCTCCCAAAAGGCAAGAAACTCCCCACGTACCTGGGTAGGACAAAAGAAAAAAGAATAAACAGAGACAAAAGAATAGGGACGGGACCTGAGCCAGTGGGAGGGAGCTGTGAAAGAGGAAAGGTTTCCATACACTAGGAGCCCCTTCCCGGGCGGAGACTGCAGGGTGTGGAGGGGGGAAGCCTCAGAGGACAGCACAGCAACAGGGGAGTGAAGGGCAAAGTGGAGAAATTCCCGCACAGAGGATCGCTGCTGACCAGCACTCACCAGCCCGAAGAGGCTTGTCTGCTCCGCCGCCGGTGCAGGCGGGGGCTGGGAGCTGAGGCTCGGACTTCGGAGGTCAGATCCCAGGCAGAGGACTGGGGTTGGCTGCATGAACACAGCCTGAATGGGGCTAGTGAGCCATGGCTAGCCCAGAGGGAGTCCGGGAAAAAGTCTGAACCTGCCGAAGAGGCAAGAGATTTTTTCTTGCCTTTTTGTTTCCTGGTGCGTAAGGAGAAGGGATTAAGAGCCCCGCTTAAAGGAGCTCCAGAGATGGACGCGAGCCACGGCTATCAGTGCGGACCCCAGAGACAGACACGAGATGCTAAGGTTGCTGCTGCAGCCACCAAGAAGCCTGTGTGCGAGCACAGGTCACTATCCACACCCCGCTTCCAGGGAGCCTGTGCAGCCCGCCACTGCCAGGGTCCCGGGATCCAGGGTCAACTCCCCCGGGAGAACGCACAGCGCGCCTCAGGCTGGTGCAACGTCATGCTGGCCTCTGCCACCGCAGGCTCACCCCACATCCGTACCCTCCCTCCCCCCGGCCTGAGTGAGCCAGAGCCCCCTAATCAGCTGCTATTTTAACCCCATCCTGTCTGAGCGGGAACAGACGTCCTCAGGCGACCTACACGCAGAGACGAGACCAAATCCAAAGCTGAACCCCGGGAGCTGTGCAAACAAAGAAGAGAAAGGGAAATCTCTCCCAGCAGCCTCAGGAGCAGCGGATTAAATCTCCACAATCAACTTGATGTACCCTGCCATCTGTGGAATACCTGAATAGACAACGAATCATTGCAAACTGAGGAGGTGGACTTTGGGAGCAATGGTATATATATATATTTTTTTCCCTTTTTGTCTTTTTGTGAGTGTGTGTATGTGTATACTTCTTTGTGTTAATTTGTCTGTATAGCTTTGCTTTTACCATTTGTCCTAGGGTTCTGTCTGTCCGTTTTTTTTTTGTTTTTTTTTAGTATAGTTTTTAGCACTTGTTATCATTGCTGGATTTGGTTTTTGGTTTGGATCCTCTCTTCTTTCTTTCCTTTTTTTTATTACTTAAAGAAATTTTTTAATACTTATTTTTTATTTTAATAAATTTATTTTATTTTATTTTATTTTATCTTCTTTCTTTTTCTCTTTCTTTTTTTTCTCCCTTTCATTCTGAGCCATGTGGATGACAGTCTCTTGGTGTTCCAGCCAGGCGTCAGGGCTGTGCCTCTGAGGTGGGAGAGCCATGTTCAGGACACTGGTCCACAAGAGACCTCCTGGCTCCACATAATATCAAATGGCAAAAATCTCCCAGAGATCTCCATCTCAACGCCAAGACCAGCTCCACTCAATGACCAGAAGGCTAGTGCTGGACACCATATGCCAAACAATTAGAAGACAGGAACACAACCCCATCCATGAGCACAGAGGCTACCTAAAATCATAATAAAGCTATAGACACCCCAAAACACATCACCAGATGTGGACCTGCCCACCAGAAAGATAAGATCCAGCCGTATCAACCAGAACACAGGCACTACTCCCCGCCACCAGGAAGCCTACACAGCCCACTGAACCAACATTAACCACTGGGGAAAGACACCAAAAACAACGGGAACTACTAACCTGCAGCCTGCAAAAAGGAGACCCCAAACACAGTAAGTTAAGCGAAATGAGAAGACAGAGAAACACACAGCAGATGAAGGAGCAAGGCAAAAACCTACCAGACCTAACAACTGAAGAGGAAATAGGCAGTGTACCTTAAAAAGGTATTCAAAATAATGGTAGTAAAAATGATCCAAAATCTTGGAAATAGAATGGAGAAAATGCAAGGAATGTTTAACAAGGACCTAGAAGAACTAAGGAGCAAAAAACCAATGATGAACAACACAATAAATGAAATTAAAAATTCTCTAGAAGGAATCAAGAGCAGAATAACTGAGGCAGAAGAATGGATAACTGACCTGGAAGATAAAATAATGGAAATAACTACTGCAGAGCAGAATAAAGAAAAAAAGAATGAAAAGAATTGAGGACAGTCTCAGAGACCTCTGGGACAACATTAAACACACCAACATTCAAATGATAGGGGTCCCAGAAGAAGAAGAGAAAAAGAAAGGGACTGAGAAAATATTTGAAGAGATTATAGTTGAAAACTTCCCTAATATGGGAAAGGAAATAGTTAATCAAGTCCAGGAAGCACAGAGGGTCCCATACAGGATAAATCCAAGGAGAAACACGCCAAGACACATATTAATCAAACTATCAAAAACTAAATACAAAGAAAAAATATTAAAAGCAGCAAGGGAAAAAAATAAATTATATACAAGGGAATCCCCATAAGGTTAACAGCTGATCTTTCAGCAAAAACTCTGCAAGCCAGAATGGAGTGGCAGGACATATTTAAAGTGACAAAGGAGAAAAACCTACAACCAAGATTACTCTACCCAGCAAGGAGCTCATTCAGATTTGATGGAGAAATTAAAAGCTTTACAGACAAGCAAAAGCTAAGAGAATTCAGCACCACCAAACCAACTTTAAAACACATGCTAAAGGAGCTTTTCTAGGCAGGAAACACAAGAGAAGGAAAAGACTTACAATAACAAACCGAAAACAATTAAGAAAATGATAATAGGAACATACATATCGATAATTACCTTAAATGTAAATGGACTAAATGCTCCAACCAAAAGACAAGACCCACATATATGCTGCTTACAAGAGACCCACTTCAAACCTAGGGACACATACAGACTGAAAGTGAGGGGATGGAAAAAGATATTCCATGCAAATGGAAATCAAAAGAAAGCTGGAGTAGCAATTCCATATCAAACAAAATAGACTTTAAAACAAAGACTATTACAAGAGGCAAAGAAGGACACTACATAATGATCTAGGGGTCGATCCAAGAAGATATAACAATTATATTTATGCACCCAACATAGGAGCACCTCAATACATAAGGCAAATACTAACAGCCATAAAAGGGGAAATTGACAGTAACAGAATCATAGTAGGAGACTTTAACACCCCACTTTCACCAATGGACAGATCATCCAAAATAAAAATAAATAGGTAAACACAAGCTTTAAATAACACATTAAAGAAGATCGACTTAATAGATATTTATCGGACATTCCATCCCCAAACAACAGAATACACGTTCTTCTCAAGTGCTCCTGGAACATTCTCCAGGATAGATCATATTTTGGGTCACAGATCAAGCCATGGTAAATTTTAGAAAATTGAAATTGTATCAAGTATGTTTTCCAACCACAATGCTATGAGAGTAGATATCGATTACAGGAAAAAAATCTGTAAAAATTACAAACACAGGGATGCTAAACAATACGCTACTTAGTAACCAAGAGATCACTGAACAAATCAAAAAGAAAATAAAAAAATACCTAGAAACAAATGACAATGAAAACACGATGACCCAAAACCTAGGGGATGCAGCAAAAGCATCCCCTACCTCAAGAAACAAACATCTTAAATAAACAACCTAAACTTATGCCTAAAGCAATTAGAGAAAGAACAGAAACTCACCAACATTAGCAGAAGGAAAGAAATCATAAAGATTAGATCAGAAATAAATGAAAAAGCAATAAAGGAAAGAGTAACAAAGATCAATAAAACTAAAAGCTGGTTCTTTGAGAAGATAAACAAAATTGATAAACCATTAGCCAGACTTATCAAGAAAAAAAGGGAGAAGACTCAAGTCAATAGAATTAGAAATGAAGAAGGGAAGTAAAAACGGACACTGCAGAAATACAAAGAATCATGGGAGATTACTACAAGCAACTATATGCCAATAAAATGGACAACTGGAAGAAATGGACAAATTCTTAGAAATGCACAACCTTCTAAGACTGAACCAGGAAGAAATAGAAAATTTGAACAGACGAATCACAAGCCCTGAAATTGAAACTGTGATTAAAAATCTTCCAAGGAACAAAAACCCAAGACCAGATGGCTTCACAGGTGAATTCTATCAAACATTTAGAGAAGAGCTAACACCTATCCTTCTCAAGCTCTTCCAAAATATAGCAGAGGAAGGAGCACTCCAAACTCATTTTACGAGGCCACCACCACCCTGATACCAAAACCAGACAAAGATGTCACAAAGAAAGAAAACTACAGGCCAATGTCACTGATGATCATAGATGCAAAAATCCTCAACAAAATACTAGCAAACAGAATCCAACAGCACATTAAAAGGATCATACACCATGATCAAGTGGGGTTTATCCCAGGAATGCAAGGATTCTTCAATATATGCAAATCAATCAATGTGATACACCATATTAACAATTTGAAGGAGAAAAGCCATATGATCATGTCAATAGATGCAGAGAAAGCTTTCGACAAAATTCAACACCCATTTATGATAAAAACCCTCCAGAAAGTAGGCATAGAGGGAACTTACCTCAACACAATAAAGGCCATATATGACAAACCCACGGCCAACATTGTCCTCAATGGTGAAAAACTGAAAGCATTTCCACTAAGATCAGGAACAAGACAAGCTTGCCCACTCTCACCACTATTATTCAACATAGTTTTGGAAGTTTTAGCCACCGCAATCAGAGAAGAAAAAGAAATAAAAGGAATCCAAATTGGAAAAGAAGCAGTAAAGCTGTCACTGTTTGCAGATGACATGATACTATACCTAGAGAATCCTAAAGATGCTACCAGAAAACTGCTAGAGCTAATCAATGAATTTGATAAAGTAGAAGGATACAAAATCAATGCACAGAGATCTCTTGCATTCTTATATCCTAATGTTGAAAAATCTGAAAGTGAAATTAAGGAAACACTCCCATTTACCATTGCAACAAAAAGAATAAAATATCTAGGAATAAACCTACCGAAGGTGACAAAAGACCTGTTTGCAGAAAATTATAAGACACTGATGAAAGAAATTAAAGGTTGTACAAATAGATGGAGAGATATACCGTGTTCTTGGATTGGAAGAATCAACATTGTGAAAATGACTCTACTACCCTAAGCAATCTACAGATTCAATGCAATCCCTTTCAAAGTACCACTGGCATTTTTCACAGAACTAGAACAAAAATTTTCACAATTTTTATGGAAACACAAAAGACCCCGAATAGCCAAAGCAATCCTGAGAAAGCAAAACAGAGCTGGAGGAATCAGGCTGCCTGAGTTCAAACTATACTACAAAGCTACAGTAAACAAGACCGTATGGTATTGGCATACAAACAGGACTATAGATCAATGGTACAGGATAGAAAGCCCAGAGATAAACCCATGCACATATGGTCACCTTATCTTTGATAAAGGAAATAAGAATAGACAATGGAGAAAAGACAGTGTCTTCAGTGAGTGGTGCTGGGAAAACTGGACAGCTACATGTAAAAGAATGAAATTAAAACACTCCATAACACCATACACAGAAATAAACTCAAAATGGATGAAAGACCTAAATGTAAGTCCAGACAGTATAAAACTCTTAGAGGAAAACATAGGCAGAATACTCGATGACATAAATCACAGCAAGATCCTTTTTGACCCACCTGCTAGAGAAATGGAAATAAAAACAAAAATAAACAAATGGGACCTAATGAAACTTAAAAGTTTTTGCACAGCAAAGGAAACCATAAACAAGACGAAAAGACAACCCTTAGAATGGGATAAAGTATTTGCAAACTAAGCAACTGACAAAGGGTTGATCTTCAAAATTTACAAGCAGCTCATGCAGCTCAATATCAAAAAAACAAACAACCCAATCCAAAAATGAGCAGAAGACCTAAATAGACATTTTTCCAAAGAAGATATACAGATTGCCAACAAACACATGAAAGAATGCTCAACATCATTAATTGTTAGAGAAGTGCAAATCAAAACTACAATGAGATATCATCTCACACCAGTCAAAATGGCCATCATCAAAAAATCTAAAAACAGGGCTTACCTGGTGGCAAAGTGGTTGAGAGTCTGCCTGCCAATGCAGGGGACACGGGTTCGAGCCCTGGTCTGGAAAGATCCCACATGCCACAGAGCAACTAGGCCTGTGAGCCACAGCTATTGAGCCTGCGTGTCTGGAGCTTGTGCTCTGCAACAAGAGAGGCCGCGATAGTGAGAGGCCTGTGCACTGCGATGAAGAATGGCCCCCACTTGCTGCAACTGGAGAAAGCCCTCGCACAGAAACGAAGCCCCAACACAGCCCAAAAAAAAAAAAAAAAAAAAAAAAAATCTACAAACAATAAATCCTGGAGAGTGTGTGGAGAAAAGGGAACCCTCTTGCACTGTTGGTGGGAATGTAAGTTGATACAGCCACTATGGAGAACAGTATGGAGGTTCCTTAAAAAAGTAAAAATAGAACTACCATATGAGCCAGCAATCCCACTAGTGGCCATATACCCGGAGAAAAGCACAATTCAAAAAGAGTCATGTACCACAATGTTCGTTAAAACTCTATTTACAGTAGCCAGGACGTGGAAGCAACCTAAGTGTCCATTGACAGATGAATGGATAAAGAAGTTGTGGCACATATATACAATGGAATATTACTCAGCCATAAAACGAAATGAAATTGAGTTATTTGTAGTGAGGTGGATGGACCTAGAGTCTGTCGTACAGAGGGAAGTAAGTCACAAAATTAAAAACAAATACCACATGGTAACACATATATATGGATTCTAAAAAAAAAAAAAATTGTCCTGAAGAACCTAGGGGCTAGATGGGAATAAAGGCACAGACCTACTAGAGAATGGAGTTGAGGATATGGGGAGGGGGAAGGGTAAGCTGGGACAAAGTGAGAGAGTGGCATGGACATATATACACTACCAAACAAAGAATAGATAGCTAGAGGGAGTCAGCCGCAGAGCACAGGGAGATCAGCTCAGTGGTTTGTGACCACCTAGAGGGGTGGGATAGGGAGTGTTGGAGGGAGGGAGACACAAGAGGGAAGAGATATGGGGACATATGTATATGTATAAGTGTTTCACTTTGTTATAAAGCAGAAGCTAACACACCACTGTAAAGCAATTATACTCCAATAAAGATGTTAACAAGAAAAGAATACTTTATCATTAAAAGAAAAAAAGTAGAAATCCCTCTTTATAGTCAGCATTCAAGGTTATTTTTCAAAATCAAAATTAGATATTAGAGTCCATAGAGTATAATATCAATAATTTATTTAGATC
This sequence comes from Phocoena sinus, assembly GCF_008692025.1. Taxonomy (NCBI): domain Eukaryota; kingdom Metazoa; phylum Chordata; class Mammalia; order Artiodactyla; family Phocoenidae; genus Phocoena; species Phocoena sinus. Next base: position 113,215,934 of record NC_045767.1, read on the forward strand.
TGGCATGTCCACTGGTCTCATACTGTCACCCAATCTGCCACTAGCATATCACAATTATTTTTGGAATTATGGAGTAGTGAAAGAGTCTTTGGGGTCAGGCTGACAAGTATTCAAATTCTAGCTCTACCTAATGTGTGCCTCAGTTTTCTTTTCTGTATTATAAGGATAATAATTTAGCATTGTTATGGAGATTAAATGAATAAATATAGACAGAGCATTAAAAAATTAAAAAAAAAAGCTTGTAGATACAGAGAACACATTGGTGTTTGCCAGGGGCAAGGGATTCGGGGTGGGGGCAGAGAAATGGGTGAAAGAGGTCAGAAGGTAAAAAGAAAAAAATGTGGATGGTGACGATTTTCTTAGATTTGTTAGTGGGTTATGCATTCCGCTTGCTCCCCGGAACCCCACAGTTGTGTAGAGGAAGGAAGTGCTTCTACTCCTCCCCAACCCCCCCAAAATCAGACCCAGGTCAGTCTGACTCCAAAGCCTGAATTAGAATTTAGTCTATAATCTGTAACCTCTTAAAGTAATCATTAAAATTCCTGCTATCTAGACACAATACATCTTTTAAAAACAGCCTTATTGAGATTTAACTCACATACCATAAAATTCCCCTGTTTAAAGTGTACAATTTAATGGTGTTTATTATATTCACAGGGTTGTACAACCATCACCACAATCTAATTTTAGAACTTTCCCCTGCAGAAGAAGCCCCATGTTTACTAGCAATTTCAAACATCTCTTAATCCTATTCTGTGACAAATCACTGGGCCATAATTGACTCTGAAAACAAATGACTGTATAATATTTATGGTGAATGTTGGGAAGAATAGTATTGGGATAAATATTTTCTATACCCTTGGTACTCTACTCTCACCTGCCCTATGTATTAATCATAGGCCTCTTATTACCCTCCCAGAGAGAATAATAGTGGGACAGCAAATCCATGTTGTAACACTTTCTTAAAACAACTCCTAGTATAACACAGGCTGTTATGACAACAATGCTAATCTAGGGTAATATATTAGAGGAAGAATGAAAAATAATAAACACGAATGAATGAATGATTGAATGAATGCATAAATGAAGTACAGTCAATCATACCTCAATAGAGCAGTTTTAAAAAGCTATAAGAATTAGAATATTTGATTCATTCCTTTTTAAAAAAAATTTGATACTTGCATGTGTTTCAAGAATGTTTCTTGCAGTTTTTTATTCCTGTCTCCTGACTTAATGGTGAAGTACACTCATAAATATTTAGAGATAGCTGCACACAAACTTTTAAAATGTTAACTTACAAATAAATGTATTCAAACTTATAAGAGCATGCATACTTCATGGAAGACTATGTTAAGGCTGTTTTCAATAATTCAGCTACTTGAAGGCAGCCATCTAACAGAGCTCAGGTCAAAATTTTTTATTTTAAAATGGAAAATATGTTAGTGGATTGCAGTGCTAGTTTCATCCATGAAATTAAGTGGTATCCAAAACAAATCATACAATAGGTCTTATGAAAAAATGTAATACACCCTTTTCCACATTTTAGTATCAATATTTATTTTCTTTTTTGGAATCTGTGTTCTGGGATGATTGTTTGGGTTATGTCTACTGCTAGCTGAGACTTGCATTTTCTCTCTATTAATTTTTCTCTATTAATATGAGAAGCAATAGGCAGAGACAGTGGCAATGCTAACATGATCTGAGTCAGTATTATTTTACTAATCAATTGGATTAATTAACATTTATGAATGTATAATAATTTTTGAAAACCATTTGCAAGCTAACCTAGTAAAAAGGAATGAATAGGTTTTATTTCAATGGAAACAAACTACCAAACCTATCTGTAGACTATTCCTTGGATTGCCTTCAAAGCTCCTGAAGTTTGGCTGAAAGGAAGGGAAAAAGAGTTGACTCTGAATTGAAATTTAAGTAAGGCTGAGGCAATGGAATGGCTACTGTTGAGGGCAGAATTTCAGCAGACTGGTTAATGTCCTAAAGTCTGTGGTAAATACAGCCTATACAGTCCTAGATTTAAGGGTGTCTATTCTATTGGATGAAAAAGATCAGTGTCCTATTTCTCGACTCTGCAGTATTTAAAACTTTCTTTTGGTTCAGTCCTATTCCAGGGAAAGGAAGTCTTTATTTTGACTTTTGGGAAGACCTCGATAATCTAAATTAATTTATCCTATTCATAGTGTATAAAAACTTGAGACCCAGCAAGTAAAGGCTCTAAAATTCCTTGCTCAGAGTCAACTCTTCATTCAGGACATGATTTCCTTTTCATCTAGTTGATGATGCTACCTCTTTATGCACGAAGTATGAAACTCATAAGTAATATGAATTTTCCTCAAAGCTGTCTGAACTTATTTTCCTATAATCGGGAATGAGATAGTAGAAGTTTTCTCTCTTTCTGGACGTGTAAGACCCACAGAGCCTTTCTTAATTTCCAAGTTCAGATCAGTTCAAACAAATTTGCCAGGAGGCTCCTCTTCCCTACTGTATGTGCCAGGTACTCTGCCAGACACGCCTAATGGTTGCAAAGTTATAGGCAGAAACTCTTGGCCAAGATTTGAGAATCCCCACAGCAACATTCTGAATTGAGTTGAAATGTTTGTTAAATTTCGGCAGACATGTAAGATATTTATTCAGGAGGTTTCTCTTGTGTAATTTAGTTTTCTCATAGTTGTAATGTCATACGCTCTTGTAATTTTAGAACAACATGCCTTCAGAAATTTTCTTCTGCACATACAGTATTCTCTCTTAATGGTACAAGATGCTTCAGAGGTCCTCAGAATTTCTTGATTTGCATTTCTAGTTGCCTTAATTGGGTTATTTTTCATTGTTACACTGGAGTCAGAGGGAAATCCACATGCTGAGTGAGCCAAACACAAAACTAGGGTACTTTATTTTACTTTCTAAAACTGAGGGTTCTCCCATCTATGGTTCTTTGGTGCCTGATTGTTGTTCTGTTTTTTTTTTTAATTTTAATTTAAAAATTTTTATACAGTTTTGAAGTGTTATTCTCCATTTTCTGTGTCAATCGTTGATGATCATGACTGAGTTGTAAGCTCAGCCCGATATAGCTACAGGGCTAACTTCTGTGCTTAAATATTCTGCAGAGTGCATTGGGAATAGTAATGAAATCTACCACATCATTGATACATATAAATCTCTAAGAAGAAGAGAACTCAGTGCATAATAAGTACCTAATACATATTAACTGTTAATGTCATAGAACCTTTTTCACACTGTGGTTGATTATGGCCCTTGTGGGCATTTTCCTTGTCACAGAATGTAGGCACCATCAAATATAGGCATCTTGGTTCTGTTCACTAATGTTGCCCAAACATTTTGCAAAGTGCCTGGCAGAGAGTAGACACCCAATGATTTGTTAAATGAAAGAGTATTAGACTGGTTTCAATCAGGCTGCTGGTCTACCACCTAGCCTTTGATATCAAAGGATTTTTGGATTTGTTTAGTGTTCTAAATAAATCCTGGATTTATTTCATTTGACTTCTTATAATTCCCCAAGATTGTTTCTACTGTTACTCATTTACCAATTATTGTCCCTGTTTTAAAGTGAAGTTTTCATTTGTGCCTCAGTGGAGTATGAAACATTATTAGTTTTCTCCATTTACATTGTGTTTTGGGCCTTGGCATATACTTCCTACTCCTTAAATAATTTAATTCATGTTAGTCACTAATTTTAATGTTCTTTGACCAGAGTCATTAGGACCAGTAGATTTCCCACTGTAATCCTTACTATTTCCTATCTCTTATTATTTCATATTTCTATTGCTCTATTTTCTCATTGACTGTGCCTCTATATTAGTAGTGATCGCACTGTATTATCTTAATATATGTCTCACAGAGATTGTAAATTTCTTGAAGCAATGAACCATGCCTTCCAACTTTGTATCGCTAGCATATGGCTTATAGTAGGAACTTGGTGTATTTTTGTTGAATAAATAAATAAAACTAAAATGTGGCAAGGAGGTATTTGTTATTTAAGCCATAGAATCTACAGATAAGTATGGAGAAGAATGGCTATTACAAATACGTATGAATAGAGTGATATTTTTAAATATAAGAAGCATACCAGTATAAAACTTACACCTCTGGTGGACTCTTGAAAACAAACTAGTCAGTCCTGCTTTCAAGAAGGACAAACTTAAATCTTATTTGAAATCGTGCTATTGTGAATCCTGAGGATCCATATTATGGGACTATCTTATTGATGAGACTAACTTAAACAGAGGTCCTTGTAAAGTTATATTAAATATAGTCTTTGTTTTGGTTTGAGGCTAAGTCACATTTATGCAATATTGTTCCTCTTGTATATTAGCTTTTATTATGATAAAGTCCTTGTATAATTCCCTTCAGTGGAACTGATTCTATATTCTTTCTTGATAAGTATTATGATCATTAAAAAACATTATTATTATTTTTTTCAGAAAGGCTTATTAGGAAAGTGAGTTCCTGAATGTTGAGGATCTTGACTTCTTGTTGTGACAAGAATTACTTTTTTGTGTAATGATGCAGGACACCTAAAATACTTCTTAAATGCATTTACAAAGTTATCTATAGTTTTTCAGGTCCTAAAGAACTAAACAAGTGGCAGATATTCCAATAAAAGTAAGTTACTTTTCTCCACTTTCACCTAGTATGTAAAAGCCTGGAAAGAAAGCTGCTCCTACCCACCCTAACAAGGAGAAAAGGTCAGGTACACTCCAAAGTGATAACTTTTCTTGAGCCCGTTAGAGAGCTGAGGTCACAAAGTAACCTAAATTCCAGAATGACAAGTCCATGGAATATGAGTGGTCTCAACTAAACGAAGAGACCATACCATATAAGCAGGTCAGAATAAATCAGCTAAAATTTTAACCAGCTGTTCAAAACCAAGTGTGGGCTACCATGCCAGAGTGAAATAGATGAATTCTCATTTACTAGCAAGATCTTTTCTATCTACCTTTACTGGGTGCTCATGAGGGGAGGACAGAAAATTGCACTTCTCCTTGGGGCACAGGCATGCAGAGGTGATCTGTGCCTTCTGCAGAAAAACTCAAAGCTTCTCTGTTCCTAGTCTCCTCTCAGCTATGAATAAAAGGTCTTAAGCCACTGAGGAGGGGCGGCAAACACTGTCACTCACAGGTGGAAAGAACCACTGTGACTAGGAAAAGAGTAGAAGAAAACCCTTTATCCCCATGGGAGAGCCAAGTAGCCTGGGCTCTGGATCTCATAGTAAGACCAAGCACTAGTCTGCTACCATAGAGGAGGGCAGGAAACTCCTGCCCAAGATGAACCACAGATGCAATGCAGAGCTTGGTTGCCATTGTAAGAAAGGCAGAAATGCTGAAAACCCTCCATCCCAAGTTCCAGGAACACAAGGCCTGCCTAAGACTGAGGCCAAACCAGGAAGAGAGGGAACCCCCTTCACCAAGTCTAGCCTTGAGCATCAAGCAATAGCAATCTACAGCTGGGGGTGTGGTAAGAGCGTGGAACGATCCCTCCTCTGTGGGGTAGGCATGTGGCAGCTGAGATGGAGCCTGGAAACTGAGAAAAACTGCTTGGTGCTCCAGTCCCCAACTAAGCACAAGGCAATTGCAAGCCACTACCAGAGGAGTTTGAAGCTTGCTCTGAAGTTGGTGCACTGAAGTGAAACCAGATACAGCTCATTATTTGACTAGATTAACTTAACGTCTAATTCAAGGGGCTTGACAGAAGAGGAGCATAAATACTAGTTGCCTCAGATTCAATTGTCCTACATATAATGATGGATATTCATTTTAAAAAATTACAAGACAAAAATTGTGAAAAAAAATACAACCCACTGTCAAGAGGTAAGGGAATCAAAAGATCCAGATGCAGAGATGACCAAGAACAATCAGGTAAAGACTTTAAATAATGATAACAATTATGTTAAAGGTTCTACTGGGAAAAGTAGGTGGACAACATGTATATACAGATGGGAAACTTAAGAAGAAACATGAAACTATAAGAATAAGCCATTTATAAACAAAGTTTTTTAAAAAATGGATATTATAATTGAATTTCTTTGACAAATTCATCAATAGGCTTAATACAACTGAGGAAAGAAGGAGTGAGCTTGAAGATAAGTCAAGAAAAATTATGGAAATTATTCAAACTGAATAATATAAATTATCCAAACTGAAACACAAAGTGTAAAAAAAATATTAAAAAAGATAACATCCAAGAGTTTTGGAACAATAGTAAATGGTCTAATATATGTGTACTAGAGTTCTTGAAGAAGATAAAGAGAGAATGAGGCAAACAAAATACTTAAAGAGATAAAGATTGAGAACTTTCCCAAAATAATGGAATATATCAAACTACAAATCCAAGAAGCTCAGAGAACTGCAAGCAGGATCAATACTGAAAACAAACAAAAAAATTAAAAACTAAGTAAACAGGAAGTTTGAAACATGATTGTAATCAAAGATAAAGAGATCATGAAAACAGTCAGAGAAATGATATCTTACAATTTCAAATAACCAAAAAATATATATATATAGTGGGCTTGTTAGAAATTATGAAAGCCAGAAGACAATGAAGTTACATCTTTATGAAAGAAAGTTCTTCATGCAGAAGGGGTATGATACTAGGTGGAAACTTAGATTTACCAAAATAATGAAGAGCACCAATAATGTTAAAAATAAAGGAAAATATAAGATATATATTTTTAACTTATTTTTAATCACTCTAAAAGCTAATTGACAATTTAAAGCAAAAATAATGAAAATGTATTAAAGGCTTTGTAATATATGTAAAAATAAAATGTAAGACAAAAAAGTACAAATTATAGGAGAGAGAAACTGGAAATATATTGTTTTTCTTACACAGTATGTAAAATAACATTATTTTAAAACAGACTATGATAAATTAAAAATATATAGTGTCAACTTTAGGGCAACCTTTAAAATTTTAAAGAAGGCAGTATAACTAATAAGCCAATTGTGGAGAGAAAAATAATAAAAAATACACAATTAATCTAAATGGTTACAAAAAAGGGAAAATAGGAACATCTGGGAAATAGGAACCAACAAGAGAGGTGGTAGATTTAAACTCACTTTATTAATAATTAACTTAAATTATCTAACTATGCTGATTAAAAGGCAGAGATTGTCAGGTTAGATGATAATACAAGAACTGACTCTATATTGTCTACCTAATACTATTTTAAGCTAAATACTTGGATCTCTTAAAAGTAAAAAGATGGAAGAAGATACACCATACAAACACAAATCAAAAGAAAGTGGAGTGACCATGTTAAAATCAGACAAAATAGACTTCGCCCAAGAAATATTATCCAGGATTAGGAGGAACATTACTTATTGATAAAGAAGCCAATTCACAAAGAAGACATAACAATTTAAATGTGTATTTGAAGCACAGCAGGACTTCAAAATACTCAAAGCAAAGCTGATAGACACAGAAAAGTCCATAATTACATTTGGAGATGTCAACACTTCCAACTTAGTGATCAATGAATCAAGTAGAGAGAAAATAATTAAGAATGTAGAAGGTGTAAACAACACTATCAACCAATATGACCTAATTGACATTCATTAAAGTAGAACATATTCTGTACCATAAAACAAATTTCAACAAGTTTTCAAGAATTGAAATCTTAAAAAGAATGTTCTCTGATCACTCTAGAATTAAACTAGAAATCAGTAACAGAAAGATATCTGGAAAATTACAAAATATGTGGTTAAACAGCATACTTCTAAATTGTCCATGAATCAAAGAGGAAGTCACAAAAGAAAATAGAGAATATCTGGAATAGAATGAATAAGAAAATATGACATATTAAAAATTGTGAATATAGCTAAATGCATAAACGAATGAAAGGAAATGAATAAAAGGAAATTCCCAAGATTTTCATCTTCAGAAACTGGAAAAAATAGAAAATTAAACGTAAAGCATGCAAATAAAGCCTAGTCAGACAAAAAACAAAAAAACAAACCAAAACAGGGAAAGTAAGAGGTAAGTTGATCTGAAATCCAAAGAAACAATGATCAAAATCCTAACTGAGTTGTTAATTGTTTTGAAGGGAGAGGGAGAGAGGGGTACTTGAATAGCTGATACTGAAATCTATATGGAAATTTTTAAGGAAAGGGCCTAGAATAGGCAAGATGCTCTTAAAGAAGAACAAAGTAGAAGGACAGCCTCTACTGATTATCAAGACATTATAAAAGCTATATTAACTGAGCCAATGTGAAATTGGTGCAAGAATTCTTAATAGGCCAATAGAATGGAGTTGCCAGCCTAAAAACCACCTCTCACACATTTGATACCTTAATTTATGACAGAGTTGGCACTGGATAACAGTAGGGAAAAAGTAGACATCCATAGTGCTAGGAAAAATTACATATCCATGCAAAACAACAACAACAGCAACAACTTTGGGCTCCTACTTCATACCACACACCAAATTTTACCATACACCTACATGTGAAAGGCAGAACAATAACGCTTTTAGAAGCTAACACCTGAGATTTCTTCTCTAGATGAGGAAGCAGCACCAAAAAACATTTCCTTAAGATCTGTTAAAGGAGATATCACTTGGGCCTAGGTAATTTAAAAAGCTTTTGGAAGAAGATGCAAGTTGAACTGGGCCTTGAAGAATGAATAGGAGTTGAACAGGTAGAAATTACAAGGGAGGACCTTTTAAGCAAAAACTAAATATAGTGTTTGGAGAACAATGGTTAGTCTGGTTTGGCTGGAAGAGAAGGTCTTCTGTATTGAGAGGATGGGGAAGATGGCTATGGGCCAAACAGTGGACTTTGAATGTCAGATACAGAAATTTGGTATTTGTCCCTTGGGGCAGTGGAAGTGAGCCTATGACGTGATGCAAGTGATAACGTGGTGGCAGTGCCTAATACAGACTAGAGTTAGGAAGTAAGAAAGATGCAAGTGGTGTATATAACCCAGAAGTGGTAATTGCAGGTGCCTTCCTTAGAAAGTTAGAGATGAATGCTCCCAATATCGTGAATAGATCATTAAATGTGGATGTGAGTGAGGTGAGTCAAAGATGGGAACATATGTATAACTGATGCACTTTGTTATAAAGCAGAAACTAACACACCATTGTAAAACAATTATACTCCAATAAAGATGTAAAAAAAAAAAGATAATTAGGATTTTAACTTGCAGTAACTGGAGGCATGGTGTGAAGAATGGTGGGAGATCTTTAGTAGCAAGAGGAACACAAGGGAGAAGAAGTTTTGGAGAAAACAATGACTTTGGAGCAAACTTAAGGAATGGGCAACATAGTCCAAGCAGAAATGTTCAAATGGACATTACAAATGGAGACTTGGAGCTCCTCAGGAGAGGAGATGTTTGTGCATATGAGTGAATCTAGTGAGGACTGAAGCTGAAGTTACAGATGAGATCTTTGGATAAGAACTTAAAGAGATTACTGGAAGGCTGGGACTGCATCTCTGGGAACACCCACATTTAGGAAGTGGAAGGAAAAAAGGAGGCAGTGGAAGAATCTGGGACAAGGTGATTAGAAACATGTGAAAACCCAGAACAGGCTGTTTTTCAAGAAGAGGTGTTGTTAATGATTTGAGTTGCTAGAAATTGGTTAAGAATGAAGGCAGGGCGATTGCCTTTCGAGCTGGCAGTCAGGAAATCATGGGTAACAGGGAACACAGCTTCAGTGGGGTGAGGGAGGAAGACAAATCTTTAGGGTCCCCACACTGTGTATGTTCATTTCTGAACACGTTGAAGGTGAGAGAAAATGGATTATAGATTGAGGAAACAAAATGTCATTTATCAGGTGATTAATTTAAATTTATCTTCAAAGATGTGAGGGGATAGTTAGCTGAGTTAGTTATCTGACAATGCCTGGGGGACAAATGTGGTCTCCAGGCCACAACATGCCAGCAGATATTCTTTGTTGGTGTTGTTTGGGCAGTAATGTGCTTAAAAAATTGAATTAGGTGTGAATGTTTAGGAATGAAATTTTTTTTTTCATAAAAATCCCTGATTTCTAGCTTCTCTTAAACAAAATTGGACATTTGTCAATGCTGGGCCTGTATTCTGCATAGCATTAATTAGCTGGAGTTGAATAGCAGCTTTCCCTTTGGAAGGGCATATGTTCTTCACTTAGCCATGGTCCCCACTGTGTGTGGGTCTCCCTATTAGACTACCTGCTACATGCTCATAGGTATTTCACTTGGCAGTCCATAATTAAGCGCAACTCCCTCATTCTATAGAATAAGAGAATGAAGTCTAAAATGGAGGCATGGCTTGTCCTAAAGTCACATATATGGTCAGAGGGAGGGTCTGTCTTAGAGCCTACGTCTCCTGATTCTTATTTCAACAAGACTCCTACTCTGTTAACTCATTAAGTTTTTCTCTGGCTAGGTAGTCTTTTCAGGACTGGCCCGTGGCAATTTCCACCCCCTTCCCAGCTTTTAGTATTGCCAGATGGTACCAATGTGATTTATTTGGCTCTTCCCCAACCAGGTTCTCAATGCTTTCCATGTGGTCCAGATGGTGATCAAAGCTATTCCTCCTTGTCAAGAAGGAAACTCTATTGGTCACCAAGTTCGAGCTCACTCTTTTCAGAACTTTGGCATAATATGAGCCACAAAAATTCCCCATAAGGTTTCTTTTATGGGGATTTTTGAGGCCTAAGAGGAATGATGTTAAACAATGACTATCATACATTGCCTTCCAAAGTAGAAAATTAAATTCAGCTTGCTGAAATGAATACCAGATCACACTCTTCAAGTTTCTCCACCCCAGATCTATAGTTGGTCTTTCAAGAGAATTTGAATATTGTGTTTAGATTTATATTTTTTTCTGTCTTAGGAAGAAAGTTGTAGGATAATGGTCTTGCTTATTTTCCTTCCTGATGTGAAAGTTCACTAAACATTCAGAAGAGTCCATATGCTATTAAAAAATACTGCATTGTTAGGGAGAGCATAAACAGACTCTAACCCATTCACTCAGAAGGGATCTTCTGAAAGGCTGGGATACAGCTGCATTATTTTTTCCTTTCTCCACACGTCCAGTCTTTGTCCCTCCACCACCCAATATGAATAGACCTGGCTAAAAATAGAGCAGCTAATGATGTTTGGCTAGTGGATTTAAGATAGACAGTGTTAATCCTTAATGTTAAATATATAATGGCCCTGTGGAAATTGGGAAACACTACTATTTCAATGAAGTATGACTCCTGAGATGAAAATTGTATTTTAAAGTGTTCCAAACCAGTCACTTCTTTCCTGAACTCATCCCTTTCATGTAATGCCTTGCCAAATGCAGCCTCTACTAACCAGTATACACTAATGGTGTGACTGTTTTCCATCATCTTACTCTAGAGCTTCAGACTTAGGAGTATACCCATCAAATTACCATCGATAACAGTCTTACAACTTCCCCCCGCCCCCCACTGCACAACTTAGATCACATATTTCCAGATTGTGATATCAGCTTCTTTGCTGCCTGATGCCCTGCCGCATCTTTAGTTTTGTGGTAGTATTCCCCATGGCCAGTGCCGCGTTCTCAGTCAGATTGAGTTAGTTATGGTGCAGTAGTAAACAAGCTCTTGAGTCTCAGAGCTTAGTGCCTAAGTACATAAAGGTTTCTTTCTTTCTCAAATCACTGTCCAGTGAAGTTGAAGTCGCTGTCTTTCATCTTGTGATGTTGTCATGTTCAGTGCATCATCTCTATGGTTGCCTTTATGAATGCTCATGCATTGGATCTTATGAAACAGGCATGAACGTGGTATATTACTTCCCTCTACATGTCACTGGCCAAAACCCGGTCTGTACTTGAACCTAATCCAACTATAGGGAACACTGGAGTTTTATGCTTTTTTTTTTTTCTGAGAAAAAGAAAATAGAATTGGTGACTATCTACCCCATATGCCATAACATGGATCTAAATATATCATTGCTTTAAACTGTGAATACCTCCTTTGTTTTTTAAAACAAGTACCTTCTGACCTTCTGACATAGACTTTGGACCCCTATAATTCAACTTTATGATTTGACCAAGCACATTAGATCCCCTAAGGAAAACCTTGTGTTCAAAGGAATCAGAGTCTAAAACATCATCTGTCTGTGATAGGTATCTTCAAAACAGGAAGACAAAAGTATTTAAATGCGTATATGAACTTGTTGGAAATCTGAGTGTTCCAGCAAGAAGGAATCAGTGTGTGTGAATGTGTCTTGAGTATATCAGTGTGATTACTAACAAGTCATAATCATTCTCTATCTCAGCCATACGTCTAATTTTCCAGTAGATTTTTACCCAAGATGAGGAATTTCTTTGTGTCACTCATGAGTAAATAATTTGGCTACAGCATTAGATAGATATATTCAAATGATGGCTTACAAAAGTCAACTGTAGTATTGTCCTATTCACCTAGGAGTTTTATTGTTATTGGGGATATTTTATTAAGATTAAAATTTTATATTTGGTAGGTTAATAGTCTGGATTATTGACATGGGGAGATGTAATACAATAATTATTGAATGATGGTCAATGAAACAGATAAGAAAATGCACGACCTTGGCCTTGGGGATTGGGATCAAGTTGGTGGGGTAGGAAAATCCTGAGCTCACCTTCTTCCATAAGCATACCAAAATTACAAGTACAGTTGACTTTGAACAATGTGAGTTTGAATTGCCTGGGTCCACTTGTATGTAAATATTTTTCAGTAGTAAATACTATGTTATTACATGGTCTGTGGTTAGTTGAATCTGCAGAGGCAGAGGAATCATGGATATGGAGGACCAACTATAAGTTATATGTGGATTAACCCTTGCTTTGTTCAAGTGTCAACTGTACTTACTAAACAGCTCTCTCTGAGAATGACCTGAAGACTAGCAGAAAAGATTTTCCACAAATAAAAATATAAAAAAGGAGCCACAGTGAGATAGGTAGGAGGTAAGGTGGTGCAGTCTGGTCAGTACCCACACCTCTGGTGTAGTGACCCACAAGCAGGAGGGATATCACAACCCCAGAGGTCCCTCTGAAGATTGAGGTATCAGAGCCCCTCATCAGGCTCCCCAGCCCAGGGGTCCTGTAGTGGGAAGACAAGGCCCTGAAACATTTGGCTTTGAAAGCCAGTGGGCCTTACATTCAAGAGGGCCAGAGAGGTGTAGGAAACCTAGTCTATGCTCTTAAAAGGCACACACAAAATCTTGCATGTCCCAAGTCCCAGGTGCAGAGTCAGAAGTTTGAAAGGTGCCTGGGTCAGACCCACTTGCTGATCTTGGAGAGCCTCCCAGAGAGGCAGGAGGCTCCTCTTGGGACTGGGATGCTGGCAGCAGCCATTTTTGTGATCTCATTCTACTGCTGACACTGGTACTGGCAGGTGCCAATTTGGAATCCTCCCTGTAGCCTATTAGCACCAGAGGCCTGCCCCACCCACAGCATGCCTGCAGCAACCACAGAAGTTAGGGCCTCACAGCCAACTGGGTTGGGGGCCAGACTAGCCTCCAGTGTGCCCACAATAGTCAGCTCCACCACAACAGAAGGGTACCTACAGTCCACGTAGCGGAAACCACTGGAGCATCTAGCTCTGGTGGCCAGAGTGGAGTGTGCTGCTGGGCCCCATAGGATATCTCTTCCATAAGGCCTCTTCTCCAAGATTGGGAGATGTAACAGACATACTTAATACAAAGAAATAAGCACAAAGATTTAGCCAAAATGAAGAGACAGAGGAATATGTTTTAAATGAAGAAACAAGACACAACCTCAGAAAAAGTACTAAATGAAACAGAGATAAACAATCTACCTGATAAGTTGTTCAAGGTAATGATCATATAGATGCTCACCAAACTTGGGATAAAGATAGGTAAGCACAGTAAGAGCTTCAACAAAGAGTTAGAAAATATAAAAAAGAACCAATCGGAGCTGAAGAATACCATAACTGAAATGAAAAATAGACTATAGGGAATCAATGGTAGATTAAGTGATACAGGAGAATGAATCAGTGATCTGGAAGAAAGAGTAGTGGAAGTCACTCAAGGTGAATAGAGAAAAGGAAAAAGAATTTTACAAAATGAGGATAGTTTAAGGGGCCTCTGAGGCAACATCAAGTGTACTAAAATTCCCATTATAGGAGTCGCTGAAGGCAACGAGAGAGAAAAGTTGCAGAGAAATTATTTGAAAAAAATAGCAGCTGAAAAATTCCCTAACATGGGGAATGAAACAGACATCCAGGTCCAGAAAGCACAGAGAGTCCCAAAGAAGATGAGCTCAAAGGAGTTCACAACAGGACACATTATAATTAAAATGTCAAAAATTAAAGATAAAGAGAGAATCCTAACAGCAGCAAGAGAAAAGCAACTAGTTATGTACAAGAGAACTCCCTAAGACCATCAGCTGACTTTTCAGCAGAAATTCTGCAGGCCAGAAAGGAGTGGCATGATATATTCAAAGTGCTGAAAAGAAAAAAAACTACAACGAAGAATACTCAACCTGGCAAGGTTATCATTCAGAATTGAAGGAGCGATAAATTTACAGATAAGCAAAAGCTAAAGGAGTTCAGCATCACCAGTTTTACAAGAAATGTTAAAAGGACTTTCCTCAGTGGAAAAGAAAAGGCCACAACTAGAAATATGAAAATTATGAAAGGAAAAATTCTCAGTGATAAGGGCAAGTATATAGTAAAAGTAGTGGATTAAACACTTAATAAGTTAATAAGAAGGTTAAAAGACAAAAGTAGTAAAATCACCTATATCTACAATAAGTAATTAAGGGATACAAAAAATAAAAAGATGTAAAATATGATATCAAAAGCGTAAAAAATTATGAGTAGAATAAAAATGGAGTGCTTTTAGAATGCATTTAAATTTAGGAGATCATCAACTTAAAATAGACACCTATATACATAGGTTGTTATATATGAACCTCACAGTAACCACAAACCAAAAACTTATAATAGATATGCAAACAATAAAGAGAAAGGAATCTAAACATAACACAAAAGATAGTCATCAAATCACAAGGGAACAGTGCGAGAGAGCAAGAGTGGAACAGAGAACTACAAAAACAACCAAAAAACAATCAACAAAATGGCAATAAGTTCATACCTATCAATAATTACTTTAAAGTAAATGAATGAAATGTTCCAGTCCAAAGACAAGGGTGGCTGAATGGATCAAAGAACAAGACCCATGTATATGCTGTCTACAAGAGAGTCACTTCAGATCTAAAGTCACACACAGAATTAAAGTGAGAAGATTGAAAAAGGTATTCCATGCAAATGGAAACAACAAAAAAAGCTGGGGTAGCAGTACTTATATCAGACAAAATAGGCAAACACTGTAACAAGAAACAAAGAAGGGCATTACAGAATGATAAAGGGATAAATCCAGTAAGAATATTTAACAGTTAAATGCATATACACTCAACATAGGAGCACCTAAATGCATAAATCAAATATGAACTGATATAAAGGGAGAAATTGACAGTAACACAATAATAGTAGGGGATTTTACTGCCCCACTTACATAAATGGATAGATCATCCAGACAGAAAATCAATTGGAAACATTGGCCTTAAACAACACATTAGACCAGATTGACTTAATGAATGTATATAGAACATTTCATCCAAAAGCAGCAGAATACACATTCTTTTCAATTACACATGGAATATTCTCCAGCATAGATCACATGCTAGGTCACAAAACAAGTCTTAATAAATTTAAAAAGACTGAAATGTCAAGCATCTTTTCTGACCACAACAGTATGAGACTAGAAATCAACTACAAGAAAAAAAACAAAAACCACAAACATGTGGAGTCGAAATACATGCTACTAAACAACCAATGGATCATTGCAGTGATGAACCTGGAAATTAAAATATACCTTGAGACAAATGAAAATGCAAGCACAACATTCCAAAATATATGGGATTTAGCAAAAGCTGTTCTAAGAGGGAAGTTTATAGCAATATAGGCCTACATCAGGAAACAAGAAAGATCTCAAATAAGCAATCTAATCTTACACTTAAAGGAACTAGAAAAAAAAAAACCAAACCCAAAGTTAGTAGAAGGAAAGAAATAATGAAGATCAGAGTGGCAATAAATGAAATAAAGACCAAAAACATCAGAAAAGAGCAATGAAACTCAGAGCTGGTTCTTTGGAAAGATAAACAATATTGATAAACCTTTAGCCAGACTAATCAAGAAAATGCTGTGCTGTTTTGTACAACAAAGGAAACCATTCAATAAAACGAAAAGGCAGCCTACTGAATGGGAGAATATATTTGCAAAAGATATATCCAGGCTAACATTCAAAATATATAAAGAGCTCATATCACTCAGTATCAAAAGAACAAGCAATCTGACTAAAAAAATGAGCAAGGGATCTGAGTAGATATTTTTCCAAAGAAGTCATACAGATGACCAACAGATACATGAAAAGATGCTCAACATTACTAATCATCAGGGGAATGCACAAAACCACAATGAGTTTTCACCTCACTTCTGTTAAAATGGCTTTCATCAAAAAGACAAGAAATACCAGGTGTTGGTGAGGATGTGAAGAAAAAGAAACCCTTGTGCACTGTTGGTGGGAAAGTAAATTGGTGCCACTCTGCAAAACAGTATGGAGTTTCCTCAAAAAAATTAAATATCAAACTACCATATGATCCAACAACTCCAGTCCTGGGTATTTATCCCAGGAAAACAAAAACACTAATTCAAAAAGATATATGCATCTCTATGTTTATTCCAGCAATATTACCATAGCCAAGATATGGAAGCAATCTGTGTCCATTGATAGATGAATGGGTAAAGAAGATGTTATATATATAATGAGATATTACTCAGACATAAGAGAGAATGAAATATTGCCATTTATAACAACATGGATGGATCTAGAGGTTCTTATGCTAAGTGAAATAAGTCAAAGTGAGAAAGACAAATACCGTATAATCTTACTTATATGTTTTGTTAAAAAACAAAACAAAGGAACGAGCAAAGAGAGCAAAAACAGACTCACAGATACAGAGAACAAACAAGGGGTTGCCAGAGGGGAAGGAGTGAGGTGTTGGGTGAAATAGGTGAAGGGTCTGAAAAGACACAAACTTCCAATTCTTAGGTAAGTAAGTCATGGAGATGTAACATGCAGCATTACAAATATGGTCAATAATACTGTAATGACTTTGCATGGGGGCAGATGGTTACTTGACTTATGATGGTGATCATTTAGTAATGTATTTAAATGTTAACTAAAATCAGGCTAGTTTGAGGTTAATTTTAATCTTTAAGAGTTTGAGTGTGTGGGTACAGAATCTTTTCAACTCTGAACCATGTGAAGTTGTAAATACCTCTACTTTCTAGGACTTGACTTCTTCATCTGTAGAGATAGGAATAATATTAGGATGTTATTCATAAAAGAGCTTGAAGAACGAAGTAAAATCTTCTTTGTGCAGTGTTTAGTAGGGTACGGTAGGGCATAGTAAGTATTCTGTTGCTACTGTTGCTATGGTAATGATGACTTGATGGTAGCAGTGGACAGAAGGTCAAGCAAATGCTTGTCTTTAGCTACAGCGAAACATGATATGATGTGATGTGTGTAGAATAGGCTCCCTTCCTCTGGTTCCTTCAGAAATCTTGTTACTTTGTCTTCCTCCATCCTTCTTCCAAGTCTCCTACTGTTGCTACTTTCTACAACATAAAACTAGTCAATATATTTTCGTCTAATTGATTCTTCTTCCTCTAACGAATACTTCTCTCCACTCTCTTCTCCCTTCAGTTCCTGCCCATTTTTCTGATAATTCTGGTGAGTGTTATTTTTTTTAGGGCTTTGTCTTCTGTTGGCTCCTTGGTGGAGAGCATTAGGAATAATAGGAACTTTTCCTGTTCTAATTGATTGCGGAACTAGAGTGAAAACTAGGCAGCTCTAATGTCTCTCTTTTGCTACTATTTCCCATTCTCTCTCTTAATAATTGTGGACTTTTTCTTTTCAAATTGGTGGGTCAATAATTTTTACTTTAAACATATTTTCTTTGTTTCCTAACACCCCTCAATGATCAAGCATTTTATAAGTGAATATTTGCCTAGAAGGATATATCTTCAATATTTCCCCCTCATGTTCTTTCTCCTTTATCATTTCCACCTCTTTTCTTTTCATCAAGGGCCACCTTGCTGCCCCACTCCAGGGGGCGGTTTGCACATTGAATTTGATGTGAATGGTTTCCCCTGTCTTTGTGCAGTGAAACCATCCTGCTCCCATCCAAGAGTATTTGTCTTAGTAAAACAATACTCTGCAGAATTATATTAAATCTTGTTACCATAAAATATAAATGAATCATAAATTTCTATTATAGAGATTTTGGAGAGAGATTAATGTATATATTATATAGAGACATTAATATAATTTTATAAGTGCATACATATGATTACCGTTGGCATCTAAAATGACAATAAATCCACCTAATCCCATTTTTCTCAGCAAGAAAATAAATTTGGGTCTTTGACAGTCTTATGCTTCTTGACTTACGTGTCTTGTTACTACTATATCTTTACAGAGTGCCTCCCATCTCATAGGCAAATTTCCTGAAAGTTTATCAACATAGTTTGTGTTTAAAACAAGACAACAGGCCCAAGATGCAGTCACTTATGCTAAGACCCATGACAACAAACTGAGACAATTTTGTCACAGCTTCAGCTTTCTCAGAAATGGAATCTTAAACCAGCCAATCAGGAACCACCTGATCAGCACTAGTTAGATAATTTACCTGATTGATAGACCCCTGCCATCCCCTAAAGGAAAGTAACTTTGTAATAACCGATCTGCTTTTCACCTAGTATAATGTCCTTATTCCTACTCTCTTCTCCCTTTAAAAGTTTTCCATTTTGTACAGCTCCATGGAGCTCCTTTTTTATCTGCTAGGTTAGATGTTGTTCAATTCAAATCGATATTTGCTCAAATAAACTAAAATTTTAAAATATGCCTCAGTTTATCTTTCAACACTGGGGACCCTACCCCTTCAGAAACCCTTTCCCCACATGGCTCACTATGTCTAGAATCCTGTGAGTGATTGCATCACAATCACAAAGAATAACAACAGTAATTATTATTTTAAGAGCTACAAGAGGTGCCTTTGGACAAAGCTATTATTGAGATGACTATAAAAATGACTCATACACTCTCCAACTTCTACACTTGTTTTATATCAGTGGCAGTTTCAGATGGTTAGTGTTATTGCCTTTCCAACCATTTTGACGTTGTTTATAAGCTTCCTGTGGTGGTATGCTGCCTGCTCTCTTCAGCTAAGGTCATAGTAGATGAACTGCTAGAGCAAGTTCAGAAAGTGGTTGTAGATGTATCCCAGCCTGCAAACTCTTTGTAGAAATCATCCAACCTTGGAAATTTTATTGGTATGCTGATTCTTGCTGTCTCCACCACACTGTCATAGTCAACTTCTTTTTAGATTATTATTATCATTTGGTGATTAGGCTAGGAGAACTCAGAGAACATTTGCCCCCTTTAAATACATTCTGTGCTTTTCCTGCATCACTGATGATAATGAAACAAAAATATAAAAGAAAGGAGTTGTAATATCCGATATCTCTCTTTTAAGTTTATTTTAGGTTTATGTTGATTGTTTTTTAGGTCTGGAGCAATAGATTTGTATCTGATTTGTGAATCCACGGCATAGCTTAAATTTGCATCCTCAGGTACTTGTGTTGGTGAGTATAATTAATGCATTAATGCAATAAGCAAATATTACTTGAGCATCTACCATGTAGGCCCCTTTCTTTTAACATGACTCACAACTTCCATGAACGGTTCATACTGATACGTCTGTGTTGGCTTTTTCTGTCATGCAAAGTGGTGTAAAGGTTGAAAGCCACTGGTATAAAGGGTATTGATGGAGCTTGAGAGGTCAAATAGCACAGGATTTGAACACAGTAATTTCCTGATAAAGATAATTTCTTTTCTTTTTTATTATTGCTTGAAATGATTTGGTCAATGCCTTACAAGAGCTGGAGTTGAAATGAATTAAATTGACCGTATTTCCTGTTTGTTCCCAATCATGCCCCCTTTCTTCCCTCCTTGCCCCAGTTTTGAGAGAGAAGAAAGTAAGAGCATGAGAAGGAGGGAGAGAGCAGACAATACAGAAGTAGAAAACTAGACAAGGAGGCAGAGAGGCAGGTGAGAGAGGGAAGCTGATAGAGGACAACAGGATGCAGGAAAAAAGGAGTAACTAACGTAAGATAACAAATGTGGGGAATTTAACTGCTTAGAATGATAATTCTCTTTCATGGAGGGGACGTGAGCCAATATTTAGTGAATATCTATTTCTCTGGGCTACCAGCTTTTCAAACTTATTTTAACATCATAGCTCTCTTTTGAAGTAGGCATTATTATTCCTGTTTAATGTGGGAGAACCAAGGCTCAGAAAGGCTGTGGGATGTGTCTTTGGCCGTATGAGTGCACAATCACTATTTGCGAGGAGGATTTTTTTACTTTAAAGCCTGTGTGCTTTCCCCTACATTCATGCCAAGCCCTTGGAGAATTAGAGATGAAAATAAGGCTATAAATGAATCTTTTGTTTATGAAATATTTTCATAGCTGCCAAAATTATTTAAACAATGGATGAAACATAATTAACCAAGTAAAAATATTACCTTTTGATGTGGGAAAAGTTGGGGAACACTGTTTTAAGTTTAATACCACCAGACCTAACTTTCTCTAGTAAGGTAAACATGAAATTCTGTAGGCTGTTGGTATATCCCAAATCTGGCAGAGAGTCCGGGATGGGCTGAGACGATTAAGGCAGGCTGCCAGTTACCCCCGCTATCTGCAAATTAAGGCAAATACTGCACTTCATTGCAGCATGGCTGGCTGGTGGTGCAGCCCTGAGCAAGGTGCATGTGAAAATAATAGAACCCCTGAACAGTTCCCTCGAGAAAACCTTTTTTGGGACTTCTTTCCTCACACTGAGATGGGGAGAGAACATATGCATAAAGGCGTTACATGCCTAAGAAATTGATACATAGTTCATGTTCTAGATTAAGAAACTATTATTGTACCAGAGTACTACCAACCAAACCAATCAATATTCACAGATTGTTATGATAGCCACATATGTTGGGAGGATCAACTGGCAAACATGGAGAGTTTCAGAATACCCAGTCACAAAAACCGGGAAGTTGGCTTAACTGTGAGAAGATAGATGTATTGGCTGCCCTTTCCCAGTGTCTTTAGGACGGAATATTTACCTTGTAATTTTAAAGTGACAGATTTAAGGGCCTTCTGGGCTAAAACATATCACAGTTCACTGCTTTATAATTTTCCTTGATTCAATCCAGGAGGTTGATGTCCCTCCTTAAAAATGCACATATTTTATCATTAAACAAGCAGTTCATTCTACGAAGGCTGGATTCTATCAAGCTATTGCTTCAGGTGTAATTGTCTAGAAAGGGGGTCTCTCCAAGGAGTGCAAAGCAACACAGCCTGGAGACACTCCTACCAGCCTAAAAAATAAAAAGCGACGAGACATTGACTTGTCCAGGAGTATATTCTGAGCCATGCTTTACAGCATATGGAATTAAGTGCTTACCTCCTCACAGAGGATAATTTTTCACTGGGATTTGTTTTTTGGCCTTTGTCCCCTGTGTGTATATTTCTGATGTGGAGCGCTTTGGCTGTTTGTTTAAATTAGTCGGTGCTTAAAGGAATGTCCTAGAGAATGTGAGAGCATTTCTGGAATTCTTTGGAATGCTCTGGCTATTTGCAAGAATGTTCCTCTTCCAGCGTGAGTGTTTTGGCTGACAAGTCGTGACTTTCCCCAAGTTTATCAGTCTAACAAAGAGATGGGCAGTTCACAACTATCTTTAATGTTAGAAAAACCTGGATGTGTTAGCCTTAGTTCATAATAACATATAACGTTTGCTCGGCACTACTTTACACCACACATAATTGGTCTAATCCTCATGACAAGTTTTTGATCTAAGGCCTAATATGATCATTTCACAGATGAGGAAACTGAGGCTTTGAGAAATGACAGAGATGTCCCAGGTGACTCGGCTGACAAGTGCTGGAAGATTCAGTGCTTCAGCCTCTCTGATATCTGAGCTTGAGACAGCAGACTTTCAAGGCTTATATATGTTTGGTTTCATAGAGGATGCCACGTATAAACTTATTATTTGTTAATTCTTCCGGGAAGCTAGTGATTCTTCTCTTCGTGGCTTTTCTTTGTTTGTTCCTTTTGCTGTCTGTGTGCCAGCACAGCATATCTGAGTGTGTTCTTTAGAATGACTTTCATACTCTGCTTACATATGTTAACCTGCAGTTTCCCCCGGGGATGCTGTCTCCTTCTTCTCGAGGCATCCTTCCTCTCACTCTTTCATGCCCAGTTTAGCCATTACCTTTATTATGACACTTCTCCTGAATTCCCAGCTTGGAATCAGTCTCTCCCCATTCTGTGCTCTGCTCTTAACTCCTTTAGAGAAGTTTTCAAGTTACTGCATAAGTATTAGTGTTCACATCTTCTTCCTCAATAGGCACAAATCTACTTGAGGCAGAGGTATTATCTATTTATCTTCTATTCCCAGCATGAGTATACTCATAGACAAGAGAAATGGTAGGGGGCCAGGAAGATGGGAGATATAAGAATTACTGTCATTTAACAAGATACGAATAATGATACCTCATTTTTATTACCCAGCAAAGCACTTGAGTTGATTGTCTCTATTCCTAAGATAGAAGAGCTAGTGTATAATTAATAGGATGCAGGTTTGGGTGGGTCTGAAGCTTCTACAATTTTGGGAACCCTCCTTAAAATCTTTTTACAGAATTACAAACACAAAAGTATATAAAAAGTAAATATTTATTACAAATAGGAAATTGTGAGATACTATAAATTAACAAAATCTGAGAAATATGACAAAAATCATAAGTCCAGAAAAATAGGATAATGTTTTTATTAATACACCACCCTGCAAACTTCCATATTACTTTTTTCCCTTATGTCTTTTGGCTACACATTTTTTTATCACCTCTGCCTGAGTAATTTTATAGTATCTTCCATAGAGAGAATGCAAAGGTAATTCAGTCTTTTCTCTGACATGGTTGATTGAATTTATTTTTATTATGAACAATGTCAAAAACTGTGTTCAATTTTATAACTTGTTCCTGGTAATGTCATGTCAATTATTAGGATTGCTATCAAATTTAGGAAGACTTCTATCAAGTTTCATTCATATATGAGCTATATGGTATGGAGGAATTTTCCAAAGACTAGCTGTACCTTCATGTTGCAATGATGAATGAGTTGGCAAAGCAGGTGGTTAAAATAAATCCCTTTTATAATTAAAAAAAAAGACAATTGAACAAACTGATTCATATTATCTGCCTTTGAATAGGAATCCTCTTATTTGAAACTCTTCCCTAAGTTACTTGAAAATATCAAATGCAGTCTGGTGGTTCAGAAGAGTGAGGAAAGTGACATAGCCACTGTATTTCCCAACAGGGAGGTCTTGGTAGAATTACAAACAGCCATCGCACTGTAGCATTGGACAGAGTTCAAATTTCAAGGTGAGAAGAAGGAACTGGGTGTTGAGGGGAAAAATGGAGACAATGGGTATAGAATATACATTAGAGATTTTTATACAGTAAGAAAGTAAGGTGGTAAAAGAAAGACCACTAGGATTGAAAAGCAAACTGGGAGGAAAAGACTGCTTGCATTTTTAAGAGGGGTTTGCTTGAAGTCAGATTTGAAAATTTGTCTCACCAACTCTGTATTGTCTCTTATGTGACATGCCAAGGCATGTTTTGTGGGGAAATGTTAACCTGGCATCAATCATCAGTGTGTAGAAATGCTCCTTCTGATTACTTATCGTGCATATGTCAATCATATGTTTAGATGAGTCAATATTGTAAATTATTCAGCTTGTACCATCTTTCAGGGGAATATTAATGATACCTTCTATTAATGTATCACCTTTTTTGAGGTACTTTCACATCCATCATCTGATTGGAGCATCATACTTGTTAAATTACTGATATTGATAAATACATAAATTATTTACAACTTATAAGGAAGAGGTGAGATCTTAAAGATCCTATCTTAAAGATGCCAGGTGAAAATTTAGAAATTTTCAGTTATCAGAAAGTTCAGTTACCAATTCTGGGAACTGCAAGAAGGAAATGGCATTGAAAGCACCTTCTCCCACTCGATAGTGTGGAACTACAGGATCAATAGGGATATTTATGGGGGAATTTTAAAGTAGTTTCTGCTGCCATATTTCCCATCCCTCCTCTGTGTTCTCTACAGAAAGTTCAGAAAAACAAGACTTATTGTTCCAATGTTTTTATTTTTATTTATTTTTTCATCCAGTTTTATTGAGATATAATTGACATAGGGCACTGTATAAGTTTCAGGTGTACAGCATAATGATTTGACTTACATAATGAAATGAATACCACAATAAGTTTAGTGAACACCCATCATCTCATATAGGTACAAAATTAAAGAAAGGAAAAGAAATTTTTCTTGTGATGAGAACTCAAGATTTAATCTCTTAAAAACTTTCGTATATAACATAGAGCAGTGTTAATTATATTAATCGTGTACTTTACATTCCTAGTACTTATTTATCTTATAACTGGAAGTTTGTACCTTTTGACCACATTTGTCACTGTACATAAATGGTTCCAATGTTTTTATATCAAGGGATTCTTTAGGAGAATAATGTTCACACTTTATTCTGAATGAAAATCATTTGGGTAGTGAGTTAAAATGCAGATTCCACTTCAATAGAAGCAGGGTGGGATGGGGAACTGAAAGGTGTGCTGAGCTCTGAATCCAGGTGGGGGTGGGTTGAGGGTTGGAGGGGAAAATAAGGACAGAGCCGATGTCTGGATTCCACTTATTTCCTCTTTGATTTCTTCAGTGATCCATTGGTTGTTTAGTAGCATATTGTTTAGCCTCCATGTATTTGAGTTTTTTGCAGTTCTTTCTTTTGTGTTGATTTCTAGTCTCATAGAGTTGTGGTTGGAGAAGACACTTGATATGATTTTAATTTTCTTAAATTTACCAAAGCTTGTTTTGTGGCCTAGCATATGATCTATCCTGGAGAATGTTCCAGGTGCACTTGAAAAGAATGTGTATTTTTCTGCTTTCAGGTGGAATGCTCTATAAATATCAATTAAGTCCATCTGCTCTAATGTGTCATTTAAGGCCAGTGTTTCCTTATTGGTTTTCGGTCTGGATGATCTGTCCATTGATGTAAGAGGGGTGTTAAAGTCCCCCACTATTTATTGTGTTACTGTCAATTTCTCCTTTTATGTCTGTTAATATTTGCCTTATATATTGAGGTGCTCCTGTGTTGGGTGCATATATATTTATTTTAGGAGCCTGAGGCTTTGAGAGATGAAATGCCCTTTGGACACTTACAGCTGCTAACAGAATGTGGCCCTGAGACATGAACCTTAGTCTTCAGGGCTTCAGTCCCACCCTGTCTCTATAACTGTACCCTGAGAGGTGGTGTACCCATGTGGCTAAGAGTGTGGAGTTTTGGAACCAGGTTCCCTGGGTCAAAATCTTAGCTCTTCTACTTATTAGCTGTATTATCTTGGGCAAAATCATTCATCTCTGCGTGCTTCAGTTTCCTCATTGGAAAATGGGTATAATTTGTCACAGGATTAAATGAGTTACTATTGGGAAAGGCTGTAGTAAGCACCAGGAAACCATTTGTAAGATAATTAAGAAACTCCTCCCATATGGCCTATGATGTAGAGGACAGTACTTTGTTTATTTATTAGTTTGCCCTGAGTGTATACTGCCCTTCAGCCTCCTTCCAGCCTGCATCCTTGCCCATGGTGTACACATGTCCACTGTCCCCCCAGTGCTGACTTCACCAAATCTTCTCTTTCCACTTTGTGGGCTCCAGGAGAGGACAGAGTAGCCCAGTTACATGCAGGCAGTAGCTCCCTTCAATGCAAAGCCAGCAACCTGAGGAAGAGGCATTTGATTTCTTTCTTTCTGTTGTATTGCCCTTGCTTTCATCCATGGAGGTATCCAGGTTATAGTTTTTAAATCTTCTGGTAGGAAACGATTGAAATTATTACCCAGGCACAGGAGAAAGTTGGGTTTTGTTTATTTGTTTGTATTTTTGTCCTTTGGGCCTTCTAATATTCTATTCTAATTGGCCAGGAGATTTGTAGCAGACTTCACAAATCTGTAGTGATTTGCAAAATAATTCCCTCTTTTTTTGTTTTTCAATATTTTCAGAGGAAAAAGTGTTCTTACTTGCCAAACGTGGATAGCACCCCCCCCGCCCCCTTTTTTCTGTCCTATTTGTTAAGGCAAAACAGATAGGCGTTTAAAAACCAGAACTTTTCTCTCTGGTAGTGTCCAGCAATTCTCAATTGCCTTGTTATGGTTGGATGATGTTTTCCTTTGATAGCCTATGACATCACACTAGACATGTGTGTTGCCAGCAGCTGTTAGCCACTGGGTGGGGCAGGAAGTTCTCCCAGCAGCTGAGTATTGTCTCTTGTCTCTTCCTTGTGTCACAAAGGTAGCACTAATGAGAATGCTTTACATAGACTTTTTCTGTTGAAAGCCATGACCACCCAGGCAAGTCATGTCTCAGTCAAGTGAGTCACTCAGTGACTCACTCACTGTAAAGGGCAGTAGGGCAAGCTTCCTTTACTCACTGCTGGAAGTTCAAATCAGTGCACTGGTTCTGTAGAGAAATATGGCAATATTTATGTATACATATTACAAATCCATGCATAGTACTTAATACAAAGTATGTGTTAAAAACCCTTAAAAATGTGCACTGATTCGGAAATTCCATTTCTAGGAATTTTTTTATGTCTAAGGAAATACTTAGGTGTGCCAAGGTGTGTAAACGAGGATGTTTGTAAGAACGTTGTAATTGCAAAAAAAGTTGTAAACAACCCAACTATTCATGAACAGGGGATTGATGAGTAACTTATGATGGATTAACATATGGACTGTCAGGCAACTATTTAAAACCATGGTATGGAATGTAATTATTCTATGTATTATATATATGAATATATTTATTATATGTTGCTATGGAGGAAAGGACTATAGTTTGATACATTAAAAACTGTGTATATTTACTTCCATATGGATTTTTATTTGCTTAGAAAAAGAAAATATAAGCAACAAAGTATTACAAACCATTATGTCAGATTGTGGGATTATGGATGATTTTAATTTTCTTATTTTAATTAGTTAATTTTGTAAAATGTTCACACTAATAACATATGTTACTTATGTAATAAAAATGATCATAAGGGATGGTTTGTGTATGACAAAGAAAGTGTTACAAACTGTTCTACCATGTATCTCTATTTAGAAATGTTTATACATTTGAACATGTGTTAATTACATTTCACTATGTCAAATGGAGAAGAGAGAAGGATGGCTTCTTTCAAAGCTGAAATCCCCTCACAGAGCTGAAATCCCTTTAGGTCTGTTATTTTGTTGATTTTGACAGAAATACAGCTCCATAAAATTAGACTTCTGTTGAGTTAGCTTGTGGACCCTGTGTTATTATACACTTAAATCTATGCTACAAAATCCAGAAGGACTGACAGTCTTCGATGCGTTCCCGTACAGATACAGAAGCCAAAGCAAATAAAAAATAAAACAAAACCATATATATACTTGATCTATATTTTCCTTGGAAAATATTCTAAAGAAACATCATTAGTGCCCAAGATTCCACGACATTGGGTTTGCTCCTTTGTGCTCTATGCCATTTAAATTTTTGTACCTCCTTATCTGCAACTTTGTGGCCATATTCTGAATAATCTTTTGGATGCCAAGGGTCTTTACTGAATGCTTTCTCAGGTTGGATTTTAATGTTGTTTCTATAATAAGGAATAACATATGTCATTGTGTTAAGTTAGGCAACCAGATTTTAAGTCTGTTTCTGTAATTGATGGCTGTGTGATCTGGCATTATGATGGATGATGATGATGATAATGATGTAATAGATGTTGTAATCATAGTAGTAGTAGTAACTACTAGGTAGTAGTAGTAGTAATAGTAGATATTAGTAGTAACTACTAACAATAAATCTAGTAGCAATTCTATCTATGGATCCCTTACTATAAGTAAGGAACTCTACTAAATAATTTACATCCATTGTCTTATTTCATCCTGAAATCTCCCTTATAAGTAGATATTATTATTCTCATTTCACAGATGAGGGAATTGAGATTCAGAGAGATTAAGTAATCTACACAAATGACACAATTAATCGGTGGCAGAGACAGGTATCAAACCCAGGTTGAATGTCTCTAACCCTGAATTCTTTCTCATATACACACTATCTTCCCAGATCTCTTATAATCTCTGGGCCTTTAGTTTACCATTAATAAAATAAGTAGGTTAGGTTAACTAAATAGTTGCTATGGTTTCCTGTAACTTTAACATTCTTGCAGTCTATATGCATTACAGTAGAGAATTTAGGTCATTAAATGGATAAAGCCAAATTGCCTGTGTTTGTATCCTGCCTTTACACCTTGCTAGTTTTGTGATCTTGCCTAGTTACCTACTTCTCTGTGCTTCTGTTTCCTCGTCTGTAAAATGAAGCCTGCAATAACCGCTTCATAAGATAGCTGTGAGGACAGAAAGAGATAATGTGTGTACATTGCCTGACACGGAGGAGGTGCGTTATAAGTGAATTCTGATATTTACATATTTTCTCAAAATACATGAAAGAAAATCTAATTTCCTTTCCTTTTTGGTCTAATTCTTTCACATCCCGAATCTTTGATTCAGCACAACTCCAAACAATTTCAAGTTCTGGGGTTTCCAATTCATCTAGTATGTCAGGAACTTTTCCAATTTGAGCCCTGAAAGTCCCATCCCAGGAACCCCTCAGTCCTGGAAAACGGGGACAGTGGTCACCCTACTTTTAACTCTCTAGCCTGACTCTATAGGTCCCAGCTTGTATGGCTCATCTGTCTCTTTGTTCATCTTTACAATTTCTAGTAGCCTTTGTCTCTCACATCCTGGAGGAATGTGGGAAAACTTGGAAAGTCCAGTCATTCATAAATGTCTTTCCTGTTTCACATCCTCATGTGTTTTTGAGGTCCTTACCTCAAAGCACTGTAGAACTTGTTAGCTGAAAGTTCCCTTAGAAAATGTCTTAGCCTATTTTGAGGCATGGCTGAACAAGGTCCAGGTAACTGTAATAGCATGAGGAAGGAGAAAAAAACTCAACCCATGCATTAGAGGTATGGTGCTTCTGGGGCCCAAAGCCAGGTGTAAAGAAAAGATGGTCCAGATTATGGTATCTGAAGCCTCTGGTGATGGGCAACAGGTGATAGTCTCGATTTGGGGGAAGCAGCAAAAACACCAGGCACTGACGATTCTTATAGGTGAGTGTCAGATGGTAAAGGACAACACAGGAGTGGTGATTCTCAGTTTCATGCAGGGCAGGCAGGCCAGTCATCAAAGAGGCAGACTTCAGCCAAGAACATTTCAGGGACAGACTTCCAACCAGGGGTCCACAGAACTGATCTTTTGAAGGGGACCAGAGTTTTAAGTAGGTTGAATTAAGACATAAGATGGAGACTATATCTTAATGAAAAGGCGACACACTGATCAGACTTGGGACAGTAAGTCACAGTGAGAATATCAACAAGGGTGACTTCATGCTGAGTCCCAGAATCTCCAACTTTGTCCCCTCGATTGTAATTCCTGCCTGACATTAGGATTAGCACCAAAGTAGTGGTTTTACTGTGATTAGGAATCACCTGGAGTATTTATAAAAATCAAGATTCTGTGGCTCTATTCTTAAAGATTCTGATCCATTAGCTTGGTCCGAGGACTACGCGCTGTTTATATGGCCACACCCCATGGCGTATTTGGCTAGGGGTTGGCCCATTTGAGGGTCAATGCACTAGAAGATCCAGGAATGCAAACTGCAGAGGCAGGAACTGAGGATACCCTGGCAGCCCCTCCCATTTGTCCATTAGACCCTGAGGTCCAGAGCCAGGACCAGATCCCAAGGCTCCTGGTATTGATTCAGCTGCTCTCTTGATTATGTGTGGGATTCAATGTCACGTGTAAACAATATCTTTTGTTTCCTACATGTTGTCTTAAATATCTGCTAAGGCAATATGCCTCTTTATGGGTGGTGGGGGGCGGCCTTTTCTGTCTCCGTGAATCTTGAGATTTTGGTTTATTCCTAATAAGGAAGTTTCCTCATAACTCTGACTTTGGGGCACACACACAAAATGACATGAATATATCTTTCAACAAATTTTTCTTTACAACCAGCTGGCAAGCTTCCAATCCTCTGACAGCCTAAACTTAAGCCAGATCCTCCCTAGAAATATGGGCTGGACTCTTTATAAGCTTGGTTTGTGACAGAGGGTGGTTGATCCCGCTGAACCAAAGTCAGGACAATTTGGCAAATACATGTAGTGCCCCTTTTTGCTTTTAGGCATTCTATGTGTGGGCTCTGAATGCACAGGTAATCTATTTGAAACTTGAAGATCAAGGAATAAAGAGGGCCAAGTGTAGTTTTAAGGAGTGGCTTTAAGAAATCCTGGGTGTTGTATAGATTAAAGTTAAGAACAGTTCCAGTTTCTGATAGCTAAGTCTGACACATGTGTTCTTAATTTGGTTATAAAACTGAGCAATGACTATGAAGTTTGAAAGGTAGGAAGGAATGCAGTGCCATAGATGATGAAGGTGCCAGATTCTCATCATTAAGAATTTAATTTTTAATGATGAAAAGCCAACATGATTAAACTGAGTACACAATTAGCTTGTACCTTGTGAGAGACACAGAGGAAAACATAGTTCCTGAGACCTCCCAGCCTTTCTAGAATGCAAAGAATTTTGGAGCGATACAGTAAAGATTCCTAAGCTAAGTATTCCCAGTAAGAGTAAATATTATTCAAGATGTGTAGCTTTGAAAACAACCTATAGGTTCTAAAATTGTCATATGGTTTCAACATAGGTTGAAAAACAGATAAGCAATTTTATTAAAATCTACTTTATTATTAATAGCTTCCAAAACCCACATCTTCACATCTGCTAAGCAC
This sequence comes from Phocoena sinus, assembly GCF_008692025.1. Classification (NCBI taxonomy): domain Eukaryota; kingdom Metazoa; phylum Chordata; class Mammalia; order Artiodactyla; family Phocoenidae; genus Phocoena; species Phocoena sinus. The sequence goes on from NC_045767.1 coordinate 113,246,995, forward strand.
ATAATAGGAGTAAAATGTGTTAATCTTTTAATGGGCTTAGGACATATTTTCCACTTTTCTGTTACTCTTTCTTTCTCATTCAGTGGATAATTTTCAGAAAGGAGCATTGCTTTGGAATAAGCTGTAAAGTCAATTGAGACTCAAGCCTTGGGAAAGCCATAGTCAGTAGTTAAGCTCCCTTTAAAGATAAAGAAAGCTACAAACAGCTTCATCTCTTAGATACATACTGAGATATATGTATACACACACACACACACACACATAGCCTAGGAAATCAAAGGTCTCTTACTGATCAAAAATGATCTCTAGCTCTTTTCTGGAAGAATACAGCTGTATATATAAATAAATAAGCAATTATGCTTTAATGGCTATTCAATCTGATTAGAGGGGGTTATAAGTATTTCCTATAGAAGAGCCTCTTTGTTAGAGAGCGATCAGAAAATCCTGTATTTAATTCTATTCCTCAATTTGATCCATGCTGTTCAACTAAAAAACACATTTATGGAACCTGTCCTGGGCAAAGAATGGAGTAGCTGCTAAGGATACAAGATACAAGAGGCTTTTGCCTTTAATGGGCACAGAATCTAACAGGGAAAATGGACACACAAAGAGCTAAAAGTAAGTTCTCTGTTTGCAGTGTTAATAAAATGCCATATTCATGCGATGTTCATTGATGCTCATTTTGCTGGGAATTCACTAAAGAATGAGTAAAATTTCAGTAGATGGATTTATTGATCCAGCAGATAAAAGCGTGGTGTCCAGGCAAATATAGATAGCTACAGGTATGATACACAGGGCAGTGGTGATAAAAAATCAACTTGATCCTTTTGGTAGGAGGGAAAGTTTTACACATCAGGTTGTCCTGAGTGTGGGGTTAGGACAGCTCTGTTAATTCAAGAAAGGAAAGACAACTCTTGGGCACCACAGGTGCAGGGTAGGAGATAGAGTCTTATGGAGTCCTACTACAGCTCTGACTCTACCAGCATCCTTTAGTATTCTTTACTGAATTCAATTCATCTAACTTTAGTGAGAGCTTACCCTATGCTGGGCTCAGGACTCAGGGTACAAGTAATCCACAAGCAAGTAAGGGAGGCAAACGTGTAAAGAAATAAATGTTATTCTGTAAAGAAGGTACTAAATAGAGTCGAGGACAAAGTTCATATTTTAGGATATGGGGAAATCCCATTCCTGGGCATATATCCAGAGGAAAACATGGTCCAAAAGGGTACATGCACCCCAGTGTTCATTGCAGTACTGTTTACAATAGCCAAGACATGGAAGCAACCTAAATGTCCATTGACAGATGAATGGATAAAGATGTAGTACATATATACAGTGGAATATTACTCAGCCATTAAAAAGAATGAAATAATGCCATTGGCAGCAACAAGGATGGACCTAGAGATTGTCATACTGAGTGAACTAAGTCAGACAGAAAAAGAGAAAGATCGTATGATATCACTTATATTCGGAAGCTAAAAAGAAATGATATCAATACAAATGAACTTATTTACAAAACAGAAATAGACTCACAGACTTAAAGAATGAACTTATGGTTACCAGGGGGGAAGGGTGGGGGGAAGGGATAGTTAGGGAATGTGGGACTGACATGTACACACTGCTATATATAAAATGGATAACCAATGAGGACCTACTGTATAGCACAGGGAACTCTGCTCAATGTTATATGGCAGCCTGGATGGGAGGGGAATTTGGGGGGAGAATGGATACACGTATATGTATGGCTGAGTCCCTTTGCTGTGCACCTGAAACTATCACAACTTTGTTAATTGGCTATACTCCAATATAAAATAAAAAGTAAAAAAAAGAAAAAAAAAGAAAAAAGAGCTCCAAATCCTGGCGACTTAATACAAAGAAAATATATTTCTTGGTAATGTAAAATCCAATGCTGATGACCCTGAATGGGCAGCTCTCCTGGCTGTCTTTCCTCCAAGCAATGACTCAGAGACTGGGCCTGCTTCTACCTTGTGTCTCCACCATCTTGTACTTTTAAGGTCACCCTGGGGTCACCCAGCTGGTAGGTGGAGGGAGGAATTCATGGAGGATACTCAGGTTTCTTCCTGGAAATGATACATGTCACTCACGTCCACATTCCACTGGCTAGAACCAGTTACATGGCTCCACCTTGTTGCAAGGTAGCTGGAAAATTGGCAGTTACTTCTAAGAAAATCAATGTAATCTTCACAAGGAAGTGGAGAAGAAATCTTCGGTGGCCTCTAGCAGCCTCTGCAACAGTGCAGTGGGGGCCAAAAGGGAGCTCTCTCTACAGAGACAGTGATGTGTGTGATAAGTCTTGATGGAAAAAAGTTTGGCTGTCAGATGAGGGGATGTAGGGAGAGTAAAGGATTCAAAGCAGCTACATGTCTATAAGGATGGAAATATGAAACCTCACAGTAGTGGCAGCAAAGTGACTTACTGTGTTAAGACTGGGGCCTATAGGACTTCCCTGGTGGTCCAGTGGTTAAGACTCCGAGCTCCCAACGCAAGGGGCACAGGTTTGATTCCTGGTTGGGGAAGATCCCGCATGCCATGTCTGGCATGTGGCGTGGCCAAAAAAAAAAAGACTGGAGCATATAGATAGAGTAAGGATAGAAGTGATGGGAGATGGGGAAGGAGAGTTTTGTAGTCATCCTCTCATGAGGAGACTTTGCAATCTCTGAATAGGAGCTTGGAGCTATTAAGACTATGTAATTAAACCTGGAAATTTGAAATTTGGCTTCACATTAAATTGATACAGGAAGTTTTTTCTTAATGCTCAGTTTCAGGCCCCCTAACTCACTTAGATCAAAAATCAGAAGAAATCTATAATTTAGAAGCTGCATGGAGGAATAGAATTTGTCACCTAGATTGAGAGTAACTGAATAAAGTTATTGTTAAAATACAAACAAATATTTGATAGACTTTACTCCAGTGGCTATGGAGAGAAGAAACACATAGATACTTAAAATGAGTTAAGAAAAAACCCATTCTAGAACAGGTAACACAATCAACAATTGACATTGTCTGGAAATATAATTTTAATCATCATCAAGAACAACTGAGATGTCTATTTCAGGTAAGGCAGTTTAAGAGAACAAATTCTCAGCTCAAAACCATCCAAAGTCATAATTTTCTATTAAATGAGAGACATTGTCTAATGTAATAGAAGGGTAAGGGAATGTGGACTCAGACTTTGATTTGAATTCCTATTTACCATTTTCTAACTAAATTATATTCTACAAAAGTTACTGAACGCCTAAGAAAGTTATCTAACTTTCCTGAGACGTTTTCATTATTTGAAAAATAAGATAATCATTTGTGCCGATGTTGCTGGTTGCCTCCTTAATATTCATTTCTCATCTCCTTATTTTGTTAGGTGGTAATGTGCCCAGCTAAAAGGCTTGATTTCCCAGGCTCCCTTGAAGTAAGCTGTGGCCAAGTAACACGTTTCTGATGAATGAGAAGTGAGCAAAGGAGAGAGCAGCAGACCTTGAGGTCAGAGGACCAGGGAGGGTAGACAGATCCTGTGGGGCTTTGAGGCTGTTTTAAAGCTTTGGATTTTACTTTGAAGGAAATGGAATCCAAGAAGTGTCCTGAGAGACAGACAATTACTCTGGATGCTGTGTTGAGAGCAGACTGTAAAAGGACAAGGCTAGGGAAGGGGAGAGCTGGCAGGAAATTGTTGAGGTAATTTAAGTGAAAGATGATGATGGCTTAGACTAGGATGTGAGCTATGGAGATGATATAAGTTGTCAGATTCTGGATATATGTTGAAAAGAGAGCCAACAGGATTTAAAGATGGAATGGATTTCGGGGGGGGGGTGTATGTGTGATTAAGATAATGAAGAAAGAATCCAAGTTTGTTTGGCTTGAATAACCATAAAGATAGGAATGCCTGTAATTGAAATGAAGAAGGCTACAGATGAAGTGTGTTTAAGGGGAATGATCAGGAGTTGAGTTCTGTACATATTGAATTTGATACGTCTATTCGAAATTCAAGAGGACATGTGAAGTTGGTAGTTTTGTGTATAAGTCTGGAGTTAAGACAGAATCTATGCTGGAAATATAAATTGAAGGATTCCAAGATATGTTTAAAATCATGAGATTGCATTAAATCACCAGAGTCAATGTAAATAAGGAGAGATGTGTGTGCCATGGGTCAATAATACATCAAGGAAAAGAGAGAAAAACAGAAAGGAAACTGAGAAGGAGGGTCCAGTGAAGCAGAAGGAAAGGCAAAACTGTTGCTCTGGAAGCCGAGAGATACAGAGAAATGATGGGTCAAATGCTGCTGATCAGTCACTGAGTAAGATGGGGGCTGGGAATTCACCATTGGATTTAGCACTGTGGTGGTCATGGGTGTTCTCAGGAGATAGCGTCTGCTAGATGTGCCTGGGAGGAAACATCAATAAAGATGACTCATTCAGGAAGTGGTTTTTTTTTGTTTTTGTTTTTTTTTTTTTTGCGGTACGCAGGCCTCTCCCGTTGCGGAGCACAGGCTCCGGACGCGCAGGCTCAGCGGCCATGGCTCACGGGCCCAGCTGCTCCGCGGCATGTGGGAACTTCCCAGACCGGGGCACGAACCCGTGTCCCCTGCATCAGCAGGCGTACTCTCAACCACTGCGCCACCGGGGAAGCCCAGGAAGTTTTAAAGCAAAGACATAAGGTAGTTACTAGCGTGAAAGTGGAATGAGGGCCAAGAGAAAGTTGAGGTGTGTGCGTTAAGATTTGAGAAGTAACATCCTGAGAATATGCTGTTGGGAATAATCCAGAGAGAGAGCACAGAAGTCAATGATGTTGGAAAGAGGAGAAATTGCCAAAGTGATAACTTTAAATGGGGTAGTGGGATCCAATCTAAGGCACATTTAGGGAAGCATGGTGCCAAATACAGTGTGAGGCACCAGGGAGGATATGAAAGAAACAGAATAGTCTGTTGCTCAAAGTACCTAAGAGTCTCTCTAGGGAAACCTGATGGCCCCTTAGAGCTTGCCCCACCCAATCATCTTTTTTTCACGTGTCATAAAGATTCTCTGAGATTTTAAGATTTAAAATTCTTAAAGTCCACAACCAGATGGACACACCATTGTCCTCTTTCATTATCTCTATCAGACAGAGAATTCACCAGGTATGCATTCCCCAATCAGATTTACCAAACCAGAAGACTCCCATAACCCTATATTTTATGATCAGCTCATGACTGCTTCATCATGGTCTTTCAAACTTTCAACACACACTGTCTGACTCCCTCTCTAATTCCAGGTCTCTTGCTAGGTGCTGGGTTTGGAGAAATGAGAGAACGGAACTCCCTGTACTTAAGCAGATGATGAGCACCTGATATAAAGCCGTGGTGTTGACTGCAGGGTGGAGGGAGGGGCATATGAGACAGAGACTAAGAAAGTCGAATCAGCAAAATTTAGCGATTGATTGGAAATGGAAGATAAGTAAGATTGAGGAGTTTACATTTATTGAGTGTTCTAAATACTAATCTCAATTTCTATAATGTCTAGATTGATATCCATGTATTACTATTCATTTCATTTGACATTTTTTTAGTTAGTTTTATTTGTATTTTCCTAGAAGTTAATCAATTTTATATACATTTCTCATCTTTTTACTGTAAAATTTTACGTAACACTCTATTTACACTTTAGATCTTTTGTGAATCTTTATATTTGCATTCCTAAGATTTTACACCTGTGCTTTTCTAAAAATTTACATATATTTAACAATAACTTACCTTGTGATATTCATCAGTAATATTGTTTTCCGTTTTCAATTGCAGAAAAATGTGCATAATTCTTAATGTAATTCTCTGCTGAGTTAGATTTTCTTCCATTTCCTGGCTCCATGGTCTTCTCAAAACAAGAACACCTAAAACAGCAGCGTCAATAACAGTATAACTATAAACACAAGTGCTAGGGTCTTCCTGTCCCTGTGCTCAATTCTAACACTTGTGGGTATTACCTTTCCTTTAGTGCAATATGTCACTGTTGATATACAACTCTTGCTTTCTTCCCAGTGTTTTCTGAGAGTAATAGCCCCTACTACGATATGAATGAGAAAGTACAAAGCAGGGAGAAGGCCTGCTATGAAAACTTTTCCACAGTGACAGAAGAACAGTTTTCTTTTTTTTTTGTTTGGCATAAACCTTCGGTTCTGAAACAAGATGCAAGGGGAGAGAGAGAGAGAGAGAGGGAGAAGGGAGAGAGAGAGAGGATATTCTTACTGACTTTCACGTGGGCAAGGCATAGGTGGGCCACTGACTGTATTTTTAATAGTTTTATTGGTCTCCTAGTTAGTAGCAAATCACCTCAGATTCTGATATAGGATACTACAAGTTTTCCTTTCTTTTTCTGTTTTTGTAAATATGCTCATTTAATATATTTATAAATATTTGTATATTAAAATATTTATATATAATACAAATAACATATTAGATATATATATCATATGGGTATGTGTAAATAATGATACCATAGCATGGCATCCATTTTAAAAACATGTAATAGAAGGCTATTTAATTAATATGGGAAAACACACAATATCTTGTGGAGTGAACTACTCAAATTACACACAATGTTTATCAAATGATCACACTTTTAAAAAGGTGTGATCATTATTGCTCTCTACATAATATAATACATAATATAATAAATAATATATATCATTATATAAAATTTATATTATGTAATAATTATAATATATAGTGATATATTATTGTATAGAATATATATTATATACTATTATATTATATAACAATTATATAAAATATATAATAAAACAATGTATTATATATTATTAATGAAATATATATTATAATTATAAAATAATTATAATATACATATAAAATCCCTATGGTTTTCTTAGGATAAATGTCCTCAGTGGCATTTCTGGGGAAAAGGACATCAGCAGTAGGATGCACTGGCTCTAGGTTGCAGACTGCCCGTTAGAACGGTGGTACCAGTTTAAACTCTCACCAGCACTACACTTAGGCTCAGTGGGTATTGCCATTTGTCATTGTCTTTTGTATTAATTTGCCAGTGCTGCCATAATAAGAAACCACAAACTGGATGGCCGAAACAACCAAAATTAATTTTCTCACAATGCTGGATTAGAAGTCTGAGATCCAGGTGTCAGCAGGTTTCTTCCCTTGCACCAGCTGTATGTGTGAAATAAGAGCGTGGGGAGACAGATTGCTATTTCTAAGAACGTAAGGATACCAGGGTTGCTAGGGTGATGTGAAGGAGGAGGGAGTGAGGTCAGGGCACTTCAACGAGTGAGACTAATCTAGTTGTACATGTCTTTCAATGCCTTGGTATGTGAATGACTGATCGTACTAGTTGGCTGATGATAAAATCATGAGCTCTAAACTTATTCCTAAAAACTCGGTAGAGTAGACATTGCCTCATTGTCATTGGTTTTTAAGGTTGAGGAAAAGAAATCTCAGGTGAACTCTTTCCCTCTGCCTGAATTCTAGTTGTGGTCTTTCTTTATTCTTGGAATTTAATTCTATTCCTCTAGAATATATCTAAAGGCTCATCCTTCCTTAGTATCATTACTTCATCTATGGTAAATCCACTTGTTTTGCACATTAATATGTTTTTCAGTTCAGTAATATATCTAGTGATTACATCTTATTCCTTCTTTTCTGTCTGTTTTAGACTCTTCTTTAAAAAATAATAACCATTTGTATGTTGTATCTCTGTTTTCTGTCCTCTGTGTCATTTTTGGGGTCTAATTTTCTATTTCATTCTCTTCTAATGAATATTTAATGTCACCAACAGATTTTGTTTCCTTGGAGGAATATTTTATCTACTGCTGTCTAACCGTTCATTTTTCATTTCACTCTGTTGTTTCTTCATCTCATATTTTATTTCACTTTCTGCTTTTTGAAAGCATAGGGTATCTTTCTGACCAATATTTCTCTTTTTCTGTAATGCTTCCGTATCTTGCATGATATATGCTGTCCAAGCCCACATTGCAGCATGGGAAGCTGTGCCTTGCAGTCTTTTGCTATCTGCGTTCATGTGTCCAGTGTCTGGTTGATGTGAGTTTACATTACTTGTTCAGTAGTTGGGCTGCCAGAGGAAGGGTGGGAGAGGGGAGCTGCAGCTCTTGGGCAGTCCCAGTAGGGGAACACTTCTTTCTGTTTTGGAGAAGCAGTTTTCTGTATCCATTTTTCTGCTGGGTCATTCCATACCAGCTATGTGATATATCTGTGCCTAGTCTCCTTATTTATGATTTGGCCATCCACATCCAGGTATAAATGCCCACCCTCTTCAAGTCTTGGAGAACCCTCACCCCACTCTTGGCTTTCTCTCATGTACTCATTCTATAAACTATTGGGCCTTTGGTCACAATTGCTTTGAAAGCTGCTGACTCCAGGGGCAAAAGGACTTCCCAAGCTGTGTGCTGCTTCTTTTCTGAGATCCTTTCTTAAGTTTTCAGAGCATTGTCCTCAAATTAGGAGCTTTTGAAAGGATGATTTTATTGTTTTTAGGCTCTCCTAAAAAGTAGCCGTTTCTATGCTTTCTTAAGAGGCCTTTACATTAGTTTTCTATTGCTGCCAAAAACAAGTTACCACAAACTTAGTTATTCAAACAACACAAATGTATTATCTGACATACATCTTACTGGGCTAACATTAGGCATTAGCAGGGCTGCGTTCCTTCCTGTAGGCTCTGGGTAGGGACAATTCCTCACTTTTTCCAGCTTCTACAGGCCTCCTGCATTCCTTGGGTTGTGGTCCTTTTCCTTCATCTTCAGCAAAGATGAGTCAAGCCCTTCTTATTCCTTTTTTTTTTTTTTTTGTAATTTTAAAAATTGAGTTATAGTTGATTTACAATGTTGCATTAATTTCTGCTGTACAGCAAAGTGATTCACTTATACATATATTTACATTAATTTTCATATTTTTTAATTATGTTTTATCACAGGATATTGAAATAGTTCTCTGTGCT